>NC_066580.1:166046345-167277845 GCF_024323335.1 Lathyrus oleraceus | reverse complement strand
GGTCTGACTAGGCACGTTGACTAGCTTGACCAATCCAATATTTGAGGTCCTTTCTCAATGAATTAGGTATTGTACCTTGAAACAAAGTTGGAGAGGGATTCAATTAGGATATTTTGCTTACATAATATCTTCAAAAGGTTGAAAGGTGAAAATTTTATGGGGTTTAGACCAAATGATAGGCCAAACTTACCAAAACATGACCAACCAACATCCCCTAAAAATGCCATTTTGAGTTTTCTTGATTTCCAAGGCATCAAGATGAATTTTTGAAGCTTAAATGATCATATATTGATGGAAAATAAGCCTTGGTGTATTGTGGGATGATTATAGGTCATGTCCATGGGTGAAACCAATGAATGAAATTGATGAATCAAGACCAAAATAAGAACTTGTACCATGGATTAAATGGATGTTTACTTAGTGGATGATGGTTGAAAATAACTTGAATTTATTGTGAATGAAGTTATGAATGATGTAGTGATCAAGTGAGGTAAGGCATAGAAGCCAAAGGGATGCACAAATTAGGGTTTCTGGATCACAAGTTTTATCGAAGGCCATAGTTAGAGAAACTAGGGTTTGGAGTGTAAGGGGTGTCTTGAAGTGATTCACATCGTTGTGGCATGAACAAATTTTGGATATTAGGGGTCCTCAAAGCTATGGCCATGGCACAAAGTTAGCCATGACTTATACAAGCCATAGAGGATCATGAAGCTAGGGTTGAGGTCCAATGGATTACCATATGAATCTTCAAATGTTTTTTCAATCAGGGTTCATCGTCCAATTAGGGGTTGGGAGGTAAGTGAGAATGACTTGAGTGGTCCTCCAAGGTCAAAGGATACTTGAGGATAAAGATTAGGATTAAGGTGGCCTGGGCACACCTCAACATGATAAAAAGGTCTTGATGCTTCTTAGATGAACATCATGCCTTGAGTTTGAGCTTGCTCAATACGAGTGTAGATTCACATGAAATGATGTAGGATGGATGTATGCTTATGCATTGGGGTTATGGAAGGTGATATGAAGGTACGGTGAATTTGAGGGTATTACACCTTCAAGTATTAAATATGGAAATGATGAGTTAATCATGACATAAACAAACAAGGACGAAGTAGCAGTTTGTGACATGTACAACATGGTGGTGATGCACGAGGAAGATGATAGAAACAATGTTTGGATAAAAACCTATAAGCTTAAGGTTCAAGAAAGAGTCCGAAGTTTTGTGTGGATGGTTGGACCTGATAAATTGCTAACAAACATGAATAATATCAATAAAGGGATGCGAGGAACAACTTTAATATATGTGGATGTATGTGTGAATCTACCATGCAAGTGTTTAGGGACTTCTCTAAGCCATGTAATTATGGATGAATAGGGTTCCTAGTAACATAATCGATGAGTTCTATAATCTAGAGCTATCATATTGGATGGTTTGAATCTTAATGCAAGGGCGGTGGGAGAAATGCTTGAAGTAGGTTTTTGGCCATTGAGTGCCATAATCTTTGGAATTTGGGCAATAAGAAAGAAGATAATAATGTGTATGAGTGGCCTATGAATCCGAGTAGTTATGTGTTACAGTTGATAAATAATTATGAGGATACTACTATTAACAATAGAGTGGCCTTGGGAGGAGAAAAATCAACCATATTAGTAGGTTAGAATCCCCGTCGAGCAATTGGTTTAAAATAAATACAGATAGGGCGAGTAAGGCGAATAAGATCGTTGGTTGTAGAGGCATCATCCGAGAGTTTCAGGGAAGATGCAAGGGTGGATTTTCCAAGTCCATTGGCATATGTAGTGCTATTAAGGATGATATATAGAAAGTTTTTGAATGGTTGAAGATCACGAAAAGATTAAGCTTGAGGTATGTGGAGCTTAATGTCGATTTTACGCTGGTTGTTAAAATGCAAGAGAACTTTTCAATAATGTCAATCGATGGATATGCATTGATAAAACAAATTCACAAATAAATGGAGTGGTATGTGAAAGAGTTAATGGTCCACACCTATCAAGAAGGAAATAAGTGCGCCGATATGTTAGTTAACGAAATATCTAATGAAAGGGAGATGTATTTCGTTGAAGAAGTTCCCGATTTTATTAAAGTATTGTTTGATGATGATGTAAGGAGTGTTTTATCCCCTAGACAAATGTTAATGTAGTTGTTTTAAAATTTGTCCCTCTTTTTTATAAAAAATAAAGTAATGAAAATAATTGGTTAAATATATATAAAATAATTGATTAATAGTCTATGTTTATATTTTTATGATCAATAAAATAATAAAAGTGATTACAAAAATAATTCTCTATATTATTTTTAAAAAACTATTCTAATTTAAAAACAAAACAAAAATTATCATAAAAAACACATGATTCATTGTATTTATACAATGAACACTACACTTGTCATATTTTCTACTTTATCTTAATATAGTCTCCTTTTTAGACTCCAGAGACTTTTTCGTACATGCATTTGTCAATAATTATCCAAATGCATAATAAAGAATATATAAATAAGCAACATAGTAATGGTATCAGCTTCTCAACTACACACATATAGACAATATATAGGGGTATATGATAGTAAAATATAAATATTGCATTACATTTAATTTGATTAAAAACAATATGGTACAAAATGAAAGATACGACAAAGCAAGAAGTAAGATGCTAATGGGATATGAAACGTAACCTGTAGTGAGGACAACCCACGTGGAGTGAAAACTGCTACAAAGAAAAGATTGCTAGCTTGGTCTTTGGTCTAGTTTCATTGCACCAATTACTACTACCTTGTTCCTCATAACACGACCACACAAAAACATTGGATAAACTCTTGTTAAAGTAAATATTTCATTATCACATCTATTCAATTTCTTAGCATCTACAATTTTCTAATGGGTCCATCTTTTTTCGGTGTGGCTCTATGCACATGACATTAAAAAAAATAGTATGTATAATCATACTCCTCTAGAGCGATAGGTGGCAATAAAAATATAAGATAAGATTCTTTTCAATTTGCATTTGACTAATAGGGTTTAGAGGCTTTATGACTAAATGGGTTTTCCCTTGGCAGCTTCACCAATAGTATGGGGACAATACATCATAGATGAGGGAAGGCTTTTTATTCTATACTACATATTTATGATATGTCATTTAAGCATATACAAACTCCTTCACATGTCTCTTTATTTGTGGCCAATAAAATAGCGTTTTAAGCTTCAACATAAGAATTTCGACTGAAACTAGAAGCATGAAGATACACAAAAAAAGGATCACTCGGGTTAGATATCACTAAAATTTGGTGCCGTTTAGGATGGAGAAGTAACATTTTAATCCACCATGAGTCAATTTACCTTGAAGCTGTTAATTTAATATATTTAATATTAAACGGAAAAGATCAATTACAGAATACTCGTTATATATATATATATAATATATATATATATATAATATATATATATATATATATATATATAATATATATATAATATATATATATATATATAATATATATATATATATATATATATATATATATTCAAAATTATATATTTTGTGTTCTTTAGTATTACTTTCATATTTATTATGTATCAGTCAAAAGTATAATTGTGTGAGGTATTTTTAAAAGGGTAGGAGATACTGAGATGTCTTAGTAGATTTATAACATTTAGGGTTAGGGTGGTTAGGGCTTCCTGCGAAGGCGAGTGTTGGAATAAGTTTGGTTATACAATAATCTTTAAGTTTTGATAATAATAAAATATAGAGAACAATTCTGTATTTTAATTTTTTTGCTAAGCTTGCATAAAATAGAAAATAGACTCTGACTCTGAAGATGTCTAGTCTCTAAACCAAAGCATATAATTAAAAGCGTGTTTACAAAGAAGTTAACTATGATCTGTCAAGTTAGCGTTTCAGAATAGAAAGTCCAGATAAACTCTGATAAAGATTATGACTACCAACTTCTGAAAATCTCAAAACTCTGATCTCCAAAGACTCTGAATCTCACCAAGTTCTAAAGACAGATTCTAAATTCTACTTAAGCTTCATCAACATGCAAAATGAAGACTCATACTAGTAGTTTACTTCCAAAAGTCAACTACTGATTGATGTGACAGAAGTACAAAAACAAATCTACTTTCTATGTAAAGTATTGTACTATGTACCAAAGAAGTTTCTCACATACCATCATCCTCACTCATTCTCTACTGCAAGCGCCAGTCTAATGTTGTAATATGAAGTGAACTTCATACAACTATTACATTGAGGATATTCCAAATTCACATTACAACAAATTTATTTCTTCTTATATAAAGAGGTCTTTGAAGATCAAAAATAAAGAATTGATTTGCATATCAACGCTTACACTCAAAGAACATACGTGAAAGAGAAATATAAAAGAAGTTTTTCTCAGACTCATACATTTAGAACATTTTCTTTGAATATCTTTGTTAAGTGTAACGTTTATTTTTAAACTCTTGTATATGCTTTTTAAAGTATCTTGTAAACACAAAATCTTGGTATTTTAACCCTTGGTTAATTTCCTTGAGAGACTAAGTTTAGTCATAGTTCTCAAGAAGTCATTGACAATTAGTCTTTGAGTTGTAATTTCTTGAAAGACTATGGCACAGTCAGAATTTCTCAAGAAGTCTTAGATTGTGTGTCTTTGAGTTTGTTGTAATCAGATTGATTATTGGATTATATATTTATTGAGAAGGCGAAATCACTCAAGCGGGTGGACTGGATGTATCCTCATTAATAGCGAACCCAGATAAAAATACTTGTGTTCATATATTTATCATTATCTTTACTGATTTGTATATTGGGTTAAAAAAGTTTTTAAATCCAGAAACCCAATTCAACCCCCTTTTCTTTTATTTCTTGCACCTTCAATTGACATCAGAGCACCGGTTCTGGTTTTTTGACTACTTTGTGTCAAACACTTAAACGTGTTAGATAAAGATCCATATTTTTGAAACACAACATGGCTCATGAAAACAATGATAAAGATCATTATTATGCAGAAACTACTATTTTTATGGAGAAAAATTCGACAATTAGAAAGATATAGTTTAAATTTTCTTCATAGGGTGTGATGTTGATCTATGGGATATGGTCATAGATGGTTACACACATCCTACAAGTGGAGATGGCACTAAGCAAAATGAATTATCAACAAAAGAAGGATCACAAGAATCACCATAGATTCAAAACTATATTGTTGAATGTTACTTCCTACTCCGAGTATGAAAAGATAATAAATAGAGACTCTACTAAGTCTATATTTAATTCTTTGAAAAAGACTCATGAAGGAAATGAGCAGGTTAAAGAGACTAAAGTTTTGAATTTAATCCAGAAATATGAATCTTTCTAAATGGAAGAGGATGAAATGATTGATGAAATGTTCTCATGATTTCAAACTCTTGTAGCTGGATTGAAAGTCCTAAACAAAGGTTATACCACATCAGATCATGTAAATAAAATTATCAGAAGTTTGCCTAAGAAATGGAGACCAATGGTAACATCACTAGAGGTGTCAAAAGATATGAACAAACCTACTCTAGAGAAACTTATAAGTTCTCTAAGAAGTCATGAGACTCAACTTGAGGAAGATGAGCCTCAGAAAAAGATTAATTTTGTGACTCTAAAATCCAAAGGTAAATCTGAGAAGGTCAAAGCTCTTCACGCTGAAGAAGAAGATTTTAAAGAAGGTTCAGAAGAAAAATATGAGTTATCTCTACTCTCCATAAGAATCAACCAGCTCTAGAATTAAAGACAGACGAAGTTTAGAGGCCATAGAAGAACAGGTGGACAACCTGAGTTAACCTCTAGGTACAAGAAGTATGGAGCTGGCAAATAAGTCACCTACTTTGAGTGCAAGCAACTTGGACATTACAAAAATAAGTGCACTAAACTCATGCCTAAAAGGAAATTATTCAAAGATAAGAAGAAAGTTCTTATGGCTACCAGTAATGACTCAGAAGTTTCAAAAGATGACTCTGAAGAAGAGCAGACACATATGGCACTGATGGCTAACTCAGAAGAATATGAATATGAATCTGAATCAGATTCAAACCCCAATGAGGTATTCTCTAATATTACTCATTCCGAAGTTGAGTCTTGTCTCATTGAAATTATTAAAAAGTTTCAGAGTCTTCAAAACAGACACAAGGATATGAAACGAATCCATGTAGCTGACACTAAAGCCCTTGGTGAGCTGAAGAAAGAAAATTCTTTTCTGAAAGAAAATTTTTTAGTGCTTGAAAAATATAATTTTGCAATAAAAAGAAAGAGTAAAGAACTTGACAAGGAAATTCTTTTAGAAGGTCCTATAGACTCTGAAGATGTCATAAAGAAATATGACATGTCTTTTCAAAAATTTCTTGCACGAAACATAGACAGAAGCAAAATGGCTTCCATTATCTATGGAGTATTCATAAATGGTAAAAGAGTTATTAGTTATGTGCCACCCAAACACTCTAGGTCCAAACCTAATTCTAAATAAAAGAGTTTTAAAACTAAAATCTCTATACTCCCATTTCACTTATGGGCGCACACATGATTATGCTGACAAAAACCCCAGGTTCAGAAAAACTCCGGGAAAACTAACAAGAAAGGACTCGAGAAGATATGGGTACCTAAAAATAAAATAACCTATGTTGAAGATATCATTAGCGGTAGAGTTGAAACATCAGTCATGGTACTTGGATTCCGAATGCTCACGGCACATGACGGGAAGTAGGCATATGTCCAAAAGTATAGAACTTAATCCTAGAGGCACCGTAGATTTCAGAGGCAATCTAAAGCGTAAGATTAATGGCTCTAAAACTATTGGTAATGGGTCTCTCCATTATATAAATAATTTTTTACTTGTTAAAGGTTTCATACATAACTTATTGTCCATAAGTCAATTAATGACAATGGTTATGATATTATATTTAATCAAAAAATTTGCAAAGTTGTTAGTCAGAAGGATGACTATGTACTCTTCAATGGCAAGATGAAAAACAACATTTATAAGATTATAATTTCATATCTAGACAATTAAAATTTTAAGGGCCTCATGCCTGTGAACGAAGAGCAATGAGCTTGGCGTATACGGTTAAGCCATGTTAGCCCGGGAAGGATCTCAAGGCTTAACAAGATGACTTAGTCAGAGACCTTCCAAATTTAAAGTTTGCTTCAGATGCTCTTTGTGAGGCATGTTAAAAAGGGATGTTTCTAAAAACTTCTTTCAAATCCAAAAATGTTACATTCAATAAGTATCCAAAAAAATCATAACCAAATGAAACCAATCAATCCAACCGTATCAAAGTTGCATTCATACGTACATCAAACCATTTCACTAACCAAAAGAAAGGATAAGCAACAATTATTACATATAATCCAATTCACACCAAAATTCATATGTATCCAATGTTAACCAAATCAATAAACTAGTTGCAAAAATTAACAAAAAAATCAGTTTACATTCAATCTGCATTTTTCAAGACAATCCAGCCCAGTTCACAAAATAGTTTTTACCAATATTTTTTTACATAAAAAAAAAAGAAGAGAGAAATATCAGTGAGAATTAAGTTGACTAAGAAAGATAGTTTCTTCTTCATTTGTCACGAATATTTCATCCTTTGCCAGCTCACAGTGCCTCTGACCCTGAGCTATGTAATTTGTCCTACACAAGGAAAAGTAACAAAAGCTTTTAGCATGTTATAGGAAACAAAGTACAAACCCCAATTAAAAACAATAAAGCGTAAAGAAGAATATCATGTTTGAAGAGGTACACTAAACACAACAACATAATGTTTCACCAATTTTTTTAAGACCACTTTTGTCCTTATAGAAAGTGTAAAAAAGTTCACTACCATTTTCACCATTTCTATAGCAAAGACACAACAAGAGGTCCTCGACATAAACCCTAATTTCCTCATTATATATAAAATAGTAACAGAGTAAAAGGGAAGAAGAAGAAAAATTGAGCAACAACCATATTCCCCATATCAGAGATATAAAAAAACACCTGGTTAATTCAAAACATAGAGCATATCAGAAAACTATAGCCACTATTATTTTTCACGCACATGTTAGGAGAATCCCAAGTGTGTCAATTCAACAACAAGCAGTAATACAAAAAAAAGTATAAGAAGATTGAATCGAAACACAACACATGCAAACACAGAGCCAAGAACAAGGAACCTTTTTTTTCTCACCTGAACGTTTGGATATACTTCCTTCATCTTTAGACTTTATTTGTGTTTGTAGCGGGATTTTCGTTACCTTTAGGTTTATTGACTAAACCAAAAGTCAACATACAATTTGAGTCGCCACCGCACTTTTATTTGTCCAAAGGAAAGGCTAAAAAGCGAACAAAAGCCAAGTAAGAAGTTTTTCAAATAAAAAACTAATAAAAATGTCAGAGATCTAGGTAAGGGGGTTGGTTATGAAATGGGAAGGTTTTACGCACCCAAAACATCCTTAGTACTCTAAGGGAACCTTTTTTTGAAAATATGTGTTGTAGGTTGGTATTTGTGAAAAGATTTGTGCAAAAGGTTGGAGGGATGAGAAGAGAATAGATTATATTTACAAATTTTGTTGTTTGAATGGATGAACCCGTTGCCTACGTACCATCACAAAGGAGGATCAAAACCTCGTAGTTTGTGGTAAAAATTTCAAAGATTGGTGAATTGATTTTGATCAAAAGCCTTAAGGTCTTTTGTTATCAAAGGGAGAAAACTCAACCTAAATCAACAATCCACCATGTGAGGAAGGCTTCGACATGCTAGTGAGGGGTTAACCCTATAATAAGCATGGAAGGCTTATAATCTAACACTAAGGATGAGGTGAGATTTACATCAACCACTATGATAACTCAAACCTATGACTAATGTTTTTGAAAAGATTTTAACAAGTGGCCATTGGAACCACAAAACAACTTGAAATGGGTTATATTTACAAGTTAGATTTATTTACAAAATGAGGTCAAAGTTGGGTTAGAGTTTATTTATAATGAGTATTTATGAAAATGGTTTTGAAAAGTCAAAGGCCTAAGGCCTAGGTTTCTAATTTGAAATAAAGTCAAAGTTTTGAAAATGATTTTTGGCTTAGTTAGAGTGGGGAGAAGAGAGAAGGGCTATTCTTAAAGCATACAAAGATAAAATGGGAGAGATAACCCTTGGAGTTCCTTTTCTTAGAGTCATAGAGATGACTCAAGATGCTCATTTCCTTTGGACTTAGCACACAAAATAAGCAATCAATAATTTGAATTCAAGCTCCTAGGATCTCCATTTGGCTTGGCTCTCGACTTGGGTACTCATGACAATGGTCCTCTTTTCACAATCTTAAGATGAGGTTCATATCACACAAAAGAACACATCAAAAAGCTCACAACATAATAAAGGGAATGTACAAATAATGAATTTAAGGAGAAGTCCTTTGTGGTCAACTTTGAATTTTAGCATTCTAAAGGCACGAGGCCTAGTTGCTCTTCAACACATTTTGCATTCTAAAGGCATGAGGCCTAGTTGCTCTTGAACTCCTTTAAGCATGAGTGAATCCTAATTCTAAGTGCTTTCTCCTTTTGAATTTTGGTTCACATAAAAACAAACACAAACAACACAAAATAGCAATATATTTATATACAATAATGGGCTCAAATGAGCAAAAGAAAAATGACATAAACATAAAAATATGTGCTCAAGTGAGCAAAGATGAAAATCAAGATGAATAATGAGCAAGAAATAAATGACATTAAAACTAAATGACAAGAATTTAAAAGCTCAAATTAAAGTTAGTAGTTAGTAGAGTTATGTTAGTTTGTCATAAGGCAATGTAGCGCTATGTTAAGCAATCGTAAGTGGACTAATGTAGTAGCCACACCTATCTGAGCCCGGTCAATAAGAATATAGGCAAATAACACAAGTTAGAGATCATGACGAGTAAGCCAAGCTCCATAAACTTGCCATGCCAAACAAAAGAGGAAGGGCCTTGGATTGACTTTTGGTTATTTGCTTGACCAAGAAGTAACCTATCTTTGACACAAAATAACTCACTTGATCATGAATCAAATTGAATTTGGTTTGGATCAAAGAAGATTAAACTTCTATTTGTCAAGACCAACCTTAAGACTTTAACTCATTGGCCTTTGTTGGAAAGAAAGGGATGAAGATGAAAGGGAGGGGGTAAGAAGTCAACAACCAATCCCAATTGATCAAGGGATAACTCATCCTTAATCAAATTCATTCATCTTTCTAGGTGATGATCCTTAAGGATTTTCAAACCACAAGATCCAATGAATTTGATCAAAGTTGAATTAATTCAACCTTGATCAACACCAAACAGAAGAAGAATCAATATAACAAGTCAAGAAGTCAGTAATATTTTTTTGGTATTTTTTGAATTAAAATAAAATATAAATAAAAAATAAACAAACAAAGTTGAACCTTAAATTCAATTCAAAGCAACTTCAAAAAGTCCAATTAAATTTTCATAGGTTCAACATAGTCAAACAAACTTTGACTAATTTTCTCACAAATTGTTAAAGTCAGAAAGTAATTAAAATCAATTAAAAACAACAAAAAATAGCATAATATGAATTAAAATATCAAATAATCTCAAAACAAACAAGAAATTATTGAGACTATTTTTCATTGACTTATCATGATCCATAGATGCTATGAAAATATTTTTGTATTTTTTAAAAGTCAGAAAGCATTTTAAAATGAATTAAAATCATTAAAAATCAAATAATTCATGAAAAATAACAAATGAAGTCACAAAAATGATTAAAAATCATAATATGAAACTAGATTTTTCAAGAAAAATTTCAAAGTTGGTCTCATATTTTTCTGACTTCAGATGAATTTTTAATGAATTTTTGAAAATAGAATGAATTAAAAGAAAATAAAAAGAAAATGAAAAAAACGAAAAATGCTGAGCCACTAGATTCAATTCATTAATTGACATGGCACACTGCACGGCTTGGATCTGATGATGCACAGTATGCTTAAGTCAACAGCGCAACATAATGGATTAAAACGGACGCATGAGATTAGATCATGAAAGGGAGATCCAAGGGCCAGGGATCAGATCACGTGGTGGTGGTGGAAACCACAGTCTTCTCCGATCAACCATACAAACTCCGGCCAGATTTGCAGGAAAATGAAACTTATCAAAAATGAAAAACAAAGGCATGGAAATGAAGCTCGTGTGATGTAGATCATCACTATACCATTGGGTTCCTCTCATTCTTCCTATATTGAGAGAAAGATGAAGGAGAAAATCATGGTGTCCACACAGATTGTTCATGAAATGGCAAATTGAATACACCAAAAGCTTTCTTCAAGTATGAGGACTTCAGAGAACCACAGAAACACAAGAATACTACATTGAATTGTGAGTTTCAGATCCAAACAGTTTGAGTTTATACCTTCAAAATGATGAGTTTCTGGCCACGAATTCTTCAAACTTTTGCTCCTCTTTGATCTCTGAGTGTAGGGAAGATGATTGTCTAAGGAATCTAGCTTTGAAACTCAACTAATGTTGCTGAATTTCAAGCTCGAAAATTTGAAAAAAATGGTGAATGATTCCTTTGGTGAGGGTGTGGTTTTAGTGCAGCAGCATAAGGGATCTCCAAAAGGTTATGAAATGAAACTCGTGAGGCCCTTATTTATAGGTGAAGGCATCTGAATTCACACTTTGCTCATGTGCATGGGATTTGAAATTTTGAGTGCATGTGCCTTTGTGGACGTGTGAGAGGCCCATGGATGGCTGAAAGAGCTTGCTGATATCATGTGGGAAGCATGTGGTCATGCACATGGAGTGAAGAGTGCTTGCATTTCAAGTTATAACATCAAATATAAAAAATGCACATAAATTAAAAGAAAATCGAATCTCCCAAATGGTAGATCCAAAAGATTATTGTGAGTAATGGTTGGAAAGCTTTTGAAATAAGGAATAAAAGTCATGTTGGGTAAAAAACCATTTGACATATGAAAATTGATCAAAATTGGCTTGGAAAATTCAAGTAGAAAACATGTTCAAATCATTTTGAAAAAGTCACCCAAAAGTAAGCTTGGTTAAACCCCTCTATCCTCATGATACAAGCTTCAAATGAGATAATCTCCAATATAAAAGTTGTAGATCTTTTCAAGGTGGTCAATCTAGACTCAAATTTTGCATCATTTGGATTTTCTATGACAAACTTATGGGCATTTAAAGTTAGGTACTTTTTCAAATTCAATGAATTAGGTCCAAGATGACCTATAATGTTTTGCAATATCACATGTATTTACTTTAGGATTATTAAGTTTTGTCCAACATAAAATTTGAAGTATACATCTCAAGCTTTCCAATGCATTTGGTCTAACCTCAAAATCATAAAAATTGAGAAAGTTGTGCCCTTGGCAAGTTGACCCAAAATTAGGATTTCAGTCAAAATGACCTATAATGTTTTGAAATTAATTATGCTTCTTAAAAGCTTCAAATTGATTTTTGATGAACATAAAAGTTGTTCATATGGTTCTTAGGAACATTGTTTCTTTTTGGGTCATCTTCATTTGACAAACACATCCAAAATTATAGCTCACTGAACCTCAACTTAGTCAGATGACTTGACTGGTCAACTTTTCAAAGTCAAACTTCAAATCCTGATGAATAAATGATTGAGGGGCCTCAAATAGGCTCATATATGCATAAAATGATAAATGAAATAAATTCCCTTGATTAAATTTGATCAGAGGTTGAGATTGCTTCATGGGCAAGACACAGTCAAAGCACAGTGAAATAAGGGTTTCCTTGGGAAACAATCTTCAAGCCCTTTGGGTATCTTGATCAAATTGGAAAATTGAGATACTTAAGATACATATATGATGATTAGGACTTTGTGGACCATTGTCATGCTTTTTCTCATCTTCATTTAGCCATTGCATTGGGCATAGGAGCCTCCTAGGAGCATTGTAGGGCACATGATCTCTTGAGCTTTAAAGCAAAAGAGTTATTGACAGATTTTTGTGCTTTTGGTTAGCAATCAAATAAGAAAAGCAATAACATACAATACAAGCATGCTTGGTGATCTGAAAACACTCAAACAAGTCCCAACCCTAGGGTTAAGGAGCCAAACATGCTATGATCCTCGAGGCAATGCATTTGTGCAATAACATGATGCCATGAGGGATCTTAGGGTCAAAATTAGGGTCTTACAGTGTTGAGCATGAATTCTTGAACCCTTGCCTTGCCTTGTATCTTGTTCTTGGACTTGTTATTTTGAATGTAAAGTGCTTATAACATTTTCCATGCTATTCATGTTTGTTTTAGTTTACACTTCTTGAATATTAAATAGTTGTGAGGTTTTCTTTTTAGATTGGTTAGATCTCCCAATTGGTTGGGATTTAGGTGAAATTAAGTGGAGATTCAGAAAAAGGATAAAAAAAAGAGATGGGGCTTGTGCTTAGCTATTAGGGTTTCATAGTGGTTGGCCGTCAGAGAAGACTATACTGCTGTCGGCCACCCCCGATCTTCTCTGTGTGAGGATGGATGAAGATGGTGATCGAAATTTTAGAAGAGAGAGAGATTATGGAACAAATTGATAAAAGAGAGAATGGGGCTTATAATTGAACCCTTTTGGTTTCAGCAATATAGCAGTCATTTCCCTTCTTTCCACTCGTGGCAACGTTTGTGGTTTTTCCTTTCCCACGTGGCCAGCTCTTTTGCTTCCACGTTGGGTTGACCTGGTCAACAGGGATCCTACGTGATCCCCACCATATCCCATACACACGTGCTCTGCCTACACCCTTGATTTTGGTGCCCACTCCATCAGAGGGTAGGGATCGAGTTAACCAAGTTGACTCCCCCCCATGTGTTGACCATCTAACTTATGGTTTTGGGCTTCTTCTCCATATAGGCTGAACCAAATTCACGTTAACACCCTCTTGTTGCTGCCGAGTTGGAATCTTAGGCCATTGGGCCTGTTTCATTTTTTTAATTTAATATGGTGTTCTTCTATTTTAAATTCCATTTAGCATTTGTCTTTTATTATTTTGAATTTTAATTATTGATTAAATGATAATAATAAGGGTATATAAATTCTAAAAAAATATTTTTTAGTATCTTTTTTTATTTTTATTATTTTATTTTTTTCTAGTTGTTTATTTATTTAATTATTATTAATCAACTAAGAAAATTTTCATTAGGATTAAATGAATAAATATAACTGGTCATATTTTAAAATAAATTATTTTCATCATTTAATTTCATTATATAATTAATTATGATTTTATTTATCTATATATTGAAAAATTAAATAAATAAATATATGATGATATTGATTAAATAATAGAATAAATAATTATGAAGTTATTCTAAAATCTTGGTCCAACACCAAGTATTTCTCTCTAATCCGATTAAATCATTTTTATCCCGATTCAAATATTTTTCCCATTTAAGTTTAATGCTTAAACTTTTTTCTAAATAAACTCGAAGGAAAAGGACTGTTGGAATCTAGCATTCAAGTAGAACCCTCTAATGATCGGTCTCGAGGTGTAGCGGTAAAAAATTAAGATTAAGCTATTGATTAACTTAACTCACAAAGCAAGAGTCGCCACCGTGTTTTATTGTTTCCAAAGAAAAAGGGAAAAAGTACGAACAAAACCTAAGGAAGTTTTAAAACAAAACTAACAGAAGAGAACAGGGGTTCGAGGGTTAGTTATGCAAAGGGAAGGTATTAGCACCCTAAATGGTGTTGTTTGTTAAATATTGGGGAGATGGGAAAAGAAGCATTTTCTTTACTTTTGATGTTTGCCATGACTTTTAAAGTCTCATGCCTACGTACCAACAAAGTGCAATGGAGGATCAAAACCTCGTAGTTCGTCATAAAAATAACAAAAGAGATTGTTTTGATTCATTTTTAATGAGAAGATAACTTGTCATTTTAAGGAGAATACTCAACTAGTCGTCCACAAGTATGAGAACTTTGCATCATCATGAGAAGGACTCCAACTTGGATAAGGATCAATAAGTATACCACTAGCTCCCACAGATGGAAAAGAATTATCATCAATACTATGGAGATAGGAGAATTATAACTCAACTATGGAAATGACTCATGTCTAATACCTTGAGAAAAGTTTTAAAATGAAAAGTGCATAAGGGCACAAAAATTGTTCGAATGAGTTAAACAATTTTAAGTCTTTTGAGATTGGTCTAAGTATGCTTAAGGTGAATTGGGATTTATTAAGAAACAAAAGTCAAGGTTTATTGAGAAAGATGTTCAAGTAAAAAAAAAACAAGAAGGTTTTGAAAAGGAGGGAGGATTTTGAAAATTAAAGAAGGGGAAGAGAAGAAGAGACTATCCTAGAGCATAAAGTAAGAGCTAGATAAGAAATATCTAACCAAGAGATAGAAAGCTTTATGACATATGTCAAGGAAGAATTCCCTCCTTTGGATTAAGCCTCAAGCAAGTAAAGTAAGCAAATAGTAATCCATGTATCAGAAAAAATCAAAGTAGCCAAGTCAAGTCTTCATAGAGAAGTCTAAAGTCAAATGTTTCAGATGAATTCCAGGGTCTCAAGTCATAAGTCCCAAAGAAAAGGTCAAGATCCTAATTCTAAGTCCATAACTCCACAAAATGTCAAGGATAGTAACCACAAGTCCACAAATCAGGATAACCAATTTTCTTTATAGTTTTTTCCTTTACAATGATATCAAAAGGAAGGTCCAAATGGACAAAGAACAAAATAACATAATCACAAACAATATGATATGAAATGATAAACATAAAGTATAAAGTAAATAACATAATATAGAAGCATAAAGTAAATGACATTAAAATAGAAGTTATTACAAGTGAAGAGTTAGTAAAGAATGTTAGTGAAGATGAAAATATGTTTGGTCACTTTTTGAAGAACACTCAAATATCCACTCACAAGCATGAAAATATGATCCTAGGTATCATTTATGAGAAGGGCTCCAACTTGGACAAAATCAACAAGTATGCCACTAGCTCTCAAAAATGGAAAAGGCGCAACATTTTCATACAATAGCATGAGGAATAGGAGACTTACAATCTCACTTATAAAAGTGGCATTGCCTTTGGGACAAATTTAGCATTGTGTTAAGCAATCATAATTGGACTTATGTGGAAGTCACAATTGTCTGAGGTCGGTCAATAATAATGTTTGTGTTAATATATGCTAGAGAAATGATATGTATATCATCCTCTTAAAGCAATGCCACGCAAGAACAGAAAATGAAAGGGGATGATCAAGCACAAAGGCTAGGAGTATGGTCACTTACTTCAATCCATATTGCATGATACTTAGGACAAAATTGCGCATCAGTCCAAAGCACCTTAAATGATTCATGATCACTTAGAAGGTATATTTGAAATGATGAAAGTTCATCAAGCACCAATCCACACATCATGAATAAGATTGGCACAATCCATCCAATTGATCAAAGGGAAAAGAAGGAGATGAAGAAGAAGGAATAAGATAAGTCACACCCAAATTGAACCACAAATTTGATCAAGTCATCATCAAAATCAATCATCCATTTTAGTGGATTAGGGTTTTCACCCCATCAACACCCAAGAATCATTGAGTTTGATGAGACTTGAAGTCAAAATCATCATGATTCAAGGCCAACAGAAACCCACAAGGTCAAACAAATTTAAAATGCAATTAAATGAAATAAAAATTCATTAAAGGTATTTTTAATTGATCTTAAAAATAGAAATAAAATGAAAAATCCACAAAGTCCTTAAAAACACCAAAAAATGGCCAAAAAAATTATGGAAGGTTGGAAATAAAATGAGAACCATAAAAGAAAAAATTCAGAATTTAAAAATGCATAAAAGTATTTTTAAATCAATTAAAACAAAGGAGAAAAGAGCAAAATCATGAAAAATAGAAAATCAATGAAATAAAATGTGAAAAGAGAGAAATCAGATGAAGTAAAATAAAAGAGAATTTTAGAAATTATTTTAAGATTTTTTGGATAAAAAATGAAATTACTAAGAATATTTAAAGAAAAAGCAATTTAAAATAATAAAAGAAAAAGAATTAAAATCAAAAAAATCCAGGAGCGTTGGGTCACGCCTCATTAATTGACGTGGCATATCCAACACTCCAAATGATGAGAAATACGGTGGAACGCGTTGCTAGCCAAACAGGGGACCAGGTTTGAATCTGATAAATCAAAACATTTCAAAATGCCAACGTGTCTGGTCCAAACTCAGACCACCTGAGAAATACTCTAGTTGTCTTCTATGGTGAGCTCTCACCGGAGTTTCATCATTTGGTAACTTCAAGACACGAGACCATCACCATTGTGATCCTCTTCTTATCCCGAATTCAACCTTATGCTTCAAATTCATTTATGTGAACTGAGCGAAGGGAATTTCAAAGAAGTTTCAGAAACAAGCAAAACACGTAAAGTAAAATTAAATAATGAACATGACCAATTAACACCAAATAAGTTAGGGGGAAGCATCAGTGGTTGGATGACTATATTGTGGTAACTTATTTGAGTTTAAATGATGCTCAGAACTACCTTGTCCATATATTGATCAGAAGTTGATGAAGCTTGATCTGGTTGGAGAAATTCAGAAGGTTTCAGAGCTTCGGAATTATTGCAAAAGTTTCAGAGGATGCCGATAGAGATAATAGAATCAAGAAAATGGATTGAAATAGGTTGAAACTCAAAACACGATGGTTGATTTTTCTAGGAAAATTTCAAGTTGCAGCAGGTTTTTTTTGCTCTCCAAAGATTTTAAATGAATGCAACAAGTTCCTCTATTTATAGGGAAGCAATTGGTGATCTCATATGTGCCAAATGATGCTCAATTCATGCAAAACCAATTTTCTCAAAATGCGTGGAAAGTGTGACTTGCAATCCATCAAATTTCAGCCAAATGATGCATTTTAAGTGTCAATTAACTTCTGAAGGTTTGATTAAACATGTTTAGAACCAAAACACTTGCTAATTTGGCTTGGAATTGAGTTTAGTCATGATCAAATTTTGGGCAATGGTGATTTATGCAGTTTCAAGTCACCATGTTCAACTTAATGGGGTATCCTACTCAAGAGGCTTTATGATCCCATTCTTTTTGCAATGTTTTAACATCATGGCCAAGTTTACAATGTGCCAAGAAAGGTTTGATTTTGATGTTTGAGCACAATCGGAAATTAGGTCTATGGAATCATGTCCGACGATGACCCAACTCCAAGTTGACACTTCTTGCGAAGCCTTTTAATCTCTCTCTCATATGTGCTTTTCATAGTATCCTTCTCTATCATGAGATGGTCTACAATGCCTTTCCAAGCGCCATAAGTAGGAAGATGAGCGGATGATGAGCTTTTAGAGGAAAATAAATCCTTTTGGCCTCTGGATCTCCTCACAACATGTTGCTCGAGTAACTCTATCAAGTCGTCCTTTTCCTTTAGTTGTTTCTGCAATCCTACTTTCTCAAGGTGTGAGGTGTGAAATTTTCTTTCCCAATCAGCAATATCTTGCTTCACTATATCCAAAGCTTCTTGCAACTTATCTATTCCTTTAATAGTGGGAGATTTGACCATTACTAAGGACATAGGTCATTCATAAGCGTATGGCGTCTTGAATTCCTTTTCTCTCTTCTTCACCCAACTAGTGTAAGGCTCCAAAGCTACATAATTCCTCAATCCAAGCTCACCTTTTCCTTTCCATTGAACATTATGCCAAGCATGCACTATCCTAGCTTTCAAACCTTGAGTGTCCTTCCCTTCTTGGTAAAAGAAACCTTCTAACAAAGTGTTATTAGGGTTTCCCTTCATAGCGAACCCAATTTGACATCTTGCCAAAGTCATATTGTAGTTGATTCCTTCATGTGTACCAAGAAGAGGCACATTAGAGAACTCCTCATAACTATCAATAGTCTCGATGTCGTTGTAAATAGAAGAGTACCAAGTAATGTCATCATTGGTGAGATACATGAGCCTTTGAGACCACCTCAAACAACCCTTGTTTTCTTGGAAGATAGGAGACTGCGGCAAGTGTGAAATAAATCACTTGTACAGTAAAGGCGCACAACAAACTATAGTTCCACCTCCTTTAGAAGTCCTATGATGAATGGAGAAATAAGTATCACTGAGCAAAGTTGGAACCAGATTCCTAAGCTAGAAGATCCTCATAGCATTAACATCAACAAAATTGTCAATGTTAGGAAACAGGACTAAACCATAGATGAGTAAGGACAGAATAGTTTCGAAGGACATCATGCTACCAACATTGGAAAAAGAAAAGGCCTTTTCCAATAGAAACTTTAAAGTCAACCCTTTGATACATCCTTTGACAGTGAAATTGGAATCTATGTCAGACTTCTTCAGATGAATGGCTTCGGCAACAACCCTAGATTCAAGAATTCCTTCCACCCCACTAAAAGGAACTCTATCAGAAACTGGTACACCAAACAGATAAGCATACCCCTCCATGGTAGGCAGCAACTGATAATCAGGGAAAGTGAAGCACCGGTAAATAGGATCATAAAACTGAACCAAAGTGCAGAGTAAACCATCTCAATGTCAGTAGATAGCACAGATAAAAGTCTTCCAAAATGGTCTATGAAACCCTTAGGATCATCCATGAAAGATGTTATCTTCCTTAACTCCACGAGATTAAAACATCTGAAATTGTATTTCTAAGTATTCCTTCTTCCAATGTCCATGATCAAAATATCTGCGATGTTTGCAACAAGAGCCTCTAAGTTCCTTGAAAATTTGTGTAAAAATTCTAATGAATGCCATGAGTGCATGATGCAACAATCATAAACAAGGTCACACAAAGCACAAAAACAAGGTTCAAAGGTTCAGAGTCACGAGCATGGAGCCAAGGGTAAGAACCAACCCACAATGTATGTACTAAGGATATCATCACCTGTAGAATAGGGTTCTAAAAAGGTTCCCAGAGTCGTAATTCCATCTTTTGGATATTGCCAGTTTATATGACTACTCATCAACCAATAATATACTTAAGAGAAACTCGTTTGAGTGTAGTATCACGTAACAACTAATTCAAGTCTACACCTGAATAGCCATTGCACTACGTCCTAAAAGGCCAAGATGGGTTAAGGGTTCTAAGGTCCTCAGCTTCTCGGGCTCCCGGGTCGAAAAAATTAATGCCAACTACGATTACTCATATGACATCAGTAATCCCAAAAGGGCCTCCACTGAGTAGGGGATCTCAAGTCAGCTTATTAAGGATTAACTCCATGTAAGCCAAACATGATTATACTGCCCTCCTATCATAAGAGCTCTCAAGTTCGGGTATAGGACTTATCTCACCACACATAGATCACCAAGCACTAGACAGAATAAATAAAAAGAAACAACAACAAACATAATATATACACACACAAAAAACAAAAATGGGCTTAACCCACTAGGGACTACACCCCAACAGAGTCACCACTTTGCTATAGCGGTAAAAATTTGAAATTAAGTTATTGATTAACTTAACTCACAAAGCAAGAGTCGCAACCGCGTTTTTATTATTTCCAAAGAAAAAGGGAAAAAGTACGAACAAAATTCAAGGAAATTTTAAAACAAAACTAACAAAAGAGAACATGGGTTCGGGGTTAGTTATGCAAAGCGAAGGTATTAACACCTTAAACATCCACGATACTCCATGAGAACCTTTTTGAAAATTGTGCATATTTTAGCTTGAAAAAAAGGGTGTTGTTTGTTAAAAGATTGGAGAGATGGGAAAAGAAGCATTTTCCTTATTTTTGATGTTGTCCAAGACTTTTTAAGTCTCATGCCTACGTACCAACAAAATGCAATGGAGGAGCAAAACATCGTAGTTCGTGGTAAAAATAACAAAAGAGTTTGTTTTGATTCATTTTTAATGAGAAGACATTTCGTCATTTTAAGGAGAATACTCAACTAGTCACCCATAAGTATGAGAATTACGCATTATCATGAGAAGGTCTCCAACTTGGATAAGGATCAACAAGTATGCCACTATCTCCCATCGATGGAAAAGAATTATCAGCATTACTATGGAGATAGGAGAATTATAACTCAACTATGGAAAAGACTCATGTCTAATACCTTGAGACAAGTTTTAAAAGGAAAAATGCACAAGGGCACAAAAATGGTTTGAATGAGTTAAACATTTTTAAGTCTTTTGAAATTGGTCTAAGTATGCTTAACGTGAATTGACATTTATTAAGAAAAAAGATTTGAAAATCACTTGACAAAAGTCAAGGTTTATTGGGAAAGAGGTTTAAGTAAAAAAAAACAATAAGGTTTTAAATAAGAGGGAGGATTTTGAAAATTAAAGAAGGGGAAGAAAAGAAGAGACTATCCTAGAGCATAAAGTAAGAGCTAGAGAAGAAAGATCTAACCAAGAGATAGCAAGCTTTATGGCATAAGTCAATCAATAATTTCCTCATTTGGATTAAGCCTCAAGCAAGTAAAGTAAACAAATAGTAATCTATGTATCAGATGAAACCAAAGTAACCAAGCCAAGTCTTCATAGAGAAGTCCAAAGTCAAAGGTATCATATGGATTCCAGGGTCTCAAGTCACAATTCCCAAGCAAAGGTCAAGATCATAATTCTGAGTCCATAACTCCAGAAAATGTCAAGGATAGTAACCACAAGTCCACAAATTAGGATAACCAAGTTTCTTTTTAGTTTTTTTTATTAGTGTTTTCTTTACAATGATATCAAAACGAAGGTCGAAATGGACAAAGAACAAAATAACATAATCACAAACAATATGATATGAAATGTGAAACATGAAGTATAAAGTAAATAACATAAAATACAAGCATAAAGTAAATGACATTAAAATAGAAGTTATTACAAGTGAAGATTTAGTAAATAATGTTTGTGAAGATGAAACGATGTTTGGTCACATTTTGGAGAACACTCAACTATCCACTCACAAGCATGAAAATATGATCCTAGGAATTATTTTTGAGAAGGGCTCCAACTTTGATAAAATCAACAAGTATGCCACTAGCTCTCACAAATGGAAGAGGAACAACATTTTCGTATAATACCATGCGGAATAGGAGACTTACAATCTCACTTATAAAAGTTTCATTGCCTTTGGGAAAAATTTTGCACTATGTTAAGCAATCGTAATTGGACTTATGTAGAAGTCACAACTAACTGAGGTCAGTCAATAATAATGTTTGTGTTAATATATGCTAGAAAAATGATATGTAAATCATCCTCCTAAAGCAATGCCACACAAGAAAATAAATTGAAAGGGGATGATCAAGCACAAAGGCTATGAGGATGGTCCATTACTTCAATCCATATTTCAGGATACTTAGGACAAACTTACACATCAAATCAAAGTACCTTAAATGATTCATGATCACTTAGAAGGTAGATTAGAAATTATGAAAGTTCATCAAGCACCAATCCACATATCATGCACAAGATTGAAATAATCCATCCAATTGATCAAAGGGAAAAGAACGAGATGAAGAAGAAAGGGATAAGATAAGTCACACCCAAATTGAACCACAAATTTGATCAAGTCATCCTCAAAATCAATCATTCATTTTGGTGGATTAGGGTTTTCACCCTATCAACACCCAAGATCCATTAAGTTTGATGAGACTTGAAGTCAAAATCATCATGATTCAAGGCCAACAGAAGTCCACAAGGTCAAACAAATTTAAAATGCAATTAAATTAAATAAAAGTGCATTAAATGTATTTTTAAATGATTTTTAAAATAGAAATAAAATGGAAATCAACAAAGTCCTTCAAAACACCAAATAAATGACCAAGAAAATTATGGAAGGTTGGAAATAAAATGAGAACCATAAAATAAAAATTTCAGAACTTAAAAATGCAGAAAAGTATTTTTAAACCAATTAAAACAAAGGAGAAAAGAGAAAAATCATGAAAAATAGAAAATCAAGGAAATAAAATATGAAAACATAGAAATCAGATGAAGACAAATTAAAGAGAATTTTAGAAATTATTTTGGGATTTTTTGGATAAAAAATGAAATTACAACGAATTTTTAAAGAAAAAGCAATTTAAAATAATAAGAGAAAAAAATTAAAATCAGAAAAAACCAGGAGCGTTGTATCACGCCTCATTAATTGACATGGAGGATCCAACACTACAAATAATGACAAACACGATGGAACACGCTGTAAGCCAAACACAGGATCAGGTTTGAATCTAACCAATCAAAACATTTCAAAATGCCAACGTGTCTGGTCCAAACTCAAACCACCTGAGAAATACTCTGGTTTTCTTCTTTAGTGAGCTCTCACCGAAGTTTCGTCGTTTGGTAACTTCAAGACACGGGACCACCACCATTGTGATCCTCTTCTTATCCTGAATTCAACCTTATGCTTCAAATTCATTTATGTGAGCTGAGAGAGAGGAATTTTAAAGAAGTTTCAGAAACAAGCAAAACAAGAGAAGTAAAATTAAATGATGAACATGACCAATCAACACCAGATAAGTTAGGGGAAAACATCAAAAAGGTGAAGGATTACAATGTGGTAACTTGTTTGAGTTCAAATGATGCTCAAAACTACCTTGTCCAGATGGTGACCAGAAGTTGATAAAGCTCGATTTGCTTGGAGCAATTCAGAAGGTCTCAGAGCTTGGGAATTGCTACAAAAGTTTTAGAGGATGTCGATGGAGCTAATAGAATCAAGAAAATGGATTGAAAAAGGCTGAAACTCAAAACACGATGGTTGGTTTTTTTGGGAAAATTTCAAGTTACAGCACATGTTTCTTGGATCTCCAAAGCTTTTAAATGAAGGCAACATGTTCCTTTATTTATAAGGAAGCAATTGTTGATCTCATACATGCCAAATGATGCTGAATTCGTGCAAAACCAATTTTCCTAGAATGCGTGTAAAGTGTGACTTGCAATCCTTCAAAACTCAACCAAATGATGCGTTTTAAGTGTCAATTAACTTGTGAAGGTTTGATTAAACATGTTTAGGACCAAAACACTTGCTAATTTGGCTTGGAATTGAGTTTAGTCATGATCAAATTTCGGGCAATGGTGATTTATGCAGTTTCAAGTCACCATGTTCAACTTAATGGGGCATCCTACTCAAGAGGCTTTATGATTCCATTCTTTTTGCAATATGTTAACATCATGAACAAGTCTATAATGTGCTAAGAAAGGTTTCATTTGGATGTTTGAGAACAAATTTATGGCATGTTGAAGTTGGCATGAAATACTGGTCACATAACTTAGAAAAATTTGAGTTTTTCATAGCTGAAAATAACCTATAATGCCCCAATGAATTCCATGGCCTTCCAAGAATAATTTGACCTTGGTCCTTGAAGAAAACTTGTAGAGTATATTACCAATGACATTGTGACAAAAGAATTAGCTTCATGTGTTGAAAATTGATGTTATGATCTTTGAAAGTTGGCAAAAAGTCACTTGAAAATAGATCAAATTTCACTCAATTCTCAACATTTTTTAATCACAAGTTTAAGTAAAAGGTTCCCGTTGAGTATAACTGGCGGGAGGGTACTAATACCTTCCCTTTGCGGAATCGACTCCCAAACCCAAATATGGTTGCGACGACCATGTTCTTTTCAAAATCTTTTGTTCATATTTTACTATTCTTCCATTGGAATAAATAAAGTTTTCTTGCGACTCTGATCGAACATCTTTTTCCGCGAGCTTGTGATGCGTTTCATGAAGGATTGTATTTTTCATGGTACGAAAGAAGAGAATTAACCCAAAATGACTTATGAGTCGACTCTTGGAAGCATGTGCCGACCTAAAAAGGTTATGAGTCGACACATACTGAAGCGAATTCAAAATATTTCAAAAATTAATTTAATGTGTTAATCTATCCAAAACATTAGTTGGCACATACTGAACAAAGTTTGAAAAGTTCAAAATTTGGTTTTTATGTTCTGGCCTATAAGAAATACGTGTGGACACATGATGTCCAAAAAATTAAAAATTTGACACATGTGAACTTGGGATGACTTTGGAAGACTGAACTTGACTCATGTATAACTAATTGATGAGAGACACACGCATATGATTGTTTCTCATGATTTTCTAGCCAATAAAATGCAAACACACAAATGTAAGCATGAAATAGTAAAAGATATAGATCACATGTGAAGATATTTAGAATAAGGTCACTATAAACATGTAAAGTGACACTCACGATGGTTATCATTGAAATTTTTAGAAATGAAGACTCATAAAATGTATCATACACACAATACATCATATACCTTTGAGAAATAAATAGGTAAAGAAAGAACTTACTTACAAAGCAAGAAAAGATTGAAACAATATTACCTGACCATACGAATGATTGGGGATGAACCTGCATTCCACAAGGAACTCTCGAATGAAATTTGGATAAAATGTAAAATGTGCCATAAACTCTTACGAAAACGAACGCTCCTACCACTCTTTTCTTTGAAAAAGTACTTGAAAGTGTGATTAAAAATGTATCTAAGAATCTTATTGACTTGATGATCATTCTTTATGATTGGACTTTTAATCTTGTTCAATCATGATAGTTATGTTGCTCCTTATCGTGCCTCATCATCTTAAGTTGATTAATCCCTAATTTGATGCACTTGAGTATGTCTTGTTGAAGATAAACCTACATCATGAAACACGATACCTTTTCTGAAACTTCTCTGGATAGAACACATTAATAATAATCAATACACTTTTACCAATTAACAGAGCACTAAATGTTGACCTCCTTGGTAACACTATCCTTCTTCATTGCCACAAAGTCAAAGAACTAGGGATATTTCACCCGTATCATATCTTGAGCCTCCACAAATGAGATCCCATACTAAAAGGTTCATATTTTAGAGGTTTGCTTCAGATTTGCATGTGACTTGAAGCATGCTTGGTGTTGACTTGGGGAATGATGAAAATGCTACATTCTGAGCTTGTTTTCACCACAGACAAGTTGGTTTTGGTCCCTAACATGGATTTGGAACAACCAAAGGCAATGCAATGGTCTGCTGTAGGATTTTCTTTTTGCCATTTTGGGAAAAATCAGAATTTGCACATGGGGTTGAATTTTATGATTTTTGGGGTTTGGGATTGTAAGTTGACCTTCAATCACACCATAATATGATATTTAATGTGTTTATGCACCATTGGGATCAAAAGGAAAGAGTTTGAGGCCTTGGTGCATTGATTTGCAAAATATGGTTGATGTGCATCTGATTTGTGCATCATGGCAAGTCAACAACTTTGAACCAATGCCAAATAAAATTGGCTCGTTCATTTTGTCTCAATTTTGGTTCATTTGTTCCTTGTCTTGATCTTGATTGAATGCAAAAAGAACTAGGTCAAAAGGGTTTGTGGTTCCGAAATGACAATGTGTCAAAGTAGTGGTCATGACATGATTTTAGGACATGGTGGGCATGCTGGACCAGATTGGCCAATAGCAAAATTGAACCCCTTACTCAATGAATTAGGTTTTGGACCTTTAAACAAAGTTGGAGAGGAAGTTATTTAGGACATTTAGCTCGGAGTAGAATTTAAAAGCTTGAAAATGAGAAATTTATGGTCTTTGGAACTTCCCATAGGCCATTCTTGCCAAAATGTGACCAACTAACATGACCTAATTTGGTGATTTTGTGATTTATTGATTCCCAAGGCACAATGATGGATGTTTTAAGTTAAAATGATCATACCATGATGGTAAATGAGGTTTGTACCTTTGTGGAATGATTTTATGTCAAATTGGTGGATGGATGAAGTCATGGAAAGTTGAAAATCATGTATGAACCAAACACTTGTAACATGGATTGAATGGATGTTTAAATGGTTAATTTTGTCTTTCATCAATTAAAATTTTACCATTTAATTAATTAGACTTTATATTATAAATAACTGTAAATAATATTTTTCAATTGTTTATGATCTAGGTGGTCAGTTAGAGGGATGAACTACAATAGGTGTTTGAAACACGCTATAGTAATCTATCTTAATCTATTAGACCACATTGGACTAGAAGATGTAATACTCCTACATAACTCTATTTTATTTTAAAAATACTTATCAAATTATTTATCATCTAATCGTGTCGTATTATTGTACAGTTTATCTAGAGGCCATATATGGGTCTTGATCATCAGGTTAACCATGATGATGTTGCAGTTTTGACAGCAAAGATACCAATTATCAGGTTCACTATTATGGAGATGCACCAGAGTGACTGGGTAAAATTGCAGTTCGGCATGCAACAACAAATTCCAGAACCTCCGACGTGTTTGGGAGATTGACATCAAAAAGAGTCGATGCCAATTGGGATTATTCCAACTGGAGAGACTTCACAAAAGATATATGTCGTCATTGGAGGAATCGAAGACAACACATCTTAAACGAACTAGTCATATAAGGTGTTAGACCAACTCAACAATATATGGCATTGTTTAGGTCGGTTACAATGCAACAATTTGTGTCTGAGCCACGGTATTTGATTGATCCATGCCAACGAGCTTCTTCATCATACGTCGAAAAACAAGTCCCCATCCAACGCCAATGTAAAACCACCCAAACCCAACAACTAACCTCACATGATCACCCTACCATATACACCCAACAACCAAACACCCAATTTTGCAACCCATTCATGCCACCCAACCAATAACCAAATAACCAACCTCGCAATCCATTCATGCCACCCACCCAACCTCAAAATCAAGAATCAAACACTACCCACCAACAACCATACACATCAACCACAACCGTCTATAGCCCTGATGATTCATATGGTTCACTTCATCGTAGCCCCCCACCAATGACCATCAAAACATCACATCACCAAAACACCGAACCATTGTTTAACTATAGTACACCCCAGGAACCATTGATTCGTTTCCAAAATGATTCAATGTCCCAATTCGGGCAACTATATCGTCCATAAATCACCCAACCACATCGACCTGACTACGATAACATGGGCACCGAACTCCATTACGGAAGCGCCATTGGCTAGAGCCCTCCTGGCTATTGGGAACAAATGATGACACATCTATCAAATATCGTTGGGACTTCCGTCGGACCTTCACACCATCTATCATTGGATCAGGTCTACACACAAAGACCCCAAACACCTCAGGAAAATCGTGGGGACCTCGAAGACAGACTAACGCACCTGGATGTTTAATAGGGGGACGTTTCGATCGGGCCGATCATTAGTTTTTTGTCAATTCCCATGTAACATTTATAATATCATGAATAATTTTTTTTTAATATCATATTTTATTATTTATTAAATAAACAATAAAAATTAAAAAAATATTATTAAGGTGTATGCGCTAGATGAATTGGCGCATACACCAAGCCACATGCATAGGCGCCATGGTTTCTGGCGCCTCCATGCAATGCTTTGAAAGCATGCGCCAGCACTAGTGGCGCTTCCTCTTCCTTTTAAATGGATGCGCCAGTTCATATGGCACATCTGTTTGGAAAGGTGGTTATTCCGGTATTTTTTTTGAAATATTGGTTATTTTAGAAATTAATTTGCAAAATATGGTTATTTTAAAAATAAAATCTATATTTTCATAACTAGAATATCATTCTTAAATGTTTTGCAAAAGAGAGTTATGTCCATTTTCCCTATAGTAAAATTATTTTCCAAAAGAAAGTTACTTAGTCTATCATACCAAGCTTTGGGAGCTTGCTTTAGACCATATAACGATTTTTTTCAGTTTAAACAAAATTAGGATTTTGAGAACTTTCTAAACCCGGAGGTTGATGTGTAAGACCCAAATTTTGACCCTAAGATTCCTCATGTTATCTCATCATTTGCATTGGCTTTGGGATCACACCTTGGCATCCTCCTTACCCCTCATTCATTGGGTTTGCATTGGGAGAGATCACCAAACACATTTGATTGTATCATAATTTATTTTCTTTTGTTTACTAACCAAAACACCAAAAATATGTCTATGTATAGTTTTGTTTCTTTTGTAGGAGTATGTGCATCCTCACGTGCCCTATCAAGCTCACAACTAGGGTTTGAGACCCTCATAGCAAGATATTAATCGGGGAATCGTCCATATTGGTTCTAAACATCATATATGGATCTCTTGTTCATTATTTCTCGTTTTGATCAAGAATTCATCCAAAGTTTGAAGCTTGTTTTCCTTGGAAACCCTAATTCATCTAGGAATCTTGTGTCACTTCCTCCGTAAGTTTCTTCAACAATTGGTCAAATATATCAAGGTATAATTAATTATACATCATCTTATGTATGTATTATCCTTCATGAGCTCTAAAGATCAAGAGAACTTCAAGTTTGCAAGTTGGTTCAAAGATGTTGACCAGAGAAAGTCAACTAGTCAAAACTGGGATTCCCTCGACCCTATCTCCTACATTTTGTGTCATATGAAAATGATTCAAAGATGAATTTTACTATTTATGATATTACAAACAACTTTCATGTTGGCATCAAAATCTAGTTTTGCTTGGAAAGTCATTTTTCATGGTGAAACATTATATGTCATTTTGTTTGTGCCCTAGTTAGAAGGTCAACTTCCAAGGACCATAACTTGCTCAATTTTTATGATATGAAGGTATAACGGGGTATTCGTTACCATTGGAGATATTGACTAAATCCAAGGTAAATCATACAAAATCGAGTCGCCACCGCACTTCTATTTATCCAAAGGAATGGTTAGAAAGTGAACAAAAACCTAAAAGTTTTAACAAAAACTAGTAAAAGAAACAGAGATCCGGGTAAGGGTGTTGGTTATGCAATGGGAAGGTGTTAGGCACCCAAAACATCCTAGGTACTCCTAGGGAGCCCTTTTCATACTTGTTGCAAAGGTTATTGTTTTGTGAAAATTTATTTGTGCAAACATGATTGAAGAGATGAGAGGAGAATGTACAAGTTATTTACATTTTGTGTTTGGATGGATAAACCCATTGCCTACGTACCCTCTTATAAAAAGATTAGGATCAAAACCTCCATATCCGCCTTTTCCTTGGCGAGTCGGTCATACTTCCTCTTCCAAAACTTGGAAGATTGAGGAAGTAGAGAAGTCCATGCATCATTAGGATCATCAATAACCTGATGCTCGAGGAACTCTATCAAAGCATCTTTCTCCTTAATCTGCTGAAGCAACTCTTCCCTTTCACGGATCCAGGCACGTGATAGGTCTTCGTCTCTCAACTCCTCTACTCCTTGGTTAGGGAGGTTTGAAGGCCTAACCACAACCAAAGGTGTAGGTCTCGGATATTCGTAAGGCATGAGATACTCAGATGCTCTCTTCCTTACCCAAGCAATGTAAGGCTCCATAGCGATGCAATTCTTAGGACCCAACTCCTTCCTTCCTTTCTTATGAACCTTGCGCCAAGCGCGACCATTCTTCCCTTCAAGCCTTGGGGATCTTTACCCTCCTGAAAGAACACACCTTCTAACAGAATGTTATTAGGTTTATCCTTTAGGGGGAACCCAAGCTGATGACGTGCCAAAATAAGGTTGTAGTTAATCCCACCACATGTACCAAGAAGAGGTACATTGGGGAATTCACCACAAGAGTCAATAATCTGCAAACCATCATACACACGGTTGTACCAAGAGATATCATCATTAGTGAGAGACATAATTCTCGTGGACCACCGGAGACATCCCTTGTTCTCCTTGAAGGCGACCGTCTAAGGTAAGTGAGAAATAAACCACTTATACAACAGAGGCAAACAGCACACAATGGCACCACCACCTTTTTCATTCCTTACATGCAAAGAGAAATAGGCATCACCCAACAGAGTCGGAACGGGATTAAGAGCGGAAAAGATCCTAATAGCGTTCACATCCACAAACTTGTCGATGTTGGGGAACAATACCAACCCATAGATGAGAAGTACAAATATGGCTTCAAAGGCATCCTCACTCATGGCCTTCCCATAAACAGTAGCTTGAGCAATGAGGAACTCAGAAGGGAGACCTTGAATTCCACCTTTGGTAGTCATATGAGCACCAATCAGAGATTCATCTATGTGCAACAGGTCAGCTATCTCTTGAGAAGTAGGAATACTTTCCAAGCCACTGAACGGCAACTGGTCTAGAATTGGTATACCCACAAGATAGGCATACTCCTCAAGGGTAGGCAAAAGCTGGAAGTCCGGAAACGTGAAGCAACGGTACAGGGGATCATAAAACTGCACCAATACACTCATCAACCATTCATCCACCTGAGTAGTCAGAAGAGGAAGAAGCTTCCCAAAGCGAGCCTTGAAACCTAAGGGATCTAATACATAGGATGTCAGATTCCTTAACTCTTTCAAATCTGGCTGTCTGAAGCTGTACTTCTTTGTATTCCTTCTTTGTCTTTCCATGTCTGAAAATGTTGCAAATAAACCCCTTAAGTTCCTTGAAAATTTCTTTTTATTTTGATGATATGGATGCAAATGGATGCATGAATGCATGAAAGGTCATGGGATGGATCATATTATCCTTAATATCAATCATCCATTTTGGTGGATTATGGTTTACACCTTATCAACACCCAAGTTCCATTGATATTAAGGATACATGAACGGATCAACCATGAATCAAGGGTTTGTTGCAAGTCACGAGCATGGAGTCTCGGTTAAGAACCACCCAAAGGGAATGTACTAGGGTTTAAACCTGCCGAACATGTTCTACAAGAGGTTCCCATAGTCATCATCCCATCTTTCGGATATATCGGAGAAACGACTACTCGTATTCCAAAAATATTCTCAAGAGAGACTCTTATGAGTGTAGTATCACGTAACAATCGTATCAAATCTTACATTTGAACGACTTCCGCACTACATCCTAAAAAATAGGCCAAGATGGGCTTGGTAAACTAAGGTCCTTGGCTTCTAAGGTCTATATTGGAAAGAGTAATGTCTAACCACAACTTACTTGTGTGACATTATTGATCCCAACATGACCTTCACCAAGTGAATGGACTTGCAAGTCACCTTGCTAAGGAATAACTCCACACAAGTCGACAAGACTACGCCATTCTCCTATCCTAAGTGCACTCGAATCCGCGTATAGAACTCATCTCACAAAGATCACCAAGCATACAAGGAATTAATATCAAGCAATTCAATCATTACATACAATACAGTAATCCCAAATTGCACAAAAATATGTCACAAAACAATACAATACAACAAGCATGAAAAGTTGGCAAAACCCACTAGGCCATCCCCAGCAGAGTCGCCCCTTTTCTATAGCGGGGTATTCGTTACCATTGGAGATATTGACTAAATCCAAGGTAAATCATACAAAATTGAGTCGCCACCGCACTTCTATTTATCCAAAGGAATGGTTAGAAAGCGAACAAAAACCTAAAAGTTTTAACAAAAACTAGTAAAAGAAACAGAGATCCGGGTAAGGGGGTTGGTTATGCAATGGGAAGGTGTTAGGCACCCAAAACATCCTAGGTACTCCTAGGGAGCCCTTTTCATACTTGTTGCAAAGGTTATTGTTTTGTGAAAATTTATTTGTGCAAACATGATTGAAGAGATGAGAGGAGAATGTACAAGTTATTTACATTTTATGTTTGGATGGATAAACCCATTGCCTACGTACCCTCTTATAAAAAGATTAGGATCAAAACCTCGTAGTTCGGGGTAAAAATCTCAAAAAAAACAAATGAGCGGATTGATTGGTCCAAAAGCCTTAAGGTCTTTTGTTATCAAAGGGAGAAAACTCAACCTAAAACTACAAATCCACCATGTGAGGATAGCTTCAACATGCTAGTGAGGGGTTAACCCTATAATAAGCATGGAAGGCTCATTGTCCATCACTAAGGACAAAGGTGAGTATTACATCTACCACAAAGATAACTCAAACCTAATAGCTAAAGGTTATGAAAAATTTTGATTAAGAAAGTGGACATTGGAACCACAAAAGAAATTTGAATGGGTTATATTTACCAATTAGAAGTATATACAAAAGATGGTCAAAGTTGACTTAAGGATTCAATTCAAAATGAGTGTTATGAAAAGAAAGTTTGAAAATCAAAAGCATAAGGCTTAGGTTTCTAATGTTGAAAACAATAGTCAAATGTTTGCACAAAAATGGTTTTGGCTTGGAGTGGAGAAATGAGGAAGAAGCGCTAAATCCTAAGGAAAACAAAAAGGTGAGGTATAAGAAATGAAACCACGCTAGGAGTTCCTCTCTTGAGATCGTATAGATGATCCAAGTAGATCCCATCCTTTGGAATAAGCAAGCACAAAGCATAAGCAATCAAACAAGTCTCATAAGAGATCCTCAATGTATCTTGTCTTTCCCACTTGGATGAACATTGTAATGATCCTCCAATTAAGCTCAAATGGAAACTCCTAGTTCAAGAGCACACACATCAAAAGTTCCAAGTAAATAAACATCACACACTATATACATACAAAAGGCTCAAACAATGGGTGGGCTTTAGTCAAGAGGGGTCATGTCAACCTCGACAAACAAGCCAAACTGTAATGGGTAACCTATAGCTCTTAACCACTAACATTGAACGTTAGGGTGAAGCTGATCAAAATGGTAATGAGGATGAGACCTCATGCTCTTAACCCTGGCCAGGGTGAGCTCATGACAAAGAAAGTGTGGGGATCCAGAAAATGGGATCCTATTCCACTTGACAGACACTGGACAAAGATCTTGGGCACAAAGAACGACACACTGAATAACGAGGGATTGACTACTAATCCCTTTTATCCGTTAATTGCCTCAACTCTTGGAGGTCTTATTAAATATCACATGCCTCATCTTGGAGGTCTTTGAGCACAATTTTAAACAAACACAAACAGAGCCTCTGAAGGAGGACTTGCTAGCAAAATGCCTGCCGAAAAGGTGACAGGACTTCAGACTACATGAAGTAAGAAGCTAACTACCTGAGTGGTGTATCACCACAATCCAAAGCTCAAGCAAGAGCTAAAGCAAGCAAGCAACTAAGGTACCTGTACAAAGACTAAACAATTAGTACTTCAGTTATTAAACCAACAGACAAACAGTGAAACCACCTAACAGTTGCACAATTCAATGCATAAGTGCCTTGACACTCAAATAAGCTCATGAGTTCACCACATCAATTAAAACCCTACAAAACAACAATAGGTCAGAACTCAATGCATTTTGTATTCCATAATATCATCAATGAGTATCCACACCTGAAACAAGTGACAAAGTTAGTTTATGTGCATTTAAACAACACAACAAGACACCAACAAACAATGGCATAAGAGATGAAATCAAAACCTAACCAAATGATCAAAACAGAACTCAATCTTCTACACATCACACATTCAAACACTCCATAAAATGTCCTCAAAAGGACCAGCATCAAATTAATAAACAAGTGTCTCAAATGGCTCATGTAATGCAATGACCAAAAATATGCACAAAATGAACTTCCAACTTAGAAAATCCATATCAAATCAGAAATGCATGCAAAGACTTTGAGCTTTTTTTTACAAGTTCCTCATGTCATGGATAATCAACATGCAAAAAATCAAATCCAGAAAGATGCAAATGCTATGTGAACAAAAATGCACCAATTCAATGTCAAAAATGTGACACAAATTGTCACATTTATCTCCATGTGTCAACAACAATGATAACATGTGAGAAAAATTCCAAACCAGTGCTCAAAAATTCATGTCATGTATGAATGTCAAGCATGCCAAAAATTGGATCAAATGGCTCAACATAGAGAATTTCACAATGCATTGAATGCAATATATCAATTTAGCACAACATGGATTCAAAAATTCACCAGTAAAAATCCAGGCATCCACAATTCATGAAATCAGCACCAAGAAATAGTAGACATCCATACAAAACCATGAAAAAAATTGGGATTAAATTGGACTATTTTTGGATTTTTTATGAATTTTACAAAACAAACAAAATAATTGAAATATACATGGAAAATGGAGGGAAAATCAAATATTCAAATAAACTCAGAAAAAACAGAGACCACACAATCTTGGCGCGCAATCATGATCAACTGCTCACATTCAAACGGTGAAACGCACCGTTTCCCTAATTGACATTAGCATGCCACTCAGCGTTCAAACATACGCATGGCTTGGTCAACGCAATCTCAGCCAATCAAACATCCAAGCAAGCGCATACATGGCAAACACATCAGCACAAACCCTAAACACATAGACGCTGGAGCTACAGCTCCAGTCGTCTTCCCCAGCGAGTCACCGGCGACTCCAACCAAATTTTTTTCCAGAAATCAACAAGGCTTACATCATTCGAACCGGTTTTCAACAAGGATTCCAAATATGCAATTGGATCATTCTAACTCTCCATGGATTTTGCAAATCGAAGACAAACATTTTCTAGATCCAAACTTATATTCAACATATCATGCTCAATTCTCAGTCAAATTCAATTCTACACACATATCCATGCTCTACTCAACAAGATCTACACATCTATGATAAAAAAACAGCAAAAGGAGAGATCGAATTTTGAGTCACCTTGGAATGGAGCTCTCTGAATCCGCGATCTCACAGGCTATGAAGCTCCAGATTAACCTCCTTGAACCTCCTTTGAAGCTTTGTGCAAAAAGAACTGGTTGAATCCTCTTGAATCTACTTCAATTTCCAATTTCCATCAACATGATAATGATCTTGAACTGCACGAAATCTTGATGAATTGCTTCAAGTAATGGATGAATCTTGCTCAGTGAAGCACCAGGAACAAGAATATGCAAAGATCTTTGAGAGTTATGTGAAGAAAAATCAAATTCGAAGAGAGAGAAAATTTGGAGAGTTTCTTGAATTTGATCTGAAATGGTTCTGTTATGCAGTTATGATTAGGGTTTGGCCTTTTATACTTCATGCTAATGACCATGCTATTCCTCTTTTCCATTGGTTAATCATGATTAGTGAGTATTGGAGCAAATTGAAAAAATGCACATTAAGCTAGCATGGCCATAATACACGTGCACATCCTCATGTTAAGCTTCCAATTCACTCAAAATTATCCAATGGTCATTATTTAAAGATCAATTTGCTTGCACCTTAAGCCAAAAATGAATGGTGAATATTTTCTTCAATTTGCACATGTGTGAACTAGTGAACTCTTGGTCATGATTCCTTTGCACAATTGAGCCAAATGATGTCAATTTGAGATGTCTTTAACATGAGAAGCATTTTGCAAAAAGAATGAACCAATTTGGAGCATTGTATCAAAAGTTATGCCATTTTGAATTTCCATGCACACCTTGTGATCAAATAACCATAACTTCTCAACCATTCATCATATGGACATGAATTAGGACTTTTTGGAAAGGGGAGACAAAGATCTACAACTTTCATATTCACCAAAAATCCATTTGAAACTTATTTGACATTGACAAGTCAAGTTGAATGTGGACCAAAAACTTGCCAAATTTGGAAACTTTGAATTATATGTCATTTTCCATTTTTAGTAACTTTTGCCATGACCTTTGAATCTTCAAGATGGATGTTTAGAATGATGAATAGACCCTATTTGAACATGATTGAGGTGTCTCAACTCATTTCCCCACCTCATAGTCCTCAATTGACTACATAGTTGACTTTTGGTCCTCAGATGACCTTGAAATGTCTTGATTAACTTGAGCCTCTACCACTTGGTGAAATTGCTTCAAAATGAAACCCTAGCTCATGTAAGCTCCTTATAATAATCATGTGATCCTCATCCCAAGGAAAATGTCATATCTTGCACAAAGGATCTTCTTGAAGCTCTTGACCTGGTGATTGCTTAAGCTACAAACAAAAGATGTTAATGACATATTTTTGTGCTTTTGGTTAGTGGATAAAAATGAGAAAAGTAATGGTATACAATTCAAGCATGCTTGGTGATCTCAAACCACTCACAAGAGATCCCTACCCAAAGGGAAAGGGAGCCAAGATGCTCAATGATCCTTGAGGCTATGCAATGCAATGTTATGATGCCATGAGGGATCTTAGGGCCAAAATTGGGGTCTTACAGAAGGCCATCCAAGTTTCATGATCAATTTCAATATGTCTTCACAAACTTTGATACTTTTTAAATGTCAAATTCAACTTTCAAGAGCGTGTGCCAAGAGGAAATATTATAGGTCATTTTGGGCCAGCACCGTTTAATAAGCAATTTTCCTCAACTTCTAAAATGCATAACTCCCTCATTCCAAATCCAAACGATTTAAAATTTATGACAAAATTTAATAGGATTGAAATATATACAACTTTGGTAAAGAAACCATTTCCATTTGGATCTCATAGAAAAATTTATTCAAGGTGGAATAAGTGGTCATTTGACTTTATACTTAGAAAATTTTCAACTATATTTGATTTCTCCAACTTACACCTCAAAATTTATCATGATCCAAGTTCCAAATAAAAACATGTTCAACATCAAAGTTGTTCCCCTGGATGTCACATTTCTAAAAAGTCCAAGATCACTTCATTTGGACAAGAATTTAGGGACTTGCGTATGGGTTCTTTGCATGGCTTGTTTTGACAACTTTTGAATTCATTTCCCAATTACCATTGCATGGCTTCATGATATGATCTCAGCATGGTTTACGCGCGAATTTAAACTCAATACAATCATAATTTTGGGCCTAATGCATGTCCATGCACCCATTTACATTACATTACTATTTTTGGACAAATTATGTAAAGGTGTGGAAAGCAATTCTCATGCTATAAATACATTGCCTTGCTGCTCAAAAAAGGGATCCCTCTTGCCCAAGCCTTGCACCATTGCCTCCCTAACATCCATTAAAGAGTTAACTTGAATATTTCACTTGAAATCAAGTTTCAATTCTCATTCTGTTTTGAGATTGAAACTCCAAGAATCCAAGCCTTTCATTGATCCATTTCACTTCCTGAAAGCTGTTAGAGTCGAGTAAAGGCAAATTGGAAGCAAGATCAAGCTCAATTGAAGCTATCCAAAGGTGAATTTTCTCAAACTTGTCTTCTTCGATTCTCCCTCATTTCTCAACTATTTTAATTGATTGTTGGTTTTCTGAAGACCTACCAATATAGGCAACAAGATTGAGTTGCTTTGAGGCCAAATCGAAGCAACTCAGATCATGCACCTCAAACTTGAAGTCCACGTATCTTTTAATATTGGAATTGGGTGAAATTGAGGCCAGATTCGAGCTCCTGAGCATTTTATATTTAAAATAGTGTACTCATTTTTTATTTTAGTGGTGGTTGGTGGTGGACCAGTCTAGTGAGGTCCACCGTAGAAGATGACCAGATCCCTAGCTCTGGTGGTGTGGTGGCAAGGTCATATGCATCAGAGCATCTCTCCACATTCTAATCTCAGGCCTCCATTGTGATTACCACTTGTGTTGCGTGTTTGACTCAGGTGTTTTATGCACTCTAGCGTGTAGCCATCAGATCCACCACCTCAATTAATGAGGGAGATCTGATGGCCTTTGTTTTTTTGAATTTCTTTTTATTTTTTGATTTTTTGTTTAATCCATTTATTTTATCTTATTCAAAAAAATTCATTTTTAATCCAAAAAATATGGGACTTTCACCATAAATCTTTAAATATTTTCCTGTTCCATATTTTGAATTAAAATTATTTGTTGGATTAATTTTGATATTTTTTATGAATTAAATGTTTTTGTACATATTTTTAATTGTTTTGAAATACTTTTGACTTTCCAAAAATCATGAAAGTTTTTTGTCTAAGGTCCTTTGACCTTGTTTTACCTAGGATAAATCCCTTGGTCATTTATTTGGTGTTTTGAAGGGATTTGAGGTTTTGTCCATTTAATAATGCATTTCAATTCACTTTTAATTTGATTTTTAATTGATTAATTGTTTAAAAATATTATTGAACCATTTTTATGCTCTTGTGATGTTTGACTTTCTATTTGGGTCTTGGTCATGGTTGATTTGACTTTACTTTGATTAATACAATTGGAATTAGGGGATTGATGAAATGTACATTTCATCTCCCAAAATGAATGGATGGAATTGATCAGATGAAATTCCTCTCATGATCAATTTGGGTTTCTATTTACCCCTCCCTTTTCATGTTCATCCCTATTCTTCCCCAACCCTTCATTGACTAATGAAATCCCTTCATGTCTAATGCTAGCTGATTCATCAATGCCCTTGTGTCAGATGAATCATCATGAGCCAGACTGAGATAGGCCATCCCCCTATTTCTTTTAGTGTGTGGTATGTTTTAGGAGTTTGGTTCCTTGTACCAAATCTCTAACATGCATTAACACCTATATTTTTATTGCCTGACCTCAGATAGTTGTGACTTCTACATAAGTCCAATTACGATTGCTTAACATAGAGCTAAATTGATCAAGAAGGCATATCATTCTAGTAAGTGAGATTGTAAGTCTCTCATTCTTCATGGCATTGTGTGGAAACTTGACCTTTTTTCCTTTCATGAGAGACAGTGGAAGACTTGTTGATTTATTCAAGTTGGAGCCCTTCTCATGGATGATGTCTTGGTTCAAGGATTCATACTTATGAATGAATGGTTGAGTGTTCTTCAAAGAATGACTTAATCAATTAAAAATCATAACAAACATTTGACTAATCATTGACTAACTTCTTAATTAACTTTAATTTACTTTCAAGTCATTTACTTTATGCAATTTAAATTTCAGTATCTTTATCATTCATTGCCATTTACATTTCATGCAACTTGTTTATGTTTCAAGTCCTTTTCACTTTGCTCATTTGAGCCATATCATGTGATTGTATATATATTGTTTGCTTTGTTTTGATTTTGTTTATGGTCTTAGGGCCTTAAAGCCCTTAATAACAATAAAAAGCCTAAAAAACATCTTGGTGGACTGTTGGACTTGATCTGAGCTTTTGGACTTAGAATTAGGCAACATTCCCTGTGCTAAAGGACTTGGCCAATGCCAACATCTGAGCCTGAGCTATCTTTGACTATGCTTGCATATGATGCAATATCTTAGATCCTTTTGATTAATCTGTTACTCTGCCTTTGTGCTTAATTGTTATATTATTATTACATATGTTTGATGATTGATTCTGAGTTGATCAAGGAACATTTCATCTGCTACATTGGAAGATATTGAAGACTGCTAGCTATTGGAATGCTTGCTTGGATATTATGGCTATCTTTAATTGATGCCTTGGTCTTCATTTGGTTTTCTTGGATGTTTCTTATGCTTGTTGCTTGCTAAAGTCCAAAGGAAAATGGGTTTCGATATGACATTCTTGTTTGTTGGATTGGATCCCATTGGTAAGATCTTTTTAACCCTTAACTTTTAATTTTTTCCTAGGGTAGTCTCTTCATCACCTCCCAATTCTTTAATTTCAAAATATTTCCCTCTTTTCAAAAACTTTCTTTGCTTGTGATTTCAAACTTAGACATGTTTTAATGATTAGAAACTTTGTCCTTATTCCATTTAATTTTCAAACTTTTTCATAAATCAAACTTGTAAATAAACTTAACCATATTGACTTTAATTTCGAAAAAAAAAAGACAAAAAGAACTAACAACCTCATTCAAGTCTTTGGCCTTTTGTGCCTTTTCTTTTAAAACTTTTGATTAAAATCAATTCACCAACTTCTTTGAAATTTTTACCATGAACTAAGGGGTTTTGACCCCTCATTTATATGTTGGTACGTATGCATAATACCGAATGTCTTGTCAAACACAAAAATATAATCAATGAATTATTTTCTCATCCCTCAATCTATATTTTATCAAACATAATTTATACCAAAAATATATTCACATGGAAATGGCTCCCTATGAGTACCTAGGACACTTTGGGTGCTAACACCTTCCTTCTGTTCGTACTTTTCCCTTTTCCTTTAGAAACAATAAAAGCACAGTGGCGACTTTGGTTTTACTGACGTCAAGTTTATCCATAGCTAGATAGTCACGAATTTACCGCTAAAAAATTAAGTGGCGACTCTGATGGGGAGTAGTCCTCAGTGGGTTTAGCCTACTTTTTATGTGTATATATATGTATATTTGATGTTTGTTTGTATATATTGTTGTATGATACTCTATCTGTTATGCTTAGTGATCTCTGTCTGGTGAGATAAGTTCTAACCCGAACTTGAGCGCAATTCAGATAGGAGGATGGTATAGTCATGTTTAACTCGTGTGGAGTAGTCCTTAACGAGTTGGCTTGAGACCCATCTACTCAGTGGAGACCTCTTTAGAGTTACTGGTGTCACACAAGTTATTTGTGGATAAGCATTACTTTATCTAATTTGTGGAGACTGTTCAAGTGTAGACTTGATAACAATTGTTACGCGATACTACACTCAGACGAGTTTCTCTTGAGAATATTATGCGTTGATAAGTCAGTCATCCTAACCTATAATATCCGATAGATGGAATCAAGACTTTGGGAACTTCTTAGAACATGGTCTATAGGTTTTTATCCTTAGTACACTCCTATGGGATGGTTCTTAACCCGACTCTATGCTCATGACTCACAACAAACCCTTTGATTCTCGGTTGATTCGATTAGTTATCATCAATATCAATGGAACTTAGGTGTTTATAAGGTGAAAACCATAATCCACCAAAATGGATGATTGATCTTGATGATGACTTGATCCATCCCTTGACCTTTTTTTTGTGTTTGCCTTGTGTGTGATCCCTTGTTTGTGATTGTTGCATTCATGCATACATGCGCATCATGACATTCATCACAGAAAATAAATTTCAAGGAAATTAAGGTCTTATTTGCAAATATTTTTAGACCATGGATTATGGACGAAGGAATACTAAAAAGTATGGTTTCAGATGTCCTGATTTGAAAGAGCTAAGGAAGTTGCCATCCTTTGTATTAGATCCTTTAGACTTCAAGCAACGTCATGGGAAGCTTTTTTCCGTGATATCTTCTGAGTGTTTTGGTTCAATTTTATGACCATCTTTATCACTGCTTCACTTTTCCCGACTATCAGCTTGTGCCCATGTTGGAGGAGTATGCCCATCTCTTGGGTATACCCGTATCTAACAAGGTACCTTTCAGTGGATTTGAGGAGATTCCCAGTGTAGCGGTAAATTCATGACCATTAAGCTATGGATAAACTTAACGTCAATAAAATCAGAGTCGCCACCGCGATTTTATTGCTTCCAAAGGAAAAGGGAAAAGTACGAACAAAACCCAAAGATAATAAGTTTTCAAATCAAAACTAATAAAATGTCAGAGATTACAGGTAAGGGGGTTGGTTACACAGAGGGAAGGTGTTAGCACCCAAAGTGTCCTATGTACTCCTAAGGAGCCCTTCTTTATGTGTGTATATGTTTTTTGTATAAAATATGTTTGCAACAAATAGAGTGTGAGGATGAGAAAAGAATTCATTAATTATATTTTTGTGTTTGACAAGACCTTCAGACTTGTGCCTACGTACCAACATAAAAATGAGGGATCAAAACCTCGTAGTTCGTGGTAACAATTTCAAAATGAGTTGATTGCTTTTCGTAAAAGTTCAAGTTTAAAAGAGGCTCAAATGGCCTAAAAGAATTTGAATGAGTGTTAGTTCTTTTTGTCTTTTGAAATTTTAAGTCAATATGGTTAGATTCATTTACAAGTTTGATTTAAGAAAAGAGTTTTAAAATGCAATGGCATAAGGCCAAAGTTTCTAATTTGCAATAAAGTCTAAGTTTAGAAATCACAAGCAAAGAAATTTTTTAAAAGAGGGGAGGGATTTTGAAATTTAAGAGAGTGGGAGGAGATGAAGAGACTAATCCTAAGCAAAAATTTAAAAGTTAAGAGTTGAAAAGATCTGACCAATGGGATGCAATCCAATAGACAAGAATGTCATATAGAAACTCACTTTTCCTTTGAACTTTTAGAATCAAGCAATATCAATAAACAAGCAGCAAGATAAAGAGCACGACATCAAATAAAGATAGCCGCATCCAAACAAGCAACTTCACAGTCTTCTTCTTAATCTTCCCATGTATCAGATGAACTACTCCTTGATTGGCTCAAAATAAGGCATTAGTCACAAGTTCAAAGTAACATTTGCATCAAGACCATGTAGCAGATGAATTCATGTGGATCCCTATACTTTCATCAGATGGAAGCTTAACTCGCAATAACTTGGTTTCAAAAATGTTGGCATTGGCCAAGTCCTTTTGCATAGGGAAGGTTTCCTAATTCTAAGTCCAAAGCTCAGATCAAATCCAACAGTCCACACAAACATTTTTTAGGGTTTTTTGTTGTTTATTAAGTATTTTAAGGTCCTAAGACCATAAACACAAATCAGATACACAAACAAATATATATAACCACAATATACGGCTCAAGTGAGCAAAATGAAAATGGCAAAAAGATAAACAAGTTAAATGATATGTAAATGACAAATGAAATGGTAAATGGTTTGAATTTAAATTGCATAAAGTAAATGACTTGAAAATAAAAGGCAAGATTAATAAAAGTTAGTCAAATGTTAGTGATGTTTCGATTTTCAATTGATTAAGTCATTCTTTGGAGAACACTCAATCCTCTATTCACAAGCATGGATCCTTGAACCTAGACATCTTCCAAAGGAAGGAAAAAAGGCCAAGTTTCCACACAATACCATGAAAGAGGGGAGACTTACAATCTAACTTAATAGAATGTTATTCCTTTGGGTCAAAATTTAGCGCTATGTTAAGCAATCGTAATTGGACTTATGTAGAAGTCACAATTATCTGAGGTCGGGCAATAGAAATTTTGGTGTTAATGCATGTTAGAGATATGGTATAATGAACCATACTCCTAAAACATACCACACATAAAAAGAAAATGATCAAAGGATGGACCTAATCTCATCCATACTTGTATTGGTTCATCTACACAAAGTTATTGATGAATCAATTAGCCTTAGGATATTGAGACTTCATTGGTCAATGAAAGGGATGGGATAGAATGGGATGGAAGATGAAGAGGGAGGGGAGATGAGATCAACACAAATTGGTCATGGAAGGACTTTTATCAAATTAAAATCATCCATTCATTTTGGGAGATGAAATGTACATTTCACCAATCCCCTAAATCCAATTATTTTAGTCCAACAAAAGTAAAATCAATCTTGACCAAAATCAAAACTCATAGTCAAACTTCACAAGTCAATAAAAATGGCTCTACATAATTTCTACACAATTAATCAATTAAAATTCAAATTAAAATGCATTTAAATTAAATTATGTTTGATCCAAAACCTAAAACCTCTTCAAAACACCAAATAAAAGGCCAAGAGATTTATCCTAGTTTAAACAAGGTCAAAGGACCTTAGACAAAAAAATTCATTATTCTTTTAAAGTCAGAAGTATTTTTCAACAATTAAAAATATGCACAAAAACAATTAAATCATGAAAAATATCAAAATTAATCCAAAAAATAATTCTAATTCAGAAAATGAAAGAGGAAAATATTAGAAATTTTTTGGTGAAAGTTCCTTTGGATTAAAAATTAAATTAATATGAATTAATAAAAAATAAGAGATTAAATGAAATAAACACAATAATCAAAAAAAGAGACCCATCTAATCTCCCTCATAATTGAGGTGGCAGATCAGATGTCTAGAAACGTGTGTTCCACATGCACACGAGTCAAACATGTTGCATGCATGGTAATCTGTTTGGATGCATGAGATTAAAACAATTCAAATAGATCAGATGGCCTGGATTGATCCAGCGCACCACCGGAGCCCTAGTTCCGGCCATCTTCTCTGATGAGGGCCACCGAACTGGTCCAACCCAAACCTTATGAAAAATGAAAAGTGAATACACTAATTTGAAGGAAAAAATCTCATGAGCACTAATTTGGCCTCAATTTTATCCAATTCCAAGTATATAAAAAGATACAGGGATTTGGATTTTGAGGAACATGAACTGAGTTGCTTCGATTCGACCTCAAAGCAACTCAATCTTCTTGCCTACATCGATAGGACTTCAGATAACCAAAAATCAACAAGAATGGTGAAGAATTGGGGGAGAATCGAAGAGATGAAAATTCTGAAAAATTCACCTTCAATGGAGCTTCAGATTGGCACGATCTTGCTTTCAATTATGCTTGGCCTTGCTTCAGATGTTTAATGGAGGTGAAATATATCAAGGAAAGGTGTGGACTCTTGGAGTTTCAATCTCAAAACAGATGGAGAATTGAAACTCGATTTTCAAAGAAAACCCTCAAGTTTATCCTTCAATTGTGAGGGTTTGGGGTTATAGATTCAAAGCTTCAGCATGAGGTCCTTAATTATGAGCAAAGAGGGTCTTATTTATAGCCAAGGATATTGATTTCCACACACTTCCAATTTTGGAAAAATTTCAAAAATCCCTTTGCATGGTTGCATGAGCGTGTACTAGGCCCATGAAATGATGTATTCTTATCCAGAAATGAGTGTGCATCATGCTGAATTCATGTTGGAATGCCATGCAAATGTGTATGGAAAGTGGAAGTGAAAAACATCCAAATGGTCCTTCAACTTACACCCATGTGCAAGTCCTTCATTCTTTGGACAAATGAGATGATCTTGCACTTTTTCGAAAGGTGAGATCAAGGGGAACAACTTTCATGTTGAACACTTTTTCGTTTGAAGCTTGGATCATGATAAATTTTGAGGTGGAAGTTTGGGAAATGAAACATATTTGAAAATTTTCTAAGTCCCAAGTCAAATGTTAACTTCTTCCACCTTGAATAACTTTTTCTATGGACTTCAAATGAAAAACGTTCCTTCATAAAATTTGTATCTCTTTCAAACCTATTCAATTTGGTCACAAATTTGACCACATTTGGATTTGGCATGAAGTAGTTATGCATTTTAGAAGTTGACGAAAATCACTTGTTCAATGGTATTCGCCCAAAATGACCTATAATATTTTCTCTTGGCACATGCATTTGCAAGTTGAATTTGAACTTCCTCAAAACATAAAAGTTTAAGTAGACACCTTTCATTTCATCATGGAATTTGAAAGGCTTTCATATCATAAAAATTGAGCAAGTTATGTTCTTGGGAAGTTGACCTCCAAACTAGGGTTCAAACAAAATGAGTTATAATCTTTCATCATAAACAATGACTTTACAATAAAAACTAGATCTTGACCTCAACATCAAAGTTGTTTGGAATGTCATTTTGAGTAACGTTGCTCTTGGAAGAATTTTCATATGATAAACATTGTAGGAGATAGGGTCTAGGGAACCCCAGTTTTGACCAGTTGACTGTCTCTGGTTAACCACCATGAACCAACTTGCTAGCTTGACATTATCTTGACTTTTGGGACTCATGGAGGATCACATATGCATAAGATGATGAAATATGAAGTATCCCTTGAAATATTTGATCAATTGTTGAAGAAACTTGTTGAAGAAGTCACACAAGATACCCAGATGAATTAGGGTTTCCAAGGAAAACAAACTCCAAACTCTTGATGATTTCTTGATCAAAATAACATGTGAAAATCATGGGGATCCATATATGATACTTAGAGTCAATGTGATCTATTTATTGATTGTACTCCTTGCACTAAGGGTCTTAAACCCTAGATATGAGCTTGATAGAGCATGGGTGAGCATACACACTACCTACAAAAGCAACAAACTATACATTGACATATTTTTGATATTTTGGTTAGTAGACAAAGAAAAAATGAAGTATGACACAATCAAATGTGATTGGTGATCTCTCCCAATGCAAACCCAATGGATGAAGGGTAAGGAGAATGTCAAGGTGTGATCCCAATGCCAATGCATATGATGAGATAGCATGAGGGATGTTAGGGTCAAAATTGGGGTCTTACAGCTGCCCTTATTTAAGGATGTTCTAGCTGAGGAGATGAAGGTTAAAATCTTTGTATCGACTCAGTAGACTGGACTTAAATAACAACAATAGAGACAAATTTTGGTCCCTAAGAGACCTCATGATGCATATGATATGAAATGTTAAAAATAATCTCTGTGGGGAAAATGTTGCCACAAAGGAGAAGATTCCGGAGAGACTAAAAATCCGCAGAAGCATAATGCATTCCATAAGGAAAACTCACTGGGGAGACAAAGACTCTAAGGGATAAAAAGTTGTGCGTAGGCCAGGCTACGACTTAAAACTGCCTGAGACACGAGAGGAATTCCATGAAAATAAATCGATGGAAAGACTCATCCAGGGATAAAGGGGGAAATCTGCAGGGGAAATGGGTAAATCATGACAAAACTGAAACACTCGATCCAAACAGGGGACAATGATTTCACTAAGGATATACGCACTCAAACTCAACTGGGAAGAAATGAACTTCAACACATGAGTGACAGAAATATATCATATATTATCGATTACTGGGTAAGGAGATAACATAATCTGATAGAGAGGACATCCGTTACCGGTTAGGGTAAACATATCAAGGATGACTTGCTAAGGAAGACAAGAGGTGTATTCATTACCGGTTACTGGGTAAGAACAACCTGCTGGGGAAAAGCCAAATAGGATTTACAACTACCGGTTACTAGGCAGAAGACCAAAGAGAGAGAATATTTGTCACTGGTTAAAGTGAACATATCAAGGATAAACTCAAAGGGAAGAATATCCGTCATCAGTTAAGATGAACATATCAAGGATAGATTGTCGGGGAAAAGTAGGAATTACATCTATCAATTACTGGATAGAACACCAAAAAGTGAATATCCGTCACCGGTTAGGATCAACATATCAAGGATAGACTCAGGGGGGAGTATTACCAGGTATTGGGTATTGGGTAAGAGTAAGGTACTCAAAAACCGAGAAGAGTATTACCAGTTACTGGGTAATAGACTCTCAGGGGACCAAAAGCATCTATCTAGGTAAGAGCTAGAAAGAAACAGTTAATCAAAGACTCGACCCGGTGAGGATATAACTCAAGGGGAGTGGTTCCGTCCAGATAATCAACTAGGGAGGAAGCTAAATAAATAATCATCCATGAGGAAATAACTCAGTGGGGAATGAGAAAGGTTAAATTCTTTCTGCTTAGGGGGGTGGCACTCTACAATTGAGGGAGGACAGACACACCAAATTTGCATGGGGGAAAGGATACCACCATAGCAGAGGATCAGAAATAATGAATCATAAAGTGCAATAATAATGCAATAATGAAATCTATGAATGTATATGTATATGTATATGTATATGTATATGTATATGATGATTATGCTGACAAAGAAATCATAAAGGATGCAAATGTCACCGATCTGAATCATCGCTACAACACCCGGCTAATCTCAATAGGATGGAGGCATTAGCTGGAGAAAAGAGTTAAGGATGGATATAAACCATCCATCTCAGAGGTTCGACCTTGGCTGGGGAAAGGGAACAGGTCTGCTAAGGATTTGAATCATAAACTCTGTAGAGAAATTTAGGTCAACACCATATCGAACGGGAGACAACCTCGCAGGGGGTACTACCAATATTGCTCAAGAATCAGTGTTGATGGGGGATCAGGAATGAAATCCACTAGCGACTTGAGGGGAAATGAAATCTTTCCCTGGAACTATGCAAACTGCTGAGAATAAATGCTTACAAATTGGCTAGGGAAATGATCTCAAACTCAGCTGGGGAAACAAACTCACTGAACCGACTGCTTGGGGAAGACCAACAATGCTTCGCATTTTGGGACCCACATGTTCTCAAACTGCTGTTGATATTCCTTACTGAAATCGATTGATTAAAAGTAATTGCTTTTATTTTAAGAAAAAGGATTTTGATTTTAAATTCAATTTCAAAAATGATCATCATAAGATTTAAGTCTATTTGGCTGAAAGATAAATAAGAGTAGAAACAATTGGATAAAAAAGCTCAACTTTTATTTAATAGAATGGTAGTCTGTAATTGACAAGACTCTATAGATCTTTACAAAAGTTGAAAAATCATAATTTACATAGGAAAGGGCTATATTGAATACAATGATCACTAATCCTTCTACCAACTTCAATCTCCACTATGCTCTTGGCTTCAGTTAAGGGTGACGAATCAAAACCAAATGACGTGCTCAAGAATGTCTTCAAGACTGAAGATCAGCCGAATATAGTTACTTGCCATAATCCCTAATTTTTGCATAAATTGCCCCAATGTGGGGTACTCAATTTATCGGGATAAATTTTATGTTTTGTGTCTCTAAATTTTGCATGGATCGCCCTTTCGGGTTTTCAATCCAACAAGATGCTCATTTTTGCCTAAGTCGCCCTTTCGGGTTTTCAACTTTAGCGATTTGTTCTTTTCTTTTCTTTAGGCGAAGTATTTCTTGACTGCATCGGCATTCACAGGACGAGTGAACTCTTCACCATCCATAGTTGTAAGAATCAAAGCACCGCCTGAAAAAGCTCTCTTTACAACATATGCGCCTTCATAATTAGGAGCCCATTTTCCCCTAGAATCTGGTTTGAAAGATAGAATCTTCTTGAGCACAAGGTCACCTTCTCGGAACACACGAGGTCTGGCCTTCTTATCAAAAGCTTTCTTCATTCTTTGCTGATATAAGTGACCATGACACATGGCAATCAACCTCTTTTCTTCAATTAAATTCAGCTGGTCATACCTGGTCTGACACCATTCAGCTTCTGCCAACTTGGCTTCCGTCAAGACACGCAATGATAGGATCTCAACCTCTACGGGGAGCACAACTTCCATACCATAAACAAGTGAAAAAGGGGTTGCCCTTGTTGAAGTGCGGATGGATGTACGGTACCCGTGCAAAGCAAATGGGAGCATCTCATGTCAATCCTTGTATGTCACAACCATCTTCTGAATGATCTTTTTGATGTTCTTGTTCGCAGCTTCAACAACCCCATTCATCTTGGGTCTGTAGGCAGAAGAATTATGATGTGCAATCTTGAAGTCTTTGCAAAGAGCTTCCACCACATTATTATTCAAGTTAGATCCATTATCAGTAATGATATTACTTGGCACACCATACCGACATATAATCTGATTCTTGATAAACCTCACAATAACTTGCTTAGTTACATTTGCATACAATGCCGCTTCGACCCACTTTGTGAAGTAATCAATAGCCACCAGAATGAAATGATGTTTGTTCGAAGCTTTGGGCTCAATCATATCAACTCCCCACATGGAGAAGGGCCATGGAGAGGAAAGGACATTCAACAGTGTCGGAGGAACATGAATCTTATCTGCGTAAATTTGGCCCTTATGGCATTTCCTCACAAACTTGCAATAGTCAGATTCCATTGTCAGCCAATAGTAACTTTCCCTCATCATTTTTTTAGCCATAGCATATCTATTGGAATGAGTACCAAAGGAACCTTCATGAACTTCAGTCATCAATAAGTCTGCTTCGTGTCTATCCACGCATCTGAGCAAAACCATATCGAAGTTTCTCTTGTACAGCACATCACCATTCAGGTAGAAGTTGCCGGCTAATCTCCTCAAAGTCCTCTTATCTTTCAAAGATGCCCCAGACGGGTAAATCTGACTTTGGAGAAAACAGTTGATATTAAAATACCACGGCTTTTCATCTCTGACCTCTTCAATAGCAAACACATGAGCTGGCCTATCAAGACGCATCACAGTAAGATTGGGAACTTCATTCCAAAATTTCACCACAATCATTGAAGCCAACGTCGCAAGAGCATCCGCCATCCGATTTTCATCTCGAGGGATATGATGAAATTCAACCTTTCTAAAGAAAGTTGAAATCCTCCTCGCATAATCTCTATATGGTATTAAACCGGGTTGGTTCGTCTCCCATTCACCTTTGATCTGATTCACAACCAAAGTTGAATCTTCATAGACATCCAAATACTTGATTCTGAGATTAATGGCCTCTTCAAGCCCCATAATGCAAGTCAGTCATATTATTTGTACACTTGAAAGTCAATCTAGCTGTAAACGGAAAATGAGTTCCTTGAGGAGTAATAATCACTGCCCCAATGCCATCACCATACTGATTAACAGCTCCATCAAATACCATCCTCCATCGGGAACTAGGTTCTAACCCTTCTTCAAGCAATGGTTTATCATAATCTTTCATTTTCAGGTACAAGATCTCTTCATCGGGAAAATCATATTGTACTGACTGATAATCTTCAATTGGTTGGTGAGCCAAATGGTCAGCCAAGACACTACGTTTGATTGCTTTCTGAGATCGGTATTCAATATCATATTCTGATAGCAACATCTGCCATTGGGAAATCCTCCCGGTTAAAGAAGGATTCTCAAAAATATACTTGATTGGATCCATTTTGGATATCAACCAAGTAGTATGATTCAACATATACTGGCGCAGATGCTTAGCAGCCCAAGCCAATGCGCAAAAAGTCTTTTGTAGCATAGAATACCGAGTCTCACAGTCGGTGAACTTCTTACTGAGGTAGTAAATAGCATATTCTTTCTTTCCAGACTCATCTTGCTGACCAAGAACACAACCCATACTTTCATTGAGCACAGCCAAATATATGATCAAGGGTCTTCCTTCAACAGGTGGAGACAGAATCGGAGGCTCAAGCAGATACTCTTTGATACTATCAAAAGCTTTTTGGAAATCTTTGGTCCAATCCCAAGGCTAATCTTTCCAAAGAAGCTTGAATATAGGCGCACACGTGGAAGTCATATGCGATATGAATCTTGAGATATAATTCAAGCGGCCGAGAAAACCTCTGACTTGCTTCTCAGTTTTGGTCGTAGGCATCTCTTGTATTGCTTTGACCTTGGTAGGATCAACTTCAATACCTTTCTCGCTGACGATAAAGCCCAACAACTTACCAGAACGAACACCAAATGTACACTTATTGGGATTCAAGCGGAGTTTATACTTCCTCAAATGCTAGAATAGCTCCAACAAATGCTCAACATGCTCTTCTGGATTTAGAAATCATATCATCAACATAGACTTCGATCTCTTTATGAATCATATCATGAAAAAGAGTGGCCATAGCTCTCTGGTACGTTGCGCCAACATTCTTTAAACTGAAAGGCATCACTATATAACATAATGTTCCCTAGGGTGTAATGAATGTGGTCTTCTCCATATCTTCGGGTGCCATCTTGATCTGATTATAACCGGAAAATCCGTCCATAAACGAAAAGACTTTGAATTTAGTTGTATTGTCTACCAACATCTCAATGTGTGACAGAGGGGAATCATCTTTCGGACTAGCTTTATTCAAATCTCTATAATCAACACACATACGGACTTTACCATCCTTCTAAGGAACAGGCACGATATTGGCTACCCATTACGGATACTCAGCGGTAACAAGAAAACTGGCATCAATCTGCTTTTGCACTTCTTCTTTGATCTTCACTGCCATATCAGGGCGAATCCTCCTCAATTTCTGCTTGACTAGCAGGCATTCTGGCTTCAACGACAATCTATGCTTCATTATCTCAAAATCCTAACCAGGCATGTCTTGATAGGACCAAGAAAACACATCTGAATACTCTCGGAGAAGATCAATCAACCCCTTCTTAACCTCTGGACACAATTGAGACCCAATCTTGACTTCCTTCACATCATCTTCTAAACCCAAGTTGACTGTCTCAATCTGCTCTTCAAATGTATGAATGGCTTTTTCCTCGTGCTCAAGTAGACGAGATAGTTCATCAGATACTTCTTCATTAATCTCTTCCTCAGCCTCAAACACAGGGAAATCAGTGTTTGGAGAAGGAGTAGTATCATTGTATTCAATGGGTTTAGAAACCAACCTGCATAATGATTTAATATTTTGATTTTAGAGAAATGAATTGTAACCAAATATTATGCAGATGGACAATTATTTATTTATGTTTTTTGTGATTACCAATTTCAGAAAAGCAAAAAGTAAAAATAAAATATCATAGATGTGGATGAATAGAATTGCATTTTATTGATGATAATTTGAAAAATTCCCAAAAATGTTCACTTCTCCCTTAGGCATAGGAGAAGGATTTTTCTTAAATAATGAAAAAGAAAATTACTTAGAACGATTGACAATAACAGGAACATCAACAGCAACCCAATTGTTGCAAGTCCTTCCATGTGTTACAAAGTTGGCGCAGTTTTCATCTTCATCGTCCACGATCATAGCAGTTGAGTGTTGTTCATTACCATGGATGAACCCTCCTCTACAAAAACTCGGTTGCACTTCTTCAACTTTGGCATTAGACGGCCTTCACTGGAATCCCAATCTGGCTCTGTTCTTGTTCTCTTCAACTTCTACCATACGGCCCCACTGATCTGTACTACCATCTTCAATAATTTTCTGCGCGTCTTTGAAAGAAGACATGGGTGTCCCAGTTTTCTTTACTTCAGCAATAAATAGATCTTGGAATGGAGTTATAACCTCATCCTCAGCTTCAACATACGTGAAAGATGACAGATGGATCACCAAAAGCTCTTTCTCTCCACCTACAATACCAAAGCTTGCCATTCATCGTAAATTTCAATTTTTGGTGCAGAGTAGATGTTACAGCTCCAGCCTCATGGATCCATGGTCTTCCCAACAAGAAGCTATAGGCTGGGTGGATATACATTACTTGAAAAGTAATTTGAAAATCACTCGGACCTATTTTAATTGGAAGGTCCACTTCTCCTATAAGAGTCTTGCGAGAACCATCAAATGCTTTGACGATTACGCCATTGTACCTCATAGGGGCACCTTGGTAGGAAAATCTGGACAGAGTTGACTTGGGGAGTACATTCAAAGAAGAACCAGTATTAACCAACACATTTGATAGTGCATCCTCCTTGCAATTCATCGATATATGTAGTTCCAGATTGTGATTTATGCCTTCCTCGGGAAGTTCTTCATCACAAAAACTCAAGTTGTTGCAGGAAGTAATGTTAGCCACAATGTGGTCAAACTGATCCACGGTCACATCATTTTCAACGTAGGCTTTCTCCAACACTCTTTGCAAAGCTTCTCTATGTGCTTCAGAATTCATTAGCAGAGACAACACTGAAATCTTCGAAGGAGTTTGGAGCAGCTGCTCCATCATATTAAATTCACTTTTCTTGATTAATCGTAGTACCTCATCATCATCATCATTAGGCTTCAATTTGCTGGATTCACCAGACTGACACATTGGAGCACTAACTGGGTTTACTGCAGGTACATCAACCTTCTTACCAACTGAAACATCCTCAATCACTTCTATCGGAAAGATTGGACCAAATACTCGACCGCTACGGGTCACCTTCACAATATCTACAATATTCACAATAGAATTGGTTGTAGGCAACGGAACCACTTCACCATTCTCCACCATGGTAGCATTATACTGATACGGAATAGCTCTATCGGATGCATACAGGACAGCGCCCGCTAACCGTATCACTAACGGTGATACCGGTTTGTTGACGTTGTTGTTGTTGCTACTGTCAAACTGAATTACTACCCGCTCATGGGTCTTGAACACTGGAACAATCACACCCACATCATCTATATCCCTAGACTGTTGAATTTGGATCACATTCTCATCCATCAACTTCTGGATATCCCTCTTGACAATCAAACACCCACGGGGGTTTATACTGAAAATTGCACAACCATCATGGTCGTGCTCAAAACCACTGATGGTACATAGGCTCCTATGCATCTCCACCAAGGACCGACGAATACGACGCACATCGAAGACTCAGAAATGTCCTGGACAACCATCTACCATATTGATAGAGGAATTACCATGAGAGGGCAACGAATTGGCTTTCACATTAGGCGCACGGTCCTTAAAGGACACCATCACACTCTTCACTAGTTTCTGGACCTCATACTTCAACGGGTAACAGTTCTCAATATCATGGTCGTGAGCTCCTTGATGAAAGGCACAGCGGAGTTCGGGCTTATACCACCATGGAAGTGGTTCTGGAATTTGAGGCAGATTTCTTGGATGGAGTAGGTTCTTAAGAACCAAAGATGGATAGAGTTCTATGTATGACATAAGAATAGGATAAAAAGAGACCTTTTTCCTCTCGAAGTTTTGTTGTTGTTGATTATTGTTGTTGTTGTTGTAGTTGGTTCTTTGTTGTGGTTGGTGTTGACTTTGTTATTGAATTGGTACTGATGGATTGTTTGAATTATTTGAAAATAATGGAATAACTAACGAAACTCGATGTTGATGATGACGCAATTGCGAATTTCTTCTGACACAAGGTCTCATCTGCCTCCCTATAGATACTGCATTGGTTTCTCCTTCCTTCTTTCTGGCAAAACAACTCCCATATTTCTTACTAGTTGACCCCTCCTCTTTAGACAAACGTCCCTCACGGACTCCTTCCTCTAACCTCATCCCCATATTTACCATTTCGGTAAAGTCACTAGGGGCACTGGCAATCATGCATTCGTAATAAAACGAACTCAGAGTCTTCAGGAAAATCTTGGTTGTCTCCTTCTCTTCCAACAGAGGATAAATCTGAGCAGCAAGCTCTCTCCACCTCTGGGCGTACTCTTTGAAAGTCTCTTTGTCTTTTTGATACATATACCTCGGTTGGTCTCTATCTGGCGCCATGTCCATATTGTACTTATACTCCTCCACAAAGGCTTCACCTAAATCATTAAACGTGTGAATACTTGCACTGTCTATCCCCATATACCATCTCAAAGCGGCACCACTCAGACTGTCTTGGAAGTATTTTCCTAGCATACATAACAAGGTGGCTAAGTGGACAAGTATTTCCCTTATACTTTTCAAAGTCGGGGACTTTGAATCTCATCAGGATCTTGACGTTTGGTACCAAGCAGAGTTCAGCAGCACTGTTACCGAACAAATCTTTTCCTCTCAATGTTTTCAACTCCTTGCGTAGCTCAAGGAATTGATCCTTCATTTCATTCATCTTCTCATAAACATCTGGACCCTCAGACGGTTCAGAATAGTAGATGGTGTCCTCAACACGAGGCAAGATATGAACAACTAGAGGCGGTACAGACATGACCGGGCTAGATGCCAGCATAGAAGCAAATATGGGTGCAAACCTTTCAGGCATAAAATTTGGTGGTATCCCCCACGGGAATCCAACAGGCATAGTTGGACCGGACTGAGTAGTATCAACAGGGACAGTTGAGTTAGAAATCTCTTAGATGACAGCCCTCTAAGGAGGAGGAGTTGCGGGAGTTGGAGAAGACTGATTCTGGGCAGTTAGAAGAGACTCCATATAGAAGTTAGGCGAGCAATCTCATCCTTCAGTTCTTGGTTCTCTTGCTCTAAGACATCTGGCGGAAGAAAACCTGTTATGCAAATGATGCATGAAATGCAATGCTTGTTTGTTTTTATTTTCAAGGAACATACTATTTTATTTGCAAATATATATAATAACAATAGTAAGAATTTGATTGACCATAAAAATCTCTTTTATTCATCAGAACTTGGAAGGATTACACTGAGTACAATTTTCAGAAACCAAAATACAAATATAAGAGAAAAGGAAACTAATCATCCTAAGGATCCCCTAACAACAGTGTCAGATGGTCTGGCTGCAGGCACGTACTTCCTTCGGATGCATCGGATCTCGGACTCAAAAGAAGTCTTCATCTGAGCCTTCTCAAGGACAAGCTGGTCAACAATTTTCTTCCAAGCACCGGAAGGCTGAGGCATACTCGAGGAAGATGGACCCTTTGGTTCTCTCTGTCTCTTTATTGCTCGATCTTCAAGAAGTTCAATAAGCGTGTCTTTTTCCTTTGACTCAAGCCGCAACTCCTCATGCTTTCGGCTCAAGGCATGGAACCGCTCTTCCCACATATCCTTCTCTTGGTTATGGAAGGTTAATGGCTCAACCACAACCATAGACATAGGTCTTTCACAGGCATATGACATCTTTAATTCTAAAGCTCTCTTCTTCACCCAAGTAGTGTAAGCTTCCAAAGTTATACAGTTGCACGGACCAAGCTCAGATCTCCCTTTCCTATGCACATTATGCCAAGCATGTATCATCTTCTGCTTCAAATGTTGGGGATCTTTACCCTCTTGATAGAAAAGACCTTTTAACTGAGTGTTATTAGGTTTGTCTCTCAAGGGGAACCCAAGTTGACGACGAGCCAAAGCGGGGTTGTAGTTTATTCCTCCTTGTGTACCAATGAGGGGCACATTAGAGAATCCACCATAACTATCAAGAATATCCAAGCTACTCAATGTAGAGTCATACCAAACTATATCATCATTAGTGAGAGATATAAGTATCTGGGACCACCGTAGACATTGTTTGTTCTCCACAAAAGCAGACGGTTGAGGCAAGTGCGAAATAAATAACTTATACAAAAGAGGAACACATCACACAATAGTTCCACCACCTTTAGAATTCCTTAAATGCAAAGAGAAGTACATATCACCTAATAGAGTAGGCACAGGATTCCCAATCAAGGAGATTTTAATGGCGTTAACATCAACAAAACCATCAATGTTAGGGAACAAAGCTTAACCATAGATGAGAAACACAAAGATGGCTTCAAAAGCGTCCACACTACCGACTTGAGCAAAAGTAGTAGCTTTCCCAATAAGGAACTTAGAAGTCAACCCAAGCATTCCTCCTTTTTTCACCCAATGAGCCTCAATCTCAGACTTCTTCAGATGAAGAGCTTCAGCTATAATATGAGATTTGGGAATCTCCTCCAATCCACTAAAGGGAAACTTGTCAGAAATAGGTATTCCCAAGAGATGGGCATATTCCTCCAACGTAGGCATAAGCTGATAATCGGGAAAAGTGAAGCAACGATAGAAAGGGTCATAAAACTGAACCAACACACTCAAAAGTCCTTCCACTACATCAGCATATAATACAGACAGAAGCTTCCCATGACATTGCTTGAAGTCTAAGGGATCTAATACAAAAGATGATAACTTCCTTAACTCTTTTAAGTCGGGACATCTGAAATTGTACTTCTTAGTGTTCCTTCGTCCACAATCTATGGTCTGAAAGTATTTGCAAATAAAACCTCAGTTCCTTGAAATTATTTTTTGTGTGATGTATGTCATGATGTGCATGAATGCATCAATGCAACAATCACAAATAAGGGATCACACACAAGGCAAAAAACAAAGGTCAAAGGATGAATCAATTCATTGTTAAGATCAATCATCCATTTTGGTGGATTATGGATTTCACCTTATCAACACCCAAGTTCCATTGATATTGACAAGACTTGATTGGATCAACCAAGAATCAAGGATTTATTGTGAGTCACGAGCATGGAGTCAGGTTAAGAACCATCCCAAAGGAGTGTACTAAGAATAAAAACCTGTTAATCATGTTCTAAAAAGTTCCCAGAGTCTTAATCATACTCATCAACCCATAATATTCTCAATAGAAACTCGTCTGAGTGTAGTATCGCATAACAACTGTCATCAAGTCTACACCTAAATAGTCTCCGCACTACGTCCTAAATAGGCCAAGTTGGGTTAAATATTCTACGGTCCTCAGTGTCCCGGACCCCAAATCATAGAAAGTAATGCCTAACCACAAATAACTTGTGTGACATCAATAAATCCAAAAGGGTCTCCACTGAGTAGATGGGTCTCAAGCTAACTTGTTAAGGACTACTCCATACAAGTCGAACATGACTATACCATCCTCCTATCTTAATTGCACTCAAGTTAGGGTTAGAACATATCTCACCACTCAGAGATCACCAAGCACCACAAGCAGATTATATCACACATACAAATACAAACAACAAATATACAATTATATACACACACAAAAGTAGGGTAAACCCACTGAGGACTACTCCCCAACAGAGTCGCCACTTAAATTCTGTAGCGGTAAATTCATGACCATTAAGCTATGGATAAACTTAACGTCAGTAAAACCAGACTCGCCACCGCGTTTTTATTGTTTCCAAAGGAAAAGGGAAAAGTACGAACAAAACCCAAAGATAAGAAGTTTTTAAATCAAAACTAATAAAATGCTAGATATTACAGGTAGGGGGTTGGCTACACAGAGGGAAAGTGTTAGCACCCAAAGTGTCCTAGGTACTCCTAGGGAGACCTTTTTTATGTGTGTATGTATTTTTGGTATAAAAGATTTTTGCAATAAATAAAGTGTGGGGATGAGAAAAGAATTCATTAATTGTATTTTTGTGTTTGACAAGACCTTCGGATTTATGCCAACGTACCAACATAAAAATGAAGGATCAAAACCTTGTAGTTCGTGATAACAATTTCAAAATGAGTTAATTTCTTTTAGTAATAGTTTAAGTTTAAAAGAGCCACAAAGGGCCTAACAGAATTTGAATGAGTGTTAGTTCTTTTTGTCGTTTGAAATTTTAAGTCAATATGGTTAGATTCATTTACAAGTTTGATTCTAGAAAAGAGTTTAAAAATGCAATGGCATAAGGCCAAAGTTTTTAATTTTCAATAAAGTCTAAGTTTAGAAATCACAAGCAAAGAAATTTTTTAAAAGAGGGGAGAGATTTAAAAATTTAAGAGAATGGGAGGATATGAAGAGACTAATCCTAAGCAAAAATTTAAAAGTTAAGAGTTGAAAAGATCTGACCAATGGGATGCAATCCAATAGACAAGAATTTCATATAGAAATCCACTTTTCCTTTGGACTTTTAGAATCAAGCAATATCAATAAACAAGCAGTAAGATGAAGAGCAAGGCATCAAATAAAGATAGCCACATCCAAGCTAGCAATTTCATAATCTTCTTCTTAATCTTCCCATGTATCAGATGAACTACTCCTTGATTTGCTCAGAATAAGGCATTAGACACAGGTTCAAAGTAACATTTGCATCAAGACCATGTAGCAGATGAATTCATGTGGATCCACATGCTTGCATCAGATGGAAACTCAAATCACAATAACTTGGTTTCAGAAATGTTGGCATTGGCCAAGTCCTTTTGCATAGGTTTAAGACCCTAATTTTGTCCCTAAGATCCCTCATAAGCATCATAACATTTCATTTGCATAGCCTCAAGGATCATTGAGCATCTTGGTTCCCTTTGAAGGAGAATTGCGGTCCAAAACGCAGCGGAAATTAAAATTTTCTCCTTTAGAGATCCTTACGAATGGTCATGATCAGTGATAGAATATTTACCTCTTGTGACGATTAAAACCTTTGGTGCAGATCTCTTGCGACAATCAAAACCTTTGATGCAGATCCACGGAGCGATCACGAACGTTGAACGATGACAACGTCTCTACTCAGTCCACACGAACGATTTCCTTCAATCTCAGTGCTAGCTAGTACGAATGAAGGCTTTGAGAGAGAGAGAGAGAGAGAGAGAGAGAGAGAGAAAACGAAAATAATGCAACCGCAATGAATGCTTCTACACAAGGGTTCTATTTATAGAACCACTTGTGTGGGCTTCAAACTAAAAGCCCACTTAAGTGTATTTTGGCCCATATCTTATAATATGCCCAAAATCACTTAAGCCCATGATACCTTACCATATTTCGTATTCTACTCAAGTACACCGTACCTTACGATGTTCTATAATTCACTTAAGGGCACCGTACCTTACAGTATTCCTTAGTTACTCTATCTCTCATCAATCCGTCCTTTGTGTGTGACCCTGTAGGTTTTCGTGACGTTGGCAATTATATTAAATCACGCATTTAACATAATAAACAGTGAGCGGTATCTAGCAACACATCACTGCTACCCAAGACACGAAAATGTCATGTGATCTGACAAAACCTTTTGTGATAATACTTATGTGTATAATTACCCTTTTGCCCTTATGTCTATATTGAACACAAGGCATAGACCGTGTCATCCTTGTCCAGTTCAATATTGGGCCCATAGACATTTATCCTGTTATACAGGATGGGCAAATTCCATCTAGGTTACTCATGTCCCTTAGCATGCTTCGTGGAGTACCCATCAACTGTCTTTATGGTTATCCAGTTACGGACAACGTTTGATCAGCAATAAAGCACTCGACTCTACATCTAGGGTCCATAGTGGTTTCAGGTCGAAGAGTGGTATACACCATTATCACCATGAGAATAACTTATGACACTTTGCATAACTTTCTATATAGTATTCTCATAGCGGGTCAATCCGGTATAAATATTACTCCTAATATTCATACCTATGTTTAAGATTTGATAACTATTTATCCATGATCCATGAGATGTGATCATCAGTCTACAAACATAATAGTCTTAATGCTTTAATGTTATCCCACTTCACAATAAAGCTCGACTACGGATACTTTAAGAATAGTGTCCTTATGTTTAATGTGATCTCATGATTAAGTCATACTTGATACATTAAACAGACTAGCTATTCTAGGGACTTTATTAAACAAACGTAATAAAGAAAAAGCCTTTTATTATTAATAAATAATTCGATACAAGTACCAAAAGTATTGGCCTCTAGGGCTTACACCAACACCCTTGCCTTTGGTTGGGACTCCTTGTGAGTGGTTTGAGATCACCAAGCATGCTTGAATTGTATATCATTACTTTTCCCATTTTATTTACTAACCAAAAGCATAAAAATATGTCACTAACATCTTTTGTTTGTAGTTTAGGCAATCACAAGATCAAAAGCTTCTAGGAGATCTTTTGTGCAATGATATGGCCAAGAGAAGATGAAAGCAAGCATGGTAATGGTTCCCAAAGCCCTCATCCATAATATATGCCTCCCTAGCATCTTAGTTCATCATTTTGATCAAAGCAAGTCAAAGGGTTTGAGGTCCTGCTCTTCAGAGAAACCCTAATTCATCTGTGCACCACAATGCCTTGCTCATGAAGCAATCTCAGCCCATGGTCAAATACAATCAAGGGAAGTTCTTTAATTCATCATTTCATGCATATTTGAACTTATTTGAGTTTCCTCAATCATCAATTCATCAAAATATGAGTCATGGACTTGAGAAGTTGATCAGTCAATTCATCTGACTATTTTGAAATGCACTGAGACCTAACTTTTTATGTGTTGGTCAAATGGAGATGATTCCAAAAGAAAAAATGATCTTAAGGAAAACATAAACAACTTTCATGTTCATCAAAATTTAATTTGAAGCTTGTAAAACCATCTACCATTCCAATACATTATAGGTCATTTTGACTGAAACCCTAATTTTGGGTCAACTTCCCAAGGACATAACTCATTCATTTTTTATGATTTTGAGGTGGGATCAAATGCATTTGAAATCTTAAGATGTCTACTTCAAATGTTATGTTGAACAAAATTTCAAAATCTCAAAGGAAATTCATGTGATAATGCAAGACATTATAGGTCCTTTTGGGCCAAATGCATTGAAAGTCAAAAAAAGTCCAACTTCAAGTGCCCATAACTACTTCATCAAAAATTCAAATGATGCAAAATATAAGTCCATTTTGATTGTCTTGAAAATATCTACAACTTTGAAGTTGGAGGTTTTTCCATTTGATGCTTGCATCATCAATACAGAAGGGCTTGAAAGTTGGCCAATTTTAGAAACCTTGCCTTGACATGTTTTGCACATCACACTTTAAACTCAAATTTCATAAATTTACACATTCCAAATGTATTTTTGACCAAAATAACAATTGTTCCTTACATCAAGACCTTTCCAACCATTACTCACATGGCTACATTTGGATTTGGCAAATATCATTTTCGAAGAGGAGAACTTTAAGTGCATTTTTGGGAAACTTGATTCAATTACCATGCATGAGCTGATTGCATCAAAATTGCACGTCCATTTCATTCATTCTTGATCTCAGCTTGCCAATCCATGTGGAATTGGACCCTCCATGCTCCTGTACAGGCCCATGCATGGAGGCCCCCTTCATTCATGCAAGTTTGAAATCACACTTTCAGCATGGCATTGGCTATAAATACATGGCATGAGAGCTTCCATTGGACAGACGAATTCAACCTGAAATGCTGCAGAAATCTTTCCCTAACCATCACTAAAGAAGCAATTGCATTTTTCTCAAAAAATTTCAGATCTAGAGTTCAGCTTCATCTGGTTGTATTCTTAGATCTAATGCTTCTAGACATTCACCACACATCTCATTGAACTTCTGTTTTGATAAAGCAAGCAAGGTTTCAAGCTCAAATCACCAGAACTCAAGCTTACACTCCAACTGGTATTTTCTTCGATTCTCCCAATCCATTGACCTATTGGCTTAGATTTTGTGTTGGCTGAAGTCCTCTCAATAGAGGCATCATGTTTATGCTTTTAATTTTTGCAATTCATTGAGTTCATGATGAACACCAGATTTTTCAACTTTTGATTTCTCAAATCCTAGAGATCTAGAATTAAAATGGATGGTACAGGGATGATGTATATCATCCCAGCTTTCTATTGATGTATAGATCGCACATTTTGGTTAAGGTTCTAATTTCTGCAATCTCACCGGAAACTGCAAGCTCACCGGAGAAGACGGTGGCTCCGGTGGCTTCATCATCTCCAGTTTAAATCTGGACCGTGTAATGGTGTTTCCAGATTCGATCCCAGGCATCCGTTGTTATGACTTTTATTTCTTTTCCTTGTGCGTGCATTGACCAGAGACCACCATAGGTGCGCGCCTTAGGAGCGTCTGATCTGCAAGCTCAATTAATGAGCTCAGATCCAACGCTCCTCCTTTTTTTGCATTTTATAATTTCTGTTTTTATTTTCTTAAATTCCTTTAATTTCAAAAAATCATATCTCTCTCATTTTTTATCCAAAAATTATGGGACCAATTGCATTATTTCCCAAATAATTTCTAGTTTCTATTTCTGATTTTTAATATTTTTTATTTAATCATTTGATATTTTTTATGAATTTTCTCTTTTCTGGTTATTTTTAATTCATTTTAAATAGTTTTTGATATTCAAAAAATACAAAAATATTTTCCTAACCTATTTGAATGATGATGGATCTATGAAAAATATTCTCATCAATTTTTGAATTGATTTGAGATTTATTTGAGATTTTAGTTCAATTAGGTTATTTTTATTCATTTTTAATTGATTAAAAATAGTTTCTGACTTTTAAAAATGCTGAAATTTTTTGTCAAACTTTGTTTGACCTTGTTGAACTTAGGATAAATCACTTGGACCTTTCAAGGTTGATTTGAAGTGATTTTGAAGTTTGACCTTTCTTTAATATTTTAATTCAAGTTTATTTTTAACATTAAAAAATGCCAAAAATATTTTATTCTTTTCTTGACTTCCAATCTTCATCTCACTTCTGTTTTTGATTATTTGACCTTGACCTTCAATGTTATTGGTCAACATATGAGGATTGGTACATGATGCTTCATTTAATGCACTTTAATTTTGTCATTTCCATTTCTCTTATTCACCTCCTTCTTCGTCTTCTTCTTTCTTTTTGATCAATGAGTTGAAGGTGGATAAGTTAGCATTGATTAGGGAGATTTAACCTTCCTTGATTCAAATCTAATTCATCTTGATCAATTGATCAAGTGAATGGCTTTGCATTAAGGATAGGTTGTCTTTTAAATCATGCAAAAGGCTTAAACCAATACAAGATCAATTTTCTTCTCCTTTTTGGCATGGCAAGTTGTTGGGACTTGGTTCACTAATCAAGACTCCTAACTTGTGTTTGTTGCCTACATTATTATTGATCGGCCTCAGATAGTTGTGACTTCTACATAAGTCCAATTACGATTGCTTAACATAGCGCTAAATTTGCCTTATGGCACACTAACTACTAACACTAACTATTGACAATTAACATTTACTTTATGCAATTTACTTTTATGCAATTTACAATTCTTGCACATATTATTCATTTGCTTTTCCCTTTGCTCACTTGAGCACATGTTTATGTTAATGCCATTTGCCTTTTGCTCACTTGAGCACATAATTGTGTATATATTATTTTTGCTTGTGTTTTATTTTGATTGTGGTGAACCAAATGCGAAGGAATGGACTTAGTTTCTAGGATTTTCCCTATGCAAAGAAAATGTTGAATTGGACTTAGTTCCTAGGACCTTCCTTATGAAAAAATGGGAGTAAAAGGATCTTAATGATGAAGATGGATTAGGAGGACCAAATCTCTAAACTCACTCTTGTCCATTCTTGTTTTACTTCATGGAACTTTTGATGTGTGTGCTTTTGTGCTAGGAGTTTCCATTTGAGCTTAATTGAGGACCATTGCCATGTTCATCTAAGTGGAAGAAGCAAAACACATTGAGGATCTCTTAAGAGGCTTGTTTGATTGCTTATTGCTTGTGATTGCTTTATTCCAAAGGATGGGAGCTACTTGGATCATCAATATGATCTCAAGAGAGGAACTCCTAGTGTGGTTTCATTTCTTCTCGCTCACCTTTTTGTTTTACTTAGGACTTAGCCCTTCTTCTTCTTCTCTCCATTCTAACCCAAGGCAAAACTTTTGTGCAAACATTTAACTATTGTTTTCAAACATTAGAAACCTAACCCTTATGCTTTTGATTTTCAAACTTTCTTTTCATAACACTTATTTTGATTTGAATCTTTAAGTCAACTTTGACCACTTTTGTATATACTTCCAATTGGTAAATATAACCCATTCAAATTTCTTTTTTGTGGTTCCAATGGCCACTTCCTTAATCAAAATCTTTCATAACCTCTAGCTATTAGGTTTGAGTTATCCTTGTGGTAGATGTAATACTCACATACATCCTTAGTGATGGACAATGAGCCTTCCATGCTTATTATAGGGTTAACCCCTCACTAGCATGTTGAAGCTATCCTCACATGGTGAATTTGTGGTTTGGTTGAGTTTTCTCCCTTTGATAACAAACGACCTTAAGGCTTTTAGACCAATCAATTCACCAACTCATTTTGAGATTTTTACCCCGAACTACGAGGTTTTGATCCTAATCTTTTTATAAGATGGTACGTAGGCAATGGGTTTATCCATCCAAACACAAAACGTAAATAAACTTATATATTCTTTTCTCATCCCTTCAATCATGTTTGCACAAATAAACTTTCACAAGACAACAACCTTCACAAGTATGAAAAGGGCTCCCTAGGAGTACCTAGGATGTTTTGGGTGCCTAACACCTTCCCATTGCATAACCAACCCCCTTACCCAGATCTCTGTTTCTTTAACTAGTTTTTGTTAAAACTTTTAGGTTTTTGTTCGCTTTCTAACCATTCCTTTGGATAAATAGAAGTGCGGTGGCGACTCGACTTGTATGATTTACCTTGGATTTAGTCAATATCTCTAATGGTAACGAATACCCCGCTACAGAAAAGTGGCGACTCTGCTGGGGAAATTATTTGCCTAGTGGGTTTTGCCAATTTTTCATGCTTGTTGTATTGTATTGTTTTGTGACATATTTTTGTGCAATTTGGGATTACTGTATTGTATGTAATGATTGTTTGCTTGATATTAATTCCTTGTATGCTTGGTGATCTTGGTGAGATGAGTTCTATACCCGAACTCGAGTGCACTTAGGATAGGAGAATGGCATAGTCTTGTTGACTTGTGTGGAGTTATTCCTTAGCAAGTCGACTTGCAAGTCCATTCACTTGGTGTAGGTCATGTTGGGATCAATAATGTCACACGAGTAAGTTGTGGTTAGACATTACTCTTTCCAATATAGACCTTAGAAGCCAAGGACCTTAGTTTACCAAGCCCATCTTGGCCTATTCTTAGGATGTAGTGCGAAAGTCGTTCAAGTGTAAGATTTGATACGATTGTTACACGATACTACGCTCATAGGAGTCTCTCTTGAGAACATTTTTGGAATACGAGTAGTCGTTTGTCCGATAATATCCGAAAGATGAGATGATGACTACGGGAACCTCTTGTAGAACATGCTTGGCAGGTTTAAACCCTAGTACATTCCCTTTGGATGGTTCTTAACCAAGACTCCATGCTCGTGACTTGCAACAAACCCTTGATTCATGGTTGATCCGTTCATGTATCCTTAATATCAATGGAACTTGGGTGTTGATAAGGTGTAAACCAGAATCCACCAAAATGGATGATTGATATTAAGGATGATATGATCCATCCCATGACCTTTGTTTGGTGTGCTTTGCTTGATCCTTGAGTGTGATTGTTGCATTCATGCATTCATGCACTCATTTGCATCCATATCATAAATAACGAAGGAAATTTTCAAGGAACTTAAGGGGGTTTATTTGCAAAACTTTCAGACATGGAAAGACAAAGAAGGAATACAAAGAAGTACAACTTCAGGCAACCAGATCTGAAAGAGTTAAGGAATCTGACATCCTATGTACTAGATCCCTTGGGTTTCAAAGCACGTTTTGGGAAGCTTTTTCCTCTTCTGACTACTCAGGTGGACGAAGGGTTGATGAGTGTATTGGTGCAGTTCTATGATCCCTTGTACCGTTGCTTCACGTTTCCGGACTTCCAGCTTTTGCCTACGCTTGAAGAGTATGCCTACCTTATGGGTATACCTATTCTAGACCAAGTGTCGTTCAGTGGCTTGGAGAGTATTCCTACTTCTCAAGACATAGCATACATGTTGCACATAGATGAATCTCTGGTTGGTGCTCATATGACTACCAAAGGTGGAATTCAAGGTTTCCCTTCTGAGTTCCTCATTGCTCAAGCTACTGTTTATGGGAAGGCCATGAGTGAGGACGCCTTTGAGGCCATATTTGTACTTCTTATCTATGGGTTAGTATTGTTTCCCAACATCAACAAGTTTGTGGATGTGAACGCTATTAGGATCTTTTCTACTCTTAATCCCGTTCCGACTCTGTTGGGTGATACCTATTTCTCTTTGCATATGAGGAATGCAAAGGGTGGTGGCGCCATTGTGTGATGTTTGCCTCTGTTGTATAAGTGGTTTATTTCTCACTTACCGCAGAAGGTCGCCTTCAAGGAGAATAAGGGATGTCTACGGTGGTCCACGAGACTTATGTCTCTCACTAATGATGATATCTCTTAGTATAACCACATGTATGATGGTGCGCAGATTATTGACTCTTGTGGTGAATTCTCCAATGTGCCTCTTCTTGGTACATGTGGTGGGATTAACTACAACCCTATTTTAGCACGTCGTCAGTTTGGGTTCCCCCTAAAGGATAAACCTAATAATATTTTGTTAGAGGGTGTATTCTTTCAGGAGGGTAAATATCCCCAAGGCTTGAAAGGCAGAATGGTTCGCGTTTGGCGCAAGATGCATAGGAAAGGAAGGATGGAGTTGGGTCCTAAGAATTGTGTCGCTTTAGAGCCTTACGCTGCTTGGGGTAAGGAAGAGAGTGTCTGAGTATCTCATGCCTTACGAGTATCCGAAACCTACACCTTTGGTTGTGGCTGGGCCTTCAACCCTCCCTAACCAAGGAGTAGAGGAGTTGAGAGACGAAGACCGTTCACGTGCTTGGATCCGTGAACGCGAAGAGTTGCTTCAGCAGATTAAGGAGAAGGATGCTTTGATTGAGTTCCTCGAGCATCAAGTTATTGATGACCCTGATGATGCATGGACTTCTCTACTTCCTCAGTCTTCCCGGTTTTGGAAGAGGAAGTACGATCGACTCGCCAAAGAGAAGGCAGATATGGAGGCATCTTATGAGGAGGAAGTAAATAGGCTTCGTGCATCCTATCTTCCTGTGTCCCAAGCATTAGATGATTGTTTCTAGGGATCCATAGGATGATTATTTTCCTTTCCTCTTGTACATGATTGACAATGTTGTACTTCTTTTCCCTGATATTATTTTATGAGATATTTCCATATGCGATAAATGTTAAATGATTCCAAAAATTTGCAAATAAAACTCTAAAGTTCCTTTGAAATATAAAAACAAATCATATGCACGAGCATTACATGCATCATGTGCATAAGCAGGCTTTGTTTCCGGTCTCTTGTCCTGTGGTCTAACTCTGTGCTCTTCATTTATTTTGAAGACAAGCTGACTCACCGGTACTACACTAGAGCCAACTCTTCAATACTGATGGATCAACTAGAGCAAGAAAATCGTGAACTCAAAGAGGAAGTGGCCAGACTGAGCGCTTTGATGGAATCGTTCTTGGCTGCCCAGAGCCAGTCTTCTCCGACGCCTTCAACTCTTCCCCAGAGAACAGTCATTTCTGAGATTGTCTCCTCGACTGTGCCTGCAGCCAGTGCACACTTTGCTCCAGCATCCATGCCAGCCGGATTCCCGTGGGGGATGCCTTCTAATTTTATGCCCGAGGGTCCTGCTCCCACTTTTGCTTCTATGCCGGCATCTAGCCCGGTCCTTGTTGTTCCTCCTCCTGTCGTGCATACTCTTCCCAGGGTAGACGACACCATCTATCATTCTGAGCCGTCTGAGGGCCCAGATGTCTATGAGAAGATGGACGCTATGAATGATCAATTTCTTGAGCTTCGCAAGGAATTGAAGACTCTTAGAGGAAAGGATCTCTTCAGCAAGTCTGCTGCCGAACTGTGCTTGGTTCCCAACGTGAAGATTCCCATGAAGTTCAAGGTCCCCGACTTTGAAAAATACAAAGGAAACACTTGTCCTCTCAGCCACCTGGTCATGTATGCCAGGAAAATGTCAACTCAGATTGACAACGATCAGTTACTCATCCACTACTTTCAGGACAATTTGTCTGGTGCTTCCCTGAGATGGTACACGGGGTTAGACAGTGCGAACATCCGATCCTTCAACGACCTTGGCGAAGCCTTCGTCAAGCAATACAAATATAATATGGATATGGCTCCCGATAGGGATTAATTAAGGGCCATGTCCCAGAAGGACAAGGAAACATTCAAAGAGTATGCCCAGAGGTGGCGAGAGGTGGCAGCACAGATCGTGCCTCCGCTAGAAGAGAAGGAAATGACCAAGATCTTTTTGAAGACCTTGAGTTCATTCTATTATGAGCGGATGATTGCTAGTGCTCCTTCTGATTTCACCGAGATGGTGAATATGGGGATGCGTTTAGAAGAAGGGGTTAGAGAAGGACGTCTAACCAAGAAAGATGGAGAGGCACATGCTGTGACCTCCCATGTAAAACCTAGAAGACCCTCTGTGAGGAGGAAGACTGTACGTCCCGCCAGTAACCAGCACCAGGTGGCTCATATAGCACCTATTTTTAGAGACAATCAACAGTATCAACAACATAGCAACAATCAGCAACCACATCCGCAATATCAGCAACAACAACACCGTCCGCAACCGCAGGCCTACCAGCCTCGAAACAGTAATCAAACCAACACGAGTTACGAGAGGAAAAAGGTCACTTTTGATCCTATTCCATTGACGTACGCAGAGTTATATCCCTCTTTGATAGAGAGAAAGTTGATTACTCCGAGAGACCCACCAGCTATACCTACTAACCCTCAATGGTGGTATAAGCCCGAATTGCATTGTGTATACCATTCTGGTGCTCCCGGCCACGACGTGGAGAATTGTTACCCTTTGAAGACCAAGGTTCAAGACCTTGTAAGGTGTGGCATTCTGTGTTTTGAGGACGTAGGTCCTAATGTGAAGAAGAACCCATTGCCCGAGCATGGGAAATCTGTCAACATGGTTCAGGGCTGCCCTGGCAAATACAAAGTTAAATATGTCAGTCACATCCGACAATCCCTAGTTGAGATGCATCGTTTGCTATGCGAGTACAGTCATTATGAGCACGATCATGATAGATGCCGAGTCTGCTCTATTAACCGATTGGGTTATCGCCAGGTGCGTAAGGATCTTCAGGAAATGTTGGATGAAGGAGTTATTGAGATCCTTCAGAATAGGAATGTTGACGAAGATGAGCTAGAGGTCAATGTAATTTCCCCAGTGTTCCGGATGCCCGAGCCTGTTACCATTAAGTATGATGGTAGCAAGCAGAAGGTTTCTCCTGTTCTTATCATTAAGCCTGCCGGTCCAGTACCATATTCTTCCGAAAAAGCGATTCCCTTTCGTTACAATGTTGTTGTTGTGGAAGATGGGAAAGAAGTGTCCTTACCATCCTCCTCCATTGTTAATATTGCTGATGTAAGTGGTTTGACGCGTAGTGGTCGTGTGTTTCCAGCACCACTGAAACCTCAAGCTAATGCTGAATTTGTTGAACGCCTGATTGGGAATGCAATAAATTCTTCGAATCCGGCACTTGCTGTTAAACCCTCCTCTGTACTAAAAACTCCTACTTTTGTTGGCCCTAGTGGCAATGATAAAGAAGACTGTGATGAGATGCTGAGGCTCATCAAGAAGAGTGAGTACAACGTTGTAGACCAGCTTCTACAAACGATATCCAAGATATCCGTGTTATCATTGCTTCTGAATTCAGAACCACATAGAGAGGCTCTGCAGAAAGTTTTGGATGTGGCATATGTAGATCATGATGTCACAATAGAGCAATTCGATAGCATTTTTGCAAACATTACTGCTTGTAACAATTTGAGTTTTTGTGACTCTGATCTCCCCGAGGAGGGAAGAGACCACAACTTGGCTTTACACATATCTATGAATTGCAAAGACGACGCCACGTCCAATGTGCAGGTGGACACTGGGTCATCATTGAATGTATTTCCAAAGACCACTCTTTCAAGACTATCATATCAAGGGCCTCCCATGAGGCGGAGCGGAGTAGTTGTGAAAGCTTTCGATAGGTCTCGAAAAACTGTGATTGGGGAAGTTGATCTCCCAATCAAGATTGGACCAAGTGACTTCCAGATCACCTTCCAGGTCATGGACATTCACTCATCGTACAGCTGTCTCTTAGGCAGACCATGGATTCACGAGGCGGGCGCCGTGACATCCACCCTACACCAGAAACTGAAATTCGTGAAGAATAAAAAGTTGGTGGTGGTAGGGGGAGAAAAGGCTCTCCTGGTTAGCCACTTGTCTTCCTTCTCATATATAGATATTGAGGATGAAGTTGGAACTCCTTTCCAAGCTTTATCTATAGTTGAGCCTATTGGGAAGAGAACTCATTCATTTGCTTCCTATAAAGATGCGAAGTTGGCCATTGAGTGTGGTGCAATAGCTGGTTTGGGAAAAATGATTGAGCTAGAAGACAATAAGTCTCGGGCTGGCATAGGCTTTTCTTCTGGGGTCTTCAACGCGCAAGGGTTATTCAAGAGTCGAGGTTTCATCCACGCAGGTCAGGATGAAGAAGTTGTTGCTGTCTTGGAAGAAGATACAGAGGATTCTGGCAATTTCATTATCCCTGGAGGGGTCTGGAATAATTGGGTCGCTGTGGATATTCCTACAGTTATCCACAAGTCAACGTAATGATCACTTTGTTTAAAAACCCTTCTCCCATGCCAAAAGGAGGAGTGATGACATTGTTGGCAGCATAAATACAATGATATTTTCATTCAATAAATTCATGTTAAATGTTTGTTTTTCAAATTATTTTCCCTTTTTGCTTTTTGCATGAAATTGGTGATCACATAAAAACCTAAAAATAAGAATAAAATCAATCTTTTCATCTGCATAATGATTTGCTTTGTTTGAATTCTAAAATCTTTTCATATCCAAAATCATTATGCAGGTTGATCAAACCCATTGAACATAATGATCCAACACCATCTCCCAATTTTGAATTCCCTGTATTTGAGGCGGAAGAAGATGATTTTGAAGAGATTCCTGACGAGATTACCCGTCTACTTGAGCATGAAGAGAAGATCATTCAGCCACATCTTGAGAATCTGGAAACAGTCAACTTGGGGTCTGAAGATTGTGTGCGAGAGGTGAAGATTGGGGCACTCCTGGAAGAATCTGTTAAGAAGGGGTTGATTGAATTGCTGCGAGAATATGTCGATGTCTTCGCCTGGTCATACGAAGACATGTCGGGTCTAGATACTGATATTGTGCAACATTTACTGCCTTTAAAGCCTGAGTGCGTGCCCGTGAAGCAGAAGCTCAGAAGAACGCATCCTGATATGGCAATGAAGATCAAAGAGAAGGTTCAGAAGCAAATTGATGCAGGGTTTCTGATGACTTCTACATATCCTCAATGGGTGGCCAATATTGTGCCCGTGCCTAAGAAAGATGGAAAAGTCCGGATGTGTGTGGACTATAGAGACTTGAATAAAGCTAGTCCGAAAGATGATTTCCCTCTACCACATATTGATATGTTGGTAGACAATACAGCTAAATTCAATGTCTTCTCATTTATGGATGGATTTTCCGGATATAATCAGATTAAGATGGCACCCGAGGATATGGAGAAGACAACATTCATCACACCTTGGGGAACATTCTGTTATCGAGTGATGCCCTTCGGTTTGAAGAACGCCGGAGCCACGTATCAACGAGCTATGACCACCTTGTTTCATGATATGATGCACAAGGAGATCGAGGTATATGTCGATGATATGATTGCTAAGTCAAGGACGAATGTTGAACATGTAGAGCACTTGTTGAAGCTTTTTCAGCGTTTGAGGAAGTTTAAGCTTCGTCTGAATCCCAACAAGTGTACATTTGGAGTCCGTTCTGGCAAGTTATTGGGCTTTATTGTCAGTGAAAGAGGTATTGAGGTTGATCCTGCAAAGGTCAAAGCAATACAAGAGATGCCTGCGCCCAAAACTGAGAAGCAAGTCTGAGGTTTTCTTGGCCGCTTGAATTATATTTCCAGGTTCATATCCCACATGACTGCCACATGTGCGCCGATATTCAAGCTCCTCCGGAATGATAAGTCTCATGATTGGACCGAGGATTGCCAAAAAGCCTTTGACAGTATTAAAGAATATTTGTCCAAGCCTCCGATCCTGGCTCCGCCTGTGGAAGGGGGACCATTGATTATGTATCTGACTGTTCTTGAAGATTCAATGGGTTGTGTCCTTGGTCAGCAAGATGAATCAGGGAAGAAAGAATATGCTATTTACTACTTAAGTAAGAAGTTCACTGATTGTGAGTCTCGATACTCAATGCTTGAGAAGACGTGTTGTGTTTTGGCTTGAGTTGTTAAGCGCTTACGTCAGTATATGTTGAATCATACGACTTGGTTGATATCCAGAATGGACCCATTCAAGTACATCTTCGAGAAGCCTGCTTTAACAGGGAGGATTGCCCGTTGGCAGATGTTGTTATCTGAGTATGATATTGAATATCGAGCTCAAAAAGCTATCAAAGGTAGTATTTTGGCTGACCACTTGGCACATCAGCCGATTGAGGATTATCAGTCAGTTCAGTATGACTTCCCGGATGAGGAAATTTTGTATTTGAAAATGAAAGATTGTGATGAGCCTACACTCGATAAAGGGCCAGAGCCTGGTTCCCGATGGAGTATGGTATTCGATGGCGCTGTAAATCAGTATGGAAATGGTATTGGGGCAGTAATCATTACTCCTCATAGCACACATATTCCTTTTACAGCAAGGTTAACTTTCAAATGCACGAATAATATGGCTGAGTATGAGGCATGTATTATGGGATTGGAGGAATGCATTGATCTTAGGATCAAGCATCTTGATGTTTATGGTGATTCGGCCCTCGTTGTTAATCAGATTAAGGGTGAATGGGAAACGAATCAGCCTGGTCTCATTCCATATAGGGATTATGCAAGGAGGATTTCAACGTTCTTTACTGAGGTTGACTTCCATCATATTCCTCGAGATGAGAATCGGATGGCGGATGCTCTTGCTACGCTCGCTTCAATGCTTGTGGTTAAACTGTGGAATGAAGTTCCCAATATTACTGTGATGCGCTTGGATAGGCCAGCTCATGTGTTTGCAGTTGAAGAAGTGAAAGATGATAAGCCGTGGTATTATGATATCAAGTGTTTCCTTCAGAGCCAGACTTACCCACCTGGGGCATCTGTGAAAGATAGGAAAACTTTGAGGAGATTATCAGGCAGTTTCTACCTCAATGGCGATGTGCTTTACAAGAGGAATTTTGACATGGTTTTGCTCAGATGCGTGGATAGACACGAAGCAGACCTGTTAATGACTGAAGTCCATGAGGGATCATTTGGTACTCATTCCAATGGACATGCCATGGCTAGAAAAATGTTGAGAGCAGGCTACTATTGGCTGACAATGAAGTCTGACTGCTGCAAGTACGTGAAGAAATGCCACAAGTGTCAGATTTACGCGGATAAGATTCATATTCCTCCGACACTTCTAAATGTGATTTCATCACCATGGCCCTTCTCCATGTAGGGAACTGACATGATTGGCATGATTGAGCCGAAAGCGTCCAATGGACACAGATTTATTCTCGTAGCAATTGATTACTTCACCAAGTGGGTTGAAGCAGCGTCATACACAAATGTGACCAGGCAGGTGGTCGTGAAGTTTATCAAGAATCAACTCATATGCCGGTATGGGGTGCCAGATAAGATCATTACTGATAATGGATCTAACTTGAACAAGAAGATGATGAAAGAGCTGTGTAGTGAGTTCAAGATAGCACATCATAATTCTTCTCCTTACAGACCCAAGATGAATGGGGTTATTGAAGCTGCTAACAAGAATATCAAGAAGATTATCCAGAAGATGGTTGTTACGTATAAAGATTGGCATGAGATGCTGCCATTTGCTTTACATGGATATCGTACATCTGTCCGCACTTCAACAGGGGCAACCCCTTTCTCTCTTGTTTATGGCATGGAGGTTGTACTCCCAGTAGAGGTGGAGATCCCATCAATGAGAGTCTTGATGGAAGCCAAGTTGACTGATGCTGAATGGGTTCAGAGTCGTTATGACCAACTGAATTTGATTGAAGAGAAGAGATTGACTGCCATGTGCCATGGTCAGTTATATCAGCAGAGAATGAAGAAAGCTTTTGATAAGAAAGTCAAGCCTCGTGTGTTCCGAGAAGGTGACCTTGTGCTCAAGAAAGTCTTGCCTTTCGCGCCCGATTCCAAGGGCAAGTGGACTCCAAACTATGAAGGTCCATATGTTGTTAAGAGAGCCTTTTCAGGCGGCGCTTTGATACTTACAACTATGGATGGGGAGGATTTAACTCGTCCTGTGAACTCAAATGCAGTCAAGAAATACTTCTCCTAAAAATAAAAAAACAGAATAGCTCGCTAAGTTGAAAACCCGAAAGGGCGGCTTAGGCAAAAATGAGCGTCTCGGTGAATTGAAAACCCGAAAGGGCGGTCCAGGCAAAAGTTAGAGACATTAAAAAAATGAATATATATCCCGCTAGATTGAATACCTCATCCTGGGGCAATCTAGGCAAAAATTAGGGATTTGGCAAGTAACTGCATCCTGACAAGACATTGTTCTACAATTATCATCCGTCAGAGATTCTCGTTCATTCGTCATCAACCGAAGCTTCGAATACATCGAATTCAGAATTGGTGGAGAAATGGTCATTATGTTCAATGTTGCCTTTTTCCAATATATATCACCAATTTCAAACTTGTAAAGATCTATGGAGTCTTGCCATTTGCAGACTACCATTCCATCAAATAAATTTGAGCCTGTTATCCAATTGTTTGCACTCTTATTTGTTTCTATTCAACAAATGTTTCACATGCTTTAATTGAGAAAATATCATTGTTTTAAACAATCAAATTCTTTATAAATTGTTTTTTAACAAAGTGAACATTCACAATGACGAAATGATACTTAAGAGATCCCCAGTGCTCTCCCAAGGGTGGTTTGATCTCCAATAGGTTGATTCTCTAGAATCCCTTTATCCATCGGATAGACTCCCCAGTAGAGTTGCTCATGTGGTGGATGTGGTCTCATTGTAATTCCTACCACCAGCCGGGTTGACTATTGATTCCTCCCCTGTGGAGATTTTGTTGTTTCCTAGTATCTCTGAGCTCCGGTAGATTGATCGCTCTCTGGTGATTTTGGCTTTCTCTCTTGAGATGTAATACTGGATGTTTGTATGCTTATTCCTATGAAGCCTGTTTGTGTTAGAAATGTCTGTTTGTCAGCATTCATCATACATAAACCACGCATGTGTGCATACAATTTTCGAACATTTGAATATTCATATTGCATTATTTGCCATATATCTTTGTTTGTTATCCCTCTGCTAGTGGGTAATACTTTTCCCAAGCAGGTGTCGGTGTCTGATCCCTTAATATAGAGAGTCGGCCCCTTAAGCAGAAAGTGTTTATCTTTCCTTCCGCATTCCCCACTGAGTTATATCCTTATGGACGACGGTTGTTTTCGCTTCCTCCCAACACATATATTGGGATGGGTTTCCCTGTTGAGTTATAACCTCACCAGGACAAGTCTTGATTCAGTTTGCCTTTTTGGTTTGATCCTAAATTGGCCCCTCGAAGCTGTTTCCTTTGTTTCCCCGCAGTATAAATGAATAATTACTCGATAAATAGTAATCATCCATATTATCCCCGGTGGAGTATGTGGTTTTCTACCCTGATACCGGTAGTTGTAAATCCTACTTTCTCCCCTTTGCAGAGTTAACCTTTGGTTCATCATAATCGATGACGGTTACTTTTTCGTGGTTTCCTACCCAGTATCTGGTAGGTGTAATCCCCTCCTTGGTGGTTATCTTCATCCAATATTCGGTGTTGATATTCCCTCTTTTGCCTGGATAATTGCCCTGTTTACGCAATTTATCCGCAACGAGTTACCTCTCATCTACCATTTGTTGTTGATGACGATTGTTTCTCCCCGGGATTGGTCATCATTATATACCTAGTTGCGGTATCCAGATGCCTTTTTCTTTTCGGTCGATTTATCCTTTATTAACCCAGTAACCGGTTGTGGATAATCTTCCATGCGAGTATATTATCTATGTCCCGACGGTGATAGATAGTATATCTGATGCACTCTTCGGTCGAAGCCTTTTGTTCTTCCCCAGTTGAGTAAGATTCGCTTCCCCTTTACGGAGTCGAGTATCCGTCCTATAATCGAGTTTGCTTTTAGCCCTCTTTTGGATGACGAGTGTCTTGGGAATTTTCCCTAATTCACGCCTTGGTTGGTCACCTATTATATGCCCAGTAACTGGTATCCCTGGTATTCCTCCCTTTCTGCTCCCTATTATGACTTCTGTCCCCTGTGGAGTCAGATTTCCCTGAGTTGAAATATACCTTTTTAGGTCTTCCTCAGATGTTTCGGAGTTTTGATATCTCTCACCCTTATACCGGTCTTAGATATTCAGTTTTCCCGAGCATGTTGTATCTCTGACCCTTATGTCGGTGTTCAGATCACATGTCTCATTGAGCTTGTTGCCCAGTAACCGGTAACACCTCGTCTCGCTGCTTCCCCAGGAGAGTCTTTTTAGACATCCCCAGCAAGATCCCTTAGTGGATTGTTTTCGTCCGGATTTCTATCCGAAGTATCCGTTGTGGATAGTTTCGCGGTATTGGCATATTCCCCAATACAGGCGTCTTCGAGTCGGCTCGAGTCTTTCCATTGGTTTATTCCCTTTGGAATTCTGCTCCCCAAACTTTGAGTCGTGCTCTGCTCACGCATTTCTTCTTATCCCCATAAGAGTCCCCAGGATTCTTGATCCATGGAATGTATCACTCATATGGATTGTCAATGTCTCCGGATTGTCTTTACTCCTTTGTGGACACATATCCCCCACAAAGTATTACCCCTTTGCATACATACATTTGCATCATGAGGTCTCTTAGGGACCCAAATTTGTCTCTTTGTTATTATTTAAGCCCATTCTACCTCGTCGAGATGAAGATTTTAACCTTCACTTCTCCGGCTAGAATGACCTTAAATAGGGGCATCTGTAAGACCCCAATTTTGTCCCTAAGATCCCTCATAAGCATCATAACATTTCATTTGCATAGCCTCAAGGATCATTGAGCATCTTGGTTCCCTTGCCTTTGGTTGGGACTCCTTGTGAGTGGTTTGAGATCACCAAGCATGCTTGAATTGTATATCATTACTTTTCCCATTTTATTTACTAACCAAAAGCATAAAAATATGTCACTAACATCTTTTGTTTGTAGTTTGAGCAATCACAAGGTCAAAAGCTTCTAGGAGATCCTTTGTGCAATGATATGGCCAAGAGAAGATGAGAGCAAGCATGGTAATGGTTCCCAAAGCCCTAATCCATCAAATATTCCTCCCTAGCATCTTAATTCATCATTTTGATCAAAGCAAGTCAAAGGGTTTGAGGTCCTGCTCTTCAGAGAAACCCTAATTCATCTGTGCACCACAATGCCTTGCTCATGAAGCAATCTCAGCCCATGGTCAAATACAATCAAGGGAAGTTCTTTAATTCATCATTTCATGCATATTTGAACTTATTTGAGTTTCCTCAATCATCAATTCATCAAAATATGAGTCATGGACTTGAGAAGTTGATCAGTCAATTCATCTGACTATTTTGAAATGCACTGAGACCTAACTTTTTATGTGTTGGTCAAATGGAGATGATTCCAAAAGAAAACATGATCTTAAGGACAACATGAACAACTTTCATGTTCATCAAAATTTAATTTGAAGCTTATAAAACCATCTACCATTCCAATACATTATAGGTCATTTTGACTGAAACCCTAATTTTGGGTCAACTTCCTAAGGACATAACTCATTCATTTTTTATGCTTTTGAGGTGGGATCAAATGCATTGGAAATCTTAAGATGTCTACTTCAAATGTTATGTTGAACAAAATTTCAAAATCTCAAAGGAAATGCATGTGATAATGCAAGACATTATAGGTCCTTTTGGGCCGAATGCATTGAAAGTCAAAAAAAGTCCAACTTCAAGTGCCCATAACTACTTCATCAAAAATTCAAATGATGCAAAATGTAAGTCCATTTTGATTGTCTTAAAAATATCTACAACTTTGAAGTTGGAGGTTTTTCCATTTGATGCTTGCATTATCAATACAGAAGGGCTTGAATGTTGGCCAATTTTAGAAACCTTGCCTTGACATGTTTTGCACATCACACTTTAAACTCAAATTTCATAAATTTACACATTCCAAATGGATTTTTGACCAACATAACAATTGTTCCTTACATCAAGACCTTTCCAACCATTACTCACATGGCTACATTTGGATTTGGCAAATATCATTTTCGAAGAGGAGAACTTTAAGTGCATTTTTGGGAAACTTGATTCAATTACCATGCATGAGCTGATTGCATCAAAATTGCACGTCCATTTCATTCATTCTTGATCTCAGCTTGCCAATCCATGTGGAATTGGGCCCTCCATGCGCCTGGACAGGCCCATGCATGGAGGCCCCCTTCATTCATGCAAGTTTGAAATCACACTTTCAGCATGGCATTGGCTATAAATACATGGCATGAGAGCTTCCATTGGACAGACGAATTCAACCTGAAATGCTGCAGAAATCTTTCCCTAACCATCACTAAAGAAGCAATTGCATTTTTCTCAAAAAATTTCAGATCTAGAATTCAACTTCATCTGGTTGTATTCTTATATCTAATGCTTCTAGACCTTCACCACACATCTCATTGAACTTCTGTTTTGATAAAGCAAGCAAGGTTTCAAGCTCAAATCACCAGAACTCAAGCTTACACTCCAACTGGTATTTTCTTCGATTCTCCCAATCCATTGACCTATTGGCTTAGATTTTATGTTGGCTAAAGTCCTCTCAATAGAGGCATCATGTTTATGCTTTTAATTTTTGCAATTCATTGAGTTCATGATTAACACCAGATTTTTCAACTTCTGATTTCTCAAATCCTAGAGATCTAGAATGAAAATGGATGGTACAGGGATGATGTACATCATCCCAGCTTTCTATTGATGTATAGATCGCACATTTTGGTTAAGGTTCTAATTTCTGCAATCTCACCGGAAACTGCGAGCTCACCGGAGAAGATGGTGGCTCCGGTGGCTTCATCATCTCCAATTTAAATCTGGACCGTGTGATGGTGTTTCCAGATTCGATCCCAGGCGTCCGTTGTTATGACTTTTATTTCTTTTCCCTGTGCGTGCATTGACCAGAGACCACCATAGGCGCGCGCCTTAGGAGCGTGTGATCTGCCAGCTCAATTAATGAGCTCAGATCCAACGCTCCTCCTTTTTTTGCATTTTATAATTTCTGTTTTTATTTTCTTAAATTCCTTTTATTTCAAAATATCATATCTCTCTCATTTTTTATCCAAAAATTATGGGACCAATTGCATTATTTCCCAAATAATTTCTAGTTTCTATTTCTGATTTTTAATATTTTTTATTTCATCATTTGATATTTTTTGTGAATTTTTTCTTTTCTGGTTATTTTTAATTCATTTTAAATAGTTTTTGATATTCAAAAAATACAAAAATATTTTCCTAACCTATTTGAATGATGATGGATCTATGAAAAATATTCTCATCAATTTTTGAATTGATTTGAGATTTATTTGAGATTTTAGTTCAATTAGGTTATTTTTATTCATTTTTAATTGATTAAAAATAGTTTCTGACTTTTAAAAATGCTGAAATTTTTTGTCAAACTTTGTTTGACCTTGTTGAACTTAGGATATATCACTTGGACCTTTCAAGGTTGATTTGAAGTGATTTTGAAGTTTGACCTTTCTTTAATATTTTAATTCAAGTTTATTTTTAACATTAAAAAATACCAAAAATATTTTATTCTTTTCTTGACTTCCAATCTTCATCTCACTTTTGTTTTTGATTGTTTGACCTTGACCTTCAATGTTATTGGTCAACATATGAGGATTGGTACATGATGTTTCATTTAATGCACTTTAATTTTGTCATTTCCATTTCTCTTATTCACCTCCTTCTTCGTCTTCTTCTTTCTTTTTGATCAATGAGTTGAAGGTTGATAAGTTAGCATTGATTAGGGAGATTTAACCTTCCTTGATTCAAATCTAATTCATCTTGATCAATTGATCAAGTGAATGGCTTTGCATTAAGGATAGGTTGTCTTTTAAATCATGCAAAAGGCTTAAACCAATACAAGATCAATTTTCTTCTCCTTTTTGGCATGGCAAGTTGTTGGGACTTGGTTCACTAATCAAGACTCCTAACTTGTGTTTGTTGCCTACATTATTATTGATCGGCCTCAGATAGTTGTGACTTCTACATAAGTCCAATTACGATTGCTTAACATAGGGCTAAATTTGCCTTATGGCACACTAACTACTAACACTAACTATTAACAATTAACATTTACTTTATGCAATTTACTTTTATGCAATTTACAATTCTTGAACGTATTATTCTTTTGTTTTTCCCTTTGCTCACTTGAGCACATGTTTATGTTAATGCCATTTGCCTTTTGCTCACTTGAGCACATAATTGTGTATATATTATTTTTGCTTGTATTTTGTTTTGATTGTGGTGAATCAAATGCAAAGGAATGGACTTAGTTTCTAGGATTTTCCCTATGCAAAGAAAATGGAGAATTGGACTTAGTTCCTAGGACCTTCCTTATGCAAAAATGGGAGTAAAAGGATCTTAATGATGAAGATGGATTAGGAGGACCAAATCTCTAAACTCACTCTTGTCCATTCTTGTTTTACTTCATGGAACTTTTGATGTGTGTGCTTTTGTGCTAGGAGTTTCCATTTGAGCTTAGTTGAGGACCATTGCCATGTTCATCTAAGTGGAAGAAGCAAAACATATTGAGGATCTCTTAAGAGGCTTGTTTGATTGCTTATTGCTTGTGATTGATTTATTCCAAAGGATGGGAGCTACTTGGATCATCAATATGATCTCAAGAGAGGAACTCCTAGTGTGGTTTCATTTCTTCTCCCTCACCTTTTTGTTTTACTTAGGACTTAGCCATTCTTATTCTTCTCTCCATTCTAACCCAAGCCAAAACTTTTGTGCAAACATTTAACTATTATTTTCAAACATTAGAAACCTAAGCCTTATGCTTTTGATTTCCAAACTTTCTTTTCATAACACTTATTTTGAATTGAATCTTTAAGTCAACTTTGACCACTTTTGGATATACTTCCAATTGGTAAATATAACCCATTCAAATTTCTTTTTTGTGGTTCATATGGCCACTTCCTTAATCAAAATCTTTCATAACCTCTAGCTATTAGGTTTGAGTTATCCTTGTGGTAGATGTAATACTCACCTACATCCTTAGTGATGGACAATGAGCCTTCCATGCTTATTATAAGGTTAACCCCTCACTAGCATGTTGAAGTTATCCTCACATGGTGGATTTGTGGTTTGGTTGAGTTTTCTCCCTTTGATAACAAAAGACCATAAGGCTTTTGGACCAATCAATTCACCAACTCATTTTGAGATTTTTACCCCGAACTACGAGGTTTTGATCCTAATCTTTTTATAATATGGTACGTAGGCAATGGGTTTATCCATCCAAACAAAAAAAAACATAAATAAACTTGTATATTCTTTTCTCATCCCTTCAATCATGTTTGCACAAATAAACTTTCACAAGACAACAACCTTCACAAGTATGAAATGGGCTCCCTAGGAGTACCTAGGATGTTTTGGGTGCCTAACACCTTCCCATTGCATAACCAACCCCCTTACCCAGATCTCTGTTTCTTTTACTAGTTTTTGTTAAAACTTTTAGGTTTTTATTCGCTTTCTAACCATTCCTTTGGATAAATAGAAGTGCGGTGGCGACTCGACTTGTATGATTTACCTTGGATTTAGTCAATATCTCTAATGATAACGAATACCCCGCTACAATAGGGAAGGTTGCCTAATTCTAAGTCCAAAGCTCAGATCAAATCCAACAGTCCACGAAATCATTTTTTAGGGTTTTTAGTTATTTATTAAGTATTTTAAGGTCCTAAGACCACAAACACAAACAAGATACATAAATAAATATATACAACCACAATATATGGCACAAGTGAGCAAAACGAAAATGTCATAAACATAAACAAGTTAAATGCTATTTAAATGACAAATGAAATGGTAAATGGCTTGAATTTAAATTGCATAAAGTAAATGACTTGAAAATAAAAAGCAGGATTAATAAAAGGTAGTCAAATGTTAGTTGATTAGATGTTAGTGATGTTTTGCTTTTCAATTGATTAAGTCATTCTTTGGAGAACACTCAACCCTCTATTCACAAGCATGGATCCTTGAACCAAGACATCTTCCAAAGGAAGGAAAAAATGCCAAGTTTCCACACAATACCATGAAAGGGGGGAGACTTACAATCTCACTTACTAGAATGATATGTCTTTGGGTCAAAATTTAGCGTTATGTTAAGCAATCGTAATTGGACTTATGTAGAAGTCACAACTATCTGAGGTCGGGCAATAAATGTTTTGGTGCTAATGCACGTTAGAGATATGGTATAATGAACCATACTCCTAAAACATGCCACACAAAAAAAGAAAATGATGAAAGGATGGACCTAATCCCATCCATACTTGTATTGGTTCATCTAACAAAAAGTTATTAATGAACCAATTAGCCTTAGGATATTGAGACTTCATTGGTCAATGAAAGGGATAAGATAGAATGGGATTGAAGATGAAGAGGGAGGGAAGATGAGATCAACACAAATTGCTCATAGGAGGACTTTTATCAAATTAAAATTATCCATTCATTTTGGGAGATGAAATATACATTTAACCAATCCCCTAAATCCAATTATTTTAGTCCAACAAAAGTAAAACCAACCTTGACCAAAGCCAAAACTCATAGTCAAACTTCACAAGTCAATAAAAATGGCTCAACATAATTTCTACATAATTAATCAATTAAAAATAAAAATAAAATACATTTAAATTAAATTATGTTTGATCAAAAACCTAAAACCTCTTCAAAACACCAAATAAATGGCCAAGAGATTTATCCTAGGTCAAACAAGGTTAAAGGACCTTAGACAAAAAAATTCATTATTTTTTGAAAGTCAGAAGTATTTTTAAACAATTAAAAATATGCACAAAAACAATTAAATCATGAAAAATATCAAAATTAATCCAAAAAAATAATTTTAATTCAGAAAATGAAAGAGGAAAATATTAGAAACTTTTTGGTGAAAGTCCCATATTTTTTGGATTAAAAATGAAATTAATACGAATTAATAAAAAATAATAGATTAAATGAAATAAACAGGAAAAAAAGAGCCATCTGATCTCCCTCATTAATTGAGGTGGCAAATCAGATGGCTAGAAACGCGCGTTCCACATGCACACGAGTCAAACACGCTGTAGGCGTGGTAATCTGTTTGGACGCATGAGATTAAAACAATTCAAATGGATCAGATGGCCTAGATTGATCCAGCGCACCACTAGAGCCCTAGCTCCGATCATCTTCTCTGGTGAGGGCCACCGGACTGGTCCAACCAAAACCTTATGAAAAATGAAAATTGAATACCCTAATTTGAAGAAAAAATGATCAGGAGCACGAATTTGGCCTCAATTTTGTTCAATTCCAAGTATATAAAAAGATATAGGGATTTGAATTTTGAGGATCATGAATTGAGTTGCTTCGATTTGACCTCAAAGCAACTCAATCTTCTTGCCTACATTGATAGGACTTCAGACAACCAAGAATCAACAAGAATGGTGAAGAATTGAGGGAGAATCGAAAAGATGAAAATTCACCATCAATGGAGCTTGAGATTGGCACGATCTTGCTTTCAATTATGCTTGGCCTTGCTTCAGATGCTTAATGGAGGTGACATAGATCAAGGAAAGGTGTGGACTCTTGGAGTTTCAATCTCAAAATAGATGGAGAATTGAAACTCGATTTTTAAAGAAAATCCTCAAGTTTATCCTTCAATGGTGAGGGTTTGGGGTTACAGGTTCAAAGCTTTGGCATGAGGTCCTTAATTCTGAGCAAAGAGGGTCTTATTTATAGCCAAGGATATTGATTTCCACACACTTCCAATTTTGGCAAAATTTCAAAATTCCCTTTGCATGGTTGTATGAGTGTGTACTAGGCCCATGAAATGATGTGTTCTAATCCAAAAATGAGTGTGCATCATGCTGAATTCATGTTGGAAGGCCATGCATGTGTATGAAAAGTGAAAGTGGAAAACATCCAAATGGTCCTTCACCTTACACCCATGCGTAACTCCTTCATTCTTTGGCCAAATGAGATGATCCTTGACTTTTTCGAAAGTTGAGATCAAGGGGAACAACTTTCATGTTGAACACTTTTTCATTTGAAGCTTGGATCATGATAAATTTTGAGGTGGAAGTTTGGGAAATCAAACATATTTGAAAATTTTCTAAGTCACAAGCCAAATGCTCACTTCTTCCACCTTGAATAACTTTTTCTATGGACTTCAAATGAGAAAAGTTCCTTCATCAAATTTGTATCTCTTTCAAACTTGTTCAATTTTATCACGAATTTTACCTCATCTAGATTTGGCATGAAGTAGTTATGCATTTTAGAAGTTGAGGAAAATCACTTGTTCAATGGTATTGGCCCAAAATGACCTATAATGTTTCCTCTTGGCACATGCATTTGCAAGTTGAATTTGAACTTCCTCCACAGGTCAAACTTGAAGTAGACACCTTGAATTTGATTATGGAATTTTAATAGCTTTCGCCTCATAAAAATTGAGCAAGTTATGGTCTTGGGAAGTTGACCTCCAAACTAGGGTTCAGACAAAGTGACCTATAATCTTTCATCATAAAAAATGACTTTCTACAAAAAACTAGCTCTTGACCTCAACATGAAAGTTGTTTGGAATGTCATTTTGAGTAACGTTTCTCTTGGAATAATTTTCATATGACAAAAATTCTAGGAGATAGGGTCTAGGGAACCCCAGTTTTGACCATTGACTTTCTCTGGTCAACCACCATGAACCAACTTGCTAGCTTGACATTCTCTTGACTTTTGGGACTCAAGGAGGATCAAATATGTATAAGATGATGAAATATGAAGTATCCCTTAAAATATTTGATCAATTTTTAAAGAAACTTGTTGAAGAAGTCACACAAGATACCCAGATGAATTAGGGTTTCCAAGGCAAACAAACTCCAAACTCTTGATGATTTCTTGATCAAAATAACATGTGAAAATCATGGGGATCCATATATGATACTTAGAGTCAATGTGAACAAATTCTTGATTGTACTCCTTGCACTGAGGTTCTTAAACCCTAGATATGGGCTTGATAGGACATGGGTGAGCATACACACTACCTACAAAAGCAACAAACTATACATTGACATATTTTTGGTATTTTGGTTAGTAGACAAAGAAAAAATGAAGTATGACACAATCAAATGTGCTTGGTGATCTCTCCTAATGCAAACCCAGTGTATGAGGGGTAAGGAGGATGCCAAGGTGTGATCCCAATGCCAATCCATATGATGAGATAGAATCAGGGATCTTAGGGTCAAAATTGGGGTCTTACACCTAGATCTCATGTCATACTTGAATCTCTTCATTTGAAGAAATCTGAGATTGATGCTCATTAAGAAATGAGGTATTCTTGGGTTGACTTCTGAGTTCCTCATTGGTAGAGCTATTGTTTTTGCTCAGGCCGGTAACATAGATGCTTTTGAAGCCATCTTTGTATTACTCATCTATGGTCTAGCTTTGTTACCTAACATTGACGGTTTTGTTGATGTTAACACCATTAGAATTTTCTTGATCAAGAATCTTGTTTCAACTCTGTTGGGTGACATGTATTTCTCTTTGCCTTTGAGGAATTCCAAAGTTGGTGGGACTATTGTGTGTTGTGTTCCTCTTCTGTACAAACGGTTTATTTTGCACTTACCTCAGATGCCTGCTTTCATGGATAACCGACAATGTCTACGGTGGTCTCAGATACTTATGTCTCTCACTAATAATGATATTGTTTGGTATGATTATGCATTGGGTAACTTGGATATTATTGGCATTTGTGGTGAGTTCTCTAACGTACCTCTCATTGGTACGCAAGGAGGAATCAACTATAACCCTGCTTTGGCTTGTCGTTAACTTGGGTTCCCCTTGAGAGATAAGCCCAATAATGTTCAGTTATAGGGTCTATTATATTAGGAGGGTAACGATTCCAAACTTTTGAAGAATAGAATGGTGCGTGCTTGGCACAATGTGCATAGGAAAGGAAGATCCGAGCTTGGTCCATGCAACTGTGTAGCTTTGGAAGCTTACACTCTTTGGGTGAAGAAGAGATCTTTGGAGCTCAAGATGTCGTACGCTTGTGAGAGACCTATGTTTATGGTTATGGTTGAACCATTAACTCTGCCTAACGAATATGTAGAGGAGTTGGAAGACACACTTGCCAAGATGAAGCAAGAGAAATACTTGTGGGAAGAGAGGTTCGATGCTTTGAGATGAAAGCATGAGGAGTTGCAGCTTGAGTCGAAAGACAAAGATGCGCGTATAGAGATTTTCAAGGATCGTGCAGTGAAGAGACAGAGGGAGCCAGAGGATTTATTTTCCTTTAGCATGTCTCCACCTTCCGGTGCTTGGAAGAAGATTGTTGATCAGCTTGTCCTCGAGAAGGCTCAGATGAAGACGTCCTTTGAGTCAGAGATTCGACACATCTGTAGGAAATATACTCCCTTATCCAAATCTTATGATGCAACTGCTAGGGATCCTTAGAATGATAGTTTCCTTTTCTCTTGTATTTATATTTTGGTTTCTAAAATTGTACTCGGTGTAATCATTCCAAAATTTGATGAATAAAAAGAGATTTTATGGTCAATTGAATTATTATTATTATTGATTATTATTATTTGCAAATAAGACTTCATATGTTCCTTTAAATTAAAACCAATCAAAAAACATTGCATTTCATGCATCATTTGCATAACAGGTTTCTCCCGCCAGGTGTCTTATCAGTTCTTCTTTTGTGTATCAGCCAAGCTGACTCACGACTACAACACTCGAGCTAATTGTTTGAGAAGAATGGAGCATCTAGAGAAATAAAATATAGAGATGAAGGATGAGATCGCCAGACTCTCGGCATTGATGGAATATGTGATAGCTGCTCAGAACCAACCATCCCCACTTCCTACAACTCCTCATCCTCAGAGGACTATTATTTCAGAGATTGTTTCACCATTTATACCTGTTACTACTGCCAGCCAGTCTGTTCCTACTATGCCAGTTGGGTTCCCTTGGGGAATGCCACCGAACTTTGTACCTGAAGGGTATGCCCCTACTTTTGCTTCTGTGTCGGCATCTAGCCTGGTCCTATCAGTACCTCCTCCTATTGTTCACACTCTTCCTCGTGTCGAGGAAACTATTTACCACTCTGAGCTGTCTGAAGGTCCAAATGTCTATGAGAAGATGGATGATATGAAAGATCAGTTTCTTGAGCTGATAAAGGAATTGAAGACCCTGAGAGGAAAGGACTTATTTGGCAAGAGTGTTGTCGAGCTGTGTCTGGTTCCCAATGTCAAAATTTCGGTGAAATTCAAGGTCCCGGACTTTGAAAAATACAAAAGGAATACTTATATGTTGAGTCATCTCATCATGTATCCCAAGAAGATGTCTACTCAAACTGATAATGATCATCTGCTTATTCACTACTTCCAGGATAGTCTGATGGGAGCTGCCCTCAGATGGTACATGGGCCTAGACAGTGCTAGCATTCGTACTTTCAAGAACTTGGGTGAGGCCTTTGTCAAGCAGTACAAGTATAATGTTGATATGGCGCCAGATAGAGATCAGTTGAGGTCTATGTCTCAGAAGGACAAAGAGACATTTAAAGAATATCCCCAAATATGGAGGGAGTTAGCTGCTCACATTAGCCCGTCTTTAGAAGAAAAGGAGATGACTAAGATTTTCTTGAAGACGCTGAGTTCATTTTACTATGAAATAATGATTGCAAGTGCCCCCGATGATTTTACTTAGATGGTAAACATGGGGATGAGATTAGAGGAAGGAGTTTGGGAAGGGCGTTTGTCCAAAGACGAAGCGTCAACGAGCAAGAAGTATGGTTGTAGCTTCTCCAAGAAGAAGGAAGGAGAAACTAATGCAGTATCAGCAGGGAGGAAGAGGAAGCCTCATGGAAGGAAGAGTTCTCAATCCCGTCAACATCAGCACCAGGTATCATCAGTGATTCCAGTTTTTTCAAATAATTCAACCAATCAATCAGTTCCATTTCAATAACAACCGCAACAGTGAACCAACTACAACAACAACAGTCATCAGCAAAACTTTGAGAGGAAGAAGGTCTCTTTTATCCCTATTCCTATGACATACGCAGAGTTATACCCATCTTTGGTCATTAAGTATCTTATCCAGCCAAGGAACCCTCCTCAAATTCCTGAGCCACTACCATGGTGGTTCATACCAGACTTCCATTGTGCTTTTCACTAGGGAGCCCCTGGACATGATATTGAGAACTGCTATCCCCTGAAGTGTGAAGTTCATAAGCTTGTTAAAAGTGGTATGGTGTCCTTTGAGGACAGAGTGTCAAATGTGAAAGCTAACACGTTGCCTGTTCATGGTAACTCTTCTATAAACATGGTGGACGGATGTCCAGGGAATTTTAGAGTATTTGATGTACGCCGTATCCGTAGGTTTTTGGTGGAGATCCATAAGGATTTGTGTAAGGTGAGCCATTGTGAACATGACCATGATGGTTTTGTCATTTGTATTGTGAATCCTCGTGGTTGTGTAATTGTCAAAAAAGAGATATTCAGAGACTGATGGATGAGAATGTTATCCAGGTTCAGCAGTCAAGGTACATGGGTAATGATGTGAATGTGATGGTGCTAGTATTCAAGACCCCTGAGCGGGTAGTTATTCCATATGATAGCAACAACAACAATAATATCATTATATCGGTATCACCGTTGGTTATACGGTTAGCGGGCCATGTCCCCTACTCATCAAATAAAGTTGTGCCATACTAGTACAATGTCACTATGATAGAAAATGGGAAAGAGGTTCCTCTTCTAGTTGTAGACTAAGTGGTGAATATTGCAGATATAGCAAAGGTGACCCGTAGTGGTCATGTGTTCAGTCCAGTGTTTCCAAAGACTGTAGAAGATGTTTTCATAGGGATGAAGGCAGAGGTTCCTATAGTTGATCTAGCTAGTGCTTCAATGTGTCAGACTGGTGAATCCAACAAGCTGAACACTAATGATGATGATGAAGTGTTGCGCCTGATTAAGAGGAGTGAATTTAACATTATGGAGAAGCTACTTCAAACACCGCCAAAAATATTTGTGCTGTCATTGCTGATGAATTCTGAACATGACATTACTGTGGATAAGTTTGACCACATTGTTTCTAACATCACTTCTTGTAACAACTGAGCTTCTGTGACGAAGAACTTCCTGAGGAAGGCATGGATCACAATTTGGCGCTCCATATTTCAATGAATTGTAAGGAGGACGCTTTGTCCAATGTTTTGGTTGACACAGGTTCATCGTTGAATGTGTCGTCAAAATCAACTCTATCTAGACTCTCCTATCAAGACGCCTCGATGAGGTATAATGGCGTAGTTGTTAAGCATTTGACGGTTCTCGTAAAACTGTCATTGGAGAAGTGGACCTTCCGATTAAGATAGGTCCGAGTGATTTCCAAATTACTTTTCAAGTAATGGATAATTACCCGGCCTACAGTTGTTTGTTGGGAAGACCATGGATTCATGAAGTTGGAGCTGTGACGTCTACTCTGCACCAAAAGCTGAAATTTGTGAAGAACGACAAGCTTGTCGTTGTTGGTGGAGAGAAGGCATTGTTGGTGATCCATCTCTCATCTTTTACTTATGTTGATGTTCAGGAGGAAGTTGGAACGTTGTTCCAAGATTTGTCCATTGCTGATGAATTAAAGAAAGTTGGGGCACCCATGTCTTCTTTAAAGGATACGCAATAAGCTATTCAGGCTGGCAGTATTGATAAGTGGGGTCGTGTTATAGAAGTCGTTAAGAATAAAAACAGAGCAGGGCTAGGATTTCAGCAAGGGCCATTCAATGCCAATGTCAAGGTTATGCAACCAGTTTTCCGTAGTGGAGGGTTCATTCATGAGCATGATCAACACTCAATTGCCGTTATTGAAGACGGTGATGAAGACGAGGCTTGCGCCAACTTTGTGGCTCATAACCAGACTTGCCACAACTGGATTGTTGTTGATGTTCCTGTTGTTATGCACTATTTTAAGTAATTTGTTTTCATCTATTTTAAGAAAAATCATTCTCCTATGCCTAAGGGAGAAGTGAACATTGTTGGGCATTTTCCTTATTATCGTCAATAAAATACAATTTTATTCATCCATATCTATGCTGTTTTATTTTTACTTTTTGCTTTTTCTGAAAATGGTAATCACAAAAAGCATAAACAAATAATAACCTTTCCATCTGCATAATATTTGTTTGCACTCCACTTCTCTAAAATCAAAATATCAAATAATTATGCAGGTTGGTTCTCAAACCCATTGAATGTAATGATCCTACTCCCACTCCAAACTTTGATTTCCCTGTGTTTGAAGTTAAGGAAGAGATTTATGATGAAGAAGTATCTGATGAGTTATCCTATTTGCTTGAGCACGAGGAAAAAGCCATTCAACTGTTTGAGGAGAAGATTGAATTAGTCCACTTGGGTTCCGATGATGATATGAAGGAAGTCAAGATTGGGTCTCAACTGTGTCCAGAAGCTAAGAAGGGGTTGATTGATCTTCCTAGTGAATATTCTGATGTGCTTTCTTGGTCCTATCAAGATATGCCTGGTTTAGATTATGATATTGTGGAGCATAGATTGCCTTTGAAGCCAGAATGCCCGACGGTCTAGCAGAAGTTAAGAAGAACTCATCCTGATATGGCAGTAAAGATTAAAGAGGAAGTGCAGAAACAAATTGATGTTGGATTCCTTGTTACCTTCGAGTATCCGCAGTGGGTGGCCAATATTGTGTCTGTTCCTAAGAAAGACAGAAAAGTCTGTATGTGTGTTGATTACAGAGATTTGAATAAATCTAGTCTGAAAGATGATTTCCCTCTGCCACGCATTGATATGTTGGTAGATAGTACAATTAAATTCAAATTCTTTTCGTTTATGGATAGATTCTCCGGTTATAATCAGATCAAGATGGTACCCTAAGATATGGATAAGACCACATTCACTACACCCTGGGGAACATTTTGTTATAGAGTGATGCCTTTCGGTTTAAAGAATGTTGGTGCAATGTACTAGAGAGCTATGACCACTCTTTCTCATGATATGATGCATAAAGAGATTGAGGTTTATGTTGATGATATGATTGCTAAATCAAGGGGTGAAGAAGAGCATGTTGAACATTTGTTGAAGTTATTCCAGCGTTTGAGGAAATATAAACTCTGGTTAAATCCCAATAAGTGTACTTTTGGTGTTCATTCTGGTTGGGCTTTATTGACAGCGAGAAGGGTATTGAAGTTGATCCTGCCAAGGTCAAAGAAATACAAGAAATGCCGACGCCCAAAACTGAGAAGCAAGTCAGAGGTTTTCTCGGTCGCTTGAACTATATCTCAAGATTTATATAGCATATGACTGCCACATGTGCGCCTATATTCAAGCTTCTTCGGAAAGATCAATCTTGTGATTGGACCAAAGATTGTCAGAAAGCTTTTGATAATATCAAAGAGTATCTGCTTGAGCCCTGATTCTGTCTCCGCCTATTGAAGGAGGATAATTTATCATGTATTTGATTGTGCTAGAAGAGAGTATGGGTTGTTTTCTTGGTCAGTAAGATGAGTCAGGGAAGAAAGAATATACAATTTACTACCTCAGTAAGAAGTTCACAGATTGTGAGACTCGGTATTCCATGCTTGAGAAAACATGTTATGCACTGGCTTGGGCTGCTAAGCGGCTGCGCCAGTATATGTTGAATCATACTACCTGGTTGATATCTTGTTGGTAGATGTTATTATCTGAGTATGATATTAAATACCGATCTCAAAAAGTTATTAAAGGTAGTGTCTTGGCTGACCATTTGGCTCACCAACCTATTGAAGATTATCAGTTAGTGCAGTATGATTTTCCTAACAAAGAGATTTTATACTTGAAGATGAAGGATTATGATGAACCATTTCTTGAAGAAGGGCCAAAACCTGGTTCCCGTTGGGACATAGTATTTGATGGAGCTGTTAATTCGTATGGTAATAACATTGGGGCAGTGATTATTACTCCTCATGACACTCAGTTTTTGTTTACAACTAGATTAACCTTCAAGTGTACAAACAATATGGATGAGTATAAAGCTTGCATTATGGTGCTTGAGGAAGGCATTGATCTCAGAATTAAATATCTTGACGTCTATGGAGATTCAACTTTAGTTGTGAATTAGATCAAAGGTGAATGGGAGACGAATCAACCCGGTTTGATACCATGCAGAGATTATATGAGGAGGATATCAACTTTATTCATAAAGGTTCAGTTTCATCATATCCCTCGGGACGAAAACCGGATGGCAGATGCTCTTACAACATTTGTTTCCATGATTGTAGTGAATTTTTGGAATGAAGTTCCTAATTCAACTTTGACGCGTCTTGATAGGCCAGCTCATGTGTTTGTTGTTGAAGAAGTCAAAGATGAAAAACCATGGTATTATGATATCAAATGTTTCCTCCAAAGTTAGATTTACCCATGCTATTATGAAAAACCATGGTTTTATGCATCAAAAACTCATTTTTATATGAAAAACAACTATGTGTCGACACATACGAATTATAGGTCGACACCTAGACATAAGTTTTCTCTATAGGTCGACGCATCTGTTTTACAGGTCGGCTCATGTACTGCATTTTTAAAGCTTGTAGGCTCTGTTTGATGTAATGCTTCTACAGGTCGGCACATAACCTGTACAGGTCGACACATGGCTTCTACGTGTCGACACATGACTTTCATAGGTGGAGACATACATTAAAAATCTTGAAAATTTGCATTGTTTTCTATTCTGTATGCATTCCTTTTGCTTCAAACTTGCTTACATATATATACTTGATACAAGCATTATTTCTAACAAGGTTCTAGAGCAAGATTTTAGAGAAAACCTATACGAAACCGAGATTTCATATGTATAAACACACAAAAACTACACATAATCATTCTTTATTTGGGTGTCATCTAGAATTAGAGTTGAGAACGTCTAAATTAGGATTGATTGAATTGTAAATTGGGTTGAGATCTTTGAGGGTTTCTAACAAGAAAACCGAGATGGGGTTTTCCTTCAAGATCATTTAAGGATTTGAAGGTTTTGGAGAAGATTATGCAATTTGGATCCGATCGAATGAAGACTTTGAAGAACATGAGATTCTTACAAAGGAGTAGCGTGGGACGGTGGATCGCTTTGGTAAATCTTGGGTTACAACAATTCTTGGTTTGGATTAGATCGAGTGAAAGCTTTGAAGAACAAGGGGTTTCTTGCAAAGACGTAGCGTGAGACGGTGAATCAAATCAGAATTGTTTGGTTACTTGATCAAGGTTGAATCAAGGGAAGAGAAGGTGTCAGAATCAACATCAAACTTAGGGTTTGTAGGGTTTGATTGCTATATTTCTCTTGTATACATACTTTTGCAAAGTAAGGTTAATTTCATTGTCTCAATTCAAGTTCAAATTGAGGGCACATGTATCCTTATAGAGGTCGATTAGGGAATTGCCTAAACAAATCCTTGTGTACTCTCTCTCCTTCTCTATCTCTTTTATTTTAAGGTTGCAAATTATTGAATTCATCGATCGTGCGATCAATTCGTTTGGATAATATTTTAGATTGCATTTTGAAAGAGGTGTTGTTGAGTAGATCACAATACTTTAGATTGTGATTGGTTTTTAAGATCAACAATACCACATAAATTTCCAAACAATATTGATTGCACACTAGGTGTTCGACAATTTGTCTCAATAGATTTTTTTATGTTTGATCATTGGAAATAGTATATCCTTGTTTCTTTGCATTCAATTGGTTGTGATCAGTGATTACAATTATGCATATTCGAGCTTTTTGATAATGGGTTCGGTTAGGCGATTAGATTTCGGTTGCTTCGGCTTGCCATAAACTTTACAAAACTGTTTTTGTTAAAAAAAATTAACTAGTAAACTATTCACCCCTCTCTCTCTCTCTCCTCTCTCTCTCTCCTCTCTCTCTCGCTCTCTCTCTCTCTCTCTCTCTCTCTCTCTCTCTCTCTCTCTCTCTCTCTCTCTTCTCTCTCTTCTCGCTCTTCCTCGCTCTCTCTCTCTCTCTCTCTCTCTCTCTCTCTCTCTCTCTCTCTCTCTCTCTCTCTCTCTTCTCTCTCTCTCTCTCTCTCTCTCTCTCTCTCTCTCTCTCTCTCTCTCCCTCCCTCCCTCTCCCTATTATATATATATATATATATATATTATATATATATTATTATATATATATATATATATATATATATATATATATATATATATATATAATATATATTATATATATATATATGAGAGTTATTAAAAAAAGTCAAATTACTAAATTATCCTATTTTGTATTTAATAATAAAACACAATAACTAATTTTAAAATAAATTAAAAATCTTAATAATAATAATAATAATAATAATAATAATAAAATTAAATAAATAAACGATAGTTACCTTAATTTGTGAAAGTGACTAAAATGTTAATAATTTTGTATTTATAACAATGACTAGAAAGACTATTACAGTTAATATATCATCAATTCAGTTTCCATTTATTCATAAAAACGTTGTTGAGTATAGTGTTTGCTCAATTGCTATGTTCATCGTGTAACCAAAAAATTGATCTGGTCATGAAAGGCCCAATAAGCGAGGTCTAGTTAAAGTCTTTGGATAATAAATGAAAACAGAATCAGTGAATGACAAGTCGGTAAAAGGGACGTATCGTTCACCTGTGGGGGCTAAAGTATTAATGACTGGTGAAAACTGAAAACGATGTAAAATGGGGCCATTGCAACATTAAAACATTTTCCTATGCCACCGTCTATATACGACTTTTCATAATACTTTTCTTCGTGGGGACCTTCCCCTTTTGGATTTTGCTAACAAGGACAAGACAATGTGACTACTCATGGCCACTGGACCAAATTTAATAGTATCAATACACCAAAAAGATTTCACATTGTAAAGAAGTTGAAGTTAAATATTGTTTACAAATATATATATTTTTTTAGTAAAAACAATTTATTAAATAAAAAAAGAAAACTAAAAAGGACTAGGGAATATAAAGTCAGTTTTGAATTGACCAAAGATTCAAAAGATAAAGTCTAATACTCAATGTATACTATTATGATATCCACTATTATTACATTCATATTGAATCTTTAACTTATTTGAACATTGGAATGTTAATTTTGCAAGTCCATCATACGCCACCGTATCGGAGATGAGCACCACCAATTCAAAAGCATCCACCATCGACACACACCGATTCTGGTTCCAGAAGAAAACAGTGGCGCGATATGTGGGAATTGACTCATAATTCCCGCTAAATCCACAAGTAGATCATTCTCGATCCAAAGTCAGATCTCCGCTGAAGTTAAGAGAGAAAGATAATTCACTTACGCATTGCTATGACGAGATCAATTAGATATTATGATTCAATTCAATCATATTTGAACGTCTTCATTGAGATCCACCACATCATAAAATCCGACAGGGATCCGTCATTAGAACACCTCTCTCGAACGACAAGTGATACTTAATGAAACCAGGATCAAGCAGTGATAGGATGTTTGAGAAATGAGAAGACATGGAGAACCTCGAGTCAGAGTTACTAGTGGTTCTCGTAGTCTCCCTCATTGTCAAAATTTATATGAGGTACATCATAGGAAATTGATTTCCCGTAACAACTTCTGATTCAGCCCAATCGAGAAATAAAGTCTCAATCATTTAAAGTTGAGTACATACGAGGGCAAAGACCCCTTAAACCGGGTTGATTCGTCTCCCATTCACCCTTGATCTGATTCACAACCAAAGCAGAATCTCCATAGACGTCAAGATATTTAATTCTGAGATCAATGGCCTCTTCAAGTCCCATAATGCAAGTTCCATACTCATCCATATTATTTGTACATTTGAAGGTCAATCTAGCTGTAAACAGAAAATGAGTGCCTTTAGGAGTAATAATCACTGCCCCCCAATGTCATTACCATACGAATTAACAACTCCATCAAATACCATGCCCCAACTGGAACCAGGTTCTGGCCCTTCTTCAAGCAATGGTTCATCACAATATTTCATCTTTAAGTACAAGATCTCTCCATCAAGAAAATCATACTGCACTGACTGGTAATCTTCAATCGGTTGGTGCGCCAAATGGTCAGCCAAGACACTACCCTTAATTGCTTTTTGAGATCTAGATTCAATATCATACTCGGATAACAACATCTGCCAACGGGAAATCCTCCCAATTAAAGCAGGCTTCTCAAAAATGTACTTGATTGGATCCATTTTGGATATCAACCAAGTAGTATGATTCAACATATATTGGCGCAAAAGCTTAGCGGCCCAAGCCAATGCGTAACATGTCTTTTCAAGCATAGAATACCGAGTCTCACAGTCGGTGAACTTCTTACTTAGGTACTAAATTGCACATTCTTTCTTTCCAGATTCATCTTGCTGACCAAGAACACAACCCATACTCTCACTAAGCACAGTCAAATACATGATCAGGGGTCTTCCTTCAACAGGTGGAGACAGAATCGGGGGCTCAAGCAGATATTCTTTGATACTATCAAAAGCTTTATGGAAATCTTTGGTCCAATCACAAGACTGATCTTTCCGAAGAAACTTGAATATAGGCGCACATGTGGAAGTCATATGCGATTTGAATCTCGAGATATAGTTCAAGCGGACGAGAAAACCTTTGACTTGCTTCTCAGTTTTGGGCGCATGCATCTCTTTTATTGCTTTGACCTTGGCAGGAACAACTTCAATACCCCTTTCAATGACAATAAAGCCCAACAATTTACCAGAACGAACACCAAAAGTACACTTATTGGGATTCAAGTAGAGTTTGTATTTCCTCAAACGCTGGAATAACTTCAATAAATGCTCAACATGCTCTTTTTCATCACTTGATCTGTCAATCATCTCATCAACATAAACTTAGATCTCTTTATGCATCATATCGTGAAAAAGAGTGGCCATAGCTCTCTGGTACGTTGCACCAGCATTCTTTAAATCGAAAGGCATCACTCTATAACAGAATGTTTCCCAGGGTGTAATGAATATGGTCTTCTCCATATCTTCAGGTGCCATCTTGATTTGATTATAACCGGAAAATCCGTCCATAAATGAAAAGACTTTGAATTTAGTTATATTGTCTATCAACATGTCAATGTGTGGCAGAGGAAAATCATCTTTCAGTCTAGCTCTATTCAAATCTCTATAATCAACATACATGCATACTTTTCCATCTTTCTTAGGAACAGGTACAATATTGACCATCCACTGCGGATATTCGGCGGTAATAAGAAAACCAACATCAATCTGCTTCTGCACTTCCTCTTTTATTATTACTGTCATATCATGATGAGTTCTTCTCAACTTCTGCTTGACTGACGGGAATTCTGGCTTCAACGATAATCTATGCTCCACAATCTCAGAATCCAACCCAGGCATCTCTTGATAGGACCAAGAAAACACATCTGAATAATCTCAAAGAAGATCAATCAACCCCTTCTTAGCTTCTGGACACAGTTGAGACCCAATCTTGACTTCCTTCACATTATCTTCGGAACCCAAGTTGACATATTCAATCTGTTCTTCAAACGGATGGATGGATTTTTTCTCGTGCTCAAGCAAATGAGATAATTTATCAGATACTTCTTCATCATTAATCTCTTCCTCAACTACAAACACAGGCAAATCAAAGTTTGGAGAGGGAGTAGGATCATTGTATTCAATGGGTTTGAGAACCAACCTGCATAATGATTTGATATTATGCAGATGGGAGATTATTATTTATTTATGTTTTTTGTGATTACCATTTCCAGAAAAGAAAAAAGTAAAAATAAAACACCATAGACGTGGATGAATAAGATTGTATTGTATTGATGATAATAAGGAAATGCCCAACAATGTTCACTTCTCCCTTAGGCATAGGAGAAGGATTTTTCTTTAAAATAAATGAAAACAAATTACTTAGAGCGATGAATAATAGTAGGAACATCAACAGCAACCCAATTGCTGCAAGTATGGCCATGCATTACAAAGTTGACGTAAACTTCGTCTTTATCACCATCGTATTCAATAACGACAGCTGAGTGTTGATCATTCCCATGAATGAACCCTCCACTGCGGAAACATGGTTGCATAACTTCAGTTCTGGTGTTGAACGGCCCTGGTTGAAATCCCAATTCGGCTTAGTTCTTGTTCTCGACGACCTCCACCATACGACCCCATTTGTCAATGCTGTCAGTTTCAATAGCCTCTCGTACATCTTTCAAAGAAGACATGGGTACCCCGATTTTCTTCATTTCATTAGCAATAGATAAGGCTTGGAACAATGTTCCAACCTCCTCCTCAACATCAACATAAGTGAAAGATAGCATATGGATCACCAACAATGCATTCTCTCCACCAACAACGACAAGTTTGCCGTTCTTCACAAATTTCAGCTTTTGGTGAAGAGTAGACGTTAGCGCTCTAGCTTCGTGAATACATGGCCTGCCCAACAAGCAACTATAGGAAGGGTGGATATCCATTACCTGGAAAGTAATTTGGAAATCACTCGGACCTATTTTTACTAGAAGGTCCACTTCACCAATGACAGTTTTACGAGAACCGTCGAACGCCTTGACAATCACGCCGTTGTACCTCATTGGGGCGACTTGATAGGAGAGTCTTACTAGAATTGATTTTGGAAGCACATTCAAGGATGACCCAGTGTCAACCAACACATTGGACAAAGCGTCCTCCTTGCAGTTCATTTAAATATGCAATGCCAAATTATGATTTCTACCTTCCTTGGGAAGCTCTTCATCACAAAAACTCAAATTATTACAAGAAGTAATGTTGGAAACTATGTGGTCAAACTGATCCACGGTCACATCATGCTCAACATAAGTCTGCTCTAGCACTTTCTGCAATGCCTCCCTATGTGCTTCAGAATTCATCAACACTAACAGCACAAAGATCTTTGGCGGAGTCTGGAGCAGCTGCTCAACAACATTGAATTCACTTCTCTTAATCAACTTTAAAACTTCATCATCATCGTTAGCCTTCAGTTTGCTGGATTCACCAGACTGACACATTGAAGCACTTACCAGATTTGCTACTAGAATCTCTGCCTTCTTTTGAAAAAATTGGACCAAACACACGACCGCTACGGGTCACCTTTGCCTAAACACAAATAACTTGTGTGACATTAGTAACTCCAAAAGGGTCTCCACTGAGTAGATGGGTCTCAAGCCAACTTATTAAGGACTACTCCACACAAGTTGAACATGATGATACCATCCTCCTATCTTAATTGCACTCAAGTCCGGGTTAGAACTTATCTCACCACTCAGAGATCACCAAGAAAAACAGACAAATTATATCATACAAACAAATATGCAAGCATCAAATATACAAATATATACACATAAAAAAAGTAGGCTAAACCCACTGAGGACTACTCCCTAGCAGAGTCGCCACTTACTTTTTGTAGCGGTAAATTCATGACCATCAAGCTATGGATATGCTTTACGTCAATAAAACCAGAGTCGCCACGGCGCTTTTATTATTTCCAAAGGAAAAGGGAAATGTACGAATAAAACCCAAAGATAAGAAGTTTTCAAATCCAAACTAATAAAATGCCAGAGATTATAGGTAAGGGGGGTGGTTACACAAAGGGAAGGTGTTAGCACCCAAAGTGTCCTAGGTACTCCTAGGGAGCCCTTTTTTATGTGTGCATATGTTTTTGGTATAAAAGATATTTGAGAAAAATAGAGTCTGGGGATGAGAGAAGAATTCATTGATTATATTTTTGTGTTTGACAAGACCTTCAGACTTATGCCTACGTACCAACATAAAAATGAGGGATCAAAACCTCGTAGTTCGTGGTAAAAATTTAAAAGTTGGTGAATTGCTTTTAACAAAAGTTTAATATGAAAAGGAACAAAGGGCCAAAAGTTTGAATGGATTTGTTAGTTCCTTTTGTCTTTTGAAATTTTAAGTCAATATGGTTAAAGTTTATTTACAAATTTGATTTAAGAAAAGAGTTTGAAAATTCAAAGGCATAAGGCTAAAGTTTCTAATCTTTAAAACAATGTCTAAGTTTGAATCACAAGCAAAGAAAACTTTTGAAAAGGGGGATAGATTTTGAAATTTAAGAAGTGGGAGGAGATGAAGAGGCTAGCCTAAGCATAAATTTAAAAGTTAAGAGTTGAAAAGATCTGACCAATGGGGTGCAATCCCACAGACAAGAATGTCATATAGAAACCCATTTTCCTTTAAACTTTAATCAAGCAATAATCAATAAGAAATGAACACTATCCAGACATCATGGAGATTAAGGCATCTAATAAAGATAGCCACATCCAAGCAAGCAATCCCAAAAGCTAGCTGTCTTCTTTGTCTTCTCATGTATCAGATAAAATACTCCTTGATCAACTCAAAGCAAAGTATCAGACACAAGGTAAAAATAACAATTAGCAAAAAGACAAAGTAGCAGATGAATTCAAACAAATCCCAAGGGTTACACCAGATGAGGGCTCATATCACAATTGCTTGGTCTCAAAATGTTGGCATTGGCCAAGTCCTTTTTGCACAGGGAATGTTGCCTAATTCTAAGTCCAAGGGTTCAGATCGAGATCAACAGTCCATCAGATGTTTTTTAGGGTTTTTGTTATTATTAAGTATTTTAAGGTCCTAAGACCACAAACAAAATCAAAACAACAAACAATATATACAATCACAAGATATGGCTCAATTGAGCAAAGTGAAAATGACATAAACATAAACAAGTTAAATGAAATGTAAATAACAATGAATAATTATAGCGGGGTATTCGTTACCATTAGAGATATTGACTAAATCCAAGGTAAATCATACAAGTCGAGTCGCCACCGCACTTCTATTTATCCAAAGGAATGGTTAGAAAGCAAACAAAAACCTAATAGTTTTATCGAATCAAAAACTAGTAAAAGAGAGTCAGAGATCTGGGTAAGGGGGTTGGTTATGCAATGGGAAGGTATTAGACACCCAAAACATCATAGGTACTCCTAGGGAGCCCTTTTCACATTTGTTGTAAGGTTGTTGTTTTGTGAAAAATTTGTTTGTGCAAACATGATTGAAGAGATGAGAAGAGAATATACAAGTTTATTTACATTTTTGTGTTTGGATGGATAAACCCATTGCCTACGTACCATCTTAAAAAAAAAGATTAGGATCAAAACCTCGTAGTTCAGGGTAAAAATCTCAAAAATGAGTTGGTGAATTGATTGGTCCAAAAGCCTTAAGGTCTTTTGTTATCAAAGGGAGAAAACTCAACCTAAAACCACGAATCCACCATGCGAGGATAGCTTCAACATGCTAGTGAGGGGTTAACCCTATAATAAGCATGGAAGACTCATTGTCCATCACTAAGGATATAGGTGAGTATTACATCTACCACCAAGATAACTCAAACCTAACAGCTAAAGGTTATGAAAAATTTGATTAAGGAAATGGCCATTGGAACCACAAAAAGACATTTGAGTGGGTTATATTTACCAATTAGAAGTATATACAAAATGGTCAAAGTGGACTTAAAGATTCATTTCAGAATAAGTATTATGAAAAGAAAGTTTGAAAATCAAAAGCATAAGGCTTAGGTTTTTAATGTTGAAAACAAATGTTAAGTGTTTGCACAAAAGTTTTTGCTTGGGTTAGAGTGGAGAGAAGAAGAAGAAGGGCTAAAGTCCTAAGCATGCAAGAGGTAAGGAATAAGAAACAAAACCACAATGGAGTTCCTCTATTGAGATCATATTGATGATCTAAGTAGCTCACATCCTTTGGAATAAGCAATCACATAAACATAAACCCAAGCAATCATCAATCAAATGAACTCTTGGAAGGCTCTTCAAGGCATCTTGTAATTCTTTCTCTTAGAAGCTCATGGCAATAGTTCCTCAAGTTTGAATCAAGATGGAATCCCTAGCACAAGAACACACACATCAAAGAGTTTTATGAAGCAAATCAAGAATGGACAAGAGTGAGTTTAAAGGCTTGGTCCTTCTAGTCCATCTTCATCATTAAGGTCCTTTTACTCCAATTTTTGCATAGGGAATGTCCTAGAAACTAAGTCCATTTGTCCATTTTTTGCATTTGGTTCTCAACAATCAAAACAAAAACACAAGCACAATGATATATACTCAATTATGTGCTCAAGTGAGCAAAAGGCAAATTGCATTAGCATAAACATGTGCTCAAATGAGCAAAAAGAAAAGCAAATGAATAATATGTACAAGAATAGTAAATTGCATAAAAGTAAAGAGCAAAAAGTAAATGTTAATGGTTAATGGTTAATGTTAGTAGTTAGTGTGCCATAAGGCAAATTTAGCGCTATGTTAAGCAATCGTAATTGGACTTATGTAGAAGTCACAACTATCTGAGGCCGGTCAATAATAATGTAGGCAACAACACAAGTTAGAAGTCTTGATTAGTGAACCAAGTTCCAACAACTTGCCATGCCAAAAAGGAAAAGAGGATTGATCTTGTATTGGTTTAAGTCCTTTGCATGTTTTAGGAAACAACCTATGCTAAATGCAAAGCCATTCACTTGATCAATTGATCAAGACGAATTAGATTTGAATCAAGGAAGATTAAGCATCCCTAATCAATGCTAACTTATCAACCTTTAACTCATTGATCAAAAAGAAAGAAAAAGAAGAAGAAGATGAATAATGGATTATAAAATGGAAAGATTAAAATGCATAAGGTGAAATAAAAATGTACCAATCCATGTGTATTGACCAAATGACATTGAAAGTCAAAGTCAAACAATGAGAAATCAGAAATGAGATGAAGATTGGAGGTCAAACAATAAGCAAAATATATTTGGCATTTTTAATATTAAAATAAACTTGAATTAAAAAATAAAAGAAAGGTCAAACTTCAAAATCACTTCAAATCAACCTTGAAAGGTCCAAGTGATTTATCCCAAGTTCAACAAGGTCAAACAAAGTTTGACAAAAAATTTCAGCATTTTTAAAAGTCAGAAACTATTTTTAATCAATTAAAAATGAATAAAAATAACCTAATTGAACTAAAATCTCAAATAAATCTCAAATCAATTAAAAAATTGATGAGAATATTTTTCATAGATTCATCATCATTCAAATAGGTTAGGAAAATATTTTTGTATTTTTTGAAAATCAAAAACTATTTAAAATGAATTAAAAATAACCAGAAAAGAGAAAATTCACAAAAAATATCAAATGGTAAAATAAAAAATATTAAAAATCAAAATCAGAAACTAGAATTTATTTGGAGAAGAATGCAATTGGTCCCATATTTTTTGGATTTAAAATGAAGAAGATATGAATTTTTGAAAAGAATGGAAATAAAAGAAATAAAATCAGAAAATAAGAAATTCAAAAAAACAAGGAGCGTCTGATCAAGCCTCATTAATTGACGTGGCTGATCAGACGCTCCACATGCGTGCTTCCATGGTGTACCAAAGTCATCAGCGAAACACATGGCATTATTAAAAGTCAAAAGAAGCAAAGGCCAAGATTAGATCTGGGAAACTCAATCCAACGGTCCAGATTCAAACCGGCAAGGAGACGGTGGCCAGCGCCACCGTCTTCTCCGGCGAGCTTGTGTTTTCCGGCCAAAATTGCAGACAACAAAAACTTAATCAAAATACACGATCCATACATCATTGGAAAGCTGGGATGATGTACATCATCCCTGTACCACTCAATTCCACTCTAGATCTCTATATTGAGAGAAATCAGAGATGGAAAATCTGTGGTGTTCAAGTGAACTTCATGGATTTCAACAATTGAGCATTCAAAAGGATTTCCTCTATGAAGAGGACTTCAGCCAACACAATATCCAAGCAAATAGATCAATAAATGGTGAGTTTCGAAGAGAAAACCAGTTGAAGAACAACCTTGAATTTTGGAGATTTGAGCTTGCTTCTTTGCTTCCTTTGTCCAAACAGAAGATCAATGGAGTATGAGAGAGAGGTCTAGGAACTTTAGATCTAGAAATTCAACCTGATTTTAGTTGAATTTCAGATCTGAGAAAATGAAGAAAATTGAAATAGTTCCTTTAGGTGTGGCTCGATTTTGATTTCTGCAGCACTTCAGGTTGATTCATGGATGAAATTTGAATGGAGTGAGGCTCTTATTTATAGATGGAAAGGCAAGGTAAGTGTGATCAAAGTCGTGTGCATGGAATTGGATATTCATTGCATGGGCTTGCATGATCATTCAAAGGGCCCAAATTCAATGCCAAATGCACTCTGAAGCATAATTGAGCTGAAATGGTCGTGGAATTGGCAATGCACAAGCTTGTATAATGAGTTTCAACATGTTATGCATAATCATGCCTAAAACTTCTCCTCTTCGAAAATGCCAATTGCCAAATCCAAACATGAGCATGTGAGTAATGGTTGGAAAGGTTTTGATGTAAGGAACAATTGTTATGTTGGGCAAAAATCCATTTGAAGTGTGGAAATTGGTGAAATTTGAGTTTAAAGTGCAAGGTGCAAAACATGTAAAGGCAAAGTTTCTAAATTTGGCCAATGTTCAAGCCCCAAATGAAAACACCTCCAACATCAAAGTTTTAGATCTCTTCAAGACAATCAAAAGGGACTTAAATTTTGCATCATTTAGATTTTTGATGAAAGAGTTATAGGCACTTGAAGTTGGACTTTTTTGCCTTCCAATGCATTTGGTCCAAAGTGACCTATAATGTTTTGCATTATCACATGTATTTCCTTTGAGATTTTGAAATTTTGTTCAACATAACATTTGACTTGGACATCTTAATATTTCCAATTCATTTGATCCCACCTCAAAATCATAAAAAATGAATGAGTTATGTCCTTGGGAAGTTGACCTAAAATTAGGGTTTCAGTCAAAATGACCTATAATGTCTTGGAATGAGAGATGACCTTCCAAGCTTCAAATCAATTTTTGATGAACATGAAAGTTGTTCATATTGTTCTAAAGAACATTTTTTCTTTTGGGATCATCTCCATTCGACCAACACATAAAAAGTTAGGTCTCAGTGCATTTCAAAATAGTCAGATGAATTGACTGATCAACTTCTCAAGTCCATGACTCATATCTTGATGAATTGATGATTTAGGACACTCAAATAAGTTCAAATATGCATGAAATGATGAGTTAAAGAACTTCCCTTGATTGTATTTGATCATGGGCTGAGGTTGCTTCAAGAGCAAGGCATGGTGGATGATCAGATGAACTAGGGTTTCCTTGGGGGACAAACCTCAAACCCTTAGACTTGCTTTGATCAAAATGATGAATTGAGATACTAGGGAGGCATATTTGATGGAGGAGAGCTTTGGGAACCATTACCATGCTTGCTTTCATCTCCTCTTGGCCTTATCATTGCACAAAAGATCTCCTAGAAGCTTTGGACCTTGTGATTGCTCAAGCTACAAGCAAAAGATGTTAGTGACATATTTTTGTGCTTTTGGTTAGTAAACAAAACAAGAAAATCAATAATATACAATTCAAGCATGCTTGGTGATCTCAAACCACTCACAAGAGGTCCCAACCAAAGGTAAGGGGAACCAAGATGCTTATGATCCTTGAGGCAATGCAAATGCAATGTTATGATGCCATGAGGGATCTTAGGGACAAAATTAGGGTCTTACAATGATAAATGACTGAAATTTAAAATGCATAAAGTAAATGACTTGAAAGTAAAGCAATATTAACAAGAATTAATCAAATTTTTGTCAAAAGTTAGTCAAGTGTTAGTGGTGATTTTTAATTGATCAAGTCATTCTTTGGAGATCACTCAACCATTCTTTCACAAGTATGAATCCTTGAACCAAGACATCTTCCATGAGAAAGGCTCCAACTTGGATAATTTAACAAGTATGCCACTAGCTCCCATGAAAGGAAAAAAGGTAAAATCTTCATACAATACCATGAAGAATGGGAGCCTTACAATCTCACTTACTAGAATGCTATGCTATTAGGGTCAAATTTAGCTCTATGTTAAGCAATCGTAATTGGACTTATGTAGAAGTCACAACTATCTGAGGCCGGGCAATAAGATTTTAGGTGTTAATGTAGTCAGTCGGGCAATCTCATCCTTTAGCTCTCTGTTCTCTTGTTCCAAATGCTCCATAATTTTGGCACAAGTGTTGTATCGGTGAGTCAGCTTGGCTGAAGCACATAAGAATAACCGATAAGACATCTAGCAGAAGAAAACCTACTATGCAAGTGATGCATGAAATGCAATGTTTTTGTTTGTTTTTAATTTCAAGGAACACATGAAGCTCTATTTGCAAATATATTCAAATAATAATAGTAATAACAATTTGATTGACCATAAAATCTCTTTTATTCATAAAATTTGGAAGGATAACACTGAGTATAATTTCAGAAACCAAAGTACAAATACAAGAGAAAAAGAAACTAATCATCCTAAGGATCCCCTAACAACTGTGTCAGATGATCCGGCTGCTGACGCGTACTTCCTTCGCATGTGTCGGATCTCGGTCTCTAAAGATGTCTTCATCTGAGCCTTCATCGGAAAGATGAGGCATACTAGAGGACGATGGTCCATTTGGGTCTCTCTGTTTCTTCACTGCTCGGTCTTCAAGAAGCTCAATAAGCGCGTCCTTATCCTTCGACTCAAGCTGCAACTCCTCATGCTTTCGGCTCAAAGCATGGAACCGCTCTTCCCACATATCATTCTCTTGCTTCATCTTGGCGAGTGCGTCTTTCAACTCCTCTACATATTGGTTAGGGAGAGTTGATGGCTCAGCCACAACCAAAGTCATAGGTCTTTCACAATCATATGGCATCTTCAACTCCAAAGCTCTCTTCTTCACCTAAGTAGTGTAAGCTGCCAAAGCTACACAGTTGCACGGACCAAGCTCGCATCTCCCTTTCCTATGCATATTATGCGAAGCATGTACCATCTTCTGCTTCAAATGTTGGGAATCTTTACCCTCTTAATAGAAAAGACCTTCTAACTGAGTGTTATTAGGTTTGTCTCTCAAGGAGAATCCATGAAATAAATCAATGGAAGGACTCGAGCTGACTCGAAGATGCATGTATTGGGGAATATGCCAATACAACAAAATTATCCGCAACAGATACTTCGGGTAAAAATTCGGACTCAGGTGGGGATGTCCACTAAGGACTCAGCTGAGGAAATAACAAATGAGGTATTACCGGCTACTGGGTGATAAGCTCAAAAAGAGATCATGTGATCCCACCGATATCAGGGTGAGGGAAAAACATGCTCCAGGAGAATGAATATCTAAGACCGGTATAAGGGTGAGAGATATCAATCAACCAAATCATCTGAGAAAGACCTAAAAGGTATATTTCAACTCAGGGATTCTGACTCCATAGGGGACAAAAAGTCATAATAGGGAGCAGAAGGAAGGAACACCAGGGATGCCGGTTACTGGGCATATAATAGGTGACCAACCAAAGCGTGAATTAGGGAATACTCCCAAGAAACTCATCATCCAAAAGAGGGCTAAAAGCAAACTCGATTATAGGATGGACATTCGAGTACAACGTTGTAGATCAGCTTCTACAAACGCCGTCCAAGATCTCCGTGTTATCGTTGCTTCTGAATTCAGAACCCCATAGGGAGGCTCTGCAGAAAGTCTTGGACTTGGCTTATGTTGATCATGATGTCACCATTGAACAGTTTGACAGTATTGTTGCAAACATTACTGCTTGCAACACTTTGAGTTTCTTTTAGCCCTCTTAATCTCTCTCTCATATGCTGCTTCCATATCCGCCTTATCTTTGGCGAGTCTGTCATACCTCCTTTTCCAGAACTTGGAAGACTGAGGAAGTAGAGAAGTCCATGCATCGTTCGGATCATCAATGACCTGATGCTCGAGGAACTCGATCAGAGCATCCTTCTCCTTAAGCTGTTGAAGCAACTCTTCTCTTTCACGAATCCAGGCACGTGAAAGGTCTTCTTCTCTCAACTCCTCTACGCCTTGGTTAGGGAGGGTTGAAGGCCCAGCCACAACCAAAGGTGTAGGTCTCGGATAATCATATGGCATGAGATACTCAGATGCTCTCTTCCTTACCCAAGCAGTATACGGCTCCAAAGCTATGCAGTTCTTCGGACCCAACTCACTTCTACCCTTCTTGTGAATCTTGCGCCAAGCGCGAACCATCCTGGCTTTCAGGCCTTGGGGATCTTTACCCTCCTAAAAGAACACACCTTCTAACAGAATGTTATTAGGTTTATCCTTTAGGGGGAACCCAAGCTGACGACGTGCTAAGATAGGGTTGTAGCTAATCCCACCACATGTACCAAGAAGAGGCACATTGGAGAATTCACCACAAGAGTCAATGATCTGGACACCATCATATGCACGATCATACCAAGAGATATCATCATTCGTGAGAGACATGAGTCTCGTAGACCACCGTAGACATCCCTTGTTCTCCTTGAAAGCGACCGTCTGAGGTAAGTGAGAAATAAACCACTTATACAACAGAGGCAAACAACACACAATAGCGCCACCACCCTTTGCATTCCTCAAGTGCAAAGAGACATAGGTATCACCCAACAGAGTCGGAACGGGATTAAGAGCAGAGAAGATCCTAATAGCGTTCACATCCACAAATTTATCGATGTTGGGGAACAATACCAATCCATAGATGAGAAGCACAAATATGGCCTCAAAGGCATCCTCACTCATGGCCTTCCCATAAACGGTAGCTTGAGCAATGAGGAACTCAGAAGGAAGACCTTGAATTCCACCTTTGGTAGTCATATGAGCTTTAACCAAGGATTCATCTATGTGCAACATGTCAGCTATCTCTTGAGAAGTAGGAATACTCTCCAAGCCACTGAACGACAACTGATCCAGAATAGGAATACCCATAAGATGAGCATACTCCTCGAGGGTAGGCAATAGCTGAAAGTCTGGAAAAGAGAAGCAGTGATACAGAGGATCATAAAACTGCGCCAAAGTACTCATCAACCTGAGTAGTCAGAAGAGGCAGAAGCTTCCCATAACGAGCTTTGAAACCCAAGGGATCTAATACATAAGATGTCAGATTCCTTAACTCTTTCAGATCGGGCTGTCGAAAGCTGTACTTCTTTGTATGCCTTTTTTGTCTTTCCATATCTGAAAATTTTGCAAATAAACCCCTTAAGTTCCTTGAAAATTTTCTTTTTATCTGATGATATGGATGCAGATGAATGCATGAATGCATGAATGCAACAATCACACTCAAGGATCAAGAAAAGCACACCAGACAAAGGTCATGGGATGGTTCATATTATCCCTAATATCAATCATCCGTTTTGGTGGATTATGGTTTTCACCTTATCGACACCCAAGTTCCATTGATATTAACGATAGTTGAATGGATCAACCATGAATCACGGGTTTGTTGTGAGTCACGAGCATGGAGTCTCGGTTAAGAACCACCCAAAGGGAGTGTACTATGGTTTAAACCTGCCGAACATGTTCTACTAGAGGTTCCCATAGTCATCATCCCATCTTTCGAATATTACCGGAGGAACGAATACTCGTATTCCGAAAATATTCTCAAGAGAGACTCTTATGAGTGTAGTATCGCGTAACAATCGCATCAGATATGACATCTGAACGACCTCCACACTACGTCCTAAAAATTGGCCAAGATGGGCTTGGTAAACTAAGGTCCTTGGCTTCTACGGCACATGTTGAAAGAATTATGCCTAACCACAAATAACTTGTGTGACATTATTAATCCAACATGACCTCCACCAAGTGAATGGGCTCGCAAGTCAACTTGCTAAGGAATAACTCCACACAAGTCGACGAGACTATGCCATTCTCCTATCATAGGGTGTTCTCGAGTTCGGGTATAGAACTCATCTCACAGAGATCACCAAACAAGCAAGCAATTGATATATCAAGCAATTCAAGCATTACAAACAATACAGTAATCCCAAATTGTACAAAAATATGTCATAAACAAATAGACAAATATGATACCACAAAGTGTGAAAAGTTGGCAAACCCACTAGGAAGATTTATTCCCCAGCAGAGTCGCCACTTTTCTGTAGCGGTGTATTCGTCACTTTATGATTTATTGATTAAATCAAAAGCAAAGCATACAAGATAGAGTCGCCACCGCACTTCTATTTATCCAAAGGAATGGCTAGAAAGCGAACAAAAGCCTAAGAAGTTTTACACATAGAAAACTAATAAAAGGTCAGAGATCTGGGAAAGGGGGTAATTATGTTGTGGGAAGGTGTTAGGCACCCACAACATCCTTAGTACTCTAAGGGAACCTCTTTTCACAACTTGTTGTATAAATTATTTATTTATGAAATATTTTGTGCAAACATTGATTGAAGGGATGAGAGAAGAATGTACAATTTTTACTATTTTTGTGTTTGGAGGGATGAAACCCATTGCCTACGTACCTTTCATGAAAGATAAGGATCAAAACGTCGTAGTTCGGCTAAAAGATTTCTAAAAAGTGAGTGGATTGATTTTAAACAAAAGCCCTAAGGTCTTTCATTATCAACGGGAGAAAACTCAACCTGAACCAACAATCCACCATGTGAGAACAGCTTCAACACGCTAGTGAGGGGTTAACCCTATAATAAGCATGGAAGTCTTACAATTCAATCACTAAGGATGTGGGGAGATTTACATCAACCACTATGATAATTTAGATCTATAGCTAATGCATGAAAACATATCAAGAAGTGGATAAGAGCCACAAAAAGCAATTGAGTGGGTTGAATTAACCATTTGGAGTTATTCACAAAATGAAGTCAGAGTTGACATTAAAGTTTATTCACAATGAGTATTAATGAAAATGAAGTTTGAAAATCAAAGGCTTAAGGCCTAGGTTTCTAGTTTTGGAAACAAGTAAGAATGTTTTTACAAAAGTTTTCTTGTTTTGGTTGAGAATGAAAACAAGGTTCAAAGATCAAGCACAAAAGGGTGAGGGTTAAGGCCACAAGAATAGGAGTCGCTTTCTCAAGATCATAGAAATGATCCAAGGAAGTTCCTTTGGAATTAGGCAACACAAAGCAGTAAGCAAGTAAAACATGTATCAGAAATAGCCAAAATAAATGGAAACCAGATGCCAATCAATGGACTTACACTAGACTCACAAAACAAAGATGGATACCAGATGCCAATCTATGGACTTACACTAGCCTCACAAAGCAAAGAAAACATGGAAACCAGGTGCCAATCAATGGACTTACACTAGCCTCCAAGGAAATGGAATGCCAATCAATGGTCTTAGTTCCAACTCCTAACAACACAAATGCAACAAATGCAATAAGCAAGAGGAAATAAGTTGCCAATATATGGTCTTACACTCAACTCCAAGGAAATGGAATGCCAATCAATGGTCTTAGTTCCAACTCCTACCAGATCACAGGAAACATATGCCAATAGCTGGACTTACAATTGACTCCTCAATGGACAAAACAAAATGTCACAAAGTATGAACAATGATCATGAAATGATATACAATTAATGCTCAAAGATGAAAACAATGCACGGAGGCACATACAAACAATTATGCACAGATGGACAAATAAGCAAACAAGCAGTCAATTATCACACACTATACACAACCAAGGGGCTCAAGCAAGGTTGTGCTTTAGTCAAGGGGTCATATCGACCTTGACAAACAAGCCAAATACTGGAATGGGTAGTCAGGCTCTTAACCTCTAACATTGAGAGTTGGGGTGAGCAGACGAAATGGAGATGAGGGTTATGCCTCATAGCTCTTAACCCGGCCTGGGTGAGTGTTAGGGACCAATTAATACTACTTTTTATATCATTTTATTGGTCCCTTTCACCAAGTTTTGATGTAATTACACACTTTTGTTCTCACTATTCTGTATAAATGCAATTAGGTTTAATTTATTTTGTTTTGAATAGTTATTTCACATTTTTGTTAATTGTGTAGAATTTTTGGATGAGAAGGCTTTAGAATGCAACACCACATTTTGGATGAAGCTTGCCAAACAAGGAAGCTGGATAAGCAACAGTTCGCGCCGCGAACTGCCTTCGCGCCGTGTAGGCTGCGAATCCAGCAAGCTGACTGAAGGTCAAGAGTGCTGTCTTGCAGAAAAAGGTTGTTGCCATTTTGGTGTCTGCCTTGGAATAGCTTTTCTGCTTTGGATGAGAATGACCAATTAGGGAAATGTCAACCCTTTTTGTAAAGAAAAATACATTATTCTAGGGCATTCATTCATTAACTATTATTCACACATTGATATTGAGAGATTTTTGTAAGAGAGAAAACAGAGTTTTTCTTCTTTAACTTTCTGCTTTGTAACAATGATGATGAGGAGCTAAACTCCCTTTTGTCAAGATTGGAGGTAGTAACTATTCTCATATGCTTATGTATTCCATTTGATTTATATATATGATAAAGATTGTTGATGTATTGAATACTGTTTTTGCCCTATGTTGAAAACCAGATTTGAGTAGTTGTCGAGAGAGATTATTTGAGTCTTGACATAAAATAGATTTTTAAGTAGGGAATAAGTTGTAGACATAGATTTATTCATTACTCTTCTTTGGTATTAAGCATTAAAGATTGCTATATTGATAGTTAGGTGGAGAGATCGTCTAAGGATCAATATAGTGATTATCACAATATCATTTAGACATAAATGACTTTGAGAGGATCCTTGAACATCATCAATAATCTTGAATCTATTTATTTATCATAAGGAATCATAAGCATTTGAAATAGTGAACTCCAATCTTGCCAAGCTTTATTATTAGATTAAAACCATTTTACTATTTTTAGTGACATTTACTCACAAGATAACTTTCCAACCAAAACAACCTTGTTACTTTCTAAACTTACAACATTTGGATTATAGAACGGCGGTAATATCAACCAATCTCTGTGGATACGATATAAAAATATTTGCCGAAGATATACTTTTCAACAGTGAGCTTGAATCAATTGAAGGTGTGGGAGTCCAGAATGAGGAACTCTATTCCACAATGACTGACTCTATGTACAAGATTTTGGGTTTTTATACAAAATGCGTCAACACATAGTATGAGCAAGATGAAAGACTCAACTGAATAGCAGGGGATGGATTGCACATCCCTTTTATCTGCCAATGCCTCTTCACTTAGGAGGTCTTTTGAAGTACATGGCACAGATATAAACAAACAAAAACATGGCCTCTTAAGGAGGGCTTCAGACAGGTGCCTGCCAAAATAACATGACAGGTCTTCCAGACTACATGGAGAGTAGGAATTTACCTAAGTGGTATGCCAACCACAAGCAAAGCAAAGCAACTCAAATAATGAGTTAAAACGGCTAAAGTACCTCTTGAAGAGCAGAACAATGAAATCTGGTGATTCAAGGCTTGGCAATCGTGCAAATCCACTCCTGATCACTTGTTATGAAGCTTGATGAATGAATTGAGGCTTGGAACAACTTAGATCTTGCTCAAATCTGAACTTCCATGCTTGTGTTCTTGAGCTTGCACCACACGAATCTTGGCCAAATGCTGCAATCAAAAGCTTGATCTATACCTAATGATGCTCAGAGAACCATAATATGCAATAAAATCAAAGGCTTATGTGGAAGAAATTGAAGTTTCAAAGTGGAGCAAAAATGGAGGGAACTTGAATTTGAGATCTAGAAATGGTGAATCCTCCCAATTCTGTTAGGATTTAGTATATATACTTTGTACTAATCACCTCCTAATCAAAATTAAACATGGTTTAGTTGAGATTAAACAAGATAAGATGTATGGCAAAAAAATTGAAAATTGGAGGTGCATGGAGCATTCTCACGTGAATAGTACCCAATACAAGCTCAAATGCACTTAAAATCATTTTATCAACACAATGGCAATGGAAAATAGTTCATGTAATGCACCAATTTTGAATTTGTAAAATTCCCTCCAAAATGGTCATGCATGAGCAAATGGCTATATGATGAAATTTCATGCAATGTGATGAATGATTTGGAAAGTTCATGTCATGAGAAGAATTATGCAAAAAGGAGCACTCAATTTGGAGTTATGAGCCAAAAGTTATGGCCTTTTGAAGTTCCATGCACACTTGGCAATGATTGGATCATATCTCTTCAACCATTCATCAGATGCTCATGATCTTGGACTTTGATGAAACGGGTGAAGAGGCATTATTCAAAAGGATGTTCCCACACTCCTTAGTGGGAAAGGCAAAAGAGTGGTACCTTGATCAAGCACCGAGAGTGATGACGGATTGGAATTTACCAGAAAAAAAGTTCTTAGAGAGATACTTCCCTCAATCCCGATTCATGGAAGCCAAAACGGCTATTGCGGTATTCACTCAAGGAGGCAACGAGTCTCTGAATGAAGCTTGGGAAAGATTCTAGTCAATGTTGAGAAAATGCAAGGGACAGGTTTTGATGAGCTCACTCAAATCCATATTTTTCTAAATGGACTCCAATCAACTCACAAGACACTTCTGGACGCCACCGCGGGTGGTTCGCTTATGTCAAAAACTGCGGAAGAAGCTAAAGTCATTATTGAACGGATGGCACTTAATGATCACCAAAGTCAACATGATCGTAGCCCTTCACAACACAAGCCGGGAGTTCTTGAGTTAAATACCAATGATGCCATCCTTGCTCAAAACAAGCTACTCTCTCAACAAGTGGAGCTTCTCACTCAACAAATGGCCAAGCTTCCACAGCAAATGAAAGAGATTCAAGGGTCGCAAAGTAGACATCAAGTAGCATGTTATGAATTATGTCAAGGGGATCACCCAACTGGTTTTTGTCCGCCACCCCAAGAAGAAGTGAGTTATGTGAATAATCAAAATCAGGGCTATCAAAGACAACAACCTAACAATCAAGGCTACCAACCAAGAAACAATCAAGGCTATCAACCATCAAGGTTCAACAATCAGAATTTTCAGCAGCAAAGTCCTTACCAACATCCAAATTCTCAAGGACAGTAGTCGCAAGGAGGAAATTCCAAGCTAGAAGACACTCTTCAACAATTCATGCAAGCTTCCATGGCAAATCAGAAGAGTAACGAAGCAGCTATTAAAAATCTGGAAAATCAAGTAGGCCAACTTGCGAAGCAACTTTCGGAACAAAACACAGGATCTTCCTTTTCTGCTAACACTCAACCGAATCCAAAGGAGCATTGTAAAGCAATTGTCACGAGGAGCGGTAAAGAGTTGGTAAGTGAAAGAGGTGAAGAGATTATAGAAGAGAACAATATGGATGGGATGCTGGAAGAAGAAGACATGGTTGGTGAAAGGGAGAAGGCTGCTGGAAATGCTCAGTTCGCGCCGCGAAAAGAGCAGGTTTTGCCAAAGGAGCAGCAGATTGATTTGGAGGTGAAAAAGGATGCTGAACCAAGGAAGAAAAAGAAATCAGAGAAAGGTGTGAGCGTCATTCCAACTCAACATCTACCCTATCCACATGCTCCATCAAGGAAGGACAATGTTAGGCACTATGCACGATTCATGGACATCTTCAAGCAACTTCAAATCAACATTCCATTTGCTGATGCATTAGAACAAATGCCACGGTATGCTAAGTTTATGAAGGACATTCTTACAAAAAAAAGGAGACACGTGGAAGATGAAACCATACTGCTTGATGCACGGTGTAGTGCCATCATCCAAAAGACTCTACCAAGGAAGGAGTCCGATCCGGGCCGAGTTGTCCTACCGGTAACCATTGGAAGCACATACATTGGAAATGGTTTGATTGACTTGGGTTCTAGTATAAATTTAATCCCTCTCTCCATTGTTAAAAGATTGGGGAATGTTGAGATTAAATCGACAAGAATGACTCTACAACTAGCCGACAAGTCTACCACCTCACCATACGGAATCGCTCAAGACATGCTTGTGAAAGTGGACAAATTTTTGTTTCCGGTGGACTTTGTAATAGTAGAAATGGATGAGGACCGTGATGTGCCCCTAATTCTTGGAAGACCTTTTATGAAAACAGCTCGGATGATGATTGACATTGACGATGGATTAATGAAGGTGAGAGTGCAAGATGAAGAGGTGACCTTTAATCTTTTTGAAGCTATGAAGCATCCAAACGACAAGCATGATTCTTTCCGAATCGATGCAATTGAAGAGGAGGTAGTGGAGGTCGCGAACCAAATTCATATTTCTAATCCTCTAGAAAGGTCCCTTATCGGAGCATACAACGTGTTGACCAACAATAAGGAGCGAGAGATCGAAGCAATGTTGCACGAGTTAGAATCTTGTGGTGAGTTGACCTATCAAGAAGAAATAACGGAAGACTTGAATGCGAAGAAGAAAACGGATGAGCAAAAGCTAGAGTTGAAAATGCTTCCGTCACACTTGAAGTATGTGTTTCTTGGAGACGAGTTTACCAAACCGGTGATTATAAGCAACACATTATCCACACAAGAGGAAGACAAGTTGATTCACGTATTGAAAAAGAACAAAGGTGCAATAGGTTGGGTGTTATCCGACTTAAAGGGTATTAGTCCAGCCTATTGCATGCATAAGATCATGATGGAGGAAAATTTTAAACCAGTTGCACAACCTCAGAGGCGCCTGAATCCATCAATGAAGGAGGTAGTCCGGAAAGAAGTTGTCAAACTCTTGGAAGCCGGAATGATTTATCCTATTTCCGATAGCGCATGGGTGAGTCCGGTACAAGTGGTCCCCAAGAAAGGCGAAATGACGGTGATCAAAAATGATAAAAATGAGTTGATTCCGACAAGAACAGTGACCGGGTGGAGGATGTGTATCGACTATAGAAGGTTGAACCAAGCTACAAGGAAAGATCATTTTCCACTACCTTTCATGGACCAAATGTTGGAGAGGTTAGCCGGCAAAAATTTCTACTGTTTCTTGGATGGATATTCGGGGTACAACCAAATTTTGGTCAATCCTGCGGATCATGAGAAGACAACTTTTACATGCCCTTTTGGCATCTTTGCTTACCGAAGAATGCCTTTTGGGTTATGTAATGCACCAGCCACATTTCAACGGTGCATGCAAGCTATATTCTCGGACTTAATAGAAGAATGCATTGAGGTGTTCATGGATGATTTCTCTGTTTATGGATCATCTTTTGAACTGTGCTTAAAACACCTTGATGTAGTTTTGGGGAGATGCGTGGAGACCAACCTAGTGCTCAACTGGGAAAAATGCAATTTTATGGTCACTGAAGGTATCGTACTTGGTCACAAGATTTCTGCTGAAGGGCTAGAGGTGGACAAAGCCAAGGTGGAGGTTATTGAGAAACTACCACCTCCAACTAACATTAAAGGGATAAGGAGCTTCCTAGGACATGCCGGTTTCTACCGGAGATTCATACAAGATTTTTCAAAGATAGCGAAGCCATTGAGCAGTTTGCTCAACAAAGGTACGCCTTTTCTTTTTGATGAATCATGTCTTAAAGCTTTTTTAGATTTGAAAGAAAAGTTGGTCACCGCACCCATAATCGTAGCACCGAACTGGAACCTTGATTTCAAACTCATGTGTGACGCTAGCGATTATGCGGTTGGTGCGGTGTTAGGACAAAGAAGCAATAAATTTTTCCATGCCATACACTATGCTAGTAAGGTGTTGAATGAAGCACAAGTTAATTACGCAACAACTGAGAAAGAATTACTAGCCATAGTATATGCATTGGAAAAATTTAGAGCTTATTTGATTGGTTCAAAAGTTGTAATCTACACTGACCACTCGGCGATAAAATATCTGCTTACCAAGCCGGATTCCAAACAAAGGCTTATTCGTTGGATCCTTTTATTACAAGAGTTTGATTTGGAAATTCGGGATAAAAAAGGTTCTGAAAACTTGGTGGCGGATCATTTGTCTCGGTTGGTCAATGTAGACATTACAAACAAAGAAGAGGAGGTGAGAGAAGAACTTCCAGATGAAAAACTTTATGCGATTCAAGTGAGGTCTTGGTTTGCTGATTTTGCTAACTACAAAGCAACCGGTTTAACACCGGAAGACCTCACTTGCAATCAAAGAAGGAAATTCTTGGCAGATGCAAAATATTATGTTTGGGATGACCCTTATCTGTTTAAAGTAGGAGCTGACAATATTTTGAGAAGGTGTGTAACAATTGAGGAGTCAAGAGACATTCTTTGGCACTGCCACAACTCTCCGTATGGAGGTCACTATAGTGGTTTGAGAACAGCCACTAAAGTACTCCAATCGGGTTTTTATTGGCCATCTTTATTCAAAGATGCACATGAACATGCGAAGAGTTGTGATACATGCCAAAGGAGTGGAGGAATAGGAAAACGGGATGAAATGCCTCTAACCAACATGCTAGAAGTGGAAGTTTTTGATTGTTGGGGTATTGATTTCGTTGGCCCATTCCCCTCTTCTTTCTCAAATGAGTACATACTAGTAGTCGTTGACTATGTCTCGAAGTGGGTAGAAGCAATTGCCTCACCTAAGGCCGACGCCAAAACAATGATCAAATTTTTAAAGAAAAACATATTCTCACGTTTTGGTGTTGATAAGTGATGGAGGCTCACACTTTTGCAATACGCCTTTAGAAAAAGTTCTGCAACATTATGGTGTAAAGCACAAGGTGATCACTCCCTACCACCCACAAGCGAATGGTCAAACTGAGGTTTCAAACCGGGAAGTCAAACGGATTCTTGAGAAAACAGTCTCGAATTCAAGAAAAGATTGGTCCTTAAAACTGGATGAAGCTTTGTGGGCATATCGCACTACCTACAAAGCACCTATTGGGTTAACTCCGTTTCAAATGTTGTATGGGAAGACTTGTCATCTTCCAGTGGAAATGGAGCATAGAGCACTATGGGCTCTTAAGTTCTTGAATTTCGACTCCACTTTAGCTGGAGAAAGAAGAAAAGGTCAACTCCATGAATTGGAGGAACTAAGGAATGATGCATACCATTCGAATAAGCTGTACAAGGAAAAGGTAAAGGCATACCATGATGGAAAGGTCCGTCATAAGGAGTTTCATGTTGGACAGATGGTATTGCTTTTCAACTCGAGGTTGAAGTTATTTCCTGGTAAGTTAAAGTCGAAGTGGTCAGGACCATTTGTTATCAAGGAAGTACGGAATTATGGAGCCATTGTGATAGAGGATCCAAAGTCACAAGAGAGCTGGACTGTTAATGGTCAAAGACTAAAAATCTATCATAGTGGTGACGTAGACCGTGATGTGTGTGTTATTTCCTTATTTGGAACAGGCTAATCGAGGTACCGTCGAGCTCTTAAAGACGTTAAACAAAGCGCTTGTTAGGAGGCAACCCAACGTCGTAAGTTTGCATTTTATTTTTCTCTGTTGTGTGATTTTCATCTCTGTTAAATTTTTGAATTTTGGGGGTTCTGTTTTTCACAGTTCGCCCCGCGACCGCAGTTCGCGCTGCGAACTGAATGAAGAATTTTGGGGGTTCTGTTTTTCACAGTTCGCCCCGCGACCCCCAGTTCGCGCCGCGAACTGAAGGAAGAGTTTCAGGTCGCTCCGCGAACAGTGCGTGACAGAGTCACTTAAATTCTGATTAGGTCAATTTCTTTTCTCATTACAACACTTTTCAAAACACCAACTTTGTCGTGCTTTCATCCCCACTCTCAAACACCCACCAAATACTAAAAATCTTAATTTCCCATTGTCCTAATCTTCATTTGCTAGCAAGACTTAGTGATTCAAAAGGTATGTACTCTTCAATTCCTCTTTTCCAATCCCTTTTGGGTTTTACATTTAGGGTTGGTTAGAAATCAAATTTTTTCTGTAGATTACCTCTTGAAATCACTATGCATGTTTGATTTAGATTAGGATTAGGGTAGATTTGAGAACTTTGACTGATTGAGAGTAGATTACTTCCCATTTTTAGAACCCTAGGAAGCTCTGGGAGATTTCCTGGATTCGCAGAGTTCGCGCCGCGAACAGGCCTTCGCGCCGCGAACTGGAAATTCCAGAACCTTGTTTTGTGCTGATTGATTGCTAATTCTCTCTATATTTGTCTTGTGGTTGTTCTGATATTTGATGCAGATGTCAAAAAGAACCAAGACCACCACGCCCCCTCAAGCCCGTTCAATAAGAAGGTTCATAAGCGATGAGCACGAGGCACGGTTCGAGAGCTTAGTTAAGAGAACCATCTTTCCTGAGAGGTTTATTCGTTTAGCTCCAACTGGGACTTATCATATGTGGTTGCCGCTTTTGAACGACGAAGGTGGATGAGATTGTGCGAACCTGAAGCAGCAATAAACTTTGACATTGTCCGGGAATTTTATGCTAATGCTATGCATCGCGAGGAGGGGACAACCTTTATCTACCGATCAAGGGTTAGAGGGAAGATTGTTTCTTTTGGAAGGGATGATATTAATGCATATCTGGGTAACCCCTTAACTCTTGGCGAGGGTGAGTGTTGTGAGTACCGTACTATGCAGTCCGCTAACAGGTGGAACCTTGAAGCAATGAATGCTACTCTTTGCATCCGTGGAAAATCCTTTGATCTCAATGATCAAGGCCACCCAAAATTGTGGAAAAGAGAAAATTTTAATTTGGAAGCTAGGGCCTTTCTGGTGGTACTGTTAAGTAATATCCGGCCAAGAAGCCATACCACTACAATTCCTCTGGATGTAGGGTGTTTGCTCTACTGCATCATGGTTGGGAAATCAGTGGACGTAGCGTCCATCATTGCGGAGGAAATAAGAAAAATGGTTTTAAGTGGAACCAATTTTGGCGGTAAAGCAGGTGTACTCGCCTTTCCCGGGCTGATCATGGGACTGTGCCGTCACGCAAATGTTCCCATCCCTGAGGAAGTACACTTCTCTATCACCAGTGTGATAAATGACGCCTATCTGAATAGGTTTCTACAAAACCAAAATGAAAGGACTGACGCACCTGGAACCTCTTCATCCAGAGCCTGAGCCAGACCCCGACCTCAACCTCACACTACCCTAGGCTTTGATCAGATGGCGTTTGCCAACTACTGTTGCGAGAGCTTTGAGGCCTCCAAGAGGTCTCAATCGTTTATCTTCGATGCTATGCAGCAGCAGTTCCAGAATACTTTCCTGGCACCTGAGGCCCGTTCATTTCCTTCTCGGGCGGAATACACAGCTTATGCTAATTGGCCTGAGGGCAGGCCAGATTTTATGGGGGGTGCAGGAGGTAGTGCAAACCCAAATGAGGAGATGGAGGATGTTCTTGGAAATGTAGGTGGTGATCAAGAGGAGGAGGATTAAGGAGTTAGTGATTTTGAGAAGTTGTTGTTATTTTATTTTGAGTTCTTTGTATTAATTTTGTCTTTGAATTGATGTACTTTTGGGGTGGCTCTTGTTCACCAAAAATTTGTTTTTTATTAGTTGTTTGGATATTTGCATGAATGTATGTGAGAATTTAAGTGTGTTTTTAATCAAATTTTGGTTTACCAACACTTTTGTTAATTGTTTTTATTCTTAAGTCAAGCTTTAAGCAACCGAGAAATGATCGCAAAGAAAGAAGCATAGGACACTTCGAGTGGTGATGATAAGAATTAGTGTCGGCATTTCAAGGTACACTTTATCGCTTTCTAGACTTAACATGAGTAGTTTGATGGTGTGTGCAAATTCCATGTCATAAATTCATTGAAGTATATGTCAGTTTTGAATCAAAATAGGACTTAACCAATTGTGAGGAGGCTTTCCATTGTACACTAAAAAGCGGGAAACCGAGCATTATTTTAACTCATTCTTATCATGCTAAATCATGCATCAAGCTATTTGTGTGTAAAATTTTTGAAAATGATAGAGGCATTGTTTGTGAGAAAAACCACTTGACCAAAAAGTTTGAATCAACTAACCTTGTGAGGAATAATCCTTAGTTAAACCCCTTTGAGCTTAATTTAGGATTCATTTTATTGATCATTGAAAAATCAATTGAAAATTGTGGAATAAATGAATCCTAATTTCTTTCGTGTCAATTGAAACCTTAAATCGAGTTGTTGAAAATTTTGCCTTTTGCTTATGTCTAAGTAGGGAGCATTATTGAATAAATTTGGTTTTGAAATCTAAAGTTGGGGAGAGTAAAGTGAAAAGTTGATTAGAAACTTGGAAAAGTGAATTTTTATGAAAGGGTGAAAATTTGAAAAGAAACAAGAAAAAGAAAATACCCTTGAAACCATAGAGCATAGAAAAAAGATTAGAAAAAGAAAAGCAAAGAAAATGCTCATGGTTGTGTGGAGTTGAAAAGAAAAAGAAAAAGAAAAAGATAGGGATCAAGGAAAGGGAAATTGTGTAGAGTTGAATGTTTGGGAATGCTCCCTTAGGATAAGCAACTTTGTTGAATTCTCTTAATCATATCCTTTCTTGTAACCTAAGCCACATTACAACCTTTGAAAGACCTCTTGATTCTCATTTTTCACATGATTTGGTATTTGTTGTGATAACTGCATGATTTGAGTTGTTGTTGATTTAATTGCTTGGATGAGTGAAAGTAACCCTTCATGTTATTCATCATTATTATGATGTGTGTGTAAGTTTGATTCAATTTTGACATATATGGCTTTGAATCCATTGGAATTATTTTTGCACTCAACCATTTTCCTTATTAATGTTTTGTCTAGAATTGAGATAGGTGGATTGAGAAAATTGCCAAACACTTTTGAACCATTTCAATGTCCTTGGTAAATTCTTGTTTCAATCTTTTGTGTCATTGCTTTGGTTGTAAGGGTGGAAACTTTTGTTTAGGGACAAACAAAATGCTAAGTTGGGGAGAGTTGTTAGGGACCAATTAATACTACTTTTTATATCATTTTATTGGTCCCTTTCACCAAGTTTTGATGTAATTACACACTTTTGTTCTCACTATTCTGTATAAATGCAATTAGGTTTAATTTATTTTGTTTTGAATAGTTATTTCACATTTTTGTTAATTGTGTAGAATTTTTGGATGAGAAGGCTTTAGAATGCAACACCACATTTTGGATGAAGCTTGCCAAATAAGGAAGCTGGATAAGCAACAGTTCGCGCCGCGAACTGCCTTCGCGCCGCGTAGGCTGCGAATCCAGCAAGCTGACTGAAGGTCAAGAGTGCTGTCTTGCAGAAAAAGGTTGTTGCCATTTTGGTGTCTGCCTTGGAATAGCTTTTCTGCTTTGGATGAGAATGACCAATTAGGGAAATGTCAACCCTTTTTGTAAAGAAAAATACATTATTCTAGGGCATTCATTCATTAACTATTATTCACACATTGATATTGAGAGATTTTTGTAAGAGAGAAAACAGAGTTTTTCTTCTTTAACTTTCTGCTTTGTAACAATGATGATGAGGAGCTAAACTCCCTTTTGTCAAGATTGGAGGTAGTAACTATTCTCATATGTTTATGTATTCCATTTGATTTATATATATGATAAAGATTGTTGATGTATTGAATACTGTTTTTGCCCTAAGTTGAAAACCAGATTTGAGTAGTTGTCGAGAGAGATTATTTGAGTCTTGACATAAAATAGATTTTTAAGTAGGGAATAAGTTGTAGACATAGATTTATTCATTACTCTTCTTTGGTATTAAGCATTAAAGATTGCTATATTGATAGTTAGGTGGAGAGATCGTCTAAGGATCAATATAGTGATTATCACAATATCATTTAGACATAAATGACTTTGAGAGGATCCTTGAACATCATCAATAATCTTGAATCTATTTATTTATCATAAGGAATCATAAGCATTTGAAATAGTGAACTCCAATCTTGCCAAGCTTTATTATTAGATTAAAACCATTTTACTATTTTTAGTGACATTTACTCACAAGATAACTTTCCAACCAAAACAACCTTGTTACTTTCTAAACTTACAACATTTGGATTATAGAACGGCGGTAATATCAACCAATCTCTGTGGATACGATATAAAAATATTTGCCGAAGATATACTTTTCAACAGTGAGCTTGAATCAATTGAAGGTGTGGGAGTCCAGAATGAGGAACTCTATTCCACAATGACTGACTCTATGTACAAGATTTTGGGTTTTTATACAAAATGCGTCAACACATAGTGTGAGCAAGATGAAAGACTCAACTGAATAGCAGGGGATGGATTGCACATCCCTTTTATCTGCTAATGCCTCTTCACTTAGGAGGTCTTTTGAAGTACATGGCACAGATATAAACAAACAAAAACATGGCCTTTTAAGGAGGGCTTCAGACAGGTGCCTGCCAAAATAACATGACAGATCTTCCAAACTACATGGAGAGTAGGAATTTACCTAAGTGGTATGCCAACCACAAGCAAAGCAAAGCAACTCAAATAATGAGTTAAAACGGCTAAAGTACCTCTTGAAGAGCAGAACAATGAAATCTGGTGATTCAAGGCTTGGCAATCGTGCAAATCCACTCCTGATCACTTGTTATGAAGCTTGATGAATGAATTGAGGCTTGGAACAACTTAGATCTTGCTCAAATCTGAACTTCCATGCTTGTGTTCTTGAGCTTGCACCACACGAATCTTGGCCAAATGCTGCAATCAAAAGCTTGATCTATACCTAATGATGCTCAGAGAACCATAATATGCAATAAAATCAAAGGCTTATGTGGAAGAAATTTAAGTTTCAAAATGGAGCAAAAATGGAGGGAACTTGAATTTGAGATCTAGAAATGGTGAATCCTCCCAATTCTATTAGGATTTAGTATATATACTCTGTACTAATCACCTCCTAATCAAAATTAAACATGGTTTAGTTGAGATTAAACAAGATAAGATGTATGGCAAAAAAATTGAAAATTGGAGGTGCATGGAGCATTCTCACGTGAACAGTACCCAATGCAAGCTCAAATGCACTTAAAATCATTTTATCAACACAATGGCAATGGAAAATAGTTCATGTAATGCACCAATTTTGAATTTGTAAAATTCCCTCCAAAATGGTCATGCATGAGCAAATGGCTATATGATGAAATTTCATGCAATGTGATGAATGATTTGGAAAGTTCATGTCATGAGAAGAATTATGCAAAAAGGAGCACTCAATTTGGAGTTATGAGCCAAAAGTTATGGCCTTTTGAAGTTCCATGCACACTTGGCAATGATTGGATCATATCTCTTCAACCATTCATCAGATGCTCATGATCTTGGACGTTTTTGAAATGGGAGAGAGATATCTTTAACTTTCATGTTGGACAAAAATTCATTTGAAGCTTCTTTGATGTTGGAAAGTTGAGTTGAAGTTGGACCAAAAACTTTCCATTTTTGGAAACTTGAAATTACATGTCACTTTCCATTTTTGGAAACTTTTGACTTGACCTAAAATTCTTCAACATTGATGTTTGACATGATGAATAAGCATTGTTTGGAGATGAATGGGATGAAGAAACTCAATTCTCACACTTCAAAGCCCTCAGTTGACTTTCAGTTGACTGTATTGGTCCTTAGATGACCTGAAAATGTTCTGATGAACTTGAGCTTCAACCACTTGGGGAATTTACTCCAAAATGAACCTATAGCTCATATAAGCTCCATATAATGATCACATGATCCATATCTCAATAGAAACCTCATCTCTTGCACAAAGCTTCACTTGAATTGCCTTGACCTGTTGACTGCTTAAGCTGCAAGACAAATGTTAGATGACATATTTTTGTACATTTTTGGTTAGTGATTAAAAGAAAAGAAATGATATACAAATGCAAGCAATGATTGGTGATCAAGAATCACTCTCAAAAAGATCCTACCCACAAGGAAGGAAGCAAGGTGTCCAATGATCCTTGAGGCTATGCAATGTTATGATATGATGCCATGAGGGATCTTAGGGACAAAATTAAGGTCCTACAGATGCCCCTATTTAAGATCATTCTAGCCGGAGAAGTGAAGGTTAAAATCTTCATCTCGACGCGGTAAAATGGGCTTAAATAACAATAATGAGACAAATTTTGGTCCCTAAGAGACCTCATAATGCGAATGTATGAATGCAAAACAAACAAACTCTGTGGGGAATAGGGGTCCACAAAGAAGAAAAGAAAATCAGGAGGAAAAAACAAATCCACAGGAACGATGACTTCCTAATGGAACAGAGACTCTGACGGGACTCTCACGGGGATAAGAAAAAGAAAAGAATGCGTGAGCAGGACACGACTCTGAATTAGGGAGAAAAAAAAAGAACTTGACACCGCGAGAGCAGGACACGACTCGACCGGAGACCTTACTGGGGAGTAAAGGACTCAAACTAGGGAAAAGAAATTTCCGAAGGGAACAAATCCATTGGAAAGACTCAAGCTGACTCAAAATGCATGTATTGGGGAAAACGCCAATACAGCAAACTATCCACAAAGGATACTCCGGATGAAAATCCGGACTCAGGCTGGGGAAAGATTCACACAGAACCTCCCTGCCGGGGAAAATTGCATATATTGGGGAAAACGCCAATACAGCAAAAGGGTGAATCACAATAGAAACTCTGCTGGGGAACGTTTAACAAAGACTCTCCAGAGGAAGCAACAGGGATAGATGTTACCGGTTACTGAGTAACAAACTCAAAGAGATATGTGATCTAAACACCGGTTACTGGGTGAAAGAACAACAAGCTCAGGAAGAATGAATATCTAAGACCGGTATAAGGGTGAGAGATATCAATCAACCAAAAACATCTGAGAAAGACCTGAAAAAGGTACTTCGACTCAGGAAAATCTGACTCCACAGGGGACCAAGGTCATAATAGGGAGCAGAAAGGAAGGAACACCAAGGATACCGGTTACTGGGTATATAATAGGTGACCAACCAAAGGCGTGAATTGGGGTTTACTTCCAAAACACTCATCATCCAAAAGGAGGGCTTGAAAAAGCAAATCGACTTATAGGATGGACATTCGACTCCGCAAAGGGAAAACGAATCTTACTCAATTGGGGAAGGACAGAAGGCTTCAACCAAAGAGCGCATGAGATATATTATCCATTACCGTCAGAACGTGGATAGTATACTCGCATGGAAGGAACACCAGGGATACCGGTTACTGGGCATATAATAGGTGACCGACCGAAACGTGAATTGGTTTTTACTGCCAAAACACTCATCATCCTACAGAGAGAAAAACACAAACTTGTTAAAGGATGGATATTCGATTCTACAAAGAATACGAATCTTACTCCGCTGGAGAAACAATCAAAAGATTTTGACCAAGGAGTGCATGAGATATATTATCTATTACCGTCAGAACGTAGATAATACACTCGCATGGAAGGAACACCAGGGATACCGGTTACTGGGTATATAATAGGTGACCTACCGAAACGTGAAACAATCGTTACCAACAACAACAGGGTAGACGAAAGATAACTCGCTGGGGATAAATTGCAAGCATACGGCAATTATCCAGGAGACATATCACCGGCTACTAGGAGATACGCTCAAAAAGAAAGGAGAAAACAATGAATATTCGATTCCGCAAAGGAATACGAATCTTACTCGACTGGGGAAACACAACAGGCTTCGACTGAAGAGTGCATGAGATATATTATCTATTACCGTCAGAACGTAGGTAATATACTCGAATGGAAGATTATCCACAACCGGTTACTGGGTTAATAAAGGATAAATCATCCGAAAAGAAAGGCATCGGGATACCAAAACTAGGTATATAATGATGACCGATCAAAGGGAGCAACAATCATTACCAACAAAAGGGTAGATGAAAGAGGACTCACTGGGGATGCATTGATAAAAATCAATGATCCGGGGAACAAATCACTGGAAAACGGTGAAAGGACCTATTGAGGATAAAATTGCTAGCATACGGCAATTATCCACAAGAAAAGACCTGCTGGGGATACAATTGCTTACTCAGAGCAATCACCCAGAAGCGAGAGGGAATATCAACATCGAATACTGGATATTGATAACCACCAAGAGTAACTGTCATCAACTAGGATGAGCCACAAGGTTAACTCTGAAAAGGGGAGAACAAAGGATTTACAGCTACCGAATACTGGGTAGAAGACCAAAGACTCAGCTGAGGACAAGGTGAATGATTGCCGGTTACCGAGCAATTATCCATCTGTTCCACAGGGAAGCACAAACTTCGATGGGGAGACAACAAAATAGGATTTACAACTACCGAATACTGGGTAGAAAATCGCAAAATTCGCCACCAACCAGGATGAACCACAAAGGTTACCTCTGCTAGGGGAATAGAGATAGGACTTACAACTACCGGTTACTGGGTAGAGGGCCACAACTCTGATGAGGATACAAAAGTAGGGTTTACAACTACCGAATACTGGGTAGAAGACCAAAACCTCTGCGTGGGGAGTGAAAGGAGCACAACTCCGCACGGGGAAAAACAAATAGGGTTCATACTACCAGTTACTGGGTAGAAAATCACAAACGCTGCTGGAGAGCAAGAAAATAGGATTTACAACTACCGAATACTGGGTAGAAAACCACAAAAGGATAGGACTTACAACTACCGGTTACTGGGTAGAAGCCACCGACTCTTGCTGAGGAACCACAGGTTCACAAATACCAATCTCTGGGTAAACAACCACAGATTCCACAAGGAGGGAAAAAGGTATATAGGATTTACAACTACCGGTTACTGGGTAGAAAACCACAAAGATAGGACTTACAACTACCTGATACTGGGTAGAGGCCACGAATTCCGCTGAGGATAAAGTGAATGATTGCCGGTTACTGGGCAATTTATTCATTTATTCCACAGGGAAGCACAAGAGACAGTCACAAAAGGCCAATTTAGGATCAAACTAAAAAGGCAACCTGAACCAAGACGCATCCTAATGAGGATATAACTCAAAAGGGAAAACCCATCCCAATATATGTGTTGGGAGGAAACGGAAACAACCGTCATCCACGAAGAAATATCTCAGTGGGGAACTACAGAAGGAAAAAACAGACACTTTCTGCTTAAGGGGCTGACTCTATATTGAGAGATTAGACACCCGACATCTGCTTGGGGAGATCTACTGGGGAGATCTATATCACCAATTAGCAGGAGACAACGGACAAAAGATATATGGCAAAAAATGCAACATGAATATCTGAATGTTGAAAGTATGCATGAATATGCGTGATTTATGTTTGATGAATGCTGACAAAACAAACATATCTAACACAAACAGGCCCAGGGAACAAATGCCCGGTACTACACTACAGAAGAGAAAAAGCCAGGATCACCAGAGAATAACCAATCTGCCGGGATCAAGGACAACAAGGATCATCTGCAAGGGATGAATCAACAGTCTCAATTGGGAATGAGGAGCGCACTGCACAGGCGAAAACTGCACCAAAGCAACTCCAAACAACTCCACTGGGGGAAAACCCACTGAGGGAGAAAAGATCACACAAGTAAATTCTGCCACACAAGCCACTCTATTGGGGATCAGAGATATCACCAAATCTCTGCAGGGGAGGGATCATCACAGATACAATCCATCATGCCATTAATCTATCTGAGGATTTATCTGAGGAAGAGAAGGAGAGTCGGGGATCAACCACCAAATACCGAACCTTCCAAAAGGAAACCACAACTGCTGAGGAGGAAATAATCACTGCTCTGCTGGAGGGAGGGGAGGTGAAAACCTCAACAAGCACTCTGAATGGGGAGAGTCACAACAAAGACTCTGCTCAACAAAATCTGTTCGGGAGAAATCCCAACAAACACCCTGCTCGGGGGAGAAAAATCTCAACAGAAGCTCGGCTTGGGGAGCAACCCCAACAACAATCTGGAGAAAGAGGATACAGCCATGCCAGGAATATGAACAAATGTCTTACCCTATTGGAAATCATGCCACCCTTGGGAGAGCACTGAGAAATTCTTAAGTATCCTTTTATCATTGTGAATGTTCACTTTGTTTAAAACAATTTTGAAAAATTTTGTTTGTTTAAAACAATGACATTTTATCAATTAAAAGACGCAAAACATTTGTTGAATTGAAACAAATAAGAGTGCAAATAATTGGATAAAAGCTCAAATTCATTTGATGGAATGGTAGCCTGCAAAAGGCAAGACTCCATAGATCTGTACAAATTTGAAATCGGTGATATATATTGGAAGAGGGCTACATTGAACATAATGACCATTTCTCTACCAATTTGAATCCGATGTATTCGACGCTTCGGTTGACGACGAATCGAGAATCTCTGACGAAAAGACAGCTGTAGAACAGAAGGTCTTGTCAGGATGCAGTTTCTTGCCAAATCCCTAATTTTTGCCTAGATTGCCCCAGGGTGAGGTACTCAATCTAGCGGGATGCAAATACACTCTTTTTTTCATGTCTCTAATTTTTGCCTGGATCGCCCTTTCGGGTTCTCCACCGAGACGCTCATTTTTGCCTAAGCCTCCCTTTCGGGTTTTCAACTTAGCGAGCTATTCTGTTTTTTTTTAGGCAAAGTATTTCTTGACTGCATCTGAATTCACAGGACGAGTGGAATCCTCCCCATCCATTGTTGTGAGCATCAAAGCTCCGCCTGAAAAGGCTCTCTTGACAACATATGGACCCTCATAGTTTGGAGTCCACTTGCCCCTGGAATCGGGCGCAAAAGACAAGACTTTCTTGAGCACGAGGTCACCTTCTCGGAACACACGAGGCTTGACCTTCTTATCGAATGCTTTCTTCATTCTCTGCTGATATAACTGACCATGACACATGGTAGTCAATCGCTTCTCCTCAATCAAATTCAGTTGGTCTTAACGACTCTGAATCCATTCAGCATCAGTCAACTTGGCTTCCATCAAGACTCTCATTGATGGGATCTCCACCTCTACTGGGAGAACAGCCTCCATGCTGTAAACAAGAGAGAAAGGGGTTGCCCCTGTTGAAGTGCGGACAGATGTACGATATCCATGCAAAGCAAATGGCAGCATCTCATGCCAATCTTTGTACGTGACTGTCATCTTCTGGATAATCTTCTTGATATTCTTATTAGCAGCTTCAACAACCCCATTCATCTTGGGTCTGTAAGGAGAGGAGTTATGGTGTGCAATCTTGAACTCAGCACACAGCTCTTCCATCATCTTATTATTCAGATTAGATCCATTATCAGTAATAATCTTATCTGGCACACCATAACGGCAAATAAGCTGATTCTTGATAAACTTCACGACCACCTGCCTGGTCACATTCGCATATGATGCGACTTCAACCCATTTGGTGAAGTAGTCAATTGCTACGAGAATAAACCTATGCCCGTTGGACGCTTTCGGTTCGATCATGCCAATCATGTCAATTCCCCACATAGAGAAAGGCCATGGTGATGAAATCACATTCAGAAGTGTCGGAGGGATATGAATCTTGTCCGCATAAATCTGACACTTGTGGCATCTCTTCACATATTTGCGGCAGTCAGACTCCATTGTCAGCCAATAGTAGCCTGCTCTCAGCATCTTTCTAGCCATGGCATGTCCATTGGAATGAGTATCAAATGAACCCTCATGGACCTCAGTCATTAACAGGTCTGCTTCGTGTCTATCCACGCATCTGAGCAGAACCATGTCAAAATTTCTCTTGTACAACACTTCTCCATTGAGGTAGAAACTGCCTGCTAGTCTCCTCAGAGTTTTCCTATCTTTCACAGTTGCCCCAGGCGGATAAACCTGGTTCTGAAGGAAATTCTTGATATCAAAATACCAAGGCTTATCGTCTTTGACTTCTTCAACTACAAATATATGAGCTGGTCTGTCCAAGCGCATCACGGTGATATTGGGAACTTCATTCCAATATCTCACCACAATCATGGAAGCAAGCGTAGCAAGCGCATCTGCCATCCGATTATCCTCTCAAGGAATATGATGAAAGTCAACTTCTGTAAAGAACGTTGAAATTCTCCTCGCATAATCTCTGTACGGAATGAGACTTGGCTGATTCGTCTCCCATTCACCCTTGATCTGATTAACAACTAGGGCCGAATCACCATACACATCAAGGTGCTTGATCCTCAGATCGATGCATTCTTCCAATCCCATAATACAGGCTTCGTACTCAGCCATATTATTCGTGCATTTGAAATTTAGCCTTGCTGTAAAAGGAATATGTGTGCCCTGAGGAGTAATGATTACTGCCCCAATTCCATTTTCGTACTGATTTATAGCGCCATCCAACACCATCGTCCATCTAGAACCAGGTTCCGGACCTTCATCAAGTGTAGGCTCATCGCAATATTTCATTTTCAAATACAGAATCTCCTCGTCAGGGAAGTCGTACTGAACAGGCTGATGATCTTCAATCGGCTGATGTGCCAAGTGGTCAGCCAAGATACTACCTTTGAGAGCTTTTTGAGCTCGATACTCGATATCATACTCAGATAACAACATCTGCCAACGGGCAATCCTCCTGGTTAAAGCAGGCTTCTCGAAGATATACTTGATTGGATCCATTCTGGATATCAACCAATTTGTATGATTTATCATGTACTGGCGTAAACGCTTAGCAGCCCAAGCCAAAGCGCAACACGTCTTCTCAAGCATAGAGTATCGATACTCACAATCAGTGAACTTCTTACTCAGGTAGTAGATAGCAGATTCTTTCTTTCCCGATTCGTCTTGCTGACCAAGAACACAACCCATCGAGTCTTCAAGAACAGTCAGATACATGATCAGAGGTCTTCCTTCTACAGGCGGAGACAAGATCGGAGGTTCAGACAGATAGTCTTTGATACTGTCGAAAGCTTTCTGGCAATCCTCGGTCCAATCATGAGATTGATCTTTCCGGAGGAGCTTGAATATCGGCGCACATGTGGCAGTCATGTGGGATATAAATCTGGAAATATAATTCAAGCGGCCAAGAAAACCTCGGACTTGCTTTTCAGTTTTGGGCGCAGGCATCTCTTGTATTGCTTTGACCTTTGCAGGATCAACCTCAATACCTCTCTCGCTGACTATAAAACCCAATAACTTTCCAGAACGGACTCCAAATGTACACTTGTTGGGATTCAGACGAAGCTTGTACTTCCTCAAACGCTGAAAAAGCTTCAACAAGTGCTCAACATGTTCAACTTCCGTTCTCGACTTAGCAATCATGTCATCGACATAGACCTCTATCTCCTTGTGCATCATATCATGAAACAAGGTAGTCATAGCTCGTTGATACATGGCTCTGGCGTTCTTCAAACCAAAGGGCATCACTCGATAACAGAATGTTCCCCAAGGCGTGATGAATGTTGTCTTCTCCATATCTTCGGGTGCCATCTTGATTTGATTATATCCGGAAAATCCGTCCATAAAGGAAAAGACTTTGAATTTAGCTGTATTGTCTACCAACATGTCAATGTGTGGTAGAGGAAAATCATCTTTTGGACTAGCTTTATTCAAATCTCTGTAATCAACACACATACAGACTTTTCCGTCTTTCTTAGGCACAAGCACAATATTGGCCACCCATTGAGGATACGTAGAAGTCACCAGAAACCCCGCATCAATTTGCTTCTGAACTTCCTCTTTGATCTTCACTGCCATATCTGGATGAGTTCTTTTGAGCTTCTGCTTCACAGGCACGCACTCAGGCTTCAAGGGCAGGAAATGTTGCACAATATCTGTATCTAGACCTGGCATGTCTTCATACGACCAAGCAAAGATATCAGAATATTCTCGTAGCAAACTGATCAACCCCTTCTTGACGGACTCTTCAAGGAGTGCCCCAATCTTCACTATTCGAATACAATCTTCAGACCCCAAGTTGACTGTTTCCAGATTCTCAAGGTATGGCTGAATGATATTCTCTTCGTGCTCAAGAAGACGGGTAATCTCATCAGGAATCCCTTCAACATCATCTTCCTCTGCCTCGAATACAGGGAATTCAAAATTGGGAGATGGCGTTGGATCATTATGTTGAATGGGTCTTAGAATCAACCTGCATAATGATTTTGGTTAATGAAAAACTTTAGAATTTAAACAAACAAATCATTATGTAGATGAAAAGATTGCTTTTAATCTTGTTTTTTAGGGTTTTTTGTGATCACCAATTTCATGCAAAAAGCAAAAAGTGAAAACAAATGGAAAAACAAACATTTAACATGAATTTATTGAATGAAATATAATTGTATAAATGATGCCAACAATGTCATCACTTCTCCTTTTGGCATGGGAGAAGGGTTTTTAAACAAAGTGATCATTACTCTGATCTATGAATGACTGTTAGAACATCTACAGCGACCCAATTATGGCAGATCCCGCCAGGGATGACAAAGTTGCCAGAGTCCTCTGCATCCTCTTCCAAGATAGCAGCAGCTTCTTCAGCTTGATCGGCGTGGATGAAACCTCCACTCTTGAACAGTCCTTCTTTGTTGAAGACCCCAGAAGAATAGCCAATGCCAACCCGGGACTTGTTATCTTCAAGCTCAATCATCTTTCCTAGACCAGCAACTGCACCACATTCAATGGCCAGTTTCGCATCTCGATAGGAAGCAAATGAAGGAGACTTCTTCTCAACAGGCTCGGCTATAGACAAAGCTTGGAAAGGCGTTCCAACTTCATCCTTAACATCAATGTATGAGAAAGAAGACAAGTGGCTAACCAGGAGAGCCTTTTCTCCCCCTACCACAACCAGTTTCTTATTCTTAACGAATTTCAGCTTCTGGTGTAGGGTGGATGTCACGGCACCAGCCTCGTGAATCCATGGTCTACCAAGGAGACAGCTATAAGATGGGTGGATATCCATAACCTGAAAGGTAACCTGGAAATCACTTGGTCCAATCTTGATTGGGAGATCAACTTCCCCAATCACGGTCTTACGAGACCCATCAAAAGCTTTCACAACAACACCACTCTGCCTCATGGGAGGCCCTTGATATGACAATCTAGAGAGGGTGGTCTTCGGCAATACATTCAAAGATGGCCCAGTGTCCACCAGCACGTTGGACATGGCGTCGTTCTTGCAATTCATGGATATATGTAAAGCCATGTTGTGGTCTCTTCCCTCCTCAGGGAGATCAGTGTCACAGAAACTCAAAGTGTTACAAGCAGTAATGTTTGCAACAATACTGTTAAACTGTTCAATGGTGATATCATGATCAACATAAGCCAAGTCCAAGACTTTCTGCAGAGCCTCCCTATGGGGTTCTGAATTCAGAAGCAACGATAATACGGAGATCTTGGACGGCGTTTATAGAAGCTGATCTACAACGTTGTACTCACTCTTCTTGATGAGCCTCAGCATCTCATCACAGTCTTCATTCACAATGCCACTAGGGATAACAAAAGAAGTAGGAGTCTTTTGTACAGAGGAGGGTTTAGCAACAGGTGCCGGATTCGGAGAATTAACCGCATTCCCAACCGGACGCTCAACAAAGTCAGCCTTAGCCTGGGGCTTCGACGCTGAAAACACGCAACCACTACGGGTCAGCCCGCTCACATCAGCTATATTCACAACAAATGACGAAGGAAAAGGCACTTCTTTCCCATCTTCCACAGCAACAGGATTATAGTGGAATGGGATTGCTTTGTCTGAAGAATAAGGCACAGGGCCAGCCGGCTTGATGATCAGGGAAGGAGAAACCTTCTGCTTTCTACCATCATATCGAATGACAACATGCTCAGGTATCTTGAACACCGGAGAAATCACATTAACCTCAGGTTCATCCTCATCAACATTCCTGTTCTAAAAAATCTCAATAGTCCCATCATCTAGCAACTCTTGCAGATCTTTTCGCACTTGGCGACAGCCCAATCTATTGACAGAGCAGATACGGAATTTGTCATGGTCGTGCTCCAGATGGCTGTAATCACACAGTAGACGATGCAATTCAACCAATGACTGTCGAATATGGCTTACATATTTGACCTTATCCTTGCCAGGGCAACCCTGGACCATGTTAACCGATTTCCCATGCTCGGGCAATGGGTTCTTCATAACATTAGGACCTGCGTCCTCAAAGCTCAGAATACCGCATCTCATAAGGTCTTGAACCTTAGTCTTCAGCTGAAAGCAGTTCTCTACATCGTGGCCCGGAGCACCCGAATGATAGACATAGTGCAAATCAGGCTTATACCACCACTGAGGGTTAGCCGGTATAGCCGGAGGATCCCTTGGAGTAATCAATTTCCGCTCTATCAAAGAGGGATACAGCTCTGCGTATGATACAGGAATCGGATCGAAAGTGATTTTCTTCCTTTCATAACTCGGACCAGCTGGATTACTGTTGCGAGGCTGGTAAGCCTGCTGCTGAGGGGGATGCTGTTGCTGATACTGTTGAGATTGTTGTTGATTAGGATGCTGTTGATGATGATATTGCTGACTGTTGTCTCTGAAGACAGGTGCTATATGAGCCACCTGGTGCTGATTGCTGGCATGACGCACAGGCTTCCTCTTGGCAGAGGGTCTTCTGGGTTTAACATGGGATTGCACAGCATGTTCCTCCCCATCTTTCTTCTTAGCAAATGCCCCATACCGTTTGCTAGAAGAGCCTTCATCCTTGGTCAGCCGTCCTTCACGGACTCCTTCCTCTAGTTGCATCCCCATGTTCACCATTTCAGTGAAGTCAGAAGGAGCGCTAGCAATCATCCGCTCGTAATAAAATGAATTCAAAGTCTTCAGAAAGATCTTGGTCATTTCCTTCTCTTCCAGCGGAGGAGTAATCTGAGCTGCCAGCTCTCGCCACCTCTGGGCATACTCTTTAAATGTCTCTTTGTCCTTCTGGGACATGGCTCTGAGCTGATCCCGATCGGGAGCCATATCCACGTTGTATTTGTATTGCTTGACGAAGGCTTCGCCAAGATCATTGAAGGAACGAATGTTTGCATTGTCCAAACTCATATACCATCGCAGTGCAGCACCGGACAAACTGTCCTGGAAATAATGAATAAGCAGCTGATCATTATCCGTTTGAGTAGACATTTTCCTGGCATACATAACCAGGTGGCTGAGAGGGCAAGTGTTCCCCTTATACTTCTCAAAGTCTGGGACCTTGAATTTGACATGTATTTTCACACCGGGAACTAAACAGAGCTCAGCAGCAGATTTGCCGAACAAATCCTTTCCTCGAAGGCTCTTCAATTCCTTGCGGAGTTCAAAAAATTGGTCATTCATTGCGTCCATTTTCTCATGAACATCTGGGCCTTCAGACGGCTCAGAATGATAGATGGTGTCGTCTACCCTAGGAATGGTATGCACGACAGGAGGAGGCATTGCAAGGACCGGGATAGATGCCGACATGGAAGCAAACGTTGGTGCAGGAATATCAGGCATATAACCAGGAGGCATCCCCCACGGAAACCCGGGCGGCATGGCTGTTGGCACAAAATGGGCACTGGCAGCTGGCACTGTCGAAGAAACAACCTCAGAAATAACAGTCCTCTGGGGAGGAGTTGCAGGTGTCGGAGACGGCTGGTTCTGAGCAGCTAAGAATTGCTCCATCAGAGCAGTGAGTCTGGCGACTTCCTCTTTCAGCTCACGATTCTCTTGCTCAAGATGATCCATCAATCTAGAAGAGTTGGCTCTGGTGTAGTACCGATGAGTCAGCTTGTCTTCAAAATAAATGAAGAGCACAGAGTTAGGCCACAGACAAGAAGACCGGAACAAACACCTACTTATGCGAATGATGCATGCAATGCTCGTGCATATGCTTTGTTTTTTATTTCAAAGGAACTCGAGGGTTTTATTTGCAAATTTTGAATATTAAGCATTTTTATCGCATATGGAAAATATCTCATCAAATATATTTGAGAAAAAGAAGTACAACATTGTCAATCATTACAAGAGAGAAGGAAAATAAACATCCTATAGATCCCTAGAAGCTCGGGATGCCGGAAGATAAGCTGCACGAAGCCTCTTAATCTCTCTCTCATATGCTGCTTCCATATCCGCCTTATCTTTGGCGAGTCTGTCATACCTCCTTTTCCAGAACTTGGAAGACTGAGGAAGTAGAGAAGTCCATGCATCGTTTGGATCATCAATGACCTGATGCTCGAGGAACTCGATCAGAGCATCCTTCTCCTTAAGCTGTTGAAGCAACTCTTCTCTTTCACGGATCCAGGCACGTGAAAGGTCTTCTTCTCTCAACTCCTCTACGCCTTGGTTAGGGAGGGTTGAAGGCCCAGCCACAACCAAAGGTGTAGGTCTCGAATAATCATATGGCATGAGATACTCAGATGCTCTCTTCCTTACCCAAGCAGTATACGACTCCAAAGCTATGCAGTTCTTCGGACCCAACTCACTTCTACCCTTCTTGTGAATCTTGCGCCAAGCGCGAACCATCCTGGCTTTCAGGCCTTGGGGATCTTTACCCTCCTGAAAGAACACACCTTCTAACAGAATGTTATTAGGTTTATCCTTTAGGGGGAACCCAAGCTGACGACGTGCTAAGATAGGGTTGTAGCTAATCCCACCACATGTACCAAGAAGAGGCACATTGGAGAATTCACCACAAGAGTCAATGATCTGGACACCATCATATGCACGATCATACCAAGAGATATCATCATTAGTGAGAGACATGAGTCTCGTAGACCACCGTAGACATCCCTTGTTCTCCTTGAAAGCGACCGTCTGAGGTAAGTGAGAAATAAACCACTTATACAACAGAGGCAAACAGCACACAATAGCGCCACCACCCTTTGCATTCCTCAAGTGCAAAGAGACATAGGTATCACCCAACAGAGTCAGAACGGGATTAAGAGCAGAGAAGATCCTAATAGCATTCACATCCACAAATTTATCGATGTTGGGGAACAATACCAATCCATAGATGAGAAGCACAAATATGGCCTCAAAGGCATCCTCACTCATGGCCTTCCCATAAACGGTAGCTTGAGCAATGAGGAACTCAGAAGGAAGACCTTGAATTCCACCTTTGGTAGTCATATGAGCTTTAACCAAGGATTCATCTATGTGCAACATGTCAGCTATCTCTTGAGAAGTAGGAATACTCTCCAAGCCATTGAACGACAACTGATCTAGAATAGGAATACCCACAAGATGAGCATACTCCTCGAGGGTAGGCAATAGCTTAAAGTCTGGAAAAGAGAAGCAGTGATACAGAGGATCATAAAACTGCGCCAAAGTACTCATCAACCCTTCATCAACCTGAGTAGTCAGAAGAGGCAGAAGCTTCCCATAACGAGCTTTGAAACCCAAGGGATCTAATACATAAGATGTCAGATTCCTTAACTCTTTCAGATCGGGCTGTCGAAAGCTGTACTTCTTTGTATGCCTTTTTTGTCTTTCCATATCTAAAATTTTTACAAATAAACCCCTTAAGTTCCTTGAAAATTTTCTTTTTATCTGATGATATGGATGCAGATGAATGCATGAATGCATGAATGCAACAATCACACTCAAGGATCAAGCAAAGCACACCAGGCAAAGGTCATGGGATGGTTCATATTATCCCTAATATCAACCATCCGTTTTGGTGGATTATGGTTTTCACCTTATCGACACCCAAGTTCCATTGATATTAACGATAGTTGAACGGATCAACCATGAATCACGGGTATGTTGTGAGTCACGAGCATGGAGTCTCGGTTAAGAACCACCCAAAGGGAGTGTACTATGGTTTAAACCTGCCGAACATGTTCTACCAGAGGTTCCCATAGTCATCATCCCATCTTTCGAATATTACCGGAGGAATGAATACTCGTATTCCAAAAATATTCTCAAGAGAGACTCTTATGAGTGTAGTATCGCGTAACAATCGCATCAGATATGACATTTGAACGACCTCCGCACTACGTCCTAAAAATAGGCCAAGATGGGCTTGGTAAACTAAGGTCCTTGGCTTCTACGGCACATGTTGAAAGAATTATGCCTAACCACAAATAACTTGTGTGACATTATTAATCCAACATGACCTCCACCAAGTGAATGGGCTCGCAAGTCAACTTGCTAAGGAATAACTCCACACAAGTCGACGAGACTATGCCATTCTCCTATCATAGGGTGCACTCGAGTTCGGGTATAGAACTCATCTCACAGAGATCACCAAACAAGCAAGCAATTGATATATCAAGCAATTCAAGCATTACAAACAATACAGTAATCCCAAATTGTACAAAAATATGTCATAAACAAATAGACAAATATGATACCACAAAGTGTGAAAAGTTGGCAAACCCACTAGGAAGATTTATTCCCCAGCAGAGTCGCCACTTTTCTGTAGCGGTGTATTCGTCACTTTATGATTTATTGATTAAATCAAAAGCAAAGCATACAAGATAGAGTCGCCACCGCACTTCTATTTATCCAAAGGAATGACTAGAAAGCGAACAAAAGCCTAAGAAGTTTTACACATAGAAAACTAATAAAAGGTCAGAGATCTAGGAAAGGGGGTAATTATGTTGTGGGAAGGTGTTAGGCACCCACAACATCCTTAGTACTCTAAGGGAACCTCTTTTCACAACTTGTTGTATCAATTATTTATTTATGAAATATTTTGTGCAAACATTGATTGAAGGGATGAGAGAAGAATGTACAATTTTTACTATTTTTGTGTTTGGAGGGATGAAACCCATTGCCTACGTACCTTTCATGAAAGATAAGGATCAAAACGCCGTAGTTCGGCTAAAAGATTTCCAAAAAGTGAGTGGATTGATTTTAAACAAAAGCCCTAAGGTCTTTCATTATCAACGGGAGAAAACTCAACCTGAACCAACAATCCACCATGTGAGAACAACTTCAACACGCTAGTGAGGGGTTAACCCTATAATAAGCATGGAAGTCTTACAATTCAATCACTAAGGATGTGGGGAGATTTACATCAACCACTATGATAATTCAGATCTATAGCTAATGCATGAAAACATATCAAGAAGTGGATAAGAGCCACAAAAAGCAATTGAGTGGGTTGAATTAACCATTTGGAATTATTCATAAAATGAAGTCAGAGTTGACATTAAAGTTTATTCACAATGAGTATTAATGAAAATGAAGTTTGAAAATCAAAGGCTTAAGACCTAGGTTTCTAGTTTTGAAAACAAGTGAGAATGTTTGCACAAAAGTTTTCTGGTTTTGGTTAAGAATGAAAACAAGGTTCAAAGATCAAGCACAAAAGGGTGAGGGTTAAGGCCACAAGAATAGGAGTCGCTTTCTCAAGATCATAGAAATGATCCAAGGAAGTTCCTTTGGAATTAGGCAACACAAAGCAGTAAGCAAGTAAAACATGTATCAGAAATAGCCAAAATAAATGGAAACCAGATGCCAATCAATGGACTTACACTAGACTCACAAAACAAAGATGGATACCAGATGCCAATCTATGGACTTACACTAGCCTCACAAAGCAAAGAAAACATGGAAACCAGGTGCCAATCAATGGACTTACACTAGCCTCCAAGGAAAAGGAAGGCCAATCAATGGTCTTAGTTCCAACTCCTAACAACACAAATGCAACAAATGCAATAAGCAAGAGGAAATAAGTTGCCAATATATGGTCTTACACTCAACTCCAAGGAAATGGAATGCCAATCAATGGTCTTAGTTCCAACTCCTACCAGATCACAAGAAACAAATGCCAATAGCTGGACTTACAATTGACTCCTCAATGGACAAAACAAAATGTCACAAAGTATGAACAATGATCATGAAATGATATACAATTAATGCTCAAAGATGAAAACAATGCACAGAGGCACACACAAACAATTATGCACAGATGGACAAATAAGCAAACAAGCAGTCAATTATCACACACTATACACAACCAATGGGCTCAAGCAAGGTTGGGCTTTAGTCAAGGGGTCATATCGACCTTGACAAACAAGCCAAATACTGGAATGGGTAGTCAGGCTCTTAACCTCTAACATTGAGAGTTAGGGTGAGCAGATGAAATGGAGATGAGGGTTATGCCTCATAGCTCTTAACCCGGCCTGGGTGAGCTTGAATCAATTGAAGGTGTGGGAGTCCAGAATGAGGAACTCTATTCCACAATGACTGACTCTATGTACAAGATTTTGGGTTTTTATTCAAAATGCGTCAACATATAGTGTGAGCAAGATGAAAGACTCAACTGAATAGCAGGGGATGGATTGCACATCCCTTTTATCTGCCAATGCCTCTTCACTTAGGAGGTCTTTTGAAGTACATGGCACAAATATAAACAAAAAAAAACATGGCCTCTTAAGGAGGGCTTCAGACAGGTGCCTGCCAAAATAACATGACAGGTCTTCCAGACTACATGGAGAGTAGGAATTTACCTAAGTGGTATGCCAACCACAAGCAAAGCAAAGCAACTCAAATAATGAGTTAAAGCGGCTAAAGTACCTCTTGAAGAGCAGAACAATGAAATCTGGTGATTCAAGGCTTGGCAATCGTGCAAATCCACTCCTGATCACATGTTATGAAGCTTGATGAATGAATTGAGGCTTGGAACAGCTTAGATCTTGCTCAAATCTGAACTTCCATGCTTGTGTTCTTGAGCTTGCACCACACGAATCTTGGCCAAATGCTGCAATCAAAAGCTTGACCTATACCTAATGATGCTCAGAGAATCATAATATGCAATAAAATCAAAGGCTTATGTGGAAGAAATTGAAGTTTCAAAGTGGAGCAAAAATGGAGGGAACTTGAATTTGAGATCTAGAAATGGTGAATCCTCCCAATTCTGTTAGGATTTAGTATATATACTATGTACTAATCACCTCCTAATCAAAATTAAACATGGTTTAGTTGAGATTAAACAAGATAAGGTGTATGGCAAAATAATTGAAAATTGGAGGTGCATGGAGCATTCTCACGTGAACAGTACCCAATGCAAGCTCAAATGCACTTAAAATCATTTTATCAACACAATGGCAATGGAAAATAGTTCATGTAATGCACCAATTTTGAATTTGTAAAATTCCCTCCAAAATGGTCATGCATGAGCAAATGGCCATATGATGAAATTTCATGCAATGTGATGAATGATTTGGAAAGTTCATGTCATGAGAAGAATTATGCAAAAAGGAGCACTCAATTTGGAGTTATGAGCCAAAAGTTATAGCCTTTTGAAGTTCCATGCACACTTGGCAATGATTGGATCATATCTCTTCAACCATTCAGCAGATGCTCATGATCTTGGACTTTTTGGAAATGGGAGAGAGAGGTGTTCAACTTTCATGTTGGACAAAAATTCATTTGAAGCTTCTTTGATGTTGGAAAGTTGAGTTGAAGTTGGACCAAAAACTTTCCACTTTTGGAAACTTGAAATTACAGGTCACTTTCCATTTTTGGAAACTTTTGACTTGACCTCAAATTCTTCAACATTGATGTTTGACATGATGAATAAGCATTGTTTGGACATGAATGGGATGAAGAAACTCAATTCTCACACTTCAAAGCCCTCAGTTGACTTTTAGTTGACTGTATTGGTCCTTAGATGACCTGAAAATGTTTTGATGAACTTGAGCTTCAACCACTTGGGGAATTTGCTCCAAAATGAACCTATAGCTCATATAAGCTCCATATAATGATCACATGATCCATATCTCAATGGAAAACTCATCTCTTGCACAAAGCTTCACTTGAATTGCCTTGACCTGTTGACTGCTTAAGCTGCAAGACAAATGTTAGATGACATATTTTTGTACATTTTTGGTTAGTGATTAAAAGAAAAGCAATGATATACAAATGCAAGCAATGCTTGGTGATCAAGAATCACTCTCAAAAAGATCCTACCCAAAGGGAAGGAAGCAAGGTGTCCAATGATCCTTGAGGCTATGCAATGTTATGATATGATGCCATGAGGGATCTTAGGGACAAAATTAGGGTCCTACACTTGGTAGAAAAAACCACAAAAGGCTCCGGTAGGAAGAGGATACAAACATGCCAGGAATATGAACAAATGTCTTACCCTGTTGGGGATCATACCACCCTTGGGAGAGCACTGAAGATCTCTTAGGTGTCCTTATGTCATTGTGAATGTTCACTTTGTTTAAAAACAAGTTATGGAAAATTCGATTATTCAAAACAATGATATTTTTTCAATTAAAACATGTAAAACATTTGTTGGATAGAGATAAATAAGAGTGCAAATAATTGGATAAAGGCTCAAATTTATTTGATGGAATGGTAGTCTGCAAATGGCAAGACTCCATAGATCTTTACAAATTTGAAATTGGTGATATATATTGGAAAAGGGCAACATTGAACATAATGACCATTTCTCCACCAATTCTGAATCCGATGTATTTGAAGCTTTGGTTGATGATGAATGAGAAAGAATTTCTGACAGATGACAGTTGTAGAACAAAGCCTTGTCAGGATACAGTTACTTGCCAAATCCCTAATTTTTGCCTAGATTGCCCCAGGATGAGGTACTCAATCTAGCGGGATACATATATTCATTTTTATGTCTCTAACTTTTGCCTGGACCGCCCTTTCGGGTTTTCAATCCACTGAGATGCTCATTTTTGCCTAAGCCGCCCATTCGGGTTTTCAACTTAGCGAGCTATTCTGTTTTTATTTTAGGCGAAGTATTTCTTGACTGCATCTGAATTCACAAGACGAGTGAAATCCTCCCCATCCATAGTTGTAAGTATCAAAGCACCACCTGAAAAGGCTCTCTTAACAACATACGGACCTTCATAGTTTGGAGTCCACTTGCCCCTGGAATCGGGCGCGAAAGACAAGAATTTCTTGAGCACAAGGTCACCTTCTCGGAACACACGAGGCTTGAGCTTCTTATCAAAATCTTTCTTCATCCTTTGCTGATATAATTGACCATGGCACATGGCAGTCAATCTCTTTTCTTCTATCAAATTCAGCTGGTCATAACGACTCTGAACCCATTCAACATCAGTCAACTTTGCTTCCATCAAGACTCTCATTGATGGGATCTCCACCTCTACTGGGAGTACAACTTCCATGCCGTAGACAAGAGAGAAGGGGGTTGCCCCTGTTGAAGTGCGGACAGATGTACGATATCCATGCAAAGCAAATGGCAACATCTCATGCCAATCTTTGTACGTGACAACCATCTTTTGGATAATCTTCTTGATATTCTTATTAGCAGCTTCAACAGCCCCATTCATCTTGGGTCTATAGGGAGAAGAGTTATAATGTGCAATCTTGAACTCACTACACAGTTCTTTCATCATTTTATTGTTCAGGTTAGATCCATTATCAATAATGATCTTATCTGGCACACCATATCGGCATATGAGTTGATTCTTGATAAACTTCACGACCACCTACCTGGTCACATTTGCATATGATGTCGCTTCAACCCACTTAGTGAAGTAATCAATTGCTACGAGAATAAATCTGTGTCCGTTGGACGCTTTCGGCTCTATCATGCCAATCATGTCAATTCCCCACATGGAGAAAGGCCATGGTGATGAAATCACATTCAAAAGTGTCGGGGGAATATGAATCTTATCCGCATAAATCTGACACTTATGGCATTTCTTCACATATTTGCAGCAGTCAGACTCCATTGTCAGCCAATAGTAGCCTGCTCTCAAAAATTTTCTAGCCATGGCATGTCCATTGGAATGAGTACCAAATGAATCCTCTCAGTCATTAACAGGTCTGCTTCGTGTCTATCCACGCATCTGAGCAGAACTATGTCAAAATTTCTCTTGTAAAGCACATCACCATTGAGGTAGAAGCTTCCCGACAATCTCCTTAGAGTCTTCCTGTCTTTCACAGATGCCCCAGGCGGGTAAGATTGGCTCTGAAGGAAACACTTGATGTCATAATACCATGGCTTATCATCCTTCACCTCTTCTACTGCAAATACATGAGCTGATCTGTCCAAGCGTATCACAGTGATATTGGGAACTTCATTCCAAAGTTTTACCACAATCATTGAAGCAAGTGTAGCGAGAGCATCAGCCATCCGATTCTCATCTCGAGGAATATGATGGAAGTCAACCTCAGTAAAGAACGTTGAAATCCTCCTCGCATAATCTCTGTATGGGATGAGGCCAGGCTGATTCGTCTCCTATTCACCCTTAATCTGATTAACAACGAGGGCCGAATCACCATAAACATCAAGATGCTTGATCCTTAGTTCAACGCATTCCTCCAATCCCATAATACAGGCCTCATACTCAGCCATATTATTCGTGCATTTGAAAGTTAGCCTTGCTGTAAAAGGAATATGTGTGCCCTGAGGAGTAATAATCACTGCCCCAATACCATTTCCATATTGATTTACAGCACCATCAAACACCATACTCCATCTGGACCCAGGCTCTGGCCCTTCATCGAGCGTAGGCTCATCGCAATCTTTCATCTTCAAATACAAAATCTCCTCATCCGGGAAGTCATACTGAACTGACTGATAATCTTCAATTGGCTGATGTGCCAAGTGGTGAGCCAAGATACTACCTTTAATAGCTTTCTGAGCTCGATACTCAATATCATACTCAGATAACAACATTTGCCACCGAGAAATTCTTCCTGTTAAAGCAGGCTTCTCGAAGATGTACTTGATCGGATCCATTCTGGATATCAACCAAGTCGTATGACTTAACATATACTGGCGTAAGTGCTTAGCAGCCCAAGCCAAAGCACAACATGTCTTCTCAAGCATTGAGTATCGAGACTCACAATCGGTGAACTTCTTGCTTAAGTAGTAAATAGCATATTCTTTCTTTCCTAATTCGTCTTGATGACCAAGGACACAACCCATTGAGTCTTCAAGAACAGTCAGATACATAATCAATGGTCTTCCTTCCACGGGCGGAGACAGGATCGGAGGTTCAGACAAATACTCTTTAATACTGTCGAAAGCTTTCTGGCAATCCTCGGTCCAATCATGGGACTGATCTTTCCGGAGGAGCTTGAATATCGGCGCACATGTGGCAGTCATGTGGGATATGAATCTAGAAATATAATTCAAGCGGCCAAGAAAACCTCGGACTTGCTTCTCAGTTTTGGGCGCAGGCATCTCTTGTATTGCTTTGACCTTTGCAAGATCAACTTCAATACCTCTTTCACTAACAATAAAGCCCAATAACTTGCCGGAACGGACTCCAAATGTACACTTGTTGGGATTCTGACGAAGCTTATATTTCCTCAAATGCTGAAAAAGCTTCAACAGGTGCTCTACATGTTCAACTTCCGTTCTTGACTTAGCGATCATATCGTCGACGTATACCTCGATCTCCTTGTGCATCATATCATGAAACAAGGTGGTCATAGCTCGTTGATACGTGGCTCCGGCATTCTTCAAACCGACGGGCATCACTCGATAACAGAATGTTTCCCAAGGTGTGATGAATGTTGTCTTCTCCATATCCTCGGGTGCCATCTTGATCTGATTATATCCGGAAAATCCATCCATAAATGAGAAGACATTGAATTTAGCTGTATTGTCTACCAACATATCAATATGTGGTAGAGGAAAATCATCTTTCGGACTAGCTTTATTCAAGTCTCTATAGTCCACACACATTCGGACTTTTCCGTCTTTCTTAGGCACGGGCACAATATTGGCCACCCATTGAGGATATGTAGAAGTCACCAGAAACCCCACATCAATTTGCTTATGAACTTCCTCTTTGATCTTCACTGCCATATCAGGATGAGTTCTTCTGAGTTTCTGCTTCACAGGAACGCACTCAGGTTTCAAATGTAGGAAATGTTGCACAATATCTATATCTAGACCGGGCATGTCTTCATATGACCAGGCAAAGACATCAACATATTCTCGTAGCAATTCAATCAACCCTTTCTTAACAGACTCTTCCAGGAGTGCCCCAATCTTCACTTCTCGCACACAATCCTCAGACCCTAAGTTGACTGTTTCCAGATTCTCAAGATGCGGCTGAATGATTTTCTCTTCATGCTCAAGTAGACGGGTAATCTCATCAGGAATCTCTTCAACATCATCCTCTTCCGCCTCAAATACAGGGAATTCAAAGTTGGGAGATGGTGTTGGATCATTATGTTCAATGGGTTTGATTAACCTGCATAATGATTTTGGATATAAAGAGCTTTAGAATTCAAACAAGGCAAATCATTATGCAGATGAAAAGATTGATTTTTATTCTATTTTTAGGGTTTTATGTGATCACCAATTTCTTGCAAAAGCGAAAAGGGAAAATAATTGGAAAAACAAACATTTAACATGAATCTATTGAATGAAAATATCATTGTATTTATGCGCCAACAATGTCATCACTCCTCCTTTTGGCATGGGAGGAGGGTTTTTAAACACAATGACCATTACTTTGACTTATGGATAACTGTTGGAATATCCATAGCGACCCAATTATTGCAGATCCCCCCAGGGATGACGAAGTTGCCAGAATCCTCTTTGTCCTCTTCCAAGATGGCAACAACCTCCTCGTCTCGACCAGTGTGGATGAAACCTCCACTCTTGAACAGCCCTTGCGTATTAGAAACCCTAGATGAATAACCTATGCCAGCCCGGGACTTGTTGTCTTCTAGCTCAATCATTTTCCCTAATCCAGCAGTTGCACCACGCTCAATGGCCAACTTTGCATCTTTGTAGGAAGCGAATGAAGGAGTTCTCTTCTCAATAGGTTCAGCAATGGATAAAGCTTGGAAAGGAGTTCCAACTTCATCCTCAGCATCTATATATGAGAAGGAAGACAAATGGCTAACCAGGAGAGCCTTTTCTCCCCCTACCACCACCAGCTTTTTATTCTTTACAAATTTTAATTTCTGGTGTAGGGTGGATGTCACGGCGTCTGCCTCGTGAATCCATGGTTTGCCTAGGAGACAACTATACGATGGGTGAATATCCATAACCTCGAAGGTAATCTGGAAATCACTTGGTCCGATTTTGACTGGGAGATCAACCTCACCAATCACAGTTTTGCGAGACCCATCGAAAGCCTTCATAACTACTCCACTCTGCCTCATGGGAGACCCCTGATATGACAATTTCGTGAGTGGTTTTTGGCAATACATTCAATGATGACCCAGTGTCCACCATCACATTGGAAATGGCGTCTTCCTTGCAACCCATAGTTATATGCAATGCCAAGTTGTGGTCTCTTCCCTCCTCGGGGAGATCAGAGTCTCAAAAACTCAAGTTGTTACAAGCAGTAATGTTTACAATAATGCTATCGAATTGTTCTATCGTGACATCGTGATCCACATATGCCACATCCAACACCTTCTGCAGAGCCTCTCGGTGTGGTTCCGAATTCGAAAGCAATGATAACACAGATATTTTGGATGGCATTTGTAGAAGCTGGTCTACAACGTTGTATTCGCTCCTTTTGATGAGCTTCGGCATCTCATTGTAGTTTTCTTTCATATTGCCGCTCGGGCCAATAGAAGCAGGTGTTCTCAATGTAGAGGAGGGCTTAACAACAAGTACCGGATTCGGAGTGCTCATAGCATTCCCAATCGGGCGCTCAACAAAATCAGCATTAGCTTGAGGCTTTGACGGTGCTGAAAATACACGACCGCCGTGGGTCAAACCGCTAACATCAGCAATGTTAACAACAGATGAAGATGGCAAGGACACCTTTTTCCCATTTTCCACTGCTACAGCATTGTAGCGATAGGGGACTGCCTTCTCAGAAGAGTATGGTACTGGGACGGCTGGCTTAATGGTTAATGCGGGAGAAACCTTCTGCTTGCTACCATCATACTTGATGATAACAGGCTCGGGGATCTGGAATACTAGAGAAATTACGTTGACTTCATCAGCATCTTCGTCAACATTTCTGTTTTGAAGGATCTCAATAACTCCTTCATCCAGCATTTCTTGAACATCTTTGCACACCTAGCGACAACCTCTTTGATTAACAGAACAAATTCGACATCTATCATGGTCATGCTCATAATGACTATAATCACATAGCAGACGATGCATCTCGACCAGAGATTGTCGAATATGACTGACGTATTTGACTTTGTACTTGCCAGGGCAGCCCTGGACCATGTTGACAGACTTCCCATGCTTGGGCAATGGGTTCTTCTTCATGTTAGGACTTATATCCTCGAAACACAGAATGCCACACCTCACAAGGTCTTGAACTTTGGTCTTCAAAGGGTAGCAATTCTCTACGTCGTGGTCGGGAGCACCAGAATGGTAAACACAGTGTAATTCGGGCTTATACCACCACTGGGGGTTAGTAGGTATAGCCGGTGGGTCTCGCGGTGTAATCAACTTCCTCTCTATCAAAGAGGGATATAACTCTGCATACATCATCGGAATAGGATCGAAGGTGACCCTCTTCCTCTCGTAACTTGTGCTAGTTTGATTACTGTTTCGAGGCTGGTAGGCCTGCTGTTGTGAACGGTGTTGTTGTTGTTGATGTTGCTGATGTGGTTGCTGGTTGTTGTTATGTTGCTGGAACTGCTGATTATCTTTGAAGATAGGTGCTATATGAGCCACCTGGTGCTGGTTACCGGCGGGACGCACGGTCTTCCTCATCACAGAGGGTCTTCTTGGTTTCATATGGGAGGTCACAACATGTGCCTCTCCATCTTTCTTTTTCGCAAACGCCCCATAATGTTTGGCAGAAGAGCCTTCTTCTCTCGTCAGACACCCTTCCCTAACCCCTTCTTCTAGACGCATCCCCATATTCACCATCTCGGTGAAGTCAGAAGGAGCGCTAGCAATCATCCGCTCATAATAAAAAGAACCCAAGGTCTTCAAAAAGATCTTAGTCATCTCTTTCTCTTCTAGCGGGGGCACAATCTGTGCGGCTACCTCTCGCCACCTCTGGGCGTATTCTTTGAATGTTTCCTTGTCCTTCTGGGACATGACCCTCAATTGATCCCTATCGGGAGCCTTATCCACATTGTACTTGTATTGCTTGACGAAGGCCTCGCCAAGATCGTTGAAGGATCGGATGTTCGCACTGTCTAAACCCATGTACCAACGCAGAGCAGCACCGGATAAACTGTCCTGAAAGTAGTGGATGAGCAGTTGGTCATTGTCGGTCTGAGTCGACATTTTCCTGGCATACATGACTAGGTGGCTGAGAGGGCAAGTATTTCCCTTGTAGTTTTCAAAGTCAGGGACCTTGAATTTCACAGGGATCTTCACATTAGGAACCAAGCAGAGTTCGGCAGCAGACTTGCCGAAAAGATCCTTTCCTCTGAGAGTTTTCAATTCCTTGTGAAGCTCAAGAAATTGATCGTTCATAGCGTCCATCTTCTCATAGACATCTGGGCCCTCAGACGGCTCAAAATGATAGATGGTGTCGTCTACTCTGGGCAGAGTATGCACGACAGGAGGAGGAACAACAAGGACCGGGCTGGATGCCGGCATAGAAGCAATGGTGGGAGCAGGATCCTCGGGCATGAAATTGGGAGGAATCCCCCACGGGAATCCGGCTGGCATGGTCGTTGGAGCAAAGTGTGCACTAGCCACAAGCACAGTCGAGGAGACAATCTCAGAGATGACTGTCCTCTGGGGAGGAGTTGAAGGTGTCAGAGAAGAGTGGCTCTCGGCAGCCATGAATGACTCCATCAAGGCACTTAATCTGGCCACTTCCCTCTTTCAGCTCGCGGTTCTCTTGTTCCAAATGATCCATCAGTCTTAAAATGTTGGCTCTGGTGTAGTACCGGTGAGTCAGCTTGTCTTCAAAATAAATGAAGAACACAGAGTTAGACCACAAGACAAGAAGCCGATAAAAAACCTGCTTATGCACATGATGCATGCAATGCTCGTGCATATGATTTTTTCTTTTATTTCAAAGGAACTTTAGGGTTCTATTTGCAAAGTTTGGAAGTATTAAACATTTATCACATATGGAAATATCTCATCAAATAATATCTGGAAACATTTTTACACTAAAGAAGTACAGTTTTGGTAACCAAATATAATACAAGAGAGAAGGGAAATAAACATCTTATGGATCCCTAGAAGCAATCATCCAAAGCTTTGGACACAGGAAGATAAGATGCACGAAGCCTCTTCACCTCCCTCTCGTAGGCTGCCTCCATATCTGCCTTCTCCTTGGCGAGTCGATCGTACTTCCTTTTCCAAAACATGGAAGACTGAGGAAGTAGAGAAGTCCATGCATCATCAGGATCATCAATAACCTGATGTTCGAGGAACTCTATCAAAGCATCCTTCTCCTTGATCTACTGAAACAACTCCTCTCTTTCATGGATCCAAGCACGTGATCGGTCTTCGTCTCTCAACTCCTCTACCCCTTGGTCAGGGAGGGTTGAAGGCCCAACCATAACCAAAGGTGTAGGTCTTGGATACTCGTAAGGCATGAGATACTCAGACGCTCTCTTTCTAACCCAAGCAGTGTAAGGCTCCATAGCAACACAATTCTTAGGACCCAACTCCTTCCTTCCTTTCCTGTGAATCTTGCGCCAAGCGCGGACGGGATTAAGAGTAGAGAAGATCCTAATAGCGTTCACCACATGTACCAAGAAGAGGTACATTGGAGAATTCACCACAAGAGTCGATAATCTGCACACCATCATACATACGGTTGTACGAAAAGATATCATCATTAGTGAGAGACATAAGTCTCGTGGACCACCGTAGACATCCTTTGTTCTCCTTAAAGGCGACCGTCTGCGGTAAGTGAGAAATAAACCACTTATACAACAGATGCAAACAACACACAATGGCACTACCACCCTTTGCATTCCTCATATGCAAAGAAAAATAAGTGTCACCCAACAGAGTCGGAACAGGATTAAGAGTAGAGAAGATCCTAATAGCGTTCACATCCACAAACTTGTCGATGTTGGGGAACAACACTAACCCATAGATGAGAAGCACAAATATGGCCTCAAAGGCATCCTCACTCATGGCCTTCCCATACACAGTAGCTTGAGAAATGAGGAACTCAGAAGGGAGACCTTAAATTCCACCTTTGGTAGTCATATGAGCACCAACCAGAGATTCATCTATATGCAACATATCTGCTATCTCTTGAGAAGTAGGAATACTCTCCAAGCCACTGAACGGCAACTGGTCTAGAATAGGTATACCCACAAGATAGGCATACTCCTCAAGCGTGGGCAAAAGCTGAAAATCCGGAAATGTGAAGCAACGGTACAAGGGATCATAAAACTGCACCAATACACTCATCAACCCTTCGTCCACCTGAGTAGTCAGAAGAGGAAGAAGCTTCCCAAAACGAGCCTTGAACCCCAAGGGATCTAGTACATAGGATGTCAGATTCCTTAACTCTTTCAAATCTAGTTGTCTGAAACTGTACTTCTTTGTATTCCTTCTTTGTCTTTCCAGTTCTGAAAATATGCAAATAGACCTCTTAAGTTCCTTGAAAATTTTCTTCATTATTGATGATATGGATGCAAATGAGTGCATGAATGCATGAATGCAACAATCACACTTAAGGATCAAGCAAAGCACACCAAACAAAGGTCATGGGATGGATCATATCATCCTTAATATCAATCATCCATTTTGGTGGATTATGGTTTACACCTTATCAACACCCAAGTTCCATTGATATTAAGGATACATGAACGGATCAACCACGAATCAAGGGTTTGTTGCGAGTCACGAGCATGGAGTCTCGGTTAAGAATCACCCAAAGGGAGTGTACTAGGGTTTAAACCTGCCAAACATGTTCTACAAGAGGTTCCCATAGTCATCATCCCATCTTTCGGATATTATCGGAGAAACGACTACTCGTATTCCAAAAATATTCTCAAGAGAGACTCTTATGAGTGTAGTATCGCGTAACAATCGTATCAAATCTTACACTTGAACGACTTTCGCACTACGTCCTAAGAATAGGCCAAGATGGGCTTGGTAAACTAAGGTCCTTGGCTTCTAAGGTCTATATTGGAAAGAGTAATGTCTAACCACAACTACTTGTGTGACATTATTGATCCCAACATGACCTCCACCAAGTGAATGGACTTGCAAGTCAACTTGCTAAGGAATAACTCCACACAAGTCAATAAGACTATGCCATTCTCCTATCCTAAGTGCACTCGAGTCCGGGTATAGAACTCATCTCACAAAGATCACCAAGCATACAAGGAATTAATATTCAAACAATTCAATCATTACATACAATACAATAATCCCAAATTGCACAAAAATATGTCACACAAAATAAAATATACAATACAACAAATATGAAAAGTAGGCAAAACCCACTAGGCAAACTACGACAGATCCCCAGCAGAGTCGCCACTTTTCTGTAGCGGGGTATTCGTTACCATTAGAGATATTGACTAAATCCAAGGTAAATCATACAAGTCGAGTCGCCACCGCACTTCTATTTATCCAAAGGAATGGTTAGAAAGCGAACAAAAACCTAATAGTTTTATCGAATCAAAAACTAGTAAAAGAGAGTCAGAGATCCGGGTAAGGGGGTTGGTTATGCAATGGGAAGGTATTAGGCACCCAAAACATCCTAGGTACTCCTAGGGAGCCCTTTTCACATTTGTTGTAAGGTTGTTGTTTTGTGAAAAATTTGTTTGTGCAAACATGATTGAAGAGATGAGAAGAGAGTATACAAGTTTATTTACATTTTTGTGTTTGGATGGATAAACCCATTGCCTACGTACCATCTTAAAAAAAAAAGATTAGGATCAAAACCTCGTAGTTCGGAGTAAAAATCTCAATATTATTTAAAACAAATTCAAGATAAAAATTACACATTACAAGTAATTGAATGACTTTGATCTTCAATCGCTCCCGCTCATGAATATCTTCAGCTCTCTGAATGCCTTGATCTCTGTAATACTTGATTGCTTCGCAATACTTTGTTTTGTCGTATTCCAAGATGATTTTTCCTTTGGTAAAAGACCTCTTTTTATAGTGAAAGTTCCCAGCAGCAGTTGGACAGGTCCAAAGATATCTCTAAAAAGCCCGAAGAAAGTAAAGCCCGTGAAAACTGGAAATTTTGGGCTTGGGCTGACACGGGTGGCCGTGTCAGCCTACTGTTTAAGCTGACACGCTCATGGCAGGGGTGACACGGTTGAGGTTTCTGCCTGACACGGCCCGTGTCAGCTGACACGGGTGGCCATGTCAGGCTACTATTTTCTTCACTTGCTTCCCTTGCCCTGACACGGCCCGTGTCAGGCCTCCTGTACCGGGGTTTTCTGCTCCTTTGCGAGCCGGAATCTTGCACTGTCTTGTTCTGAGTTCTCCGGTTCTTCTACCTGGATCTGTCAGACAAAAACACAGCTATTCCACGCATAAAATCAAGATAATAAAAGGTAAAACATAACAAATATTAAAAACGCGTAAATAAAATAACGGAAGTAAAACTAACTCGAAATGTACCATAAATGCTTGCAAAGTGTGTCAAATGTCTTTGTTTTGCATCGGATCAGTAATGAAAACTCAATGTAAATGGTGACTGATCACAACCCCAAACTTAGCTCATTGCTTGTCCCAAGTAATGTTTCATTATCACTCCCCAGAATTCTTTATGCTTTCCACCACTGCTGAGATCATTCGCGAACGTCTTCCCTTTTCCTTCCACAAGTCCTGCTGTCGCACCTCGAAAAATGGGGATACGACTTAAAGCGAAGCGCAATCGCACGCTCGCAATGATGGACTGAACAGAGTCGCCACCGAACTTTATTTATTCCTAAAAAGGAAACGGGAAATATTGATAAAACGATAATGATTATTGGTCGTCGCAACCAAATCAGGGTTCGGGAGTCGATTACGCAAGGGGAAGGTATTAAAACCCCTCACGTCCGTTGTATTCAACGGGAACCGTTTAGTTAGTTTCGTTTTGAATGTTAGCTTATGTTAGTCTTCTCAAGTTATTATGAGGGAAAGAAAGAATAGAAGAGAGAAGAAATGTTTTTGGATTTTTTGCAATAAAGGGGACTAAACCTAAGTTTTTTTTATTAATGGGCCTGACAAGATTTACAAATCTTGCTCCTACATATCTCAAAAGAGAAATCAAGGCTTACGTAGTTCTGGGTAGAAAAATATTTGTTTGTTGATCGATTTTAGCGAAAGCTATATTTTATTAATCAACGAAACATTGTTTTACCCAAAACAGATGAAGAGTAGACGTATACCACACATCAAATGGATTTACAAATCATCATTCGGAAAAACGTCACTTATCTCGACTCAACAATTGTGGCCGAAACATTGTTTTGCATCACCTTAAGACAATATATCTTTCGTTTATGAAAAAGGTTTTTGACTAGTCGCACGGAGGCGAGAAAAGAGTTTGATTGGTTGGATGTATTTTGAGTGATGGCGAGAACTTGGATGAGCGAGATATCCATCTCGAATCCTAGTCTCATGAGTGCACGGTATACACCATGTTCCATTTCCATCTTTATTGACAAAAGTGTTTAATAAAGATTAAGTATTTTTAGGTTTGATTAAGAAAGGGGTTTGAAGAAACCGCATTGACAATTTTAGACGATGGCGAGAGCTAGGATAGGCGAGGCATCCGCCTCGAATCTTAATCTCAGGAGTGCACGGTATACACCATGTCCCATTTCCATCTTTATTGAAAAAGTGTTAAGGTAGGAATTAAGTTTTTTGAGCTTGAAAGATGAATATTTATAAGAACGAGTCATAAGCCCCGAGATCGATAATTCAGGGTTCCACCGAATGCAAGATTTCAATGGTCCTTTTTCATTCGAATTATTTAAGAAAATTATTTAATGGACAACGAACACTTGATAAGAATTAATTGTTCAAAGGGTTACGCCAGAATGCTTGATCCCAACGACCTTTATTTTGTCCAAGTTAATTATTAAGTGTTTTAAGAATGAAAGAAAAGAATGAACGGTTAATCCAAAACGTGAGGCTCAGAACTAATCATTCGAGGGTTCCCACCGGAATGCAAGATTCGAATGGTCCTCTTCTTTCGTGTTTTTTTCAAAAAAAAGGAATTTAATCGAGTTGCAAAGATGGTTTAAAAATAAAATAAAATTATAGGGATAAAATTAATTTTACAATTTTATATGTATATCGAATTAATTTTATATATGATCAAGTTCCCACCAGAATGCTAGATTCCAATGAGAGGAAATGAAATTAAATGTTGAAATTATGGAAAGTTAGTGAAATTTAAATCGAAAATTTAGTGAATTTGAACGTGATTATTTACATTTGTAAAGGTATGAACATAGATACCAATAACCTAATTAAATTAATTAACACGTGGAAATCAATTAACCGTACCAAATCCCATATCAAATAAAAGTCAACAATTAAGAAAAATCTAAAAAACTAAAGATTTAAAATCTAACAACTAATTAATAATTAAATTAAATTAATCAAATAAAAATATAAAAGTAAAATAAATAGTAGAAGTTATAAAAAATTTAAATGAAATAGCAAGCATAAAAATATGAAAGATATGCTACTCCTAAGTATCGAACCCATCCCACTAAAGAAAGTGAAACTGCTCTCTCTCCCCAAGGCCACTTATGGTTATTTATTACCTTAATAACAACTTGAATATATAAACCAGAATAGATTAAAATAAAAAACTAAAATGAGGTGGTCTGTTGGCCTAATCAAAGCTCACAAAAAGGTGAGAGGGATCCCAAAGGTTAACCATAGCCGCCTGGCTGTTGGGTGAAAATAACCATACATTAATACCATTAACTTCAGCAGACAATAGTTAATGGAAAATTGCAAGAAAACTAAACGGTCATTAAGTGGATTTTAATTGCATGTTTTTAAAAAATAAATAAAAGAAAAGGAATGTGAGAGGAAGCGTAGTAAACCCAGAGCACTCATTCATCGTCCTCACGCAAAAGCTCCCACTCCTTCAATCTCACTCGTCATCTCTCAATCTCCCTCGTCATCTCTCAATCTCTCGCACTCATTCCATCTCTCAATCTCTCGCACCAAACTTTCGCCCTCTACTCTCACTCTAAATGAAAAAATCCATGGCTTTAAAGAAATTCAAACAATAAAGCTCACCTTCGGCGGTGGTTCGACGGTGATGGTGATGCTTGAATCTTCCTCCCTTCACCTATAAGTCTTTAGGGTTTTCAGCTATCGCCGCTCTCACTTTTCTCTCTATTAGGGTTTTTTCTCTCTCTGAAAAATTAGGGTTTTTCGTCCTCCTTTTCTCGCCTCCGCTTTGCATCTTTTATACTCACCACCTTAGGGTTTTGAGCTGGTTATGGAGATCCAAAAGGGTATCTCTGCGAAATCCTTTAGGATGCTCAGTTTGTTTGCCCTATTTGATGTTTGATCTGGAAAGGTAATGCAAACCTATACTTTCTTCTTCTAACTTTGTCTTAATTCTCTTTTGGGGTATTTGTTGAATTTTTTACCGCCTTGCTAATTTACTTGTTTTTACTGCAGTGAAAATCGGAACATTCATGAGTGGTTTGATGTCTTTTTATGATATCTTGCACAACAGAGCAAAGGCTTCAAGAAGAACAGCATGGGAAGCATTGTTCTTTGCGTCGTTTGTGAACAGGTTCTCCTCTGGTGGCCGGTTCAGTTTCAAGTTCAAGTTGGTATCATGTTGTCGCGTCGCGGTTGAGCTATTATAGAATGGTTCGCTGCAGAACTTTGGGTCACAATACCGGTATGCGGCTGCCAGAGTTTTGCAGGATTATGGATATCATTTGGTGCGTGGCATGGATGTTTAGCATAGCGTGGGTTCGATATCGGTCTTGAATCATGTGGATTATGGTAAGATCTGCTAATCGACTTGAATTGCAAAGCTTAACTATTGCTGCTGTCATGAACTTCTAGGTGTGAAGAAGTGCTAGCTATCACACTCGATTTCCTCTTAGATTTAAGTGTTAAGTGTTGCTTATGGTCAACGCATTATGTTTTCCAAGTCATTTGGTTCATGTTATGCATATTGAAATAAACATGGTTTGTGCACTTGTTTAGAAACTTGACATTATGATGGAAGGCTGATGAAAAGGCTTTGTTGCTGGTTGGCTTAATGATGCAACTAATGTGATACAAACATGCTTCGGGTCGGTTTTCCTCATGGTTGCACAGGTTCATGGCAAGGTTATCTTGCACCTCGGTTATGTGGCGCATTATGCAGGTACACTAGCTTGTTTTTTCCTTTTGATATGCACCAGGTATGATATTGATGATGATGACACATTGGTTTAAATGCAATGATCTGTTGCTGATGAATTTGTTATGTTGCTATTATGGCAGTGCAGGTTTCTTGTGTATCAATTGAAATTGTCGGTGTTTGTATGTCTCATATGCTGTCTTTGCTGCTTGCTGCTGATATGGTATGTGTTTCAAATTCTTCTTCTGTCAGATTTGATCCATGATTCCCGAGCTCTCTTAAAATTCAAATTTAAAATGCTGAGAATTCCAACAAACTGCCCTTTGCAGAAATCCCAAAGAGTAGCCATGGGAAATCTGGCTGATGCCACAGTTGAAGAATATAAAATCATCATTATCTTCTTCTTCTTCCTTCTGCGTTCTCTGATCTCCATTCTTCACCTTGAGCAGGTCAGGCCAGCCGCCAGATTTGAAGAAATACATGGACAAACAGCTTCAAATCAAGCTGAATGCAAATCGTATGATTGTTGGTACTCTTGTGGGTTTGACCAGTTTATGAATTTGGTTGTTGACAATACTGTTGAGGTCAATGGCAATGAGAAGAATGATATAGGGATGGTGGTAATCCGTGGAAATAGTGTGGTTACTGTAGAGGCACTTGAACCTGTAAACAGGAGCATCTGATTTCTGTTTTTTGTGAACATTTATAACTAAATTGTAAGGTTTCAAGTTTCAACACAAACTGTTATATTGCTGGGATCTCAATATGATTGTGTTTGCGCCTAATCTGAGGTTGTGTTTCTGGTTGAGTTTCAACAGAATGATTTTTTTGTGATATCAAATTCTTCCAAACACCCTGTAATGACATATTTGTTGAGAATGAAAAAAAAGTGTGTGAGGAGGTTCTTTTAGGGGACCAGTATCATAGCTAATTGCAGTTTTCCCTTTGTTGTTACTTGAGCAATGTGCTTTTCTTCAGCCCCTTTTTCACCTCTTATGTCACAGTAAATGTACTTGTAAGGATTAAATGGTGGACCATGATTGAATAAATGAACGAAATAAACAAAATATGAATGAGGATGTGGAAATTCTTGGATATGAATGAAAATTTTCCAATGTAATGAAGAAATATGAATGAAAATTAGGAATATGAAATGTAGAATCTCGAATGTGAAAATGGAGAATATAAATGTGAATGAAGAAATATGTATGGAATTTCTTTGAATTATGAATGAATGAGAAAATTAATATGGATGATGACCTAATGTAATGTTTTGTACTTTACATAGGAATTCATTAAAAGAGTGGGTGAGAACTAAAAAATATGCCAATGAGAAAATGAATGGTCACATGAATGAATAATTGTAATATGAGGGAGACAAAATATGGATTGAAATTGGATATGAGAATGAAAGTCAGGACATTCCAACTGATTCTGTCAGAATATAACAAACATCTAAAGCCCAAATAGAGAGGTAAAACTCTAATAGTCATGGAATAGCAAGTAGTGGCAATGTTTAAACAACCAGTGTAAGTGGATAGATTCGTGACCAGATGAAATGGTCATGAGGAGGAAAGAAAATGAATGATTGATGAAGAAAATTTTCAGGACCAAAATCGGGGTATAACACCTTCTTGTCCTCGTAAGTCATCATTCACACTTCCACTTCAAAGCACCGTTTCACCTGTTAGCTTATTTCACATTCTCACCAATTCTCTCGGGGTAAGCTGTTTACACTCATAATTCAAAGTGTGCAATATCACTCACAAGTTTGAATAGCCTCTCTTTTCTCATCACCTACACATAACACACACACTTTTGAGGTCTTTCGGGTTGTAGCTTGGCTTGGGTTAGGGTATGGATTCAAAAAAAGGAAAACAATGGGCTTTTGGTTCAGAGTCAATGTTACATCCTGTGTTTGTTTCTTTTATTTCCTTAGTTTTCTTTTCTTATTTCTTTTTCACCGACTGCCCTTTTCCGTGCTTCTTTCTTTTGAATCTTTGAGTAGTCGATTTTTATTTTTCTTTCTTTTTCTCGATTCATCAATTTTTATTTTTCTCTTGTTTTTGCACTTTCTTGGGCTTTGAGAGCTTTTGGGATTTTTTTACACCAAACATAGCTTTTCAACACATCTTTGAATGCATTCTCATGACTCTGAACAGGGTGAGGAAGTGTTTTGGCCAATGGTTACATTTATGGTGTTTTAAACAAAAAAATGGATATAGGCTCAAAGGGGGTTAACGAGGGATATAATAATTCGGGATGGCTAGAAAGGCTCGGCGTTAATTACAAACAACATGTCTCAGTGTATGTATCATGCAGTGACAGTCCTAGAGAGTCTACGCAAATTTAGAGTGATAAAGACAAACCTGAATGACGCTCATGATGATTAATGTGTTTGGCTTTTTATGACTCACTTGGTTTGGTTCAGCTTTGACAGGATCCACAATGCTCCTTAATTTGGTGCAATTGCTTTCTTACTTCGGAATATGCAGGATACTTGTGTCAGTTAAGCTGTACACGTTGCGTCCGATCTTTACTTTCAGCAGTGTTACTTTCTGGGGAGATCCTTCACAACAAGCCATGGTGAGTGGTGTGATCCTTTCATCCACTCTCAATTGTGATCATTATTTTTTTCCAACCTGTCAACACACACTTGCAGTATAATATACCTTCAATAGACAAATTAACTCTAGAATACAAAAGTAAAAAGTCAAAATAACAGAATAATCAAATACTAATAAAACACATAAAATCTCCCCCACACTTGAACTCAACATTGTCCATAATGTTTTCGAACAAGCGCGGAGGAGGGTGCTCACAGGGTCCTACTGAGGAGGAGGTTGTGGGAAATGCAACATCAACTGTCGCATCATGTTGCTCATCTCATCCAAAATCGCTCCATGACGGGCTTGCTCGATGCCTTGCCTTTGATGTTCAGTCTTCAAGTCACCTAGCTCGATTTGTACCCAACTCCATTGGTCAGTTGACCAAGATGATGAACCTGCCGCCTGCTGGGTGGGTTCTGGATGCTGTGGAACAAACTGCTCAGGAGGTGCTTGAGGATCTTCTTCTTCTATTTCCGTTCCTTCTGCCTGGTCATCCACAAATTGCTCACCTGCAGTAAAATGGTCAGTTTCGTGGCCTTCATTCGCATCGGGATCAGCGCTCACATACAACCAATTAGCACAGTCAGTAATAGCAACTCTGTCCGGATCCGGCAGAGCGATGATAAACCTTTTTTGAATGAGTACGGAATAATAAGTAGGGGCAACAGTAATCATACCTTGGGAGATTAGAGCAGACATGTCAATTTTTGTGTTACCTGCAATTGGCGTGTCCTCGAGTAAAACAGCTTGATACCCAAAATGCAATACAATTTGGGTGATCATTCCCCCTACGGATATGCCTCCGGAGTTAGCTCGGTCGACTCTGCCCAGGTAGTCTGCTGCAAAGGCAACTACATTGATGGTCTTGGTTTTAGCCATCGAGTACAAAAAGAATAGCTCTCTCTGAGTAGCTACCCCAGTGCTATCGCCTCTTCCGAACAGGGTATAGGCTAATCCTTTTTGGGTGTACCTGAAATATGGATTCTGGATGCCTGAGGCTTTCGCACCTTTGGAGAAGTAATCCATCCTCCCGGTTATGGCGATCCAGAAATCCTTAGGTGAGAACCCGTCTGGGACTGCTCCGGGTCCGTTCAGAGGGAGTCGGAGTATTGCAGCTAACTCCTCAACAGACAATTCATGATAATTGTTAAATAACCAGAAATGTAAGGTGCCGAAATAATACCTGGTTGTGTCAATCCACCGCTTTTCCAGCTAGAACTCCAACGTGCTGAGGAACTCGAGAGTAATGCGCTCGTAGGTCGGCGCCTCCAAACTCATGAACTCGAGCATTCCCAAAACATGGAACATTCGGTCTACCTCAATTTTCAGCCCTAGAGCGTTCAAAGTATGCTCACACATATACCGTGTCGGCGTGAGCTTGCGCTTCCGGTGAATTTGGTATAGCCGTTCTTGTTCCGGATTGTCAAACACAATGCTGTATGGATTAGGATTCCGACTCGGGCGCTTCCGTGACTTCGCCATCTCTGCAAGTTGTTGCTTTCTGGTAAGGATTCTTTACGGGGGCATTTTGGACCTACAAAAATTAGAAATATTCCGAACTTTCGAGTTAGGAAAATTTGATACCGTGGTTAGAACCGGGACGCGAGGTGAGTAATATTTGTGAAGGGTGTTTTGGCGATAGGTGAGTGGAAATTGGGTTTATGGAAGGTTTTGTGTGGTGAGGTTAGCGAGTTTTAATGGAGGTTGTAAGAGTGTGAGAGACAGAGATGAAGAATTATGAGAGAGAGTAATGATATGTGGAGTGAAAATCAGATAATAATGCGGTACTTGAGGAAAAAAGGTGTGGTTAAGAATGGATTAAGTGGGTGGGCCGCACGAAAAATCAAAAATTTCAAAAAAAAATTCAAAAAATCCATCTGCCTGACACGGCCGTGTTAGCTGACACGGGTGGCTATGTTAGCTGACACGGGTGGTCGTGTCAGGCTACTGGTTTACCACGTTCCAAAAATTTTCCTACAGTTCTCCTGACAAGGCCGCCCGTGTCAGGCCACTGTTTACAAGTCCAAAACTCCTTTTTCCTACAGTGCTCCTGACACGGGCCGCGTCAACTGACACGGCCGCCCGTGTCAGGCCACTGTTTACCAGTCCAAAAAAATCCATTTTCTTACAGTGCTCCTGACACGGCCCGTGTCAGTTGACACGGGTGGCCGTGTCAGGCCACTATTTTGCAAAATTCTTCATACATTTTCCTCTCCTGACACAGCCCGTGTCTGCTGACACGGATGGCCGTGTCTGGCTATCCTTTCGGCCGTTTTTCGGTTTTCTTGTCAGGTCATTCGCTGGTTGCTCTGGCTATGAGATGTTCCCTCCTTGTAGAGCTTCTGTATACCTATAGACACACACAACTGATTAGAAATAAAAAGCGTGGGTTGCCTCCCACGAAGCGCTTCGTTTAATGTCGCATGGCTCGACGGTTCTCCGTATGCTTAGGTGAGACGAATTTTTTTTATAGGACCACCCTTCTGGTCTTGTATGTAAGGTTTCACTCTCTTCCCATTCACCTTGAATGTGTCTCCATTCGCTGGATTTTTTAGTTCAACGGCTCCATGCGCAAATACCTTTTGTATCTCAAAGGGTCCCGACCATTGGGACCTCAGTTTCCCTGGGAAGAGTTTCAACCTCGAGTTGAATAATAACACCAGTTGTCCTTCCTGAAGGTCTTTCTTCTGAATGCGCCTGTCATTCCAGGTTTTGGTTTGCTCTTTGTATATCTTGGCATTCTCATACGCTTGATTCCTGAACTCTTCCAGCTCTTGTAATTGGAGGATCTGAGATTTACCCGCTTTGGCAAGATCATAGTTGAGGAATTTGGTAGCCCAAAATGCCCTATGCTCAAGTTCGAGTGGTAGGTGACAAGCTTTACCATAGACTAACTGATACGGGGACATACCTATTGGTGTTTTGAACGCTGTTCGGTATGCCCAGAGTGCGTCATCGAGCTTGATTGACCAATCCTTTCTTGAGGCACTGACAGTTTTTTCTAGGATTTGCTTGATCTGCCGATTGGATGCCTCAACCTATCCACTTCTCTAGGGGTGGTGTGGTGTGGCGATTCTATGCTTGACATTGTATTTCCGCAGTAGGTTTTCCATCAATTTATTTAGGAAGTGGGTACCTTCGTCACTAATCAGTGCTCTTGGTACCCCAAACTGTGCAAAGATACAATTCTTGAGGAAATTGATTACCACCTTTGCATCATTCGTGGGCAGTGCAACTGCTTCCACCCATTTTGACACATAATCAACCGCAACCAGAATGTATTGCTTTCCAAAGGATGGTGGGAAGGGTCCCATAAAATCTATCCCCCACACATCAAACAGTTCGACTTCTAACATGGCATTCTGAGGCATCTGATTTCTTTTGGATATGTTGCCTATTCTTTGATATCTGTCGCACTCATTTACCACTGCTTGTGCATCTTTGAACAGTGTGGGCCAGTACAATCCAGACTGGAGGACTTTGGCTGCGGTTCTGTCTCCGCTAAAATGTCCTCCATATTCTGAGTTATGACAGGCTTTTAAAATGTCTCTCTGCTCTACCTCTAGAACACATCTTCTGACTAGGCCATCTAATCCCTTTTTGGAAAGGAATGGATCGTCCCATACATAGAACCTGCAATCATGCAAAACCATTTTTCGTCTGTTAGAGTCAAAGGCATCAGGTATCAGTCCACCTACCACAAAGTTCGCGTAATCAACGAACCATGGGATATGCGTAACGACTAGAATACGTTCGTCCGTGAACTCATCTCTGATGGTGTGCGTTTCTTCTGTTTCTTGGATCGGAGTCATCCGAGACAAGTGATCAGCAACAGTGTTTTCACTACCCTTTTTGTCTCTGATTTCCAGGTCAAATTCTTGTAGTAGGAGGATCTATCACAGCAGCCTCGGCTTGGATTCCTGTTTTGCAAAAAGATATTTCAAAGCAGCATGGTCAGTGTATATAATTACCTTTGATCCCAGCAGATAGGATCTGAATTTGTCAAAAGCGTATACCACCGCCAGGAGTTCTTTTTCTGTGGTTGCATAGTTCATTTGAGCAAGGTTGAGTACATGGCTTGCATATTAGATCACATGCAAGAGCTTCTCCTTGCATTGCCCGAGTACTGCCCCTACTGCGTTATCACTTGCATCACACATTATCTCAAAAGGAAGGGACCAATCTGGAGCAATAACTATGGGCGCTGACACCAGCTCTCTCTTCAAGGTCTCGAAGACTTTCCTGCATTCTTTGTCAAATAAAAACGGGGTATCTTTTACCAGCAGACTAGTTAGTGGTTTGGCAATCTTGGAGAAATCTTTTATGGACCTGCGGTAGAAACCCGCATGTCCTAAGAAGCTTCAGATGCCTTTTTCATTCGCCGGTGGTGGTAAATTTGCTATTACCTCCACTTTTGCTATGTCTACTTCGATACCTTTGTTAGAGATCTTGTGTCCGAAGACTATTCCTTCCCGGACCATGAAGTGACATTTTTCCCAATTCAGGATCAAATTTGTTTGCTGACATCTTTCTAACACAAGTGACAGGTTAGTCAAACAATTATCAAATGAAGAACCGAATACTGAAAAGTCATCCATAAATACTTCCATATGCTTTTCGAGCATGTCAGCAAAAATAGAAGTCATACACCTTTGAAATGTGGCCGGTGCGTTGCACAAGCCAAATGGCCTTCTTCTATAAGTAAAAATACCATTGGGGCATGTGAATGCAGTCTTCTCTTGGTCTTCAGGGGGAACTGCAATCTGGTTGTATCCCGAATAACCGTCTAGGAAACAATAGTAATCGTGTCCTGCTAACCTTTCCAACATTTGATCAATGAATGGTAACGGGAAGTGATCCTTCCTTGTTGCCATGTTTAGCCTTCTATAATCGATGCACACTCTTCAACCTGTAACAGTGCGGGTTGGAATCAACTCATTCTTTTCATTATTTATTATCGTTGTGCCCCCTTTTTTTTGTACCACGTGGACTGGACTTACCCAAGAACTATCGGAGATAGGGTAGATTAGGCCCACATCCAAGAGTTTTACAACCTCTTTGCGCACCACTTCTTTCATGGCTGGGTTAAGTCTTCGTTGTGGTTGCACTACCGGTTTGTGGTCATCTTCCATTAAGATCTTGTGCATGAAAACAGTAGGGCTTATACCTTTTAAGTCCTCAATTGCCCATCCGATTGCACCCTTGTATTTTTTTAGCACTTGAATGAGTTCTGCCTCTTGGACATTCTTTAGACTAGCATTAATGATGGTTGGACATTTTTCTTTAGTGTCTAGAAATTCATACTTCAGATTTGTTGGCAACTGCTTCAGATTCACCCCTTTTTTTTGGTTCTTCAGTGACATCGGATGGTGGTGGTCTTAGACCTTCCCACCGGCGTGGTCTAGATCTAATCCATTCAGGTTGTTTTTCCATCAGAGCAAGCACCTCAGATTCTTCTTCATCTTCATTACTTTCAAAAATGGACAAGCTTAAGACCCGGTTTAGTGGTGACCGGGGTCTATGCTGGTCATTTCCTTGAGCAATTACTTGGTCGATTATCTCTATAGTGTTGCTTGTGCCGATATCATCTTTGTATTGCATGGTATTCCTCACATCTATCTTTAACTCTTCATCATAGACCTTGAGGGTCATAGTTCCTTCCTCAATATCTATCATACACCGTCCTGTTTCTAAGAAAGGTCTTCCCAATATGAGAAGGATCTCCTCATCCTTCGGCATTTCCAAAATGACGAAGTCGACTGGAAAGACAAACTTGTCAATTTTTACAAGAACATCTTCCATAATACCATAGGGTCGCCTAACAGAGCGATCCGCAAACTGAAGGGTCATTCGAGTTTCTTGAACAAAACCGATGCCTAATTTCTTATAGATGGACAGTGGCATCAAACTTACACTCGCTCCTAAGTCAATCAGAGCCTTCTTGAATTTTCTATCACCAATAGTGCAGGGAATAGTAACCGATCCGTGGTCTTTCTTTTTCACTGGGATTTTCATGCCTTGGAGAACAGCACTGCATGTTTCAATCAGGATGATCGGTTCCGTATCAGTGGAACACTTCTTGGAAATTATGTCTTTCATGAATTTGGCATATATTGGCATTTGTTCCAATGCTTCAGAAAAAGGGATATTGATTTCGAGTTTTTTGAACATCTCCATAAACTTCTCAAAATTCTTCTCATGTTGATTTTTCTTTTTCTGTCGTGGAGGGTAAGGGAGTTTGATTATGGGTTTTGGAACCTTCTCCTTATCCTGGACAGGAGGTGGTATTGCTTCTTCATCTTGGACTTTTGTTTCCTTGATTTCTAAATCCACCTCTATTAATCCATCTTTTTCTATATCATTTTCCTCTGTTGACTTTCCACTTCGGGTTGTGACAGTGTTAACCGTGTTATGTTCCCGCGGATTTGTCACCATACCACTAGGTAGGGTGCCAGGGGGTTGAGAGTTTGAAGCTAACTGTTGTGCTATCTGTCCCATTTGAACTTCAAGATTTTTGATGGAGGCTGTGGTGTTTTTCTAATTAGTCCTTGTTTCTTCATAAAACTGTATGTTGTGGGCTGCTAACTTTTCAATGGAAATCTCCCATTCAACCTTTTTTGGTGCCTGCTGTTGTTGTTGCTGTTGTTGATACTGAGTCTGATATTGCCCTGTACCTTGTTGCGGAACATTCCCTCTCTGATCTTTCCAGGAGAAGTTTGGATGATTCTTCCAACCTGGGTTGTAAGTGTTAGAGTAGGGATTATTTTGCTTCAAGAATTTGATCTCTTCAATTTGTTGGGGAGTCACAAAGAAATAGACCGTATGATGAGGTCCATTACAAATTTCACAAGTACTCGCCTGAGCTGGCTGAACCTGTGCTATCTATTGTGTACCTATATTCATAGCTTTCAGCTTTTTGTCTACTTCGGCAGCAACAGTGTCTTCCAGACGGATTTTATTTGTCTCTAATTTTAGAATAATTACCCCGTCTGGTTGACTGGTACACCTGTCATATAGCTCTAGATGCTCATTGGCAGCTATTGCTTCAATAATCCTCTTGATACCAGTGGCTGTTGAGAAATTTGTTGAGCCACCGGCTGCTGTATCAATCAACTATTTTGTTTTTATTTTCAGTCCATTAACGAACATTTGCATTTGTTCGGTCTGATCCATATTATAAGTGGGACACGCGACTAATATTCTTTTGAATCTTTTGTGAGTGTCTCCCAATGATTCACCATCCTTCTATTTGAAATTCAAATTTTCATACCTTTTTCTCAGAAATACTGATGCTGGAAAATAGTCATTTAAGAATGCAGTTTCCATCTCCTCCCAGGAAGTGATACTACCGGCAGGGAGAGAATAGAACCATTCTTCCGCGTCTTTAGCTAAAGTGGACGGGAACATTCTTAATTTTTTTGCTTCATCAGTATGACCATCAATTTTCAGGGTGGTGCTCATGGTTAGAAATATTTGTAGGTGTTTGTTGGCATCTTCATTAACCTTTCCGGTGAAAGGTTTTTTTTTTCAATTGATTGATCGTGCTAGGATGTAGTTAAAAATTCGTCACATTCACCGGTTGGTTAACAATGGTCAGTCAACCACCCGGTGCATTTGCACCTCCATAGTCACCCAGGAGTCTTTCCGGAGGTGGAGGAGGTGGAATTGGAGGAACTTCAGCCATTGGTTCCTTGACTTCTGAGTAATCAGAGGTACTTTCTTCTGTAGAATCCACTCTTTGTTCTCCACGTCTTCTGTGAAGGGTTCTCTCGATCTCTGTGTCAAAAAGAAATTCAGCTGAGGGTTCTCCTCGCATACACAAATTAGTAAATTATAAATGACAGAAAAAAAAATTTATTGCAGAGCAACAAAATTTTAATTGAAATAAAATTAAACTCTATATTTTTGGCAGTCCCCGGCAACGGCGCCAAAAACTTGATCGGGAAAATAGTAAGTGTACTATTTTGCATTTTATAGTAATAATGGGGAAATTCCCTGAATGTCGATCTTAAGGACTGCACGTTAGTATTAAGTTTAAATTATCATTCAATTAAACAAAAAGTATTAATTTGGTATTTTGAGTGTAAAAATATAATAATAAAAGTAAAGGTAAAGAAATATGAAAATAAGGGTTTATAGAGAAAAAGGAACAATGCAAGGGAAGGTGTATGATTTATCCCTGTAATAACTCTTAGTCACTATTGCATCAACAAATATCAATTACTACCAGTTCTCAAGGGTATTTTCTCCCAAGTCCTTGGTGAGAAAACCTTTATTCAATTTACCCTAATTCCTATGTCCATAGTCAATTAGGGTGAAGTTAAGCTGTATAATATCAAGAATACTCTGGTTCATACAAGGTATCCTTAGTCTTATGTGATATCTACTGTAGAGTAACTTTATGAAAACCTTATCAATGGCGGTCCAGCCTAATTGATAACCACAAATCAATCTCAATTGGTACGAAAGAGAAAGCAATAAACACATCAAAAGGTTACCGTAAAAACAATATTATAAATGCAAATGTAAACTCAAATTCATTACAATTCTAAATCAGGGAAACCCCCCATAACATTGGGGGGTTTAGCTACTCATATTGTTTAAAACAAATTCAAGATAAAAATTACACATTACAAGTAATTGGATGACTTTGATCTTCAATCGCTCCCGCTCATGAATATCTTCAGCTCTCCGAATGCCTTGATCTCTGTAATACTTGATTGCTTCACAATATTGTGTTTTGCCGTATTCCAAGATGATTTTTCCTTTGGCAGAAGACCTCTTTTTATAGTGAAATCTCCCAGCAGCAGTTGGACAGGTCCAAAGATATCTCTAAAAAGCCCGAAGAATGAAAAGCCCGCGAAAATTGGAAATTTTGGGCTTGGGCTGACAGGGCCCGTGTCAGCTGACACGGGTGGCCGTGTCAGGCTACTGTTTTCTTCACTTGCTTCCCTTGCCCTGACACGGCCCGTGTCAGGTGACACGAGTGGCCGTGTCCGGCCTCCTATACCGGGGTTTTCTGCTCTTTTGCGTGCCGGAATCTTGCACTGTCTTGTTCTGAGTTCTCCGGTTCTTCTACCTGGATCTGTCGGACAAAAACACAGCTATCCCACGCATAAAATCAAGATAATAAAAGATAAAACATAACAAAGATTAAAAATGCGTAAATAAAATAATAGAAGTAAAACTAACTCGAAATGTACCATAAAGGCTTGCACAGTGTGTCAAATGTCTCTGTTTTACGTCGGATCAGTAATGAAAACTCAATGTAAATGGTGATTGATCAGTTATCTTGATCAAATTGGAAAATTGAAATACTTGGGAGACATATATGATGGTTAGGAGCTTTGTGGACCATTGTCATGCTTTTTCTCATCATCCTCTATCCATTTCGTTGGGCTTAGGGGCCTCCTAGGAGCATTGGAGCACATGATCACTTGAGCTTCAAAACAAAAAGAGTTAGTGACATATTTTTGTGCTTTTGGTTAGTAATCAAAATAAGAAAAGCAATAATATACAGTACAAGCATGCTTGGTGGTCTTAAACCACTCACACAAGTCCCAACCCTAGGGTTAAGGAGCCAAACATGCTATGATCCTTGAGGCAATGCACTTGTGCAAAATCATGATGCCATGAGGGATCTTAGGGTCAAAATTAGGGTCTTACAACGTGGAGTTGAATTTTGAGGTGTATGAACTGAGTTGCTTTGATTTGACCTCAAAGCAACTCAATCTTCTTTCCTACATTGGTAGGACTTCAGACAACCAAGGATCCAAGAGAGTTGATGAGAATTGAGGGAGAATCTAAGAGAAGAAAAATCTGGAAAAATACCTTCAATGTTGTGCAGAACTTGATCTCTCTTGCTTCAATTCGTTCTTGGTCTTGCTTATGGAGCTTGCAGAAGTAGATTAGGAATGGTACAAGGCTTTGGATCCTGGAGTTCTTGAATCTCCAAACAGTGAGATTCAAACTCAAATTTCAAGTGAAATTTATCAGGTTTTCCTTTGAATTATAAGGGTTTCAATGGTTGGAGGCAAAGATGGCGCGCAAGATCCTTCAAATCAGATGCAAGGGACCTTTATTTATAGCAAAATGTAAGTGATATTTTCACACTTGAAAATGCTTCCAAAATTGGCAATGTGAAGTGCACGCTTGCATGGTGTAGCGGGGTATTCGTTACCTTTAGATTTATTGACTAAATCAAAAGTAAGCATATAATTCGTGTCACCACCGCACTTTTATTTATCCAAAAGAAAGGTTAAAAAGCGAACAAAAACCAAGTAAGAAGTTTTATTAAATCAAAAACTAATAAAAATGTCAGAGATCTGGGTAAGGGGGTTGGTTATGAAATGGGAAGGTTTTAAGCACCCAAAACATCCTCAGTACTCTAAGGGAGCCCTTTTTGCAAATGTGTGTTGTAGGTTGGTATTTGTGAAAAGATTTGTGCGAACAAGATTGGGGGGATGAGAAGAGAATATACATTATATTTACAATTTTGTTGTTTGAATGGATGAACCTATTGCCTACGTACCATCACAAAGGTAGGATCAAAACCTCGTAGTTCGGGGTATAAATCTCAAATATTGGTGAATTGATTTGATCAAAAGCCTTAAGGTCTTTTGTTATCAAAGGGAGAAAACTCAACCTAAACCAACAATCCTCCATGTGAGGAGAGCTTCAACATACTAGTGAGGGGTTAACCCTATAATAAGTATGGAAGACTTATAGTCCAATCACTAAGGATAAGGTGAGGTTTACATCAACCACTGTGATAACTCAAACCTAATGATTAATGTTTATGAAAAAGGTTTTAACAAAGGTGGCCATTGAAACCACAAAATCAACTTGAAGTGAGTTGTATTTACAAGTTAGGAGTATTCACAAAATAAGGTGAGGTTTACATCAACCACTGTGATAACTCTCACTAGAGGTTTGGGCTTCTGCTTCCTTGGCCTGTCCAATATTCTCTCTTTCAGCTTGCTCCAAGCTTGCAATCAGAGCCCCCAATGCTTCTTTCCTGACTGTTGCTACCCTTATCCCTGTATCCAATTCTTGACAAGTTTCCTTCAGCTCAGCAATAACACAACCTTTTGAGGCTGGCTTTTTCACATCAGATGTCATGACAATGTCTTCAACATGACTGCCTTCAAACAATTTGTAGTGAACTGATAGAGGAGGTTTTCTTCTACTAGGAAGGTCATTTGTACTCAGAATCCCAGGGTGTTCGATCAGGATAATCCCACAAATCATTGAGGGAAAAGCTATAGGCAGCTTTACTGCATTTGTGGAAGCATGTTTGACAATTTGTTCAAACATAAATCTACCATAATCAAATTTCGGCTTGGTTCCAACAGCAAAGATAAATTTTCCAAGGGCATTTGAAATTGTGGAAATGTGGTTGGTAGGTACCCAATTTGCAGACCCTATCTTATGCAATATGGCATGCTTAACAGTCAGCTTCCCAGCAGGGAGATGCTTTTTAATAGGCCACTCCTTCACCTGTCTTGCTGTAATTTCCCTACAGACCTCATTGTTTTTGGCTTCTAGTTCACATGCGCCTTCTGTACCTCTTCCTAGAAACTTGTTAATCACAATGGGAGAAAATGTGATACACTTCCATCTTACAAAACACTTTACAAAATTCCTTGCTGTTTTTATCAACAATATCTTCAGGAATATTGACAACGAATTCCTTAACCAATCCTTCATAGCACTGAGATAACCCAACCACATTCTTCATTAACCCAACATTTTTAATTAGGTCCATGACCTCTTTGACCTCAACAGCATCCTTGCCTAACTCTCTCTCAATAGCCACCCTTCTTTAGATCACAAACTTCCATTTTGTTGCTCCATCATCAAGATGGAAAGAGATATTGTCCAAGTGTACAGCAGCAACTTTCACATGGGACTTCCTAAAAGGTGTCCTCTTCACAGAGGAGATGTCAGGGACATCATCTTCAACATCTTCATCAGACTCAGAAACTTCTCTCACCTTCCTCTTCCTGACATCAACTTTGCTCCAAGATTTTGAGGGACCTACACCAGTAGTCTTCTTAGCAGTTTTGGCTGACATTATTTCAGCCACAGACCTACCTTTTCTAGTCTTTATCCACTTAGCCACACTAGGCTTTAAGTGATGAAGTAAGCTATTATCTTGATCATCAGACATATCATCCTTTAGGTCAATCACATTGGCAGTTGCAGAATCATGCTTCTCAGAATGTGAAGCATTGGCATGTGTAGATGCCACAGATTTTTTACCAGACACAGTTTTCCCTAAAGAGCACAAACCTTCAGCAGCCATATCCTTTTCAGATCTAGAGGAATCATCATCCTTCTCACTATGAGGTTCAACCTCAGGAGAGGGGTCCCTTCTTGATAGAGGAGTCATTTACTTTATGCAATTTAAAATCAAGTCATTTACCATTTCATTTGTCATTTACATATCATTTAACTTGTTTATGTTTATGCCATTTTCACTTTGCTCATTGGATCCATATATTGTGATTGTATATATTTGTTTGTATATTTTGTTTGTGTTTGTGGTCTTAGGACCTTAAAATACTTAATAAACAACAAAAACCCTAAAAAAATGTTTTGTGTGGATTGTTGGATTTAATCTGAGCTATTGGACTTAGAATTAGGCAACATATCCTATACAAAAGGACTTGGCCAATGCCAACATTTCTGAGACGAAGTTATGGTGATTTGAGCTTTCATTTGATCCAAGTATTGGGATCCCCTTGAATTCATCTGCTACATGGTCTTGATGCAACTGTTACTTTGAACCTATGTCTAATGTCTTATTCTGAGTAAAGCCAAGAAGTATGTCATCTGATACTTGAGAAGATAAAGAAGACTGTTAGCTAAGAAGATAAAGAAGACTGTCATCTGATACTTGGTTTCAGTTTCCCTAGCAGAGAAGTTTGAGGAATTCGCAGGGAGTTGGAAATGTTTGAGTAGAGGTTGTGTGTGAAAAGGTAATAGATGGAATTTCCAATACTAGGTGATGATTTACCATAAATGAGGCGCTTTATTTTAAATAAGCAGACAATAGTTTGATTACCTTTTCCACTCCAAATTAATTGCTACAAATTCTCATAAATACAAATCCCTAATTTCCCTCTTAGAAATTCAAATTGATTTGCATCCAAGGCCTTTGTAAAAATATCAGCTAACTGCATTTCAGTAGCAACATGCTCTAGGGCTATAAATTTATCTTCCACTAGTTCTCTAATAAAATGATGATGAATATCAATATGTTTTGTCCTGCTGTGATGAATAGGATTCTTAGAAATATTTATAGCACTTAGGTTGTCACAGTACAATGTCATGACATCTTGCGTGACATTGTATTCAGTCAGCATCTGTTTCATCCATACCAGTTGAGAACAACTACTTCTAGCTGCTATGTATTCAGCTTCAGCAGTGGACAGAGACACAAAATTTTGTTTCTTACTAAACCATGATATTAAGTTGTTCCCCAAGAAGAAGCATCCTCCTGATGTGCTTTTCCTATCATCAGCACTTCCAGCCTAATCAGCATCACAGTATCCAGTCAGCACAGATCCAGATCCATGAGTGTACAGCATCCCATAGTCACTAGTGCCATTGACATATTTCAGGATCCTTTTCACTTGGTTTATGTAACTCACCTTTGGTTCAACTTGATATCTAGCACATACACCTACAGCAAAGGCAATATCAGGTCTGCTTGCTGTGAGATATAGTAGACTCCCTATCATGCTTCTGTAGAGACTTTGATCCACACTGACACCATTTTCATCTTTAGAGACTTTCAGATGAGTAGGAGCAGGTGTCCTTTTGTGACTTGCATTCTCCATGCCAAACTTCTTAACAATATTTTTGGCATATTTTCTTTGAGATAGAAAGATACAATCTTCCATCTGCTTGACTTGTAGCCCAAGAAAATAGGTTAGTTCTCCAACAAGGCTCATTTCAAATTCAGACTGCATTTGTTTAACAAAATGTTCAACCATCTTATTTGACATCCCACCAAACACAATATCATCCACATATATCTGAGCCACCATGAGTTTTCCTCCTTCATTTTTGACAAATAAAGTCTTATCAATGCCTCCCTTCCTGTATCCATTGACAATGAGAAACACTGTGAGTCTATCATACCAAGCCCTAGGAGCTTGTTTCAACCCTTAGAGGGATTTCCTCAACTTATACACATGCTTTAGAAGATTTGGGTATGTAAACCCTTTAGGTTGTTCAACATACACTTCCTCATTTAAGTAACCATTCAAGAAGGCACTTTTTACATCCATTTGGAACAGTTTAAACTTCAGAATACATGCTACTCCGAGCAGTAGTCTAATGGACTCCAGGAGAGCTACAGGGGAAAATGTTTCATCAAAGTCAACTCCTTCAACTTGAGTGTATCCTTGAGCTACCAATCTTGCTTTATTTTTAGTAACCACTCCTTGTTCATCATATTTATTCTTGTAAACCCACTTTGTTCCAATAACATTTATTCCTTCAGGTCTTGGAACCAATTCTCATACTTCATTTCTCTTGAATTGACCTAACTCTTCCTGTATGGCATTGATCCAGAATTCATCAGTTAAGGCTTCTTTAACATTTTTGGGCTCAATCTTGGACACAAAACAGCCATGTGAGATCACTTCCCTTGATCTAGTGGTGGCCCCTTTATTTGGGTCTCCTATAATGAGATCTTTCGGATGATCCTTCTGAATTCTGATAGAGGGTCCCTTATTAATTTTATCAGCTTCAGGTTTAGCTTGAGTGGGTTGACTCTCATTACTTTTGTCTGGGAGATCAGCTAGGGCATCATTTAGAGATGTCTCAACATTGTCTGTGACATTAGTCTGTTGATCATCATCAACAACATTGATAGATTCCATCATTACTCTTGTTCTGGAATTAAAGACCCTAAATGCTCTGCTGTTTGTTGAGTAACCCAGAAATATTCCTTCATCACTCTTGGGATCCATCTTCCTTCTTTGTTCATGATCAGTCAGGATATAACATTTACTACCAAACACATGGAAGTATTTGACAGTAGGTCTTCTTCCTTTCCAGACTTCATATAAAGTAGTTGGAGTCCCTTTCTTCAAGGTTACTCTGTTGTGAACATAGCAGGCTGTGTTCATAGCTTCAGCCCAGAAGTGGTAGGGCAACTTCTTAGCATGAATCATAGCTCTGGTTGATTCTTAGAGAGTTCTATTTTTCCTTTCTACCCCGCCATTTTGCTGAGGGGTAATGGGAGATGAGAACTCATGACTAATTCCTTCAGATGAACAGAATCCACTAAATTTACTGTTCTCAAAATCTTTCCCATGATCACTTCTGATTCTGATAACCTGACTTTCTTTTTCTCTTTGAAGTCTTAGGCAAAGATCTTTGAATACCTCAAATACATCAGATTTTTCCCTTATAAAATTTACCCAAGTGTATCTGGAGAAGTCATCTACCACCACATAAGCATACTTTTTCCCACCAAGACTTTCCACCTGCATAGGTCCCATCAAGCCCATATGGAGAAGTTCCAGCACTCTGGATGTGGTGTCATGTTTGATCTTCTGATGTGACATCTTTGTCTGCTTTCCAATCTGACACTCCCCACAAACTCTTACTTCATCAATCTTTAATTTTGGGATTCCTATGACAACTTCAACAGATATAATCCTCTTCATTCCTTTAAGATGCATATGGCCCAATTTTTGATGCCATAGTTTCACTTCTTCTTCTTTGGCTAGAGTACACATTGATGAATAACCAGTTTCTTGAGAACTCCACATATAGCAGCTGTCCTTAGACCTGACTCCTTTCATGATCACTTCATTTTTTTTATTAGTAATCAGACATTAAGTATTTGTGAATTTTACATTTAGACCTTGGTCACACAGTTGACTGATGCTGATTAGGTTTGCAGTCAGTCCTTTAACAAGTAGCACATTATCAAGGTTAGGGACTCCAGGACAGTTTAGCTTTCCAATCCCCTTGATTTCACCCTTTTCTCCATCACCAAAGGTTACATAGCTGGTGGCATGAGGATGAAGGTCAATTAGCAGGTTTTTGCTTCCAGTCATGTCTTTGGAGCATCCACTGTCAAAATACCAGTCTTCTTTGGCTGAAACTCTGAAGGAAGTGTGAGCTATCAAGTTAGTAGCACCAGTCCTAGGAACCCATTGTTTTCAGTTGACAGGGATGTGGTGTTTGGGTCTAGGTTGATGATGAGAAAGAATAGGATAGCCATACAACTTAAAGCATAATGGTTTTATGTGGCCAAATTTTCCACAGTAATGACATCTCCATCTTTGGTGTTTTCCTTTATGTTGTCTTTCTTTGTGATGTTGTGACACATGGTGTGACATCTTTGGTTATCTACCAGTGTGACTACACTCAGGAGTGGATTCATTGAACCCAAGGCTAGACTTGTCTCCTGCCATTTTTCCAGTCTGGAGGATTTTATCTATGGTGTTAGATCCACTGTTTAGCATTCTGACATACTTTGTCATCTCATCCAGTTTGGAGTTCAAGAACACGGCTTCAATCTTCAACTTAGAAATGGTTTCCAAGTGTTCTGTCTTCTCATCCTCTAGTTGTGTTATCAATTTCTTCGGATTTTCCACTTGTTGACACACTTCTTCACTTCTGCAACACAACTTTCTGTAGGTAGTGGATAACTCATCAAAGGTTACTTCATCATCACTTGAGTCTTCATCAGACCAAGTAGCAGCAAGACTCTTCTTCTATTTCTTGAGGTAGGTCCCACATTCAGCTCTAATGTGTCCATACCCATCACATTCATGGCACTGAACTCCTTTTCCTTGTTTGGACTTTTCATCAGATTTTGTTCTTCTTCCAGCATCATTGGACCTACTGATGTCAAATGAGTTGTTCTTGACATTAGACTTTGACCTTACATCCATCCTTTTCAGGATTTTGTTGAACTGTCTCCCCAGTAATGCTACATCATTTGCCAGATCTTCATCAGTATGTTGACCACTTTCTTCCTCTTTCACTTCAGTGTTTGACATGAAGGCTATGCTTTTGGCTTTCTTTTCAAATCCATCACTCATTCCCAACTCAAATGTTTGGAGGGATCCAATTAGCTCATCCACTCTCATATTGCAGATGTCTTGAGATTCTTCTATGGATGTCACTTTCATGGCAAATCTCTTGGGAAGTGACCTGAGAATTTTCCTCACTAGTTTTTCATCTGACATCTTCTCACCAAGGGCTCCTGAGGCATTAGTAATTTCAAGGATATTCATATGGAAGTCATGAATATTTTCATCTTTTTTCATCCTCAAATTTTCAAACTTGGTAGTAAGCAGCTGCAATCTAGACATCTTTACTCTAGAGGTACCTTCATGAGTGGTTTTGAGAATATTCCAAGCATCTTTAGCCACCTCACAGTTGTTCACCAGTCTGAAGATGTTCTTATCAACCCCCATCGAATATAGCATTCAATGCTTTAGAGTTTCCAAGGGCTAGTTCATCCTCCTTCTTGGTCCATTCTTCCTCAGCCTTCTTATCAGTTGTAACTTCTCCTTCCTTAGTAATAACGGGATATTCCCAGCTTGTTAGAACAGCCTTCCAAGCCATATTATCCAATGATTTTAGGAAGGCTAACATTCGAGGTTTCTAGTAGTCATAGTTAGATCCATCCAGAATTGGTGGCCTGTGAATAGATCCTCCGTCTCTATCCATAGTACCAGAAAGTAACGTCCCAAGATCTCACCCAGAATCAGAGCAGGATGTCTGCTCTGATACCAATTGAAATTCTGGTATCAGATATGAGATGTCGAAGGTAATGTCAAGACACTAATATTTGAACAATATAACCAGGATGAAAGATAAAGAAACAATAGTGCAAGTGACACAAGCAATTGTTAACCCAGTTCGGTGCAAACTCACCTACGTCTGGGGGCTACCAAGCCAGGAAGGAAATCCACTAAACAAAATTAGTTCAAAGACTCTTAGTAAACAACTTCAAGTTGCAGTCTTTTCACCTAATCTCTACCCGTGTGACTTCTATCTAAGAACTCTTAGATAAGAGACCCTACTCACTCCTCCTCAATCACAACAGTGATGTAAAAACAAATATTACAAAGAAAGAAGACACTCTTCAAGAACACATACTTGATCTTGCTTAAAAGCTTCAACCAAGTAAACACACACTCATGCTTCAAAGATTAGAGTGGACAAATTACAACACAAAAGTCAGTCCAATTCAATCATCAACAGGATGAATGAATGGCTCACAATACACAAGCTCACACAAGACTAAAACCCTTATTCTCTCTCACTATTTCGTTCGTTTTCTTGTGTGTTAAAACCAGGTTTTCCGTGCCCTTTAAATAGAAGCTTTTGAAATGGCTTGGACATCATAAAACCCTAAATCTATTTTCCTTTCGTATCTTCTTAACAGTTGATCATATCTTATTGGAAAATAAATCAATCTGGTTTTCATTACTGCTTGAATGGCGTGTTCAATCTCCACATCAATCACACACAAATTTGCATGAAAAGAGTAATCATAAGATACATAACATTCAGACTAAATGTTCTGTATACACGTGTCTTAACATCGGGTCTGACATCTCAGCTAAATCCTGTACAACCATATTTAAACACCCTATAGGAAGCTGATATCTTATGTCAAAAAAACACTCGTGACAACTTGTGATAACTCTAGGTTTTACCAAAATTGATGCCAAAACATAGAACCAACAAATAACATTGTGTTAGATGAACCAATACAAGTATGGATGAGATAGGTCCACCCTTTGATTTTTTTTTCTTTCTGTGTGTGGTATGTTTTACGAATCTCTAACATGCATTAGCACCTAAATTTGTATTGCTCGGCCTCAGATAGTTGTGACTTCTACATAAGTTCAATTATGATTGCTTAACATAGATCTAAATTTGACCCAAAAGGCATAGCATTCTAGTAAGTGAGATTGTAAGTCTCCCCCCTTTCATGGTATTGTGTGGAAACATAGCATTTTTTCCTTCCTTTGTAAGATGTCTTGGTTCAAGGATCCATGCTTGTGAATAGAGGGTTGAGTGTTCTCCAAAGAATGACTTAATCAATTGAAAAGCAAAACATCACTAACATCTAATCAACTAGCATTTGACTAATTTATATTAATATTGCTTTTATTTTTCAAGTCATTTACTTTATACAATTTAAAATCAAGTTATTTACCATTTCATTTGTCATTTACATATCATTTAACTTGTTTATGTTTATGCCATTTTCACTTTGCTCATTGGATCCATATATTGTGATTGTATATATTTGTTTGTATATGTTGTTTGTGTTTGTGGTCTTAGGACCTTAAAATACTTAATAAACAACAAAAACCCTAAAAAATGTTTTGTGTGGATTGTTGGATTTAATCTGAGCTATTGGACTTAGAATTAGGCAACATTCCCTATACAAAAGGACTTGGCCTATGCCAACATTTCTGAGACCAAGTTATGGTGATTTGAGCTTTCATTTGATCCAAGTATTAGGATCCCCTTGAATTCATCTGCTACATGGTCTTGATGCAACTGTTACTTTGAACCTACGTCTAAAGTCTTATTCTGAGTAAAGCCAAGAAGTATGTCATCTGATACTTGAGAAGATAAAGAAGACTGTTAGCTGTGAAGTTGCTTGCTTGGATGTGGCCATCTTTATTTGATGCCTTACTCGTCATATTGCTAAAGGGCTTGCTAATTATTGCTTGATTCAAACGTACGAAGGGAAAGTGAGTTTTCTATATGACATTCTTGTCTGTTGGATTGCATCCTATTGGTCATATCTTTTCAACTCTTAACTTTTACTTTTATGCTTAGGATTAGTCTCTTCATCTCCTCCCACTTCTTAAATTTCAAAATCTCTCCCCTTTTTTTAAAAAAAACCTTCTTTGCTTTTGATTTCAAAACTGAGACTTTATTGCAAATTAGAAACTTAGGCCTTATGCCATTGCATTTTTAAACTCTTTTCTTAATCAAGCTTGTAAATGAACTTAACCATATTGACTTGAAATTTCAAAAGACAAAAAGAAATAACACTCATTCAAACTTTTGGGCCCTTTGTGCCTCTTTTAAACTTAAATTTTTATTAAAAGCAATCCACACATTTTGAAATTGATACCATGAACTACGAGGTTTTGATCCCTCATTTTTATATTGGTACATAGGCACAAGTCCGAATGTCTTGTCAAACACAAAATGTAATTTAGTGAATCCTTTTCTAATCCCCACACTCCATTTGTTGCAAACATCTTTTATACCAAAAACACATACGCACATAAAAAAGGCCTCCCTATAAGTACCTAGGACACTTTGGGTGCTAACACCTTCCCTCTGTGTAACCAACCCCCTTACCTGTAATCTCTGGAATTTTATTAGTTTTGATTTGAAAACTTCTTATCTTTGGGTTATGTTCGTATTTTTCCCTTTTCCTTTGGAAACAATAAAAGCGCGGTGGCGACTCTGGTTTTATTGACGTTAAGTTTATCCATAGCTTAACGGTCATGATTTTACCGCTACATAAATTAAGTGGTGACTCTGCTAGGGAGTAGTTCTCAGTGGGTTTAGCCTACTTTCTTATGTGTCTATAATTGTATATTTTATTTTTTGTATACTTGTTTGTGTGATATAATCTGTTTGTTGTGCGTGGTGATCTCTGAGTGGTGAGATAAGTTCTAACCCGAACTTGAGTGAAATTAAGATAGGGGATGATATAGTCATGTTCGACTTGTATGGAGTAGTCCTTAACAAGTTGGCTTGAGACCCATCTACTTAGTGGAGACCCTTTTGGATCTATTGATGTCACATAAGTTATTTGTGGATAGGCATTACTTTCTATGATTTTGGGACCGAGAAGCTGAGGATCGTAGAACATTTAACCCAACTTGGCCTATTTAGGATGTAGTGCGGAGACTGTTCAGGTGTAGGCTTGATAATAGTTGTTACGTGATACTACACTCAGACGAGTTTCTCTTGAGAATATTATGGGTTGATGAGTCAGTAATCCTAACCTATAATATCCGATAGATGGAATTAAGATTTAGGGAACTTTTTAAAACATGATCTACGAGTTTTATCCTTAGTACACTCCTTTGGGATGGTTCTTAACCTGACTTCATGCTCGTGACTCATAACAAACCCTTTGATTCTTGGTTGATCCAATCAAGTCTTGTCAATATCAATGGAACTTGGGTGTTGATAAGGTGAAAACCATAATCCACCAAAATGGATGATTGATCTTGACAATGACTTGATTTATCCCTTGACCTTTGTTTGTTTGCCTTATGTGTGATCCCTTATTTGTGATTGTTGCATTCATGCGCATCATAACATTCATCACATGAAAAATAACTTCAAGGAACTGAGGTTTTATTTGCAAATATTTTCAGACCTTGGATTGTGGATGAAGGAACACTGAGAAGTACAATTTCAGATGTCCTGATTTGAAAGAGCTAAGGAAGTTGTCATCCTTTGTATTAGATCCCTTGGACTTCAAGCAACGTCATGGGAAGATTTTATCTGTTTTATTTATTAAGGTGGTTGAAGGAATCTTGAGTGTGTTGGTTCAGTTTTATGATCCTCTCTACCGTTGCTTCACTTTTCCTGATTATCAGCTTATGCCTACGTTAGAGGAGTATGCCCATCTCTTGGGAATACCTGTTTCTAACAAGGTGGCTTTTAGTGGATTGGGTTGACTTATGGGTTCCTCATTGGGAAAGCTACTGTCTTTGCTCAAGCCGGTAGTGTGCATGCTTTGAAGCCATCTTTGTGTTGCTCATCTATGTTTTAACTTTGTTCCCTAATATTGATGGTTTTATTACTGCTAATGCCATTAGAATCTTCTTGATTGGGAATCATGTGCCTACTCTGTTGGGTGATATGTACTTCTCTTTGAATTTGAGGAATTCTAAAGGTAGTGGGACTATTGTTTGTTGCGTCCCTCTTCTGTACAGGTGGTTTATTTTTCACTTTCCTCAGACGCCTACTTTTGTGGAGAACAAACAATGTCTACGGTGGTCTCAGAGACTTATGACTCTCACTAATGATGACATTGTTTGGTATGATTCTATGTTGAGTAGCTTGGATATCATTGACAGTTGTGGAGAATTATCTAATGTGCCTCTCATTGGTACACAAGGAGGAATCAACCACAACCCTGCTCTGGCTCGTCGTCAACTTAGGTTCCCCTTGAGAGACAAACCTAATAACACTCAGTTAGAAGGTCTTTTCTATTAAGAGGGTAAAGATTCCCAACATTTGAAGCAAAAGATGGTACATGCTTCGCATAATATGCATAGGAAAGGGAGATCTGAGCTTGGTCCGTGCAACTGTGTAGCTTTGGCAGCTTACACTACTTGGGTGAAGAAGAGAGCTTTGGAGTTGAAGATGTCGTATGCTTGTGAAAGACCTATGACTTAGGTTGTGGCTGAGCCATCAACTCTCCCTAACCAATATGTAGAGGAGTTGAAAGACGCACTCGCCAAGATGAAGCAAGAGAATGATATGTGGGAAGAGCGGTTCCAAGCTTTGAGCCGAAAGCATGAGGAGTTGCAGTTTGAGTCGAAGGATAAGGACGCGCTTATTGAGCTTCTTGAAGACCAAGCAGTGAAGAGACAGAGAGACCCATATGGACCATCGTCCTCTAGTATGCCTCATCTTTCCGGTGAAGGCTCAGATGAAGACATCTTTAGAGACCGAGATCCGACGCATGTGAAGGAAGTACGCGTCAGTAGCCAGATCATCTGACACAGTTGTTAGGGGATCCTTAGGATGATTAGTTTCTTTTTCTCTTATATTTGTACTTTGGTATCTGAAATTGTACTCAGTGTTATCCTTCCAAATTTTATGAATAAAAGAGATTTTATGGTCAATCAAATTGTTATTACTATTATTATTTGAATATATTTGCAAATAGAGCTTCATTTGTTCCTTGAAATTAAAAACAAACAAAAACATTGAATTTCATGCATCACTTGCATAGTAGGTTTTCTTCTGCTAGATGTCTTATCGGTTATTCTTATGTGCTTCAGCCAAGCTGACTCACCGATACAACACTCGTGCCAAAATTATGGAGCATTTGGAACAAGAGAACAGAGAGCTAATGGATGAGATTGCCCGACTGACTGCATTAACACCTAAAATTTTATTGCCCGACCTCAGATAGTTGTGACTTCTACATAAGTCCAATTACGATTGCTTAACATAGAGCTAAATTTGACCCTAATAGCATAGCATTCTAGTAAGTGAGATTGTAAGGCTCCCATTCTTCATGGTATTGTATGAAGATTTTACCTTTTTTCCTTTCATGGGAGCTAGTGGCATACTTGTTAAATTATCCAAGTTGGAGCCTTTCTCATGGAAGATGTCTTGGTTCAAGGATTCATACTTGTGAAAGAATGGTTGAGTGTTCTCCAAAGAATGACTTGATCAATTAAAAATCACCACTAACACTTGACTAACTTTTGACAAAAATTTGATTAATTCTTGTTAATATTGCTTTACTTTCAAGTCATTTACTTTATGCATTTTAAATTTCAGTCATTTATCATTGTAAGACCCTAATTTTGTCCCTAAGATCCCTCATGGCATCATAACATTGCATTTGCATTGCCTCAAGGATCATAAGCATCTTGGTTCCCCTTACCTTTGGTTGGGACCTCTTGTGAGTGGTTTGAGATCACCAAGCATGTTTGAATTGTATATTATTGCTTTTCTTGTTTTGTTTACTAACCAAAAGCACAAAAATATGTCACTAACATCTTTTGCTTGTAGCTTGAGCAATCACAAGGTCCAAAGCTTCTAGGAGATCTTTTGTGCAATGATAAGGCCAAGAGGAGATGAAAGCAAGCATGGTAATGGTTCCCAAAGCTCTCCTCCATAAAATATGCCTCCCTAGTATCTCAATTCATCATTTTGATCAAAGCAAGTCTAAGGGTTTGAGGTTTGTCCCCCAAGGAAACCCTAGTTCATCTAATCATCCACCATGCCTTGCTCTTGAAGCAACCTCGGCCCATGATCAAATATAATCAAGGGAAGTTCTTTAACTCATCATTTCATGCATATTTGAACTTATTTGAGTGTCCTCAATCATCAATTCATCAAGATATGATTCATGGACTTGAGAAGTTGATCAGTCAATTCATCTGACTATTTTCAAATGCACTGAGACCTAGCGTTTTATGTGTTGGTCAAATGGATATGATCCCAAAAGAAAAAATGTTCTTAAGAACAATATGAACAACTTTCATGTTCATCAAAAATTGATTTGAAGCTTGGAAGGTCAACTCCCATTCCAAGACATTATAGGTCATTTTGATTGAAACCCAAATTTTGGGTCAACTTCCCAAGGACATAACTCATTCATTTTTTATGATTTTGAGGTGGGATTAAATGAATTGGAAATCTTAAGATGTCAACTTCAAATGTTATGTTGAACAAAATTTCAAAAACTCAAAGTAAATACATGTGATAATGCAAAACATTATTGGTCACTTTGGACCAAATGCATTGGAAGGCAAAAAAGTACAACTTCAAGTGCCCATAACTCTTTCATAAAAAATCCAAATGATGCAAAATTTAAGTCCATTTTGATTGTATTGAAGAGATATACAACTTTGATGTTGGAGGTGTTTTCATTTGGGGCTTGCATCATCAAAACAGAAGAACTTGAACATTGGCCAAATTTAGAAACTTTGCCTTTACATGTTTTGCACCTTGCACTTTAAACTCAAATTTCACCAATTTCCACACTTCAAATGGATTTTTTCCCAACATAAAAATTGTTCCTTACATCAAAACCTTTCCAACCATTACTCACATGCTCATGTTTGGATTTGGAAATTGGCATTTTCGAAGAGGAGAAGTTTTAGGCATGATTATGCATAACATGTTGAAACTCATTATACAAGCTTGTGCATTGCCAATTCCACGACCATTTCAGCTCAATTATGCTTCAGAGTGCATTTGGCATTAAATTTGGGCCCTTTGAATGATCATGCAAGCCCATGCAATGAATATCCAATTCCATGCACACGGCTTTGATCACACTTACCTTGCCTTTCCATCTATAAATAAGAGCCTCACTCCATTCAAATTTCATCCATGAATCAACCTGAAGTGCTGCAGAAATCAAAACCGAGCCACACCTAAAGGAACTATTTCAATTTTCTTCATTTTCTCAAATCTGAAATTCAACTAAAATCAGGTTGAATTTCTAGATCTAAAGTTCCTAGACCTCTCTCTCATACTCCATTGATCTTCTGTTTGGCCAAAGGAAGCAAAGAAGCAAGGTCAAATCTCCAGAATTCAAGGTTGTTCTTCAACTGGTTTTCTCTTCGAAACTCACCATTTATTGATCTACTTGCTTGGATATTGTGTTGGCTGAAGTCCTCTTCATAGAGGTAATTGTTTTGAATGCTCAATTGTTGAAATCCATGAAGTTCACTTGAACACCACAAAATTTCCATCTCTGATTTCACTCAATATAGAGATCTAGAGTGGAATTGAGTGGTACAAGGATGATGTACATCATCCCAGCTTTCCAATGATGTATGGATCGTGTATTTTGATTAAGTTTTTGTTGTCTGCAATTTTGGCCGAAAAATACAAGCTCGCCGGAGAAGACGGTGGCGCTTGCCACCGTCTCCTTTCCAGTTTGAATCTGGACCGTTGGATTGAGTTTCCCAGATCTAATCCTGGCCTTTGCTTCTTTTGACTTTTAATAATGCCATGTGTTTCGTTGATGACTTTGGTACACCATGGAAGCGCGCATGTGGAGCGTCTGATCAGCCACGTCAATTAATGAGGCTTGATCAGACGCTCCTTGTTTTTTTGAATTTCTTATTTTCTGATTTTATTTCTTTTATTTCCATTATTTTCAAAAATTCATATCTTCTTCATTTTAAATCCAAAAAATATAGGACCAATTGCATTCTTCTCCAAATAAATTCTAGTTTCTGATTTTGATTTTTAATATTTTTTATTTCACCATTTGATATTTTTTGTGAATTTTCTCTTTTCTGGTTATTTTTAATTCATTTTAAATAGTTTTTGATATTCAAAAAATACAAAAATATTTTCCTAACCTATTTGAATGATGATGAATCTATGAAAAATATTCTCATCAATTTTTTTAATTGATTTGAGATTTATTTGAGATTTTAGTTCAATTAGGTTATTTTTATTCATTTTTAATTGATTAAAAATAGTTTCTAACTTTTAAAAATGCTGAAATTTTTTGTCAAACTTTGTTTGACCTTGTTGAACTTGGGATAAATCACTTGGACATTTCAAGGTTGATTTGAAGTGATTTTGAAGTTTGACCTTTCTTTTATTTTTTAATTCAAGTTTATTTAAATATTAAAAATGCCAAAAATATTTTGCTGATTGTTTGACCTCCAATCTTCATCTCATTTCTGATTTCTCATTGTTTGACTTCGACTTTCAATGTCATTTGGTCAATACACATGGATTGGTACATTTTTATTTCACCTTATGCATTTTAATCTTTCCATTTTATAATCCATTATTCATCTTCTTCTTCTTCTTCTTCTTCTTCTTTCTTTTTGATCAATGAGTTAAAGGTTGATAAGTTAGCATTGATTAGGGATGCTTAATCTTCCTTGATTCAAATCTAATTTATCTTGATCAATTGATCAAGTGAATGGCTTTGCATTAAGGATAGATTGTTTCCTAAAACATGCAAAGGACTTAAACTAATACAAGATCAATCCTCTTTTCCTTTTTGGCATGGAAAGTTGTTGGAACTTGGTTCACTAATCAAGACTTCTAACTTGTGTTGTTGCCTACATTATTATTGACCGACCTCAGATAGTTGTGACTTCTACATAAGTCCAATTACGATTGCTTAACATAGCGCTAAATTTGCCTTATGGCACACTAACTACTAACATTAACCATTAACCATTAACATTTACTTTTTTCTCTTTACTTTTATGCAATTTACTATTCTTGTACATATTATTCATTTGCTTTTCTCTTTGCTCATTTGAGCACATGTTTATGCTAATGCAATTTGCCTTTTGCTCACTTGAGCACATAATTGTGTATATATCATTGTGCTTGTGTTTTTGTTTTGATTGTTGAGAACCAAATGCAAAAAATGGACAAATGGACTTAGTTTCTAGGACATTCCCTATGCAAAAATTCGAGTAAAAGGACCTTAATGATGAAGATGGACTAGAAGGACCAAGCCTCTAAACTCACTCTTGTCCATTCATGATTTGCTTCATAAAACTCTTTGGTGTGTGTGTTCTTGTGCTAGGGATTCCATCTTGATTCAAACTTGAGGAACTATTGCCATGAGCTTCTAAGAGAAAGAATTACAAGATGCCTTGAAGAGCCTTCCAAGAGTTCATTTGATTGATGATTGCTTGGTTTTATGTTTATGTGATTGCTTATTCCAAAGGATGGGAGCTACTTGGATCATCAATATGATCTCAAGAGAGGAACTCCATTGTGGTTTTGTTTCTTATTCCTTACCTCTTGCATGCTTAGGTCTTTAGCCCTTCTTCTTCTTCTCTCCACTCTAACCCAAGCCAAAACTTTTGTGCAAACACTTAACATTTGTTTTCAACATTAGAAACCTAAGCCTTATGCTTTTGATTTTCAAACTTTCTTTTCATAATACTTATTCTGAAATGAATCTTTAAGTCCACTTTGACCATTTTGTATATACTTCTAATTGGTAAATATAACCCACTCAAATGTCTTTTTATGGTTCCAATGGCCATTTCCTTAATCAAATTTTTCATAACCTTTAGCTGTTAGGTTTGAGTTATCTTGGTGGTAGATGTAATACTCACCTATATCCTTAGTGATGGACAATGAGTCTTCCATGCTTATTATAGGTTTAACCCCTCACTAGCATGTTGAAGCTATCCTCACATGGTGGATTCGTGGTTTTAGATTGAGTTTTCTCCCTTTGATAACAAAAGACCTTAAGGCTTTTGGACCAATCAATTCACCAACTCATTTTTGAGATTTTTACCCCGAACTACGAGGTTTTGATCCTAATCTTTTTTTTTAAGACGGTACGTAGGCAATGGGTTTATCCATCCAAACACAAAAATGTAAATAAACTTGTATATTCTCTTCTCATCTCTTCAATCATGTTTGCACAAACAAATTTTTCAGAAAACAACAACCTTACAACAGATGTGAAAAGGGCTCCCTAGGAGTACCTAGGATGTTTTGGGTGACTAATACCTTCCCATTGCATAACCAACCCCTTTACCCAGATCTCTGACTCTCTTTTACTAGTTTTTGATTCGATAAAACTATTAGGTTTTTGTTCGCTTTCTAACCATTCCTTTGGATAAATAGAAGTGCGGTGGCGACTCGACTTGTATGATTTACCTTGGATTTAGTCAATATCTCTAATGGTAACGAATACCCCGCTACAGAAAAGTGGCGACTCTGCTGGGGAAAGCTTTTGCCTAGTGGGTTTTGCCTACTTTTCATACTTGTTGTATTGTATTGTATTGTTTTGTGACATATTTTTTGTGCAATTTGGGATTACTGTATTGTATGTAATGATTGAATTGCTTGAATATTAATTCCTTGTATGCTTGGTGATCTTTGTGAGATGAGTTCTATACCCGAACTCGAGTGCACTTAGGATAGGAGAATGGCATAGTCTTGTTGACTTGTGTGGAGTTATTCCTTAGCAAGTTGACTTACAAGTCCATTCACTTGGTGGAGGTCATGTTAGGATCAATAATGTCACACAAGTAGTTGTGGTTAGACATTACTCTTTCCAATATAGACCTTAGAAGCCAAGGACCTTAGTTTACCAAGCCCATCTTGGCCTATTCTTAGGATGTAGTGCGAAAGTCGTTCAAGTGTAAGATTTGATACGATTGTTACGCGATACTACACTCATAAGAGTCTCTCTTGAGAATATTTTTGGAATACGAGTAGTCGTTTCTCCGATAATATCCGAAAGATGGAATGATGACTATGGGAACCTCTTGTAGAACATGTTTGGCAGGTTTAAACCCTAATACACTCCCTTTGGGTGGTTCTTAACCGAGACTCCATGCTCGTGACTCACAACAAACCCTTGATTCGTGGTTGATCCGTTCATGTATCCTTAATATCAATGGAAGTTGGGTGTTGATAAGGTGTAAACCATAATCCACCAAAATGGATGATTGATATTAAGGATGATATGATTCATCCCATGACCTTTGTTTGGTGTGCTTTCCTTGATCCTTGAGTGTGATTGTTGCATTCATGCATTCGTGCACTCATTTGCATCCATATCATCAATAATGAAGAAAATTCTCAAGGAACTTAAGAGGTCTATTTGAAAATTTTCAGACATGGAAAGACAAAGAAGGAATACAAAGAAGTACAGTTTCAGACAACCAGATTTGAAAGAGTTAAGGAATCTGACATCCTATGTACTAAATCCATTGGGGTTCAAGGCTCGTTTTGGGAAGCTTCTTCCTCTTTTAACTATTCAGGTGGACGAAGGGTTGATGAGTGTATTGGTGCAGTTTTATGATCCCTTGTACCGTTGCTTCACATTTCCGAATTTTTCAGCTTTTGCCCACGCTTGAGGAGTATGCCTATCTTGTGGGTATACCTATTCTTAACCAGTTTCCGTTCAGTGGCTTGGAGAGTATTCCTACTTCTCAAGAGATAGCAGATATGTTGCATATAGATGAATCTCTGGTTGGTGCTCATATGACTACCAAAGGTGGAATTCAAGGTCTCCCTTCTGAGTTCCTCATTTCTCAAGCTACTGTGTATGGGAAGGCCATGAGTGAGGATGCCTTTGAGGCCATATTTGTGCTTCTCATCTATGGGTTAGTGTTGTTCCCCAACATCGACAAGTTTGTGGATGTGAACGCTATTAGGATCTTCTCTACTCTTAATCCCATTCCGACTCTGTTGGGTGACACTTATTTTTCTTTGCATATGAGGAATGCAAAGGGTGGTGGTGCCATTGTGTGCTGTTTGCGTCTGTTGTATAAGTGGTTTATTTCTCACTTACTGCAGAAGGTTGCCTTCAAGGAGAACAAAGGATGTCTATGGTGGTCCACGAGACTTATGTCTCTCACTAATGATGATATCTCTTGGTACAACCGTATGTATGATGGTGTGCAGATTATCGACTCTTGTGGTGAATTCTCCAATGTACCTCTTCTTGGTACATGTGGTGGGATTAACTACAACCCTATTTTGGCACGTCGTCAGCTTGGGTTCCCCCTAAAGGATAAACCTAATAACATTCTGTTAGAGGGTGTGTTCTTTCAGGAGGGTAAAGATCCCCAAAACTTGAAGGGCAGAATGGTCCGCGCTTGGCGCAAGATTCACAGGAAAGGAAGGAAGGAGTTGGGTCCTAAGAATTGTGTTGCTATGGAGCCTTACACTGCTTGGGTTAGGAAGAGAGCGTCTGAATATCTCATGCCTTATGAGTATCCAAGACCTACACCTTTGGTTATGGTTGGGCCTTCAACCCTCCCTGACCAAGGGGTAGAGGAGTTGAGAGACGAAGACCGATCACGTGCTTGGATCCGTGAAAGAGAGGAGTAGCTTCAGCAGATCAAGGAGAAGGATGCTTTGATAGAGTTCCTCGAACATCAGGTTATTGATGATCCTGATGATGCATGGACTTCTCTACTTCCTCAGTCTTCCAAGTTTTGGAAAAGGAAGTACGATCGACTCGCCAAGGAGAAGGCAGATATGGAGGCAGCCTACGAGAGGGAGGTGAAGAGGCTTTGTGCATCTTATCTTCCTGTGTCCAGAGCTTTGGATGATTGCTTCTAGGGATCCATAAGATGTTTATTTCCCTTCTCTCTTGTATTAGATTTGGTTACCAAAACTGTACTTCTTTAGTGTAAAAATGTTTCCAGATATTATTTGATGAGATATTTCCATATGTGATAAATGTTTAATACTTCCAAACTTTGCAAATAGAACCCTAAAGTTCCTTTGAAATAAAAGAAAAAATCATATGCACGAGCATTGCATGCATCATGTTCATAAGCAGGTTTTGTTCCCGGCTTCTTGTCCTGTTGTCTAACTCTGTGTTCTTCATTTATTTTGAAGACAAGCTGACTCACTGGTACTACACCAGAGCCAACATTTCAAGACTGATGGATCATTTGGAATAAGAGAACCGCGAGCTGAAAGAAGAAGTGGCCAGATTAAGTGCCTTGATGGAGTCATTCATGGCTGCCTAGAGCCAGTCTTCTCCGACACCTTCAACTCCTCCCCAGAGGACAGTCATCTCTAAGATTGTCTCCTCGACTGTGCCTGCGGCCAGTGCACACTTTGCTCCAACGGCCATGCCAGCCGGATTCCCGTGGGGGATGCCTCCCAATTTCATGCCCGAGGATCCTGCTCCCACCTTTGCTTCTATGTCGGCATCCAGCCCGGTCCTTGCTGTTCCTCCTCCTGTCGTGCATACTCTGCCCAGAGTAGACGAAACCATCTATCATTCTGAGTCGTCTGAGGGCCCAGATGTCTATGAGAAGATGGACGCTATGAACTATCAATTTCTTGAACTATCAAGTCTGCTGCCGAACTCTGCTTGGTTCCTAATGTGAAGATCCCTATGAAATTCAAGGTCCCTGACTTTGAAAAATACAAGGGAAATACTTGCCCTCTCAGCCACCTGGTCATGTATGCCAGGAAAATGTCGACTCAGACCGACAATGACCAATTGCTCATCCACTACTTTCAGGACAGTTTGTCCGGTGCTGCTCTGCGTTGGTACATGGGTTTAGACAGTGCGAACATCCGATCCTTCAACGATCTTGGTGAGGCCTTCGTCAACCAATACAAGTACAATGTGGATATGGCTCCCGATAGGGATCAATTGAGGGCCATGTCCCAGAAGGACAAGGAAACATTCAAAGAATACGCCCAGAGGTGGCGAGAGGTAGCAACACAGATCGTGCCCCCGCTAGAAGAGAAAGTGATGACTAAGATCTTTTTAAAGACCTTGGGTTCTTTTTATTATGAGCGGATGATTGCTAGCGCTCCTTCTGACTTCACCGAGATGGTGAATATGGGGATGCGTCTAGAAGAAGGGGTTAGGGAAGGGCGTCTGACAAGAGAAGAAGGCTCTTCTGCCAAACGTTATGGGGCGTTTGCGAAAAAGAAAGATGGAGAGGCACATTTTGTGACCTCCCATATGAAACCAAGAAGACCCTCTGTGAGGAGGAAGACCGTGCGTCCCGCTGGTAACCAGCACCAGATGGCTCATATAACACCTGTCTTCAGAGATAATCAGCAGTACCAGCAACATAACAACAATCAGCAACCACATCAGTAACATCAACAACAATAGCACCGTCCGCAACAGCAGGCCTACCAGCCTCGAAACAGTAATCAAACCAGCACAAGTTACGAGAGGACGAGGGTCACCTTCGATCCTATTCCGATGACGTATGCAGATTGATATCCCTCTTTGATAGAGAGGAAGTTGATTACACCGCGAGACCCACCGGCTATACCTACTAACCCCCAGTGGTGGTATAAGCCCGAATTACACTGTGTTTACCATTCTGGTTCTCCCGGACACGACGTAGAGAATTGCTACCCTTTGAAGACCAAAGTTCAAGACCTTGTGAGGTGTGGCATTCTGTGTTTCGAGGATGTAAGTCCTAACGTGAAGAAGAACCCATTGCCCGAGCATGGGAAGTCTGTCAACATGGTTCAGGGCTGCCCTGGCAAGTACAAAGTCAAATACGTCAGTCATATTCGACAATCTCTGGTCGAGATGCATCGTCTACTATGTGATTATAGTCATTATGAGCATGACCATGATAGATGCCGAATTTGTTCTGTTAATCAAAGAGGTTGTCGCCAGGTGCGCAAAGATGTTCAAGAAATGCTGGATGAAGGAGTTATTGAGATCCTTCAAAACAGAAATGTTGACGAAGATGCTGATGAGGTCAACGTAATTTCTCCAGTATTCCGGATCCTCGAGCATGTTATCATCAAGTATGATGGTAGCAAGCAGAAGGTTTCTCCCGCATTAACCATTAAGCTAGCCGACCCAGTACCATACTCTTCTGAGAAGGCAGTCCCCTATCGCTACAATGCTGTAGCAGTGGAAAATGGGAAAGAGGTGTCCTTGCCATCTTCATCTGTTGTTAACATTGTTGATGTTAGCGGTTTGACCCGCAGCGGTCGTGTATTTTCAGCACCGTCAAAGCCTCAAGCTAATGTTGATTTTGTTGAGCGCTCGATTGGGAATGCTATGAGCACTCTGAATCTGGCACTTGTTGTTAAGCCCTCCTGTACATTGAGAACACCTGCTTCTATTGGCCCGAGCGGCAATATGAAAGAAAGTTGCGATGAGATGCTGAAGCTCATCAAAAGGAGCAAATACAATGTTATAGACCAGCTTCTACAAACGCCATCCAAAATATCTGTGTTATCATTGCTTTTGAATTCGGAACCACACCGAGAGGCTCTGCAGAAGGTGTTGGATGTGGCATATGTGGATCACGATGTCACGATAGAACAATTCGATAGCATTGTTGCAAACAGTACTGCTTGTAACAACTTGAGTTTTTGTGACTCTGATCTCCCCGAGGAGGGAAGAGACCACAACTTGGCACTGCATATATCTATGGGTTGCAAGGAAGACGCCATGTCCAATGTGATGGTGGACACTGGGTCATCACTGAATGTATTTCCAAAAACCACTCTTACGAAATTGTCATATCAGGGGCCTCCCATGAGGCAGAGTGGAGTAGTTGTGAAGGCTTTCGATGGGTCTCGCAAAACTGTGATTGGTGAGGTTGATCTCCCAGTCAAAATCGGACCAAGTGATTTCCAGATTACCTTCCAGGTTATGGATATTCACCCATCGTATAGCTGTCTCCTAGGCAGACCATGGATTCACGAGGCAGGCGTCGTGACATCCACCCTACACCAGAAATTGAAATTTGTAAAGAATAAAAAACTGGTGGTGGTAGGGGGAGAAAAGGCTCTCCTGGTTAGCCATTTGTCTTCCTTCTCATATATAGATGCTGAGGATGAAGTTGGAACTCCTTTCCAAGCTTTATCCATTGCTGAACCTATTGAGAAGAGAACTCCTTCATTTGCTTCCTACAAAGATGCAAAGTTGGCCATTGAGCATGGTGTAACTGCTGGATTAGGGAAAATGATTGAGCTAGAAGATAACAAGTCCCGGGCTGGTATATGTTATTCATCTGGGGTTTCTAATACGCAAGGGTTGTTCAAAAGTGGAGGTTTCATCCACACTGGTCGAGACGAGGAGGCTGCTGCCATCTTGGAAGAGGACGAAGAGGATTCTGGCAACTTCGTCATCCCTGGGGGGATCTGCAATAATTGGGTCGTTGTGGATATTCCAACAGTTATCCATAAGTCAAAGTAATGTTCATTGTGTTTAAAAACCCTCCTCCCATGCCAAAAGGAGGAGTGATGACATTGTTGGCGCATAAATACAATGATATTTTCATTCAATAGATTCATGTTAAATGTTTGTTTTTCCAATTATTTTCCCTTTTCGCTTTTGCATGAAATTGGTGATCACATAAAACCCTAAAAATAGAATAAAAATCAATCTTTTCATCTGCATAATGATTTGCCTTGTTTGAATTCTAAAGCTCTTTATATCCAAAATCATTATGCAGGTTAATCAAACCCATTGAACATAATGATCCAACGCCATCTCCCAACTTTGAATTCCCTGTATTTGAGACGGAAGAGGATGATGTTGAAGAGATTCCTGATGAGATTATCCGTCTACTTGAGCATGAAGAGAAAATCATTCAGCCGCATCTTGTGAATCTGGAAACAGTCAACTTAGGGTCTGAGGATTGTGTGCGAGAAGTGAAGATTGGGGCACTCCTGGAAGAGTCTGTTAAGAAAGGGTTGATTGAATTGCTACGAGAATATGTTGATGTCTTTTCCTGGTCATATGAAGACATGCCCGGTCTAGATACAAATATTGTGCAACATTTCCTACCTTTGAAACCTGAGTGCGTTCCTGTGAAGAAGAAACTCAGAAGAACTCATCCTAATATGGCAGTGAAGATCAAAGAGGAAGTTCAGAAGCAAATTGATGCAGGGTTTCTGGTGACTTCTACATATCCTCAATGGGTGGCCAATATTGTGCCCGTGCCTAAGAAAGACGGAAAAGTCTGAATGTGTGTGGACTATAGAGACTTGAATAAAGCTAGTCCGAAAGATGATTTTCCTCTACCACATATTGATATGTTGGTAGACAATACAGCTAAATTCAATGTCTTCTCATTTATGGATGGATTTTCCGGATATAATCAGATCAAGATGGCAACCGAGGATATGGAGAAGACAACATTCATCACACCTTGGGGAACATTCTGTTATCGAGTGATGTCCTTCGGTTTGAAGAACGCCGGAGCCATGTATCAACGAGCTATGACCACCTTGTTTCATGATATGATGCACAAGGAGATCGAGGTATACGTTGACGATATGATCGCTAAGTCAAGAACGGAAGTTGAACATGTAGAGCACCTGTTGAAGCTTTTTCAGCATTTGAGGAAATATAAGCTTCGTCTGAATCCCAACAAGTGTACATTTGGAGTCCGTTCCGGCAAGTTATTGGGCTTTATTGTTAGTGAAAGAGGTATTGAAGTTGATCCTGCAAAGGTCAAAGAAATACAAGAGATGCCTGCGCCCAAAACTGAGAAGCAAGTCCGAGGTTTTCTTGGCCGCTTGAATTATATTTCCAGATTCATATCCCACATGACTGCCACATGTGCGCCGATATTCAAGCTCCTCCGGAAAGATCAGTCCCATGATTGGACCGAGGATTGCCAGAAAGCTTTCGACAGTATTAAAGAGTATTTGTCTGAACCTCCGATCCTGTCTCCGCCCGTGGAAGGAAGACCATTGATTATGTATCTGACTGTTCTTGAAGACTCAATGGGTTGTGTCCTTGGTCAGCAAGATGAATCAGGAAAGAAAGAATATGCTATTTACTACTTAAGCAAGAAGTTCACCGATTGTGAGTCTCGATACTCAATGCTTGAGAAGACATGTTGTGCTTTGGCTTGGGCTGCTAAGCGCTTACGCCAGTATATGTTAAATCATACGACTTGGTTGATATCCAGAATGGATCCGATCAAGTACATCTTCGAGAAGCCTGCTTTAATAGGAAGAATTGCCCGGTGGCAAATGTTGTTATCTGAGTATGATATTGAGTATCGAGCTCAGAAAGCTATTAAAGGTAGTATCTTGGCTCACCACTTGGCACATCAGCCGATTGAAGATTATCAGTCAGTTCAGTATGACTTCCCGGATGAGGAGATTTTGTATTTGAAGATGAAAGATTGCGATGAGCCTACGCTCGATGAAGGGCCAGAGCCTGGGTCCAGATGGAGTATGGTGTTTGATGGTGCTGTAAATCAATATGGAAATGGTATTGGGGAAGTGATTATTACTCCTCAGGGCACACATATTCCTTTTATAGCAAGGCTAACTTTCAAATGCACGAATAATATGGCTGAGTATGAGGCCTGTATTATGGGTATGGAGGAATGCGTTGAACTAAGGATCAAGCATCTTGATGTTTATGGTGATTCGGCCCTCGTTGTTAATCAGATTAAGGGTGAATAGGAGACGAATCAGCCTGGCCTCATCCCATACAGAGATTATGCGAGGAGGATTTCAACGTTCTTTATTGAGGTTGACTTCCATCATATTCCTCGAGATGAGAATCGGATGACTGATGCTCTCGCTACACTTGCTTCAATGATTGTGGTAAAACTTTGGAATGAAGTTCCCAATATCACTGTGATACGCTTGGACAGATCAGCTCATGTATTTGCAGTAGAAGAGGTGAAGGATGATAAGCCATGGTATTATGACATCAAGTGTTTCCTTCAGAGCCAATCTTACCCGCCTGGGGCATCTGTGAAAGACAGGAAGACTCTGAGGAGATTGTCGGGAAGCTTCTACCTCAATGGTGATGTGCTTTACAAGAGAAATTTTGACATGGTTCTGCTCAGATGCGTGTATAGACACAAAGCAGACCTATTAATGACTGAGGTCCACGAGGGTTCATTTGGTACTCATTCCAATGGACATGCCATGGCTAGAAAAATGTTGAGAGCAGGCTACTATTGGCTGACAATGGAGTCTGACTGCTGCAAATATGTGAAGAAATGCCATAAGTGTCAGATTTATACGGATAAGATTCATATTCCCTCGACACTTCTGAATGTGATTTCATCACCATGGCCTTTATCCATGTGGGGAATTGACATGATTGGCATGATAGAGCCGAAAGCGTCCAACGGACACAGATTTATTCTCGTAGCAATTGATTACTTCACTAAGTGGGTTGAAGCGGCATCATATGAAAATGTGACCAGGCAGGTGGTCGAGAAGTTTATCAAGAATCAACTCATATGTCGATATGGTGTGCCAGATAAGATCATTACTGATAATGGATCTAACCTGAACAACAAAATGATGAAAGAACTGTGTAGTGAGTTCAAGATTGCACATCATAACTCTTCTCCCTATAGACCCAAGATGAATGGGGCTGTTGAAGCTGCTAATAAGAATATCAAGAAGATTATCCAAAATATGGTTGTCACGTACAAATATTGGCATGAGATGCTGCCATTTGCTTTGCATGGATATCGTACATCTGTCCGCACTTCAACAGGGGCAACCCCCTTCTCTCTTGTTTATGGCATGGAGGTTGTACTCCCAGTAGAGGTGGAGATCCCATCAATGAGAGTGATTCACGGTCGCTCGCGGATCAAAAACGAGTGGTTTTTATAAAAACGTAATACAACGACAATTAAACTCGGATATCGTCTCAAGGATTCTTGTTTGTAATAATTAAACGTAATCGAATGGGGGGGTTGATTTGGTGTTCAATTACAAAAATGCAGAAAATAAGTGATTATGAAAAGTGATTATTTGAATAAGCTGAAACGAATCTACCCACTATATCATCTTCCGACTTATCATTGATCCCTATAAAATTCTAATTCTCTAAACGAGTCTGATCCTATTCGATTACAAAAGCTACTGACAAGCGCAATAACAATTATACGAAGTCTGTCCCTGAATTCCGAGTAAAGCAAACGGATTAAAACTATTGCGGATTAAGCAAACGCAATATGATCGAACGCGATAATGCAAAAGCTACACTAATCACGAAATTGATTCAAAAACAGACAACAATCAAATTAAAGAATTCTATCATGTAAAAACAATTAAATTAAGCAAGTAATTGTGATTATAGATATAATTCAAAGGAACAGATTAATGGAAAATTATAAAAGAACCTCAAAGTGGCATCCGATTACAGTGAATTGATTCTTGGGAAATTAGTTCACCATAGTCATTCTTTGCAAGCTCTCAAATTCGTACATGAACCGTGATTTTCCCGTTCCCCCCTCAATGGTGTACGGCTACTAGGTATATGGAAAACAAGGAATTTGGTTTACAACCCAACTGGGTCGAAAATATAACCCAGGCCCACAACATGACCCAACACTAAAATAAAATTCTAATGCTGTAACTTGAAATGAAATTCTGGAATTTTGAGCTCCGAATCTGACTTCGACACCAACACGAAAGTCGTAGCTCTCTCTCTTAGCTTTCCGACGATTTTTAGAACGCCTCAAACGGATTCCCGGAACTCCAGTTATGATCGTTTCCGCGCAGACTGCTAAAGCTGAAAAATAAGTGCGAAAATTAAATTAAACTAAAAATAAAATAAAATATGAAAACATAATAAAATATAAAAATAAACAAAATAAAATAAAGAAATGCCTAAGTAAAAAGTAGGAGAATTGTGCATAAATATGCACTTATCAAATTCCCCCGGACTTGAACTTTTGCACTCCGAGCAAAATTGAAATAAAACAAAGAAAGCACACACACATCAATAGCTACTCATTCCAGGCTACAAGTCTTCTTCGGTTAAGTTTGCATTGATAGGTACTAATCTTGCACACTAAGGATATTGTAAGAACACTAATCCACAGTTATGCAGACATAAACCTCCTGAATACACAAATCAACTCGAATCATATTATTATACTAAAGCCTAACTTACTCATCCTTCTTTTGCCCTTTTTCATTCAGGCGCAATCATATTAAGCCCGTTATCTCCACACACTCATAGCAAGGCGACCGGTTAGTGACTCTGATCCTTTTCTGCACGGGGTTCTGGTACTTAAGTGGCATAACCCTTTGCTTACTCACTTGTAGTTGCGGGGGATCGGACCGTAATTCGCCCTACCAAGTTCAGCACCAGACACCGCTGAACCAACTAACAACGAGTCAAAAACTTTTTTTTTGAAGGTTCTACAACCGTTGAGTTAAGTGACCGGGTGAGGGTCACCAAACTTAGAAGGTGCATTCCTTTATTTTATTTTATTTTTCTTTTTCGGAACACTCACTTATATTCATCGGCTTCCCTGTGTAGAGTGTGTGTGAGATGGTGCTGACTGCTGAAATAAACTATTCAAGAGCTATAAGAAAAATGAGAACTCAAGGCTATGTCATAACAAGTATTCAAAATGATTTTCATATTCAGGAGATTTAAGGTGTTAAAACGATACCGATCTTGTGAACTTTTCCCAAGTCTCTACAAACCAACCTCAAATTATTCTATAGCCTAAAACTTTCAACAAAAATACAATTTTTTTAGAAAGAAAACAAAAACAAAACAAAACAAAGAACAAAAACAAATAAAATAAAGTATTCCCTCCCCCACACTTAAAATATGCATTGTCCTCAATGAAAGAAACAAACATAAAATAAGAGGGAGAAGAGAGAGGAAAGAACACACCCGAGTAGTCAAGGAGGATAGGTGATCACATAAGCAGCCTTTCCCAAAGAGATATATTCTACATTTTCTTCTTCCAAAGTGGGGTTGTCATGGAATAGCTTTGGGTAATGTCCATTGAACTTGAAACAAGTAGCACATTGTCAAAGGAATAGCTTTGCAGTCAGTCCTTTAACAAGTAGCACATTATCAAGGTTAGGGACTCCAGGACAGTTTAGCTTTCCAATCCCCTTGATTTCACCCTTTTCTCCATCACCAAAGGTTACATAGCTGGTGGCATGAGGATGAAGGTCAATTAGCAGGTTTTTGCTTCCAGTCATGTCTTTGGAGCATCCACTGTCAAAATACCAGTCTTCTTTGGCTGAAACTCTGAAGGAAGTGTGAGCTATCAAGTTAGTAGCACCAGTCCTAGGAACCCATTGTTTTCAGTTGACAGGGATGTGGTGTTTGGGTCTAGGTTGATGATGAGAAAGAATAGGATAGCCATACAACTTAAAGCATAATGGTTTTATGTGGCCAAATTTTCCACAGTAATGACATCTCCATCTTTGGTGTTTTCCTTTATGTTGTCTTTCTTTGTGATGTTGTGACACATGGTGTGACATCTTTGGTTATCTACTAGTGTGACTACACTCAGGAGTGGATTCATTGAACCCAAGGCTAGACTTGTCTCCTGCCATTTTTCCAGTCTGGAGGATTTTATCTATGGTGTTAGATCCACTGTTTAGCATTCTGACATACTTTGTCATCTCATCCAGTTTGGAGTTCAAGAACACGGCTTCAATCTTTAACTTAGAAATGGTTTCCAAGTGTTCTGTCTTCTCATCCTTTAGTTGTGTTATCAATTTCTTCGGATTTTCCACTTGTTGACACACTTCTTCACTTCTGCAACACAACTTTCTGTAGGTAGTGGATAACTCATCAAAGGTTACTTCATCATCACTTGAGTCTTCATCAGACCAAGTAGCAGCAAGACTCTTCTTCTATTTCTTGAGGTAGGTCCCACATTCAGCTCTAATGTGTCCATACCCATCACATTCATGGCACTGAACTCCTTTTCCTTGTTTGGACTTTTCATCAGATTTTGTTCTTCTTCCGGCATCATTGGACCTACTGATGTCAAATGAGTTGTTCTTGACATTAGACTTTGACCTTACATCCATCCTTTTCAGGATTTTGTTGAACTGTCTCCCCAGTAATGCTATGTCATTTGCCAGATCTTCATCAGTATGTTGACCACTTTCTTCCTCTTTCACTTCAGTGTTTGACATGAAGGCTATGCTTTTGGCTTTCTTTTCAAATCCATCACTCATTCCCAACTCAAATGTTTGGAGGGATCCAATTAGCTCATCCACTCTCATATTGCAGATGTCTTGAGATTCTTCTATGGATGTCACTTTCATGGCAAATCTCTTGGGAAGTGACCTGAGAATTTTCCTCACTAGTTTTTCATCTGACATCTTCTCACCAAGGGCTCCTGAGGCATTAGTAATTTCAAGGATATTCATATGGAAGTCATGAATAATTTCATCTTTTTTCATCCTCAAATTTTCAAACATGGTAGTAAGCAGCTGCAATCTAGACATCTTTGCTCTAGAGGTACCTTCATGAGTGGTTTTGAGAATATTCCAAGCATCTTTAGCCACCTCATAGTTGTTCACCAGTCTGAAGATGTTCTTATCAACCCCCATCGAATATAGCATTCAATGCTTTAGAGTTTCCAAGGGCTAGTTCATCCTCCTTCTTGGTCCATTCTTCCTCAGCCTTCTTATCAGTTGTAACTTCTCCTTCCTTAGTAATAACGGGATATTCCCAGCTTGTTAGAACAGCCTTCCAAGCCTTATTATCCAATGATTTTAGGAAGGCTACCATTCGAGGTTTCCAGTAGTCATAGTTAGATCCATCCAGAATTGGTGGCCTGTGAATAGATCCTCCGTCTCTATCCATAGTACCAGAAAGTAACGTACCAAGATCTCACCCAGAACCAGAGCAGGATGTCTGCTCTGATACCAATTGAAATTCTGGTATCAGATATGAGATGTCGAAGGTAATGTCAAGACACTACTATTTGAACAATATAACCAGGATGAAAGATAAAGAAACAATAGTACAAGTGACACAAGCAATTGTTAACCCAGTTCGGTGCAAACTCACCTACGTCTGGGGGCTACCAAGCCAGGAAGGAAATCCACTAAACAAAATTAGTTCAAAGACTCTTAGTAAACAACTTCAAGTTGCAGTCTTTTCACCTAATCTCTACCCGTGTGACTTCTATCTAAGAACTCTTAGATAAGAGACCCTACTCACTCCTCCTCAATCACAACAGTGATGTAAAAACAAATATTACAAAGAAAGAAGACACTCTTCAAGAACACATACTTGATCTTGCTTAAAAGCTTCAACCAAGTAAACACACACTCATGCTTCAAAGATTAGAGTGGACAAATTACAACACAAAAGTCAGTCCAATTCAGTCATCAACAGGATGAATGAATGGCTCATAATACACAAGCTCACACAAGACTAAAACCCTTATTCTCTCTCACTATTTCGTTCGTTTTCTTGTGTGTTAAAACCAGGTTTTCCGTGCCCTTTAAATAGAAGCTTTTGAAATGGCTTGGACATCATAAAACCCTAAATCTATTTTCCTTTCATATCTTCTTAACAGTTGATCATATCTTATTGGAAAATAAATCAATCTGGTTTTCATTACTGCTTGAATGGCGTGTTCAGTCTCCACATCAATCACACACAAATTTGCATGAAAAGAGTAATCATAAGATACATAACATTCAGACTAAATGTTCTGTATACACGTGTCTTAACATCGGGTCTGACATCTCAGCTAAATATTGTACAACCATATTTAAACACCCTATAGGAAGCTGATATCTTATGTCAAAACAACACTCATGACAACTTGTGATAACTCTAGGTTTTACCAAAATTGATGCCAAAACATAGAACCAACAAATAACATTGTGTTAGATGAACCAATACAAGTATGGATGAGATAGGTCCACCCTTTGATTTTTTTTCTTTCTGTGTGTGGTATGTTTTAGGAATCTCTAACATGCATTAGCACCTAAATTTGTATTGCTCGGCCTCAGATAGTTGTGACTTCTACATAAGTTCAATTATGATTGCTTAACATAGATCTAAATTTGACCCAAAAGGCATAGCATTCTAGTAAGTGAGATTGTAAGTCTCCCCCCTTTCATGGTATTGTGTGGAAACTTAGCATTTTTTCCTTCCTTTGTAAGATGTCTTGGTTCAAGGATCCATGCTTGTGAATAGAGGGTTGAGTGTTCTCCAAAGAATGACTTAATCAATTGAAAAGCAAAACATCACTAACATCTAATCAACTAGCATTTGACTAATTTATATTAATATTGCTTTTATTTTTCAAGTCATTTACTTTATACAATTTAAAATCAAGTCATTTACCATTTCATTTGTCATTTACATATCATTTAACTTGTTTATGTTTATGCCATTTTCACTTTGCTCATTGGATCCATATATTGTGATTGTATATATTTGTTTGTATATTTTGTTTGTGTTTGTGGTCTTAGGACCTTAAAATACTTAATAAACAACAAAAACCCTAAAAAATGTTTTGTGTGGATTGTTGGATTTAATCTGAGCTATTGGACTTAGAATTAGGCAACATTCCCTATACAAAAGGACTTGGCCTATGCCAACATTTCTGAGACCAAGTTATGGTGATTTGAGCTTTCATTTGATCCAAGTATTAGGATCCCCTTGAATTCATCTGCTACATGGTCTTGATGCAACTGTTACTTTGAACCTACGTCTAATGTCTTATTCTGAGTAAAGCCAAGAAGTATGTCATCTGATACTTGAGAAGATAAAGAAGACTGTTAGCTGTGAAGTTGCTTGCTTGGATGTGGCCATCTTTATTTGATGCCTTACTCGTCATATTGCTAAAGGGCTTACTAATTATTGCTTGATTCAAACGTACGAAGGGAAAGTGGGTTTTCTATATGACATTCTTGTCTGTTGGATTGCATACCATTGGTCATATCTTTTCAACTCTTAACTTTTAATTTTATGCTTAGGATTAGTCTCTTCATCTCCTCCCACTTCTTAAATTTCAAAATCTCTCCCCTTTTTTTAAAAAAAAACCTTCTTTGCTTTTGATTTCAAAACTGAGACTTTATTGCAAATTAGAAACTTAGGCCTTATGCCATTGCATTTTTAAACTCTTTTCTTAATCAAGCTTGTAAATGAACTTAACCATATTGACTTGAAATTTCAAAAGACAAAAAGAAATAACACTCATTCAAACTTTTGGGCCCTTTGTGCCTCTTTTAAACTTAAATTTTTATTAAAAGCAATCCACACATTTTGAAATTGATACCATGAACTACGAGGTTTTGATCCCTCATTTTTATGTTGGTACATAGGCACAAGTCCGAATGTCTTGTCAAACACAAAACATAATTTAGTGAATCCTTTTCTAATCCCCACACTCCATTTGTTGCAAACATCTTTTATACCAAAAACACATACGCACATAAAAAAGGCCTCCCTATAAGTACCTAGGACACTTTAGGTGCTAACACCTTCCCTCTGTGTAACCAACCCCCTTACCTGTAATCTCTGGAATTTTATTAGTTTTGATTTGAAAACTTCTTATCTTTGGGTTATGTTCGTATTTTTCCCTTTTCCTTTGGAAACAATAAAAGCGCGGTGGCGACTCTGGTTTTATTGACGTTAAGTTTATCCGTAGCTTAACGGTCATGATTTTACCGCTACATAAATTAAGTGGTGACTCTGCTAGGGAGTAGTTCTCAGTGGGTTTAGCCTACTTTCTTATGTGTCTATAATTGTATATTTTATTTTTTGTATACTTGTTTGTGTGATATAATCTGCTTGTTGTGCGTGGTGATCTCTGAGTGGTGAGATAAGTTCTAACCCGAACTTGAGTGAAATTAAGATAGGGGATGGTATAGTCATGTTCGACTTGTATGGAGTAGTCCTTAACAAGTTGGCTTGAGACCCATCTACTTAGTGGAGACCCTTTTGGATCTATTGATGTCACATAAGTTATTTGTGGATAGGCATTACTTTCTATGATTTTGGGACCGAGAAGCTGAGGATCGTAGAACATTTAACCCAACTTGGCCTATTTAGGATGTAGTGCGGAGACTGTTCAGGTGTAGGCTTGATAATAGTTGTTACGTGATACTACACTCAGACGAGTTTCTCTTGAGAATATTATGGGTTGATGAGTCAGTAATCCTAACCTATAATATCCGATAGATGGAATTAAGATTTAGGGAACTTTTTAAAACATGATCTACGAGTTTTATCCTTAGTACACTCCTTTGGGATGGTTCTTAACCTGACTTCATGCTCGTGACTCATAACAAACCCTTTGATTCTTGGTTGATCCAATCAAGTCTTGTCAATATCAATGGAACTTGGGTGTTGATAAGGTGAAAACCATAATCCACCAAAATGGATGATTGATCTTGACAATGACTTGATTTATCCCTTGACCTTTGTTTGTTTGCCTTATGTGTGATCCCTTATTTATGATTGTTGCATTCATGCGCATCATAACATTCATCACATGAAAAATAACTTCAAGGAACTGAGGTTTTATTTGCAAATATTTTCAGACCTTGGATTGTGGATGAAGGAACACTGAGAAGTACAATTTCAGATGTCCTGATTTGAAAGAGCTAAGGAAGTTGTCATCCTTTGTATTAGATCCCTTGGACTTCAAGCAACGTCATGGGAAGATTTTATCTGTTTTATTTATTAAGGTGGTTGAAGGAATCTTGAGTGTGTTGGTTCAGTTTTATGATCCTCTCTACCGTTGCTTCACTTTTCCTGATTATCAGCTTATGCCTACGTTAGAGGAGTATGCCCATCTCTTGGGAATACCTGTTTCTAACAAGGTGGCTTTTAGTGGATTGGGTTGACTTATGGGTTCCTCATTGGGAAAGCTACTGTCTTTGCTCAAGCCGGTAGTGTGCATGCTTTGAAGCCATCTTTGTGTTGCTCATCTATGTTTTAACTTTGTTCCCTAATATTGATGGTTTTATTACTGCTAATGCCATTAGAATCTTCTTGATTGGGAATCATGTGCCTACTCTGTTGGGTGATATGTACTTCTCTTTGCACTTGAGGAATTCTAAAGGTAGTGGGACTATTGTTTGTTGCGTCCCTCTTCTGTACAGGTGGTTTATTTTTCACTTTCCTCAGACGCCTACTTTTGTGGAGAACAAACAATGTCTACGGTGGTCTCAGAGACTTATGACTCTCACTAATGATGACATTGTTTGGTATGATTCTATGTTGAGTAGCTTGGATATCATTGACAGTTGTGGAGAATTATCTAATGTGCCTCTCATTGGTACACAAGGAGGAATCAACCACAACCCTGCTCTGGCTCGTCGTCAACTTAGGTTCCCCTTGAGAGACAAACCTAATAACACTCAGTTAGAAGGTCTTTTCTATTAAGAGGGTAAAGATTCCCAACATTTGAAGCAGAAGATGGTACATGCTTCGCATAATATGCATAGGAAAGGGAGATCCGAGCTTGGTCCATGCAACTGTGTAGCTTTGGCAGCTTACACTACTTGGGTGAAGAAGAGAGCTTTGGAGTTGAAGATGTCGTATGCTTGTGAAAGACCTATGACTTAGGTTGTGGATGAGCCATCAACTCTCCCTAACCAATATGTAGAGGAGTTGAAAGACGCACTCGCCAAGATGAAGCAAGAGAATGATATGTGGGAAGAGCGGTTCCATGCTTTGAGCCGAAAGCATGAGGAGTTGCAGTTTGAGTCGAAGGATAAGGACGCGCTTATTGAGATTCTTGAAGACCAAGCAGTGAAGAGACAGAGAGACCCAGATGGACCATCGTCCTCTAGTATGCCTCATCTTTCCGGTGAAGGCTCAGATGAAGACATCTTTAGAGACCGAGATCCGACGCATGCGAAGGAAGTACGCGTCAGTAGCCAGATCATCTAACACAGTTGTTAGGGGATCCTTAGGATGATTAGTTTCTTTTTCTCTTATATTTGTACTTTGGTATCTGAAATTGTACTCAGTGTTATCCTTCCAAATTTTATGAATAAAAGAGATTTTATGGTCAATCAAATTGTTATTACTATTATTATTTGAATATATTTGCAAATAGAGCTTCATGTGTTCCTTGAAATTAAAAACAAACAAAAACATTGAATTTCATGCATCACTTGCATAGTAGGTTTTCTTCTGCTAGATGTCTTATCGGTTATTCTTATGTGCTTCAGCCAAGCTGACTCACCGATACAACATTCGTGCCAAAATTATGGAGCATTTGGAACAAGAGAACAGAGAGCTAATGGATGAGATTGCCCGACTGACTGCATTAACACCTAAAATTTTATTGCCCGACCTCAGATAGTTGTGACTTCTACATAAGTCCAATTACGATTGCTTAACATAGAGCTAAATTTGACCCTAATAGCATAGCATTCTAGTAAGTGAGATTGTAAGGCTCCCATTCTTCATGGTATTGTATGAAGATTTTACCTTTTTTCCTTTCATGGGAGCTAGTGGCATACTTGTTAAATTATCCAAGTTGGAGCCTTTCTCATGGAAGATGTCTTGGTTCAAGGATTCATACTTGTGAAAGAATGGTTGAGTGTTCTCCAAAGAATGACTTGATCAATTAAAAATCACCACTAACACTTGACTAACTTTTGACAAAAATTTGATTAATTCTTGTTAATATTGCTTTACTTTCAAGTCATTTACTTTATGCATTTTAAATTCAGTCATTTATCATTGTAAGACCCTAATTTTGTCCCTAAGATCCCTCATGGCATCATAACATTGCATTTGCATTGCCTCAAGGATCATAAGCATCTTGGTTCCCCTTACCTTTGGTTGGGACCTCTTGTGAGTGGTTTGAGATCACCAAGCATGCTTGAATTGTATATTATTGCTTTTCTTGTTTTGTTTACTAACCAAAAGCACAAAAATATGTCACTAACATCTTTTGCTTGTAGCTTGAGCAATCACAAGGTCCAAAGCTTCTAGGAGATCTTTTGTGCAATGATAAGGCCAAGAGGAGATGAAAGCAAGCATGGTAATGGTTCCCAAAGCTCTCCTCCATAAAATATGCCTCCCTAGTATCTCAATTCATCATTTTGATCAAAGCAAGTCTAAGGGTTTGAGGTTTGTCCCCCAAGGAAACCCTAGTTCATCTGATCATCCACCATGCCTTGCTCTTGAAGCAACCTCAGACCATGATCAAATATAATCAAGGGAAGTTCTTTAACTCATAATTTCATGCATATTTGAACTTATTTGAGTGTCCTCAATCATCAATTCATCAAGATATGAGTCATGGACTTGAGAACTTGATCAGTCAATTCATCTAACTATTTTGAAATGCACTGAGACCTAACTTTTTATGTGTTGGTCAAATGGAGATGATCCCAAAATAAAAAATGTTCTTAAGAATAATACTAACAACTTTCATGTTCATCAAAAATTGATTTGAAGCTTGTAAGGTCATCTCCCATTCCAAGACATTATAGGTCATTTTGACTGAAACCCTAATTTTGGATCAACTTACCAAGGACATAACTCATTAATTTTTTATGATTTTGAGGTGGGATCAAATGAATTGGAAATCTTAAGATGTCCACTTCAAATGTTATGTTGAACAAAATTTCAAAAGCTCAAAGTAAATACATGTGATAATGCAAAACATTATAGGTCACTTTGGACCAAATGCATTGGAAGGCAAAAAAGTCCAACTTCAAGTGCCCATAACTCTTTCATCAAAAATCCAAATGATGCATAATTTAAGTCCATTTTGATTGTCTTGAAGAGACCTACAACTTTGATGTTGGAGGTTTTTTCATTTGGGGCTTGCATCATCAAAACAGAAGGGCTTGAACATTGGCCAAATTTAGAAACTTTGCCTTTACATGTTTTGCACCTTGCACTTTAAACTCAAATTTCACCAATTTCCACAATTCAAATGGATTTTTGCCCAACATAACAATTGTTCCTTACATCAAAACCTTTCCAACCATTACTCACATGCTCATGTTTGGATTTGGCAATTGGCTTTTTCGAAGAGGAGAAGTTTTAGGCATGATTATGCATAACATGTTGAAATTCATTATACAAGCTTGTGCATTGCCAATTCCACGACCATTTCAGCTCAATTATGCTTCAGAGTGCATTTGGCATTGAATTTGGGCTTTTGAATGATCATGCAAGCCCATGCAATGAATATCCAATTCCATGCACACGGCTTTGATCACACTTACCTTGCCTTTCCATCTATAAATAAGAGCCTCACTCCATTCAAATTTCATCCATGAATCAACCTGAAGTGCTACAGAAATCAAAATCGAGCCACACCTAAAGGAACTATTTCAATTTTCTTCATTTTCTCAGATCTGAAATTCAACTAAAATCAGGTTGAATTTTTAGATCTAAAGTTCCTAGACCTCTCTCTCATACTCCATTGATCTTCTGTTTGGCCAAAGGATGCAAAGAAGCAAGCTCAAATCTCCAGAATTCAAGGTTGTTCTTCAACTGGTTTTCTCTTCGAAACTCACCATTTATTGATCTATTTGCTTCGATATTGTGTTGGCTGAAGTCCTCTTCATAGAGGCAATTGTTTTGAATGCTCAATTGTTGAAATCCATGAAGTTCACTTGAACACCACAGAATTTCCATCTTTGATTTCTCTCAATATAGAGATCTAGAGTGGAATTGAGTGGTACAGGGATGATGTACATCATCCCAGCTTTCCAATGATGTATGGATCGTGTATTTTGATTAAGTTTTTGTTGTTTGCAATTTTGGCCGGAAAACACAAGCTCGCCGGAGAAGACGGTGGCGCTGGCCACCGTCTCCTTTCCAGTTTGAATCTGGACCGTTGGATTGAGTTTCCCATATCTAATCCTGGCCTTTGCTTCTTTTGACTTTTAATAATGCCATGTGTTTCGCTGATGACTTTGGTACACCATGGAAGCGCGCATGTGGAGCGTCTGATCAACCACGTCAATTAATGAGGCTTGATCAGACGCTCCTTGTTTTTTTGAATTTCTTATTTTCTAATTTCATTTCTTTTAATTCCATTATTTTCAAAAACTCATATCTTCTTCATTTTAAATCCAAAAAATATGGGACCAATTGCATTCTTCTCCAAATAAATTCTAGTTTCTGATTTTTATTTTTAATATTTTTTATTTCACCATTTGATATTTTTTGTGAATTTTCTCTTTTCTGGTTATTTTTAATTCATTTTAAATAGTTTTTGATATTCAAAAAATACAAAAATATTTTCCTAACCTATTTGAATGATGATGAATCTATGAAAAATATTTTCATCAATTTTTTAATTGATTTGAGATTTTAGTTCAATTAGGTTATTTTTATTCATTTTTAATTGATTAAAAATAGTTTCTGACTTTTAAAAATGCTGAAATTTTTTGTCAAACTTTGTTTGACCTTGTTGAACTTGGGATAAATCACTTGGACCTTTCAAGGTTGATTTGAAGTGATTTTGAAGTTTGACCTTTCTTTTATTTTTTAATTCAAGTTTATTTTAATATTAAAAATGCCAAAATTATTTTGCTTATTGTTTGACCTCCAATCTTCATCTCATTTCTGATTTCTCATTGTTTGACTTTGACTTTCAATGTCATTTGGTCAATACACATGGATTGGTACATTTTTATTTCACCTTATACATTTTAATCTTTCCATTTTATAATCCATTATTCATCTTCTTCTTCTTCTTCTTCTTCTTTCTTTCTTTCTTTCTTTTTGATCAATGAGTTAAAGGTTGATAAGTTAGCATTGATTAGGGATGCTTAATCTTCCTTGATTTAAATCTAATTCATCTTGATCAATTGATCAAGTGAATGGCTTTGCATTAAGGATAGGTTGTTTCCTAAAACATGCAAAGGACTTAAACCAATACAAGATCAATCCTCTTTTCCTTTTTGGCATGGCAAGTTGTTGGAACTTGGTTCACTAATTAAGACTTCTAACTTGTGTTGTTGCCTACATTATTATTGACCGGCCTCAGATAGTTGTGACTTCTACATAAGTCCAATTACGATTGCTTAACATAGCGCTAAAATTGCCTTATGGCACACTAACTACTAACATTAACCATTAACCATTAACATTTACTTTTTGCTCTTTACTTTTATGCAATTTACTATTCTTGTACATATTATTAATTTGCTTTTCTCTTTGCTCATTTGAGCACATGTTTATGCTAATGCAATTTGTCTTTTGCTCACTTGAGCACATAATTGTGTATATATCATTGTGCTTGTGTTTTTGTTTTGATTGTTGAGAACCAAATGCAAAAAAATGGACAAATGGACTTAGTTTCTAGGACATTCCCTATGCAAAAATTGGAGTAAAAGGACCTTAATGATGAAGATGGACTAGAAGGACCAAGCCTCTAAACTCACTCTTGTCCATTCTTGATTTGCTTCATAAAACTCTTTGATGTGTGTGTTCTTGTGCTAGGGATTCCATCTTGATTCAAACTTTAGGAACTATTGCCATGAGCTTCTAAGAGAAAGAATTGCAATATGCCTTGAAAAGCCTTCCAAGAGTTCATTTGATTGATGATTGCTTGGGTTTATGTTTATGTGATTGCTTATTCCAAAGGATGGGAGCTACTTGGATCATCAATATGATCTCAAGAGAGGAACTCCATTATGGTTTTGTTTCTTATTCCTTACCTCTTGCATGCTTAGGACTTTAGCCCTTCTTCTTCTTCTCTCCACTCTAACCCAAGCCAAAACTTTTGTGCAAACACTTAACATTTGTTTTCAACATTAGAAACCTAAGCCTTATGCTTTTGATTTTCAAACTTTCTTTTCATAATACTTATTCTGAAATGAATCTTTAAGTCCACTTTGACCATTTTGTATATACTTCTAATTGGTAAATATAACCCACTCAAATGTCTTTTTGTGGTTCCAATGGCCACTTCCTTAATCAAATTTTTGATAACCTTTAGCTGTTAGGTTTGAGTTATCTTGGTGGTAGATGTAATACTCACATATATCCTTAGTGATGGACAATGAGTCTTCCATGCTTATTATAGGGTTAACCCCTCACTAGCATGATGAAGCTATCCTCACATGGTGGGTTTGTGGTTTGGTTGAGTTTTCTCCCTTTGATAACAAAAGACCTTAAGGCTTTTGGACCAATCAATTGACCAACTCATTTTTGAGATTTTTACCCCGAACTACGAGGTTTTGATCGTAATCTTTTTTTTAAGATGGTACGTAGGCAATGGGTTTATCCATCCAAACACAAAAATGTAAATAAACTTATATACTTTCTTCTCATCTCTTCAATCATGTTTGCACAAATAAATTTTTCACAAAACAACAACCTTACAACAAATGTGAAAAGGGCTCCCTAGGAGTACCTAGGATGCTTTGGGTGCCTAATACCTTCCCATTGCATAACCAACCCCCTTACCCAGATCTCTGACTCGCTTTTACTAGTTTTTGATTCGATAAAACTATTAGGTTTTTGTTCGCTTTCTAACCATTCCTTTGGATAAATAGAAGTGCGGTGGCGACTCGACTTGTATGATTTACCTTGGATTTAGTCAATATCTCTAATGGTAACGAATACCCCGCTACAGTCTGGTTTGGATTCTAAGATTCTGGAGCATAGATTACCTTTGAAGCCAGAATGCCCATCGGTCAAACAGAAGTTGAGAAGAACTCATCCTGACATGGCAGTGAAGATTAAGGAGGAAATGCAAAAGCAAATTGATAGTGGATTCCTTGTTACCTCTGAGTATCCACGGTGGGTGGCCAATATTGTGCTTGTTCCTAAGAAGGACAGAAAATTATGTATGTGTGTCGATTACAGAGATTTGAATAAATCCAATTTGAAAGATGATTGATATGTTGGTATATAATACAGCTAAATTCAAAGTCTTTTCGTTTATGGATGGATTTTCCGGTTATAATCAAATCAAAATGGCACCCGAAGATATGGAGAAGACCATATTCATTACACCTTGGGGAATATTCTGTTATATAGTGATGCCTTTCAGTTTAAAGAATGTTGGTGCAACATACCAGAGAGCTATGACCACTCTTTTTCATGATATGATGCATAAAGAGATTGAAGTTTGTGTTGATGATATGATTGATAAATCAAGTGACGAAGAAAATCATGTTGAGCATTTGTTGAAGTTATTCCAGCGTTTGAGGAAGTATTAACTCCACTTGAATCCCAATAAGTGTACTTTTGGTGTTTTTGTCTGGTAAGTTGTTAGGCTTTATTGTCAGCGAGAAGGGTATTGAAGTTAATCCTGCCAAGGTCAAAGCAATACAAGAAATGCATGCGCCCAAAACTGAGAAGCAAGTCAGAGGTTTTCTCGTCCGCTTGATTTATATCTTAAGATTTATATCGCCTATGACTGTCACATTTGCGCCTATCTTCAATCTTCTTCAGAAAGATCAGTCTTGTGATTAGACCGAAGATTTCCAGAAAGCTTTTAATAGTATCAAAGAGTATCTGCTTGAGCCTCTGATTCTGTCTCTTCCTGTTGAAGGAATACCTTTGATCATGTATTTAATTGTGCTTGATGAAAGTATGGGTTGTGCTCTTGGTTAGCAAGATGAATCTGGGAAGAAAGTGAAGGTGATTGGCATTCCAAAACGCAACGGAAGTTAAAATTTTCTCCTTTAGTGATCCTTACGAATGGGCATGATCAGTGATAGAATAGTTACCTCTTGTGACGATTGAAACCTTTGATGCAAATCTACAGAGCGATCACGAATGTTGAACGATTACAACGCCTCTACTCAGTCCACACGAACGGATTCCTTCAATCTCAGTGCTAGCTGCTATGAATGAAGGCTTTGAGTGAGTGAGTGAGTGAGTGAGAGAGAGAGAGAGAGAGAGAGAGAGAGAGAGAGAGAGAAACGAAAATGCAACCGCAATGAATGCTTCTGCACAAGGGTTCTATTTATAGAACCACTTGTGTGGGATTCAAGCTAAAAAACCCACTTAAGTGTAAGTGGCCCATATATTATAATATGCCCAAAATCATTTAAGCGCGTGGTACATTACCATATTTCGTATTCTACTTAAGTATAACATACCTTACGATGTTCTACAATTCACTTAAGTGCACTGTACCTTACAGTGTTCCTTAGTTACTCTATCTCTCATCAATCCGTCCTTTGTGTGTGACCCTGTAGGTTTTCGCGGCATTGGCAATTATATTAAATGACGTATTTAACATAATAAACAGTAAGCGGTATCTAGCAACACATCACTGCTACCCAAGACACAAAAATGTCATGTGATCTGACAATTCCTTCTGTGATAATACGTATGCGTATAATTACCCTTTTGCCCTTAGGTCTATATTGAACACAAGGTATAGACCGTGTCATCCTTATCCAGTTCAATATTGGGCCCATAGACATTTATCCTGTTACGCAGGATGGGCAAATTCCATCTAGGTCACTCATGTCCCTCAGCATGCTTCATGGAGTACCAATCAACTGTCTTTATGGTTATCCAGTTACGGACAATGTTTGATCAACAATAAAGCACTCGACTGTATATCTAAGGTCCATAGTGGTTTCAGGTTGAAGGATGGTATACACCATTATCACCACGAGAATAACTTATGACACTTTGCATAACTTTCTATATAGTATTCTCATAGCGGGTCAATCCAGTATAAATATTACTCTTAATATTCATACCTATGTTTGAGACTTGATAACTCCTTATCCATGATCCATGAGATGTGATCATCAGTCTATATACATAATAGTCTTAATGCTTTAATGTTATCCCACTTCACAATAAAGCTCGACTACGGATACTTTAAGAATAGTGTCCTTATGTTTAATGTGATCTCATGATCAAGTCACACTTGATACATTAAACGGACTAGCTATTCTAGGGACTTTATTAAACAAACATAATAAAGAAAAAGCCTTTTATTATTAATAAATAATTCGATACAAGTACCAAAAGTATTGGCCTCTAGGGCTTACACCAACAGAAAGAGCACGCAACTTACTGCCTTAGTAAGAATTTCATCGACTGTGAGACTCGGTACTCTATGCCTGAGAAAACATGTTGCGCATTGGCTTGGGCTACTAAGCGTCTACGCCAATACATGTTGAATCATACTACTTGGTTGATATCCAAAATGGATCCAATCAAATACATTTTTGAGAAGCCTGCTTTAACTAGGAGGATCGTCCGTTGGCAGATGTTGCTATCGGAGTATGATATTGAATAGCGATCTAAGAAAGTTATTAAAGGTAATGTCTTGGCTGACCATTTGGCTCACCAACCTATTGAATATTATCATTTACTGCAGTATGATTTTCCTAACGAAGATATTTTGTATTTGAAGATGAAGGATTGTGATGAACCATTGCTTGAAGAAGGGCCAGAACTTGGTTCCTGTTGGGGCATGGTATTTGATGGAGCTGTCAATTCGTATAATAATGGAATTGGAGAAGTAATTATTACTCCTCAAGGAACTCATTTTCCATTTATAGCTAGATTGACCTTCAAGTGTACAAACAATATGGTTGAGTATGAAGCTTGTGTTCTGGAGCTTAAGGAAGCCATTGATCTCAGAATTAAATATCTTGATGTCTATAGAGTTCAGCTTTGGTAGTCAATCAAATCAAAGGTGAATGGGAGATGAATCAACCCGGTTTTATACCATATAGATATTATGTGAGGATAATATCAACTTTCTTTACAAAGGTTAAGTTTCATCATATCCCTCGGGATGAAAACCGGATGGCAAATGCTCTCGCAATGTTGGCTTCCATCGTTTTGGTGAATTTTTGGAATGAAGTTTCTAATTTGATTGTGATGTGTCTTGATAGGCCAGCTCATGTATTTTCCATTGAAGAAGTCAAAGATGAAAAGCCATGGTATTATGATATCAAATGTTTCCTCCAAAGTCAGATTTACCCGTCTGGGGCATCTTTGAAAGATAAGAAGACTTTGAGAAGATTAGCTGGAAACTTCTACCTGAATTGAGATGTGCTTTATAAAAGAAATTTCAATATGGTTTTGCTCAGATGCATGGATATACACGAAGCAGACCTATTGATGACTGAAGTCCATGAAGGTTCCTTTGGTACTCATTCCAATGGACACACTATGGCAAAGAAGATGTTTAAAGCAAGTTACTATTGGATGACAATGGAATCTGACTGTTGCAAGTTTGTGAAGAAATGCCACAAGTGTCAAATTTATCCAGATAAGATTCATGTTCCTCCGACACTATTGAATGTCATTTCCTCCCCATGGCCCTTATCCATGTGGGGAATTGATATGATTGGCATGATTGAACCCAAAGCTTCAAATGGACATCGTTTCATTCTGGTGGCTATTGATTACTTCACAAAGTGGGTTAAGGCGACATCATATGCAAATCTGACCAAGCAAGTTGTTGTAAGGTTTATCAAGAATCAAATTATATGTCGTTATGGTGTGCTAAGTAAGATCATTACTGATAATGGATTGAACTTGTATAATAATATGGTGGAAGCTCTTTGCAAAGACTTCAAGATTGCACATCATAAATCTTCTCCCTACAAATCCAAGATGAACGATGTTGTTTAAGCTGCAAACAAAAATATTAAGAAGATTATTCAGAAGATGGTTATGACGTACAAAGATTGGCATGGAATACTCCCATTTGATTTGCATGGGTATCGTACATCCATACACACTTCAACAGGGGAAACCCCTTTTTCTCTCATTTTTAGTATGGAAGTTGTACTCCCCGTGAAGGTTTAGATCCTGCCATCGCGTGTCTTGACGGAAGACAAGTTGACTAAAGTTGAATGGTGTCATACCAGATATGACCAGTTGAATTTGATTGAAGAGAAGAGATTGACTGCCATGTGTCATGGTCAGTTATATCAATAGAAAATGAAGAAAGCTTTTGATAAGAAGGTCAAGCCTCGTGTATTCAGAGAAGGTGACCTCGTGCTCAAGAAGGTTCTCTTTTTCAAACCTGATGCTAGGGGAAAATGGACTCCTAATTATGAAGGTCTGTATGTTGTTAAGAGAGCCTTTTCAGGAGGTGCTTTGATTCTTACAACCATGGATATGAAGAGTTCACTCATCCTGTGAATTTTGATGCAGTCAAGAAACACTTCACCTAAAAAAGAAAAGAACAACTCGCTAAGTTGAAAACTCGAAAGGGCGGCTTATGCAAAAATGAGTGTCTCGGTGGATTGAAAACCTGAAAGGGAGATCTAGGGAAAAGTTAGAGACATAAAATAGAAAATTCATCCCAGTAGATAGAGTACCCCACCTTGAGGCAATCTAGGCAAAATTGGGGATTATGGCAAGTAACTGCATTCGGCTGGTCTCGATCTTTGAAGCAGTTTTTGAGCAGTCATTTGATTCTGATTCATCATTCTCAACCAAAGACACGCACGATGGATTTTGAAGTTGGTAGGGAGAGTAGTGGTCATTGTATTTCAATGTAGCCGTTTTTCATGTAAATTACCATTTTTAAACTTTGTAAAGATCCATGGAGTCCTGCCATTTACGGACTACCATTCTATTAAATAAAGTGGAGCTTTTATCCAATTATTTCTATTCTTATTTGTTTCTGTTTTAACATTGACATTTTGTGATGATAATTTAGAAATAAATAAATCAATGAATAATCATTTTTCTTAAAATAATAAAACATTTAAGAATAACCGAATTCAAAAAGGAACATCAATAGCAATACCAAGGATGGTAAGTCTTGAGGTATGAGGCATTGTTGGTCTTCACCAAATAGTTGGTTTGGTGACTTTTTCCTCCCCAACAGTTCGTCGTTCATCCCCAGCATGGTTGATAAGTTAGTCCCCAAGCAACCTATCATCCCCAATTGAGCTGATAATTTGTCCCCTTTACAATTCATCTTTCCCCAGCTAAGGTGTTCATATTTTTCCATTCCTCGGTTTGTGACTTGATGAATGAACCCTGAATGTATTGGAACCTTTATTTGGTCTCCAGATTCCCAATGCATTTATTTGTGTTGCGTAGCCGTGACAATTTCTCCCTTGCTTGAGTTTTGATACGGTTATTATTTTGATGCGTTGGAATGGAAGAAGTTTGGTGGTCTTTGATTTGTTCCAACGGGTCACGGAATCCCCAGTAGAGCGTCTGGTTCTCCTCACTCAGATTTTTTGTGACTTAAGACCTCGACAGACTTCCATTTTTTGATGGAAGCTCTTACCCTAGTAGTGTTTGGTTCTGAGCAGTATTGATCAGGTCCCCTACAAGGTTTTCTCCCATTTGATATGGTGTTGACTTAAAATTCCCCACATCATTGACTTATTAGGATCCTCAGTAGATCCCTCTTTATCCTCAGCATGTTTAGTTAATGTTTTCAGCAGCGCACGAAGTTTTCCATGTTTGGTGGGATGCATTTTCTCCATGTCTTTCCCCAGCCAGAGTTGAATTTATTCTGAGCTAGATAATGTATTTTCATCCCTAGCAGATTCTCCAGTGGTTGTTTCCATTTTGTTGAGATTAGTCGGGTGTCTGGTTGTGATGATTCAATTCTTCGTTATTTGTATCCTTTGTGCTAGTTTGTCAGCATAATCATAATCATATACGTGCATATTCATGCATAAAACATAACATCAGATACTTCATTGTGAATTTTATCGCATTAATTTTTCTTCTGATCCCTTGCTTTGGTGATATTATTTCCCCATGTAGATTTGATGTGGCTGTCCTCCTTCAATTGTAGAGTTTCAGCCCCTCGAGCAGAAAGAGTTTATCCTTTCTCATTCCCCAGTGAGTTATTTCCTCGTGGATGATTATTATTTTATTTTCCTCACCAGTTCTTTACCTGGATGGAACCACTCCCCTTGAGTTATATCCTCATTGGGTTGAGTCTTTGTTTGACCGTTTCTTTCTACTTCTTACCTAGATAGATATTTTTTCCCCTGAGAGTTTATTACCTAATGACTGGTAATATTCTTCTTGTTGTTGAGTACTTTACATGTACCTAGTAACTGGTAAAAGGTAATTTACTTATTTATTTTTCTCCAGCAGATTTGCTCTCACGTATCCCTAGCAAGTCTATCCTTGATATGTTCATCCTAATCAGTGACAGATATTCTTCTTCTTTGGTTTTCTACCCAGTAAAAAGGTAGTCGTAAACCCTATTTTTCCCAGAGAGTCTATCCTTGATATGTTCACTCTAACCAGTGATAGATTTTCTCTTCTTTGCGGTCTTCTACCCAGTAACTGGTAGATATAAATCCTATTTTCCCCTTGAGTTTATCCTTGATATGTTCAATTTAACCAGTGATGGATACTCTCTCTTTGGTATTCTACCTAGTAATCGGTAGTTGTAATTCCTATTTTTTTCCAACAGTCTATCCTTGATATGTTTACCCTAACCGGTAACAGATATTCTTCCTCATTCCTCTGGTATTTTATCCTTGATATGTTCATCTTAACCGATGACGGATATTCTTATTTTGAGTTTATCCTTGATATGTTCACTTTAATTGGTGATAGATACTCTCTCTTTGGTCTTCTGCCCAGTAGCAGGTAGTTATAAATCCTATTTGATTTCTTCTTCCTAGTAGGTCATTCTTACCCAGTAACCGGTAATGGATGTGCCTCATTTTTCCCCAACGAGTCATCCTTGATATGCTTACCATAACCGGTAACGGATGTCCCTCTTTCCAAGTGTATTATCTTTCTACCCAGTAACCGGTAATAGATAATATATCTCTTTTACTCTTGTGTTGAAGTTTTTCTTCCCCAATTGAGCTTGGTTTCGTATTTCTTCATGAAATCGAATCCCTTTTTATATGGATATTTAAGCTTTGTTCTGATTTTCGCATTTCCCCTGTAGGTGTTTCTTGTTGTATTGGTGTTATCCCAATATATGCAGATCTCCTTTTCCCCCGACCGAGTCTTTCCACTGATTTATTTTCATGGAAAATTCCCTCGTGTATCCCAGTAGTTTTTCAAGTTATAGCCTAACCTACGCATAACTTTTATCCCTAGACTCTTTGTCTCCTTAGTGAGTTTTCCTTATGGAATTCATTATGCTTCTTTGGACTTTCAGTCTCTCCGTATTTTTTTCCTTTGTTGCTATATATTCCCCAAAAAGATTATTTTAACATTCATATCATATGCATCATGAGGTCTCTTAGAGAACAAAATTTGTTTCTTGATGTTGTTATTTAAGTCCATTCTACTGAGTTGATACGAAGATTTTAACCTTCACATCCTCAACTTGAATGTCCTTAAATAGGGGCAGCTGTAAGACCCCAATTTTGACCCTAAGACCCATCATGTTATTTCATCATTTGCGTTGGCTTTGGGATTACACCTTGGTATCCTCCTCACCCCTCATTCATTGGGTTTGCATTGGGAGAGATCACCAAGCAAATTTTGATTGTATCATACTTTATTTCTTTTTTTTAACTAACCAAAATACTAAAAATATGTCTACGTATAGCTATGTTTCTTTTGTAGGCAGTGTGTGCATCCACCTGTGCCCTATAAAGCTCACAATTAGGGTTTTAGACCCTCATGGAAAGAGATAAATCAAGAAAAGTTTCACATTGGTTCTAAACATTATATATGGATCCCCATGTTCATTATTTGTCATTTTGATCAAGAATTCATCAAGAGTTTGAAGCTTGTTTGCCTTGGAAGCCCTAATTCATCTGGGTATCTTGTGTGACTTCCTCAGCACGTTTCCTCAACAATTGGTCAAGTATTTCAAAGGATACTTCATTAAACATCATCTTATGCATGTATGATTCTCTATGAGCCCCAAAGATCAAGAGAACTTCAAGTTTGCAAGTTTGTTTAAAGAGGTTGACTAGAGAAAGTCAAATGGTCAAAATTGGGGTTCCCTAGACCCTATCTCCTACAATTTTTGGCATATGAAAATTATTCTAAGATAAACGTTACTTTTTATGACATTCCAAACAACTTTCATGTTGGCATCAAGATCTAGTTTTTCTTAGAAAGTCATTTTTTATGGTGAACGATTATAGGTCATTTTGTTTGTGCCCTAGTTAGAAGGTCAACTTCCAAGGACCATAAGTTGCTACATTTTTGTGATATGAAAGCTATACAAGTTTCATGATAAATTTAAAGATGTCTTATCCCACTTTTATTCTTTGAGAAATGTCAAATTCAACTTGCAAGGGCATGTGCCCAGAGGAAACATTATATGACATTTTAGGTCATTACCATTGAACAAGCAATTTTCCTCAACTTCTAAAATCCATAACTCCCTCATGCCAAATCCAAATTATGTAAAATATTTGACCAAATTGAAGATGAATTGAAGGGATACAACTTTGGTGAAGAAACCATTTTCATTTGAAGCTCATAGCAAACGTTATTCAACGATGTTTCATTTCTCCAACTTCCACCTCAAAATTCATCATGATCCAAGCTCCAAATGGCAAAGTGTTTAACATAAAAGTTGTTCCCCTTTATGCCACCTTTCCAAATCATCCAAGATCACTTCATTTGGACAAGAATAGAGGGACTTGCGCATGGTTCCTTTCTTGGGTTTGTTTTGGCCATTTCTGAACTCAAGTGATTAACTCCTTTTGCATGTTTCCATGTGATGACTTCAGCATCCTTTTGCAAAGCTGAATTCCATAGCCTATAAATACAATTGCATTGCTTCACAAATGACACACACTATTCCCAAGCCTTGCCAAGCAAACTCAGAACCCTATTCCATAGAATTCCTTGAAGATTTCTTTGAAATCGAGTTTGAATTCCCCATTTTGTTTTGGGATTGAAACTCCAAGGATTCATAGCCATTTTCATCTCAATTGATCACTGCAAGCAAGAGGAGGAAGATCCAATTGGAATTGAATCAATATCCAGCCAAATCACTGTTATCCGAAGGTGATTTTTCTAAAACTTCAAGCCTTCGATTCTCTCTCAATTCTCCACCATTCTTATTGTTTATTGGTTTTCTGAAGTCCTACCAATGTAGGCAATAAGATTGAGTTGCTTTGAGGTAAAATCGAAGCAATTCGGATCGTGTACCTCAAAATTCAAATCCTCATATCTCTCAATATATTCAGAATTAGATAAAATTGAGGCAGATTCGAGCTCCTGAGCTTTTTCTCTTTAAAATAGTGTCCTAAATTTTCATTTTCATGGTGGTTGATGGTGGAGCAGCCCGATGAGGTCCACCCGAGAAGACAATCGAAGTTAGGGCTCCGGTGATGTGCTGGCGTGCATCTTGGCCATCTGATCCATTTAAAATGTTTTAATCTTAGCCATATGTTTTGATTACCATCCATGTGACGTGTTGACTAAAGGCTACAGTGGATAACGCGCGCTTGGCCATCAGATCTGCCACCCCAATTAATGAGGGAGATCTGATGGCCCTCATTTTTCCTATTTTCTTTTTTTATTCTTATTTTTCATTTAATTCGTTTATTTGTTTAATTCATATTAATTTTATTTTTAATCCAAAAAATATGGGACTTTCACCAAAAATCTTTAAATATTTTCCTCTTTCATATTTTGGATTAAAATAATTTTTTGGAATAATTTTGATATTTTTCATGAATTAAATGATTTTTGACTTGTTCTAAATATTTTTAAAATACTTCTGACTTTCCAAAAATTAAGAATTTTTTTGTCTAAGGTCCTTTGACCTTGTTTGACCTAGGGTAAATCCCTTGTCTATTCATTTTGTGTTTTGTCCATTCTAAAATGTATTTTAATTCATTTTTAATTTGATTTTTAATTGATTAAATGTTTAAAAATTGTGTTGAGCCATTTTTATGGTCTTGTGATGTTTGAATTTCTGTTCGGCTTTGGTCATGGTTGATTTGACTTTTGTTTGATAAATACCATTGGATTTAGGGGATTGATGAAATGTATATTTCATCTCCCAAAATGAATGGATAGTATTTATCAGATGAAATTCCTCCTATGATAAATTTGGGTTTCTACTTTCCCTTCCCTCTTCATCTCCATCCCTATTCTTTCCCAATCCATCATTGACCAATGATTTCTCTAATGTCTAAATGCTAGTTGATTCATCAAAGACCTTGTGTCAGATGAATCAACATAAGTCTGACTGAGATAGGTCCTTCCCATTTCTTTTCGTGTGTGGTATGTTTTAGGAGTTTGGTTCTTTGTACGAAATCTCTAACATGAATTAACACCTATATTTTTATTTCTCGGCCTCAGGTAGTTGTGACTTCTACATAAGTCCAATTACGATTGCTTAACATAGAGATAAATTTGTCCCTCAAGGCATATCATTCTAGTAAGTGAGATTGTAAGTCTCCCATTCTTCATGGAATTGTGTGGAAACTTGACCTTTTTTCCATTCATGAGAGCTAGTGGCATACTTGTTGATTTATCTAAGTTTGAGCCCTTCTCATGGATGATGTCTTGGTTCAAGAGTTCATACTTGTGAATGAATGGTTGAATGTTCTCCAAAGAATGAGTTAATCAATTAAAACTCATCACTAACATTTGACTAACACTTAACTAACCTTTTGTTAATGTTTCTTTACATTAAAGTCATTTACCTTATGCACTTTAAATTTCAGTACCTTTATCATTCATTGCCATTTACATTTCATGCAACTTGTTTATGTTTCAAGTCCTTTTCACTTTGCTCATTTGAGTCATATCTTGTGATTGTATATATTATTTGTTTGTTTTTGTTTTGTTTGTGGCCTTAGGAACTTAAAATACTTAATAACAACAAAAAACCTAAAAAACATCTTGGTGGACTGTTGGGTTTCAGCTGAACTTTTGGACTTAGAATTAGGCAACATTCCCTATGCTAAAGGACTTGGCCAATGCCACTATTTGATATTGAGCTATCTTTGATAGTGCTTTTCATCTGATGCAAGACCTTGAGTACCCTTGAGTCATATGTTACTCTGTCTCTGTGCTTAATTGTTATATTGTTATTATTGTTTATGTCTGATGATTGTTCTGAGTTGATCAAGGAATATTTCATCTGATACATTGGAAAATATTGAAGATTGTCAGCTATTAGATTGCTTGCTTGGATATTACGGTTATCTTTATTTGATTCCTTGGTCTTCATATGGTTGGATTGGATATTGCTTATTGTTTGTTGCATGCCAATGTTTAAAGGAAAATGGGTGTCTGTCTGATATTCTTGTCTATTGGATTGCATCCCATTTGTCAGATCTTTTCAACTCTTAACTTTTAATTTTTGTATAGGATAGTCCCTTCACCTCCTCCCAATTCTTTAATTTCAAAATCTCTCCCTCTTCTCAAAAACTTTCTTTACTTGTGATTTCAAACTTAGACATGTTTTAATGATTAGAAACTTTGGCCTTATGCCACTGAATTTTCAAACCTTTTCTTAAATCAAACTTGTAAATAAACTTAACCATGTTGAATTTAATTTTAAAAAGGCAAAATGAACTAACAACCCCATTCAAATCTTTGGCCTTTTGTGTCTTTTCATTTAAACATTTGCTAAAATCAATTCACCAACTTCTTTGAAATTTTTACCAGGAACTACGAGGTTTAGATCCCTTATTTTTATGTTGGTACATAGGCATAAGACCGAAGGTCTTGTCAAACACAAAAATATAACCAATGGATTCTTTCCTCACCCCCTCACTCTCTATTTTATCAAACATCATTTAGACCTAAAAAACATATGCACACAAAAAAGGGCTCCCTAGGAGTACGTAAGACACTTTGGGTGCTAACACCTTCCCTCTGTGTAACCAACCGCCTTACCTGTAATCTCGAACATTTTATTAGTTTTGATTTAAAAACTTCTTACCTTTTGGGTTTTGTTCGTACTTTTTCCTTTGGAAACAATAAAAGCGCGGTGGCGACTCTGGTTTTATTGATGTCAAGTTTATCCATAGCTTGATAGTCATGAATTTACCACTACGGGAAACTAAAGCCAAAATATAATAAAATCATATATTTACGCCTATTATTTATATCGAGTCCCATCGGTAACGACGGTCCTCATACGCCAGACTCAGAATTATTTAGCAAGGCACAATATTATTTGAAAATAACATGATTAAAGCATTCAAAACTAAGAATAGCATGGCATGCAAGTAATAAAAAATAGTAAAACACACATATATTAAAAGCAGTAAAAAGAAAACCTTAAATTAAAGAAAATTGGAACTTGAATTGAATTGAAAATGCTGGAAGGCTTGTTTTTGATCCAAGAGTACAATGAAATCAAAAAAAACAAGTATGACAATCCCTCGATGTGAGTAATGGTCACTTTTAAAGGTAAATTTATGCTTAATACTAAAATTTGATTCGGTAGAGCTTCCGCATAACTTGGATACCTCGAAATACCTCCCACAGTCCTATTTATAGAGGTATTGCATCCTTCTGATTGCAACAGGCGTGTCTGTCGGATTATGACTGCAAGTGCACAACCTATCGTTTAGTTTTAAAAGATTATCAAACCCATAGGGACTAATTTTCAAGCTAATGTTATCTATTGTTGCAGTGCAAAGCTAAGGCTAAAAGGTATAAGGTTACGAATGGAAACGAAAGTACTAATTTCTAACGGTTTAAAAGTTATAATAACAAATGAGTCCGGAATATGGATTCCGCGTTCCTTCGGGATTAGGTAGAATTCAGGCACTAAATATGATTCTATTGTGTTATGTAGAAAATGTCGACTTAAAGGTCCCGTTTCAAACTCTCACGCTATTGACAAAGATCACAACTCCTAACCACTGGATTTTGCTCTCCCTCACCCGTTCTAATTAGAAAATGTATTTTGAAAGTAAATGAGATCCTAAACGATGCCTAAAGCGCTCTCGCTATTTTTAGGATCGATGTCTAGTTTCCACTATCCGGTTCCTTCCTCACACTCTCGCGCTATCGGATTGAACCTTAATTTGTCTCACACTCACGTGCCAAAATAAAAAAACATACACTTGAAAACTAAAGCCATAACATAGTTAAATCATACATTCGCGCCTAATATTTCTACCGAGCCCCATCGGTAACGACGATCCTCATACGCCAGACTCAGAGTCATTTAGCAAGGCATGATATTATTTGAATCCAACATAATCAAAGCATTCAAAACTAAGAACAGTGTGGCATACAAGTAATTAAAACAGTAAAACATGCAAATATCAAAAGCAGTAAAAAGAACCTGAATTTGTGTAAAATAAAAATGGAATTAACTTGAACTTGAAAATAACGACAAGCTTGTTCTTGATCCAAGAGTAAAATAAAGATGAAAACAAAATAAAAATAGAACAGGTATGACAATCCCTCGATATGAGTTATTGTCACTTTTACAGGTAATTTATGCTTAATTCTAAAACTCGATTCGGAAGAGCTTCCGTATACCTCGGATACCTTCCAAAGTCTCCCACAGACCTATGTATAGAGGTTTTGAGACCTGATAACTCCCTTTGTTCGCGCAAGGAGAACAGAGGGAAAATAGGTGGGAAAAAAGGGTCCAGAACTGCCCACTAGCGCAGTTCTGTTACTATGTGTTAATGGTGAACGCCATTAGGGGAATGATGAATGCAATTCCTTCAAATTTAATTGACGTGGCAGGCACTGAGGATGGTGAATGCCATCTACCAGGTGGCAAACTCCAACTGGACAGAATGGTCAAAAATGACTCTTTTGCTCCTTTTTAGCTCTTATTTTGCTCCTTTTCCGCAAGGCTTCCAAACATCCAATGAAATCGGAGAATAACTACAAAACAAGTAAAACAGAAGTAAAAGATGATAAAATACATAAAAAAATAAACGTAAAACATGTGAAATGAGCCTAAAAACACGATATGATTTCTCGTTATCACCTTTTAACTTCCTTTGATTGTGCAAGATGAATGGAGGGAAAATAGGTACAAAAAAATGGTCCAGAACTATCCATTATTGCAGTTCTGTTACTGCCTGATAATGGCGAACGCCATAGGGGAATCACGAACTCCATTCCTTCCATACTTAAGTCACATGGCAAGCAATTGTCAAAACCAACTCTTTAGTTCCTTTTTTGCTCCTTCTCCACGAGGCTTCCGAGTATCCAATGAAATCGGCTAGCAACTGCAAAACAAATAAAACAGAAGTAAAAGGCGATAAAATGCATAAAAACATAGCCGGATAACATGTGAAATGAGCCTAAAAACACGATACGATTTCTCCTTATCAATGAGGCACAGGTGGATACACATTCTACCTACAAAAGAAATAACACTACACTAGACATATTTTTGGTATTTTAATTAGTAAACAAAGAAAAAAATAAAGTATGATACAAACACAAATGCTTGGTGACCTCTCCGAATGCAAACCCATTGAATGAGGGGTGAGGAGGATGCCAAGGTGTAATCCCAAAGCCAATGCAAATGATGAGATGGCATGAGGGATCTTAGGGTCAAAATTAGGGTCTTACAGCTGCCCCTATTTAAGGTCATTTTAGCCAAGGATGTGAAGGCTAAAGTCTTCATATCAACACTATAGAATGGACTTAAATAACAACATCAAGAAACAAATTTTGGTCCCTAAGAGACCTCATGATGCATATGATATGAATGCAAAAATAATCTTTGTGGGGAATATATTGCCATAAAGGAAAAGACATCCAGAGAGACTAAAAGTCCACAAGAGCACAATGCATTCCATAAGGAAAACTCACTAGGGAGACACTGGGGGATAAAAAGTTGTGCGTAGGCTAGGCTACGACTTAAAAACTGCTGGAAACGCGAGGGATTTCCCATGAAAATAAATGAATGGAAAGACTCGGACTGGAGGGAGAGGAATCTTCATGTATTGTGATAACACCAATACATCAAGAGATAACTATTGGGTAATGCGTAAATCAGCACAAAGCTGAAATACCCAAACATCAAAAAGAAATTTGATTCCACAAAGAAATATGAATCCAAACTCAACTGGGGGAAGAAAAATCTTCAACATAGGTGTAAAAGAGATATATTATCTACCACCTATTACTGGGTAGGAAGATGATGCACTCGGGCAGAGGGACATCCGTTACCGGTTAAGGAAACATATCAAGGATGAATCGTTGAGGAAAAGTGAGGAATATTCATTACCGGTTACTGAGTAAGAATAACCTACTAGGGAAAAATGAAACAAAAGGACTTACATTTTCTAGTTATTGTGCAGAAGACCAAAGAGAGAGTATTCATCACTGGTCAAGATGAACATGTCAAGGATAAACTTAGAAGAAGGAATATCCATCACCAGTTAAGGTGAACATATCAAGGATAGACTGTCGAGAAAAATAGGATTTACAACTACCGGTTACTGGGTAGAAGACCAAAGAGAGAGTATCCGTCACCGGTTAAGATGAATATATCAAGGATAAACTCAAAGGGAGAATCACCAATTACTGGTTAAGGAAGATTAATAAAGGTGATCATCCTTAAAAAATAGGATTTATATCTACCATTTATTGGATAGAATATCGAACAGAAAGAATATTTGTCACCAGTTAAAGTGAACATATCAAGGATAGACTTGCTGGAAAAGAAGGATTTACAGCTACCAGTTATTGGGTAGAAAGCCAAAGAGAGAATATTTGTCACCGGTTAAGATGAACATATCAAGGATAAATTCAAAAGGAAGAATATCTATCACTGGTTAAGGTAAACATATCAAGGATAAATTGCCTGGAGAAATGAAAAAAGACATATTCGTTGGAGAAAACAAACAAGTAAATTACCTTTTACCAGTTACTGGGTAAATCACAGGTAGAGTACTCAACATCAAGAAGGATATTACCAGTTATTGGTTAATAAACTCTTGGGGACCAAAAGATCTATCTAGGTAAGAACTAGAAAAAAAACGGTCAAACTAGACTCAACCCAATGAGGACATAACTCGAGGGGAGTGGTTCCATCCAGATAATGAACTAGGGAGGATACTTAAATAATAATCATCCATGAGGAAATAACTCAGTGGGGAAGGAGGAAGGATAAAATCTTTCTGCTTAAGGGGCTGACACTCTACATTAAAGGAGGACAGACACACCAAATCTGCATGGGGAAATGATATCACCAAAGTAGGGGATCAGAAAAAAGGTCAAATGCGTAAAATGCACAATGAAATATCTGATGTTATATCTATGCATGTGTATGCATTAGTATGTATATGACTATGCTGACAAACGAGCATAGAGGATACAAACATGAAGATCCAATCATCACAACTAGATACTCGACTAAACTCAACAAGATGGGAACACCAACTGGAGAACCTGCTAGGGATGAAAATAAATCATCGAGGATATAAATCCTAGCATCAAATATATTCAATTCCCTGAGGATGGCACATAACCAAGTGCTCGAGGAAGACCGGGGAGATCACAATCCAAATTCAATGCTCAACTCTGGTTGGGGAAAGACATGAAGAACATACATCCGGCTAAAACTGCTGAAGACTCCGTGCTCAGACGAAACGAAGAATATATATATCAACTTTGTGAGGCACTTCACTGGGGATTCAAAATCTTCCAGGACAAATCAAAGGCCATACGAGGATATAAATCAACAATAAATTCCTCAAAAGGAAAACAACAGTCATAAGACTCTTCTTGGAGATTGAGAAATAAACCAATTCCAAGGTACTAATATATCAACTGAATCAACAGACTCTCATATGGGAAATACTACCACGGCTATGCGACAACCAAATAAAGGCGTGTTGGGGATCTGAAAACCAAATAAAGGTTTCGTTAGATATCCAAGGTTCATTCACAAATGCAAACTGAGGATGAAAATCAAGAAAGCCTCAGTTGGGGAAGGATGAACTTCAAAGAGAATAATACATCAGCTCTACCGGGGAAAATGATAAACTGCTTTGGGAGCAACTCATCAACCATGCTGAAGATGAACGACAGATTGTTGGGGATATAGAATCACCAACAACTGCTTGGGGAAGATAATAATGCTTCACACATCAAAACTTACCATTCTTAGATTGTTGTTGACATTCCTTTTTGAATTTGATGTTCTTAGAGTAAATGCCTTATTATTTTAGAAAAATTATCATTCCTTGATTTATTTATTTAAAAAATTATCATCATAAAATTTCAATTTTATTAAACAGAAAAAAGTAAGAATAACAAATAATTGGATAAAGGCTCAACTTTATTTAATAGAATGGTAGTCTCCAAATGGCAAGACTCCATGGATCTTTACAAAGTTTGAAAATGGTAATTTACATGGAAAGGGGCTACATTGAATATAATGACCAATATTGCCCCTACCAACTCTGAAGTCCACTGTGCTCTTGTCTTCGGTTGAGAATGATGGATCATAATCGAATGACTGGCTACGCTGCTTCAACAATCAAAACTAGCCGGATGCAGTTACTTGCCATAATCCCTAATTTTGGCCTAGATTTCCCCAAGGTGGGGTACTCAATCTAGCGGGATAGTTTTTTTGTTTTATGTCTCTAACTTTTACCTGGATTGCCCTTTCGGGTTTTCAATCCACCGAGCCGCTCATTTTTTGCCTAGGCCGCCCTTTTGGGTTTTCAAATTAGCGAGCTGTTCTTTTCTTTTTTATGCAAAGTATTTCTTGACTACATCGGCATTCATATGACGAGTGAACTCTTCACCATCCATAGTTGTAAGAATCAATGCACCGCATGAGAAGGCTCTCTTAACAACATATGAGCCTTCATAATTAGGAGTCCATTTGCCCTAAAATCAGGTTTGAAAGATAAAATCTACTTGAGCACGAGGTCACCTTCTCGGAACACACGAGGCTTGACCTTCTTATCAAAAGCTTTCTTCATTCTCTGCTGATATAACTGCCATGACAAATGGCAGTGAATCTATTCTCTTAAATCAAATTGAGTTGGTCATATCTGGTCTGACATCATTCAGCTTCAGTCAACTTGGCTTCCATCAATACACGCAGTGATGAGATCTCCACCTCTACGGGGAGCACAGATTCCGTGACATAAACAAGAGAGAGAGGGGTTTCCTTTGTTGAAGTGCGGACGAATGTACGGTACCCATGCAAAGAAAATGGGAGCATCTCATGCTAATCTTTGTATGTCACAACCATCTTTTGGATAATCTTCTTGATATTCTTGTTCGCATCTTCAACAACCCCATTCATCTTGGGTCTATAGGGAGAAGAATTATAATGTGCGATATTGATGTCTTTGCAAAGATCTTCCACCATATTATTATTCAAGTTCGATCCATTATCAGTAACGATCTTACTTGGAACACCCTAACGACATATAATCTGATTCTTGATAAACCTTACAACAACTTGTTTGGTCACATTAGCATACAATATCGCTTCTACCCACTTTGTGAAGTAATCAATGGCCACTAAAATGAAATGATGTCCATTTGATGCTTATGGCTCAATCATGCCAATCATATTAATTCCCCACATGGAGAAGGGCCATGGGGAGGAAATGACATTCAAGAGTGTCGAAAGAACATGAATCTTATCCATATTAATTTGACACTCATGGCATTTCTTCACAAACTTGCAACAGTCAGTTTCCATTGTCAGCCAATAGTAACCTGCTCTCAACATCTTCTTGGCCATAACATGTCCATTGGAATGAGTACCAAAGGAACCTTCATGGACTTCAGTCATCAATAAGTTTGCTTCGTGTCAATCTATGCATCTGAGTAAAACCATATCGAAGTTTCTCTTATAAAGCACATCACCATTCAGGTATTAGTTTCTAGCTAATCTTCTCAAAGTCTTCTTATCTTTCAAAGATTCCTCAGGCGGGTAAATCTGACTTTAGAGGAAAGATTTGATATCATGGTACCATGTCTTATCATCCTTGATTTCTTCAACAGCAAACACATGAGCTGGCCTATCAAGACGTACCACAGTCAGATTGGGAACTTCGTTTCAAAACTTCACCATGATTATGGAAGCCAACGTTGCAAGAGCATCTGCCATCCAGTTTTCATCTCGAGGAATATGATGAAACTCAACCTTTGAAAAGAAAGTTGATATTCTCCTTGCATAATCTCTATATGGTATCAAACCGAGTTGATTCGTCTCCCATTCACCTTTGATCTAGTTAAAAACAAGAGCTGAATCTCCATAGACGTCGAGATATTTGATTCTGAGATCAATGGCTTCCTCGAGCCCCATAATATGCAAGCTTCATACTCATCCATACTATTTGTACATTTGAAGGTCAATTTAGTTGTAAATGGAAAATGAGTGCCTTAAGGAGTAATAATCACTTCCCCAATGCCATTACCATATGAATTAATAGCTCCATCAAATACCATGCCACAACGGGAACCAGGTTATGACCCTTCTTCATGCAATGGTTCATCATAATATTTCATCTTCAAATACAGAATCTCTTTGTCAGGAAAATCAAACTGCACTGACTAATAATTCTCAATAGGTTGGTGAGCTAAATGGTCAGCCAAGACACTACCTTTAATAGCTTTCTGAGCTCGGTATTCAATATCATACTCAAATAACAACATCTTCCAACGGATAATCCTCCTAGTTAAAGTAGGCTTCTCAAAAATGTACTTGATTGGATCCATCTTGGATATCAACCAAGTAGTATGATTCAACATATACTGGCATAGACGCTTAGCAACCCAAGCCAAAGCACAACATGTCTTCTCAAGCATAGAATATCGGGACTCACAGTCGGTGACATCTTACTGAGGTAGTAAATTGCATATTCTTTCTTACCAGATTCATCTTGCTGACCAAGAACACAACCCATACTCTCTTCAAGCACAGTCAAATACATGATCAATGATCTTCCTTCAATAGGTGAATATAGAATCGGAGGCTCAAGCATATATTCTTTGATACTGTCAAAAGCTTTCTAGCAATCCTCGGCCCAATCACAAGACTGATCTTTCCAAAGGAACCTTAATATAGGTGTACATGTGGCAGTCAAATGCAATATAAATCTTGAGATATAGTTCAAGCAGCCGAGAAAACCTCTGGCTTGCTTCTTAGTTTTTGGCGCATGCATCTCTTGTATTGCATTGACCTTGGAAGGATCAACCTCAATACCCTTATCACTGACAATAAAGACCAACAACTTACTAGAGCGAACACCGAATGTACACTTATTGGGATTCAAGCGGAGTTTATACTTCCTCAAATGCTGGAATAACTTCAATAAATGCTCAACATGCTCTTCTTCAGTCCTTGATTTAGAAATCATTTCATCAACATAGACCTCAATCTCTTTATGCATCATATCATGGAAAAGAGTGTTCATGGCTCTCTGGTACGTTGCACTATCATTCTTTAAACCGAAAGGTATCACTCGATAACAGAATATTCCCCAAGGTGTAATGAATATGGTCTTTTCCATATCTTCGGGTGCCATCTTAATCTGGTTATAACCAGAAAATTCGTCCATAAACGAGAAGACTTTGAATTTAGATGTATTGTCTACCAACATATCAATGTGTGGTAGAGGAAAATCATCTTTCGGACTAGCTTTATTCACATCTCTATAATCAACACACATGCATACTTTTCCATCCTTCTTAGGAACAGACACAATATTTGCAACCCACTGCGGATATTCATAGGTCACAAGGAAACCAACATCAATATGCTTATGCACTTCTTCCTTGATCTTCACTGCCGTATCAGGATGAGTTTTTCTCAACTTCTGCTTGACTGGTGGGCATTTTGGCTTCAACAACAATCTATGCTCCACAATATCAGTATCAAGACCTGGCATATCTTGATAGGACCAAGCAAACACATCAGAGTATTCTCGAAGAAGATCAACCAACCCCTTCTTAACCTTTGGACAAAGTTGCGACGCAATCTTGACTTCTTTGACATCATCTTCGGAACCCAAGTTAACTAATTCAATTTTCTCTTTAAATGGTTGAATGGTTATTTCCTCGTGCTCAAGCAAACGGGATAACTCATAAGGAACTTCTTCATCATCATTCTCTTGCTCAGCTTCAACCACAGGGAAATCAAAGTTTGGAGAGGGAGTAGGATCATTATGTTCAATGGGTTTGAGAACCAACCTGCATAATGATTTGATATTTTGATTTTAGAGAAACAAAGTGCACACAAATATTATGCAGATACGGGAAAATTATTGGTCATTTATGGTTTTTGTGATTACCCTTTTTCAGAAAAAGCAAAAGTAAAAAACATCATATATGTGGATGAATAAAATTTTATTTTATTGATGATAAATTTGAAAATGTCCAACAATGTTTCACTTCTCCTGTAGGCATAGGAGAAGGATTTTTCTTAAACGATAAGACATATTACTTTGAACAGTGGACTACAATAGGAACATCAACAATAACCCAATTGTTGCAAGTCTATCTGCGTGTCACAAAGTTGGCGATGTCTCCTTTGTCTTCATCTTCAATGATTGCAGTTGAGTGTTGTTCGTATTCATGAATGAACCCTCCATTACGGAAAACTTGTTGCATAGTCTCGACATTTACGTTGAACAGCCCTTGCTAAATTCCCAGACTAGCTCTATTCTTATTCTAAATGACTTCTACAACACGGCCCCACTTGTCTGTGCCACCAGCTTGAACAACTTCACTTGCATCCTTCAGAGAAGACATGGATGTGTAACACCTCAAAATTTGCCCTCCTCTTCTTGGGACTAGTTTAGCATATTGTATTTCCTTTTTAGGATATTAGGCATTTGCATAATGCATATCATGTGGGAATAATAAGCAAGTCATCCTCCTAAGTCTTTCTCAGAAGATAGAGAGGTTAAGAGATTCAAGCCTGAGGGTATCATGGATTGATCACTAGCCATCTGAGGGTTTGTGCTCCAATTAGGGTTTTCTTGGTTCTTCAAGGAGGTTGAGCATTATCTTGGTTGCAAGGATACATCATCATCATCATGGTTATGTCTTTATCAAGGGGTTCATTGTTCATGCTCAGATTCCTTGGGATTAGGGTTTTGACCTCTAGTCAACCCTAATCAGTGCCATTCTACCAGTCAGGGTTTCTCAAGGAGATGGGGTTTATTTCTTGGATGGAGATCATATGGTCATTATTATTGAGCTTGTGTAAGCTAGGGTTTCATTTTGGAGCCATTTCCCCAAGTGGTGGAGGCTCAAGCTGATCAGAGCACTTGTAAGTCATCTGTCAACCAGAAAGTCAACAGAAAGTCAACCGAGGGTTATGAGGTGGAGAAATGAGTTTCAACATCTCATTCATGTCCCAAAGAGGCTTATTCATCATTACAAATGCATATCTTGAAGAATTTGAGGTCATATCAAAAGTTTCCAAAAATGGAAAGTGACCTGTAATTGAAAGTTTCCAAAAATGGAAAGTTTTAGTTCAAATTCACCTTGATCTTGCATCATCAAAGAAGATTCAAATGAAACTTTGTCCAACATGAAAGTTGAAGATCTCTCTCTCCCATTTCCAAAAAGTCCAAGATCATGAATTTATGATGAATGGTTGAAGAGATATGATCAAATCATTGCCAAGGATGCATGGAACTTCAAAAGGCCATAACTTTTGATTCATAACTCCAAATTTGGTGGTTCTTTTTGCAAAATGTTTGTCATGACATGAGGTTTCCAAAACATCCATCACATTGCATGAATTTCCATCATATGATCATTTGTGCATTCAAGTCAATTTTGGAGGGAAAATTGAAAATTTAAAAATGGTGCATTACATGAACTTTTTACCATTGCCAATGTGTTAAGAAAATGATTTTAAGTGCATTTGAGCTGGTAATGGTTACTGTTCACGTGTGCATGCTTCACACACCCTCCAATTTTCAATTTTTTGCCATACACCTTGTTTTCACTTAATTTCAACTTAACTTTGCTTAATTTTGATTAAGAGTGGATTAGCATACCATATATATACATAATTGTAACAGAATTTCAGGAGCTTAATCACTTTTCACCATTTTTAGATCTAGTTTTCATCTCATAGGAAATTTTTCCTCTCAACCAAAACTTGCAATTTCTTCACATAACCTTGCATTTTTCTTTGATATTCTGAATCATTGAGTGTAGTAGATGGAGAATCAAGCTTTGGATCATTGATTTTGGTTAGAATTTGTGCACAATTCAAGCAAGAACTCAAGAATGGAAGTTGATTGATAAGCTAGATCTACACGTTTCCAAGCCTCAAATTCTTCATAAAGCTTCATCACAAGTGGTTAGGAGTGGATTTGCATGCTTGCTTGGCCTTGGATCTGCAGAATTCAGAAACTGTTCTTCAAGAGGTCAAATTTTCGCATCTTTTAATTCTTGTTTTTATGTGCCTAGTGTTGTAGATCTTTACTCCCTGATCATTCTGATATAAAGAACATAAAAAATGATGCATTATTCATGAAGTTATGGTTGATTAAAGTTTTATGTTCTTAAGAGTTTTTGGTCGATTTGCTTCATACAGTAGGAATTAGCGTGAATTAATGGTGGATTTGAGTTCCTTAGGTCAAGACGAATCCAATGATGTTTGAATTTTTGAATTCTGGAGAATTCTGGAAAAATCTGGAAAATTGTTCATACTGTTCATCTTCATCTTCGTGAGGAAGATGAAGATCTTCATCGTAGCGACGGCCTAGCGTCCGTCCTTCCGTCGCTAGTGATGCGCTAGGGTTTGCAGGTGAAACGGCGTCGTTTCACATTGGCGCGCGCTACATTCAAATCTGGACCGAGTTCGAGTCCAGCGTGCTGCAGTTTTTCAAATGTTTCCTCATTTTAGCCTTTTCCCTCCTTATTTTCCTATATGATCATTTTGATTTCAAATTTTTATGCCAACTTCAAAAATCCATAACAAATTGAAAAATGACTCAAAAACTGCCTGGTTTTTTGCTGCTTGTTCCTTAGAATGTCTAGAATTTGATGGTGATAATTTCTAAAGTTGTGCATGTCTGGATTTTGGATTGTGCTATACTTTGTGATCATGTGTGCATTTGTGACCTTGCTCCATTCTCTCCATTGTGAAATGCTTGATTTTAATCCAAATTGCATGAAATTTTATATGATGATTCTTGACACATTGATGGATGTTTTAGGCTTAGGTTGGTATTTTTCCCATTTACCATTTCTGTTTTATGCACATGTTTGCATGGTGTGACAATTTGTGTCACACCTTTGGTTGTTCAACTTGTGCAATTTAATTTCCATGCCAATTGATCTTTGATGCTTCTGATTTTTTGTATGTTGATCATGTTGGATGTGTTGAATGCTCATGATTTTTTCCAGAATTATGTGAATCATTTCTGTTTTGATTTGGAATTTTCATTCATAATGATCAAATGTGAGCTTTGAAATTGTCTTTGACTTCCTTTGCACATGAAATGCTTTTGCTTGATGATTTTGCTTTGGTCCTTTTTAGGACATGTTAATATGTGTTTGAAGTTGCATTGTATTGAATTTCAGCTCCTGTTTTGAATTTTTTCTTCACCTTTGACCTTAGGCTTTGACCTAGTGGTATGTACTTACATGTGAGCTTTGAATTTCAGGATCAAGCACTTAATCTCCATGGTTGATGATGCTTCATCATTTAAATGTTGATATTTGCTATTGATTACTAACATTTGCTGTTTTGTAGGTTGATGATAACTCACTTGAGTTTGCCTTATGGTTTATTTGTTGTACATTGGGATTGTCTGTTTGATATTGACTGTTGTCTGTTTGTCTGAATTCTATACTGATTGGTTTAGTTGTTTCCATAGGTACCTAAGTTGCTTTAAGTTCATTTGAACTTTGCTTTGCTTTGCTTGTGGTTGGCATACCACTTAGGTATAATCCCTGATCTTCATGTAGTCTGGAAGACCTGTCATGTTACTTTGGCAGGCACCTGTCTGAAGCCCTCCTTAAGAGGCAATGTTTGTGGTTGTTTATCTTTGTGCCCTGTACATTCAAAGACCTCCTAAGTGAAGAGGCATTGGCAGATAAAAGGGATGTGCAATCCATCCCCTGCTATTCAGTTGTGTCTTTCATCTTGCTCACACCATGTGTTGATGCACTTTGAATACAAAACCCAAGATCTTGTTGTGTCAGTCATGTGGAGTAGAGTCCCACATTCTGGACTCCCACACTTTCATTGTCTGAAGCTCTCCCAGGCCAGGGATAAGAGCTATGAGGCATAACCCTCATCTCCATTTCATCTGCTCACCCTAACTCTCAATGTTAGAGGTTAAGAGCCTGACTACCCATTCCAGTATTTGGCTTGTTTGTCAAGGTCGATATGACCCCTTGACTAAAGCCCAACCTTGCTTGAGCCCCTTGGTTGTGTATAGTGTGTGCTATTTGCTTTTGATGTTTATCTGCTTAGCTTATCATCTCCATTCTGTACGAGTCGTATGATCAACTTTTGAGGAAGTTGACGTACGTGGAGATAGACTTGAGTTGACTCACTGCCTGTGTGAGTCAAACTCTTGTTAGAAACATCAACCTAGGACTATTGTGGATTACATGATAACTATTGGGCTCGAGTCAGTCTCCCTTTTAGTTTGTCATTTCCCAGTCTCTGGTTAGGATAGAAGTTTCTCCCCTGTTAAGGGGAACTACGTCGCCCTGATCCTCATACCAGATGAGGTACGTAGGCAGGAGATCGTGCGAGATCTCTCTGGGCGCCCTTTTCTTTTTTGCGTGTGTTTTGCTTGACAGCTATTAGGTCCAAGTTCCAGACTCCCTTTTAGTCTGTGTGTTCAACTCCTTCGTTTCTTCTAACGTCTCAGCGTCTTCTTGGTGTTTGCTTGACAGCTAGTAGACTCGAGTACCAGACTCTCTATTAGCCTGTTTGTTTAAACCTTCCTGTGTGTCTGTGGAGTCTGATGTAAGCCCAGCGATTGGCATTCGGTTTCCAGTTTGTTGTTTGTTTGTGGAGTCAGATGTAAGCCCAGCGATTGGCTATCTGTTTCCTGTTTCTTTTGTGGAGTCTGATGTAAGCCCTGCGATTGGCATTCGGTTTCCTATGGGTGTTTCTTTTGTTCGGAGTTAGATGTAAGACCAGCGATTGGCATTCCGTTTCCAGTTGTGTGTTTGCTCAGATGTTTCAGCGTCTTTGTGTGTGTTTTGTTTCGGTGTGCGTTAGCCGAACTACGGTAGCTCTGATTCTCATTCCAGATGAGATACGTAGGCATAGGATGTGATATCCTAGCGAGCCCAATCCCCTCTTCTCCCATCTGTGTTTTATTCCAGTGTGCGTGCATTCTTTTGAGCAGTTATTTAGCAACCTTATTCTATTCTTTTGAGCGTGGATCCCGTCGAGTACGACGGACGTGAGGGGTGCTAATACCTTCCCCTTGTGTAACCGACTCCCGATCCTTGCAATCTCCGGTCGTAAGACCATTTCCTTTCCAGGTTTACTTCGAGCGTTTCCTTTCCCTCCTTTGGGATAAATAACGCACGGTGGCGGCTCTGTTTGTTTGTTTTTCCCGCCGGTTGTTTTTCGCGGATGCGACAGGATGCCCCAGTCTTCTGAACTTCATTAGCTACAGATAAAGCCTGGAATGGAGTTCCAACTTCTTCTCCAACTTCAACATAAGTGAAGGATGACATATTCCTTACCAAAGGCGCTTTCTCTCCTTCTACAATAACGAGCTTGCCATTCTTAACAAATTTAAGCTTCTGATGCAAAGTCGACATGATGGCACCAGCCTCGTGAATCCACGACCTTCCCAGTAAACAATTGTAGGTTAGATGAATGTCCATTACTTGGAAAGTAATATGAAATTCACTCGGACCAATCTTAACTGGGAGATCCACTTCCCCAATGATAGTTTTTTTAGAACCGTCGAACGCTTTCATTACCACACCGTTGTACCTCATAGGTGTGCCTTGATAAGACAACCTTTGCAAAGTTGATTTCGGTAGCACATTCAATGACGAACCAGTATCCACCAAAACATTGAACATAGCATCCTCTTTTCAATTCATGGATATGTGGAGTGCCAAGTTGTGATTTCTACCTTCCTCAGGAAGCTCTTCATCACAAAAGCTCAAATTGTTGCAAGAAGTGATATTGGCAACAATGTGATCAAATTGATCCACTATGACATCATGCTCTACATATGATTGCTCCAACACTTTCTACAAAGCATCTCTATGCGCTTCGGAGTTCATCAATAAAGATAACACAAAAAATATTTGATGGCGTTTGAAGCAGCTGCTCCATAATGTTGAACTCACTCTTCTTGATTAACCACAGAACTTCATCATTATCATCATCTTTAACCTTCAACCTGCTAGATTCACCATACCGGCAAGTTAGAGTGTTAACAAGATCAATTAAAGGAACATATGTCTTCTTGCCAACATCTTCCACAACCTTAGGAGATATTGGGCCAAATACACGACTGCTACGGGTCACCTTAATGACATCTACAATGCTCACTACTGAATTTGCAGTGTGAAGAGGAACCTCGTGCACATTCTCAACCATAGTAGCATTATATTTATAAGGTACAACTTTATCAGATGAATACAGGACTGGACCCGCTAACCGTATTACCAACGGTAATACCGATCTATTGTCATTCTTGGTGCTGTCATACTGAATAACTACTCGCTTAGGAGCTTTAAACACCGACACAATAACATTTACATCATTACCCATATGTTTGGATTGCTAGCTCTGAATTACACCTTCAACTACCAATTTCTGAATATCCCTTTTGACAATCACACATCCTCGAGGGTTGATATTGCAGATAACACAACCATCATGATCATTCTCACAATCACTAATCAAGCACAAAGTTATATGGATTTCTACAAAAGATTGACGAATATGATGTACATCAAAAACCCTGAAATTCCCAGGACAACCATCCACCATATTCATAGAAGAATTGCCATGAGCAGGCAACGAATTAGCTTTGACATTAGGTGCGCGGTCCTCAAAGGACACCATACCACTCTTGATCAATTTCTGGACCTCATGCTTCAAAGGATAACAATTTCCAATGTCATAGTCGGGGGCTCCATGATGAAAAGCAAAGTGCAGATCAGGCTTGAACCACCATGGCAAAGGTTCAGGTGTATGTGGAGGATTTCTTGGTTGAATCAAATTCTTGACAACCAAAGAAGGATATAATTCTGCATAAGTCATCAGAGTAGGATCAAAAGTGGCCTTCTTCCTCTAAAAAATTTGATGATTGTTGTTGTAGTGATTGTTATGGGTACGCTGTTGTTGTTGCTGATGTTGTTGCTGAATGGGTACTGATTGAATTACTGAATTGTTGGTAAAAACAGGAATAACTAATGATACTTGATGTTGCTGCTGGCGAGGTCTGGAATTCTTCCGCACATGAGGCCTTTTCTACCTCCCTACAGTTACTGCATTGGTTTCCCCTTCCTTTATCTTAGGGAAACTACCGCTATATTTCTTGTTCGTAGATGCTTCGTCTTTAGACAAACGTCCCTCTCGGACACCTTTTTCTAACCGCATCCCCATGTTTACCATTTTAGGGAAGTCATTGGGAGCATTTGCAATCATGCGTTCATAATAAAATGAGCTCAGAGTCTTCAAAAAGATCTTGGTCATCTCCTTCTCCTCCAAGGGTGGGGTAATTTGAGCAGCAAGTTCTCTCCATCATTGTGCATATTCCTTGAATGTCTCCTTATCTTTATGAGACATTGACTGCAACTGATCACAATCGGGAGCCATATCAACATTGTACTTGTATTCCTTGACGAATGCCTCACCCAAGTCATTAAAAGTACGAAAACTTGCACTGCCTAAACCCATATACCACCAAAGCGTAGCACCAGTTATACTGTCTTGGAAGTAGTGGATGAGCAGTTGATCATTGTCTGTCTGAGTAGACATCTTGCGAGCTTACATTACAAGATGGCTCAGAGGACAAGTATTTCCCTTATACTTCTCAAAGTCTGGGACCTTGAATTTGACAGGTATTTTGACATTGGGCACCAAGCACAACTCAGTATCACTCTTACTGAACAAATCTTTACCCCTCAGGGTCTTCAATTCCTTTTTCAGCTCGAGAAATTGGTCTTTCATCTCGTCCATCTTCTCATAAACATCGGGGCCCTCAGACGGCTCAGAATGATAGATGGTTTCCTCGACATGAGGCAAAGTATGCACGACAGGAGGAGGAACAGACATGATCGGGCTAGATGTCAGCATAGGATAAAAAGTTGGAGCATATATTTTAGGAACGAAGTTCGGCGGTATTCCCCACGAGAATACGGAAGGCATAGCTGGTGCAGACTGACTAGCAAGAACTATAGGCACTGGTGCTGAAACAACTTCAGAGATAACATTCTATTGAGGAGGAGTTGCAGGAAGCGGAAATGGTTGATTCTGAGCAGGAATGACAGGTTCCATCAAAGCAGTGATCCTAGTAATCTCTTCCTTGAGCTCTCAATTCTCTTGTTCTAGATGATCCATTCTTCTCTGGTGATAAGCTCGAGTATTGTAGTGGTGAGTCAGCTTGTCTGATACAAAGAGGAAGAACAATATGACATCTGGCCGAAGGCTGGAATCCAAGAAACTTGTTATGCAAATGATGCATGAAATGCAATGTTTTTTAACTTTAATATCAAGGAACATACAAAGTCCTACTTGCAAATATTTCAATAGTCAGTAATAACAATTTTTGAACACAAAAAATTCTCATTTTATTCATAAAATTTTAGAAGGATTACACTGAGTATAATTTTAGAAACCAAAAACACAAATACAAGAGAAAATGAAAGTATCATCCTAAGGATCCCTAGCAACTAAATTAGCTAAACTGGCCAAGGGTGTATACTTCCTTCAGATGCGTCTGATCTTTGACTTATAAGTTGTCTTCATCTGAGCTTTCTCGAGGACGAGCTGATCAAAAATCTTCTTCCAAGCACCGGAAGGCTGAGGTATACTAGAGGAAAATAAATCCTCTGGCTCTCTCTGTCTCTTCACTGCACGTTCTTCAAGAACCTCAATGAGTGCATCTTTATCTTTCGACTCAAGTTGCAACTCTACATGTTTTTGGTTCAAAGCATGGAACCGCTCTTCCCAAAGGTCCCTCTCTTGCTTCATCTTGGAGAGTGCGTCTTCCAACTCCTCTATATCTTGGTTGGGGAGAGTAGATGGCTCAGCCACAACCATAGACATAGGTCTTTCGCAGGCGTACGACATCTTAAGCTCCAAAGTTATCTTCTTCACCCAAGTAGTGTAAGCTTCCAAAGCTACACAATTTCACTGACCAAGCTCGACTCTTCCCTTCCTATGAATATTATGCCAAGAATGCACCATTTTACTCTTTAAATTTTGGGGATCTTTATCCTCTTGATAGAATAGACCTTCTAACTGAATGTTATTGGGTTTATCTTTCAAGGGGTACCCAAGCTGACGACGAGCCAAAGCATGGTTGTAGTTGATTCCTCCTTGTGTACTAATGAGAGACACATTAGAGAACTCACCATGACTGTCAATAATCTCCAAGCCATCAAATGCAGAATCATATCAAACAATATCATCATTAGTGAGAGACATAAGTCTCTGAGACCATCGTAGACATTGCTTGTTCTCCATGAACACTGGTGTCTACAGCAAGTGAGAAATAAACCACTTGTACAGAAGAGGGATACAGCACACAACGGTTCCTCAACCCTTAGAATTCCTTAAATGCAAAGACTACGTGTCACCCAACAAAGTCGGAACAGGATTCCCAATCAAGAATATCCTAATGGCGTTAACATCATTAAAGTTGTTAATGTTAGGGAACAATGCTAAACCATAGATGAGCAAGACAAAGATGGATTCAAAAGCGTACATGCTACCAACTTGAGCAAAAGCAGTAGCTCTACCAATGAGAAACTCATAAGTCAACCCTCGAATCCCTCTTTTCTTCACCATATTAGCATCAATCTAGGATTTCTTCAAATGAAGAGTCTCGGCAATGACTTGATACCTTGGAATCTCCTCTAATCCACTGAAAGGCACCTTGTTAGATACGGGTATACCCAAGAGATGGGCATACTCCTCTAACATGGGCTTAAGCTGATAATCAGGAAAAGTGAAGCACCGATAAAGAGGATCATAGAACTAGACCAAGACACTCAAGAGTCCTTCCACAACTTCAGTAGACAACACATATAGAAGTTTCCCATGACGTTGCTTGAAATCCAAGGGATCTAATACAAAGGATGGTAGCTTACTAAACTCTTTCAAGTCGGGACATCTGAAACTGTACTTTTTAGTGTTCCTTCGTCCATAATCCAGGGTCTGAAAAATATTTGCAAACATGACCTTAGTTCCTTGTAAATTATTATTGTGATGAATGTTATGATGCGCATGAATGCATGAATGAGACAATCACACACAAGGCAAACACAAACAAAGTTCAAGGGATGGATCAAGTCATCATCAAGATCAATCATCTATTTTGTTGGATTATGGTTTTCACCTTATCAACACCTAAGATCCCTTGATTTTAACGAGACTGATCGGATTAATCGAGAATCAAAGGGTTTGTTGTGAGTCACGAGCTTGGAGTCAGGTTAAGAACAATCCCAAAGGAGTGTACTAAGGATAAAACATGTAGATCATGTTCTAAAAAGTTCCTAGAGTCGTGATCCCATCTATCGAATACTATAGGTTAGGATGACTGACTCACCAACCCATAGTATTCTCAAGAGAAACTCGTCTGAGTGTAGAATCGCGTAACAACTATTATCAAGTTTGCACTTGAACAGTCTCTGCACTACGTCCTTAATAGGCCAAGTTGGGTTAAATTTTCTACGGTCCTCAGCTTCTCAGACTCCCAGGTCGGAAAAAGCAATGTCTATCCATGACTTACTCGTGTGACATCAGTAATTCCAAGGGGGTCTTCACTGAGTAGATGGATCTCAAGCCAACTCGTTAAGGACTACTCCACACGAGTCGAACATGACTATACCATCCTCCTATCTTAATTGCACTCAAGTTCGGGTTAGAACTTATCTCACCACTCAGATATCACCAAGCACAACAGATAGAGAGTATCACACAATATATACAAACAAACATCAACTATCAACAAATATCATACACACAAAAAGTAGGCTAAACCCACTGAGGACTACTCCCCAGCAGAGTCGCCACCTTATTTCTGTAACGGTAAATTCATGACCACTGAGCTATTGGTTAGCTCAACTTCAATAAAACAAGAGTCGCCACCGTGCTTTTATTTTTTCCAGAGGAAAAGGGAAAAGTATGAAAAATAACCCAAATATAAGAAGTTTTCAAATCAAAACTAATAAAATGTCATAGATTACAAATAAGGGAGTTGGTTACACAGAGGGAAGGTATTAGCATCCAAAGTGTCCTAGGTACTCTTAGGGAGCCCTTTTTTGTGCGTAAGTGTATTAGCTGAAAAAGATGTTTGTTAAAGATAGAATGGGGGGATGATAAAAGAATTTATTATTTACAATTTTGTGTTTGACAAGACCTTCGGTCTTATGCCTACGTACCAACATAAAAATGAGGGATCAAAACCTCGTAGTTCGTGGTAACAAATTTGAATATTGGTGGAATGATTTTAACAAAAGCTTAAAGATCTTTTGTAATCAATGGGAGAATACTCAACCAAACATCCACTGACAATGACTGCTTTACAACAATTAAGAGGGAGGGCTTCAACTCGGATTTAATCAACAAGTATGCAACTAACCCCTAATAAATGGAAAGACTTATAACCAATATATCATGGAATGGGAGGATTATATCTCAACCAAAGATAACTCAAACCTAAATTATCTCTTTTGAAAAGTTTAAAAGAAAAGACTCAAAGTGGCTAAAAGGATTAGATGAGGTTGTTAGTTCTTTTTGTCTTTTGAAATTAAAGTCAATATGATTAAGTTTATTTACAAGTTTGATTTATTAAAATGTTTTAAAATCAATGGCATAAGGCCAAAGTTTCTACTCATTGAAATAAGTCTAAGTTGAAAACACAAACAAAGAAGGTTTTGAAATGAGGGAGATATTTTGAAATTAAAGAAGGAAGGGAGGAGATGAAAGGACTATCCTAGACAAGATTTAAGAGTTTAGAGTTGAAAATATCTAACCAATGAGATACATCCATAAGACAAGATTGTCAGATAGAAACCCATTTACTTTGGATTATTAAGCAAGCAACAAGCATAATCATCCAAGCAAGCAATAAGAAGACCAAATGGCATCAAATAAAGATAGTCAAACATCCAAGCAAGAAGTCTTCAATGTCTTCAAATGTATCAGATGAAATATTCCTTGTAGTAAATTCACAGAAACAATCATCAGAGAGAAACAAATAGGATCAAGATAACAACTTAAGCACAAAGACAAAGTAACTGATAAACCAAGGGGAGCTCTCAAGGCTTGTATCAGATGAATGGCATTGGCCAAGATAACCCAGTCTCAAATAATGGCATTGATTAAGTTTCCTTCAAAGTTCAGGGATCTTGCCTACATTAAGTCCAAAAGTTCAAACCAAGTCTCAGACAGAGGTCTAACAGTCCACCAAAATATTTTTTAGGATTTTTGTTTTTATTAGGTGTTTAAAGTCCTACGACCACAAACAAAACAAAGTCACAAGCACACAATATATTACAAGCACAAATACAATGACTCAAGTGAGCAAAGTGAAAATGACTGAAACATAAATAACTTATATGAATGTAAATGGCAATGACTGATAAAGTACTAGAATTTAGATTGTATTAAAGGTAAATGACATTGAAAGTAAATCAATAATAAAGAGATGTTAGTGAAATGTTAGTGAAGAATACAATTGTTTAAGTCATTCTTTGGAGAACACTCAACCATTCACTCACAAGCATGAAGATATGAACCAAGACATCATCCATGAGAAGGGCTCCAACTTGGATAAATCAACAAGTATGCCACTAGCTCTCATAAATGGAAAAAGTGTTGAGTCTTCACACAATACCATGAGGAATGAGAGACTTACAATCTCACTTACAAAAACGTTATGCCTTGGGGAAAATTTTAGCTCTATGTTAAGCAATTACAATTTGACTTATGTAGAAGTCACAACTATCTGAGGTCGGGTGTCATACCCCAATTTTGTGCTCATTCAATCAATCGATACATGCATCATGACAATTGCATCATCTGTATATCATAACATGCATTTCATCTTGCATAATGCCTAAAATGTTAATCAGAATAAATTTTTGTATTTATAGATAGATTGGTCGAACTGATCCTCAAATGTGTGTCAAAATAGCGGGCGAAAAAGTGTCAAAATCAAGTTTGCAGACATCAGTTTTATTAATCTATGTTTCTCGTAGTTTAACTTGTGTGCTCAATTTATTTTTCGGCTATTTTTTGGTCACATTTTGGTCCGTCTGAGCGTATTAACCGGGCATTTTTCATTTCAAAATTTGACAAAAACCTGTATGTTTCCTAGAAGTTTATTTTGCGCTAATCATTTTGGTGCATTCAATTTAGTTTTTCAAGCACTTTTACGCTCGATTTTTATTCATTTTGACTCATTTTAATTTTTTTTTTCAAAATATTTGAAATAAAAAATATAATTTCTATGTTTTTGTTTCAAATAAATTTTAATTATTTAAAATAATATAATTTTATTTGATTCAATTTATTTTAACTAATTTTAACCCTATTATCATTCATTAAGGGTATCATGGACATTTGATTTTATAAGAAAAATCCTGCCTTCCATTCTTTCGGATCTCTCTTTTTCTCAAAAAATATTAAAACAAGTGACAAAGTGAAAAACACACGATCTCTCTCTTTTCTTTTGAATACCACATACTTGATCATTTCTTTCAGTAAGCCAAAACACATGCCTAGAACATTCCCTTCATTTACTGTCTCCTTCAAGATTTTATTTATAAAAAAAACACAAGTGCCTCATAAATGTCATTTATCTCTCATTTTAGAATTCATGAAAAAGAGATCAAACGGACTTCTCATCCAACCATTTTTTACTCGCATTTATTTTAGTAACTATAATTTATTATTATTGACACTTAAGTTTTTAGTATTAGTTTATACTGAGTTAGTTTTCAATTAGATTGTTATTTATTTATTTTTTTCACTAGCTTTAGCCCCTTTGTTTTATTATTAGTCTTAATCTCTAGTGTTATTAAGAATTAATTTATAACTTAATATTGTTTAATTATTTTTTTTTCCTATTATTTCCTCTAATTGTTTATTGGATTATGGGTTCTTGGTCCATCTATTTATTTTACTGGTATTATTACTTGTATTGAGCTATTGTTTTCCTTTTTTTAAAATAGGAGAAGCGTTGAAATATAATTAAATCACTTCTTAGCAAGATTGAATAATTAAAGGAGTTGTTTAAATTTGAGTGACTATAATAATTTTAGTGACAACAATAGACTAGAGTAGTGTTTCTTGTTTTCTTCAAATTTATAAATTTTTGGATATCTATTTAGTTGTTTATAGATTTAATTATTTATTTGTTTTTTGATAATGAGATTTTTTTTATTATTCGATTTTAATTTATTTAGTTGATTTAATTAGGTTATGTCTATCCATGCTCATATCCTCGTCCGTATAAATAATTTTCTTTCGCTTCGTTGTGTTTTAGTTAGTAGGTATTATTGTAATATTTTGCTTTTCTTTCCATTGCGTTGCGATTTCGGAGCTTAAATTCAATTTAGCTTTCGAGCATCGCTTGGACGCATAGATTTTGGTTGTTCGGCTTCTTATAGTGTGATTCATGCATGAAACCACTCTAAATGAGCTTAGACCTAAATTCGGTTGGCTTTCGATTTCGGTCGGTTTCCGGTCATATGGCTTACTCTTGGGCCTTCTTACAATGAGCTTTTAAGCAATGCCAACTTAATTTTAAATAATTTCAAACCTTTGTACATTAATCATTTTTAATTTAATTTCAAATCATTTTCTTAATTAAAATTGGACGAAAAAGATTACCTGGGTGAAACGTCCGGATGTAGTCCCGAATGCTAGGCCTAAGTTGTAAGAGCTTGTAGGACATAAGTGTCCGTCTTCCATTCAAAACACTTGTAAATATTTAAATTTATTTTCTAAATAAAATTGAAAGAAAAAGATTACCTAGGTGAAAGGTCCAAACGTAGTCCCGAGTATTAGACCCAAGTTGTAAGATCTTGCAAGTCATAAATACTTGTCTTTCAAGTCCAAAAATACATTCAACCAATCAAACTCTTTTTTTGATGTCGTGCGATTGATCAGAAAAACCTTTTCATAAACGAAAGATATTTTGTCTTAAGATGATGCAAAGCAATGCTTCATCCACAATTGTTGAGTTGAGATAAGTGACGTTTCTTAATGTTGATTTGTAAATCCATTCGATTTGATGTAAATGTCCACTCGTCACTTATTTTGGGTAAAACAATGTTTCTCGTCGATTAATACAAGATATCTTTCGCTAAACTCGACCAACAAACAAACATTTTATACCTAGAACTACGTGTGCATTGAGTTCTCTATTGAGATACGTAGGAGCAGGATTGTGAAATCTTGTCAGACTCATTAATAAAAAACTTAGGTTTAATCCTATTCGTTGCAAAAAATACAAAAACATCTTCTATTTTCTTTTTATCCTATTATTCTTTCCCTCACAATAACTTGAGAAGCCTAACATTTCGAACTAACACTAACGCGCACAATTAACCTAACAGTTCCCGTTAAGTACAATAGACGTGAGAGGTGCTAATACACTCCCCTTGCGTAATCGACTCCCGGACCCTAATATTGGTTGCGACGACCATTAATCATTGTCGTTCTTTCTTGGATTTTATCAATATTTCCCCTTTCCTTTTTAGGAATAAATAAAGTTCGGTGGCGACTCTATTCAGTCCATCATGCGAGCGTGCGATTGCGCTTCGCTAAGTCGTGTTCTCATTTTTTCAAGGTCAAGGCCAAACAGAAGATGAAACAACACAAGGTCAAACAAAAAGCTCAACATAATATTCAAGCAATTAAACAATTTAATTTCAATTTTTGAATGAATAAAAATGCATTTTAAAAGATGAAAAACCTCAAGTCCCTTCAAATCACCAAAGAAATGGTCAAGGGATTTATCATAGGTCAAACAAGGTCTAAGAACCTTTGACTAATTTTTGGAAATTTTTTGAAAAATCAGAAGTATTTTAAATCAATTAAAAACAAGTTAAAAATCATTAAATTCACTAAAAATACCAAATCGTATCCAAAAAATGATTTTAATTCAAAATATGAAAGAGGATATTATTTAAATTCTTTTGGTGAATGTCCCATGTTTTTTGGATTAAAATTGAAACTAATATGAATTTAATAAGAAAAAGATATTTTAAAAATTAAAATAGAAAATAAATAAATCCAAAAAAACAAGGGTCATCAGATCTCCCTCATTAATTGAGGTGGCAGATCTGATGGCCACACGCATCATGTCTATGGTTTTCCAAGGTCAACGCGTAGCATGGATGGTAATCAGAAGGAAGGGCCAGGATTATAAGTTGGGGACCAGATCAGATGGCCTGGATCACTCTAGTGCACCACGGGAGCCCTAGCTCTGGTCATCTTCTCCGTTTAACTTTGTCAGACTGGTCCAACCAAAAGGTTCACAAAAATGAAAGATCCATACACTATTTTGAAGATAAAATCAAGGGGAACTCGAATCTGACCTCCATTTCTTCCCATTTTCACTATATGAAAAGATATGTGGAATTGAAAAATAAGGTATGCAAATTGAGTTTCTTTTATTTGACCTCAAAGCAACTCAATCTTGTTTCCTACATTGGTAGGACTTTAGTCAACCACAAATTAAGCAAAATTATGTAGAAATGAGAGAGAATCGAAGACTTGCAGTTTGAAAATTTTCACCTTTGGGTGATGAATTCTGAGCTAGATCTCGATGCAAATTGAATTGGCTTTGCTTCCTCTTATTTGCAGGAGATGATTATAACACAAATGACTTTGAATCTTTGGAGTTCTAGTTCAAAAATAGAAAGAGAACTAGAAGCTCGATTTCAAATGAAACCTTTAAGGTATTCTTTCAATGGAGGTTTGGGATTGATGATCAAAGTTGGGCAAGGGTCCTCTTTCATTCTGAGGCCAATGAGCTCATTATATAGGCAATGCAAAGTGATAATCACACCTTTCCAATTTAAATCCAAAAATAGAAAGTGATGTACATGGGTGCATGGGCATGCATTTAGGCTCAAATAATGATTGCAACAGGTCCAAATCCATGCACAATTGATGCTGAGATCACTTCATGAAGCCACTCAAAGTTGTTTGAAAATTGAGTTCAAAAATTGCCAAATAGGGCCATGCAAAGGAACCATGCGCAAGTCCCTCAATTTTAATCCAAATGCCATTATCTTGGACTCTTTGGAAAGATAGCATGAAGGGGAACAAATTTCATGTTGGAAACGTTTCCATCTGGAGCTTGGATCATGATGAATTTTGGTGTGTAAGTTGGAGGAATCAAACATACTTGAAAATTTTCTAAGTTAAAAGTCAAATGACCCCTTTTTCCACCTTGAATAACTTTTTCTATGAGCTTCAAATGACTTTGGTTACTTTTTTTAAAATTGCATATCTTTAAATAATCTTCAATTTAGTCACAAATTTGACACCATTTGGAGCTAGCATGATGGAGTTATGGATTTTAGAAGTTGAGGAAAATTGTTTGTTCAATGGTGATGACCCAAAATGACCTATAATGTTTCCTCTTTGTACATGCCTTTGCAAGTGAAATTTCACCTTTATCAAAGAACAAAAGTTGGAGAAGACATCTTGGAATTGATCATGAAACTTGGATGATCTTCATATCATAAAAATTGAGCAAGTTATGGTTCTTGGAAGTTGAGCTTCTATCTAGGGCATAGACAAAATGACCTATAATATTTCACCATAAAAAAAGAATTTCCAAGAAAAATTAGCTCTTGATGCCAACTTGAAAGTGGTTTGGAATGTCATAAAGAGTAAAGTTTCTCTTGTAATCATTTTAATATGACACATATTGTAGGAGATAGGGTCTAGGGAACCCTAGATTTGACTAGTTGACTTTTCTGGTCAACCTCCTTGAACCAACTTGCAAACTTGAAGTTCCTTTGATCTTAAAGACTAATGGAGGATCATATATGTTTATGATGAATTAAAATGGATTATCCCTTGATTTATTTGACCAATTGTTGAATAAACTTGTTGAGGAAGGCACACAAGATACCCATATGAATTAGGGCTTCCATGAGAAATAAGCTTCAAATTCTTAATGAATTCTTGATCAAAATGACAATGGAATAACAATGGGATACATATATGATGCTTAGAACCAATATGAACATTTCTTTGATTAATCTCTTGCATTGAGGGTCTCAAACCCTAGTTGTGAGCTTGATGAGGCACAGGTGGATGCACACTCTACCTACAAAAGAAATAACACTACACTAGACATATTTTTGGTATTTTGATTAGTAAAAAAAGTAAAAAATAAAGTATGATACAAACACAAATTCTTGGTGACCTCTCCCAATGCAAACCCAATGAATGAGGGGTGAGGAAGATGCCAAGGTGTGATCCCAAAGCCAATGCAAATGCTGATATGGAATGAGGGATCTTAGGGTCAAAATTGGGGTCTTACACATTGGTCTCGAGGCATAAGTCTTTGTTTACCGATTATTGTTTATTTTGTTCTAAAATACTTAATTAAAACTTGGACAAGAAACGGACATGAAAATATACACTTCTTGAAACCCCCGAACAATCGGCTCCGAGGCATGCATCTTAGTCTTACCGAATGTTCATCTTCTGCAAAAAAAAATCATAAACGCTTTGAATGAAAAAGGTGCATAGGGATAAAAATTCCTTTAAACATGAATAATCACCCCTAAGACATACTTCTTGGTCCTACTGAGCATTCGTCATTCTTCTAAAAAAATACTTCAACACATCAAGCCTATTTTCTTACCGACGGGTGATAAACAACCTTTTTACAAAAGAACATTGTTTAGTATGTTCTATTGCGATGCAAAAGAATTACTTAAGTCTCCAATTGTGAGCAACATTTTACCGCTAGAACGTGATCTAAAAATTCGCTCACTAAGATCGACCATCCAAGTAACATTTTCTATGAAGAACTACATAACTTTGAATTCATCATCGTACCTGAGGATAAGTAGGAGTAAGACCCGCAATCTTGTCAAACACCCTAATAAAAAACTTTTTATGACCCCTTTTCTTTTCCATCTGGGATCATTAATCACTCAAAGAAAACAAATGACATTCGCTAACATTTTAATCTCAAATCTAACTAAATGGTTCTCGTTGAGTACAAAGGATGTGAGGGGTGCTAATACCTTCCCCTCGCATAATCGACTTTCGAATCAGAATTTGGTTGCAATAACCATTTTATTTTTCTTTTAAGGGTTTTATCGATATTTTCCCTTTTCTTTTGGAATAAATAAAGTTATGTGGCAATTTTGTTCAGTCTTTTCGCGAGCGCGCGAATGCTTGCAAGGTCGTATTTTTCGAGATGCGACACAGAGGCTTCCGGTTTTGTCTTTCCCAGGATAGACAAATCTACCACCCATCTGTTGATAATTTCCTTGGATATATTTTCTCAAATAACCTTCTTGTATAAGATGCTTTATTTTCCTCTTCAGCTAGTGGGCGTCGTCACTATGATAGCCATTGACCCTATGGTATTTCATCGCTTGATGGGTTTGTTCCCCATGACTTCCCATTTTGGCTTAAACGAGGCAAGGTGTCATGTGTATGGAGTACTTCACATTAAATTTTATCTCGCCTTGTGCTTAGTGGCAAGGTGCATAGTTGACAAATGGCTTTCCATTGCATTTGAAGGTTATTATGTGTGGACGTTAGGAGGAATCAGAGTTTCCAATGGTACACTATTTGTCAACTCTAGACTACATTTCTTCATTTATTTCTTCTCCCTTTATGTAGAACTCAACCCGTGCCATAATATCTTTCATGGAAGTAACAATCTTTTTGGTGAGAGATTCATTAAAGTTACTGGCTTTCAAGCCAATTTGAAACACTATCATGAACATTTTATGATTTGGATTGACCACCATTATGGTTTCCTCATTGAACCTTGTGAGATAATCGGTCATAGACTCAAAGTTCTCCTTACGGACATTGAACAAGCTGTCGGTCGAGACCTTTTGATGTTTGCTCGCCAAGAGCTGGTGGATCAACTTTTTCAAATACTCCTCATAGTTAGTCATTGATTGTCTAGGGAGGTTCGTGTTCCACCTCATATCTGCCTCCTTGAATGTTCTAGATAAGAGCTTGCATTTGAAGGAGTCAATGGTGCATATTATTTCCATATGAGTGTTGATGATCGCGATATTCTCTTGTTGGTCACTCTTTCCATTGGAATTACTCTATAGATGCTTGCATCGCTACTACAACTTCATCATCAAGATGTTGTCTTTGGCGTTACCTCGTCTCACCATTGTGGAAAGGTCATTTGGGCAATTGCAGTTTGATATGAATGTGTGGTACGAGTGAGTTTAATAGGTCCCCAGGTTAGTGTCAAATGTATTTATGGTAAGTAGAATAAGGTAAACCATGTTGACAATATGGTCTGCAAGAGATATTTTTTAGATTTTAATCATATGAAGAAAGTGATAAGGTTTCCAACTTTGTAGCTGGGATATTTATAAGCATGTTCCTTTGGTCAAGAAGTTTCTGAGGAATCAATTCTAATACCCACCTACCTGGCTAGATTGCGGGAATAGGAGACACATTTTCATTATTGGATAAGTGGTGTTGCAGTTACCTTTCCTCGCACATTTGTTGACACATCTTTGTGCGTTTGAGTTGAATCGGATGATCCAAACCTAAGGCATATTGGATTGGATCGGGCGAGTTCACGATATTTCCTCATGATGTCGCTCTTTCGGGCCCACTATCCACTCGCGTTACTTCTAAGATGGGCATGCTATAGGTTAGCTTCTTTGGTACCAACTAAGGTTAATCCATTTGCGGGTTGCTTTAATTCTAAAGAAGACACCTCTAAGTTCTCTAAGTTTATCTCTTTAGTCTAAGATGAAGCATAATTGATTCTATCATCGCTACTTAAATCTATGAATGAGATATTCGGGTTATCTATTTGGGTCGTGACTAAACAGAATATGAAAACAATTGAAATTGAAAGTTGAGATATTGGTACCTTTAATGTTAGTGCAGGTTTTGAAAACTAGAGAGCAAAGAAGAAAAATGGGAATAACCAATAACCCATAAAATAGCTTGCTTGTGGGAACGAATAATGTAAAATACAAAAAAATTGTAATATGTATCATCGAAATTGCAAGAAAAAAAAAGGTTATGGAAATCGAAAGGAATGGAAAAAAAAAACTAACTTGATTCTTCCCATTTTTAGGCAACAAGAGCATCGGTATCAATATACAAGAATCAAAGAAGCGCCAAAGGTCACCCACCGATTTCAAGAACTTCGCGTCAACAACCCCCACTTCGTGGTTGACAGAAAAGACTTTGAGTCAATTGTTCTAGGTCGACCAATGGCCCCAAAAAGGCAGATCAATCAAGAGCCCGAATGAGTTACAAGCACCCACTCAGTTGGTAAACATGTGGACGCTCATACAAAAGTACCACACTAGATCAAGGTACCACTTTTTCATGTCATCCTTTAATATTCATCCAATTGCGTTCCACATCTTGTGTCAGATCCTCGATAATAGTTTTAACCATCATCCATATACAAAAACAACTCAGTGTCACACCAAGGTATTTTTCATTCACATACTTGTAAGTTCTACCTTTCTCATTTACTTAAGATTTGGAGGGCTAACTTTACAGTTGCATGTACCCCTCTTCAGTTACTAGAAACATCTACCAACGTTCCAAAAACCTTTTTAACTTGTTCATCACTATCTTCCTAATCATTTTATATTCCCTTACATAATAATTTCATATTAATCTTTTGAATTTAAAGATGATTTCTATAATTTTTGTTCATTTTGCATATTGCTATGAAGTCAATATTCTCCTTTAGCGCACCTATAATATATAATATACTTGAAAAGTGCTATATTACCATTGTAAACATTATGTTTTGGTCAATAATTTGATAACTACATAATCTAGGGTAATGAACCAATTGAAAAGGTTGCTCGACCAATGTACTCAAATCCACTTGTTGAGGTGGATAGGATTGTTGCTCATATTGTTGGAGAGCCTAGTAATATTGTTGTATTACTGATGCTCACTACATGGTTGAACATGATACGCATTCAATTCTTGATTTTGATTCTACAATTGGTATTCATTTTGATTCTAATAACACCATGAGAGAATGTATAAATGATAGTTGTATTAATAAGAGGTACTAACAAGAGACCGATAACACAAACTTTTTATTTTAACAAAAAATTATAATACAGAATAAAAACAAACAAAAAATAACAACGACAACAACCAAGTCTTATCCACTAAGTGGGATCGGCTAAATGGATCAACTTCAACCATTAAAAACCACCCAAAAAAACTACAAGCAACATGTATGCACACATGCATGCATTATTTATTATTCAAACTTAAAGACAAGGGGACTAAAATGTTTAAATTGGAACTGGATCCACAAGGACGTCTTTGATGTATGACGTCATCAATCCTTCTGAATGTGTGTAGTTATCTTTATATTTGTAAACAACATCCATAAAACGTGAAAGGTTGATAGCTCGAGTCATAAAAGGCATTGGAACTTCAGTTGGCATAAGACATTCCTCATTTATATCTTTCCAAGTATTTGCAATTCTTTCTCTACATTCTTGAATAGCATCTTCCCTTGACATGTCATTTTGCTTTATAATGCAATCCAACAATGAGCAAACATGTCCCCTTTTATGTTCAAACTAAAATCAAAAATGAAAAAAAAAATGTAACGCAATTATTTACTATGAAAAAAAACATTACCTTTTACTTATTTATTTTAATATAAAATACCTCATTGGATACAATTTCATCCATTAGTCTACATAAAGTAGCAACAGCATTCACCATTTTTGGTTTATTTGAAACCCATTTGAAGATGTTCTCTGTGGCTATGTCGCCCATGCCAATGAATGAACATGTTATCAATAATGATTGACCTGTTGAAATTTTTGAAAATTTCAAGTACTCTTCTATTGTTGGTACATAGTTATTGTTGAGCCATCTTGCTTCAGTCATAAATGCATGGACTACCATTTGGAACTGCGATAAGCACACATTATCGTAAAATTATATTAACTAACAATAACTATAAAGAATATAAAAAAAAAGGCAGATTCATACTTCTTTTATGTAGTATTTAAGGGTAAAGAGTCTCCCTTCTTTAGTCATGTGTTCAATTTCTTCCAAAGCCTTCAAGACTGTTCTATAAATTAATTTCATATAGTCGGGAAGATCGTCCAAGTTCTTAATATCCCACCTGAAAAACTACATTCATAACGATTCCAAAAATATATTTTTCTTATTCAAGGAAAGAAAATGTGATGATCGGTGAAAATATATGTTTGTATTAATAAACCTCTCAATTGCCTTGGAAAAAAGTTCCAATTCATCAATAGTTCCATATGCATCATAAGTATCGTCAATTATCGATAACATGGCAATTAGTTTTGTCATCATTTTCCTTGCTTGAGAAAATTGGGGTTCATAATATACTGCTAAAATCCAAAAGCAACATTCCACAATCCTATCTCGTGCAAAAGAGAAGTTTTTAGGAACATCCAATCCAATCCACCACCTGTTGTGAAAATATAATTAAAAAAAAGAAATAATTAATAATAAGTACAACAACTAATCTTTAATATTTTATCTTTTATTAAAAAGGAGTGTGTGATTGAAGTCCTTACTTGCAAATGTTACCAAATTCTTTTTGATGTAAGGTTTGAAGCATATTAAAATCTACTTTTGCCAAAGTGAGTAAAACTTCACTATGAAAAGGAATTTGTTCATAGATAGAAATGTAGCGTCGTGCCTCTAGCCTAGGAAAGTTCTTGTGAATAGCCTGTTTTAAAGTATATTTGACTTGTGATGCAAGAGAAGGGTTTAATTGGGTAGCGATGGCCTCTAAATTGGTGGCAGCGAAAACTTGTGCATCTTCTAAAATGTCCTCTCCATGAATCATCATATGTGATGCTTCATACAAGCTTAGCATTCCTTCAACATCGGTGACAAGTTTTTTACTAAAGTTTCCTTGCTCGTCCTTGAACTTGGTGAACACATCTGCCGTGTTTATAGAAAATAATTAATGACAATTAGAGTCACAAAATAAAATCGACAAAAAAAATATTAATTTCTGATGTTAAGTGTTAGAGATGATAACAATTTGAGACATGTATACATTTTTTTGGACCATGTGTTTTTTTCACCTTTTTTTATTAATTGATTAAAAACATTATAAATTATGAATTTGAGTCATACATACTTGAGGAAACACGAAATCCTTGTTGCCTCAAGACCCTAAATAGCACAGCAATAGAGCAAAGGTTGTCTTCAAGAATTATTTCTTCATTTTCAACACAACTCTTATGAATATGTTGCAAAACATCATCAATCTCATGTGTAAAATGATAGCTCAAGCCCAAACGACATATTGAATCAATCAAATTTACTCTTAGCATTTCGTTTTCAGTTTTTGAGAGAAGCATCTTTCTCACTTCAACTTTTAATGTTTCAATTTGTGCTCTAATATTCTGATCAACTTCCTGCATACATGTGTTTGAGAATAATAAATTAATAGGAATATATTGATGATTAAATAATTTGATAAATCTAATTATTGTTCCAATGGATGAGCTATATATTTATGCATGGTTTTCTTAAAATATGTGTAATATGAACTCGCTTTAAAGCACACTCTTTAGTAAATTGAAATAAATATGACTTTATTTTACATTTATTTTTATTTAAAAATTCTTTTTATTCGAAATATATTTATTCCTAGTAAATTTATTATCTTCAAGAGTTGATATTAATATTATAGTATAATTATAAGACAAAAATATCATTGCTAAAGAATATAGAAGGCAATAAGTGACAATATATACATACAATAGATTCAGAAGCATATTGAAGGAAATATTCTCCCCAAATGTTAGGGTGAAAATCAGCAAGATTTCTTTGCAAGTTGAATTTATCATCAGGATTGGTAGAGTGAGCAACAGAAGACATCTTCAAGTATTGATATGAATGGATATGATTTATCAATATCTAACTCCTTCTTCAACTCTAAGATTTTGATTGAGAATAAAAGGTTTATGTTTAGATATTTATACTATGCAACAATAATTTAAACTATATTTTTATTTTTGTTTTTTATATTAATATTTAGGTGAAAACTTTTACCATGCGAAAATGATTGAATTCCATTAGTAGACTTTAATTTAGCAACAATATGTAAATTTATGAAAAAGTGTTTTATTCTATAATAACTGTGTTATTTTTATGTGGCTATTAAATGATTATTCATTGATCCAGACAAAAAAATGGTAAGTAAAAATTGTTGAGAGGGAATAAATTTGTTTTTTTTATTCGTGCAATAAAATAAACAAAACAAAAGTATAATAGTTGTTTGTTTATTATAAAAATAAGAACACTAATAAGCAATTTTTTTAGATTACAATTTAGTTCAAAATAAAATGTAAAACACAAAATATATGTGGAATAAAAAAACCTAATCCAATAAAAAACATATAATTAAAATGTAATACACAGCAACCCAAAAAATAAATAATCTTTTTTTTAAAATATTTTTATCTAATAAAATTTTTAAGAGAATTTTAAAAGTAGGATCGTGAATATTGTCTCTTAGTATCTTTTACATATTTATTTAGGCACTGGACTTCAATTTAAATTTGATTTAAAATATTAATATTAAGTATTGGGGTGAAATACATAACCTTCCGTTTGAGTTCTTTTCTCAATTGGAAGATATTTTTGTATCCACCTTAGATGAACCAACTAACATGAGTGTACAATAATTAAAAAAATGTATATATTATAATTCTCTTTTATCAAAGACAAGATGTCACACACAATATTGAATCAATGCGTGACACAAGATGGTAAAAAATAAATACGAGACGTCGAAAAATGATAACTCTGTTGAGTGTAATTATCCCCAATGTCTGATGACAGTAGCTCGGAATAAAGAAAATTCACTAATAATAAAAAATCAATAGAATATCATTGTCTTATTTTAACTATCGTTGTTAAACTCTTTTTGCTAATATTACTTGTGACTTACAACTCAGACTTCAATCAATTTAAGCTTCTTTCACTCCTAGTTAAACATTCTTTAACTGTGTTTATAATTTGACGAAAGAAAACTGTAATTTTGTCTTTCAATAAATGATAGAAAATAACATATGATAGAGTAAAACTAAGACACACATTACTTTTTAATCATTAAAATATTCATGACAAGTTCATGTCATGAATCTAAGTTTTCTCTCTTTATATATATTCGAATTTGACGGGCAGATCCATTCGATTTTTACAAAATAAACTTATAACATATCCAATTTAAACAAAATAAATTGTTTAAAAATAAATTACGCAAAATATTTCTAAAATTAATGTATAAGTGGATAACAAAGTAAAAATATCTTAATAACTTAAATAACATCTTACATAATATTTATAACACATATGTCATTATTGTTTGTGAATTGCAATAAGGGTAACATTAATCTTTTTTTTCTTGAATGTTGCGACTCAATAACATTGTCATAAGAAAATATCTTAAATTCAAGGAAGGCGTATGTAAATTTCAAATCCAACAAAAGAGAAAATATACACTCAAATATTCAATCAATCGAAAATATCTTAAATTGAAGGAAGGTGTATGTAAATTTTAAATCCAACAAAAGAGAAAATATTCACTCAGATATTCAGTCAACCAAAATAAGGAGTACAAAAAGAAGTTAGGTGGAAACTCTTAACATAAAAAAAAAAAGTGGGGTCCATCGGGAGATCTTAAATTGATAACATCATAAATTTATGAAAAATTATTATTGAAGGAAAAGGATTGTACTATTTTTATGTGGCTAGATTATTGATTGATAAAAACAAAAAAAATGGTATGGTTTATCAAGATAAAAAAGCAATTTATGGTTGTTAAATATTATAGAAATTGGAATACTTGTAATAAACAAATTTAAATATATATTATATGCTTTTTAGTAGATATTTCGGAGACAATAAATCAATTATGTATCATATTTTTTTTTGAATATAGTTTGACATTAAACATTCTTTAATTTCTATTAGACACCTTGATAATGCGAAGGATGTTAATTTATGGATTGACAATTAATTATTATACATAATTAAATAAATTCATTAGTCAATAGTATATTAGTGTCTTATTTGAACTACTATAGATAATGTCTTTTTCCTAATATTACTTGTAAATTTCAGTTAATACTCCCCTCAATTTAAGCTGCTTTCACTTCTAATCAATCATTCTCTTAATTATTTATAAATCTTCAACAACAAAAATATGATAAATTTTCCAAAAGAAAACTATTATGTTATCTCCCAATAAATGATAGAAAATAACATAAGATAGAGTTGAAGACAATTAAGGCACTCATTATTTCTTAATCATTAAAACATAAGAGGTATTTTCTTTAATATATATATATATATATATATAATATATATATATATATATATATATATATATATATATATATATATATATATAAAATTTAATATATCCAATTTAAACACAATAAATCATACAAATTTTGGAATATAAATCTTTTCAAAATAAATTACACAAAATCTAGAATCTTAAAAAAAACATATGTTTCATATATAAAAGAGATCGTACAAAATGCAGAATCAAACGAAATCTTTCTAAAAATAATTATTATGTGGATAACAAAGTTAAAGTATTTTAATAACTTAAATAAAATCTTACATAATATTTTATTAATAAAAACAAGACAATCTATATATAATAACACATATATCGTTATTGTTATTGAATTACATTAACTCTAACATTAATCTTTTATTCCTTGAATATTGTGATTCATTAACATTGTCATAAGAGAATATCTTTAATTCAAGGAAGACATATGTAAAATCCATCAAAGAAAAAATAAACCAAAGTAATACTCAATCAAACAAAGCAATGAAGACAAAAAGAAGTTAGATGAAAACTCTTAACATGGAAAAACAAATGAAGTGGTTTATCGGTAGACTTTAAATTAACAACACTGTAAAATTATAAAAACAATTTTTTTTACAGTTTATCAAGATAGATTATTAAACAATAAAAACAAAAAAATGGTACGGTTTATCAAGATAAAAAAAAACAAAAGTATGATTATTACGTTATTATAGAAATTGGAATACTTTTAATAAACAAATTTAAATATATATTCTGCTTATCAGTAGATATTCCATATATCCTTTTTTTTCTTGAATATGGTTTGATATTAAACATTCTTTAATTTGCTTTTTAAAAAAACATAATAAAGACAGGTTGATAATGTGAAGGACATTGATTTATAAACCGATAATTAATTAAGGTACGTAATTTAATACTCACTCATACCTAGTATTGCCAATAAATATTCAATTTATACAAATTGATTAGGTCATTCAATTATCTTGGACATCAACTAGATCATTCTTCATGGGTAATTAATTTTGACTCCTTAAATTGTTGAGGTTCAACCTGTCATTTGATAATACTACTGATTATTAACTTATTTGGAGAAGATCTGCAATGATGACTTATCCTTCAAAGATGCCTAAAACTGTATTAAGAGTGGTCCCATTGAGCCTTCTTTAAAAAAAAAAATCATTTTACATCCCACATACCTCCCGATAAATTATTAGTGACATTGAAGCTAATGCATGATGTTGTTGCAATAGAAGACAACCTAATTCCAAAGTGAATGCATATTATTTCGAGAGACTATCTCTAAAATCATAATGTAGAAATTACATACCACTTACTTTTTTAGATGCAGATACATCTTACTTTTTTTAGCAATGGATGAAGTGGTTGTTTGGCATGAACTTGCTAGTATAAGATGAAACTATCAAATTCAGAATTTGATCATGACTCATATAATAATATTTTTTGAAAAACTTGACACATAAGAAATTGTATGAAAAATCATATGAATATTGGAGTTTCGGAGGTGCTGCAATAGTGAAAATCACATTCTGGTTTTTGCAGGTATGTACGTCTCCAGCGACAAAATTCTTCTATTTTTGTTTTTATCATAATTTGAGTTTCGTAACTCGGTCTGAGACACAGTTCGAAGCGGTTGGAAGAAAATGCGAATTAATATCAATTGTTAATAATTTCAGAGGATGAATGTGTTGTGATAACATTAGTAATTGATGAGAATGATTATTAAAAATTATTCTTTTTGCTAATATTACTTGTGACTTTCAACTCAGACTCCCTCTCTCACTTCTAATCAAACATTCTTTCAAATGTTTATAAGTCTACGATAATAAGAACATGATAAATTTCAGGAAAGAAAACTATAATTTTGTCTCTCAATAAATAGTAAAAAATAACATATGATAGAGTTGAACAAAACTAAGGCCCGCATTATTTTTTAATCATTAAAATATTCATGACAAGTCCTTGCCATGCATGTTTTCTCTTTTTATATCTATATTTGAATTCGGCTAGCAGATCCATTCGATTTTTACAAACTAAATCTATCACATATCCAATTTAAACAAAATTATTGGAAGTCCTTAATAATTCAAATGCTTGATAGAAGCTTTAAAAAGCACTGCAGTGAAAACAGCTTATTGGATAAGTTGTTTTGAAAATAAGCTGTTTTTGCAATTCTGTTATTCTTGGGTCTGTTTGTGGTTCCAATTTGTACCCTATAAATAGACATTGTATGTCATAGTTGAAAGGTTAATGCCATATGATTCGATTCTCTCAATCTCTCTCAATTTCTCTATCTCTCTCTATTCACATTATCATCCTCATCTTTCCCAAACACACTGTTTTTCACCACTCTATTTCTGGTTTTTTCCAACATTTGGCATCAAGAGCTTTGGTTCGGATCCAATTCCGCTGCAATCATGTCCGTTTCAAACGATAAAATACCTACCAGTCTTCCAATCCTTGACTCGAAAAACTACGACAAATGGGCGAAGCAAATGAAGGTTTTGTTCGGCTATCAAGACGTTCTTGAGGTGATCAAAGATGGTGTTACGTCTCTCGTCGAAGGAGATACGGATGCTCAAAAGGCTACGTTCAAAGAAGAGAAGAAGAAGGATTACAAAGCGCTGTTCTTGATCCATTCTTGTGTCGATGGTGACAACTTTGAAAAAGTAGGCGATTGCGATTCCGCAAAGCAAGCGTGGGAAATTCTTTAGAGAAGGCTTATGCAGGGGCTGCCAAAGCCAAAGTGGTGAGGTTACAAACTCACAAGCGACAGTTCGAGTTAATGCAAATGGAGGACAAGGAGTCGATAAACGATTATGTGACGCGTATTACGCGTGTGGTGAATCAAATCAAGTCGTGCGGGGAAACTACGGTAGAGCAGAATGTTGTGTCGAAGATCTTGCGTTCTTTAATGCCAAGATTCGACAACATTGTCGTTGCGCTTGAAGAATCGAAGGATTTATCGTCGTTGTCGAAGGAGGAGCTTCAAAGCTCACTAGAAGCTCATGAACAACGAATGGATGAGAGGGGAAACGATAAAGCGAAGTCGGAAATAGCATTGCAAGCGCGACTTCATGAGAAGAGTAAACGATCGGAGAGGAAAGGGCATCCGAGAGGGAAGTCCAATTTCCAGAATTTTGGTGGTAGAGATTCACAAAATTCAAAGGGGCAAAAAGGTGAGGGAAGCTCCAAGGAGGGTGATCAAGGAACCCACAAGCCATTCGACAAAAGTAACGTGAAGTGTTACAATTGTCAAAGGCTTGGGCATTTCGCAAAGTATTGCCACGCGAAACGAAGAGAAAATCGCGCGGATGAGGCGAAGTTTGCTAGGGAAGAAGCGAATGATGATAATACGCTTCTTGTGATGATCACGGAAGAGAATTATGGCATGAGAGAAGGGCTGGACAGTAGTGGCAGCAGAGCAGACAATTCTGCAGAAACGTGTTCGGAGAAAAACGCAATGGTAACGGTTCGAGATGGAATTCAAAGTAGCGATGAGTGGTACTTGGATTCTGGTTGTTCGACTCATATGACGGGAAGAAAGGATTGGTTTGTCAAGATCAATCAAGCCACGAAGAATAAAGTGAGATTTGTCGATGATATGACGTTATCCGCCGATGGCGTTGGAGATGTCTTGATCGTGAAGAAAGATGGTGGTCATTCATTGATCAAGGATATGCTGTACATTCTAGGAATCAAATATAATCTCTTGAGAATTGGCCAACTACTCGAGAAAGATTACATTATTCGCATGGAAAACAAGGTATTGCGCGTTTTGGACCGAAACGGAGTTTTGGTACTTAAAGCACCGATGGCTGCCAATTGAACTTTCAAGATAGCATTGAAAGTAATGGAGCATCGATGTTTAGCTACAGCGGAAAGTCGTGAGGAGTGGTTGTGGCATTACCGTCTTGGTCATCTCAATTTTCGAGACCTCGACGCGTTGCATAGACATGGTATGGTGACCGGGCTGCCAAGAATCGTGGTTCCAGCTGAGTTGTGTGTTGAAGGTGTTCAAGGGAAGCAACACAAGAGTGTTTTCAGCAAGGATACATGTCATAGGACCAAGCATCTTCTTGAGGTGGTGTATTCGGACGTGTGTGGGCCGATGCAAGTCAATTCGTATGGAGGTAACCGATACTTTGTCACGTTTATTGATGATTTCAGTAGGAAGCTGTGGATTTATCTAATCAAGAGGAAGGATGAGGTGTTTGATATGTTCAAACGATTTAAATCCATGGTTGAGCGACAAAGTAGTCACAAACTCAAAATTCTCAAAACCGATGGAGGAGGAGAATTTACTTCGAGGGAATTTGGGTGTTATTGTGACGATGAGGGTATTGTGAGTGAGGTTGTACCACCCTATACGCCTCAGCAAAATGGTGTTGCCGAGAGAAAAAATCGGACGATTATGAACATGGTGCGTAGCATGTTGAAAGCGAAAAATATTCCGAAAGAGTTGTGGGGAGAAGCTGTTTCTACAGCTGCCTATTTGATAAACAGGTGTCCTACAAAGAAGCTGGACAAGGTTACTCCAGAAGAGGTATGGTGTGGACACAAGCCAAGTTTGAGTCACTTGCGTGTTTTCGGTTCGGTAGCGTTTCGACATATTCCGGGTCAGATTCGAAAGAAATTAGATGACAAGGGTGAAATGATGTTGCTGGTTGGTTATCATCCTACCGGAGGCTACAAGCTGTTTGATATGAGTAACAAGAAGATTGTGATAAGTCGAGATGTGATCGTGGACGAGTTTCGGCAGTTTGACAACAGAAAATCTGCCATATCAGTTCAGGAAATCGATTTGCCTCAAGATGAAATTGATTTCATGCAGGAAAAACAGCATTTTGGAGCTGCTGGAACTGGTTCTGGTGAGGTTGAAATCGATTTGCCTCAAGGTGAAATCAATTTCATGCAGGAAAATTTGAATTCTCAGCCTGCTGAAGGTACTGTAGAGCAACCTTTTGTAACCGAAACAGGTGAATCAAGTAGACGACCAACAAGGCAAAGAGGATTGCCTCAAAGACTCCGTGATTGTGAATTATTCCGAGATAGCGAGATCAACGATGAGGGTGATCTTATTCACTTCGCTCTAATGGCCGAATCCGAACCGGTGAATACGGAGGAGGCATTAAATGATCCAAAGTGGATGTGTGCAATGAAAGAAGAAATGAATTCGATTGAGAAGAACAATACTTGGATGTTGGTTGATTTACCGAAAGGTAAAAAGGCGATAGGTGTGAAGTGGGTCTACAAAGTGAAAGCGAATCCGAAAGGCGAGATAATCAAGCATAAAGCTCGATTAGTAGCGAAGGGATTTTTGCAAAAGGAAGGGATAGACTTCGATGAAGTGTTTGCTCCAGTTGCAAGGCATGAAACCATTCGGTTAGTTGTTGCGATGGCAAATAACAACAGTTGGCCGTTGTATCAAATGGACGTCAAATCTGCGTTTTTGAATGGTCCACTTGATGAGGAGGTATATGTGAGACAGCCACCTGGTTTTGTGATCAAAAATCAAGAGGCAAAGGTCTATAAGTTGAGGAAGGCACTCTATGGTTTGAAACAAGCTCCAAGAGCTTGGAACAAACGCATAGATGGATTTCTTAGCGATGTTGGTTTCAAGAAATGCGTATCCGAACATGGAGTTTATGTGAAACCGGATGCAAGTGAGGGAGTAATCATTCTTTGTCTTTATGTCGACGATTTGTTGATTACCGGCAACTGTGAAAAGAACATTTCAAAGTTCAAAGGAGAGCTTATGAAGGAATTTGAAATGAGTGATCTTGGTATCATGAAATACTTATTAGGCATAGAGTTCCAAAGGACAAAATTGGGACTGCTTATGCACCAAAGAAGGTATGCCATGGAAATTATGAAGAGGTGTGATATGGAGCATTGCAATGCTGCCACAACACCAGCCGAGACACGATTACAGCTGTCCAAGAGTGAAGAAGAACAAGATGTGGATCCTACTCAATACCGGAGATTGATAGGATCATTGCGTTACTTGTGCAATACGCGGCCAGATTTGGCGTTTAGTGTCGGTATTGCGAGTAGATTCATGGAGAGGCCGAAGGTGTCACACTTGGCAGCAGTTAAGAGGATCCTTAGATATGTGAAAGGTACTCTTGGTTGTGGAATTTTGTTTCCGGCAAGCGACATGGGCAAAAGTTGTGAGTTACTCGGATACACCGATTCCAATTGGTGCGGAGATAAAGATGATCGAAAGTCTATGGCGGGGTATCTCTTTATGTTCGGTAAGGCACCAATCTCTTGGTGTTCGAAAAAGGAACCGATTGTAGCCCTCTCTTCTTGCGAGGCCGAGTATATAGCAGCGTCGATGTGTACATGCCAAGCTGTGTGGCTGGTGAATCTATGTAAGGAGTTGGACAACAGTAGAAATGGGGTTGTTTTGCTACTTGTGGACAACATTTCAGCGATAAACCTTGCTAAGAATCCCATAGCACATGGGAGGATCAAGCATATTGAAATGGGATTCCACTATTTGAGAGAATTGGTGAGCTCCGGACAGTTGCGTTTAGGGTACTGCAGAAGCGAAGAACAAGTCGCGGACTTGTTAACGAAAGGCGTGACAAGTGATGTGTTCAAGAGACTTGTGAAGAAGTTGAGCATGATGAGTGTGGAGCATTTGAATTAAGGTGGTGTATTGGAAGTCATTAATAATTCAAATGCTTGATAGAAGCTTTAAAAAGAACTGCAGTGAAAACAACTTATTGGATAAGTTGTTTTGGAAATAAGTTATTTTTGCAATTCTGTTTTTTTTCTGTTATTCTTGGGCCTGTTTGTGGTTCCAATTTGTACCCTATAAATAGACATTGTATGTCATAGTTGAAAGGTTAATGCCATATGATTCGATTCTCTCAATCTCTCTCAATTTCTCTATCTCTCTCTATTCACATTATCATCCTCATCTTTCCCAAACACACTGTTTTTCACCACTCTATTTCTGGTTTTTTCCAACAAAAATAAATCATGTAAATTTTGGAATATAAGTTTTTCCAAAATAAATTGTTTAAAAATAAATTACGCAAAATATTTCTAAAATTAATGTATAAGTGGATAACAAAGTAAAAATATCTTAATAACTTAAATAACATCTTACATAATATTTATAACACATTGGTCATTATCGTTTATGAATTGCACTAACTCTAACATTAATCTTTTATTTCTTGAATACTGCGATTTCAGTAACACTATCATAAGAGAATATCTTAAATTGAAAGGAGACATATGTAAATTTCAAATACTAATCAATCAATCAAATCAATGAATACAAAAAGAAGTTAGGTGGAAACTCTTAACATAAAAAAATGAATGTGATAAGACTTTAAATTGATAACACTATAAATTTATGAAAAATCATTATTAGACGAAAATGACTATACTATTTTTATGTGGCTAGATTATTGTTTGATAAAAACAAAACAAAATGGTATGATTTATAAAGATAAAAAACAAAAGTATGGTTGTTATTGTAATACTTTTAATAGACAAATTTAAATATATCTTCTATGCTTATTAGTAGATATTCCATAGACAAAAAATCGATTTCAGATCATGTTTTTTTTTATAAATATAATGAAATTCTAGTAACAGACTATCGATGTCACACTGGATGTTATGACATCCAATTCTGCGCAGACAGGTAATGTATGCAGAAAGTAAATGTAAAAAGCAGTAAATGACACAGAGAATTGTTTACCCAGTTCAGTGACAAACACGCCTACATCTGGGGGCTACCAAGCCAGGGAGGAAATCCACTATAAGAGGTATTAATTCAGGACTTAAACCACCAGTTTAATCCTATCACTTAAGACCTATCCAATGCAATTTCAATCTAAACTAAAACCTGAGTACCTACTCACTCCCACTCAATCACAGCAGTGATTACAACCATTAAGAATTTTAAAGTCAGTGGTGAAGATATACTTCAAACAACTCTTGATTATGCTTAAAAGCTTTAATCAAGAAACACAGCACTAACGCTTAAAAGCTTAGAGTGACACAACAATTACAACTTAATAAACACCCTAGTCCAATGCAATCATCTAGGTGATAATTGCTTGGCTCACAAGTAAAACCTAATTCAAGACACAATAAAAGTACAGCAAGGATATATAATGATATATTTAATTCTTCACGCTTCAAATCCCTTGAGTTGCTGAAAGTAGGATTGCCATCCTTTTATAATGCAGTACTTGTGCCTTGTACTTGAATTTCCTAGAATTAAGGTTAAGCAAGTTAATCTAATTTCCACACATTAGGGTGCTAACAAATAAGCTAAATGTTAGGTCTCTTAATTTTAGCTCAGCTGTTAGTTTCCTGAAAAACAGCCTGAGATAAATACTGAAACATAACAGAAAAACTAACTAGCCTATACTTTAGCATCTGCTGTCAGGGATGAATGTCATAACATTCAGTTTGACATCCAGAAAATAGGCTATATGCTAGGTCTCTTAATTTTAGCACAGTTGTTAGTTTCCTGAAAATCAGCCTAAGGTAAATACTGAAACATAATAGAAAAACTAACTAGCCTATACTTTAGCATCTACTGTCAGGGATGAATGTCATAACATTCAATTTGACATCCAGTGACTCCTCTATTAGTTAATCCTGCAGCATACTACTTAAGCATGTCATGACATCCGTCAAGACATCTAAGTACAATAAGTGTTTTAACATAAAATGCAGCCAATCAAAAACATCTACAAACTCCCCCTTTGGCAAATTTTTGGCTAAAACAACTTGGCATCACAACAGAGTTCACAGCAGCAGAAAGCACACATCCAAGCAGAGAATCAAATTAGCTAATACACTTAGCAAACATAGAGGTTAAACTTCAACCAGCAGCAGCACAAGAGAAGATCAAGCAGATAGCAAACAACAACATAACCTCTTGTTTAGAGGATCCTTTTTATAACAGCTGGATAGATCTCCTTGGAAAATACGTAAATCAGGTTGTAATCCATGATTGAATGCACCAGCTAATCAGATCTTCAATCATACATAGATTGCCATTAATTGTGCAATCACAAAACACCAAACATTCACACTGAATGTTTTGTGTACAGGATGTCATGACATCGGGTCTGACATCCTGGGAAAATCCTGCATAATTCAATAATTCCTTTTATAACTTCCAGCAGGTACAACCATATCAGATGCCATGACATCTTGAAACACTCCTGCATGAACATGTTCTTGAACTCCAGCAGGTACATAGGATATCTTATGTTAAGACATCACACATAACATCTTGTGAACACTCTTTGTTTTACCAAAATTGTTGCCAACACTAAGAATCAACAAACTCCCCCTTTGGCAAATTTTGGCTAAAACATATATCTGTCCTTTTTGTTCACAAGGTAAACTATCAGCAGTAAAACAACATAACAGTAGTTTAAACAGCAGCAGAAGCAACACAATTACTAACTTTATAGTTACTAGTAATACACACATCCACAAGGGTACTTCTCCTCCCCCTAAATCTGTGCAGCAAAAACAAAACTACTAGTTATGGATGCAACTAGTAAGACACACAAATGCACAAGGGTACTCCTTCTCCCCCTAAATCTGTGCATACATCAAATAACAGCTACTGTAACTCCAGCACCTGTACCAGCCAGAATATCATTCTAACATCTGCTTCAACATCAACACCTGTGCACCATATCAGACATCCTCTTTGACATCTGTAAACAGAACAACATTCTTGTTTTAACACCTGTGCACTTCCTTCAATAATAGTTGTCCTTCAGTTCAGCTACATACACAACTGCTTCCACATTCCACATCAACACTTATCAACACTTCTCCCCATTTTTAGTCAAAATTGACCAAAGGGGACCAATTAGACAAAATAAATGTCAATTAGTCTATCAGAGAATGTTAGGACAGATGTTATAACATTAAACATGTTAAAACATAATAGTTAAGTGTAACACCTCAAAATTTGCCCTCTTCTCTTGGGACTAGCATTAACATATTGCATATCATTTTAGGTCATTAGGCATTGCATATTGCATATCATTTTAGGTCATTAGGCATTGCATATTGCATATCATGTGGTTACATTGTGCAAATCATTCTCCCAAGTCTTGATCAGAAGATGAGGAAGTCAAAGTGCAAGCCTAGGGTTTATTGACTGATCATTGGCCATCTGAGGATTGGGCTGTGAATTAGGGTTTCATGATTCTCAAAGGATATCGGTCTTCATCTTGATTACAATGATACATCATCATCAGCAGGGTTGGATTTCATCAAGTGATTGAAGCAGATTCCTTGAGATTAGGGTTTTGACCACTGGTCAACCCTAATCAATTGCATTGGGCCAGCCAGGGCATGATCAGGAGATGGGGTCTATGATGGATATGAGGATCATTTTATGATTATATGGAGCTAATTGAGGCTAGGGTTTCACCCTTGAGCCATTTCAGTTGAAGATTGGGGCTCAGATTGATCTATGCATTGCCTGATTTCATCTGTCAGTTGAAGAAGTCAACTGTGGTCAACTGTACATGATCTAATGGATTTGGAGGTGGAAATGAGTTGGATACACTTCATTCATGTTGGAACAAGTGTTATTTGACATCTCAAAGCTTAAGAATGAAGAAAATCAAGTCAGGACAAAAACTGCCAAAAATAGAAAGTGACTTGTAATAGAAGTTTCCAAAAATGGAAAGTTTTGACCTCAAGACCACCTGTCCAAGGAAGCTTCAAATGAAAATTTGTTCAACATGAAAGTTGTAGATCTTGTTCTCACCTTTCCAAAAAGTCCAAGAACTTGAAAATCCCATGTATGGTTGGGAAATTATGGCTCAGTGAATTTCAAAAATGACCCATAATCAGGAGGCCATAATTTCCACATGGTTTGTCCAAATTAGAAGTTCTTTATATGCACAAACTCCATTTGACATGTACTTTCATGGTGCATAATTGGATTTTCTCAAAAGTGGTCAATGCAAAAAGTCAAATTTCAACTGGACAGTTAAATGAACCAGGGGCAAAATTGTCCAACTTGTGAAATAATTGGAATTTTTGAGTGGGGATTTTTGCTACACCTCACAAATGGTATTTGAAACTTGTTGGAATCATCATTACATGGCTAGGCTTCATGGTTTGGAATTTGACTTGTAAAATGAAATTGCAAAATTAGACATATAACCATTCACATGTGATTTTCTAAAATACACATCCAATGAGAGTGAAACAAGTTGCAACAGCTCACACATGTCATTTAGAGAGTGTGTGAGTTGTCCATGAGGTGGCAATGAGCTGGCTTAGGAAGTTACATTTTTGCCCTTACTTGAAAATTAGCTATTTCACTAATCAAATGCAAATTGGTTAATGAGCATAATTAAGCTTGGATTAAGGTGTCATATAAATTCCTAATCACTTCCAAATCATAACAGAAACTCACACTTCCCAAAATCAGATCTGAAAACTTTTCATTCTCTCAATTTCCTCAAGAACACAAAACCTTCAACTTCATCAAACTTCATCAATTGTTGATCAATCTTCGAGTTTCTTTTTGATTTGAACTCCTCTCATCATCATCTCCAACTGTTTGTGAAGATTGGAAGGCAAGGAGTGTGGAATCGTGACTGTACAAGGATTCATCATCAATGGCAAATCGTGATTATGAGCACTAGGAGTGGAATCAAGCAAATCTGAACGCATCATTCACCTTCCTGAGGATTATGCTACATCTGTTTGAAGCCAAAACACACGAATCCATCCAATTCCAGCGCTGCAATTTCCAGGTGAGTGAATTTCGAATTTCATAAAATGCTTGATGGTTATATGCGTTTTAAAGTTCATCTCATGTGGAGTTCAGTGATGTGTTTAGTTTATGAAATAGATGACTATAGCTCAGGAAATCTGGATTTAAAGATGCGATGTGAAACCCTAATTTCATCGATTTGCAAGATTTAGGAACTTTTAGATGAAATTAAGTTGATATTCGAGATCCTCGTGCTTAGACGAGTCCAACGGCTATCCATTTGTTCATTTTGGTTAGGATTCATGGATCATGTGTTCATAGGATTTCTGGAATTTTCCTGGGCAAAACGATGAAGATTAGTGTGTTAGATCTTCAAATCCGTTTGAAAATTTGAATCAGGCGTTTCCCGCTCCCGCCTCACATAATTACAAGTCTGCCATTACTAAATTTCAATTAATTCATAAAAATTCTAAAAAATTCATAAAGACTTTAAAAAATTCATAAAAATCTTAAAAAATCAGAAAAATGTGGAAATTTTTGTGTTGACTTTGTTGTTGACTGTAGGATTTATTTGACTCATTTTTGAAGGTTGTGCATGGTAGGAATTTTGTTTGACCTAGGCTTGTTTCACATGTACTCATTTTTGATACATTCTACCAAATCCAATGTGAAATGCTCATAGTGTGAAATAAATTCTTGAAAATTTTTGTGATGATTGTGGACTGATCAATGTTTATTTACATGTAAATTTCATGAATTTTTAATACCTGGCCATTGAGATGTGAATTTTTGAACTTAGGTGTGACAATGTGTGTCACACCTCATTATGTCAACTTGCTGGATTTTTTTTGAGTGACCTATACTTGTTGGAATGACATGAAATTTTGCATGATGTTTGATTAACATGTTAAGATGCTATGTGAATTTTTGTGGAATTTTATGTGGCATTTTCAAATTGATTGCTATTTTTCATTTCTGGTAGTTGAATTTGCAAGTTCATGTGACATATGTTGGAAGATTTAATGTGAAATGCTCATATGGTATTGAATGGCCATGAAATTTGGTATGAATGTTGTAGACACATGATAGAACATCCCTGTTTTGGTCCCATCCATTTCTTTATTGTTTTCATGGATTTATGAATTTTTGAAATGAATGCATATGTTGATGTTGTGATTTGGAGCATGTAATTGTGTCTGTTTTTGTTGATTTTCATTGACATGGTTCCATTTGCCCAATTAAGCTAAAATTTGACATGATAGACCTTGAATATCCCCTGTTTAGGTGTAATTTATTTGGGGATTTTTGGATTTGTTTTGATGTGGATTTGAATGCAATAGTTCTGTTTGGATGTTTGGTGCTCCATTTGAACTAGTTTGGATTGTTTTGTGCATGGAATGAATATAATGAATGATATGGACATGGGACTAATTGTGTTGGTTTTCTATTTGCATTAATTTGACTTTGGTTAGAGATACCTTGCTGTTTAGGAATTTTTCTTGCTTTTGGACCCTAGGCTTGGCCTAGTGGTCTAGTTGCTAACATTTGATTGATTTTTCAGGATAAAAAGGTGCAATGTATATGGAGAATGATCCAAGTCAATTTAATTGATGTTGTTTGATGTTTGTATACTAACACAACTTTGTTTTGTAGGTTGTGAAGTTTGGGCTTGAGCTCATAGCTTGCCTTTGTTGTGCATTAGTTTGTATAGTCTGACTGATTAATACTTGCTGTTTATTTTTGTTTGTCTGAGTACTAACTGTGTTTGACTGTTTCCAGGTACTTTTAGTTGCTCAGTTCCTTGTGAACTTTTGCTTTGCTTTGCTTAAGCAACTTGCATTGAGGTATAACTTCCTAACTTCATGTAGTCTGGAGACCCGGTCTGTTATTTGACCGGGCAAAATGTCTGAAGTCCTCCTTAAGAGGCAATGATTGTGGGTGTTTATTTTTCGTGCCAAGCAGGTGAAAGTCCTTTAAATAAGGCAATTGGTGGAAGGTAGGGGTATGCAGTCTACCCCCCACTATTCTGTGAGTCTTCTCCTTGCTCCCATTACATGGTTGTAGCATTGAGATTACAAGCCCAAGATCCGTGCAGTGCACATTGTGTCAGAGTCTCTGAGTATAGAAGGGTTCCCCCATTCTGGACCCATGCTCATTTGTCAGAAGCTCTCCCTGGTTAGGGATAAGAGCTGTGAGGTCTGATCCTCACTTCACCTTTCATCTGCTTCACCTTAGCCTCGTAATGGCAAGGTTAAGAGCAAACACAGCCCGTACAGATGACTTGCTGAGGCAGTCAAACCTACTGATTGAGCCCCCTTGTTTGGCTATAGTGTGTGCTCTGTGGATGTCTGACTGACATGCTTGTTCGAGATGCTTGTTCTCATTTGATGTATGCTTGAGTTATTTTGTACGCTTGTATGCTTGCTTCTTTCCTGGATAGGAGTAGTTTGCTTATGCAAGTAGGATAGAAACCTGAACTTAGGGCAACGATGCATGACAACACTAGGCTCGAGTCCAGCTCCCTAGTAGTGTGTCTTTCCCCGGTTTCTGGCTGAAATCTTTTTCCCTTTAAGGGGAACTACATCGCCCTGATCCTTGTTCCAGACGAGGTATGTAGGCAGGTGGTCGTGCGAGACCACTCCGGGCAACCTTTTTCTTTTTTGCGTGTGTTTGTTTGTTATCTGATTGTGTGTTTGGTTCGGATGCCGACGTAAGTCCATTGATTGGCAGTCGGGCTCAACGTTTGCCCTTTTGAGTGTGTTTTGGTTCAGATGCCGACGTAATTCCATCCAGTGGTTGTCGGGCTCCATGTTTGCCACCCTTGCTTGTTTGTATGTTTTGTGTTGTTTGGCGTGCGTAAGCCGAACTACAGTGGCTCTGATTCTTGTTCCAGACAAGATATGTAGGCATAAGGTGCGATACCTTATCAAGCTCCCTTCTCTTAACCCCACTTGCGTTCCCCTGTGTGTGTGTGTGATGTTTAGCAACCTTTTTCTTTTCTTAGAACGTGGATCCCGTCGAGTACGACGGACGTGAGGGGTGCTAATACCTTCCCCTTGCGTAACCGACTCCCTTACCCTGTCTCTCTGGTCGCGAGACCATGTTCTTTCCAGGTTTCTCTGAGCATTTCCTTTCCCTATTTTGGGATAAATAACGTGCAGTGGCGGCTCTGTGTGTGTTTTTATTTGAGTCTCGCCGGTTGATTTTTCGCAGGATGCGACAGCTGGCGACTCTGCTGGGGAGTACACATGTTGACCTATGCTGGTCCATGGTCCCTAAGCGAGTCTCTCCTAGCGCTCTAGGATTAGTTTAGGTTGCTTGTGATGTTTGATTTATTGCATTTATTATTCTAACCAGTGTGTATCTATATTTGCATTAATGTCTGCATGCATCATACTATCATGTTGTTGCCGTCCTCTATGTAGGTGGTTCCTCTGTTTGGGGTGGGTGTTCTGAGTGGGGCTAAAACCCAGGCCCGAGTATACACCTAGGATTAGCGTGGTCTCGCGTCGCTCACATGTCGGTTGGGCATGATGTTGCGATGTGACATACCACAAGCCGGACAAGGTTCATCTGAGAAGTGCTCTTCCAGTGGGGTTTTCCACTTTGGTTGGGTTATCTCTTTTGAGCCGTTGACTCTGGTGACCGATCATTTCCCGGATCTTTGGTTTAGACGATCTCAGGAGAGCTACAATGGCACACCCGAAAGGGCAAACCCATTGAGTATCTCTGCCCGATTGTCGAGACTATTATCCGCCTTAGGATGACCTGTTCAGAATTTACCTGTGAGGGGAGGGTTGATTCTGTCAGATGCATGATCAGATGGTGACTCAGTTGGTGACTTTTTGTTCCGTGGATCAGAGTCTTATTTATAAGTCGGATTTATGGCCGTTTATTGCCGAGACGCCGGAGTGCTGTCCGTGATTTATCAGTGGGGATCCGTTTATTTCAGGATTCCCCGGGCCGAGATATTTATCAGTGGGGATCCGTTTATTTCAGGATTCCCCGGGCCGAGTCAGATGGTTGAGAATGTCTGCTCAGAGATTGTCAGATGATGATGATGATGTATCTGTCTTCCGTTTATTTCGGAACCCGTGGGTCAGATGGGTGGTTACATATTCCCTCAGATGGTTATGATCAGTTCAGAAATCAAGGCTGTGACTCAGAGCAACAAATGATCAGATGACTTGGAGGATGGCCCAGTGCATTGCATACATCTGCATCATTCTCATTTTGCATTCATCTGCATCAAACTCACGTCTAGCCATATGGGGAGTATTATTGATTGAGAATCGGGTTGAGAGACATCTTGAATTTCAGAATGTGGATGTCAAAATATTATCTATCTCGATGAAACCAGAATCGAAGGACAGAATTTTCCTCATATGGATAGATGTTGCATCCATGCATACTAACCCATTTACTGTTTTGTAGGTGTCAACCGGTGCGCATAGCTCGTTTGCTCAGATATCCTGCTAGGGGCAACAAATCCAAACTGATGGATCCTCCCAACGCCGACATCCTCAAACTGAAAGAGATGGTGAGGGATTTGTTCAGTGTTGTGCAAGGGCTTGCCTTGGGGCAGAAAGTCATGGCCGAGAGATTAGAAAGGATTGAGGGCTGGATGATCAAGGAGAAAGGTCGGGGAAAGGTTCCGCCATTCGAAGTAACAAATCCCTCTGTCGCTAGGATAAAGAAGCCCCCTAACAGTGGTCAGCTTAAGAAGGAGGTTGAGCTAAATGGCGTGCCAGCAAAGAAAGAACGTGGTAAGGATCGTTATCACCCTTATGCTGCCACTGCAACCATTCCTGTTGGTGGTTCATCTGTACCGCCGAGACATCCGTCACCTCGCCCGGGAGCACAGAGAGCTGGGAACCAGGTAAGAGGAAAGGGGGTTGATCGTCAATTTGATAGGCCACCCATACCGTATGCTCTTCTGTTGAAGAAGTTGAAAGATCTTGGAATAGTACAATTGAGGACATTAGTTCCACTAGGACCTGATCAGAGGCCTACCAACTATGATGAGAATGCCAAGTGTGGATTCCATTCCGGTGCATCTGGGCATAACCTGGAGGGTTGTAGAGCTTTTAAGCATGCTGTCCAAGATTTGGTGGATTCTAAGGCTATCAATTTTGCGTTGATGTCGGATGTTAATGCTAACCCCATACTGATGCATGGCCCTATGGGGGTGAATGTGATGTCCAAAGACAAGAGGAAAACAGATGAAACGAATGGGGATCAGCTAAGAGCTCTGATGTCTGTGGTCCCAAAACCTCGGAAGAAGGAGGGAGCCTTCCCTAATGTTGATACTTGTTGTGCGGTCGTCGCCGCAGAGAGGGGTGTACTGATGGGGGATATGACCCAGAAGATGAAGGGGGTGGAAATGGACGGTGGAATATTTGAAACACCCAATCTGGTAGCTGGAGCCATCAAGGTGAAAAATGCCATCGGTGTTGGAAAAGAGAAAAAACCGTCCGTGTCTTCTTACAAACAGGCACTGGAAATGTTGAGAAATGGAGGGATCCCAGGCTGGGGAAAAATCATAGGCATTGTGGTAAAGTCGGATATGTTTGGGGTTGGCTATCAGCCAGGTCAAGATTCGTCTGAGCAGAACAGAGGACGTCGTTCGTCGTTCACCTTTGTCAGTGCTGGAATGTTGGATTCGGATCACGCCTGTGCGGTAGGTGGAGAAGATGACAGTGACTGCAAGTTTGATCAATGGATAAGATCGTGCGTACCGGGAAGCTGGAAGGCCTAAAAAGATCGGCACTGTCACTCATCCCGAAGAGTAATGATTTTCTGTTTTCAGTTTTATCTGCATGAAAGCCATACGTGTTGCCCGACACGTAATGGTCCATTGTAAGGGCCACCTCATGTTTAAATTTGCATTTTCTGCATCATTAATAAATGGATGTTTTTCAGTCAAAAAGCGGTGTTCCCTGTTTTTCATTTATTTTTGCAGTTTAAAAACAAATAAAAATGGCAATGTTTATTTTCATTTTTCTCTTTTTTTGATTTGTCTCGTTCCGAATTCAAAAATAATTCTCCGGATCTCATTGATAACAATTTGGTTACCCCTCATATGACTTCGACAATCCGAGCAATCATGCCGAAGAAGAATACGAAGAAGATTGTGATCTGCTGGAATTAACCAGGGTGTTGAAACAAGAGGAGAAGGTGATTCGGCCGCATGATGAGCGGATTGAGGTTGTTATTACAAGCACCGAGGTCAGGAAGGAAAGTGAAATTAGGGCCGCTTCAGAGGCAAGCCGAGAGCAGAATGGTAGCCTTGTTGAAGGAGTATGTGGATACCTTCACCTGGTCGTGTCAGGATATGCCAGGGTCGGATACCGATGTCGTTGTGCACAAGCTACCGTGGAAAGGAGACTGTCCTCTAGAGAAGCAGAATGCCAATGCCTGTATCAGAAAGCCATGGTGACTTTGTTTCATGAGATGATTCATCATGAAATTGAATGCTATGCTATGACATGATAGCAAAGTCCCGAAACAGAAGGGGGGCATCTGGTGGATCTGACCAAGCTGAGTAAACTGGTGGAGACAATTCAAACTGAGGTTGAATTCAGATAAGTGCACTATCAGAGTGCGGGCCGGTAAGCTGCTGGGGGTTCATTGTAAGGGAGGAATCGAGGTTCATCCTGCTTTAAAAAAAAAAAAAAAAAAAAAAAAAAAAAAAAAAAAAAAAAACAATAAGAGAAACGCCTGAACCGAGAAAGAAAAAGAGAGGTTCGTGGCTTCTTAGAAAGATTGAACTATCTGTCATGGTTCACATCCCATCTAAACAGCCACGTGTGAACCCATGTTCAAGATGTTGAAAAAAAAGATCAAACGGTCAGGTGAAATAATGATTGCCAAGGGGCATTGAAGAATAAAAGAATAAGTCGCAGGAACCTCTGATTCTGTTACCTCCTGTGGAAAGAGCAATTGTTAATCTGTACTTGACGGCCTTCGAGGGGTCTACGAGGTGTATTGGGTCAGCATGACGAGTCTTGTCGAAAAGAGCATGCAGTTTACCTTAGCAAAAAGTTTACCGACTGTGAAACAATACATTCACTGTTCGAGAAAACTTGATGTACTTTGGCATAGGTTGCTCGCCGACTGAGACAGTATATGCTGGTTCATGCCACTTTGTGGATTTCCAAGATGGATCCGATCAAGTATGGGTTTGAGAATCCAGCATTGACCGGACAGGTTGTGAGAGAGCAAAAGAATGTTGACTGATTTGTGATACTCTCACAAAGCGATTAAGGGGAGTGTATTGTCTGATTACATCGCTCCGCAACCCATTGAGGGTCATCAACCGATGAAGTTTGAGTTCCCTGATGAGGACATCTCGAGGTGCTCTGATCGAAAGATTGAGAGTAGCCGATCCCGGAGGAGGGGCCTGACCCCGAATCCGAACGGATTCTGATGTCTGATGGGGAGGTTAAGGTGAATAAGCTTTTGTTGCCCGGATAACGTTTGAATGCACTGATGGTGTGATTGGGTAGGAAACTGGTATCCTGGGTATCGAACCTCGGTACATCTACTGGGGCAACTCCTTTCTCATTGGCGTATGGGATGGAAGCTGTACTACCTGATGAGGTTCAGATTCCCTCTTTGAGAATCCTGATGGATGTCAAGTTGCAAGAGGCTGAATGGGTAAGGACCCGGTACGAAGAGTTGAGCCTGATTGAAGAAAAGAGGCTAGCAGCCATCTGTCATGGGCAGTTGTACCAGCAACGGATGAAGCGTGCTTTTGACAAGAAAGTACGACCTCGGGTATATCACGTAGGTGATATGGTGCTGAAAAGGATCCTTCCTCCTCAGAACGATCGTAGGGGCAAATGGACACCGAATTATGAAGGTCCATTCGTGGTCAAGAAGGTTTTCTCTGGCGGAGCCTTGTTGTTAACGACCATGGATGGTGAGGATTTTCCATCCCCTGTGAATGCGGACGCAGTTAAAAAATACTTCGTATAAAAAGACCCGCTGGACGAAAAGAATAAAATAGTCCAGGCAAAAATGGGCATCCCGGCGAACCAAAAAAACAGAAAAGAAAGGTTCGGGCAAAAATTAGGGATAAAATGAAAAAATGTACACCCGGCAAGTCGAAAACCTGAGAAGGCGGCTTGGGCAAAAAAGGGTATCCCGGTGGACTGAAAACCCGAAAGGGCGGTCCAGGCAAAAGAGGGATCGAAACGAACAACTGCGTCCAGCATGATCGTTTGCGCTTTGGTTAAAGCATCATGGATAATACCCGGTAGGGATCAATCAGAAACGTCTTGTTCAGAAGGCAGAAAGCACGGAGAGTCTGAGGACATATGGGGTGTAACCGAGTTGGAACTCGATGAGATCACGGGTTCCACATTGCCATTAGGATAGATTTTTCCTTTTGTGCGCAATTTCCTCTTTTCAGGAATTGCTTCCTTTGTATTGCTCATTTGAGCCACACACGTTTCAATCAATAAATGCATGTTCAGTCAAATAATTTTGTTTTTGTTTTTCATTACCGCTTTGATTGCAAAAACATCCAGATATTTTTGATAAAGAATTTTGCATTTTAAGACATACAGGTCCCTTCCAATGCATGTTTATAAGATTGAAAGCTTGAAATCTTATTTGGAAGATTGAGGGACCCAAGTGTTGAAATCTTGACACGCCTGGGGCACGGTTTTATCTGACGATCTGTTTTGCAGGTACTGTTGGATATTCTTCATTCACTTGCAGGTTGTGATGTGGAAGCTTTGTAACAGATCCCCAGAGAGTTCGCTCAGGAACGAATGAATGAAAGAATGACGGAGACGTTGAGACGTACGACGATCCTTGATGTTAATCAAGAAGACTCTTCAAAATCGGAAGATTGGAAAGTCTATGGAAAATCCCCGCAGAGTCTGATCAGGGGCAAAGCAAGTTAGAGAACGGTAGAGGACGACGAGAGACGTCCGACGACCTTTGAAATTAACCAAGAAGACTCTTCAAAGTCGGAAAATTGAATTTCTATATAACTCCCAGGAGTACGTTCTCGTCGAGCGCGGAGTGACTTGGAATATAAGATGATGGGGCAGAAAAGGTCCAGATGAGTCTGGGAATTCTCAAAAGTGGAAAGCTGATACGAGATAGGAAGGTAGATACCGTGGTTCGACGAGTCGACGGGTGTTCTGTGCCAATTATTCTCGTTTCCCAGCTAAGTCCCCAAGCAGAATCATAGGACTAGCTCCCCAGCAGATCCAACGTCTGTGGACTTCTCCAGCCGAGTCAGGATGGTTGTCCCCAGCGGGTTTCAATGAAATATATCTCCAGCAGTGTTCATCCTATCTGTGGATCGGACAAGTTCCCGTAGCGGACGGATTTTGCATCCCCAGTTGAGTTGATTCTACCTATGGATTGCATGGGTTGTCCCCAGCGGAGTGGTATGCGGTTCCCTAGCAGGGTCAAGATGATTATCCCCAGCAGGTGTCAGATTGATGCTTCCCCCAGTTGACAAGCCTGGAGATTGCTATTTCCCCAGCGGAGTTCTTTGTGAGCATTTCCCCAGTAAAATCGTCAGGTATCTGTGAGGGTTCTCAAAGCAGAGTCGGGATTGATATCCCCAGCAAGTCAAAAACTGTTGTATCCCCACAGAGTGTTGGTGGTGCTTATCCCTAGCAGTTTCCCGAGCGGAGTGGGTGCAAAGGAGGTTCTTCCCCACCAAGGGTTACCTTTTCACAACAGCAGTGTTATTCCCCAGCAGGGTGGAGATCGGAGCAATGGCGAGTTCCTCAGCAGAGTGTCTCGTGCTTCCCAGAAGAATCCCTTGAGGGGGATACTTTTTATGCATTCATCATGTAGAATAAGCATAGCATACTGCATAAAAAAATAATAAATCGCGTAGCATTTCCATAATTATGGAGCATTACGCAGAAAAAGATCATGCATCATTGTTGCAAGCATAGAGCTAGTCTCAAGCCGTGGTTACCGTTTGAGAGGTGGTGGTGCCAGAAAGCGAAGATGTTACTCTGTGGAGTTTAGCATCATGACGTCAGATCAGCAATGTTCCCCAGTAGTGCGATATTGGAGGAAATGTTTCCGTCGGATAGAGATGGAAATAAAATCAGAGGACGTTACGCGATCAGCGCGATTCAAGCCGTGGTTACCGCTTGAGGATTGGTTTTATCAGACAGTGAAGGTGTTACTCCGAGGAGTCTAGCATCATGGTTTTAATCAAGGATATTCCCCAGTAGTACGATACTAGAGGGTAAGTTCCTGTCGAGCAGAGATGGGAATGTTAATCAAGAAAGTTTCGGGGTCCAAAAAAAGAAAAACAAGAAAGAAGATAATCCCCAGCTAAACGCGAAGTGTTTGTCTGCCAGGGTTGAATAGAGAGCAGTCGGCTCAGGGCTTGTCATCCTCAGCATGGGTCGTTGTGGCACTCCGGCCAGTTTCCGATTTCCAGATCGAAAAGGTTCTCAACCATCAGGACGAAGAACTTGTGGCATTCCGGCCAGTTTCCGATTTCCAGATCGAAGAGGTTCTCAACAGTCAGGACGAAGAACTTGTGGCATTCCGGCCAGTTTCTGATTTCCAGATCGAAGAGGTTCTCAACAGTCAGGACGAAGAACTTGCGGCAATCCGGCCAGTTCCGATTTCCAGATCGAAGAAGCTCATGATGATTAGATCGATGCAGCTTGCGGCAATCCGGCTAGTTTCCCGGTATCCAGACCGAAGTGGTATCCAGACCGAAGAGGTGTCCAGACCAAAGTGGTGTTCAGGCCAAGAAAATGAAAAAGGAGAGCGGGGTTCAAATGCAGAGATCCGAGGATCGTTAGCGCAGAAAATTCCGGGGTTCAAGAAAATAAAAAATAGAGAAAACCTTGGGGTTCAAGAAAAGCAGAGAAAGAGAATAGTAATCCCGACGGATGTGTGGTGTTCAGGCCATGGTTATCCCTGCGTTACCATTTATTTTGGTATCCAGGTCGACGTCTTTAGAGATTGTTTCTTCGCCGATGCTGACAGGCGTTGTTAATTATATCCCATCAGAGTGCAAATTGTTCGTCTGTTCTTGGTATTCAATCACTCCTCACCCTGATCATCCGAAAGCCGAGGCTATTTCGCATCGACAGGTTCATAGTGGATTGAATAGGGGCAGCTGTAACACCTCAAAATTTGCCCTCTTCTCTTGGGACTAGCATTAACATATTGCATATCATTTTAGGTCATTAGGCATTGCATATTGCATATCATGTGGTTACATTGTGCAAATCATTCTCCCAAGTCTTGATCAGAAGATGAGGAAGTCAAAGTGCAAGCCTAGGGTTTATTGACTGATCATTGGCCATCTGAGGATTGGGCTGTGAATTAGGGTTTCATGATTCTCAAAGGATATCGGTCTTCATCTTGATTACAATGATACATCATCATCAGCAGGGTTGGATTTCATCAAGTGATTGAAGCAGATTCCTTGAGATTAGGGTTTTGACCACTGGTCAACCCTAATCAATTGCATTGGGCCAGCCAGGGCATGATCAGGAGATGGGGTCTATGATGGATATGAGGATCATTTTATGATTATATGGAGCTAATTGAGGCTAGGGTTTCACCCTTGAGCCATTTCAGTTGAAGATTGGGGCTCAGATTGATCTATGCATTGCCTGATTTCATCTGTCAGTTGAAGAAGTCAACTGTGGTCAACTGTACATGATCTGATGGATTTGGAGGTGGAAATGAGTTGGATACACTTCATTCATGTTGGAACAAGTGTTATTTGACATCTCAAAGCTTAAGAATGAAGAAAATCAAGTCAGGACAAAAACTGCCAAAAATAGAAAGTGACTTGTAATAGAAGTTTCCAAAAATGGAAAGTTTTGACCTCAAGACCACCTGTCCAAGGAAGCTTCAAATGAAAATTTGTTCAACATGAAAGTTGTAGATCTTGTTCTCACCTTTCCAAAAAGTCCAAGAACTTGAAAATCCCATGTATGGTTGGGAAATTATGGCTCAGTGAATTTCAAAAATGACCCATAATCAGGAGGCCATAATTTCCACATGGTTTGTCCAAATTAGAAGTTCTTTATATGCACAAACTCCATTTGACATGTACTTTCATGGTGCATAATTGGATTTTCTCAAAAGTGGTCAATGCAAAAAGTCAAATTTCAATTGGACAGTTAAATGAACCAGGGGCAAAATTGTCCAACTTGTGAAATAATTGGAATTTTTGAGTGGGGATTTTTGCTACACCTCACAAATGGTATTTGAAACTTGTTGGAATCATCATTACATGGCTAGGCTTCATGGTTTGGAATTTGACTTGTAAAATGAAATTGCAAAATTAGACATATAACCATTCACATGTGATTTTCTAAAATACACATCCAATGAGAGTGAAACAAGTTGCAACAGCTCACACATGTCATTTAGAGAGTGTGTGAGCTGTCCATGAGGTGGCAATGAGCTGGCTTAGGAAGTTACATTTTTGCCCTTACTTGAAAATTAGCTATTTCACTAATCAAATGCAAATTGGTTAATGAGCATAATTAAGCTTGGATTAAGGTGTCATATAAATTCCTAATCACTTCCAAATCATAACAGAAACTCACACTTCCCAAAATCAGATCTGAAAACTCTTCATTCTCTCAATTTCCTCAAGAACACAAAACCTTCAACTTCATCAAACTTCATCAATTGTTGATCAATCTTCGAGTTTCTTTTTGATTTGAACTCCTCTCATCATCATCTCCAACTGTTTGTGAAGATTGGAAGGCAAGGAGTGTGGAATCGTGACTGTACAAGGATTCATCATCAATGGCAAATCGTGATTATGAGCACTAGGAGTGGAATCAAGCAAATCTGAACGCATCATTCACCTTCCTGAGGATTATGCTACATCTGTTTGAAGCCAAAACACACGAATCCATCCAATTCCAGCGCTGCAATTTCCAGGTGAGTGAATTTCGAATTTCATAAAATGCTTGATGGTTATATGCGTTTTAAAGTTCATCTCATGTGGAGTTCAGTGATGTGTTTAGTTTATGAAATAGATGACTATAGCTCAGGAAATCTGGATTTAAAGATGCGATGTGAAACCCTAATTTCATCGATTTGCAAGATTTAGGAACTTTTAGATGAAATTAAGTTGATATTCGAGATCCTCGTGCTTAGACGAGTCCAACGGCTATCCATTTGTTCATTTTGGTTAGGATTCATGGATCATGTGTTCATAGGATTTCTGGAATTTTCCTGGGCAAAACGATGAAGATTAGTGTGTTAGATCTTCAAATCCGTTTGAAAATTTGAATCAGGCGTTTCCCGCTCCCGCCTCACATAATTACAAGTCTGCCATTACTAAATTTCAATTAATTCATAAAAATTCTAAAAAATTCATAAAGACTTTAAAAAATTCATAAAAAATCATAAAAAATCAGAAAAATGTGGAAATTTTTATGTTGACTTTGTTGTTGACTGTAGGATTTATTTGACTCATTTTTGAAGGTTGTGCATGGTAGGAATTTTGTTTGACCTAGGCTTGTTTCACATGTACTCATTTTTGATACATTCTACCAAATCCAATGTGAAATGCTCATAGTGTGAAATAAATTCTTGAAAATTTTTGTGATGATTGTGGACTGATCAATGTTTATTTACATGTAAATTTCATGAATTTTTAATACCTGGCCATTGAGATGTGAATTTTTGAACTTAGGTGTGACAATGTGTGTCACACCTCATTATGTCAACTTGCTGGATTTTTTTTGAGTGACCTATACTTGTTGGAATGACATGAAATTTTGCATGATGTTTGATTAACATGTTAAGATGCTATGTGAATTTTTGTGGAATTTTATGTGGCATTTTCAAATTGATTGCTATTTTTCATTTCTGGTAGTTGAATTTGCAAGTTCATGTGACATATGTTGGAAGATTTAATGTGAAATGCTCATATGGTATTGAATGGCCATGAAATTTGGTATGAATGTTGTAGACACATGATAGAACATCCCTGTTTTGGTCCCATCCATTTCTTTATTGTTTTCATGGATTTATGAATTTTTGAAATGAATGCATATGTTGATGTTGTGATTTGGAGCATGTAATTGTGTCTGTTTTTGTTGATTTTCATTGACATGGTTCCATTTGCCCAATTAAGCTAAAATTTGACATGATAGACCTTGAATATCCCCTGTTTAGGTGTAATTTATTTGGGGATTTTTGGATTTGTTTTGATGTGGATTTGAATGCAATAGTTCTGTTTGGATGTTTGGTGCTCCATTTGAACTAGTTTGGATTGTTTTGTGCATGGAATGAATATAATGAATGATATGGACATGGGACTAATTGTGTTGGTTTTCTATTTGCATTAATTTGACTTTGGTTAGAGATACCTTGCTGTTTAGGAATTTTTCTTGCTTTTGGACCCTAGGCTTGGCCTAGTGGTCTAGTTGCTAACATTTGATTGATTTTTCAGGATAAAAAGGTGCAATGTATATGGAGAATGATCCAAGTCAATTTAATTGATGTTGTTTGATGTTTGTATACTAACACAACTTTGTTTTGTAGGTTGTGAAGTTTGGGCTTGAGCTCATAGCTTGCCTTTGTTGTGCATTAGTTTGTATAGTCTGACTGATTAATACTTGCTGTTTATTTTTGTTTGTCTGAGTACTAACTGTGTTTGACTGTTTCCAGGTACTTTTAGTTGCTCAGTTCCTTGTGAACTTTTGCTTTGCTTTGCTTAAGCAACTTGCATTGAGGTATAACTTCCTAACTTCATGTAGTCTGGAGACCCGGTCTGTTATTTGACCGGGCAAAATGTCTGAAGTCCTCCTTAAGAGGCAATGATTGTGGGTGTTTATTTTTCGTGCCAAGCAGGTGAAAGTCCTTTAAATAAGGCAATTGGTGGAAGGTAGGGGTATGCAGTCTACCCCCCACTATTCTGTGAGTCTTCTCCTTTCTCCCTTGCTCCCAAGATCCGTGCAGTGCACATTGTGTCAGAGTCTCTGAGTATAGAAGGGTTCCCCCATTCTGGACCCATGCTCATTTGTCAGAAGCTCTCCCTGGTTAGGGATAAGAGCTGTGAGGTCTGATCCTCACTTCACCTTTCATCTGCTTCACCTTAGCCTCGTAATGGCAAGGTTAAGAGCAAACACAGCCCGTACAGATGACTTGCTGAGGCAGTCAAACCTATTGATTGAGCCCCCTTGTTTGGCTATAGTGTGTGCTCTGTGGATGTCTGACTGACATGCTTGTTCGAGATGCTTGTTCTCATTTGATGTCTGCTTGAGTTATTTTGTACGCTTGTATGCTTGCTTCTTTCCTAGATAGGAGTAGTTTGCTTACGCAAGTAGGATAGAAACCTGAACTTAGGGCAACGATGCATGACAACACTAGGCTCGAGTCCAGCTCCCTAGTAGTGTGTCTTTCCCCGGTTTCTGGCTGAAATCTTTTTCCCTTTAAGGGGAACTACATCGCCCTGATCCTTGTTCCAGACGAGGTATGTAGGCAGGTGGTCGTGCGAGACCACTCCGGGCAACCTTTTTCTTTTTTGCGTGTGTTTGTTTGTTATCTGATTGTGTGTTTGGTTCGGATGCCGACGTAAGTCCATTGATTGGCAGTCGGGCTCCACGTTTGCCCTTTTGAGTGTGTTTTGGTTCGGATGCCGACGTAATTCCATCCAGTGGTTGTCGGGCTCCATGTTTGCCACCCTTGCTTGTTTGTATGTTTTGTGTTGTTTGGCGTGCGTAAGCCGAACTACAGTGGCTCTGATTCTTGTTCCAGACAAGATATGTAGGCATAAGGTGCGATACCTTATCGAGCTCCCTTCTCTTAACCCCACCTGCGTTCCCCTGTGTGTGTGTGTGATGTTTAGCAACCTTTTTCTTTTCTTAGAACGTGGATCCCGTCGAGTACGACGGACGTGAGGGGTGCTAATACCTTCCCCTTGCGTAACCGACTCCCTTACCCTGTCTCTCTGGTCGCGAGACCATGTTCTTTCCAGGTTTCTCTGAGCGTTTCCTTTCCCTATTTTGGGATAAATAACGCACAGTGGCGGCTCTGTGTGTGTTTTTATTTGAGTCTCGCCGGTTGATTTTTCGCAGGATGCGACATTAAGCAGTACAAACCATCATCATACACAACTGTGATAACTGAGATAATGAACAAATCCAAGGAACTCATTAAGAGCCCAAAAAATTACAAACAGGCATCAATGAGGACTGCCAGCATCCAACCTTATGCAGCATTGCATACTTGACACTCAGTTTACTTGCCACCAATTTTCCTTTGAGAGGCCACTTCCTTGCCTGATTAGTAGTGATGACTTGACAGATTTTGTTGTCAGTCACCTCAAGCTCAGGTTGAGCTTCATCAGGCCTTCTCAAATACTTGTTGATCACTAAAGGAGAGAAATTTACACACTTGCCTCTCATATACACTTTCCTGAATTCCTTAGACCAATCAGAGCACACTTTCAATTGTTTAATAATTTGAAATATTAAACAGTAAATTCCTAACATCCTTAGTTGCTATAATTCCTCAGAAAGACATATTCCCAACTTGCCCCTTAAATTTTCAAACTGAGTAGCATCCAAAGCCTTAGTAAATATGTCAGCAAGTTGTAGTTCAGTTGCCACATGTTCCAAGGTAAACACTTTGTCTTCTACCAGATCTCTTATGAAGTGATGACTTTTGTTCCTTTTTAAAAGTTGTATATCTTTAAATAATATTCGATTTGGTCACAAATTTGACACCATTTGGAGCTAGCATGATGGATTTATGGATTTTATAAGTTGAGGAAAATTGTTTGTTCAATGGTGATGGCCCAAAATGACCTATAATGTTTCCTCTTTGTAGATGCCTTTGCAAGTGAAATTTGACCTTTCTCAAAGAACAAAATTTGGAGAAGGAATCTTGAAATTGATCATGAAACTTGGATGATCTTTATATCATAAAAATTGAGCAAGTTATGGTTCTTGGAAGTTGACCTTCTATCTAGGGCATAGACAAAATGACCTATAATATTTCACCATAAAAATGAATTTCCAAGAAAACTTAGCTCTTGATGCCAACTTGAAAGTTGTTTGTAATGACATAAAGAGTAACATTTCTCTTGTAATCATTTTAATATGACACATATTGTAGGAGATAGGGTCTAGGGAACCATAGATTTGACTAGTTGACTTTTCTGGTCAACCTCCTTAAACCAACTTGAAAACTTGAAGTTACTTTACTCTTAAAGGCTCATGGAGGATCATATATATTTATGTTGAATTAAAATGGATTATCCCTTGATTTATTTGACCAATTGTTGAATAAACTTATTGAGGAAGGCACACAAGATACCCATATGAATTAGGGCTTCCATGAGAAATAAGCTTCAAATTCTTGATGAATTATTGATCAAAATGACAATTAAAGAATAATGGGATCCATATATGATGCTTAGAACCAATATGAACATTTCTTTGATTAATCTCTTGCATTGAGGGTCTCAAACCCTAGTTGTGAGCTTGATGAGGCACATGTGGATGCACACTCTACCTACAAAAGAAATAACACTACACTAGACATATTTTTGGTATTTTAATTAGTAAAAAAAGTAAAAAATAAAGTATGATACAAACACAAATTCTTGGTGACCTCTCTCAATGCAAACCCAATGAATGAGGGATGATGAGGATGCCAAGGTGTGATCCCAAAGCCAATGCAAATGCTGATATGGCATGAGGGATCTTAGGGTCAAAATTGGGGTCTTACAGAGTGGCCCCGAGGCATACGTCTTGATTTACCGATTATTGTTTATTTTGTTCTAAAATACTTAACTAAAACTTGGACAAGAAAGGGACATGAAAATATACAATCCTTGAAACCCCCGAACAATCGGCTTCGAGGCATGCATCTTAGTCTTACCGAATGTTCGTCGTCTGCAAAAAAAATCATAAACGCTTTAAACGAAAAAGGTACATAGGGGTACACATGCCTTTAAACCTTGAATAATCATCCATAAGTCATACGTCTTGGTCCTACCAGGCATTCGTCATTCTTCTAAAATAATACTTCAACACATCAAGCCTATTTTCTTACCGGCAGGCGATAAACAACCTTTTTACAAAAGAACATTGTTTAGTCTGTTCTATTGCGATGCAAAAAAAATGACTTAAGTCTCCAATTATGAGCAATATTTTACTGCTAGAACGTGATCTAAAAATTCGCTCACTAAGATCGACCATCCAATAAACATTTTCTATGAAGAACTACATAGCTTTAAATTCATCATCGTACCTGAGGATAAGTAGGAGTAAGACCCGCAATCTTGTCAAGCACCCTAATAAAAAACTTTTTGTGACCCCTTTTCTTTTTCATTTGGGATCATTAATCACTCAAAGAAAACAAATAACATTCGCTAACATTATAATCTCAAATCTAACTAAATGGTTCCTGTTGAGTACAAAGGATGTGAGGGGTGCTAATACCTTTCCCTCGCATAATCGACTTTCGAATCCGAATTTGGTTGCGATAACCATTTTATTTTTATTTTAAGGTTTTTATCGATATTTTCCCTTTCCTTTTGGAATAAATAAAGTTATGTGGTGATTTTGTTCAGTCTTTCCGCGAGCGGGAAGATGCTCGCAGGGTCGTATTTTTCAAGATGCCACACAGAGGCTTCCTGTTTTGTCTTTCCCGGGATGGACAAATCTACCACCCATATGTTGATAATTTCCTTGGATATATTTTCTCAAACAACTATCTTGTATAAGATGCTCTATTTTCCTCTTCATCTAGTGGGCGTCGTCACTATGATAGCCATTGACCCTGTGGTATTTCATCGCTTGATGGGTTTGTTCCCCATCATTTCCCATTTTGGGGTTAAACAAGGCGGGGTGTCATGTGTATGGAGTACTTCACATCAAAATTTATCTCGCCTTGTGCTTAGTGGCGAGGTGTATAGTTGACAAATGCCTTTCCATTGCATTTGAAGGTTATTATGTGTGGACGTTAGGAGGAATCAGAGATTCCAATGGTACACTATTTCTCAACTCTAGACTACTTTTCTTCATTTATTTCTTCTCCCTTTATGTAGAACTCAACCCATGCCATAATATCTTTCATGGAAGTAACAATCTTTTTGGTGAGAGATTCATTGAAGTTACTGGCTTTCAAGCCAATTTGAAACACTATCATGAACATTTTATGATTTGGATTGACCACCATTATGGTTTCCTCATTGAACCTTGTGAGATAATCAATCATAGACTCAAAGTTCTCCTTACGGACATTGAACAAGTTGTTGGTCGAGACCTTTTGATGTTTGCTCTCCAAGAGCTGGTGGATCAACTTTTTCAAGTACTCCTCATAGTTAGTCACTGATTATCTAGGGAGGTTCATGTTCCACCTCAGTTATGCCTCCTTGATTGTTTTAGATAAGAGCTTGCATTTGAAGGAGTCAATGGTGCATATTATTTCCATATGAGTGTTTATGGTCGCGATATTCTCTTGTTGGTCACTCTTTCCATTGGAATTATTCTATAGATGCTTGCATCGCTACTACAACTTCATCATCAAGATGTTGTCGATGGTGTTACCTCGTCTCACCATTGTGGAAAGGTAATTTGGGCAATTATAGTTTGATATGAATATGTGGTACGAGTGAGTTTAATAGGTCCCCACAGTTAGTGTCAAATGTATTTATGGCAAGTAGAATAAGGTAAACCATGTTGACAATATGGTCTGCAAGAGATATTTTTTAGATTTTAATCATATGAAGAAAGTGATAAGGTTTCCAACTTTGTAGCTGGGATATTTATAGGCATGTTCCTTTGGTCAAGAAGTTTATGAGGAATCAATTCCAATACCCACCTACTTGGCTAGATTGATTGAATAGGGGACACATTTTCATTATTGGATAGGTGGTGTTGCAGCTACCTTTCCTCGCACATCTGTTGACACATCTTTGCGCGTTTGAGTTGAATCGGATGATCCAAACCTAAGGCATTTTGGATCGAATCGGGAGAGTTCACGAGATTTCCTCATGATGTCGCTCTTTCGGGCCCAGTATACACTCGCGTTACTTCTGAGATGGGCATGCTATAGGTTATATTCTTTGATACCAACTAAGGTTAATCCATTTGCGGGTTGCTTTAATTCTAAAGAAGACACCTCTAAGTTCTCTAATTTTATCTCTTCAGTCTAAGATGAAGCATAATTGATTCTATCATCGCTACTTAAATCTATGAATGAGATACTCGGGTTATCTATTTGGGTCGTGACTAAACAGAAGATGAAAACAATTGAAATTGAAAGTTGAGAGATTGGTACCTTTAATGTTAGTGTAGGTTCTGAAAACTAGAGAGCAAAGAAACAAGATGCAAATGACCAATAACCCATAAAATAGCTTGCAAATGGGAACGAATAATGTAAAATACAAAAAGATTGTAATATGTATCATCGAAATTGCAAGAAAAAAAAAGGTTATGGAAATCGAAAGGAATGGAAAACAAAAATTAAAAACTAACTTGATTCTTCCCATTTTTAGGCAACAAGAGCACCGGTATCAATAGACAAGAATCAAAGAAGCGCCAAAGGTCACCCAGAGACCGATTTCAAGAACTTCACGTCAACAACCCCCACTTCATGGTTGATAGAAAAGACTTTGAGTCAATTGTTCTAGGTTGACCAATGGCCCCAAAAAGGCAGATCAATCAAGAGCCCGAATCAGTTATAATCGCCCACTCAGTTGGTAAACATGTGGACGCTCATACAAAAGTACCACACTAGATCAAGGTACCACTTTCATGTCATCCTTTAATATTCATCCAATTGCGTTTCACGTCTTGTGTCAGATCCTCGATAATAGTTTTAACCATCACCCATATACAAATACAACTCAGTGTCACTCCAAGGTATTTTTCATTCACATACTTGTAAGTTCTACCTTTCTCATTTACTTAAGATTTGGAGTGCTAACTTTACAGTTGCATGTACCCCTCTTCAATTACTAGAAACATATACCAACGTTCCAAAAACCTTTTTAACTTGTTCATCACTATCTTCCTAATCATTTTATATTCCCTTACATAATAATTTCATATTAATCTTTTGAATTTAAAGATGATTTCTATAACTTTTGTTCATTTTGCATATTGCTATGAAGTTAATATTCTCCTTTAGCGCACCTATAATATATAATATACTTGAAAAGTGCTATATTACCATCGTAAACATTATGTTTTGGTCAATAATTTGTTAACTACATAATCTAGGGTAATGAACCAATTGAAAAGGTTGCTCGACCAATGTACTCAAATCCACTTGTTGAGGTGGATAGGATTGTTGCTCATATTGTTGGAGAGCCTAGTAGTATTGTTGTATTATTGATGCTCACTACAAGGTTGAACATGATACACATGCAATTCTTGATTTTGATTCTACAATTAGTATTCATTTTAATTCCAATAACACCATGAGAGAATGTATAAGTAATAGTTGTATTAATAAGAGGTACTAACAAGAGACCCATAACACAAACTTTTTATTTTAACAAAAGATGATAATACAAAATAAAAACAAACAAAAAATAACAACGACAACAACCAAGTCTTATCCACTAAGTGGGATCGGCTAAATTGATCAACTTCAACCATTAAAAACCACCCAAAAAAACTACAAGCAACATGTATGCAGACATGCATGCATTATTTATTATTCAAACTTAAAGACAAGGGGACTAAAATGTTTAAATTGGAACTGGATCCACAAGCACGTCTTTGATGTATGACATCATCAATCCTTCTGAATGTGTATAGTTATCTTTATCTTTGTAAACAACATCCATAAAACGTGAAAGGTTGATAGCACGAGTCATAAAAGGCATTGGAACTTCAGTTGGCATAAGACATTCCTCGTTTATATCTTTCCAAGTATTTGCAATTCTTTCTCTACATTCTTCAATAGCATTTTCTCTTGATATGTCATTTTGCTTTATAATGCAATCCAGCAATGAGCAAACATGTCCCCTTTTATGTTCAAACTAAAACCAAAAATGAAAAAAAAATGTAACACAATTATTTACTGTGAAAAAAAAAACATTACCTTTTACTTATTTATTTTAATATAAAATACCTCATTGGATACAATTTCATCCATTAGTCTACATAAAGTAGCAACAGCATTCACCATTTTTGGTTTATTTGAAACCCATTTGAAGATGTTCTCTGTGGCTATGTCACCCATGCCAATGAATGAACATGTTATCAATAATGATTGACATGTTGAAATTTTTGAAATGTTCAAGTACTCTTCTATTGTTGGTACATAGTTATTGTTGAGCCATCTTGCTTCAGTCATAAATGCATGGACTACCATTTGGAACTGCGATAAGCACACATTATCATAAAATTATATTAACTAACAATAACTATAAAGAATATAAAAAAAAGGCAGATTCATACTTCTTTTACGTAGTATTTAAGGGTAAAGAGTCTCCCTTCTTTAGTCATGTCTTGTTCAATTTCTTCCAAAGCCTTCAAGACTGTTCTATAAATTAATTTCATACACTCGGGAAGATCGTCCAAGTTCTTAATATCCCACCTGAAAAACTACATTCATAACGATTCCAAAATATATTTTTCTTATTCAAGGAAATAAAATGTGATGATCGGTGAAAATATATGTTTGTATTAATAAACCTCTCAATTGCCTTGGAAAAAAGTTCCAATTCATCAATAGTTCCATATGCATCATAAGTATCATCAATTATCGATAACATGGCACTTAGTTTTGTCATCATTTTCCTTGCTTGAGAAAATTGGGGTTCATAATATACTGCTAAAATCCAAAAGCAACCTTCCACAATCCTATCTCGTGCAAAAGAGAAATTTTTAGGAACATCCAATCCAATCCACCACCTGTTGTGAAAATATAATTAAAAAAAAAATTAATAATAAGTACAACAACTAATCTTTAATATTTTATCTTTTATTAAAAAGGAGTGTGTGATTGAAGTCCTTACTTGCAAATGTTACCAAATTCTTTTTGATGTAAGGTTTGAAGCATATTAAAATCTACTTTTGCCAAAGTGAGTAAAACTTCACTATGAAAAGGAATTTGTTCATAGATAGAAATGTAGCGTCGTGCCTCTAGCCTAGGCAAGTTCTTGTGAATAGCCTGTTTTAAAGTATATTTGACTTGTGATGCAAGAGAAGGGTTTAATTGGGTAGCGATGGCCTCTAAATTGGTGGCAGCGAAAACTTGTGCATCTTCTAAAATGTCCTCTCCATGAATCATCATATGTGATGCTTCATACAAGCTTAGCATTCCTTCAACATCGGTGACAAGTTTTTTACTAAAGTTTCCTTGCTCGTCCTTGAACTTGGTGAACACATCTGCCGTGTTTATAGAAAATAATTAATGACAATTAGAGTCACAAAATAAAATCGACAAAAAAAATATATTAATTTCTGATGTTAAGTGTTAGAGATGATAACAATTTGAGACATGTATACATTTTTTTGGACCATGTGTTTTTTTCACCCTTTTTTTATTAATTGATTAAAAACATTATAAATTATGAATTTGAGTCATACATACTTGAGGAAACACGAAATCCTTGTTGCCTCAAGACCCTAAATAGCACAGCAATAGAGCAAAGGTTGTCTTCAAGAATTATTTCTTCATTTTCAACACAACTCTTATGAATATGTTGCAAAACATCATCAATCTCATGTGTAAAATGATAGCTCAAGCCCAAACGACATATTGAATCAATCAAATTTACTCTTAGCATTTCGTTTTCAGTTTTTGAGAGAAGCATCTTTCTCACTTCAACTTTTAATGTTTCAATTTGTGCTCTAATATTCTGATCAACTTCCTGCATACATGTGTTTGAGAATAACAAATTAATAGGAATATATTGATGATTAAATAATTTGATAAATCTAATTATTGTTCCAATGGATGAGCTATATATTTATGCATGGTTTTCTTAAAATATGTGTAATATGAACTCGCTTTAAAGCACACTCTTTAGTAAATTGAAATAAATATGACTTTATTTTACATTTATTTTTATTTAAAAATTCTTTTTATTCGAAATATATTTATGGGTTCATTTTTAAAACAATTTTGAGAAATTTATAGTTAACGTATCCTATTTCAGAATACATTATTCCTAGTAAATTTATTATCTTCAAGAGTTGATATTAATATTATAGTATAATTATAAGACAAAAATATCATTGCTAAAGAATATAGAAGGCAATAAGTGACAATATATACATACAATAGATTCAGAAGCATATTGAAGGAAATATTCTCCCCAAATGTTAGGGTGAAAATCAGCAAGATTTCTTTGCAAGTTGAATTTATCATCAGGATTGGTAGAGTGAGCAACAGAAGACATCTTCAAGTATTGATATGAATGGATATGATTTATCAATATCTAACTCCTTCTTCAACTCTAAGATTTTGATTGAGAATAAAAGGTTTATGTTTAGATATTTATACTATGCAACAATAATTTAAACTATATTTTTATTTTTGTTTTTTATATTAATATTTAGGTGAAAACTTTTACCATGCGAAAATGATTGAATTCCATTAGTAGACTTTAATTTAGCAACAATATGTAAATTTATGAAAAAGTGTTTTATTCTATAATAACTGTGTTATTTTTATGTGGCTATTAAATGATTATTCATTGATCCAGACAAAAAAATGGTAAGTAAAAATTGTTGAGAGGGAATAAATTTGTTTTTTTTATTCGTGCAATAAAATAAACAAAACAAAAGTATAATAGTTGTTTGTTTATTATAAAAATAAGAACACTAATAAGCAATTTTTTTAGATTACAATTTAGTTCAAAATAAAATGTAAAACACAAAATATATGTGGAATAAAAAAACCTAATCCAATAAAAAACATATAATTAAAATGTAATACACAGCAACCCAAAAAATAAATAATCTTTTTTTTAAAATATTTTTATCTAATAAAATTTTTAAGAGAATTTTAAAAGTAGGATCGTGAATATTGTCTCTTAGTATCTTTTACATATTTATTTAGGCACGGGACTTCAATTTAAATTTGATTTAAAATATTAATATTAAGTATTGGGGTGAAATACATAACCTTCCGTTTGAGTTCTTTTCTCAATTGGAAGATATTTTTGTATCCACCTTAGATGAACCAACTAACATGAGTGTACAATAATTAAAAAATGTATATATTATAATTCTCTTTTATCAAAGACAAGATGTCACACACAATATTGAATCAATGCGTGACACAAGATGGTAAAAAATAAATACGAGACGTCGAAAAATGATAACTCTGTTGAGTGTAATTATCCCCAATGTCTGATGACAGTAGCTCGGAATAAAGAAAATTCACTAATAATAAAAAATCAATAGAATATCATTGTCTTATTTTAACTATCGTTGTTAAACTCTTTTTGCTAATATTACTTGTGACTTACAACTCAGACTTCAATCAATTTAAGCTTCTTTCACTCCTAGTTAAACATTCTTTAACTGTGTTTATAATTTGACGAAAGAAAACTGTAATTTTGTCTTTCAATAAATGATAGAAAATAACATATGATAGAGTAAAACTAAGACACACATTACTTTTTAATCATTAAAATATTCATGACAAGTTCATGTCATGAATCTAAGTTTTCTCTCTTTATATATATTCGAATTTGACGGGCAGATCCATTCGATTTTTACAAAATAAACTTATAACATATCCAATTTAAACAAAATAAATTGTTTAAAAATAAATTACGCAAAATATTTCTAAAATTAATGTATAAGTGGATAACAAAGTAAAAATATCTTAATAACTTAAATAACATCTTACATAATATTTATAACACATATGTCATTATTGTTTGTGAATTGCAATAAGGGTAACATTAATCTTTTTTTTCTTGAATGTTGCGACTCAATAACATTGTCATAAGAAAATATCTTAAATTCAAGGAAGGCGTATGTAAATTTCAAATCCAACAAAAGAGAAAATATACACTCAAATATTCAATCAACCGAAAATATCTTAAATTGAAGGAAGGTGTATGTAAATTTTAAATCCAACAAAAGAGAAAATATTCACTCAGATATTCAGTCAACCAAAATAAGGAGTACAAAAAGAAGTTAGGTGGAAACTCTTAACATACAAAAAAAAGTGGGGTCCATCGGGAGATTTTAAATTGATAACATCATAAATTTATGAAAAATTATTATTGAAGGAAAAGGATTGTACTATTTTTATGTGGCTAGATTATTGATTGATAAAAACAAAAAAAATGGTATGGTTTATCAAGATAAAAAAGCAATTTATGGTTGTTACAATATTATAGAAATTGGAATACTTGTAATAAACAAATTTAAATATATATTCTATGCTTTTTAGTAGATATTTCGGAGACAATAAATCAATTATGTATCATATTTTTTTTTTAATATAGTTTGACATTAAACATTCTTTAATTTCTATTAGACACCTTGATAATGCGAAGGATGTTAATTTATGGATTGACAATTAATTATTATACATAATTAAATAAATTCATTAGTCAATAGTATATTAGTGTCTTATTTGAACTACTATAGATAATGTCTTTTTCCTAATATTACTTGTAAATTTCAGTTAATACTCCCCTCAATTTAAGCTGCTTTCACTTCTAATCAATCATTCTCTTAATTATTTATAAATCTTCAACAACAAAAATATGATAAATTTTCCAAAAGAAAACTATTATGTTATCTCCCAATAAATGATAGAAAATAACATAAGATAGAGTTGAAGACAATTAAGGCACTCATTATTTCTTAATCATTAAAACATAAGAGGTATTTTCTTTATATATATATATATATATAATATATATATATATATATATATATATATATATATATATATATATATATATTTATAATATATCCAATTTAAACACAATAAATCATACAAATTTTGGAATATAAATCTTTTCAAAATAAATTACACAAAATCTAGAATCTTAAAAAAAACATATGTTTCATATATAAAAGAGATCGTACAAAATGCAGAATCAAACGAAATCTTTCTAAAAATAATTATTATGTGGATAACAAAGTTAAAGTATTTTAATAACTTAAATAAAATCTTACATAATATTTTATTAATAAAAACAAGACAATCTATATATAATAACACATATATCGTTATTGTTATTGAATTACATTAACTCTAACATTAATCTTTTATTCCTTGAATATTGTGATTCATTAACATTGTCATAAGAGAATATCTTTAATTCAAGGAAGACATATGTAAAATCCATCAAAGAAAAAATATACATTCAAATACTCAATAAACCAAAGTAATACTCAATCAAACAAAGCAATGAAGACAAAAAGAAGTTAGATGAAAACTCTTAACATGGAAAAACAAATGAAGTGGTTTATCGGTAGACTTTAAATTAACAACACTGTAAAATTATAAAAACAATTTTTTTTACAGTTTATCAAGATAGATTATTAAACAATAAAAACAAAAAAATGGTACGGTTTATCAAGATAAAAAAAAACAAAAGTATGATTATTACGTTATTATAGAAATTGGAATACTTTTAATAAACAAATTTAAATATATATTCTGCTTATCAGTAGATATTCCATATATCCTTTTTTTTCTTGAATATGGTTTGATATTAAACATTCTTTAATTTGCTTTTTAAAAAAACATAATAAAGACAGGTTGATAATGTGAAGGACATTGATTTATAAACCGATAATTAATTAAGGTACGTAATTTAATACTCACTCATACCTAGTATTGCCAATAAATATTCAATTTATACAAATTGATTAGGTCATTCAATTATCTTGGACATCAACTAGATCATTCTTCATGGGTAATTAATTTTGACTCCTTAAATTGTTGAGGTTCAACCTGTCATTTGATAATACTACTGATTATTAACTTATTTGGAGAAGATCTGCAATGATGACTTATCCTTCAAAGATGCCTAAAACTGTATTAAGAGTGGTCCCATTGAGCCTTCTTTAAAAAAAAAAATCATTTTACATCCCACATACCTCCCGATAAATTATTAGTGACATTGAAGCTAATGCATGATGTTGTTGCAATAGAAGACAACCTAATTCCAAAGTGAATGCATATTATTTCGAGAGACTATCTCTAAAATCATAATGTAGAAATTACATACCACTTACTTTTTTAGATGCAGATACATCTTACTTTTTTTAGCAATGGATGAAGTGGTTGTTTGGCATGAACTTGCTAGTATAAGATGAAACTATCAAATTCAGAATTTGATCATGACTCATATAATAATATTTTTTTGAAAAACTTGACACATAAGAAATTGTATGAAAAATCATATGAATATTGGAGTTTCGGAGGTGCTGCAATAGTGAAAATCACATTCTGGTTTTTGCAGGTATGTACGTCTCCAGCGACAAAATTCTTCTATTTTTGTTTTTATCATAATTTGAGTTTCGTAACTCGGTCTGAGACACAGTTCGAAGCGGTTGGAAGAAAATGCGAATTAATATCAATTGTTAATAATTTCAGAGGATGAATGTGTTGTGATAACATTAGTAATTGATGAGAATGATTATTAAAAATTATTCTTTTTGCTAATATTACTTGTGACTTTCAACTCAGACTCCCTCTCTCACTTCTAATCAAACATTCTTTCAAATGTTTATAAGTCTACGATAATAAGAACATGATAAATTTCAGGAAAGAAAACTATAATTTTGTCTCTCAATAAATAGTAAAAAATAACATATGATAGAGTTGAACAAAACTAAGGCCCGCATTATTTTTTAATCATTAAAATATTCATGACAAGTCCTTGCCATGCATGTTTCTCTTTTTATATCTATATTTGAATTCGGCTAGCAGATCCATTCGATTTTTACAAACTAAATCTATCACATATCCAATTTAAACAAAATTATTGGAAGTCCTTAATAATTCAAATGCTTGATAGAAGCTTTAAAAAGCACTGCAGTGAAAACAGCTTATTGGATAAGTTGTTTTGAAAATAAGCTGTTTTTGCAATTCTGTTATTCTTGGGTCTGTTTGTGGTTCCAATTTGTACCCTATAAATAGACATTGTATGTCATAGTTGAAAGGTTAATGCCATATGATTCGATTCTCTCAATCTCTCTCAATTTCTCTATCTCTCTCTATTCACATTATCATCCTCATCTTTCCCAAACACACTGTTTTTCACCACTCTATTTCTGGTTTTTTCCAACATTTGGCATCAAGAGCTTTGGTTCGGATCCAATTCCGCTGCAATCATGTCCGTTTCAAACGATAAAATACCTACCAGTCTTCCAATCCTTGACTCGAAAAACTACGACAAATGGGCGAAGCAAATGAAGGTTTTGTTCGGCTATCAAGACGTTCTTGAGGTGATCAAAGATGGTGTTACGTCTCTCGTCGAAGGAGATACGGATGCTCAAAAGGCTACGTTCAAAGAAGAGAAGAAGAAGGATTACAAAGCGCTGTTCTTGATCCATTCTTGTGTCGATGGTGACAACTTTGAAAAAGTAGGCGATTGCGATTCCGCAAAGCAAGCGTGGGAAATTCTTGAGAAGGCTTATGCAGGGGCTGCCAAAGCCAAAGTGGTGAGGTTACAAACTCACAAGCGACAGTTCGAGTTAATGCAAATGGAGGACAAGGAGTCGATAAACGATTATGTGACGCGTATTACGCGTGTGGTGAATCAAATCAAGTCGTGCGGGGAAACTACGGTAGAGCAGAATGTTGTGTCGAAGATCTTGCGTTCTTTAATGCCAAGATTCGACAACATTGTCGTTGCGCTTGAAGAATCGAAGGATTTATCGTCGTTGTCGAAGGAGGAGCTTCAAAGCTCACTAGAAGCTCATGAACAACGAATGGATGAGAGGGGAAACGATAAAGCGAAGTCGGAAATAGCATTGCAAGCGCGACTTCATGAGAAGAGTAAACGATCGGAGAGGAAAGGGCATCCGAGAGGGAAGTCCAATTTCCAGAATTTTGGTGGTAGAGATTCACAAAATTCAAAGGGGCAAAAAGGTGAGGGAAGCTCCAAGGAGGGTGATCAAGGAACCCACAAGCCATTCGACAAAAGTAACGTGAAGTGTTACAATTGTCAAAGGCTTGGGCATTTCGCAAAGTATTGCCACGCGAAACGAAGAGAAAATCGCGCGGATGAGGCGAAGTTTGCTAGGGAAGAAGCGAATGATGATAATACGCTTCTTGTGATGATCACGGAAGAGAATTATGGCATGAGAGAAGGGCTGGACAGTAGTGGCAGCAGAGCAGACAATTCTGCAGAAACGTGTTCGGAGAAAAACGCAATGGTAACGGTTCGAGATGGAATTCAAAGTAGCGATGAGTGGTACTTGGATTCTGGTTGTTCGACTCATATGACGGGAAGAAAGGATTGGTTTGTCAAGATCAATCAAGCCACGAAGAATAAAGTGAGATTTGTCGATGATATGACGTTATCCGCCGATGGCGTTGGAGATGTCTTGATCGTGAAGAAAGATGGTGGTCATTCATTGATCAAGGATATGCTGTACATTCCAGGAATCAAATATAATCTCTTGAGAATTGGCCAACTACTCGAGAAAGATTACATTATTCGCATGGAAAACAAGGTATTGCGCGTTTTGGACCGAAACGGAGTTTTGGTACTTAAAGCACCGATGGCTGCCAATTGAACTTTCAAGATAGCATTGAAAGTAATGGAGCATCGATGTTTAGCTACAGCGGAAAGTCGTGAGGAGTGGTTGTGGCATTACCGTCTTGGTCATCTCAATTTTCGAGACCTCGACGCGTTGCATAGACATGGTATGGTGACCGGGCTGCCAAGAATCGTGGTTCCAGCTGAGTTGTGTGTTGAAGGTGTTCAAGGGAAGCAACACAAGAGTGTTTTCAGCAAGGATACATGTCATAGGACCAAGCATCTTCTTGAGGTGGTGTATTCGGACGTGTGTGGGCCGATGCAAGTCAATTCGTATGGAGGTAACCGATACTTTGTCACGTTTATTGATGATTTCAGTAGGAAGCTGTGGATTTATCTAATCAAGAGGAAGGATGAGGTGTTTGATATGTTCAAACGATTTAAATCCATGGTTGAGCGACAAAGTAGTCACAAACTCAAAATTCTCAAACCGATGGAGGAGGAGAATTTACTTCGAGGGAATTTGGGTGTTATTGTGACGATGAGGGTATTGTGAGTGAGGTTGTACCACCCTATACGCCTCAGCAAAATGGTGTTGCCGAGAGAAAAAATCGGACGATTATGAACATGGTGCGTAGCATGTTGAAAGCGAAAAATATTCCGAAAGAGTTGTGGGGAGAAGCTGTTTCTACAGCTGCCTATTTGATAAACAGGTGTCCTACAAAGAAGCTGGACAAGGTTACTCCAGAAGAGGTATGGTGTGGACACAAGCCAAGTTTGAGTCACTTGCGTGTTTTCGGTTCGGTAGCGTTTCGACATATTCCGGGTCAGATTCGAAAGAAATTAGATGACAAGGGTGAAATGATGTTGCTGGTTGGTTATCATCCTACCGGAGGCTACAAGCTGTTTGATATGAGTAACAAGAAGATTGTGATAAGTCGAGATGTGATCGTGGACGAGTTTCGGCAGTTTGACAGCAGAAAATCTGCCATATCAGTTCAGGAAATCGATTTGCCTCAAGATGAAATTGATTTCATGCAGGAAAAACAGCATTTTGGAGCTGCTGGAACTGGTTCTGGTGAGGTTGAAATCGATTTGCCTCAAGGTGAAATCAATTTCATGCAGGAAAATTTGAATTCTCAGCCTGCTGAAGGTACTGTAGAGCAACCTTTTGTAACCGAAACAGGTGAATCAAGTAGACGACCAACAAGGCAAAGAGGATTGCCTCAAAGACTCCGTGATTGTGAATTATTCCGAGATAGCGAGATCAACGATGAGGGTGATCTTATTCACTTCGCTCTAATGGCCGAATCCGAACCGGTGAATACGGAGGAGGCATTAAATGATCCAAAGTGGATGTGTGCAATGAAAGAAGAAATGAATTCGATTGAGAAGAACAATACTTGGATGTTGGTTGATTTACCGAAAGGTAAAAAGGCGATAGGTGTGAAGTGGGTCTACAAAGTGAAAGCGAATCCGAAAGGCGAGATAATCAAGCATAAAGCTCGATTAGTAGCGAAGGGATTTTTGCAAAAGGAAGGGATAGACTTCGATGAAGTGTTTGCTCCAGTTGCAAGGCATGAAACCATTCGGTTAGTTGTTGCGATGGCAAATAACAACAGTTGGCCGTTGTATCAAATGGACGTCAAATCTGCGTTTTTGAATGGTCCACTTGATGAGGAGGTATATGTGAGACAGCCACCTGGTTTTGTGATCAAAAATCAAGAGGCAAAGGTCTATAAGTTGAGGAAGGCACTCTATGGTTTGAAACAAGCTCCAAGAGCTTGGAACAAACGCATAGATGGATTTCTTAGCGATGTTGGTTTCAAGAAATGCGTATCCGAACATGGAGTTTATGTGAAACCGGATGCAAGTGAGGGAGTAATCATTCTTTGTCTTTATGTCGACGATTTGTTGATTACCGGCAACTGTGAAAAGAACATTTCAAAGTTCAAAGGAGAGCTTATGAAGGAATTTGAAATGAGTGATCTTGGTATCATGAAATACTTATTAGGCATAGAGTTCCAAAGGACAAAATTGGGACTGCTTATGCACCAAAGAAGGTATGCCATGGAAATTATGAAGAGGTGTGATATGGAGCATTGCAATGCTGCCACAACACCAGCCGAGACACGATTACAGCTGTCCAAGAGTGAAGAAGAACAAGATGTGGATCCTACTCAATACCGGAGATTGATAGGATCATTGCGTTACTTGTGCAATACGCGGCCAGATTTGGCGTTTAGTGTCGGTATTGCGAGTAGATTCATGGAGAGGCCGAAGGTGTCACACTTGGCAGCAGTTAAGAGGATCCTTAGATATGTGAAAGGTACTCTTGGTTGTGGAATTTTGTTTCCGGCAAGTGACATGGGCAAAAGTTGTGAGTTACTCGGATACACCGATTCCAATTGGTGCGGAGATAAAGATGATCGAAAGTCTACGGCGGGGTATCTCTTTATGTTCGGTAAGGCACCAATCTCTTGGTGTTCGAAAAAGGAACCGATTGTAGCCCTCTCTTCTTGCGAGGCCGAGTATATAGCAGCGTCGATGTGTACATGCCAAGCTGTGTGGCTGGTGAATCTATGTAAGGAGTTGGACAACAGTAGAAATGGGGTTGTTTTGCTACTTGTGGACAACATTTCAGCGATAAACCTTGCTAAGAATCCCATAGCACATGGGAGGATCAAGCATATTGAAATGGGATTCCACTATTTGAGAGAATTGGTGAGCTCCGGACAGTTGCGTTTAGGGTACTGCAGAAGCGAAGAACAAGTCGCGGACTTGTTAACGAAAGGCGTGACAAGTGATGTGTTCAAGAGACTTGTGAAGAAGTTGAGCATGATGAGTGTGGAGCATTTGAATTAAGGTGGTGTATTGGAAGTCATTAATAATTCAAATGCTTGATAGAAGCTTTAAAAAGAACTGCAGTGAAAACAACTTATTGGATAAGTTGTTTTGGAAATAAGTTGTTTTTGCAATTCTGTTTTTTTTCTGTTATTCTTGGGCCTGTTTGTGGTTCCAATTTGTACCCTATAAATAGACATTGTATGTCATAGTTGAAAGGTTAATGCCATATGATTCGATTCTCTCAATCTCTCTCAATTTCTCTATCTCTCTCTATTCACATTATCATCCTCATCTTTCCCAAACACACTGTTTTTCACCACTCTATTTCTGGTTTTTTCCAACAAAAATAAATCATGTAAATTTTGGAATATAAGTTTTTCCAAAATAAATTGTTTAAAAATAAATTACGCAAAATATTTCTAAAATTAATGTATAAGTGGATAACAAAGTAAAAATATCTTAATAACTTAAATAACATCTTACATAATATTTATAACACATTGGTCATTATCGTTTATGAATTGCACTAACTCTAACATTAATCTTTTATTTCTTGAATACTACGATTCAGTAACACTATCATAAGAGAATATCTTAAATTGAAAGGAGACATATGTAAATTTCAAATACTAATCAATCAATCAAATCAATGAATACAAAAAGAAGTTAGGTGGAAACTCTTAACATAAAAAAATGAATGTGATAAGACTTTAAATTGATAACACTATAAATTTATGAAAAATCATTATTAGACGAAAATGACTATACTATTTTTATGTGGCTAGATTATTGTTTGATAAAAACAAAAACAAAATGGTATGATTTATAAAGATAAAAAACAAAAGTATGGTTGTTATTGTAATACTTTTAATAGACAAATTTAAATATATCTTCTATGCTTATTAGTAGATATTCCATAGACAAAAAATCGATTTCAGATCATGTTTTTTTTTATAAATATAATGAAATTCTAGTAACAGACTATCGATGTCACACTGGATGTTATGACATCCAATTCTGCGCAGACAGGTAATGTATGCAGAAAGTAAATGTAAAAAGCAGTAAATGACACAGAGAATTGTTTACCCAGTTCAGTGACAAACACACCTACATCTGGGGGCTACCAAGCCAGGGAGGAAATCCACTATAAGAGGTATTAATTCAGGACTTAAACCACCAGTTTAATCCTATCACTTAAGACCTATCCAATGCAATTTCAATCTAAACTAAAACCTGAGTACCTACTCACTCCCACTCAATCACAGCAGTGATTACAACCATTAAGAATTTTAAAGTCAGTGGTGAAGATATACTTCAAACAACTCTTGATTATGCTTAAAAGCTTTAATCAAGAAACACAGCACTAACGCTTAAAAGCTTAGAGTGACACAACAATTACAACTCAATAAACACCCTAGTCCAATGCAATCATCTAGGTGATAATTGCTTGGCTCACAAGTAAAACCTAATTCAAGACACAATAAAAGTACAGCAAGGATATATAATGATATATTTAATTCTTCACGCTTCAAATCCCTTGAGTTGCTGAAAGTAGGATTGCCATCCTTTTATAATGCAGTACTTGTGCCTTGTACTTGAATTTCCTAGAATTAAGGTTAAGCAAGTTAATCTAATTTCCACACATTAGGGTGCTAACAAATAAGCTAAATGTTAGGTCTCTTAATTTTAGCTCAGCTGTTAGTTTCCTGAAAAACAGCCTGAGATAAATACTGAAACATAACAGAAAAACTAACTAGCCTATACTTTAGCATCTGCTGTCAGGGATGAATGTCATAACATTCAGTTTGACATCCAGAAAATAGGCTATATGCTAGGTCTCTTAATTTTAGCACAGTTGTTAGTTTCCTGAAAATCAGCCTAAGGTAAATACTGAAACATAATAGAAAAACTAACTAGCCTATACTTTAGCATCTACTGTCAGGGATGAATGTCATAACATTCAATTTGACATCCAGTGACTCCTCTATTAGTTAATCCTGCAGCATACTACTTAAGCATGTCATGACATCCGTCAAGACATCTAAGTACAATAAGTGTTTTAACACAAAATGCAGCCAATCAAAAACATCTACAAACTCCCCCTTTGGCAAATTTTTGGCTAAAACAACTTGGCATCACAACAGAGTTCACAGCAGCAGAAAGCACACATCCAAGCAGAGAATCAAATTAGCTAATACACTTAGCAAACATAGAGGTTAAACTTCAACCAGCAGCAGCACAAGAGAAGATCAAGCAGATAGCAAACAGCAACATAACCTCTTGTTTAGAGGATCCTTTTTATAACAGCTGGATAGATCTCCTTGGAAAATACGTAAATCAGGTTGTAATCCATGATTGAATGCACCAGCTAATCAGATCTTCAATCATACATAGATTGCCATTAATTGTGCAATCACAAAACACCAAACATTCACACTGAATGTTTTGTGTACAGGATGTCATGACATCGGGTCTGACATCCTGGGAAAATCCTGCATAATTCAATAATTCCTTTTATAACTTCCAGCAGGTACAACCATATCAGATGCCATGACATCTTGAAACACTCCTGCATGAACATGTTCTTGAACTCCAGCAGGTACATAGGATATCTTATGTTAAGACATCACACATAACATCTTGTGAACACTCTTTGTTTTACCAAAATTGTTGCCAACACTAAGAATCAACAAACTCCCCCTTTGGCAAATTTTGGCTAAAACATATATCTGTCCTTTTTGTTCACAAGGTAAACTATCAGCAGTAAAACAACATAACAGTAGTTTAAACAGCAGCAGAAGCAACACAATTACTAACTTTATAGTTACTAGTAATACACACATCCACAAGGGTACTTCTCCTCCCCCTAAATCTGTGCAGCAAAAACAAAACTACTAGTTATGGATGCAACTAGTAAGACACACAAATGCACAAGGGTACTCCTTCTCCCCCTAAATCTGTGCATACATCAAATAACAGCTACTGTAACTCCAGCACCTGTACCAGCCAGAATATCATTCTAACATCTGCTTCAACATCAACACCTGTGCACCATATCAGACATCCTCTTTGACATCTGTAAACAGAACAACATTCTTGTTTTAACACCTGTGCACTTCCTTCAATAATAGTTGTCCTTCAGTTCAGCTACATACACAACTGCTTCCACATTCCACATCAACACTTATCAACACTTCTCCCCATTTTTAGTCAAAATTGACCAAAGGGGACCAATTAGACAAAATAAATGTCAATTAGTCTATCAGAGAATGTTAGGACAGATGTTATAACATTAAACATGTTAAAACATAATAGTTAAGCAGTACAAACCATCATCATACACAACTGTGATAACTGAGATAATGAACAAATCCAAGGAACTCATTAAGAGCCCAAAAAATTACAAACAGGCATCAATGAGGACTGCCAGCATCCAACCTTATGCAGCATTGCGTACTTGACACTCAGTTTACTTGCCACCAATTTTCCTTTGAGAGGCCACTTCCTTGCCTGATTAGTAGTGATGACTTGACAGATTTTGTTGTCAGTCACCTCAAGCTCAGGTTGAGCTTCATCAGGCCTTCTCAAATACTTGTTGATCACTAAAGGAGAGAAATTTACACACTTGCCTCTCATATACACTTTCCTGAATTCCTTAGACCAATCAGAGCACACTTTCAATTGTTTAATAATTTGAAATATTAAACAGTAAATTCCTAACATCCTTAGTTGCTATAATTCCTCAGAAAGACATATTCCCAACTTGCCCCTTAAATTTTCAAACTGAGTAGCATCCAAAGCCTTAGTAAATATGTCAGCAAGTTGTAGTTCAGTTGCCACATGTTCCAAGGTAAACACTTTGTCTTCTACCAGATCTCTTATGAAGTGATAACTTTTGTTCCTTTTTAAAAGTTGTATATCTTTAAATAATATTCGATTTGGTCACAAATTTGACACCATTTGGAGCTAGCATGATGGATTTATGGATTTTATAAGTTGAGGAAAATTGTTTGTTCAATGGTGATGGCCCAAAATGACCTATAATGTTTCCTCTTTGTAGATGCCTTTGCAAGTGAAATTTGACCTTTCTCAAAGAACAAAATTTGGAGAAGGAATCTTGAAATTGATCATGAAACTTGGATGATCTTTATATCATAAAAATTGAGCAAGTTATGGTTCTTGGAAGTTGACCTTCTATCTAGGACATAGACAAAATGACCTATAATATTTCACCATAAAAATGAATTTCCAAGAAAACTTAGCTCTTGATGCCAACTTGAAAGTTGTTTGTAATGACATAAAGAGTAACATTTCTCTTGTAATCATTTTAATATGACACATATTGTAGGAGATAGGGTCTAGGGAACCATAGATTTGACTAGTTGACTTTTCTGGTCAACCTCCTTAAACCAACTTGAAAACTTGAAGTTACTTTACTCTTAAAGGCTCATGGAGGATCATATATATTTATGTTGAATTAAAATGGATTATCCCTTGATTTATTTGACCAATTGTTGAATAAACTTATTGAGGAAGGCACACAAGATACCCATATGAATTAGGGCTTCCATGAGAAATAAGCTTCAAATTCTTGATGAATTATTGATCAAAATGACAATTAAAGAATAATGGGATCCATATATGATGCTTAGAACCAATATGAACATTTCTTTGATTAATCTCTTGCATTGAGGGTCTCAAACCCTAGTTGTGAGCTTGATGAGGCACATGTGGATGCACACTCTACCTACAAAAGAAATAACACTACACTAGACATATTTTTGGTATTTTAATTAGTAAAAAAAGTAAAAAATAAAGTATGATACAAACACAAATTCTTGGTGACCTCTCTCAATGCAAACCCAATGAATGAGGGATGATGAGGATGCCAAGGTGTGATCCCAAAGCCAATGCAAATGCTGATATGGCATGAGGGATCTTAGGGTCAAAATTGGGGTCTTACAGAGTGGCCCGAGGCATACGTCTTGATTTACCGATTATTGTTTATTTTGTTCTAAAATACTTAACTAAAACTTGGACAAGAAAGGGACATGAAAATATACAATCCTTGAAACCCCCGAACAATCGGCTCCGAGGCATGCATCTTAGTCTTACCGAATGTTCGTCGTCTGCAAAAAAAATCATAAACGCTTTAAACGAAAAAGGTACATAGGGGTACACATGCCTTTAAACCTTGAATAATCATCCATAAGTCATACGTCTTGGTCCTACCAGGCATTCGTCATTCTTCTAAAATAATACTTCAACACATCAAGCCTATTTTCTTACCGGCAGGCGATAAACAACCTTTTTACAAAAGAACATTGTTTAGTCTGTTCTATTGCGATGCAAAAAAAATGACTTAAGTCTCCAATTATGAGCAATATTTTACTGCTAGAACGTGATCTAAAAATTCGCTCACTAAGATCGACCATCCAATAAACATTTTCTATGAAGAACTACATAGCTTTAAATTCATCATCGTACCTGAGGATAAGTAGGAGTAAGACCCGCAATCTTGTCAAGCACCCTAATAAAAAACTTTTTGTGACCCCTTTTCTTTTTCATTTGGGATCATTAATCACTCAAAGAAAACAAATAACATTCGCTAACATTATAATCTCAAATCTAACTAAATGGTTCCTGTTGAGTACAAAGGATGTGAGGGGTGCTAATACCTTTCCCTCGCATAATCGACTTTCGAATCCGAATTTGGTTGCGATAACCATTTTATTTTTATTTTAAGGTTTTTATCGATATTTTCCCTTTCCTTTTGGAATAAATAAAGTTATGTGGTGATTTTGTTCAGTCTTTCCGCGAGCGGGAAGATGCTCGCAGGGTCGTATTTTTCAAGATGCCACACAGAGGCTTCCTGTTTTGTCTTTCCCGGGATGGACAAATCTACCACCCATATGTTGATAATTTCCTTGGATATATTTTCTCAAACAACTATCTTGTATAAGATGCTCTATTTTCCTCTTCATCTAGTGGGCGTCGTCACTATGATAGCCATTGACCCTGTGGTATTTCATCGCTTGATGGGTTTGTTCCCCATCATTTCCCATTTTGGGGTTAAACAAGGCGGGGTGTCATGTGTATGGAGTACTTCATATCAAAATTTATCTCGCCTTGTGCTTAGTGGCGAGGTGTATAGTTGACAAATGCCTTTCCATTGCATTTGAAGGTTATTATGTGTGGACGTTAGGAGGAATCAGAGATTCCAATGGTACACTATTTCTCAACTCTAGACTACTTTTCTTCATTTATTTCTTCTCCCTTTATGTAGAACTCAACCCATGCCATAATATCTTTCATGGAAGTAACAATCTTTTTTGTGAGAGATTCATTGAAGTTACTGGCTTTCAAGCCAATTTGAAACACTATCATGAACATTTTATGATTTGGATTGACCACCATTATGGTTTCCTCATTTAGAACCTTGTGAGATAATCAATCATAGACTCAAAGTTCTCCTTACGGACATTGAACAAGTTGTTGGTCGAGACCTTTTGATGTTTGCTCTCCAAGAGCTGGTGGATCAACTTTTTCAAGTACTCCTCATAGTTAGTCACTGATTATCTAGGGAGGTTCATGTTCCACCTCAGTTATGCCTCCTTGATTGTTTTAGATAAGAGCTTGCATTTGAAGGAGTCAATGGTGCATATTATTTCCATATGAGTGTTTATGGTCGCGATATTCTCTTGTTGGTCACTCTTTCCATTGGAATTATTCTATAGATGCTTGCATCGCTACTACAACTTCATCATCAAGATGTTGTCGATGGTGTTACCTCGTCTCACCATTGTGGAAAGGTAATTTGGGCAATTATAGTTTGATATGAATATGTGGTACGAGTGAGTTTAATAGGTCCCCACAGTTAGTGTCAAATGTATTTATGGCAAGTAGAATAAGGTAAACCATGTTGACAATATGGTCTGCAAGAGATATTTTTTAGATTTTAATCATATGAAGAAAGTGATAAGGTTTCCAACTTTGTAGCTGGGATATTTATAGGCATGTTCCTTTGGTCAAGAAGTTTATGAGGAATCAATTCCAATACCCACCTACTTGGCTAGATTGATTGAATAGGGGACACATTTTCATTATTGGATAGGTGGTGTTGCAGCTACCTTTCCTCGCACATCTGTTGACACATCTTTGCGCGTTTGAGTTGAATCGGATGATCCAAACCTAAGGCATTTTGGATCGAATCGGGAGAGTTCACGAGATTTCCTCATGATGTCGCTCTTTCGGGCCCAGTATACACTCGCGTTACTTCTGAGATGGGCATGCTATAGGTTATATTCTTTGATACCAACTAAGGTTAATCCATTTGCGGGTTGCTTTAATTCTAAAGAAGACACCTCTAAGTTCTCTAATTTTATCTCTTCAGTCTAAGATGAAGCATAATTGATTCTATCATCGCTACTTAAATCTATGAATGAGATACTCGGGTTATCTATTTGGGTCGTGACTAAACAGAAGATGAAAACAATTGAAATTGAAAGTTGAGAGATTGGTACCTTTAATGTTAGTGTAGGTTCTGAAAACTAGAGAGCAAAGAAACAAGATGCAAATGACCAATAACCCATAAAATAGCTTGCAAATGGGAACGAATAATGTAAAATACAAAAAGATTGTAATATGTATCATCGAAATTGCAAGAAAAAAAAAGGTTATGGAAATCGAAAGGAATGGAAAACAAAAATTAAAAACTAACTTGATTCTTCCCATTTTTAGGCAACAAGAGCACCGGTATCAATAGACAAGAATCAAAGAAGCGCCAAAGGTCACCCAGAGACCGATTTCAAGAACTTCACGTCAACAACCCCCACTTCATGGTTGATAGAAAAGACTTTGAGTCAATTGTTCTAGGTTGACCAATGGCCCCAAAAAGGCAGATCAATCAAGAGCCCGAATCAGTTATAATCGCCCACTCAGTTGGTAAACATGTGGACGCTCATACAAAAGTACCACACTAGATCAAGGTACCACTTTCATGTCATCCTTTAATATTCATCCAATTGCGTTTCACGTCTTGTGTCAGATCCTCGATAATAGTTTTAACCATCACCCATATACAAATACAACTCAGTGTCACTCCAGGTATTTTTCATTCACATACTTGTAAGTTCTACCTTTCTCATTTACTTAAGATTTGGAGTGCTAACTTTACAGTTGCATGTACCCCTCTTCAATTACTAGAAACATATACCAACGTTCCAAAAACCTTTTTAACTTGTTCATCACTATCTTCCTAATCATTTTATATTCCCTTACATAATAATTTCATATTAATCTTTTGAATTTAAAGATGATTTCTATAACTTTTGTTCATTTTGCATATTGCTATGAAGTTAATATTCTCCTTTAGCGCACCTATAATATATAATATACTTGAAAAGTGCTATATTACCATCGTAAACATTATGTTTTGGTCAATAATTTGTTAACTACATAATCTAGGGTAATGAACCAATTGAAAAGGTTGCTCGACCAATGTACTCAAATCCACTTGTTGAGGTGGATAGGATTGTTGCTCATATTGTTGGAGAGCCTAGTAGTATTGTTGTATTATTGATGCTCACTACAAGGTTGAACATGATACACATGCAATTCTTGATTTTGATTCTACAATTAGTATTCATTTTAATTCCAATAACACCATGAGAGAATGTATAAGTAATAGTTGTATTAATAAGAGGTACTAACAAGAGACCCATAACACAAACTTTTTATTTTAACAAAAGATAATAATACAAAATAAAAACAAACAAAAAATAACAACGACAACAACCAAGTCTTATCCACTAAGTGGGATCGGCTAAATTGATCAACTTCAACCATTAAAAACCACCCAAAAAAACTACAAGCAACATGTATGCAGACATGCATGCATTATTTATTATTCAAACTTAAAGACAAGGGGACTAAAATGTTTAAATTGGAACTGGATCCACAAGCACGTCTTTGATGTATGACATCATCAATCCTTCTGAATGTGTATAGTTATCTTTATCTTTGTAAACAACATCCATAAAACGTGAAAGGTTGATAGCACGAGTCATAAAAGGCATTGGAACTTCAGTTGGCATAAGACATTCCTCGTTTATATCTTTCCAAGTATTTGCAATTCTTTCTCTACATTCTTCAATAGCATTTTCTCTTGATATGTCATTTTGCTTTATAATGCAATCCAGCAATGAGCAAACATGTCCCCTTTTATGTTCAAACTAAAACCAAAAATGAAAAAAAAATGTAACACAATTATTTACTGTGAAAAAAAAAACATTACCTTTTACTTATTTATTTTAATATAAAATACCTCATTGGATACAATTTCATCCATTAGTCTACATAAAGTAGCAACAGCATTCACCATTTTTGGTTTATTTGAAACCCATTTGAAGATGTTCTCTGTGGCTATGTCACCCATGCCAATGAATGAACATGTTATCAATAATGATTGACATGTTGAAATTTTTGAAATGTTCAAGTACTCTTCTATTGTTGGTACATAGTTATTGTTGAGCCATCTTGCTTCAGTCATAAATGCATGGACTACCATTTGGAACTGCGATAAGCACACATTATCATAAAATTATATTAACTAACAATAACTATAAAGAATATAAAAAAAAGGCAGATTCATACTTCTTTTACGTAGTATTTAAGGGTAAAGAGTCTCCCTTCTTTAGTCATGTCTTGTTCAATTTCTTCCAAAGCCTTCAAGACTGTTCTATAAATTAATTTCATACACTCGGGAAGATCGTCCAAGTTCTTAATATCCCACCTGAAAAACTACATTCATAACGATTCCAAAAATATATTTTTCTTATTCAAGGAAATAAAATGTGATGATCGGTGAAAATATATGTTTGTATTAATAAACCTCTCAATTGCCTTGGAAAAAAGTTCCAATTCATCAATAGTTCCATATGCATCATAAGTATCATCAATTATCGATAACATGGCACTTAGTTTTGTCATCATTTTCCTTGCTTGAGAAAATTGGGGTTCATAATATACTGCTAAAATCCAAAAGCAACCTTCCACAATCCTATCTCGTGCAAAAGAGAAATTTTTAGGAACATCCAATCCAATCCACCACCTGTTGTGAAAATATAATTAAAAAAAAAATTAATAATAAGTACAACAACTAATCTTTAATATTTTATCTTTTATTAAAAAGGAGTGTGTGATTGAAGTCCTTACTTGCAAATGTTACCAAATTCTTTTTGATGTAAGGTTTGAAGCATATTAAAATCTACTTTTGCCAAAGTGAGTAAAACTTCACTATGAAAAGGAATTTGTTCATAGATAGAAATGTAGCGTCGTGCCTCTAGCCTAGGCAAGTTCTTGTGAATAGCCTGTTTTAAAGTATATTTGACTTGTGATGCAAGAGAAGGGTTTAATTGGGTAGCGATGGCCTCTAAATTGGTGGCAGCGAAAACTTGTGCATCTTCTAAAATGTCCTCTCCATGAATCATCATATGTGATGCTTCATACAAGCTTAGCATTCCTTCAACATCGGTGACAAGTTTTTTACTAAAGTTTCCTTGCTCGTCCTTGAACTTGGTGAACACATCTGCCGTGTTTATAGAAAATAATTAATGACAATTAGAGTCACAAAATAAAATCGACAAAAAAAATATATTAATTTCTGATGTTAAGTGTTAGAGATGATAACAATTTGAGACATGTATACATTTTTTTGGACCATGTGTTTTTTTCACCCTTTTTTTATTAATTGATTAAAAACATTATAAATTATGAATTTGAGTCATACATACTTGAGGAAACACGAAATCCTTGTTGCCTCAAGACCCTAAATAGCACAGCAATAGAGCAAAGGTTGTCTTCAAGAATTATTTCTTCATTTTCAACACAACTCTCATGAATATGTTGCAAAACATCATCAATCTCATGTGTAAAATGATAGCTCAAGCCCAAACGACATATTGAATCAATCAAATTTACTCTTAGCATTTCGTTTTCAGTTTTTGAGAGAAGCATCTTTCTCACTTCAACTTTTAATGTTTCAATTTGTGCTCTAATATTCTGATCAACTTCCTGCATACATGTGTTTGAGAATAACAAATTAATAGGAATATATTGATGATTAAATAATTTGATAAATCTAATTATTGTTCCAATGGATGAGCTATATATTTATGCATGGTTTTCTTAAAATATGTGTAATATGAACTCGCTTTAAAGCACACTCTTTAGTAAATTGAAATAAATATGACTTTATTTTACATTTATTTTTATTTAAAATTCTTTTTATTCGAAATATATTTATGGGTTCATTTTTAAAACAATTTTGAGAAATTTATAGTTAACGTATCCTATTTCAGAATACATTATTCCTAGTAAATTTATTATCTTCAAGAGTTGATATTAATATTATAGTATAATTATAAGACAAAAATATCATTGCTAAAGAATATAGAAGGCAATAAGTGACAATATATACATACAATAGATTCAGAAGCATATTGAAGGAAATATTCTCCCCAAATGTTAGGGTGAAAATCAGCAAGATTTCTTTGCAAGTTGAATTTATCATCAGGATTGGTAGAGTGAGCAACAGAAGACATCTTCAAGTATTGATATGAATGGATATGATTTATCAATATCTAACTCCTTCTTCAACTCTAAGATTTTGATTGAGAATAAAAGTTTATGTTTAGATATTTATACTATGCAACAATAATTTAAACTATATTTTATTTTTGTTTTTTATATTAATATTTAGGTGAAAACTTTTACCATGCGAAAATGATTGAATTCCATTAGTAGACTTTAATTTAGCAACAATATGTAAATTTATGAAAAAGTGTTTTATTCTATAATAACTGTGTTATTTTTATGTGGCTATTAAATGATTATTCATTGATCCAGACAAAAAAATGGTAAGTAAAAATGTTGAGAGGGAATAAATTTGTTTTTTTATTCGTGCAATAAAATAAACAAAACAAAAGTATAATAGTTGTTTGTTTATTATAAAAATAAGAACACTAATAAGCAATTTTTTTAGATTACAATTTAGTTCAAAATAAAATGTAAAACACAAAATATATGTGGAATAAAAAAACCTAATCCAATAAAAAACATATAATTAAAATGTAATACACAGCAACCCAAAAAATAAATAATCTTTTTTTAAAATATTTTTATCTAATAAAATTTTAAGAGAATTTTAAAAGTAGGATCGTGAATATTGTCTCTTAGTATCTTTTACATATTTATTTAGGCACGGGACTTCAATTTAAATTTGATTTAAAATATTAATATTAAGTATTGGGGTGAAATACATAACCTTCCGTTTGAGTTCTTTTCTCAATTGGAAGATATTTTTGTATCCACCTTAGATGAACCAACTAACATGAGTGTACAATAATTAAAAAAATGTATATATTATAATTCTCTTTTATCAAAGACAAGATGTCACACACAATATTGAATCAATGCGTGACACAAGATGGTAAAAATAAATACGAGACGTCGAAAAATGATAACTCTGTTGAGTGTAATTATCCCCAATGTCTGATGACAGTAGCTCGGAATAAAGAAAATTCACTAATAATAAAAAATCAATAGAATATCATTGTCTTATTTTAACTATCGTTGTTAAACTCTTTTTGCTAATATTACTTGTGACTTACAACTCAGACTTCAATCAATTTAAGCTTCTTTCACTCCTAGTTAAACATTCTTTAACTGTGTTTATAATTTGACGAAAGAAAACTGTAATTTTGTCTTTCAATAAATGATAGAAAATAACATATGATAGAGTAAAACTAAGACACACATTACTTTTTAATCATTAAAATATTCATGACAAGTTCATGTCATGAATCTAAGTTTTCTCTCTTTATATATATTCGAATTTGACGGGCAGATCCATTCGATTTTTACAAAATAAACTTATAACATATCCAATTTAAACAAAATAATTGTTTAAAAATAAATTACGCAAAATATTTCTAAAATTAATGTATAAGTGGATAACAAAGTAAAAATATCTTAATAACTTAAATAACATCTTACATAATATTTATAACACATATGTCATTATTGTTTGTGAATTGCAATAAGGGTAACATTAATCTTTTTTTTCTTGAATGTTGCGACTCAATAACATTGTCATAAGAAAATATCTTAAATTCAAGGAAGGCGTATGTAAATTTCAAATCCAACAAAAGAGAAAATATACACTCAAATATTCAATCAACCGAAAATATCTTAAATTGAAGGAAGGTGTATGTAAATTTTAAATCCAACAAAAGAGAAAATATTCACTCAGATATTCAGTCAACCAAAATAAGGAGTACAAAAAGAAGTTAGGTGGAAACTCTTAACATACAAAAAAAAGTGGGGTCCATCGGGAGATTTTAAATTGATAACATCATAAATTTATGAAAAATTATTATTGAAGGAAAAGGATTGTACTATTTTTATGTGGCTAGATTATTGATTGATAAAAACAAAAAAAATGGTATGGTTTATCAAGATAAAAAAGCAATTTATGGTTGTTACAATATTATAGAAATTGGAATACTTGTAATAAACAAATTTAAATATATATTCTATGCTTTTTAGTAGATATTTCGGAGACAATAAATCAATTATGTATCATATTTTTTTTTTAATATAGTTTGACATTAAACATTCTTTAATTTCTATTAGACACCTTGATAATGCGAAGGATGTTAATTTATGGATTGACAATTAATTATTATACATAATTAAATAAATTCATTAGTCAATAGTATATTAGTGTCTTATTTGAACTACTATAGATAATGTCTTTTTCCTAATATTACTTGTAAATTTCAGTTAATACTCCCCTCAATTTAAGCTGCTTTCACTTCTAATCAATCATTCTCTTAATTATTTATAAATCTTCAACAACAAAAATATGATAAATTTCCAAAAGAAAACTATTATGTTATCTCCCAATAAATGATAGAAAATAACATAAGATAGAGTTGAAGACAATTAAGGCACTCATTATTTCTTAATCATTAAAACATAAGAGGTATTTTCTTTAATATATATATATATATATATATATAATATATATTATATAATATATATATTATTATATATATATATATATATATATAATATATATATATAATATATCCAATTTAAACACAATAAATCATACAAATTTTGGAATATAAATCTTTTCAAAATAAATTACACAAAATCTAGAATCTTAAAAAAAACATATGTTTCATATATAAAAGAGATCGTACAAAATGCAGAATCAAACGAAATCTTTCTAAAAATAATTATTATGTGGATAACAAAGTTAAAATATCTTAATAACTTAAATAAAATCTTACATAATATTTTATTAATAAAAACAAGACAATCTATATATAATACTCCCTCCGTTTTTTATTATAAGTCATTTTTGACTTTTCACACGTATTAAGAAATGAAATAATTATGTTATGAAAAAGATAAATTATGAAGGATTTTATAAAATTATCCTTCATTAATGGTATTGGAAAGACAAATTGACATAATTGAAAGGAGAGAGAATAATAAATATTTAAGGGTATAATAGGAAAAATAACATTAATAATTCATTAATATTATAAAACGACATATAGTGTGATACAAAATATTTTTTCAAAGAGAAATATAATAAAAGTCGGAGGTAGTAACACATATATCGTTATTGTTTTTGAATTACATTAACTCTAACATTAATCTTTTATTCCTTGAATATTGTGATTCATTAACATTGTCATAAGAGAATATCTTTAATTCAAGGATGGCATATGTAAATTTCAAATCCATCAATGAAAAAATATACATTCAAATACTCAATAAACCAAAGTAATACTCAATCAAACAAAACAATGAAGACAAAAAGAAGTTAGATGAAAACTCTTAACATGGAAAAACAAATGAAGTGGTCTATCGGTAGACTTTAAATTAACAACACTGTAAAATTATAAAAACAATTTTTTTTTACAGTTTATCAAGATAGATTATTAAACAATAAAAACAAAAAAAAATGGTACGGTTTATCAAGATAAAAAAAACAAAAGTATGATTATTACGTTATTATAGAAACTGGAATACTTTTAATAAACAAATTTAAATATATCTTCTGCTTATCAGTAGATATTCCACATATACTTTTTTTTCTTAAAGATGGTTTGATATTAAACATTCTTTAATTTGCTTTTTAAAAAAACATAATAGAAGACAGGTTGATAATCTGAAAGACATTGATTTATAGACCGACAATTAATTAAGGTACATAATTTAATACTCACTCATACCTAGTATTGCCAATAAATATTCAATTTATACAAATTGATTAGGTCATTCAATTATCTTGGACATCAATTAGATCATTCTTTATGGGTAATAATTTTGACTCTTCAAATTGTTGAAGTTCAACTTGTCATTTGATAATACTACTTATTATGAACTTATTTGGAGAAGATATGCAATGATGACTTATCCTTTAAAGATGCCTAAAACTGTATTAAGAGGGGTCCCATTGAGCGTTCTTTAAAAAAAAATCATTTTACATCCCACATACCTCTTGATAAGTTATTAATGACATTGAAGCTAATGCATGATGTTGTTGCAATAGAAGACAACCTAATTCCAAAATGAATGCATATTATTTCGAGAGACTCTCTCTAAAATCATAATGTAGAAATTACATACCACTTACTTTTTAGATGCAGATACATCTTACTTTTTTTAGCAATGGATGAAGTGGTTGTTTGGCATGAACTTGCTAGTATAAGATGAAACTATCAAATTTAGAAATTGATCATGACTCTCATAATAATATTTTTTTTGAAAAACTTGACACACAAGAAATTGTATGAGAAATCATATGAATATTGGAGTTTTGGAGATGCTGCAATAGTGAACGAAATTCTTCTATTTTTGTTTTTATCATAATTTGAGTTTCGTAACTCGGTCTGAGACACAGTTCGAAGCGGTTGGAAGAAAATGCGAATTAATATCAATTGTTAATAATTTCAGAGGATGAATGTGTTGTGATAACATTAGTAATTGATGAGAATGATTATTAAAAATTATTCTTTTTACTAATATTACTTGTGACTTTCAACTCAGACTACCTCTCTCACTTCTAATCAAACATTCTTTCAATAAATAGATAGAGTTGAACAAAACTAAGGCCCGCTGTCAGACGGTGAACTGACTTTGATGTGTTTTTGCTTTGGAAAGCAAATGTCGCGGATAGCAAGAGTCGCCACCGACTTTTCTTTCATCCAATAAGGAAAGGTGGAAAAGAACAGGAAAGACCTTAATTAGATTTTGGGTTCGGGAGGTACATTATACAAAGGGAAGGTATTAGCACCCTTTGTATCCATGGTTATCCATGGGCTCTTAATTGCTTGATCACTTATGTTTGTCTGAAAAAGGTGTTTGTGAATTGCTTAAAATGTTTTGAAAAGAGAGTTTAACTTTGTAATGATTCTTGTACGAATGTATACAAAGTGGTTATCTCGTTTAGTTTTGAAAGTTGTTTAGAAAAATATAACTCGGTAATGATTCTAGTACGAATGTATGCCAAGTGGTTACTTTCTAAAAGATGTTTTGAAAAGGTGTGAGGTGTGAAAAGTATTTCGATTTGTGAGTAAGCAATTAAGGGTTATACCTACCCGAGGTCTTTATAAGTATTTCCTATCCTTATGGGGGGTAAAACTGTCCTTACTATTGAGAAGTAAGTAGTTTTATCCTTTGGATGCAAAAGGGTCATCGTAGGGTCATCGATTGGTCATTAAAGGCAACATTTGTAAGGATACCTTAGCATTCGAAGGGACGATCATCATTTAACCGTAGGCTACAACGAAGGGTCATCGAGGGGCAACATCATATATTCGCAGGCAACATCCGAGGGACTATGATTTATTTTATAGGGACATGATGATTTAACCGAAGGGTCTTTGCTAGGTGTATCCCCACATTCGCGGGACATGACCATAATACCGTAATATCGTAAGGCAACAAAGAGAGGTCCAAGATCACATATTCAAAGGCAATATTTTACAATCGATTAGGTAGTTGTAATCAATTAGGTAATTAGGTCCATATTAATTAAGTAATTAGGATGAATCTCCACATTAAAATCAATTAACTAAATAGGATGAATCTCCACATTAAAATCAATTAAGTAAATAGGATGAATCTCCACAAGGGTATCCCACAAATAAAGTGGGATACCTAGCAAGCTACCCTCTTCGGGAGTATGTGAGTCCTTACAATATTCAGCAAACAGGTCAGAATACCAAATGGGGATGCAATCGAGGATTACACCGCAAAAGAAACACAGCAGTAGGAATGTCAGGCAAAATAACGCATGATTAAAATAGAACAGATCAGATAAGCATAGAACAGAACAGCCAAAATATTAGAGACTGTCACGTTCGCCTCTGCCTCGCCTAGCGAAGGCTTAGCGAATACTCGCTACATGCTCGCTTAGCGATGTGCTAGCGAGCGGCTGCGGGTTTTGAATTTCAGAACAGTACGATCTCAGCATGCTGCACGCCCTATGGCATTCAATTACAGAAATAACATGGTCAAACATTCAGGATATTCAGGCACATTTAAACTCACATGCAAACTCTAATTACATATCCAGAAATTCAATCATGATGCATTATGTATTGAGAGATTACAGATTGGAAGCATAAAACAGTAGTGATGCGCAAACCTGTTTGCAATTGAATTGCAACGTTGAATTGGCAGGTCACTTTTAGTATCGGATTAAGTTGGGCGGAGGTAAACTTTGTGCAGATGAGTTACCTTCAGGGTTTCCGTTAGGGCGCTCTGAATTCTCTTGGTTAACCTCCAAGGTTTGATTGCTAGGGTTCCGGTTCGTCTCCTTCTGTCCTCCTCTGTCTGACTGAAATGTTGGTATTTATAATGGTTTGTTGTGACCTAATGGGCTCAGAATGAAGCCCAGAATTTTCTGGTATTCGCAAGCTTCGCTAGGCGAGTGGCATAGCGAAGGGTTCGCTAGGCGAAGGAGTTGCTCTCCTAGCGAGCATGCCAGTTTGAGTCTTTTTCTGGATTGGGCCATTTGTGAGCTGGGTCTTTGCTCCTTTAAGGTCAATGTCTTGAACAATAAGTTGGAGTGCCTTGAAAAATGCCTTGTAATATTAGCGGGCAAATTTTGGGGTATGACAGCTGCCCCTGTTCAATATTCTTAAACCGAGAGAGTTAGAATGCTATGTATGCCATTCGTGGTCTGGAGGTGGAAGATTATTGAACACTTAGAATGCCCCAAAAATTTGCACTTGTTAATTAAAAGTTAGTCTTGATGGAGATGGGCTTAAAGATGCCCTCCAGGAAGTTTGATGATGAGAGCTTCGGAGTGCGTCGTACATTAGACGATATCTGAAGACATGGGTGTCATACCGGGTCATTCGCTAGACCGTATCGTGAGTCCTCCATTGTCGACTTCGCTGGGGAGTCAGAGTGTGTTATACGCTGCTGGGGATAAGGGATCAGAATGGGTCATACGCTAGACCATATCTGAATAGCAGAGTGAGTTGTTCATTAGGCGGATGACTTCGCTGGGGAGGGAAGATCAGAATGGAGCGTACGCTAGATCGTATCTGAGTTGCAGAATGAGCCGTACGTCAGGCTGTATCTGACGAAGGTAGAATCAGAATGGATCGTACGCTAGATCGTATCTGAGTTGAAGATCCAAATGGGTCGTACGTTAGACCGTATTGGAGTTGCAGAATGAGTCGTACGTTAGGCTGTATCTGAAGAAGAAAGTAGTCGTACGCTAGACTACACCCCGGGATGTACCGTACGCTGGGCAGCATCTGAGGATTTGAAGGTCCAACTGGGTCGTACATTAGACCGTATTGGAGTAGTTGAAGGTCAGAATGGATCGTATGTTAGATCGTATCTGAGTTGAAGGAGTCACGTGTTGAGCTGAATCAGAATGAACCGTACGCCAGGCTATATCTGATAGTATTTGTGTATGTTGTATTTGCAATGAATATCTGGGGTGGGCTTAAAGATGCCACCATTGGGCGGATATCAGAGTGCTTGCCAGAGTGGATTGTATCTGAGAGATGTAGTTGAATCTTGAATGTAATTGATAAAGATGTCCGTCTGAATGGACCTCTGTTTTGACTGTATCAGGAGGATAATTAATCTGAAAAATAAAGTTAGCTTCACGCTATGTCATGATGCATGAGATGTTTTATGCTTATGAAAATGAATGCGAACAACGTATGCATGCGTATGCTGTGAAATGATGTAATGAATGAATTATGCATCTGAAAAGTTTTTCCTGGCGACTCCCTGGGGAAAATAAATCCCCATCTTTTGGTTGGAGATGCTTGTATTGATGACCCTTTCTTAGCTGGGGATACTTGATTTTTGTCTGGTGGTAGAGATATTCAACAGAGTCTGGCTGGGGGATGGAGGGGATGATCCGTCTGTCTAGCGATGCCAACCTCTTCTGGGAAATAGCTGTTTTTGTTGGGGAATGGAATTAGCAACCGGATTCATTGGAACGCATGGTTAGACCTTCTCCTCGATCCTGAAGTCTCTTGTAATTGCTATTTCCGTTTTATGCATGTATTTTTGACAAACATCGATCATATTCAAATGCACATATTAATTCAAATTAAATCAATGGACGTTTACGCAAACAAAACAGAAAAAGTAAAACAAAAGCATCTTTTTGGAAATAAAATTGTATTGAGTTTGAAAGAGGGCCTATAAACAGGCAATTTGTGTACAAAGAGACAGAAATCCTAGTAAGAGGAAATTGTCGAGAACATAAAGAAAAAGCTATGAAGGAAAAGTCCTATCGATTTTAATTCTGCTACTGTCATTATGTCTTCAAACATCTCATCTCCTACTGTCGGATAGAAGTGATTGGCTTGTTCAGTCCCTTGAACTTGGATGAAGCTGTCTGAGAACGGGACATAGTCATATGCTTTTAATCCCTAATTTTTGCCTGGACCGCCTTTTCAGGTTTTCAGTCCACCAGGATACCCCTTTTTGCCCAAGCCGCCTTTTCAGGTCTTCGACTTGCCGGGTGTACATTTTTATATGGTTATCCCTAATTTTTGCCTGAACCCTTTTGGTTCGCCGGGATGCCCTTACTTTTGCCTAGGTACGTCGACGTAGCGGGTCTCTTTTATGCGTAGTATTTTTTAACTATGTCTGCGTTCACAGGATGTGGGAAGTCTTCGCCATCCATTGTAGCAAGTGTCATGGCTCCACCAGAGAATACCTTCTTAACTACAAATGGCCCTTCGTATGTGGGGATCCATTTGCCTCTGGGATCACCTTGTGGTAGAATGATACGCTTGATCACAACGTCGCCAATTTGATACACCTGTCTCTTGACCCTTTTGTTAAATGCCCGGGTCATGCGCTTCTGATATATCTGCCCATGACAAACAGTCGCGAGTCTCTTTTCATCAATCAAATTTATCTGATCGAGTCGAGTCTGAATCCATTCATCCTCATCTAAACCTGCCTCTTTCATGATTCTTAGAGAGGGAATCTGAACCTCCACCGGTAGGACGGCTTCCATTCCGTAGACTAAAGAGAAAGGAGTTGCCCCTGTCGAAGTGCGTACTGAAGTGCGATAACCATGAAGAGCAAACGATAACATCTCATGCCAGTCTTTGTACGTTACTGTCATCTTTTGTATGATCTTCTTGATATTCTTATTAGCAGCCTCCACGGTGTCGTTCATCTTTGGCCGGTACGGAGAAGAGTTATGGTGTTTTATCTTGAACTGCGTGCAAAGTTCAGTAATCATTTTGTTGTTCAAATTGGTGCCATTGTCAGTGATAACTCTTTTAGGGACGCCATATCGACAAATAAGACTATTCTTGATGAACCGTGCCACCACATTCTTGGTGACAGAAGCAAATGAGGCTGCCTCTACCCACTTTGTAAAGTAATCAATAGCAACCAGAATGAAACGATGTCCGTTGGAAGTAGTAGGTTTAATCTCTCCAATCATATCAATGCCCCATATTGCAAAAGGCCAAGGGGCTGTCAACACGTTTAAAGGAGCAGGAGGCACATGTACCTTATCCGCATAGATCTGGCACTTGTGACAAGTTCTGGAGTGATGGTGGCAATCAGCTTCCATGGTAGACCAATAATACCCTGATCTCAGAATCTTCTTGGCCATTGTATGTCCACTAGAGTGAGCCCCAAAAATACCGTCATGCATGTCTTCCATAATCTTTTCTGCTTCCTTTTTATCCATACAGCGAAGCAAAGTCGAATCATGATTACGTTTGTATAATATTCCATTACTCAAAAAGAATTTAGCGGAGAACTTCCTCAGGAATTTTCTGTCATTGATGGACGCCCCTTCAGGGTATTCCTGAGCTTCTAAATATCTTTTTACTTCGTGGAACCAAGGTTTCTCTTCTACTTCATCAGCGTTAAGTTCATAACAATATGCTGGTTCATCTAGTCGTTCAATGGTGATCATGGGAGCTTCATTGTCCCATCTGACTCTGAACATAGATGACATGGTGGCCAAGGCGTCTGCCAACTGATTCTCTTCTCGTGGAATATGTTCGAATGTAATCTTTTCAAAGTATGGGATTAATGTCAACACCCGCTCTTGATAAGGGATGAGATTCGGATGTTTAGTGTCTCATTCTCCTTTGATCTGACTGATTACTAGTGCTGAGTCCCCGTACACACTCAAAAACTTGATTCTCAGGTCTATAGCAGCTCTGAGTCCCAAAATACATGCTTCATACTCGGCCATATTGTTGGTACAATCGAAACATAGTCTAGCAGTGAAAGGCGTATGACAACCCTTGGGGGAAACGATTACAACACCAACACCATTGCCCAATGCATTAGAAGATCCATCAAAAACCATAGTCCATCGGGATCCTGGTTCGGGTCCTTCATCCGGTCCAGGTTCTTCATAATCAGTAATAAGCATGACATCCTCATCTGGGAACTCAAAATTCATAGATTGGTAATCATCCACTGCTTGATGAGCCAAATGATCGGCCAGCACGCTTCCTTTGATTGCTTTCTGGGTAGTATACTGGATATCATACTCTGTTAAAATTATCTGCCATCTCGCTATTCTTCCGGAGAGGGCAGGTTTCTCGAATATGTATTTGATGGGATCCATCTTAGAAATCAACAAAGTGGTATGATTCAACATATACTGTCTTAGTCGGCGAGCAGCCCAGGCCAGAGCACAGCAAGTTCTCTCGAGCAGTGAGTATCTTGTTTCACAGTCGGTAAACTTTTTGCTAAGGTAGTATATGGCATGCTCTTTTCGACCAGACTCGTCATGTTGCCCCAACACGCACCCCATTGAATTTTCTAACACGGTCAAATACATGATTAGAGGTCTTCCTTCAACTGGTGGTATCAGGATCGGAGGTTCCTGGAGATACTTCTTGATTTTGTCAAAAGCTTCTTGACATTCGTCATTCCATATCATCTCTTGATTTTTCCTCAGTAGTGTGAAGATGGGTTTGCAGGTAGCAGTTAAATGGGAGATAAACCGGGCGATGTAATTCAAACGTCCCAAGAAACCTCTGACTTCCTTATCTGTACGGGGCACTGGCATTTCTTGAATAGCTCTTACCTTAGTCGGGTCAACCTCAATTCCTTTACCACTGACAATAAATCCCAAGAGTTTACCGGATCTTACTCCAAAGGTGCATTTGTTCGGGTTCAATCTCAGCTTATATTTCTTCAACCTCTCAAACAATTTGTACAAATGATCGAGATGTTCTTCTTCAGTATGAGATCTGGCTATCATGTCATCCACATATACTTCTATTTCATGATGAATCATATCATGGAACAAAACCACCATAGCACGCTGGTACGTTGCCCCAACGTTCTTTAAACCGAATGGCATTACTTTGTAACAGAAAGTGCCCCATTGCGTCACAAACGTAGTTTTCTCCATGTCTTCAGGTGCCATCTTAATCTGGTTATAACCTGAGAATCCATCCATGAAGGAGAATACTTTGTGTTGAGCGGTGTTATCTACCAGAACATCAATGTGCGGAAGTGGAAAGTCATCTTTGGGACTCGCTTAATTCAGATCTCTGTAATCGACGCACATTCGTACCTTACCATCCTTCTTCGACACTGGTACCACATTAGCAACCCATTAGGGATAAGAAGTAACAGCTAGAAAACCGGCATTGAACTGTTTCATAACTTCGGCTTTGATTTTCTCGGACATCTCAGGACGCATGCGACGAACCTTTTGCTTAACAGGATGACAATCTTCCTTCATTGGCAAACGATGCACTACTATATCAGTATCCAGTCCTGGCATGTCTTTATAAGACCAAGCAAAAATCTCCATATAGTCGTGTAACATCCGAATCAATCTTCCTTTGACACTGTTTTCCAAGCCTGCTCCTATTTTGACTTCTTTCTTGTCCACTTCAGTACCCAGGTTTACAATTTCGATTGACTCTTCATGCGGCTGTATAGTTCTTTCTTTTTGCAGTAACAGTCTGGCAAGTTCTCCAGGGACTTCACAATCTTCCTCACTCCCATCCTCGGCTTGGTAGATCGGATTTTCAAAGTCATAACGAACAGTAGTAGAACTATTATCAACAGGATCCAGAGTGGGTATGGATCTGCAATTTGTTACGTGAGTGTGTGTAAGAATACATAGCTTATTTAAAAGATGACAGGGAAGACAAAGAGCGCAATATTTGAATGCAAAAAGTCCATCGATTCATTGAATGTGAATATGCTTATGAAAATGACAAAACCCTTAACAAATTAGCTATTGTGCCCCGGGCATAGACACAATGCTTTAAGAAGTTCAATTGTAAAAATTAAAAAATTGCAACACTAAAACAGACAATAATAATTACTCCTGACTAAAGGAAATCGGGATAGTGTCTTCAGCCTTCCAATTATTGAGTCCGTCACCAATTGTTGGGAAAATCCAGCTATCCAGGTCGCAATCGCTATCAGCATCTACTACAACATTAATTTGATCTTTGACCATCTTTTCAGAGTTAAATCCCAGACCAGACTTGTCAGACTTGTATGGTACGTTGATCAGTTGACCCCAACCAGTACGACCACCATTTTCAACCACGACTTGAGCGTCCTTCAGAGAAATCATGGCAGGAGGAGCACGGATAACCTTGGGCACAAGGGGAGTCGGCTTAAGAACAGGACTGGGCGGGTGAACCATTTCAAATGACTGAGTGGGAGTCTCAAAGAATTCGCCATCCATCTCGACGTATCTGAAGGCCTGCACACTACTGACAATATACTCTTCTTCTCCACACACAGTGACAATCTTACCCTCTATTGGATACTTCAGCTTTTGATGGAGAGATGAAGCTACGACACTTGCCCCATGAATCCAAGGGCGTCCCAGCAAGCATGAATAGGCAGGACGGATGTTCATCACGTGAAAGGTAGTGTTGAAGACTTGAGGTCCTATCTTGATAGGGAGAACCACTTCACCATGGACAACACTTTTTGCACCGTCGTACGTACGCACCACAGTATCACTAGGTTTCAATTCGATGCTCTTACAGTCAAGCTTATCGAGTACAGCCTTCGGTAGCACATTCAAAGAAGAGCCATTATCGATCAACACATGAGACAAGGTGATCCCTTTACACTCAATGGAGATATGCAGAGCTTTATTGTGATTCTTTCCTGCTGGTGTCAGATCAGCATCGGAAAAGCCTAAGCCATTGCCAACAGTCAGGTTAGCAACATAGTTTTCGAACTGATCGACGGAGGTCTCCTGAGGTACATGAGCCGTCTTCAAGAATTTTATCAACGCTTTGGCATGAGATTCAGAAGATAATAACAAGGATAACATCGAGATATTAGACGGAGTATGCCCCAGCTGTTCTACCACATCAAAATCACTCTTGCGGATGATTTTCAGCATTTCTTCCATTTCTTATTTGGCAACATCTTCGGTAGCAACTTCGACGGGTGTCTCTGACTGAGAAGGGTTGACTGGTTCCTTTCCTCGGGTTTCAGGGGCGGGAGGTGAGATTTCTGGAGAGAAGATCCTTCCACTTCGAGTAACTTTACTAGTCCCAACAATGTCATTAGGATTAGCAGCATTACCAACTTGCTTTACGCCATGGATGTAAACATCACCTCCATAATTCCACGGAATGGCTTTGCTGGAGGAATACGGTACTGGGCCAGGTGCAATAATGATTAGGGGAGCTACCTTGGGCTCAGCAGTAATCTTCACAGGCACTCTAGTAGAGGTAATATTCATTGGAACTTTGGACCTAGCAATCACAGATATTTCTTCAGTAGGGTTTTCCATCTTAGGAACCTTTTCGAAGAGAATTGTGCGATCATCCATCAGCCTTGAATACCATTTCTCAACTTCAAGCAATCATTAGGTTGGAGTATACAGAGATCACAATTTTCAGCACAACCTGGAAATAAACTAGCTTGCAATAAATTCTTCTTGATGATCAGGAGAGGAGATGTTAAATCAGCTACATTAGAAATGTGAGAATTGTCATCCACAGCATTAACAGTCTTGTCATGGTTAGGCATAGGTGCAGTGATGACATTAGGGGTCCCTGGAGGATCAAATTCAATTTCACCAGCGTCGATCATATCCTGAATCTTATTCTTCAACGACCAACAATCGTTTGTATCATGCCCGGGGCTATCGGAGTGATATGCACACCTGGCATTGGGATTATAACGAGAAGAAGTAGTGTTGGGATTCGTAGGAGGATCTCTGAGGGTAATCAAATTTGCTTTTAGCATACCCTGCAGTGCCTGTGCTAAAGTCATATTGATCTTGGTAAACTGCCTTCTTGGCCTGTCTTGTCTATGCTGGAAGTTTTGAGATGGCGGTGCTGCAATCGTAACTGCTCCAATGGTATGGTCACGATTTTTCTTGTTACGACCCCTTTGACTGTACACAGCATTTGATTCGTTCCTCCCCTGGTAGGACCTTTTGGTGCTTGCAGAGGTAGCTGCCTGTATCTTTCCACTTCGAATGCTGCTTTCAACACGTTCACCTGTCAATATGAGTTCCGTGAAACCCGATGAGGAACTTCCCAATAGGTGGCTGTAGAACGGGCCAGTCAATGTACCCATGAACATGTCCACTAATTCTCGATCAGTCATGGGGGGTTTGACTCTGCCAGCCAAATCTCTCCATTTTTGAGCATACTCTTTGAAGCTTTCTTTGGATCCCATAGTCATATTCTGCAACTGTAGCCGAGTAGGCGCCAATTCAGAATTATACTGGTAGTGTTTGTAGAAAGTTGTCGCTAAATCAGTCCAGGTGCGGATGTTAGAGTTTTCGAGTTGATAATACCATTCCAACTGTGTGCCAGATAGACTCTCTTGGAAGAAATGGATCCATAGCTTCTTATCAGGGGTATACGGCTGAATCTTTCTCACATAAGCTCTCAGATGCATCTGAGGACAAGACGCACCATCGTACTTAGTGAAAGTGGGGATTTGGAATTTGCGAGGAATGACCACATCAGAGACCAGTCCCAAGCTTTCGAAATCCAAACCGGGCGCCTTCTGACCCTCCATAGCTAGCATACGTTCTTCCAGCAACTTGTACTTGCCATCTCTTGGAGAGTACTGTTCATTCTCATAATCTTCATCGTCGTCCTCAGAGTTGAAGAGATCAACATCCTCCTCTCCTGAATCATTTTCTGTCTCCTCTTCTTGATCCATCGGAAGTCTAATCTTGACTCCTGCAACCTGTCCTTTACGCCTTCTTCCCGGGTTAATGTAACTCACAGGTTTTTGGTCTTTCTTCTTCTCGAGCAAGAGAGCCTTCAGTTCCTCCTGCCCCTTGGATAAGCTCAGCATCATCTCTTGGAATTGAGCATTCTGAGCCTGGAGATCTTTGATAGTTTGTTCGAGAGCCATTTTTCTGTTTGCAAGGAAGATCGTGAGAATATTGATCTTTTAGGATACCTGTTATGCAATGTTATGTCATGCTATGCAATGTATGAAATGTTTTCAAGGACTCCTGGAATTTAACTTTGCGTAAACCACCAAAAAGAGGGAAACTTTTATTAATAATTTATTTAATCAATGTTCATTACAAAAGGAAATAAATGAAAGCTCAAATCTCCCAGGGACGACTTCTTTTTGGGCGAAGATATGTATTGAGTCTTCGTTCCTCATTAAGCTGGCTGGTGAGCTCTAATACTTTCTTCCTTTCTGCAACGAACTGAGTCTCAAAAGTATCCCTTTCCTCTCTCAACTGGATCCAGGATCTCTTTAATTCTTCCACATCGGTAGGCATATCTGGATAAGGAATGATCTAAGGAGTACCTCCTTCAACTTCTGGTTCAAAAATCCGCGGTCCGACTGCAAGATATGGCATGACAAGTTCACGAGCTCTGGCGCGTACCCATCTGAGATAAGGTTCCATAGGAATAGAGTTTTTCTGTCCTAAAGTACTTCTTTTTACCATTCCCCAAGCTCGTACAAACCTTTGACGGAGACTTTGAGAATCGTTGTCATAGTCAAACACCGTGCCTTGGATAATCATTTCATGTGGACCATCTCTTCGAGCACAACCAAACTGACGCAGGGCTAAAGCAGGATTATAAGTAATACCTCCTCTTATCCCCATGAGTGGTACATTAGAGAATTCTCCACAACGGTCGATGAGGATAACATTTTCTCTAAGATTGGGACACCAACGGATGTCTGAATGGGAGAGTGACATTATCCTTTGAGACCATTTCAGATTTCGCTCATTCTTCAAGATTGATTGAGGAAGGTGAGAAATAAACCACCTAGACAATAACGGTATGCAGCACATGAGAGTCCCTTGCCTCTTCATAGTACGAGTGTGAAGGGAATGCAAAATGTCTCCGAGCAAGGTAGGCACAGGGTTATGAGTGAGGAATATCTTAATAGCATTCACGTCTATGAATTGGTCTGGATTAGGGAATAACACCAAACCATAGATTAGTAATGCTAGGACATCTTCGAAAGCATGGACATCCATAACTTTTAGGAATTCTCGGGCCTTATTTATCAGAAATTTGGCAAGTAAACCCTTCATTCCACTTCTTGTTACCCAATTGGCTTCAATGTCTGACTTTGTCACGTGTAAAGCTGCGGCAACTTCTTCAGACTTTGGACTCCTTTCTAAACCACTGAAAGGTGTTTGATCAAGAATAGGTATCCCAAGCAGCCTGGAGAATTCTTCTAACGTGGGCACCAACTGATAATCTGGGAAGGTGAAGCAATGATGTTTAGGATCGAAGAACTGGAATAGAACTCTCATCGTATCTTCTTTGAAACCAGTGGTAACCAAATTGAGGATAGAACCATGTCTCTTGATGAACTGAGCATGATCGGGAAGCTCTGACACCAAATCCTTTAGTTGAGGAAAGATTGCTACAAAATTGATCCGGATGGTCTTCCTGGAAGCCATAACCTGTCTAACAGAGCAAAGCTAAATCCCTAAGTCCTTGAAATGGTTAGTACAATGTCATGATGTTATGATGTTATGATGTTAAGTAAGTAACAAATACAAACAAGTCACACAACAATCCTTCCTAGGTTTTAAGGCTTGCATGAGTTCCATAGGTAAGTACCCTCCCCACTGAAGTTTGGTTGGTTCAACCTGTCCTAGAATAGTAACCGGGTTCTAGAAGGATCTCAAATCATTGACTTTCCTTTAAGTCCACTTCAATGCAACACCAAGTGGTTGACCGAAGCTTCCCTAAAGTCCAATCTCAAAGAGTGTAGTATCGAGTCTCAACCAACCTCAGTCGGAACCGAAGTCAGTTATCTCACTACTTTCTAATGGCTAGGATGAGTCAATTAGGGTTCTAAAGGTCTGGTTAATGCTTTGATGACACCACGCGGAAGCCAAATTTTTCCTCAAGTAAACATGAGGAACATCAGGACATCCAAAGTGTCACATTAACCGTAGCCATCATTTTGACCATTCCAGTATACGCCGGATAGTCGCGATGATCTGTTGCTACTTACCTAAGGTACACTAGATCCGGGTGTAGGATCTTTCACTCAAGCATAAAATACCCAAGCAATCCCTTAAAAGTAAATCAGACAATTTGAATAAGCGATCTTGTTTTTAAGGTAACCTCTCATTTTAAGGGTCCCCAGCAAAGTCGCCAGTTCTGTCATACGGTGAACTGACTTTGATGTGTTTTTGCTTTGGAAAGCAAATGTCGCGGATAGCAAGAGTCGCCACCGACTTTTCTTTCATCCAATAAGGAAAGGTGGAAAAGAACAGGAAAAACCTTAATTAGATTTTGGGTTCGGGAGGTACATTATACAAAGGGAAGGTGTTAGCACCCTTTGTATCCATGGTTATCCATGGGCTCTTAATTGCTTGATCACTTATGTTTGTCTGAAAAAGGTGTTTGTGAATTGCTTAAAATGTTTTGAAAAGAGAGTTTAACTTTGTAATGATTCTTGTACGAATGTATACAAAGTGGTTATCTCGTTTAGTTTTGAAAGTTGTTTAGAAAAATATAACTCGGTAATGATTCTAGTACGAATGTATGCCAAGTGGTTACTTTCTAAAAGATGTTTTGAAAAGGTGTGAGGTGTGAAAAGTATTTCGATTTGTGAGTAAGCAATTAAGGGTTATACCTACCCGAGGTCTTTATAAGTATTTCCTATCCTTATGGGGGTAAAACTGTCCTTACTATTGAGAAGTAAGTAGTTTTATCCTTTGGATGTAAAAGGGTCATCGTAGGGTCATCGATTGGTCATTAAAGGCAACATTTGTAAGGATACCTTAGCATTCGAAGGGACGATCATCATTTAACCGTAGGCTACAACGAAGGGTCATCGAGGGGCAACATCATATATTCGCAGGCAACATCCGAGGGACTATGATTTATTTTATAGGGACATGATGATTTAACCGAAGGGTCTTTGCTAGGTGTATCCCCACATTCGCGGGACATGACCATAATACCGTAATATCGTAAGGCAACAAAGAGAGGTCCAAGATCACATATTCAAAGGCAATATTTTACAATCGATTAGGTAGTTGTAATCAATTAGGTAATTAGGTCCATATTAATTAAGTAATTAGGATGAATCTCCACATTAAAATCAATTAAGTAAATAGGATGAATCTCCACATTAAAATCAATTAAGTAAATAGGATGAATCTCCACAAGGGTATCCCACAAATAAAGTGGGATACCTAGCAAGCTACCCTCTTCGGGAGTATGTGAGTCCTTACAATATTCAGCAAACAGGTCAGAATACCAAATGGGGGTGCAATCGAGGATTACACCGCAAAAGAAACACAGCAGTAGGAATGTCAGGCAAAATAACGCATGATTAAAATAGAACAGATCAGATAAGCATAGAACAGAACAGCCAAAATATTAGCGACTGTCACGTTCGCCTCTGCCTCGCCTAGCGAAGGCTTAGCGAATACTCGCTACATGCTCGCTTAGCGATGTGCTAGCGAGCGGCTGCAGGTTTTGAATTTCAGAACAGTACGATCTCAGCATGCTGCACGCCCTATGGCATTCAATTACAGAAATAACATGGTCAAACATTCAGGATATTCAGGCACATTTAAACTCACATGCAAACTCTAATTACATATCCAGAAATTCAATCATGATGCATTATGTATTGAGAGATTACAGATTGGAAGCATAAAACAGTAGTGATGCGCAAACCTGTTTGCAATTGAATTGCAACGTTGAATTGGCAGGTCACTTTTAGTATCGGATTGAGTTGGGCGGAGGTAAACTTTGTGCAGATGAGTTGCCTTCAGGGTTTCCGTTAGGGCGCTCTGAATTCTCTTGGTTAACCTCCAAGGTTTGATTGCTAGGGTTCCGGTTCGTCTCCTTCTGTCCTCCTCTGTCTGACTGAAATGTTGGTATTTATAATGGTTTGTTGTGACCTAATGGGCTCAGAATGAAGCCCAGAATTTTATGGTATTCGCAAGCTTCGCTAGGCGAGTGGCATAGCGAAGGGTTCGCTAGGCGAAGGAGTTGCTCGCCTAGCGAGCATGCCAGTTTGAGTCTTTTTCTGGATTGGGCCATTTGTGAGTTGGGTCTTTGCTCCTTTAAGGTCAATGTCTTGAACAATAAGTTGGAGTGCCTTGAAAAATGCCTTGTAATATTAGCGGGCAAATTTTGGGGTATGACACCCGCATTATTTTTTAATCATTAAAATATTCATGACAAGTCCTTACCATAAATGTGTGTTTTCTCTTTATATATATATATAATATATATATAATATATATATTATATATAGAATATATATATAATATATATTATATATATATATATAATATATATATTATATATATATATATTATATATATATATATATATATTTGAATTCGGCTAGCAAATACATTCGATTTTTACAAACTAAATCTATCACATATCCAATTTAAACAAAATAAATCATGTAAATTTTGGAATATAAGTTTTTCCAAAATAAATTGTTTAAAAATAAATTACACAAAATATTTCTAAAATTAATGTATAAGTGGATAACGAAGTAAAAATATCTTAATAACTTAAATAACATCTTACATAATATTTATAACACATAGGTCATTATCGTTTATGAATTGCACTAACTCTAACATTAATCTTTTATTTCTTGAATACTGCGATTCACTAACACTATCATAAGAGAATATCTTAAGTTGAAGGGAGACATATATAAAATTCAAATCCAACAAAAAAAAAATATCCTCAAATACTAATCAACCAAAGCAATGAATACAAAAAGAAGTTAGGTGGAAAGTCTTAACATAAAAAAATGAATGTGATAAGACTTTAAATTGATAACACTATAAATTTATGAAAAATCATTATTAGACGAAAATGACTATACTATTTTTATGTGGCTAGATTATTGTTTGATAAAAACAAAAACAAAATGGTATGATTTATAAAGATAAAAAACAAAAGTACGGTTGTTACATTATTATTATTATATAGATTGTAATACTTTTAATAGACAAATTTAAATATATCTTCTATGCTTATTAGTAGTTATTCCATAGACAAAAGATCGATTTCAGATCATATTTTTTTTTTTTAAATATAATTTGACACTAAATATTCTTTAATTTTTTTTAGAAAAACATAATAGAAGACATGTTGATAATGTGAAAGACATTAATTTATAGACCGACAATTAATTGAGGTATATAATTAAATATTTATACCTAGTATTGCCAATAATAAATATTTAATTTATACAATTTATACAAATTGATAAGATCATTTAATTATCCTGGACATCAATTACATCATTCTTCATGGGTTATTAGTTTTGACTCCTTAAATTGTTGAAGTTCAACTTCTCATTTGATAATATTATTGATTAAGAATTTATTTGGACAAGATACGCAATGATGACCTAGCTTTTAAAGATGCCTAAGACTATATTAAGAGGGGTTCCATTGAGTCTTCTCTAAAAAAATTATTTTACATCCCTATATACATTCTGCTAAGTTATTAGTGACATGGAAGCTAATGCATGATGTTGTTGCAACAGAAGACAATCTAATTTGAAGGTGAATGCATATCGTTTCGAGGCGCTCTCTCTAAAATCATAATGTAGAAACTACATACCACTTATTTCTTAGATGCCGAAACATCTTACATTTTTAACAATGAATGAAGTAGTTGTTTGGCATGGACATTGATATAACTAGTTATAAAAGTTTATTCAAACTTGCTATTATAAGATGAAACTCTCAAATTCTGAATTTGATCATGACTCATATAATATATTTTTTTGAAAAACTTAGCATATAAGAAATTATGAGATTGAAAAATAGTAAAATTTATTTTGACAGAGACATTCTTCTTAATAAATAATTGATCTGAACATTTATTTCTTTAAGAGGGCATATGTATTCTTCAACTCACGAGTTTTTTCAACTATGATTGAAGTTTTTCACATGTCTTAATAATTGTTATAAAAAAATACAATTTGAATTAGGTCTTTTGTTTGTACTACTGTGCACTGTTGATGACGTATGGATAAATTCGATTGGTTATGTTAAAAAATAAATTGTCATTAATACCATTGAAATGGTGAGTATATATATATATATATATATATATATTATATATATATATATATATATATATAATATATTATATATATATATATATATATATATGTGTGTGTTAAGAAATATCATAAATGTAACATTCGCAATAGAAAAAACATTAATTATAATTTTTTAATAAAATTAATACATAATTTGAAAAATAAATTCATTACATTTAATTCTTAATTCTTAACTTGTGCATAACATTATTTTCTTATAATAAGAAATAATAGTTTATAATTATTTTTAATACATGATAGTGCTTTTCTATTGGGTACAATAATGTATTAATCTGATATATATTTTTACAAATATACTTGTATATAATATTATAGGATGTTCAAATGTGCCTAAAATTATTTTCTTTTAATAAGAAATAATAGTTTATAATAATTTTTAATATATGATAGTGCTTTTCTAGTGAGTAAAATAATATATTAATCTGATATATTTTTACAAATATACTTGCATATAATATTATAGGATGTTCAAATACAAATCGATCTAAATAAAAATAAAAAAACAAATCATTTCAAATGTATTTGGATTCTTTTTTATAAAAACCGTTCATATTGGATTGAATTTCAAATTTATTTTTCAGCAATACAAACCAAACCGAATCAGATTCATATATTTTTATTTATTTATTTAATTTATTTCAAACATAGTTACAATAATTCTCATTTTATAATTTTAATTTTTGATATACTATATATTAGATATTATTTCAAATATATTATTTTATTATAATTATATAATATTAATATTAATAATTAATTATAATTTATAATTTGAATATTTAAAAATCGATCCAAATTAAAACATATGAAATTGATAGAATCGGATTAAAATTTTAAACTAATTATCTAAAACTAAATTGAAGCTCAAATAATATTATCTTTTAATTAGATAATTTTTTCTCACAAAATCAAACAAAACCATACGGAATACTCTCATAACTATCCACATAAACAAAAACACTAGCATTGACTTTTTTTTACAGAAACAAACTTAACGACTTTCATTATCTGACAAAGATTTAATACAAGGAGGTATCATATTAATAATACTACGCCTAGACCGAGATTTGACCGTCTTAGCTAACGTATGGGCAACCAGATTTGTTTGGCATTTAATGAACTTAACCTCAAATTTTGGAAAAGATGTAACAAACTTTTAATGGAAAGAAAAACAAGACTCAATTCCAACCTCCCTACATGCTCAAAATGAATAGCCTGAACAACTTGTTGGGAATCACTCTCGAATGTCACATTATTCAATTGAACCGATATAACACCTTACAAAGATTCTTTCAAAGCCATGGCTTCAACTTCAATGATGGAGAGGATGCCAACGTTACCTGTGATAATAAATCTACCTAGATTATCTCTTATACACCACCCTTTATTAGTTGTGCCTCTTTGACAATTAAAACCAGCGTAAACATTACACTTCAATTTCCCTTCATTAGAAGGGCTCCAAATTGTTGGGTGATGAGAGATATTATTTAAATCACTAACCTTACGAGCTGAAAACCAATCTTGCAAATCAAAATAAGCTTGCAAGCCAATTCTTGAAACCTCATCTCGTGCATTATTCTAAACAACATTATTCATATTCTTCCAAAGCACCCCAATCATCATAGCAAACTGACCAGCATCCCTCATATCCTCTATATTACAAATGTCAAGAATAAGGGACTTAGCATCAGTAAAATCATGAACATGAGAATCAATTATATATGACAAACATGTTGCCCGTCAACACTGGATTGTAGTAGGGCAACCAAAAAACACATGCCAATCATTCTCATCTTCAATCTCACAAAGTTGATAGATAGAAAGACATTTTATGTAATGATGATGAGGCCTAGAACGAGATGGTAGGAAGCCCATAAAATCCTTCATAATAAGTGTTTAGCTCTAGGGAAGCAATAATATTTAAGAGATTTTCCCAATTCCCATCTATCCTGCTATTACAATTATTCGCTTGGACATTCCTCTACAATCTATACCCAGACTTGACACTATACACTTAATTTTGCTCCTCTTTCCCAACAATACCGTCTTGAAATACATCCTCCACCAGCGGGACCTTTATGATTTCTACGACCACTGTACGGTCTAACTAATAAGTTATTACTTGTACATCCCCATTGTTTAGCACTATGTACCATCAGATTTTTAACATAAAGATCATGCACACCTTGCCCTTGAGGACCACCCAAGCACCCTTCTCCTTTTCTTCTAAGCCAAGGGTCACTTATTATTACCTTGATTTTACTTCCATCACCTATACTCCACCTACAGCCAACCGTTAAGACATCCCTAGCTTTCCAAAGACTTCTTGACACAACTGGGGTTATTTCCAAGAATGGAATCAAGAAGAGAGGATTTAGGGAAATACCTTGCTTTAATGACTCTGGATACAAGGGAGTGGGGTTTTGTCAACATGGATCATCCTTGTTTAGCCACTATAGCCAAGTTAAAGGCTTTGAAGTCTCTGAATCCCATTCATCCTTTCTTCTTAGTGCAAGTTAACATATCCCAGACCAACCACTTAATTCCTTTATTATTACTACCACCACCTTAACTAGAACGAATTCAACATATTTTCAATATCATTCACCACCGTACCTGGAACAAGAGAGACACTCATAATGTAAGACGAGATAGATTGCAAGACGGATTTAATCATCACCTCTTTCCCAGCTTTAGACAAAGATCTACCACTTCAGGAGTTGATTCTTTTCCAGATTTGATCCTGAATAAAAGCAAAAGTCACCTTTTTACTTCTATCAATCATCGATGGTAATCCCAAGTAAGAACAAGTTCCTAACACATGACACACTCCCATTAATCATGCAATATCCTCTTGGGCCACTTTATAGATATTACGACTTAAGAACACGTGAAACTTGGACAAATTGATTTCTTGTATCGACGCTTCTGAACAGGTATGAAACAATTCCATAAGATATGTTTCCTCGAAGAGAATTGCCATGCAAAACAAAAAACAGTCGTCGCCAAAGAGCAGATGAGACACATTCGGTGGCCCCCTGCAGATCTGGAATCCATGGAGATCCCCTTGAGAAACTGCTCCTTTGATGATAGCAGAAAGGCCTTCCGAGAAGAGGATAAAAAGGTAAAGAGACAGTGGGTCCCCTTGTCTCAATCCTCTTCCTAGTTGTATTGGTCCCACACCATCCGTATTAACTAGAACAGAGTACTGCACCAAAGTCACACACATCATGATCTAATGGATCTATCTTTCCACAAAACCCAATCTATTAAGCATACCTCTCAGAAAACCTCAATCGACCCCATCATTATGCCTTACTAATATCAATCTTAAGAGATAGATGAGCCTTATTCCCTTTACTCTCCCCCTTTAAAGTATGGATGATATCTATAGCAATTATAGAATTATCAAGAATAGACCTCCGTTCCACAAATGCCGATTGTTCTTCCGAAACGCATTTATCCAAACAAGTATTCATTCTATTAGCAAGAAGTTTTGAAACCAACATAAAAACCCTATTACACAGCGATAGGGACAAAGGTCCTTCATATTGTGAGGCTTAACACACGTAGGAACAAGACATATGTTAGTCTCGTTAAGCTCAGTTGGGAAAAAACCTCTATCCAACCAATTCGTAGCAATCTCAAAAATGTCATCACCACACACTCCCCAAAAATATTGATAGAATGCCGAATTAAATCCATCAGGTCCAGGATATTTTTCAGGAAAGATATGAAGAAGGGATTCATGTAACTCCTCCTTAATTATAGGTGCAACCAACTTAGCATAATCTTCGATAGAAATAGTCGGTTGGATAAGATTCAGAACCGGATCATACATACCATTCTTGACAGAAAACAGGTTTTCAAAATAAGTCTTGGCTATAGTACACATACCCTCTTGAATTTTGCCTTCAGCAGCATAATCATCCAACAACATGTCAATTCTTTGGAAGTTTTTGCTAACAGTAGCAGACCCGTGAAAGAATTTGGTGTTGAGATCCTCATCCCGTAACCAGTGCATTTTCACTCGTTGTTTCCAATATATCTCTTCACGGATCGGAATACTATTATACTTCCTACGGGCTTCGAAAAACTGAGAAACCGATTCAGTATTAAGTCCCATACGATAAGCCTCCGTCATCGACAAATATCCATCTATCTCCTCTCTTAACTTCCTATTTTTTCGTCTGCTCCATCTAGACAATTCCTCCGCGCAGGTGGATATGCGATGTAAAACCTCACTGTTCCTACCTATAACTAAGGAGGAGTTACATGAAGCCCTTGTAACGAAAGCTTGAATGAAATCTTTTTGCGAGTTCATTGAACCGGCTCAACTGTAGCCGATAAAAAGTACTGATTCGTAACTTGAGTGTGACTAAAATTTCCTTTGATATGCTCCATTCTTCACTTACGTTCCATTTGCGATTCATTATTCTCATGCTCATCCGCAGGTGCTTTAGTTGTCTTGAGGTTGATGGAAGTAGCAAGCGCTGGTATTTGTTGGTGTTGGTTAATTTTGCTCAGGTTAAGCTTGTTATACATTTTGTGCTGGTTTCCATGGCTGTGTTTCAAATGCAGGTTCTTAGTTTTGAATTTATACGGTTTAGGATTAAGTGTTGTAGGCTTAAGGGTATGTGAAGGATTGGATACGATTTGATGTGGGATAGCAGACTTCACGTTGTTGCAGGTTTGTGTGGGGCTTGATTGGATTACTTTAGGCGTGAAAGATTCTTGCCAGGTTTTGTATGGGACTCGGTTGGACTCAGTTGGAATATGTGCGGAATTGGGTGTGATTTGGTTTGGAGCATTGGGTTTCATGTTACTGGATGGTTGTGTAGGAATAAGTTGGATAATTGTAGCCGAGACCGATTCATGTAGAGAATTCTGATTGGTTACTACATTGGGTTTCATGTTACTGCACTTCCTTCGTCACCTTCATGCTTCAACCATCTTGACGATGTACCGCCCCATTTGTTCTAGTTTCCACCCTAATTTCATTAGACCAACCTCTAAAGCATATTTCGCATCTTTGCTCTGGATGTCCCAAGATACCACATACAAAACAAAATAAACTAAGCTTTTCGTATTTGAAGTGGAGTGTACACCAATTTCCACCATTGTTCTTGACTTTTTTTATGATATACCGAAAATCACATAAGAGCATGGTACCTTATCACATTTTGTATTCTACTTAAGTGTATCGTATCTTATGATGCTCTACAATTCACTTAAGTGCATCGTATCTTACGGTGTTCTTTATTTACTTTTTCTCTCATCAATCCGTTATTTTGTGTGTGACACTGTAGGTTTTCACGACATTGACAATTATATTAAATCACGTATTTAATATAATAAACAGTGAGTGGTATCTAACAACATATCACTGCTACCCAATATACGAAAATGTCATGTGATCTGACAAATCTTTTTTTGTGATAATACTTGTGTGTACAATTACCTTTTCTGACTTTATGTCTATATTGAACATAATGCATAGACTGTGTCATCCTTGTTCAGTTCAATATTGGGCCCTTAGATATATATCCTATTATGCAAGATGGGAAAATTCCATCTCGGTCAGTCATGTCCCTCAGCATGCTTTGTGGAGTACCCATCAACTGTCTTTATGGTCGTCCAGTTACAGACAATGTTTGATCAGCAATAAAGCACTCGACTCTAAATCTAGGGTCCATAGTGGTTTGAGGTTGAAGGGTGGTATACACCAATATCACCATGAGAATAATTTATGACACTTTGCATAACATTCTATGTAGTATTCTGATAGCGGCTCAATCCAGTATAAATATTACTCATAATATTCATACTTATGTTTAAGACTTGATAACTCCTTATCCATAATCCATGAGATGTGACCACCAGTCTATATACATAATAGTCTTAACGCTTTAATGTTATCCCACTTTACAACAAAGCTCGACTACGAATACTTTAAGAATAATATCCTTATGTTTAATAGGATCTCATGATTAAGTCACACTTGATACATTAAACGGAATAACTATTCTATGGACTTTATTAAACAAACATAATAAAGAAAAAACCCTTTATTATTAATAAATAATTCAATACGAGTACCAAAATTATTGGCCTCTAGGGCTTACACCAACAGTGAGATGGTACGAAGGAGTGTTGGCAGGATGATAAGATGGAACGCTGGTGGGATGGTACGAAGGATCATTACTGCTCACAGGAATAACTTCTTTGGCGCTCGATTGCCCTAGCCTTTCGTGCCACCCTACGTAGAAAGTTAAGCCACGATAAGTAGTCGAAAAGAAGAGAAATGAAATAAACGAGAAAGAGTAAGGTAAGATTCTTTTACCTTAGAACCTTTAGCTCCGGGGCTGGAGTTATCACTCTTAAGCCTTTCAGGAGTAGTCTTAGCAAGCACCTTCGGGACAACAGGTTTTTTGGCTGGAACCCTGGTGACAACAGCCTTGGGTTGAGAGGGGCATCAGAAGTCTTTGCCTTTTTCTTTTTCTTTTTTTCTTGTTTGGAGGTATCCTGCGAAAGATTGCCATCATCAGATTCGACAGCTGGGACATGTGGTTCCTTAAGCTTTCTTTTTTTTGGTGTTAGTGGTGGTTTTCGACTTCCCTGAAAAGAAATATCTCGAATATTAAAATGCGAAGACAATGCATCAAGAGAAACAATAACAATGTGCAAAATATACCTTTATTGTTGTTGTTGTCTTGGGTGTTTCCTCTTTCTCTTCGACTGCATCTTTTGTTGTTGTGGGTTTCTTCGCAGGACCTTTTTGTGTTGGTCTCTTTTCGACAGCTGAAAAGAAAAAAAAAAGTCAGGGCAATTATCATAAATAAGAAAAGAATCGAGGAACTGTTGGGAGAACAAGGAAAATTGAAATAAAAACTCTCATTCCACACCTTCATATATTTGAGACTCTATGCAAACGTATTTTATCCCAATATGAAGGTGTCCTTTGAAATTGTCTGGAGTATGCTTAGTCAAAACCACCATTTCACCATCTTTTGAGAGCCTGTCGAAGAATTTTCACAAAATCCCCACAGACAACCCAATATGGAAACAGAGGGCTAAAGGCCACACCGAAATCAGCAGATGGTAGTCGAAGGAATTTTATTTTGTGAAGTCTTAAAGCCAGTTCATACTTATGTTATAGATTGACATACGAAGGCAATTTTAAATCAGGGAGTTTCTTCATAAATTTTTCTTTCAACATAACTGTTGCTTCGCGGATGGTTCGACTAAGATCATCAGGTCTATAGGCAGTTTCAAAGTATTTTTGGAATGCTTGGATTTCCTTGATGTGAATCGACGTACATTTCTTGGTCCTTTCCTGTACAAAATAAAACACATTTATTAGATGTTGATTAAAAGTTGTCACATCGAACGTCTTTGTGGAGTAATAGTTCTTCCACCAGTTATCATATTCTTTAGTACAGAAGAATGATGGATTAATGGAGACAGGAGTGAATTGTATAATGCCATAGTATTTCTCCATTTCTTTCATACATTCAGCTTCAGAGTGGAGCATGTTGTAAAGAATGACAACAATTTTTTTGGTAAAAAGTGGTATGGGTAAGATTTGATAAAGACCAAACTATCGAGAAACCAAATTTGGTTGATAACTGAGAAGAATGAACTGATTCTTCGATGGTATGAGTCTTAAAGGAATCAGTTTAGGTGTAAGGAGGAGGAAATCCCATATGGCCATAGATTATGCCTCCTAATCCTTCGAAGGAGGAGGAAATCTTCTAGTAAACCACTATGGGCCATGAGTCCTGTTGGCGAAGGGGGACATGGAGGAAGTGAAATGGTAACGGTTGGCGTACATCATCACATACCCAATGAAAGTCTTCTGCAGGTTGAACCCTTCGTCATTGGGAGCTAGTTGGGTGAGGCGCGTTCCTTTAACCCTCCTGTTTTTAATTTTGACAACATCTTCGTTAATAAGGCTACGATTGGCAGCGGTTCTTTGAAAGTGACATTGAGCCATTGGAGTAACCAGTAAGGGCCAGAAAGTAGCAGATTCGACTCAGGTTGGAATCTTTTGATGGTATCAACACCTTCTTCTAAAGATTCATAGAGGCAACCTAGGATCATTTGGCTAAGTCCATTCTTGGGCCCAACGTGTATTTGGTTCGCCATAGGCAAATATTTCTTTGCCACTTGGAGAGATTTTGAAGAGAAAACACACCTGGATAACCAGAGTGCAAGAAATGAAATGTGTTATACATCAGAGACTTCCTCAAGTATCTTTCTTATGATAGTATGTGATGTAGTTAGTGAAAGTGGCTCGACTACCGTTTAAGCTAATGGTGTCTTCAGCCATGAAATTAGGGTCATGGGTTTCCCACGTTGGTCGAAGACCGGTGATTGCGGCTACATTAAAGAGTGTGGGGGTCATCATCCCACAAGGAAGGTGGAAAGTGTTATGGGTTCTATCCCAAAAATATAAAGAAGCTATTGACATATATTGGTTGTATCCTAGACCAACCTTCGACAGTTGAATCATGTAGAAGATCCCCATATTCTTCCAAACTTGGGATTTATTTTTCTCTACTTTAGCTAACCAAGATAGGTAGTCTTTGGGTTCTTTAAACAAAGGACAAGAATGAAATACTCTAAAGTTATTCATAGAGTCTAGATTTATGGGGATTTCTGTCAGCTCAGTCGAAGATGTGGTTGGTTTCTATGTGACCTCAGTATTAACCCTAGTTCTCTTCTTACTAGCTATGGGTTTATTACGATGGTATGTTGGAAAAAATTCTTTCTGTTTTGCAGGATTAATACTCATATCTGGCAAATGGCCTAAAATTGCATGTTTTTTACTAGAGATAAAAATTGGGATCAATACCTGAGACTGGTAGATACAGTGTTTTTCCTCTTCAAAAGGAGGTTCTGGGATATATTATTGGTTTCCCACTACCGTTGGGCCAAAGATCTTGTGGACTGGAGCAAGAACTGACTGTTTCTTGGAATATTTGGAGGTTTTTGCTGTTGACGCCATTGATAAAGATGTTTTAAAAGAAAATATGGATTTTGAAGGTGAGGAAGATGAAGAGTTTTTCTTACTTGGGAGTGTGAGAGATTCAGAAAAGATGAAGAAGTGGAAAAGAAGGTGAAAGAGATTACTTATAGGGGAGTTAAAGAAGAAACATTTCATTTTTGAGCATTAATTGTTGATGGAAATTGTGGGACACGTGTTCGATTGAAGGAAGATTGAGTGGATGCTAGCAGTTGGCATGGCCCACGATCTTCTAGGAAATAGGAGCGTGATAATTAGTGGATTATGCGCATGTCTCGATAAACGTTTTTAAGAAAGTGGTCATGATAACCATGACGTCATAGCAGTAAAAGACGTTGTTGCGTCGAAGCGTTCTCAAAAAATGTCTTTTACTTCATTTAAGTCGAAAATGAGATTTTTGGGCGGCAATTTGTTAGCCGGCAATTCGACGCTAAGAAAATGTTTGAGATAAACTATAAAGACCAAGGGAAAATATTCTGAAAAGAATACATAAAGTTGATTCTTTCGATAGAGAAAGTTTTGGTCGAATGAACCCTTGCGTAGAGGGAAATGTTGGTTTGGAACTTAGAAACGAATTGGGTTCAAACTGCATTTCGATAAGAGCATTTCGATTGGGGTGTCTTCGACGAGGCGTGAATACAAATAAGGCTCACAACTGTTTTTTGGCCTTATCAAATTCTTTAAGAAAACATGTGGAAAGTTGTGGATGATGAAGTGCATGCAGACGAAAACGTGTCATCTTCTGAAGAAGATACCGTTTATGACAGTTATTCAATTTAGTTTAAATAAGAGTCTTAGTGTCTAGGATTCGGGGTGTTCCATCGTGTACAAAAATTTCACATTCACTCCAAGTATCTGTGTGTGTTAAGAAACGAGTTACAGAGAATGTACGTGTGATCACCATATTATTTTTTTTATATATAAAGTCATTTACATTGTCAAAGTCATTTACCTTTCTTTCTAGGTTTATTCAAAGTCTTCTTTATACCGTTTCTTTACATTGCTTCCTTTTTACTTTTAAAACTTTTGAATATTATTTCCAAGTCAAGAACATTGTTGAAATGTTCATCCTTTATAAGACTTAAGATTAACAAGAGAACATGTCCTAGGATCAATCTAGTCGATATTGTGAGTAACCAAACTTTTTTGTATTTTTGGAAGACTAGCGCTTGTTTACCAAATTCAACGGTAAACAAATTGGCACACCCGGAGGGACGATTGCTATTGTCAAAATATTTTGAAATATCCAAAAAAAAAATTGTTTATCATTTATTTCCTTTAAATTCATTGCATGAGATTAAGAAGTGGTAAAATAACCATTGATAACGAGAAGGAAATATGTGAGAGAAATGGTGAATCCTCCAAGCAACAATTGAGAAACTACGACCGTAGTAACTGCATTCAAAGAAAATCTGTTGGTTCTATGTATTGGCATCAATTTTGGTAAAACTTAGAGTTATCACAAGTTGTCACGCGTGTTGTCTTGACATGTGATATCAGTTTTCTGCAGGATGTTTAAATATGGTTGTGAATGATTTAGCTAAGATGTCAGACCCGATGTTAAGACATGAGTATACAGAACATTCAGTCTGAATGTTATATATCTTGAGATTGCGCTTTTCATGCACATCTGTGTGTGCTTATTTGGAGATTGAATGCGCTATTCAAGGAGTAATTTGATTTAAAACCAGAATGATATATTTTCCAATAAGGGATGATTAGCTGTTGTTTCTTAGAAGATACGCAAGGAAAATAGAATTAGGGTTTTTTGCTGCCCAGGCCCATTAAAAAGCTTCTATTTAAAGGCCATGTAAAACCTGGTTTAAACACACAAGAAACAAACGAAAGAGTGAGAGAGTTTTAGGGTTTTAGTCTTGTGTAAGCTTGTGTATTGTGAGCCATTCATTCATCTTATTGATGTATGAATTGGACTGACTTTTGTGTTGTATTTTGTCCACTCTAAGCATAGAAGTATGAGTGTGTGTTTACTTGGTTGAAGCTTTTAAGCAAGATCAAGTATGTGTCCTTGAAGTGTGTCTTCTTTCTTTTGTATTTGTTTTTATATCACTGCTGTGATTGAGGGGGAGTGAGTAGGGTCTCATATCTAAGAGTTCTTAGATAGAAGTCACACGGGTAGAGATTAGGTGAAAAGACTGTAACTTGAAGTTGTTTACTGAGAGTCTTTGAACTAATTCTGTTTAGTGGATTTCCTTCTTGGCTTGGTAGCCCCCAAATGTAGGTGAGTTTGCACCAAACTGGGTTAACAATTGCTTGTGTCACTTGTTCAATTATTTCTTTGTTTTTATCCTGTTTATATTTTAGTTGTTGTTCAGATATTAGTGTCGTGACATTACCTTTGACATCTCATATCTGATACCAGAATTTCAATTGGTATCAGAGCAGTCATCCTGCTCTGGTTCTGGGTGAGATCTTGGGACGTTACTTTCTGGTATTATGGATAGAGACGGAGGATCTGTACACGTACCACCAATTCTGGATGGATCTAACTATGACTACTAGAAACCTCGAATGGTAGCCTTCTTGAAATCTTTGGATAATAAGGCTTGGAAGGCTATTCTAACAGGCTAGGAACATCCCTTCACTACTAAGGAAGGAGAAGTTACAACTGATAAGAAGCCTGAGGAAGAATGGACCAAGGAGGAGGATGAACTAGCTCTTGGAAACTCCAAAGCATTAAATGTTATATTCAATGGGGTTGATAAGAACATCTTCAGACTGGTGAACAACTGTGAGGTGGCTAAAGATGCTTGGAATATTCTCAAAACCACTCATGAAGGTACCTCTAGAGTGAAGATGTCTAGATTGTAGCTGCTTACTACTAAGTTTGAGAATTTGAGGATGAAAGAAGATGAAAGTATTCATGACTTCCATATGAATATCCTTGAAATTGCTAATGCCTCAGGAGCCCTGAGTAAGAAGATGTCAGATAAAAAGCTTGTGAGGAAAATTCTCATGTCACTTCCCAAGAGATTTTCCATGAAAGTGACAGCCATAGAAGAATCTCAAGATATCTGCAAGATGAGAGTGGATGAGCTAATTGGATCCCTCCAAACATTCGAGTTGGGAAAGAGTGATGGATCTGAAAAGAAAGTCAAAAGCATAGCCTTTATGTCAAACACTGAAGAGAAAGAGAAAGACGACAGTCCGAATACTGATGAAGATCTGGCAAATGATGTAACATTACTTGGGAGACAATTCAACAAACTCCTGAAGAGGATGGATGTAAGGTCAAAGTCTAATGTCAAGAATAACTCATTTGACATCAGTAGGTCCAATGATGCTGGAAGAAGAACAAAGTCTGAGGAAAAATCCAAACAGGGCAAAGGAATTCAGTGCCATGAATGTGAAGGGTATGGACACATTAGAGTTGAATGTGGGACCTATCTCAAGAAACAGAAGAAGAGTCTTGCTGCTACTTGGTCTGATGACAATTCTAAAAGTGAAACAGAAGGAGAGTCTGCCAATCTTGTGACTACCTTGACTGGAAGATGGGATTCTTATGAAGACTCCAATGATGATGAATTAACCTTTGATGAATTAGCTACTACCTACAGGAAGTGGTGTTTCAGAAGTGAAGAAGCATGTCAACAAGTGGAGAATCAGAAGAAATTGATAACCCAACTAGAGGATGAGAAGACAGAACACTTAGAAACTATTTCTAAGTTGAATATCGAAGTCGTGTTCCTGAACTCCAAACTGGATGAGATGACGAAGTATGTCAAAATGCTAAACAGTGGCTCTGACACCTTAGACATAATCCTCCAGACTGGAAAGATGGCAGGAGACATGATTGGCGTTGGGTTCAATGAATCCTCTCCTGATTGTAGTCCCACTTTAGCAAACCAAAGATGTCAAATAAGATGTGTCAACATCACAAGGAAAGACAACATAAAGGAAAACACCAAAGATGGAGATGTCATTACTGTGGGAAATTTGGCCACATAAAACCATTTTGCTTTAGGCTGTATGGTTATCCTAGTCCTACTCATCATCAACCTAGATCCAAACAACATAGAAAACAGTGGGTTCCTAGGGCTGGTGCTACTAACTTGATAGCACACACCCCCTTCAGAGTCTCGGCCAAAGAAGATTGGTACTTTGACAGTGGATGCTCCAGACACATGACTGGAAGCAAAAACCTGCTAATTGACCTCCAACCTCATGCCACCAGCTATGTAACTTTTGGTGATGGAGAAAAGGGTGAAATCAAGGGGATTGGAAAGCTCAACTGTCCTGGAGTCCCTAACCTTGATAATGTACTGCTTGTTAAAGGATTGACTGCAAACCTGATCAGTATCAGTCAACTATGCGACCAAGGTCTAAATGTGAACTTCACAAAAACTGAATGCTTGATTACTACTGCAAAAAATGAGGTGATCATGAAAGGAGTCAGGTGTAAGGACAACTGCTATATGTGGAATTCTCAAGAAACTAGCTATTCATCAATGTGTGCTCTAGCTAAAGAAGAAGTGAAACTATGGCATCAAAAACTGGGTCATCTGTATCTTAAAGGAATGAAGAGGATTATATTTGTTGAAGCTGTCAGAGGAATCCCAAAATTAAAGATTGATGAAGGAAGAGTTTATGGTGATTGTCAAATTGGAAAGCAGACAAAGATGTCACATCAGAAGATCAAACATGACACCACATCTAGAGTGCTGGAACTTCTCCACATGGACTTGATGGGACCTATGCAGGTGGGAAGTCTTGGTGGGAAAAGGTATGCTTATGTTGTGGTGGACGACTTCTCCAGATATACCTGGGTAAATTTTATAAGGGAAAAATCTGATGTGTTTGATGTGTTCAAAGATCTTTGCCAAATACTTCAAAGAGAGAGAGAGAGAGAGAGTCATGTTATCAGAATCAGAAGTGATCATGGGAAAGAATTTGAGAACAGTAAATTTGCTGAATTCTGTTCATCTGAAGGAATTGGTCATGAGTTCTCTTCTCCCATTACCCCTCAGCAAAATGGTGTGGTAGAAAGGAAAAATAGAACTCTCTAAGAATCTGCTAGAGCTATGATTCATGCTAAGAAGTTGCCTTACCACTTCTGGGTCGAAGCTATGAACACGACCTGCTATGTTCACAATAGAGTAACCTTGAGGAAAGGGACCCCAACCACTTTATATGAAGTCTAGAAGGGAAGAAGACCTATTGTCAAATACTTCCATGTGTTTGGTAGTAAATGTTATATCCTGGATGATCGTGAACAAAGAAGGAAAATGGACCCGTCTGGAAGGGAAGAAGACCTATTGTCAAATACTTCCATGTGTTTGGTAGTAAATGTTATATCCTGGCTAATCGTGAACAAAGAAGGAAAATGGACCCCAAGAGTGATGAAGGAATATTTCTGGGCTACTCAACAAATAGTAGAGCTTTTAGAGTTTTTAATTCCAGAACAAAAGTTATGATGGAATCTATCAATATTGCTGTTGATGATCAAGAGACTGATGTCACAGACGATGTTGAAACATTTCTGAATGATGCCCCAGCTGATCTCTTGGATAAAAGTAATAAGAGTGAGTCCACTCAAGCTGAACCTGAAGCTGATAAAGTTAATAAGGGACCCTCTATCAGAATTCAGAAGGATCATCCTAAAGATCTCATTATAGGAGACCCAAATAAAGGGGTCACCACTAGATCAAGGGAAGTGATCTCACATGCCTGTTTTGTGTCCAAGATTGAGCCTAAGAATGTCAAAGAAGCCTTAACAGATGAATTCTGGATCAATGCCATGCAGGAGGAGTTAGGCCAATTCAAGAGAAATGAAGTGTGGGAATTGGTTCCAAGACCTGAAGGAATAAACGTTATTGGGACAAAGTGGGTTTACAAGAATAAATCTGATGAAAAAGCGTGGTTACTAAATATAAAACAAGATTGGTAGCACAAGGATTCACTCAAGTTGAAAGAGTTGACTTTGATGAAACATTTGCTCTTGTAGCTCGCCTGGAGTCCATTAGATTACTGCTAGGAGTGGCATGTATTCTTAAGTTTAAACTGTTCCAAATGGATGTAAAAGTGCCTTCTTAAATGGCTACTTAAATGAGGAAGTGTATGTTGAACAACCTAAAGGGTTCACAAACCCAAATCTTCCAAAGCATGTGTATAAGTTGAGGAAAGCCCTTTATGGGTTGAAACAAGCTCCTAGAGCTTGGTATGAGAGACTCACAGTGTTTCTCATTGACAATGGATACAGGAAGGGAGGCATTGATAAGACTTTATTTGTCAAAGATGAAGGAGGAAAGCTCATGGTGGCTCAGATATATGTGGATGATATTGTGTTTGGTGGGATGTCAAGTTAGATGGTTCAACATTTTGTTGAGCAAATGCAGTCTGAATTTGAAATGAGCCTTGTTGGAGAACTAACCTATTTTCTTGGCCTGCAAGTCAAGCAGATGGAAGATTCTATCTTTCTATCTCAAAGTAAGTATGCCAAAAATATTGTTAAGAAGTTTGGCATGGAGAATGCAAGCCACAAGAGGACACCTGCTCCTACACATCTGAAAGTGTCTAAAGATGAAAATGGTGTCAGTATGGATCAAAGTCTCTACAAAAGCATGATAGTGAGTCTGCTATATCTCACAGAAAGCAGACCTGACATTGCTTTTGTTGTAGGTGTATGTGCTAGATATCAAGCTGAACCAAAGGTGAGTCACATAAACCAAGTGAAAAGGATCCTGAAATATGTTAATGGCACTAGTGACTATGGGATGCCATACACTCATGGATCTGAATCTGTGTTGTCTGGATATTGTGATGTTGATTGGGCTGGAAGTGCTGATGATAGGAAAAACACATAAGGAGGATGCTTCTTCTTGGGGAACAATTTAATATCATGGTTTAGTAAGAAGAAAAATTATGTGTCTCTGCCTACTGCTGAAGCTGAATACATAGCAGCTGGAAGTAGTTATTCTCAACTGGTGTAGATGAAACAAATGCTGACTGAATACAATGTCACGCAAGATGTCATGACATTGTACTGTGACAACCTGAGTGCTATAAACATTTCTAAGAATCCTATTCAGCACAGCAGGACAAAACATATTGATATCCGTCACCATTTTATTAGAGAACTCGTGGAGGATAAGATTGTAACCTTAGAGCATGTTGCCACTGAGATGTAGTTAGTTGATATTTTTACAAAGGCATTGGATGCAAATCAGTTTGAAGTCCTGAGAGGAAAATTAGGGCTTTGCATTTATGAAGACTTGTAGCAATTAATATGGAGTGGGAAAAGTAAGCAAAGTAGTGTCTACGTGGCTAAAATAAAGCACCCCCATTATGGTAAATCATCACCTAGTTTTGGAAATACCATCTATTACCTTTCACACGCAACCTCACTACCTACTCCAACTCTTCCAACTCCCTGCTTCTTCCTCACACTCCTCTACTAGGGCAACTGCAATTTTTCCACAGAAACGTCAAGATGTCACAACATCAAACTACATCTGATTCAAAAACTACTAAGTCTACTCACAAGGTTATCACTCCTTCCATGGACATTCACGATGATGAGATTTTGGATGTGGTTCCTCTATCAGTTATTCCCTGCGAAGCCCTTAATTTAAACCATCTCATGGATGCCTCAGCTTCTGCATGCCCCAATCAAGGTAACATCTCTAGTATCCCTTCTGGCTCAACTCATGCCACTAGTTCTAAGGAAGATATACACCACACTGATCGTGTCATAAGGAACCTAGTCACTAGAATCTTTATTGAAGAACATTCTGTGAAGGGAGTATCTACTCCCCTATCTAAAATGTACCCCTCTCTTGAGGTTTCACAACATAGTAAGAAGAATAACGACTCCTCCAGTTATGCAAAGGACATGGCTGCTGAAGGTTTGTGCTCTCTAGGGAAAACTGTGTCTGGTAAAGGAAAATCTGTGGCATCTAAAACTGCCAATGCTTTCCATTCTGAGAAGCATGATGTTGCAAACGATGTGATTGACCTAGAGGATGATAGGTCAGATGAGCAAGAGGATAACTTACTTCATCACTTAAAGCCAAGTGTGGCTAAGCGTATGAAGACTTGAAAAGGAATATTTGTGGCTGAAATGATGTCAGCTAAAACAGCTAAGAAGACTGTTGGTGTTGGTCCTTCCAAATCATGGAGAAAGGTTGAAGTGAAGAAGAGGAAGGATAGAGAAGTCTTTGAGTCTGAGAAGATGTTGAGGAAGATGTCCTTGACATCTCTCCTGTGAAGAAAACCACTGTGAGGAAGTCCCCTATGAAAGTTGTTGTTGTGCATTTGGATAATATCTCTTTCCATCTTGAAGATGAAGCTGCCAAATGGAAATTTGTGATTCAAAGAAGGGTGGTTATGGAAAGGGAGTTAGGAAAGGATGTTGTTGAAGTCAAGGAGGTCATGGACCTAATAAAGACTGCTAGGTTGATGAAGACTATGGTTGGGTTCTCTCTGTGCCATGAGGGTTCGGTTAAGGAATTCATTGTCAACATTCCTGAGGATATTGTTGATAAGAACAACAAGGAATTTTGAAAAGTATTTGTGAGAGGTAAGTGTATCACATTCTCTCCCACTGTCATTAACAATTTTCTGGGAAGAAGAGTTGAGGGTACAGATGAATTGGAAGCTACAGACAATGAGGTCTGTAGAGAAATTATAGCAAGGTGTCGCAACTGCGAAAAAACAACCGGCGGGAAAAAGAAACAGAAGAGTCGCCACCGTTCGTTATTTATCCCAAAGGAAGGGAAGGAAACGATGGAAGAAAACCTGAAGAGAGGAAAAGACAAGGTCTTGCAACCAAATCTAGGGTTCGGGAGTCGATTATGCGAAGGGAAGGTATTAGCACCCCTACGCATCCGTAGTACTCTACGGGATCCACTCTTGGTGTTCTAGTCTAAAGGGTGTAGGTATATCTAAGGTACTATCTGCTAAAGGAAGGTCAAAAAAATGACTCGCAAGGATGTCACATCCACTGCCTACGTATCTCACCTGAGTAGGAGAATCAGAGTCTTCGTAGCTCGGCTACCTTTGAGCGAAAGAGAAGTGTGCTCGATAAGATATCGCGTCTTATGCCTACGTATCTCATCTGGAATGAGAATCAAAGCAAAACGTAGTTCAGCTAACTACGTGAACAAAAGGGTCTCGATTGCAACTAGGGCAAGAGAAAGGGAAGGTCTCGATCGCAACGAGGGCGAGAAAATCGCAGCAAGGGCGAAAGCAAGCAAAGATTAGTTGTTAGTCGTCAGTCAAACACGACAAGACATCGCGTCTCGTGCCTACGTATCTCATCTGAACATGAGAATCAGAGTTGTCGTAGTTCGGCTAACTAGGGGTTAAGGATTGCCATCTGAACATGGACTTATAAAAGAGGACACCAGCTGTGTCAAAGTAAAGTGGGCAATGTGTTCGACGTCCTAGCAATAGGTGTCGCAGCTCGCTGAATCGAGTCTTAGGCAGTTACCTCTTTGCAATAGAACGGACTAACATGCCACAAGATCGGAGACGCACGAAAGGTCTAAAAGTGGGGAAGCTCTGCCCTAGATTTGTCATGCAATATGGACCTATGTGTTAGGATTTACAGAGGGGAACATCTACCTAATGTTAGCATGCAAAGAATAAGGGAATTCTACCTATGTTATAATACAAAGGGTTTTACCTAATGGGTGCTACCTAAACGGAATAAGAGTCGACAGACGGAGCAAGGAGAGGAGCCAGGATAAGGGTAGATGGCGATGCCTGAGGCGATCGACTTATAGGTAGATGGAGATGCCTGAGGCGATAGACTTACAAGAGGATGGATGAATACGTGCTGGTTCTGTTAAGTTTTGAAAATGATTAATCGACGTTGGATCGAGCTTTTGATCTTGTTTTGAAATAATTATCGGATGTTCGTTTTAATTCTTGTATTAACAGATGAATAAAGAATGAAAGAAATAAATATTATACAATTCATGGGAGAGGGGTACATTTGTTATGAATGGGGATGGTTCATGGCAATCAAACAATAAGAATATATGCCTCAATCATCATACAAGTAGGCAACAATTATCAATCGAATCAGATAGGTAAACAGGTATATAATCTAATCCAAGAATCAAAGAATGAAATAAAGGAGCAGTAAATAAGGCATGGGAAGTATGAACATGTTAAACAATCAAGCAATAGTAGGCATGGATGAAGGAAACAAGTATAAGAGATAACAGATGAATCAGACAGGTGAAAAGATGCACAAAAAAGGGTTCACTGAAATAATTAAATCAAGAAATGAGGTAAGGACCAAATAAAATCAAGATAAAAGGCCTCTAATACATGGCATATGAGATGAACAAGGGAGGATCAAAAGATCTCTTCAATTGCCATAAGCAATCCCTAAGTCAAACATCAATCATAAAGAAGTCAACTGAAAAATCGAACCAACTTAATAATTATCAAATAAATAACAAATTAATCAAGAAAATTATGAGAAATTAAACTAAGTAAGGTGGGGTCAGGACATCATCATCCCCCAAAAATATTTTAAAAATAATGAAAATTAGTGCATGAATTAATTGAAAGGAAACAAAGGTCAAACCAAAAGTCAACCAACCAAACTAGGTTAAAAATAAATCAAGAATAAATAGCAAATTAATCAAGAAAATTATGAAAAATTAAACTAAATAAGGTGGGGTCAGGACATCATCATCCCCTAAAAATATTTCAAAAAAATAATGAAAATTGGTTCATGAATTAATTGAAATAAAACAGAAGTCAAACCAAAAGTCAACCAACAATACTAGGTTTAAAATAAATCAAGAATAAATAGAAAATTAATCAACAAAATTATGAAAAATTAAACTAAATAAGGTGGGGTCAGGATATCATCATCCCCCAAAACGATTTCAAAAATAATGAAAATTAGTGTATTAATTAATTAAAATAAAACAGAGGTCAAACTAGAAGTCAACCAACAAAAATAAGTTAAAAATAAATCAAGAATAAATGGCAAATTGTGAAATAAAAATCCAAGAAAAAGTCAGGTTGACCATGGGACAGTGGTTAACCTTCATCCCAAAAATCAAAATATGAAAAAAAATTTAAGTTACAAAAATAAAATCAATAAAAAAATGTATGCTAAAATGAACCACTTGGAATGAATAATTAAAATAAAATACCAATATTAAATAAATGCGAAAATAAAAATTAAATAAAATTAAATAAGGCACCAAGAAAAATGGAAAATATTTTTGGATAATTTTATGGACAAAGAAAATATTTTATATCAATAAAAATCAAAAGAGAAAATAAATGTGAATTAAAAAAGAAAATGGAAATGGAAGTGTATTAGTGCTGATGGGCCAGGAAAGGGGTGTGTGGAAAACGAACAGTGGAAGGCCCACGACCCAAGTCACCACTTAAACCAGATGTGACACTTAAATAACATTTTATTAAAAATAACATGTGACATAACATCAATTGGTCAAGTTTACTTATGTGACTAAAAGACAAAAAACAAATAGATGGCCAGGATTAAAACATACGCGGCGGATCCGATGGTTCTTAAGACGACACGTGGTCGTCTTCTTCATTAAACCAAACCCTAGCCATGCCATGCAACAAAAGTGCAGAAAATGCAGTGGTTTTCTTCAAACTTCAACACCAAAATGTGACCACCATAGTGCATCAAAACACACGAAATAAAGCCCAAATCTCAAGTATGGAATGCAAGGATTAACATGGTATCTTTGTTTAAGTGAAACAGTAGCTTAATCATGGAGAAAAGTTGTCAATAAGATGTCAATATGGACATGGATATGAGCAAAAAATAACAACACAAACTCAACCATGAACAATGCCTCGTACTGAGGACTTCAGAAGCAAGCATAGCATATGATTAGCATGGTAATGAGCATGATGGTGAGCATGGTAAACAGGCATGAAGCAAGCATAAGAATGAGCATGGATGCATTAACAAAATGGCTATGGAGAAGGGACAAGAGGGTTACCTAGTGGAAGTTAGTCCACTGCTTCTTGGTTGTGGAGAGGATGGAAGAGAATGGTGCTGCCTTGATGCCTCACTTCAAGAACTTGATGAGAAATACCAGCTGACTTCAATGAACTTTTTCCTTGCTCGAAAATTCACAATGCCTTGCTTTCAGGTTTAGGGTTATAGGCTTAAATATGGTGGGTCTAATGTCTCTTAATGGGCTTACAAATGATCTGTCCTTGAGAATAAAATGTGCATTTGGTGAGGTGGTGTTAGAAAAGGAAAATGGCACGTGAGAGTTTTTGTTATTTTGGGCAAAACTTAAGTGAGTGGAAATACAATGCATGGCCAAATGAGGAAATTAAAACATGGGCTGGTTTGTGCAACATGAAATCAGTCCAAGATGGTAACTTTGTGGCTTCATAACTTGATGAACAAGCCATCAATTGATGAGATAATGCAAACAATAGAAAGATCTCATGGAGCATAGCATGTTTCATGTTGGGCATGAGTAGAAATAATGAGTGGAAGAAGGTGAAAAATGGGCCTCAAGTTCAGGCCACACCATGTAAAACTGGTTGGGCAAGTTAGGCACAAAATCTGCCTAGAGATTCAAGTCATGGTGCTAACTATAGGTGAATGTATCTCCCAAACCACGGATCCAAATGAGATTATTCCAAAGGGAGGTGAAAGAGGACATGGCAAGGTATAATTGTTGTGAAGGAAATATTTTGAATTGATTCCTTGAAGTGCAAGAAAACTGGCCAAGAAGTTTTGACAAACTTTGAAGATTTTTAGACTTAGAAATTTTTCTAAGTGTCCTAAGAAAAATGCCTTACTTTGACCAAGTATAACTTTCTCAATTTTGATCCAAGAGGAAAAACTTTATATTTCTAGAAAGCTTGGAACAAGAGGAAAAACTTTCATGTTGGAGAAAATTTCAAATGGAGCTTTTATCTTGATGGAAAATGGGCTTAAAGTGAGTGCACAAATCATAAAAACTTGCCCTAAATGGAAAGTCAACCATTTCCAAATTAAGTAACTTTTCAAATTCCTGATTAAATGATGAATCCATGATCCAACCTTGATCAAATTTCACATGTAGGCTCCCCTAGGCATGGATTTTGAGATTCCACTCTCAAAAAAGTCAGGAGTTGACTTTTCTAGCCCCATAGTTGACTTTTCCCAAACTGTCTGATTCCTCATTCAAGTGATCAATTGAAGCACCTCTGGCTCAAATAAAAAGATGATTTTTTGTATGTAGACCCTTGTGGACATATGGAGGGCCATGGAAAAAAGTTTCACCCAAAGAATCAGAAATAAACTGATTTTACACCAAACCCTAATTTTAGGGCAAAATTGATCGGGAACTGATTGCACTGCTTGCCAATGGATCTTTCTGAGATAATTATGAGTCTTCCTAGGACAAGATGCCTCTCCAATCATGACATGGATGAGCTCCTCTGCTTCCAACCAAACATTGCCTATTGCAGGTAACCATGAAACCTTAATTTCCTGATTAAATCCAGATGAACACTTTGATAGCTCTGAATCCTTCATTGATGAACTGAGGACCATAATAAGACACCTGGACCCCTTGAGACCCTTGAGACTTGCATACTTAGAGAATGAAGTCCAATTCCCAATCTTGCTTTGTGTGGGCTCCTTCTATTAAGGAGTGATCAATCAAAACCTGATTTCCAAGTCACTAATGCAGTATGCAATGAGTATGACCTAGTATGATGCCAATGAAGTGTAAAACATAATCCCATGCTTCCAGGAAAAAATGAAGGGTAAATTTTGGGGTATTACAGCTGCCCCTATTCAATCAACTGGAAACCCGAAAGGAAGATAACAACGTCTTTCGCACTTTTGAGGTATCAAGGGATTGAATACAATAAAAAACTCGAAAATTTACGCTGAAGTAGGAGAGTGAAAAATAAAGTAATAATGCCTGTCAGAATCGCCAAAGAGGTGGTCTTGAAAAAAGAATCCGTCTGGTACGGTGAGAGTCGGTCTGAACACCGAAACAAGAATGTTAGCCTTAATACCAAAATAAATGGTAACACAGAAATAAACATGGCCTGAATGCCGCTCATCAATCTGAATACTAGAAATGACTTCGATCTGAGCATCGGAAAACTGGCATGAATGCCACTTCGGTCTGAATACCGGAAAGCTGGTCTGAATGCCACAAGTTGCATCGACCTGAACGTCGGAAACTTCTTCGATCTAAACATCGGAAAACTCGCCTAAATGCCACTTCGGTCTGAATACCGGAAACTGGCCTGAGTGCCACAAGTTGCGTCGACCTGAACGTCAGAAACTTCTTCGACTTGAACATCGGAAAACTGGCCTTAATGCCGCTTCGGTCTGAATACCGGAAACTGGCCTGAGTGCCACAAGTTGCGTCGACCTGAACGTCAGAAACTTCTTCGATCTGAACATCGGAAAACTGGTCTGAATGCCACTTCGGAGTGAACACCGGAAACTGGCCTGAATGCCACAAGTTGCGTCGACCTGAACGTCGGAAACTTCTTCGATCTGAACATCGGAAAACTGGCCTGAATGCCACAAGTTTCATCGACCTGAACGTCGGAAACTTCTTCGATCTGAACATCGGAAAACTGGCCTGAATGCCACTTCGGTCTGAATACCAAAAACTGGCCTGAATGCCACAAGTTGCATCGACCTGAACGTCGGAAACTTCTTCGATCTGAACATCGGAAAACTGGCCTGAATGCCACTTCGGTCTGAACACCGGATGCCACTTCGGTCTGAATACCGGAAACTGGCCTGAGTGCCACAAAATGCATCGACCTGAACGTCAGAAACTTCTTTGATCTGAACATAGACAAACTGGCCTGAATGCCACTTCGGTCTGAATACCGGAAACTGGCTTGAACGCCACAACTTGCGTCGACCTGAACGTCGGAAACTTCTTCGATCTGAACATCGGAAAACTGGCCTGAATGCCACTTCGGTCTGAATACCGGGAATTAGCCTGAATGCCACAAGTTGCGTCGACCTGAACGTCGGAAACTTCTTCAATCTGAACATCGGAAAACTGGCCTTAATGCCACTTCGGTCTGAATACCGGGAACTGGCCTGAGTGCCACAACTTGCGTCGACCTGAACGTCAGAAACTTCTTCGATCTAAAAATCGGAAAACTGGCCTGAATGCCACTTCGGTCTGAATACCAGAAACTGGCCTGAATGCCACAAATTGCGTCGACCTGAACGTCGGAAACTTTTTCGATCTGAACATCGGAAAATTAGCCTGAATGCCACTTCGGTCTGAATACCGGGAACTGGCCTGAATGCCACAAGTTGTATTGACCTGAACGTCGGAAACATTTCGATCTGAACATCGGAAAACTAGCCTAAATGCCACTTCGGTTTGAATACCGGAAACTGGCCTGAATGACACAAGTTGCATCGACCTGAACATCGAAAACTTCTTCGATCTGAACATCGGAAAACTGGCCTGAATGCCACAACTTGCGTCGACCTGAACGTCGGAAACTTCTTCGATCTGAACATCGGAAAACTGGTCTGAATGCCACTTCGGTCTAAACACCGGAAACTGGATTGAATGCCACAAGTTGCGTCGACCTGAATGTCGGAAACTTCTTCGATCTGAACATCGGAAAACTGGCCTGAATGCCACAAGTTGCATCGACCTGAACGTCGGAAACTTCTTCGATCTGAACGTCGGAAAACTCGCCTGAATGCCACTTTGGTCTGAATACCGAAAACTAGCCTGAATGCCACAAGTTGCATCGACCTGAACGTCGGAAACCTCTTCGATCTGAACATCGGAAAACTGGCCTGAATGCCACTTCGGTCTGAACACCGAATGCCACTTCGGTCTGAATACCGGAAACTGGCCTGAGTGCCACAAGTTGCATCGACCTGAACGTCAGAAACTTCTTCGATCTGAACATAGGAAAACTGGCCGGAATGCCACTTCGGTCTGAATATCGGAAACTGGCCTGAATGCCACAAGTTGCGTCGACCTGAACGTCGGAAACTTCTTCGATCTGAACATCGGAAAACTGGCCTGAATGCCACTTCAGCTGAATACCGGGAATTGGCCTGAATGCCACAAGTTGCGTCGACCTGAACGTCGGAAACTTCTTCAATCTGAACATCGGAAAACTGGCCTGAATGCCATTTCGGTCTGAATACCGGGAATTGGCCTGAATGCCACAAGTTGCGTCGACCTGAACGTCAGAAACTTTTTCGATCTGAACATCGGAAAATTGGCATGAATGTCACTTAGGTCTGAATACCGGGAACTGGCCTGAATGCCACAAGTTGCATCGACCTGAACGTCGGAAACTTTTCGATCTAAACATCGGAAAACTGGGCTAAATGCCACTTCGGTCTGAATACCGGAAACTGGCCTGAATGCCACAAGTTGCATCGACCTGAACGTCGGAAACTTCTTCGATCTGAACATCGGAAAACTGGCCTGAATGCCACTTCGGTCTGAATACCGAAAACTTGCCTGAATGCCACAAGTTGCATCGACCTGAACGTCGGAAACTTCTTCGATCTGAACATCGGAAAACTGGCCTGAATGCCACTTCGGTCTGAACACCGGAAACTGGCCTGAATGCCACAAGTTGCATCGACCTGAACGTTGGAAAATTCTTCGATCTGAACATCGGAAAACTGGCCTGAATGCCACTGTGGTCTGAATACCGGGAACTGGCCTGAATGCCACAAGTTGCGTCGACTTGAACGTCGGAAACTTCTTTGATCTGAACATCGGAAAACTGGCCTGAATACCGGGAACTAGCCTGAGTGCCACAAGTTGCGTCGACCTGAACGTCAGAAACTTCTTCGATCTGAACATTGGAAAACTGGCCTGAATGCCACTTCGGTCTGAATACCAGAAACTGGCCTGAATGCCACAAGTTGCGTAGACCTGAACGTCGGAAACTTCTTCGATCTGAATATCGGAAAACTGGCCTGAATGCCATTTCGGTCTGAATACCAGAAACTGGCCTGAATGCCACAAGTTGCGTCGACCTGAACATCGGAAACTTCTTCGATTTGAACATCAGAAAACTGGCCTGAATGCCATTTCGGTCTGAATACCAGAAACTGGCCTGAATGCCACTTCGGTTTGAATACCGAAAACTGACCTGAATGCCACTTCGGTCTGAATACCGGAAACTGCATGCTTGTCAGTATCGGTAGAAATAGGGAAAATGATAATTGAGGCGGCACGTGGGCCAACGATCCCTGCTGGGAATAATAAAGGATAAGTCATGAACAAACTTTCAGTTTGAGTACTGGAAACAAACTTCTGGCTTATCACTTTGGATACCGAGAATGTCTTATGCTCCACATGCGTATATTTGAATTTTTCAATGGCGTAATGTTCCATGAAAATGGCAATGCTACGCGATTTGGGAGGATGCAATGTGATATGATTCTACATGCAGGGATGCGAAATGCTAGGTTAGAGAGAACGCCAAGCGGAGGCAAAGAATTTTGTTGGGGAAATGATCACAATCTTCTGGACCCTGGCAATGCTGTTGGAGATACACAGCACAATGAACTCTGTGGGGAAATGACCAGCCACGCGGTGTTCTGGCCATAACAAAAATACCGAGACTCTGACTAGGGAGAGAATGACACTGAAAACTTGCTGCTGAAGAAAGCGACAATGGTTCTGGCAACCATAATCTGCGAGAGAGACGACTAAGCAGGGGAAGCAAACACCGATACGGTACCGAGATTCTACTTCAAGGAAAGAGACCATGGATCTAGCGTCGAGATCATCAATCTGAAATCGAACTCTGAGGAGCAGCCGCTTCTACTGGGAAGATATAGTCTGACACTGTCGACTCTACTGGGGAATGCATAATCTGAAACAAATGCTTGGGGAAGCACAATAGTGAGAACCTGCTGGGGATTGAAGAATCCAATGCTTGGCCCAACTTTGCAGGGATAAGATACCAAATACCAACTGTTGAAGAAAAACATCCACGATCATCTGCTGGGAACCTTAAGGAAATGCCCCGAGTGTACCTGTTCTGAATAGACGATCCAAATCACTTAAAATTTACAGCAATTTTAAATGTTTATTAAGCATGTACTTGTAAAGCTCTTATGTTTCATGATGCAATGTTTATCAGAAATTTGAACGTCATTTTTGCAAACAAAACAGTAAAAAAAAATGAAAATGAACACAGAGATATACTGAATAATATGATTTTATTGATTGAATGGCCTCTTAATAGGCATTTACATCAGGAAGCAATCCCTCGAAAGAGGTAATTGCACAAAAGATAAAAACAGAAATTAATCTAATGGCAATGTGAAATGGATTTCTATCGGGTTCCAATTCTGCTATGACTCGCTCGTCTTCAAGATCCTCCAAATGATCAGCTTTCTGAAAAAGGTGATTGGATTGTTTCCTATCCTTCGAAAGTTTCCAGTTATTGACACGAGATGAGATTCAGAACTACTCAGAACGCAATCATTCTCTTAATCCCTAACTTTTGCCTGGATCGCCCTTTTGGGTTTTCAATCCACTGGGATACCCATTTTTGCCTAAGTTGCCTTTTTCAGGTTTTCAACTTACCGGGTGTACAATCTTTTCATTTTTAATCCCTAACTTTTGCCCGAACCTTTTTCATTTTCTTGGTTCGCCGAGATGCCCATTTCTTGCCTGGACTATTCTTTTTATTATCCAACGAGTCTATTTTATGCGAAGTATTTTTTAACTGCGTCTGAGTTCACAGGAGAAGTGAAGTCTTCACCATCCATAGTTGCAAGCATTAAGGATCCACCATAAAAAATCTTGGTGACAATATATGGTCCATCATAGTTAAGAGTCCACTTGCCCCTGTGATCTGTCTGAGGAGGAAGGATCCTTTTCAACACCAAATCTCCGACTTGGAAGCATCGAGGACGCACTTTCTGATCAAAGGCTCTCTTCATCCGACTTTGATACAACTGCCCATGACAAATGGCTGCCATTCGCTTCTCTTTGATAAGACTCAACTCATTGAACCTTGTCTGAATCCATTCAGTTTTGTCTAACTTGACATCCAGCAGGACTCTTAGAGAAGGAATCTCCACTTCAATAGGTAGGACTGCTTCCATACCATACACAAGGGAGTAAGGGGTTGCCCCGGTCGATGTACGTACTGAAGTACGGTACCCATGCAAGGCGAAGGGTAGCATCTCATGCCAATCCCTGTACGTAACGACCATCTTCTGCACAATCTTCTTTATGTTCTTATTTGCTGCCTCAACAACACCGTTCATCTTAGGAAGATAAGGGGAAGAATCGTGATGTTGAATGTTGAGGTTCTTGCACAACTCCTTCATCATTTTGTTATTGAGATTAGAACCATTATCAGTAATGATTCTTTCGGGAATCCCATAACGACAAATAATTTCTTTCTTAATGAATCGGGCAACCACATGTCTGGTGACCTTCGCAAATGACGCTGCTTCGACCCACTTGGTGAAATAGTCGATGGCAACAAGGATGAAGCGATGCCCATTGGAAGCAATCGGCCTAACCTTTCCAATCATATCAATGCCCCACATAGCAAACGGCCACAGCGAAGACATCACATTCAGAGGATTTGGCGGCACATGCACCTTATCAGCATAAATCTGGCATTTATGACACTTCCGAGCATATTTGAAACAATCAAATTCCATGGTCATCCAGTAATAACCCCCTCTCAACAATTTCTTAGCCATTGCATGTCCGCCGACATGAGTACCGAAGGAGCCCTCATGAACTTCCTGCATTGACATGTCCGCTTCGTGTCTCTCCACGCATCTGAGCAAAACCATGTCGAAGTTCCTCTTATACAGCACATCGTCTTTGTTCAAGAAGAAACTGCCTGCCAATCTTCTCAAAGTCTTTCTATCATTGTTGGATGCCCCTGCAAGGTACTCTTGATTCTTCAGAAAGCACTTGATGTCGTGATACCAGGGCTTGTCATCAACTACCAGTTCAGCAGCAAACACATACGCGGCCCTATCAAGGCGTATAACATCGATCCTGGGAACATAGTTCCACCCAATCACCTTGATCATGGAGGATAGAGTAGCAAGAGCATCTGCCATCTAGTTCTCATCACGAGGTATATGATACAGCTTTACTGTTGTGAAGAAAGTCAACAGTCTTCTCATGTAATCTCTGTAGGGGACCAGATTAGGCTGGAGAGTATTCCAATCACCATTCACTTGATTGATCACTAGAGCTGAATCTCCGAAGATGTCCAGAGTCTTGATTCTCAAATCAATGGCTTGCTCAATACCCAAGATACAGGCCTCATACTCAACTTCATTATTGGTGCACTCAAAAGTCAGACGAGCGGTGAAAGGCATATGGGCACCTTTCGGAGTGGTAATGACAACACCAATTCCACTTCCTTTGGCATTGACGGCCCCATCAAACATTAAAGTCCACTTTTCATCTGGGTCAGGTCCCTCCTCAATAACTGGATCTTCACAGTCTTTCATCTTGAGGAACATGATGTCTTCATCCGGAAAATCAAACTTCATCGGCTCATAATCATCAATCGGCTGCTGAGCAAGATAGTCTGACAGAATACTCCCTTTGATGGCTTTCTGGGATGCATACTGGATGTCGTACTCTGTCAGTACCATTTGCCAACGAGCAACCCTTCCGATGAGAGTTGGCTTCTCAAATATATATTTGACTGGATCCATCTTGGAGATCAGTAAGGTTGTGTGAGTCAGCATGTATTGTCTCAATCGCTTAGCAGCTCATGCAAGTGCACAACATGTCTTTTCAAGCATTGAGTATCTCGACTCACAATCTGTGAATTTTTTACTCAGGTAGTATATGGCATGCTCTTTTCTACCTGTCTCGTCGGGTTGACCGAGAACACAACCCATGGAATTATCAAGTACTGTCAAATACATAATCAGCGGTCTCCCTGGGACTGGAGGCATAAGAATTGGAGGATTCTGCAAATACTCTTTTCTTTTTTCGAAAGCCCTTTGGCAATCATCATTCCACCTGATAGCCTGATCTTTTCTTAACAATTTGAATATTGGCTCACACGTGGCTGTTAGGTGAGAGATGAACCTTGCAATGTAGTTCAACCTCCCTAAGAACCCACAGACTTGTTTTTCTGTTCTTGGCTCAAGCATTTCTTGTATTGCTTTCACTTTGGCCGGATCCACCTCAATCCCTTTTTCACTAACAATAAAACCCAACAGTTTTCCAGATCTCACCCCGAAAGTACACTTGTTCGGATTAAGCCTCAGCTTGAATTTCCTCAAACGCTCAAACAGTTTCTGCAAATTCACCAAATGTTCTTCTTCCGTCTGAGATTTGGCAATCATATCATCAACATAAACCTTGATTTCATGATGAATCATATCATGGAAAAGAGTTACCATAGCTCGTTGATATGTTGCCCCAACATGTTTCAGACCGAACGACATCACCTTGTAGCAGAAGGTGCCCCATGGGGTTATGAAAGTTGTCTTCTCTATGTCTTCTGATGCCATCTTAATTTGATTATAGCCAGAAAAGTCATCCATAAAGGAGAATACAAAAAACTGAGCCGTGTTATCCACCAAAACGTCGATGTGAGGTAATGGGAAATCATCTTTAGGACTAGCTCTGTTCAGATCCTGGTAGTCAACACACATCCGTACCTTTCCATCCTTCTTAGGTACTGGAACGATATTTGCAACCCATAGCGGATAATTTGTAACCGCTAGAAACCATGCATCCAACTGTTTTTGCACTTCTTCCTTTATCTTGATAGCCATCTCTGGCCTTGTTCTTCTGAGCTTCTGCTTGACCGGAGGACAATCCTCTTTGAGAGGCAAGCGGTGTGCCACAATGTTTGTGTCAAGCCCTGGCATGTCCTGATAAGACCAAGCGAAGATGTCAACATACTCTTGCAGCAATTCAATCAACCCCTTCTTCACATTATCTTCCAAAGCAACCCCTATCTTGACTTCTCTCTTGACGTCCTCGGTGCCGAGATTAATCACTTCAATAGACTCTTGATGCGGTTGAATGACCCTTTCTTCCTGTTTTAACAACCTAGCAAGTTCTTCAGGGAGTTCACAGTCTTCATCACCCTCTTCTTCAGCTTGAAAGATTGGATTTTCAAAGTCGAAGCGAGTCATAGCAGAATTGTTATCAATAAGATTCGGTGACGTGCATCTGCATGAGTGATGGTATGTGCTTATGAGTGTGGACAAAGAGTGAAAACTAAACAAAACATTGCCAAATATATTTTTTTGATTTTTGAAAATTGTAAAAATAGAAAGATAGTGAACAAAATATTTGAATGCAAAAAGACGTCCTTTATTTACGATAAAAAATGCAGGTATTCACATAGATGAGCCCTACAATGAGTCATTACGCCCTGGGCGGAACGTAAGACTTGGATATGCACAAATAAACACAGAAAATTACTCTTCAAGAAGAGTGACTTGGATAATCTCTTCAGAAGACCAATTGCGGAGAACTTCACCCGGGACCCTTAGACGCACCCAGTTGTCAATGTCGCAATCACTATCCCCATCTTCTTCGTTGATTGCAGAGACCTGGCCATACTGAATGATGCCAGCACTGAAGAAAGTAATCGGCCCCTGACGAGTCTGAGGCGTTGAAGTTGTAGAAGTCAATGCTCTACGTTGATTCCTTCGGGTACCGTATCGGTGAATGCCTGAGTCAGCTATCCTGCTAGTGGAATACCAAACAAAATGAGAACACCGCAGCGGTACCTGTTATGCAATACATGCTAATGGATATGCAAATGCAATGACATGTTTATCAATTCCCAAACGGTATTCTACCCCTTGATTCCAGTCTCACATCAGATAAACAATGTAAGAAGATCGAGCAGAAACTCAGAACTGTAGAATAGCAACTGCAGCTTGATAGGAACTCTGAGAAAAATGGCAATCTCCTCCAAAGTAGGGACCAAGATATAGTCTGGGAATGTAAAACACCTCAATGGAGGGTCATAGAACTGCAGCAATGTAAAGAGAGCATCGTGTTGATCTTTGGAGAGAACCGTAACGAAACTCAGAATCAACCCGTAATCCTTCTGGAATCTTTCTAGAGAATCATGATCCATTAACTTCATCAGCCGTTGGATGGGATCCAAAAAAACCACAGGAAATTTGTAGGCGACATGTCTTTTTCTGCCAATATCCATCTTAGGAAAACCAGAAAACCCCGACTAGAATAAAAAAGAAGATATAAACCCCTGAGAATAGATAAACATGTGTTAAATGATGTGAATGCAAAATGATGTGATGCAATGCAGTGACATGGGAATCAGGATTGCTGTATCTGCTTGAACAACTGTCGGGTCGCACTGTCCGAGAGAAAACCACTGAGGAACATATAAGAGATCAAAGTTCTGCTCCAATAAGAATACCAGAAAACCGGGTTGGTTGAAGGTCAAGGTTTCCTGAATTCAGCCCGCCCCTCACTGGTAGGTTCTAAGAACAGAATTCATCAACTTCTAGCCCTTCAGTCGAGAATAATACGTTTACCACTGAAGGTTTGGCATTATTACGAGACAAAAGACCTTCACTGACTCCCCTCAATAGGACATCCTAAAAGCAAGTTCCCAGCCTTGGGTCCTCGGGTTGAGCAGCGAGAATGCGCCCACCAGAGCTAACATAATCGCGTCTCGGAGGAGTTCCTCGACTGAGTCCCCGGGAAATGGTCATCAGAGTCGACGATTCCTAAAGGAACATCCTGTCGTTATGGAACACCCGTAGGATAGAATATACCCAAAAGAAACCTCATCTGGGTGTGGGTCTCATGAACGACTTAACGTAGCAACATGCTACGCAAGCCTCATGACTATCCATTCTAAAACCTGTGTGTACGCTCAAGCCTGGGTAGTGGGATTATATCTCATAGAACAACCCACCCCAACGAACAACCAACCCAACAAATACAGCAGATACAACAATCATATGTACACAATGCAATAAGATAAAGCAGATAAATGCTGAAAGTAAATAACCGTACAAAAGAATAAACACCCAATCAAACAAGAAACTCACAAAATCTAGGGAGGGACTCGCATAGGGAAACCGGGTCGCCAGCAGAGTCGCCAGCTGTCGCAAACGCGAAAAAAAGAACCGGCGGGAAAAAGAAACAGAAGAGTCGCCACCGTTCGTTATTTATCCCAAAGGAGGGGAAGGAAACGATCGAAGAAAACCTGAAGAGAGGAAAAGACAAGGTCTCGCAACCAAATCTAGGGTTCGGGAGTCGATTATGCGAAGGGAAGGTATTAGCACCCCTACGCATCCGTAGTACTCTACGGGATCCACTCTTGGTGTTCTAGTCTAAAGGGTGTAGGTATATCTAAGGTACTATCTGCTAAAGGAAGGTCGAAAAAATAACTCGCAAGGATGTCGCATCCACTGCCTACGTATCTCACCGGAGTAGGAGAATCAGAGTCTTCGTAGCTCGGATACCTATGGGCAAAAGAGAAGTGTGCTCGATAAGACATCACGTCTTATGCCTACGTATCTCATTTGGAATGAGAATCAGAGCAAAACGTAGTTCAACTAACTACGGGAACAAAAGGGTCTCGATTGCAACTAGGGCAAGAGAAAGGGAAGGTCTCGATCGCAACGAGGGCGAGAGAAAAGAATCGCAGCAAGGGCGAAAGCAAGCAAGGATTAGTTGTTAGTCGTCAGTCAAACTCGGCAAGACATCGCGTCTCGTGCCTACGTATCTCATCTGAACATGAGAATCAGAGTTGCCGTAGTTCGGCTAACTAGGGGTTAAGGATTGCCATCTGAACATGGACTTACAAAAGAGTACACCAACTGTGTCAAAGGAAAGTGGGCAATGTGTTCGTCGTCCTAGCAGTAGGTGTCGCAGCTCACTGAATTGAGTCTTAGGCAGTTACCTCTTTGTAATAGAACGGACTGACATGCCACAAGATCGGAGACGCACGGAAGGTCTAAAAGTGGGGAAGCTTTGCCCTAGAGTTGTCATGCAATGTGGACCTATGTGTTAGGATTTACAGAGGGGAACATCTATCTAATGTTAGCATGCAAAGAATAAGGGAATTATACCTATGTTATCATACAAAGAGTTCTACCTAATGGGTGCTACCTAAACGGAACAAGAGTCGACGGACGGAGAAAGGAGAGGAGCCACGGATAAGGGTAGATGGCGATGCCTGAGGCGATCGACTTACAGGTAGATGGCGATGCCTGAGGCGATCGACTTACAAGAGGATGGATGAATACATGTTGGTTCTGTTAAGTTTTGAAAATGATTACTCGACGTTGGATCGAGCTTTTGATCTTGTTTTGAAATGATTATCGGATGTTCGTTTTAATTCTTGTATTAGCAGATGAATAAAGAATGAAAGAAATAAATATTATACACTTCATGGGAGAGGGGTACATTTGTTATGGATGGGGATGGTTCATGGCAATCAAACAATAAGAATATATCCCTCAATCATCATACAAGTAGGCAACATTTATCAATCGAATCAGATAGGTAAACAGGTATATAATCTAATCCAAGAATCAAAGAATGAAATAAAGGAGCAGTAAATAAGGCATGAGAAGTATGAACATGTTAAACAATCAAGCAATAGTAGGCATGGATGAAGGAAACAAGTATAAGAGATAACAGATGAATCAGACAGGTGAAAAGATGCACAAAAAAGGGTTCACTGAAATAATTAAATCAAGAAATAAGGTAAGGACCAAATAAAATCAAGATAAAAGGCCTCTAATACATGGAATATGATATGAACAAGGGAGGATCAAAATATCTCTTCAATTGCCATAAGCAATCCCTAAGTCAAACATCAATCATAAAGAAGTCACCTGAAAAATCGAACCAATTTAATAATTATCAAATAAATAGAAAATTAATAAAGAAAATTATGAGAAATTAAACTAAGTAAAGTGGGGTCAGGACATCAGCATCCACCAAAAAGATTTTAAAAATAATGAAAATTAGTGCATGAATTAATTGAAAGAAAACAAAGGTCAAACCAAAAGTCAACCAACCAAACTAGGTTAAAAATAAATCAAGAATAAATAGCAAATTAATCAATAAAATTATGAAAAATTAAACTAAATAAGGTGGGGTCAGGACATCATCATCCCCCAAAAATATTTCCAAAAAATAATGAAAATTGGTTCATGAATTAATTGAAATAAAATAGAAGTCAAACCAAAAGTCAACCAACAAGACTAGGTTTAAAATAAATCAAGAATAAATAGCAAATTAATCAAGAAAATTATGAAAAATTAAAATAAATAAGGTGAGGTCAGGACATCATCATCCCCTCAAAAGATTTCAAAAATAATGAAAATTAGTATATGAATTAATTAAAATAAAACAGAGGTCAAATTAGAAGTCAACCAACCAAACTAGGTTAAAAATAAATCAAAAATAAATGGCAAATTGTGAAATAAAAATCCAAGAAAAAGTCAGGTTGACCATGGGATAGTGGTCAACCTTCATCCCAAAAATCAAAATCTGAAAATAAATTTAAGTTATAAAAATAAAATCAATAAAAAAAAGTATGCTAAAATGAACCACTTGGAATGAATAATTAAAATAAAATATCAATATTAAATAAATCCGAAAATAAAAATTAAATAAAATTAAATAAGGCACCGAGAAAAATGGAAAATATTTTTGGATAATTTTATGGACAAAGAAAATATTTTATATCAATAAAAATCAATATAGAAAATAAATGTGAATTAAAAAAGAAAATGGAAATGGAAGTGTATTAGTGTTGATGGGCCAGGAAAGGGGGTGTGGAAAACGAACAGTGGAAGGCCCACAACCCAAGTCACCACTTAAACCAGGTGTGTCACTTAAATAACATTTTATTAAAGATAACATGTGACATAACATCAATTGGTCAGGTTTACTTAAGTGACTAAAAGACAAAAAACAAATAGATGGCTAGGATTAAAACATACGCGGCGGATCCGATGGTTCTCAAGACGACACGTGGTCGTCTTCTTCATTAAACCAAACCCTAGCCATGTCATGCAACAAAAACACAGAAAATGCAATGGTTTTCTTCAAACTTCAACACCAAAATGCGACCACCATAGTGCATCAAAACACACGAAATAAAGCCCAGATCTCAAGTATGAAATGCAAGGATTAACATGGTATCTTTGTTTAAGTGAAACAATAACTTAATCATGGAGAAAAGTTGTCAACAAGATGTCAATATGGGCACGGATATGAGCAAAAAATAACAACACAAACTCAACCATGAACAATGCCTCGTACTGAGGACTTCAGAAGCAAGCATAACATATGATTAGCATGGTAATGAGCATGATGGTGAGCTTGGTAAACATGCATGAAGCAAGCATAAGAATGAGCATGGATGCATTAACAAAATGGCTATGGAGAAGGGACAAGAGGGTTACCTAGCGGAAGTTAGTCCACTACTTCTTGGTTGTGGAGAGGATGGAAGAGAATGGTGTTGCCTTGATGCCTCACTTCAAGAACTTGATGAGAAATACCAGCTGACTTCAATGAACTTTTTCCTTGCTCGAAAATTCATAATGCCTTGCTTTCAGGTTTAGGGTTTTATGCTTAAATATGGTGGGTCTAATGTCTCTTAATGGGCTTACAAATGATTTGTCCATGAAAATAAAATGTGCATTTGGTGAGGTGGTGTTAGAAAAGGAAAAGGGCACGTGAGAGTTTTTGTTATTTTGGGCAAAACTTAAGTGAGAGGAAATACAATGCATGGCTAAATGAGGAAAGTAAAACATGGGCTGGTTTGTACAGCATGAAATCAGTCCAAGATGGTGACTTTGTGGCTTCATAACTTGATGAAGAAGCCATCAATTGATGAGATAATGCAAACAATAGAAAGATCTCATGGAGCATAACATGTTTCATGTTGGGCATGAGTAAAAATAATGAGTGGAAGAAGGTGAAAAATGGGCCTCAAGTTCAGGTCACACCATGTAAAACTGGTTGGGCAAGTTAGGCACAAAATCTGCCTAGAGATTCAAGTCATGATGCCAATTTTAGGTGAATGTATCTCTCAAACCATGGATCCAAATGAGATGATTCCAAAGGGAGGTGAAAGAGGACATGGAAAGGTATAATTGTTGTGAAGGAAATATTTTGAATTGATGCCTTGAAGTGCAAGAAAACTGGCCAAGAAGTTTTGACAAACTTTGAAGATTTTTAGACTTAGAAATTTTTCTAAGTGTCCTAAGAAAAATGCCTTAGTTTGACCAAGCATAACTTTCTCAATTTTAATCCAAATGGAGCAAACTTTATATTTCTAGAAAGCTTGGAACAAGAGAAAAAACTTTCCTGTTGAAGAAAATTTCAAATGGAGCTTTTATCTTGATAGAAAATGGGCTTAAAGTGAGTGCACAAATCATAAAAACTTGCCCTAAATGGAAAGTCAACCATTTCCAAATTAAGTAACTTTTCAAATTCCTGATTAAATGATGAATCCATGATCCAAACTTGATCAAATTTCACATGTAGGCTCCCCTAGGCATGGATTTCGAGATTCCACTCTCAAAAAAGTAAGGAGTTGACTTTTCTGGCCTCATAGTTGACTTTTCCCAAACTGTCTGATTCCTGATTCCAGTGATCAATTGAAGCACCTCTGGCTCAAATAAAAAGCTGATTTTTTGTATGTAGACCCTTGTGGACATATGGAGGGCCATGGAAAAGAGTTTCACCCAAAGAATCAGAAATAAACTGATTTTATACCAAACCCTAATTTTATGGCAAAATTGATCGGGAACTGATTGCACTGCTTGCAAATGGTTCTTTCTGAGATAATTGTGAGTCTTCCTAGGCCAAGATGCCTCTCCAATCATGACATGGATGAGCTCCTATGCTTCCAAGAAAACATTGCCTGTTGCAGGTAACCATGAAACCCTAATTTCCTGATTAAATCCAGATGAACACTCTGATAACTCTGAATCCTTAACTGATGAACTGAGGACCATAATAAGACACCTGGACGCCCTGAGACCCTTGAGACTTGCATACTTAGAGAATGAAGTCCAATTCCCAATCTTGCTTTGCGTGGGCTCCTTCTGTTAAGGAGTGATCAATCAAAACCTGATTTCCAAGTCACTAATGCAGTATGCAACGAGTATGACCTAGTATGATGCCAATGAAGTGTAAAACATAATCCCATGCTTCCAGGAAAAAATGAAGGGTAAGTTTTGGGGTATTACACAAGGCAGGTGAAAGGGTGGCCTATTAAAAAGCATCTTCCTCCTGGGAAGTTAACTGTCAAGTATGCAATATTTCATAAAATAGGAGCTGCAAAGTGGGTGCCTACCAACCACATTTCCACAATTGCTAATACCCTTGGAAGATTTATTTTTGTTGTTGGAACCAAAATGGATTTTGACTATGGTAGATTTATGTTTAAACAAATTATCAAGCATGCATCTACTAATGCAGTTAAGCTGCCTATTGGCTTTCCCTCTATGATTTGTGGGATTATCCTGAGTCAACACCCTGGGATTTTGAGTTCTAATGACTTACCAAGTAGAAGAAAACCTGTTTTGTCAGTGCACTATAAACTGTTTGAAGGCAGTCATGTCGAAGACATTGTCATGACGTCTGCTATGAGACTTGTTGAAATTCTAGTTATCAGACTTTGGATGTCACCCTGGTTGTTATGACATCCAATTCTGCACAGACAGGGATTATGCAGAACTTAATAGTAAGTGCAGTAAATAACACAAGTAATTGTTCACCCAGTTCAGTCCAACATGACCTACATCTGGGGGCTACCAAGCCAGGGAGGAAATCCACTATTAGTAGTATCAATTCAAAGCTAAACTCACCCGTTTACAACTTATCACTTAATCCCTACCCAATGCAATTTCAATCTTAACCTAAGATCATAGTTCCTACTCACTCCCCCTCAATCACCTCAGTGATATTAAAGACACTTTGAAGTCACACTTCAAAAACAACTCTTGATTATGCTTCACAGCTTAAATCAAGATACACAGCACTCACGCTTAAAAGCTTTGAGTGACACAACACTTACAACTCAATGAACACCCTATGCCAAAGCAATCATGTACTTGATAATGGCTTGGCTTACAAGATATGTCTAATACAAGACACACAAAATACAGCAGTGAAGTATGATGGACACACTGACTCTTCACGCTTCAAAATCCCCGAGTCTGAATGAAGGAATGCCTTCCTTTTTATATTGCAGCACCTGGGCTTTTGCACCTGTATTTTCCTGAATTTTAGGTCACACAAGTTCCCTCAAATTCAACATTTAGGTTGCTAACAAATAGGCTATTTGTTAGGTTCATTGAATGTAGCTTGGTTGTTGATTTCCTGGATTTTCTCTCAGCTGTTGAATCCCTAAAGAATAGCCTGAGAAAAAGCTGAAACAGAAAACTGAACAACCTACAATTTAGCATATGCTGTCAGGCACGAATGTCACGACATTCAGCTTGACATCAAGGTTCATATGCTGAGTCTGTTTTTCCAGAAAACAGACTGTACAATTTGCTGACCTGTACATGATCAAAATGACCATACTACAGTAACAGCTTACATTAGTAAATGTCAAAGTGTCCAACTTAACATTTACACATTTGGCCTTAAGTTAGTTCTGTTATTCTCTTGAAGAACAAACTAAGTTATATGCTGAAGTATAGCAGAACACCACTCTGCCTAATCTTCACCAGCTGCTGTTAATGATGAATGTCACAACATCCAGTTTGACATTCAGTCAGTAGGCCTTATGCCAGGTCTGGTTCTTCCTTGATAACCAGACTGCAAATGAATACTAAGTTCTAACAGAACTTCTGTTCCTTAGTATCTGTTGACAGGTATGAATGTCACAGCATTCAATAATCCTGTGTTAGCTAGTCCTGCAGTAACTACAATGTAGTCACATATACATGTCATGACATCAGTCAAGACATTAGTGTTTTACCATATAATGCAGCCAATTTAAACACCTACAAACTCCCCCTTTGGCAAATTTTTGGCTAAAACACTTTGATCCCCATAACAGAGTTCATGGCAGCGGAATACTACTAGCTAATACACTCAGAGTGGCAGCACACTCACACACATGGAAGTTAAATAAAAACTTCGCATAGCAGCACACACATATTAGAAGTTGCACCTAAACTTCAACATCAGCTGCAGGGGGGGAAGGAAGTTAAATAAAAACTTCACACACATATCAGCATACACACAGAGGCATACAACAGCATACACACAGAAGCTAACTACACACTTCATCACACAGCAGCTGTAGTAGGGGAAAACTTCAATCTGTCATGAATGGGAACCTGTTTTAATAAAGTTTAACAATGTAAACTTCTGTTGTCCTGGGGTACCTGGGGTATCACTTGTCACTCCCCCTTTTTGTCTAAAATGTTGCCAAAGCAACACTTTAATTTACAGATCCACAAATAGTAATTTGAATTACACACATGACAGAAAAAAAACACAAAAGAAGTGATTAATCCTCAGCCTCATCATCAGCCTCCTCATCATCCTGTTCTTCAGAGCTGGCCTCTTCCTCCTCCTCAGCCATTTGCCCTTCATCTCCATCCGTGTCCTCAGCAGTAGACTCCAGCTGCAAGATGAGCTGTTCCAGTGCATGCTTTCTAGCTCCCAGCTCTTTGCAGGTCTCTTTGAGAACTGTAATAACATCAGCTTTGTCTGGTTGGTTGCCAGCTTTGGAAGTCTCTCCCGATGTCAAGACAATGTCAAGGACATGCTTGCCCAGGAACAGTTTGAAGCTGAAGGCCAATGGACTCTCTCTTCTTTTCACGAAGTCATTATCTGTCAGGATGTGTGGAAATTGATTCAGCACAATTCCACATATGAGAGATGGAAAGGCAATGGGTCCCTTCACACTAAAGCTCCCAGCATGCTTCATTGTCTGATCAAATATGTAAGCACCATAGTTCACCCTTGCCTTGGTTCCCACTGCATAGATGAACTTCCCTAATGCCACAGACACAGTTGACTTGTGGTTAGTGGGGACCCAGTTGGCTGCTCCAACTTTGTGTAGCATTGCATACTTGACACTTAGTTGGCTGGCTACTAGCTTCCCTTTGAGAGGCCACATTCGGACTTGCTTGGCTGTGATGACTTGACAGACTGTATTGTCAGTCACTTCAAGCTCAGGTTGCTCTTCATCCGCTCTTCCCAGATACTGATTTATCACAGAGGGGGAAAAGGTCACACATTTTCCACGCACATAGACCTTTCGAAATTCCTTGGATCTCCCATCAGCACACTCCTCTGACAGATTTACAATAAACTCCTTCACTAAGGTCTCATAGCACTTAGGAAGTTGTGACACAGTTCTTATCAAACCTGCCACCTTGATGAGATCCACAATCTCTTTACAGTCCAATGCATTCTGTGCCAGTTCTCTTTCCAATGCCAGCCTCTTGTGGTATACATACTTCCACCTGTTAACACTGGAGGCAAAGTGGAAGGACACATTGTCAATGGGAACTTCTGGGACACTGGTTGCCAACCTACTGGAAGAGGGTTTCTTCCTGGACATGGATGCTGTGACATCACATGGGGCATCAGATTCAGACTCAACCACCACAGCTTTGGTCTTCAACTTCTTAGGCACCTCTTTGCTCTAAGCTTTTGTAGGACCATAGCTTTTCCTCTTGTGTGTACTCTCTGACTCTGGTTGCTTTTGAGGATTTGTTACACCAACCTCCTTGGAGGGGGACTTCAGCTCCACAACCTTTTTCTCCCTTCTGGTCCTGACTCTCTTGGCTATCCTAGGGACAACTGTAGCCAGAAGTTCATTGTCTGAGAGCTCTTCCACGTTAATCGTCTCAGCTCTAGGATTGTCCTCAACACTTTGAGTAACATTGGCCTTCTCACTTCTCACTTTGCCTGAGGGTTTTTCAACCTTTGATCCCTCATGAGCATCTGGTTGCTCAACATTGTCAGTGACATTTTTCCTCAACACAACAGCTTTATCTTGACATGCAGCAATGTCAGGAATGATTGTGTTCAAGGGAACAGAAACCCCAGGAACATCTCGATTGCCAGATAGTATCTGAGTGACGATAGTTGCAATGGAGTTATGTACATACCTTGACCCTTCCCTTGTGTGTTCATCAAGAGCGATTTCTGATGAAAACCCGGTGACCGTTTCCTTAGGTCTTCTTGCATGGGACGAAGTTGCTGCGTCCACAACTGGATCCTCCCGGGTAGAGTGGTGAGACTCGGTGCTGTGAGAATCAGACATGGTGGTGTACGAGGAGGTGTCGGATTGACGAGCCATGCTGAATATTTGAGAGGGAAGATGAATCGTTTCTTTGGACGAGGGTTTGCACGAGTGGAGAATGAAACGACTGAATGTGAACCACTTTGTGCAAGAGTAAGGTCTATTAGATTTTGACCACTCAGCGCTCACCATTTGTTTAATAATTTGACTTATTATACAGTAGCTAACTAACTTCATTAGTTGCTATAACTTTTCAGACGCACGCATTCCCTTTTTGTCCTTACTGTACAATGTCATGACATTCTGGGTAACATTGTACTCTATCTGCATCAGGTTCCTCCAAACTAGAGGTGACCACCTGCCTCCACAAGCAAGGTACTGAGTTTCTGCAGACGTCAATAACACACACCTCTGTCTATCCCTTGCTGTCATATCAGTTGTATGATGGCCAAAGGGAACCAAGTGCTCATTACTTTTGAGCAGACAATTTCCATAGTCTGTCCTTTTATCTAAAGACAAATATGAGGCTCTTCTCATAGTTCCCTTGGAAATGCTCTTCTTCACTCCTCTTACCTGAGGGGCATCAAGTTTTCCTTGTCCCACCTTCCCTTCCTGATCTCCCTTGGCCAACAGACACTTGGGAGGGTTGATAGGATCTCTAGATTTCCATAGATAGCAATTATCTTTGGATCTATCTCCTCTCATCACTTCTTGATTGCTCCCATTCAACACCACACATCCTCCCTTGGTAAATTCCACCTTATATCCTTGGTCACACAACTGGCTTATGCTTATGAGGTTAACAGTTAGTCCTTTTACTAACAATACATCACTCAATTTTGGAGCTTCTGGACAGTCCAGCTTCCCAACACCCATGACTTCTCTTTTAGTTCCATCACTTAATGTCACAGGCTTGGTGTTAGAGGGATGTAGATTCACCACTAGGTAGTTCATCCCAGTCATATGCCTTGAGCAGCCACTATCAAGATACCAATCTTGTCTGATATGTCCCCTTGAAGAGGTGTGAGCAAGGTTAGCAACACACTTTTGATTCTCAGGTGGGAAGTGCATCTTAGATGCCAGCTGCTTAGGATTGACCTGAGGTGTCTGCTTAGCCGCCCATGTTGGTCTCTTAATGGGGGCATTATGAGTAAACACCTTTTTCTTGGGCCTACCTTGAGAGGTCTGGTTTGGGTAACCATGCAGCCGGTAGCAGAATGGTTTTATGTGACCGAATCTACCACAGTAATGACATTTCCATCTCTTGAATTTCTTCTTCTGATGATTGTTCATTCTGGTTCCTCGATGTTGTGACTTTGGATGAGACTTCCCTTTGGATTTCTGAACTTTAGCCTTTGGGCGTTTGCGTTCAGTTGAGGATCTTTTCCCAAAGCCTAAACCAGATGTGTTTCCAGACTTCTGTCCTGTCTTCAGGATTTCTTCCAAGGTGTCAGATCCCTTATTCAACATCTTGATGGATTTGGTCATTTGGTCTAGCTTAGAGATCAGCAACGAAATCTCACCCTTCAGACCCTCTATGACTTTCAGCTGCTCTAGTTTTTCAGCTTCTAGTTCTTTGATGAGTTTCTTATGCTTTTCTCCTTGGATGCAAACTTCTGCACTTTTAACACATAATTCTTTATATGAGGCAGCAAGCTCATCCAATGTGAGTTCATCTCCACTTGAGTTATCCTCTGAGGCACAAACACTGGTTAGAGCAGTGACTTGTTTGGCTGATTCTCCTTCAGATTCACTCTCAGTGTCTTCTTCTGACCAGTTGACAGATAGCCCTTTCCTTTGCCTCATGAGAAGGATAGGGCAGTCAGCCTTACTATGACCATATCCTTCACATCCATGGCACTGGATTCCCTTGCCTTGGTTGGCCTTTTCTTCATGAGTTGATCTTTTCTTTATGTCAGACGGGATGTTCTTGACATTAGATCTACCCTGTTGATCAACTTTCTTTATGAGCTTGTTGAACTGTCTCCCAAGCATGGCTAAGGCTTCTGATATACTTTCATCACCTCCAGTATATCCTTCTCCTATAAAGGCTATGCTTTTCTTCTTCTCAGCATACTCACCTAAGCCCATTTCAAAGGTTTGGAGAGAACCAATGAGCTCATCTACCTTCATACTGCTGATGTCCTGAGCCTCCTCTATGGCAGTGACCTTCATAGCAAACCTCTTAGGCAAGGACCTGAGAATCTTTCTTACAAGTTTCTCTTCAGTCATTTTCTCACCTAGTCCACCAGAGGTGTTTGCAATTTCAAGAATATTCATGTGAAAGTCATGAATAGTCTCCTCCTCTTTCATCCTCAGATTTTCAAACTTGGTTGTCAACATCTGAAGTTTGGACATCTTCACCTTGGAAGTACCTTCATGAGTTACCTTGAGGGTATCCCAAACTTCCTTAGCTAGTTCACAATGGTGCACCAGCCTGAAGATGTTCTTAGTGATTCCATTGAACAGTGCATTCAAGGCTTTGGAGTTTCCAAGAGCTAGTGCCTCTTGTTCCTTGTCCCAATCTTCTTCGGGAATCTGCACACTGACTCCATCTTCACCAGTCCTCGTTGGATGTTCCCATCCCTTGTTGACAGCTCTCCAGACTTTGCTGTCTAGAGACCTTAAGAAGGCTATCATGCGAGGCTTCCAGTCATCATAATTAGATCCATCCAACATGGGTGGTCTGTTTGAGTGTCCTAAATCCTTGTCCATGGTACTAGAAAGTAACTTCCCTAGATCTCACCCAGAACTTCACAGGCAGGGTGCCTGCTCTGATGCCAATTGAAATTCTAGTTATCAGACTTTGGATGTCACCCTGGTTGTTATGACATCCAATTCTGCACAGACAGGGATTATGCAGAACTTAATAGTAAGTGCAGTAAATAACACAAGTAATTGTTCACCCAGTTCAGTCCAACATGACCTACATCTGGGGGCTACCAAGCCAGGGAGGAAATCCACTATTAGTAGTATCAATTCAAAGCTAAACTCACCCGTTTACAACTTATCACTTAATCCCTACCCAATGCAATTTCAATCTTAACCTAAGATCAGAGTTCCTACTCACTCCCCCTCAATCACCTCAGTGATATTAAAGACACTTTGAAGTCACACTTCAAAAACAACTCTTGATTATGCTTCACAGCTTAAATCAAGATACACAGCACTCACGCTTAAAAGCTTTGAGTGACACAACACTTACAACTCAATGAACACCCTATGCCAAAGCAATCATCTACTTGATAATGGCTTGGCTTACAAGATACGTCTAATACAAGACACACAAAATACAGCAGTGAAGTATGATGGACACACTGACTCTTCACGCTTCAAAATCCCCGAGTCTGAATGAAGGAATGCCTTCCTTTTTATATTGCAGCACCTGGGCTTTTGCACCTGTATTTTCCTGAATTTTAGGTCACACAAGTTCCCTCAAATTCAACATTTAGGTTGCTAACAAATAGGCTATTTGTTAGGTTCATTGAGTGTAGCTTGGTTGTTGATTTCTTGGATTTTCTCTCAGCTGTTGAATCCCTAAAGAATAGCCTGAGAAAAAGCTGAAACAGAAAACTGAACAACCTACAATTTAGCATATGCTGTCAGGCACGAATGTCACGACATTCAGCTTGACATCAAGGTCCATATGCTGAGTCTGTTTTTCCAGAAAACAGACTGTACAATTTGCTGACCTGTACATGATCAAAATGACCATACTACAGTAACAGCTTACATTAGTAAATGTCAAAGTGTCCAACTTAACATTTACACATTTGGCCTTAAGTTAGTTCTGTTATTCTTTTGAAGAACAAACTAAGTTATATGCTGAAGTATAACAGAACACCACTCTGCCTAATCTTCACCAGCTGCTGTTAATGATGAATGTCACAACATCCAGTTTGACATTCAGTCAGTAGGCCTTATGCCAGGTCTGGTTCTTCCTTGATAACCAGACTGCAAATGAATACTAAGTTCTAACAGAACTTCTGTTCCTTAGTATCTGTTGACAGGTATGAATGTCACAGCATTCAATAATCCTGTGTTAGCTAGTCCTGCAGTAACTACAATGTAGTCACATATACATGTCATGACATCAGTCAAGACATTAGTGTTTTACCATATAATGCAGCCAATTTAAACACCTACACTTGTAAAGAGCTGGGTGAAGGGATAAGGGTAGCAACAGCTAGGAAAGAATCGTTGGAAGCCCTAATTGCAAGCTTGGAGCGAGATGAAGGTGAGAATATTGAACATGCTAAGGAAGCTGAAGCCCACACCTCTAGTGAGAGGTCTGCAACTAATGATGAGACAAGTCGCAATTCTGTTTCTGATGCTGATGAAGCTGCAAGCTCAAGCTCCTCTAATTAGCTCCTTTGAATTTGGCCCCTATTGATGTGATGATTTTTGTTGTTGTTTTGATGGATTTTCTTGATTTTGGCAATTTTGTTCTGCTGTATTCATGTTTTGCTGGTTTGTATCTCAGCTTGCTTACAGCTGAATATGTACTTGATTTTGTAACCCTTAACTTTTGACAATTTGTTTTATGACTGAGTAGACATTTATTTTGTCTCTTTTGGATAAAAAGGGGGAGATCTAGCTATAGCCATAGCTGTTGTTTGATGTTATGAGGGAGGGAGAAATATTCTGTCTGTGTATAGCAGATTGGTGCTTGGTGTGGACTAGCTGAAGGGGGAGGTGGTGTGTTCTAAGCACAAGCGCATGTGTGTTTACTAGTTGCTATTTTTGCTAGTAATGTGTGTATGATTACTTCTGCTTCCGAACTGATACTTTATTTGATTTCTTGTGAACGTATGATCTGATGTATGTTTTAGCCAAAATTTGCCAAAGGGGGAGTTTGTTGGTTCTATGCGTTGGCATCAATTTTGGTAAAACTTAGAGTTATCACAAGTTGTCACGTGTGTTGTCTTGACATGTGATATCAGCTTCCTGCAGGATGTTTAAATATGGTTGTGCAGGATTTAGCTAAGATGTCAGACCCGATGTTAAGACATGAGTATATAGAACATTTAGTCTGAATGTTATGTATCTTGAGATTGCGCTTTTCATGCAAATCTGAGTGTGCTTATGTGGAGATTGAATGCACTATTCAAGGAGTAATTTGATTTAAAACCAGAATGATCTATTTTCCAATAAGGGATGATTAGCTGCTGTTTCTTAGAAGATACGCAAGGAAAATAGAATTAGGGTTTTATGCTGCCCAATCCCATTCAAAAGCTTCTACTTAAAGGCCATGTAAAACCTGGTTTAAACACACAAGAAACAAACGAAAGAGTGAGAGAGTTTTAGGGTTTTAGTCTTGTGTAAGCTTGTGTATTGTGAGCCATTCATTCATCTTATTGATGTATGAATTGGACTGACTTTTGTGTTGTATTTTGTCCACTCTAAGCTTTGAAGTATGAGTGCGTGTTTACTTGGTTGAAGCTTTTAAGCAAGATCAAGTATGTGTCCTTGAAGTGTGTCTCTTTCTTTTGTATTTGTTTTTATATCACTGCTGTGATTGAGGGGGAGTGAGTAGGGTCTCATATCTAAGAGTTCTTAGATAGAAGTCACACGGGTAGAGATTAGGTGAAAAGACTGTAACTTGAAGTTGTTTACTAAGAGTCTTTGAATTAATTCTGTTTAGTAGATTTCCTTCCTGGCTTGGTAGCCCCCAGACGTAGGTGAGTTTGCACCGAAATGGGTTAACAATTGCTTGTGTCACTTGTTCAATTGTTTCTTTGTTTTTATCATATTTATATTTTATTTGTTGTTCAGATATTAGTGTTGTGACATTACCTTCGACATCTCATATTTGATACCAGAATTTCAAAATCCATCCGCGTGAGTACGACGGCCTGAGCGTTGAATACTCACATTGGGCATTTCTTATCTCCTGTGAGGATGCAGGATCAACAAATGACCCCCCCCCCCTCTAGTAGGATCTAGCGCATACAGGTCTTGCACAATAGGATTTACGATGCCTTTAAATGGTCGAGAATAGCCATATGGCATGGCAACTTCGATGATGGCAAATTTACATAATACAACAACGACATTCGCTGACATAGTGTTGAGTACTTTCTCTCATGTACAAGAGTCTGGATCTGCTATTCATAATATGGGTCGAATCAACCCACCCCCAAGAATGGGGTTTTCGAACCAACAAATGCCCAATCTTACAACAAACTCGGCAACGATTTTGAGGCAACAAATGGACGAAAGTAACCATGAAATGGTCCATATGCTTACCCACCAAATGGGCACGATATTCAATCCCTTGATTCAAAACACCACCCAAACGAACCAACAAATGGTAGCGCAGATGACGCGCATTGCGAATTTCTTTGGGGTCCCTCAAGCCCCTCGACAACTCTGGAGAGAGCAGTTATTAGAAAACTAAGGAGAAGCCCTCGAAGAATACCCCAACATTAACCAAATCCAGTGAAATGCGCACATGGTAGATGTGACAAACCAGGAAGTTCGGGACGAACCTCCCAAGGTCGAATAGCCAGTTCCAATGGAGAGGGAGCGAAGAGTGTTGATGGTGAATAGGAATCAAGACACTGACGAAGTCATACATTAAGTTCGATGTAATGATTTGGCAGCGGATAAAAAATTAGCAGCCATTGTTGAAAGGATTATGGCACGAAATGGGGTAAACGTTGGCCTCCATAGGCCAAACTATTGTCACCATTATCGGAGTACATTCTATAGTCAGAATTACCCCTAGATGGAAAGTGCCAAAGTTTACAAAATTCTCTGGGGACGCTAGGGAGTCTACTATTAAACATATGGCAAGGTACCTCATCAAGGCAAGAGATATCACAAATAATGGGAATATGAAAGTTAATTACTTTCCCAGTTCACTCACGAAGAATGCCTTCACATGGTTCACGATGCTCCCAGCAAGTTCGTTTCATTATTGGACTCATTTGGAAAGATTGTTCCATGAACAATTTTACATGGAGCAGTCGAAGATTAGTCTGAAGGAATTGGCTAGCATTAAGCGTAAATTCACTGAGCCAATAGACGAATATCATAATAGGTTTCGTTTGCTAAAGGCAAGGTGTTTTACACAGGTGCTTGAGCATGAGTTAATCAAAATGGCCGCTGGTGGCTTAGATTATTCCGTCAGAAAGAAATTGGACACCCAATACTTAAGGCATATGTCCCAACTGGCTGATAGAGTTCGACAGGTAGAACGCCTGAAGACTAAAAAGGACAGGGCGAATAAGAATAATAGGAGAGAAAGAGTAGCCTATTTCGATTTAGATGGAGATGATCACAAGACATATAGTGACTTTCTAGATTTCGACGAAAGAGAGATCAACCTTGCTGAATTAAAACAAGGACCACCCTACTCCTGCAAGGTCCTTGCACCTTCGAATGGAAAAAATCCTATTGAACCCGAAAAGAACGATAAGTTCCCCAAGAAAACATATACCTTCGACGTCATTAAATGTGACAAATTTTTTGATTTATTAGTCAAAGATGGCCAAATGATAGTGCCTTCTAGCGCTAAGATACCTCCTTTAGAACAACGAAAGAAGAGGAGTTTTTGCAAATATCATAATTTTTTGGGCCATAATACCTCACAATGTTTTATTTTCAGGGATCTTGTGAAAAATGTAATCAGGGACGGAAGGTTGAAGTTCGGGGACAGGACAAAGTCACAAATGAAGATAGACTTGGACCCATTGCAGGTGGTAGATGCCCACTATGTTAAGCCATTCGTTGTCAACATGATGGAAGTATCTGAAGCCCATGACAGAAATGCCATGATGTTTGAAACCACTGAGGGTTTCAAGCAAGAAACCACTAAGGGTTTCGTCTAATGAAATAGTATGACTAAGGCCACTGAGGGCCTTAGAGCCAAATTGGAAAAACTAGAGATCACAGATGGTGCCAGTTTGAAGGTGAACATGGTCGAAATAAGCCAAGGAACGGAAATCGAGGATGATGAACAGAGCCTCAAGCTAGATGTAGAACATGTCAAAGTGACATAACCCAAATATAATGAAAGTCTGCTTGAATTTCTCCAACGCTGCCAGCGGAAGAGATTTGATGTAATGATGTGCCCCGGGTGCAGTTATGTATTCTACAGAAAAGCGATAGAGAATATCGGAAGGGTTCGAATCACCAGCAGCAGGAGGAACTAGAGGGATACCCATAACCGTTTTACCTTCAACAAGAGGGGATTCCCTTGAAGGCAGGATCAAGGAGGTCCGGGTCTCCATGCCAACAGGCTAGCCACTTTCAAGCTAATTATTCATGCTACAAGAGGGAATTGTGTAAAACCTGCGGAGAAAGGAGGACAAGGCTAGAGGAAAAGGTAGAACTTCAATGTCGAAAGAGGCTTTTTGATATTCTATCGTAAGAAGTTCCAAACATCAAAACAACAAGCCTACCATTCTGAGAATTACAAGGGTAAAAACCCATGTCAAGGTCTCAATGGTGGAGGCAGCAGAGAAGAAGAAAATGGGAAAGGGAAGTCGCAGAAAGGGAAAATGAAGAATCTAGTAGTAACATGCCTTTCAAGCAGCATAGAAACAAAGGGAAGAAACCAATGGGAAGGAAGCTTTTTTCCTCTCGGAAAGGGGAGCCGGAGGATAAGTGTGAACGGCAAAAGGAGGAAGATGACATGCTGACGAATAACTTCGACACTGACTCAGAACCTTTGTTAGACATAACTTATAATGTGGTTTTGGTGTTATAGATATAATACAATCAGGTGATGGAGGTCGAAGAACCTGAGGACACAACTGAAGCAGAGATGGCCAGACACAGGCCAATATGCTATTATGTAATGAATAATGGTTGTAACGAAGAGAAAAATACCTTTTTCGAAAGGCCAGACGAAGCCATGAAAAACCATTTGAAAGCCCTATTTTTTAGGGGTAAAGTGGAAAACATTGGAATAAATAAAATCCTAGTGGACGGCGGAGCGGTAGTTAATCTGATGTCGCATTTCATGCTAAAGAAAATAAGAAAAGATGACACTAATACCAAGCCCCACATCATGGTATTGTCGAACTACGAATAAAAGGTTGGCATCACCTTGGGAGTGATCCAAGTGGATCTCACAGTTGGTACTATCACAAGGCCAACAATGTGCATGGTCATCGCGTCGAAAGCCAACTACAATTTACTTCTAGGTCGTGAGTGGATCCATGGTGTGGGAGCATTTCCCTCTTTGCTCCATCAACGAATTTCGATTTGGAGGAATGATGGAATAGTGGAGAACATATGGCCGAGGTTAACCTCGTAGACAGGCAACATTTCGACAAACACTTGGCAAACATAACACCATGTGCGCCTGTAGGGTTTGACTTTACGCCTACTAATGAGGTATTTTGTTCCCTATACTTGCATATAACCCATGGGTTTTAATGGGATAGGAAAGTGATAGAAGACATAGACCTAGGATTTGGGGGGACCTTAGGAAGTGTCTGAGTCTAAGACCTTGGAAAGGATTTCGACTTATATAGCCAAAAACAGACTAAAAGCGACCTTAGAGGCCGAAGTTAAATACATGGTTGTCGAAGTCAACAAGACCGAAATTCACCTCGAGGGGCCTGAGAAAGATTTCAAACCAGAGCCACCTAATAAGATTCATGACGAAGTACAAGGCTAGAGGCTCGACGCTATCTATGATGACGATCCTTTGGGATTCGAGAGAGACCCGCTTGAACCTAATATAAAAATGCTAGTGCTATATCCTTAAGAAGAGATAGACTTGGAGGAAGGAACAATAAAAGGCCAACATATATAAGTGGGAACCTTGGCCCATAACTCAAAGTCGAAGTTATCCAACTACTCAAGGAGTAAAAAGATTGCTTTACTTGAGATTACAAAGATATGCCTGGATTAAGTAGAGAATTGGTCGAACTAAAGCTACCCATCAAACCTGGAAGGTAGCCAATCACACAAACTACAAGGAGATTTGCACCAGAGATCTTGTCAAAAATCAAGGAAGAAGTCGAAAGGCTCCTCAAATGGAGTTTCATTCGCACAATAAGGTGTGTCAAATGGATTGCTAACAGAGTCCATGTCATTAAGAAAACTGGGAGTTTGAGGGTTTATATTGACTTTATAGACCTGAATGTTGCAACCCTAAAGGATGAATATCCAATGCATGTGGCCGAAATGCTTATCGATTTCACTGCAGGCTATGAGTATCTTAGTATGCTCGACAGATATTCCAGATATAATCAAATATTCATTATTGAGGAAGATGTGCCAAAAATGGCATTCCGTTGCCCCTGAGCCATAGGTATCTACGAATGGGTAGTGATGCCTATTGGTTTGAAAAATGTTGGGCCAACATACTAAAGAGCAATGAATTCTATTTTCCATGACTTTATTGAAACATTCATGCAGATTTACATTGATGATATAGTGGTCAAGTCTGTTTCAGGGAAAGGTCACATAGATCATCTTCGATAGTCATTCGAAAGGATGAGGAAGCATGGTCTTAAGATGAATCCTCTCAAATGTGCATTTTGTATGCAGGCGGGTTTTTTTAGGCTTTGTGGTCCATAAAAAGGTAATCAAAATCAACCAAAATAAGACCAAGGCCATTATGGAAGCAAGAGCGCCATCAACAAAGAAGGAATTGTAGTCTTTACTAGGAAAGATCAACTTCTTAAGGAGGTTCATCTCGAATTTAAGTGGCAAAACTAAAGAATTCTCTCCTCTACTTCGACTAAAGAAGGAAGGTTTTGAATGAGGACAAGCACGGTAGGAGGCTTTCGAAAAGATCAAAGACTATCTTGTTCAGCCTTCAATTTGGTCACCTCCTTGTAGGAATAAAAGTATGAGGTTGTACATTTCTGCGTCTGATGTAACTTTAGGGAGCATGCTTGCTCAAGAAGGATGAAAATGGTGTCGAAAGGGCCATTTACTACCTTAGTCGAGTCCTAAATGATGCTTAAACTATATATAGTATGATTGAAAAATTGTGTATACGTCTGTATTTCTCTTGTACAAAGTTAAAGCATTATATTTCAAATATTTCCCGTTTACTCTCAGGATTCTTCGATCCTCATCTAACTCCTCTATTTCATATGCACCATTAGAAAACACTTGGACAATTTGGAAAGGTCCTTTCCACTTCGGGGACCATTTACCCAATGCCCTATCTTTTCGATCCATAGGTAAAATAACCTTCTACACTAAGTCTCCATTCGAAAATGACTTGATCTTAACTTTCTGTTGTATGATTTTTCTACCCTCTTTTTCTGCTTTTCCAATGATTCTAAGGAATTTAGCCTTTCTTCGTCTAAATCAACTAGTTCGTCTAACATAATGTTCCAATAGGCTTCAGATGGGATTTCATTTTGCTTTTGAATCCTAGTTGACTAGAGGCAAATTTCGATTAGTAGCAGTGCATCGTACCCATAAGTCAATCGAAATGGCGTAACATTTGTGGACTTTTTAGGGGAATTTTGACAAGCCCATAAAATCTGGTCCAATGTCTTCTGCCAATTCTTTTGCTTTTCCCCGCATGTTTCTTTATGAGTCAAATTACTATCTTATTTGCTGGTTCGACTTGGCAATTTTCCTGAGCATAATACGTTGTAGATGTTAACAGCCTGAATCCTACTTCCTTAGCAAAGTCTTGGACCTTTCGACCCTTAAACACTAATCCTTGACCAGTTGTGATGGTATCTGGGATCCCAAACCTATAAATTATGTGCCTTTGGATAAACTCAATCACTGCTTCTTGATCAACAATCACCCAAGGTATGGCCTTAATCCATTTAGTAAAGTAATTGATACCCACTAGAATGTATCTTTGACTTTTAGAAGATGTTGGTCGAATCTCCCCAACTAGATCTAACACCCAACCTCTGAAAGGCCAAGGCTTCACAATAGAGTGTAATTCGCTTACTGGAACATGTTGGATACCTGCATGTATCTGGCATTCTTGGCATCCTTTGGCGAATTCGATACAATATTTCAGCATCGTAGGCCAATACATCCCTTGTCAGAACAAAATCCATTTCATCTTGTGACCTACTTGGTACGCTCCACATGCCCTACTATGGACATTAGAAAGGGCTAAGTATGCCTCAGACTCACTAAGGCATTTGAGTAAGACTCCCTCAGGTGTCTTTTATAATAATTCATTCCCCATAAGGATATAACTTAGAAAATGATACCTTACCTTTCGTTCTATAGATTTTGTTGGATTTTCTAAGTACTCTATTATTGGTTTTCTCCAATCTTCATCTGTCAAACTATATATGGCCAATATCTCGAAGTTCTCTTCATTTGCATAACCTAGCTTCGTTGCTTCCAAATCTGTTGGGAATAGTTTGGTCGACATAAATTTACCTCAGACTTCAATTGCATCTTCCAATTATTCCTTCGAAATTTTGTACCCATAAGCAATTTAAGCCAAGTCATTTGCCTCTTGGTTCTTAATTCGAGGAATATGTTTAATACTCACCATTTCGAATCTTCGTAATAGTCTATTTGCTATTACAAAGTACATTATTAAGTTTTCTTTGACACATTTGTACTAATTTATTATTTGCTTTATAACTAACTCAGAATCACCCATTATTTCAACTCTAGCTTCCCCCAGTTCCAACAAGATTTAAAGTCTGGCTATCAAAGCCTCATATTCAGCCTCATTGTTCGAGCAAAAGCCTTTAATTTTATACTTAAATTTTGTTAGAATTTTATTAGGAGAAACATTCAACACTCCAACGCCTGTTCCATCTCTGTGACTAGAACCATCGAAATATAAATTCCAAGGTTCAACCTCCAGATAGTTTTTGGGGTTTTCGACTACATAGTGGTTGACTATAAAGTCTGCAACCACCCGCCCCTTCCTAGACTTGAAAGGCATATAAATTAGGGAATACTCGGTCAGAGCAAGTGCCTATTTTCCAATTCGAATGTGTAAAATTGGATTACATAGCACGTGCTTAAGAATATCAAAGTGAGGCGAAACATACACATCAACTGGTTTTATATAATTCTTCAACTTTGTACAAGAGAAATACAGACATAGGCACAATTTTTCAATCATACTATATATAGTTTATGCATCATTTAAGACTCAACTAAGGTAGTAAATGGCCCTTTCAACACCATTTTCATCCTCTTGAGCAAGCATGCTCCCTAAAGTTACATCAGATGCAAAAATGTACAACCTCATACTTTTATTCCTACAGGGAGGTGACGGAGTTGGAGGGTGAACAAGATAGTCTTTGATCTTTTCGAAAGCTTCCTGTTGCACTTTCCCCCATTCGAAACCTTCCTTCTTTAGTCGAAGTGGAGGAGTGAATTCTTTAGTCTTGCCACTTAAATTCAAGATGAACCTCCTTAAGAAGTTGATATTTCCTAGTAAAGACTACAATTCCTTCTTTGTTGATGGCGCTCTTGCTTCCATAATGGCCTTGGTCTTATTTTGGTTGATTTTGATTCCCTTTTTATGGATCACAAAGCCTAAAAAATCCCTCGCCTGCACACGAAATGCACATTTAAGAGGCTTCATCTTGAGGTCATGCTTCCTCATCCTTTCGAATGACTGTCGAAGATGATCTATGTGACCTTTCCCTGAAATAGACTTGACCACTATATCATCAATGTAAATTTGCATGAATGTTTCAATAAAGTCATGGAAAATATAATTCATTGCTCTTTGGTACACTTCCCAACATTTTTCAACCCAAAAGGCATCACTACCCATTCGTAGGTACCCATGGCTCTAGGACAACGAAATGTCGTTTTTGGCACATCTTCCTCAACAATGAATATTTGATTATATCCGAAATATCCGTCGAGCATACTAAGATACTCATAGCCTGCAGCCGAATCGAAAAGCATTTCGGCCACAAGCATTGGATATTCATCCTTTGGGCTTGTAACATTAATGTCTCTAAAGTCAATGTAAACCCTCAAACTCCCATTTTTCTTAATGGTAGAGACTATGTTAGAAATCTATTCGACATACCTTGTTGTGTGCATGAAAATTCATTTGATGAGACTTTCGACTTATTCCTTGATTTTAAACAAAATCCCTGGTGCAAATCTCCTTGGAGTTTGTTTGATAGCTTCCTTCCAGGCTTGATGGGTACCTTTAGTTCGACCAATTCTCTACTTAATCCAGGAATCTTGTCGTAATCCCAGTCAAAGCAATCTTTGTACTCCTTGAGTATTTGGATAACTTCGACTTTGTATTTTGGGCCAAGGTTCACACTTATATATGTTGGCCTCTTGATTGTTCCTTCCCCCAAGTAGATCTCTTCTAGAGGATCTTGTGCTAGCATTTTTATATTAGATGCCAGCGGGTCCCTCTTGAACCCTAAAGGCTCGTCATCGTAGACGGCGTCGAGCCTATGGCCTTATACTTCGTCATGACTCTTATCAGGTGGCTCTGGTTCGAAATCTTTCCCAGTCCCCTCGAGATGCATTCCGGTCTTGTTTGCTTTGACAACCATGTATTTAACTTTGTCCTCTAAGGCCACTTTTTAGTCTGTTTTCGGCTATATAAGCTGAAATCCTTTCCAAGGTCTTATACTCAGACATAATCATCGTCTTCAACCCCCCCCCCCCCCCCCCCCCCCCCCAACCAGTTGGTTAGATTCTTGAGGTGCCCCCAAATCCCAAGTTTTTGTCTCTTATCACCTATCTATCCCACTGAAACCAATGGGTTGGATGCAAGTATAGGGAATAAAACGCCTCATCAGTAGGTGTAAAGTCAATCCCTACAGGCATACATGGCACTATGTTTGCCAATTGTTTGTCGAAATGTCGCCTGTCTACGAGGTTAACCTCAACCGTAGTAGCTTTGGTTAGCCTATATGTTCTCCACTATTCCATCATTCCTCCAAACCGAAATTCGTTGATGGAGCGAAGAGGGGACTTCTACCACACCATAGATCCACTCACGACACATAAATAAATTGTAGCTGGCTTTCGACGCGATGACCATGAACATTGTTGGCCTTGTGATAGTGCCAACTGTGAGATCCACTTTGATCACTCCCATGGTGGTGTCAACCTTTCCTTCGTAGTTCGACAGTACCATGTTGTGGGGCTTGGTATCACTGTCGTCTTTTCCTATTTTCTTCAGCATGAAATGTGACATCATATTAACTGGCGCTCGATCGTCCACTGGGATTTTATTTATTCCAATGTTTTCCACTTTACCCCTAATAAAGAGGGGTTTCAAGTGGTTTTTCATGGCTTCATCTGGCCTTTCAAAAAAGCCATTCTACTCTTCGACTCAGCCATTGTTCATTACATAATAGCATATTGGCCTGTGTCTGGCCATCTCTGTTTCACTGGTGTCCTCAGGTTCTTCGACCTCCATCACTTGATTGAATTCTCTCGGTAACACCGAAACCACATTAAACTCTGACTCCTCTTTTCGAGAGGAAAAAAGATTCCTTTCCACTGGTTTATTCCCTTCGTCTCTATCCTGCTTGAAAGGCATGTTACTGCTAGATTCTGCATTTGCCCTTATCGTGGCTTCCCTTTTCGCTTTTCTTCTTCTCTACTGCGTCCGCCATTAAGACCTTGACATGGGTGTTTTACCCTTGTAGTTCTTAAAATGGTAGGCTTATTATTTCGATGTTTGGAACTCCTTATGATAGAATATCAAATAGCCTTTTTCGACCTCGAATTTTTTCCATTTCCTCTGGCCTTGTCCTCCTTTCTCCATAGGTTTTACCCATTTCCCTCTTGGGGCATCAGCAGTTGGCTTGAAAGTGGATGGCCTATTGGCATGGAGACCTAGACCTCCTTGCTTAGAGTTGATATATATCTTTTTTCCCAACCTCAGAGTTGATGTCCATTCTCGACCTCAGAGTTGCTGCTAGGCTTTTATCTCCCAACCTTATAGTTGATGTCTGATTTTTTAGATCGGCTTCAGAGTTGGCATCTAGTTTTTGACCCTAACCTCAGGGTTGTTGTCTATCTTTCATCCCAGCCTCATAGAATATTAAATAGGGGTAGCTTTCATACCCAAATAATTTCCCTCCCCTTTTCACTTTTCATCTAACCTATGACTTGAGATTCATCTGTACTCATTCATGTGCATCATTTATTCATGTTAACACTTTCTAATAAGCATCATAGATTCAAAGGTTTATGGTTAATAAAAAACAGGGTTTTGGTTAGGAGATTGGTATTGCTCATCATATGGGATAAAACCATAATTCTTTACTTTTCTCCTATGGGATCTTGTGTTTGACCTTTTAAGCATTGAGTTGATCAGTAACCCTAATTATGGGCCCATGTATGGGATTGTGCTTGTGGAGCTTTGTGCTTGGTTTGGAGAAATGAGGGCACCAAATGATTGGAAAAAAACGATAAGAAAAAGAAAAGATGAAAAATGGAAAATTCAAATTGAAAAAACTAATAGAAAAGTAATCATCATGGCACTCGAAAGAAGGAGATGTCAGCGAATATTGAAAATAAAGACAAATCCAAAAGTTGAATCCTCGATAACAGTTGATCCTAAAAGACGAGTGCAAGAAAGAATCCCATCACTAATCCATCAAAATGATCATAGTGAAGATAACAATCATATTGATTATGAACTTTAGCCTACTTTTCCAAAATTATCACACCTTAACCCTAGCCTTGTTACAACCATAAAGACCTCAAAGAGTATGTGTATCGTGCATCTTGACATCAAAAAAGAATGTACGCAAGTTTTGAATGGTAAAAATATACCTGAATGATTTCTTTTGATGTACATTATGTTTGAATTTTTCCGCTCTCACCATGTTGGGTAGAGCTGACAACCCCCGGAGTACCTCTTGCTCGATGTGGCTTCTCAATCAGTTGTGGTAAACCTGCTCAACTTTCAGTCCAACTAAATTAAATCAATCATATCCTTTGGAAGTATATAAACAAATATTTTGGAGAGTTAACATGCACAGAGGACACACATGCCTTCTGTTTGGGTACTTTTCACATAACTACTAAAGCTACAATTATCATATTACTAGATGAAAGTAAACAACCAGAAAATAAACCAACTTAAAGCAAACAAAACTCAGAAATTAATATAAAATTGAAACTATCAAATAAAAATTACGAATACTTTCCTTGGATTTCCTCCCAAGCAACACTCATTTATCGACATTGGCTTGACACCTCATTCCCCTTGTTATGAAGGGTACTTCAGCTTCCACAAATTCTGGCTTGTCTTTTCCAAAACCAAGAAACCGTATTTTTCAGAGATATGGACTACTTTGTGCCATAAGTCACTTCCAACTTCCATATTCTTACCTTGATGCCTATTTCTCTTCTTTCTCATGGCTTTTGGAATGGAAATATGAGTTTTTCCACTCGGGGTTGCTAATGGAGGTGATACTAGTTGAGATTTCCTTCTTGAGACTTTTTCTGATGTTGGCATGTTACTTTGGCCTTTCACATCTGTCCTGATCATGCCTACTTGATATTGATTTTATTTTTCTACCTCTTGCTTCCTTTTTTCAAGCATATTCAAGGTTATTTAATCATCATAAACTTTTTAAGTTAGTCTACTGTGTTCTATGTCGAAATTTCATCGGCTTGTCTGCAAGAATGGTCGACCAAGATTGATAGGTGTCTCTTCATCCTCGGGTATATCCATGATCACAAAATTAACAGGAAAACTAAATTCCTCTATTGTCACCAATACGTCTTTATTTATCCCATATGCATTCTTTGTGGAGTGATCTGCAAATTTTAGATTTGTCCATGTATCACTTACTTTTCTAATACCAAGTCGTTGATAGATTGACAATGGCATCAAACTCACGCTAGATCCTGAATCAATAAGTACCTTCTTGAAAGTTCTATCTTTTATAGGCCATGGGACTGTGACAGATCCAAGATCCTTATGCTTGATTGAGATTCTCCTACCTGGTGCTATTGCACTACATTTTTCATTAAAGGTTATCGGCCCATCTCCTGTTGGTCTCTCTTTAGAGATTACCTCTTTCATGAATTTTTGGTACATGAGACTTTGCTCGAGTGCTTCAAAGAAAGGCATATTGATCTTTAACATTTTGAACATTGTGATGAATTTCACAAACTCTTTCTCTTGTGGACCCTTCTTTTTCACTCTCTGATGGTAAGGTAACTTAATTATCGGTTTAGCCTCTTTTTTATTTTTCTCTTCGGTTGGCTTTACTGGTGGTATAACTTCTTCTTCTTTTTTCTTATTTTCCCTCACTTCCAAATCAACCTCTATGACATGGTCATCCTTTGTTGCCTCTTTTCTTCATCTTTAGCAACTTTCTGACTTCTTGTTGTGACAATATTAACATTCTCATGATTTCTTAGATTTTGTATTATTGCACTTGGTAGGGAACCTTGTGCTCGAGAACCTGCTATTTGTTGTGCTATCTGACCCATCTGAACTTCAAGATTTTTTATAGAAGTAGTAGTATTCCTCTGATCATTTCTTGTTTCTTCTTATAACTTGGAATTTTAAGTTTTCATCTTTTCAATGGCAAGTTCCCAATCGGCCTTTTTGGGTGCTTGTTGCTGATAATATTGTTGTTGTGGTGGATATTATTGTTGTTATTGCTGATTCTAATATTGAATAGACCCATGTTCTTGAACATTCCCTTGCTGGTCTTTCCAGGAGAAGTTTGGATGGTTCTTCCAGCTCGGATTATAAGTGTTAGAATATGGGTTATTCTGCTTCGGAAAATTTACCTCTTTAATTTGTTGTATGGTTGCAACACAATGCATGGAAAAATGGGGTCCCCCATATATCTCACAATTAACAACTTGAATATGTTAAATTTGGGCCACTTGTTGAGTATCTATATTCATTGCATTAAGTCTTCTCTCCACTTTAGAAGCAACTTGGTCTTCCATCTTCACACTTTGATTAGTAAGTTTCAAATTAATCACACCCTCTGTTTTTCTCACACTTCTATCATATAATCCTAGATGTTCATTTGCAGCAATGGCTTCTATGGTTTTCTTGATACGAGTGATTATTGTAAAGTTGGATGAGCCACCATCAATTGTATCAATTAGTTGTTTAGTTTTCAATTTGAGGCCATTAACAAATATTTGCATTTGTTCGGTCTGATCCAAGTTATGAGTAGGACAAGAAACCGGTAACCTTTTAAATCTCTTTTATGCATCACCTAGTGATTCACCCTCATTCTGCTTAAAATTCATAATATCATATTTTTTTCGAATATAAACAAAACCAGGAAAGTATTCATTCAGTAAAGTTATTTTCATCTGTTCCCAGGTAGTGATACTTCCAGCTGGTAATGAGTAAAACTATTCTTTGACATCTTTAGCTAGAGTGAATGGAAACATTCTTAATATTTTCACTTCTTAAGAGTGTCTATTTATCTTTAAAGTAGTGCTCATAGTAAGAAACCTCTGTAGATGTTTATTTGCATCTTCATTTATTTTACCAGTAAAAGGCATCTTCTCAAGTTGACGAATGGTTGTTTAGTGCAATTGAAAATATGGGACATTCACTGGTTGCTTTATTATAGTCAAAGGACCCAACGGGGGGAGTCTTCTCCTCCATAATACTCAAGAAGTCTTTCTTGTGGTTCAACCATAATTGGATATTCTCTCTCTTTATCAGATTTTGTAACTGAGTGCTCAAAAACTTCAATCTCTTTTTCTTGTTCGGAATCCAAAATTTCTGCTTCAGAGGCGGCCAACCTTGCTTCCCTAGCTTGTTTGAGCCTAATGTGCAAATTTCTTTCCGATTCTGCGTCAAAAGTAAAATCAGTTGAGGGATTTCCTCACATACAAAGATTAGACAAAGATTAGTAATAACCCAAAAATAGCCACAAAATAAAATTTAAAATTTAAATTTAAAATTTTAGTTGCAGAGCAACAAAATTTTAACTGGAATATATCTATGAACTCTGTAATCTTTGGCAGTCCCCGGCAGCGGCGCCAAAAACTTGATCGATAAATTAGCAAGTGTGCTAATCTGTCAACGTAGTAATAAAAGGGGAAATCCCCAGTATCGATCTCAAGGACTGCTTGACAATACAAAGTTCTAGAGGAATTTCAGTTAAACAAAAGCCTTGGGGGTTTTGGATTGATCGGCTAAATTATGAAAATAATTGCAAATAAAGTAAACAAAGTAATTGCACGGTTTAGAAATATATGAGTAATATGTTATGGATATTGTATGATTCAATTTTATGACGACTCTGAATTCACAATGCAACAACAAATTTCAGATAATTGATTACCGATTCTTACAAGTGTTTACTCCTAAGTCCTTAGGGAGAAAGCCTTTAATTATTCAGCCTAACTCCTATGTCCATAGAAAAGTACAGATGAAATTAAGCATTAATTTACCAAGAATGATCTAGTTCTTCTAGGGTATTCCTAGTCCTAGGTAACATCAACTATAAAATATTCTCTAGCATATCAAGAATAATGGCAGTCCAACTTAATTATTACTCATAAATCAAACTCCATTTGTCTGACAGAGAAAGCATTAAAACAATCAAGAGAATAAATTAGATATGATGAAATAAAATTGTTATTGCAAAGAGGAATTTGAAGTCATTAAAAATCTGAATCAAAGACACCCCCTAGCATTGGAGGGTTTAGCTACTAATAGAAATAAAACAAAACACGATAAAGAATGTTGCCATTACAGAAATTTTAGATGAATTGATCTTCAATCGCAAAAAGCTCCTGAAAAATATGAATCCACCTTGAAAATATGAGTTCTCCAGCCTTCAAAACATGTTTTTTCCGTCTAAAATTGTCCACCCCGTGTAAATTCACATTTTCTAGTTAAATAGACAATGTTTTTGGGCCATCAGCAATTTGGGTCTCCATACACGTATTGCCCAAGTTCATACACTCATGGTCTTGCTTCTGGCCCTACCAAATACGCGTAAGCCAACATGGTGTGCACTCAGGCAGGTCTTATACGCGTATCATTCGCGTATGAGTATAAGCATGTTTTTCCTCCCTTTTATTGGTCCTCGTATGGTACACGTATGGGCTTGGTCCATGCACGTATGGGCTTGGTCCATACGCGTATGGTACACATATGGGCTTGGTCCATACGCATATGATACACGTATCGGCTTGGTCCATACCCGTATGGTACACGTATGGGCTTGGTCCATACGCGTATGACATAGGTCCATACGCGTAGGGGCAGAGGTATTCACTTTTTCCATATCTGATACACGAATGAGCAAGTTGATACGCGTATGGGCAGCCAATTCCTAATTAGTCTTTGATGTCTTCATGAAAGTTATAGCCCTAGATGTTAGCTTTCATTTGTCGATGGTCCCATGTCATTACATGTTACGATGCTCTAGATATGATCAAATATACCACACGTCTATCATGATGTCAAACATGCTGAAAAATAGACTTTGTGAAACTTTCTGAAAATTCACCGCATTCGTTTTCCGATAATTTCTTTGACTACCTCCAACCTACAAAACACGTTAGCCTTCCTAAAAATATCAGAAAAAACCAGGAATACTTAAAATATAGACAAATACTAAAACTAAAGAAACTGACATATAAACCACTCAAACTATATAAAATATGCAAATAACTCACCTACTTTCACCTGTTAAAATGATAATAACTACAACACAAATGGTGACTGATCACTTCCTTACTCCCAACCTCAAATTTGATCTCACTTCTAGTCATAGAGTTGATGTCTACCATCTTATTTCCAACCTCAGAGTTATCGTCTATCGTTTTTCTATCTCCAACCTCAGAGTTGATATACATCTTTGTGTCCCCAACCTCAGAGTTAATGTCTACTTTTACCCTAGCCTCAGAGTTGTTGTCTTTCAATTTCAATCTCATCCTCAGAGTTGATGTCTATATTTCTTAGATCCAACCTTAGATTTGATGTCTTGTCTATCCTGTTATATTTAACCTCAGAGTTGATATCCATTTGTAGTCTCGACCTCAGAGTTGATGTCGATCATTTGTGTCCCCAACCTCAGAGTTGATGTATACTTTTTCTACCCTTAGCCTAAGAGTTAATGTATGTCTCTCTTTAATCCCCCACCTCAGAGTTATTGATAATCAATTTTATTCCCAATCTCAGAGTTGATATCTTTGTCTTTCCCAACCTCAGAGTTGATATCCATCTTTGTTACTTTCAACCTCAAAGTTGATGTTTATCATTTAACCCCAGCCTCAGAGTTGTTGCCAATATTTCTTATCCCCAACCTTAGACTTGACGTCTACCATCTTATTTTCAGCCTCAGAGTTATTGACAATATTTTTTATCTCCAATCCCAGAGTTGACGTCTATCTGTGTATCCCTAGTCGCAGAGTTGTTGACGATCAGTATTCCCATCCTAAGAGTTATTGCCTATCCTTTTTATCTCTAGCCTTAGAGTTGATATATATCTTTTTTCCCAACCTCCAAGTTGACGTCTAATTTTTTATATTGACTTCATAGTTAACATCTGGCTTTCAACCCCAACCTCAGGGTTCTGACTTTCAACCCCAACCTTAGGGTGTCTATCTTTCTTCCTAGCCCCAGAGAAGATTAAATAAGAGCAGTTGTCATACCCGAAAATTTATCCTCCCCTTTTCACTTTTCATCTAACCTATGTCTTGAGATTCATTTGTACTCATTCATGTCTCATTCATGTGCATCATTCATTCATGTTAACCCTTTCTAACAAGAATCATAGATTCAAAGGTCTATGGTTAATAAAAACCATGGTTTTGCTTAGGAGATTGGTATTGATCATCATATGGGGTAAAACTATAATTCTTGACTTTTCTCCTATGGGATCTTGTGTTTAACCTTTTGAGCATTGAGTTGATCAGTAACCCTAATTATGGGTCCATATGTTGGGATGTGCTTGTGGAGCTTTGTGCTTGGTTTGAAGACCCTGCTTAGATGATGTGCATCATGAAACCCTAATCAGGGATAATTGGTGTTTGAGTGTCATGTTGGTTGACTTTATGACTTGTGATTAACCAAAACCCTAGTTCTTGGTTGTTGGCACCTAATGGATCATTATGGATTGCATCTTAGTGTTGGAGTTTAATCGAGGATTTCAAGTATGGATGGGTAACTATGAAGTTGATTTTTGACTTGTCAACCTCTTTTTGTCTTTGGTAATTGCAGTAGTCCATCTCTTTAGTTTAAATCCATGTCATGCATTGTGTGATTCATTCAAGAGTAGGGTCCAAATTTTTAGGTCAAGTTTAGATTCATTTCAAGGTGTTTCTCTTTTATCTCACATATCAATTCAAGACCTTTGTTTTAGATTCAAAACCCAGATTCATTCATTTGTTACTTAAGGAAATGTATTTTAACAAAGCCATAAAGTTATGTGTTAGTTAACCACGCCATATACATTCAAGATTTCTTCACATTACAAGTCATTTTTACAAGTCCATATCCAATATATCAAGAGAAAACCCTAATCTAACCTACAATTGACTTTGGTCAACTATTGACTTTTTGGTCAACCCGTTGACCAAAATCAACCATCTTCCCTGAGTCCTAATCACCACTACATTTTTATGCTCTTCAAGTTCACATCCATGACCAAATATCCATGTCATGCCAAATCCAATAGAATCACATAACACAATTAGAATCACATTACATAACCAAGCATATGACATTTTAATCAATGCCTAAACATGTGTCGTTTAGTTCCTAACATAACATTGATTAGCAACATTCCAAATGCATCATAGTTTAGTTTATACATTAATTCAAACCATTTAAAAAATTGACATCACATGATAGACACATACATCCAACCATTCAAAAATTGGAATTTCATATACAAATCCCAAATTCATACAATTCCAAGCATTCAATTCAATTTCCAAACAATTCAATCATTTCCATACACAACTTGATATTTCATAACACATTCCAATTCATACAAGCCAAATGCAACTAACTTTCCATCAATACAATTTAATTCAAATACACTAACCCAATCCCAAGTCCCTAGCACATTTCCAAACTCACAAGTCAATTCCCTACCATTCATACGCAACTCACATATAGCACATTAACATTTCAAAGTAGCTCAAATGTACGTGACAGAAAATCAATTAGATCCACCGGCATAATTTTCACAACAAAACCAATATACTTCCCTGCATCATTTGCTAATAGTATACAATATAATCCAACCTGCAAAATTCCATAACCGAGTAAAACTCAGATCTTCCTGCATAACATCTTCATAACATAACACAATTTAATTCACCTGCAAATTTCATAACAAAGTGAAACCATAACAACCCTATAAGTTTTCTAACAGAAACCTCAATTTACTTCACTCTTCTCGTAGTTAAGCCAATCCTTCTAACTAACTTCACACTAACTAACAGTTAACAACCCCTAACTAACATTTAACCAACTTTTAACACAGCTAACTCACGTTCAACAAATTTGCACATAAGGAGTTAACGGAGCTAACAGATTTAACATAACGAATCTTGTATAAATAATTTCCCTGCAATTTTCATAACTCACTTTCACTCTTCAAAAAATTCTCACGATTCACTCTTCACACACTCCCATTCACTCTTCAGAACACACAATTAACTCTTCAAGAACTCTCAAATTCACTCTCTTCGATTCTCACTTTCACCCCTCGATTCTCACATTCATTCTCCATTTTCTGGCAAAGCTATCTCAATCTCACGCAATAACTTCATCACCGATTCCGAATCGAGCAACAACAACGCAAGCAGAACAGAAGGTTTTGAGTAGAAGAGAAGAAAATCGAGAAAGAAGGAGGAAGAAGCTCTACCTGATAAGTCGACGTTGATTCTAAAGAGCCACCATGCCGGATTATGGTACATGCTTAACTTATTGCCATTGATTTACTCTTGAGCTTCGATGTGGCTGCGTTTTCCTTTCGAAATTGCGAACACTACGTGTTCATGCACTAGATATTGTTTGAACCGACAAATTTCACTGCGGGGAAAGCTTCCATGGAAGGTGTAAACAGCACAAACACGCAAGGTGTAATTTGATTTTTTATTTATTTTTTCTGCATAAATCATTTGAGTACATTTAATTAGTTTTTAATAAAATTTTGGATTTAGTTTGATTTTTTTTATGATGCGATATAATTAGGTTTAATTAGGATTTGAGTAGATTTAATTAGATTTTAATAAAATTTTGGATTTTAGAAATTAATTCATACTTTATCAATTTGTGTTCATTGACCTTATTACCCATATGGTTTAAAAATATCTTGATATGCATGCTCCCTTAGTTTAGGACCGGTAAACAATCATTCGGTAAATTGACTAATTTGATCATGATTCAGCGCAATTTCCATTAGGTTTTTAATGACTTTTTTAGTTCCTGTTGAGTTAATCATGATTTTAGTTACCATGTGGATCACCATGATTACCTACCATGAACATGTTTAGCCTAGGTGTAGTTTAGGTTTAAAAGGTAGCATTTATTTGATAATTCATGTTAATCCTCTTTGTTGATTTGCACTAGTGCAGAAAGAAGATTTTACACCCGTTTTTTATACATATTACACCCGTTTTTTATACATATTACACCCGTTATGATAGGGTGTAAATTCAAAGGGTGAGATATGTATGAAGAATTTACACCCGTTTTAAAACGGGTGTAAAAAGAGAATATATTACACCCTATTTTAGATTTAAAAAAAGGGTGTAATTGGTAGATATATACATTAAATTTTAAGACATTTACACCCTATTTAATATAAAACGGGTGTAAATTGTCACCTATTACACCCTGTTTTAGATAAAAAAAGGTGTAATTGGTAGATATATACATTGAATTTTAGGACATTTACACCCTATTTAATATAAAACGGGTGTAAATTGTCACCTACATACATTGAAGTTAAACGAATTTACACCCTATTATAATTCAAACGGGTGTAAAATGACAAATATTTACACCCTATTTTTGATATATCAAATGTAAAATATCTTATAATTACATTTAATTTTAACACATTTACACCCTATTTTGTGTATGAAGGGTGTAAAATATCTCAATTTTTTTAAAAATATTTTATTTGAAATTTCATTAAACCAATATTTTTATATATTCCTGGATATTCAATAAAAAACAAAAATAACCAAAACAAACATTTCTCTAATCTTTAGAATCTTGCACCAAGTCATACATCAACAAAAATTGTATTCATGTAAGAAAAAAATTCAACCACTTTGTTCATGTAACTTGTACCAATAAATCATTCATGGAACAAAAATATATCTATATATAAGTTTTTTTTAATCGCTTCTGTTTTGTCATTAAATCTTTCTTTTCCTGGTTCTCTTGCTCTTCAACCTTTTGCAAAAAGAATTGAGCCCAAAGTTGTCGGATGTGATCAATTGACTCTTTTTCATATGATGAGGTGTCTGTGAATATCTGCAAGTTCAAACATATAATAAATTAAACAACTACATGTTAAAACAATAATTTACATGTTTTTCATTAAATATATGTAATATAAAATACCTCATTGAATCTTTCAACAATACAAGCATCAATAATGTCAAACATATTTTTCATGACATAATATCCACATGCCCATCCGTTATCTTGTTGATGCCCCTGCATATAAACTCCTAGTTACATTAAAGCCACCAAAAACAACAACATCACAAACTTTTTTCCTTTTTCACAAAATTTGTACCAACACTAACTTTCTTCACTCGACATAGAAACACATACAATTTTAGTTGGTTCAGAGCATGTACAACTATAATTTTATCACCATAAGTGCAATTCAGTAATAAATATACTACATGTTTATAATGATAACTTACAAATATATCACTTGCAATTATAAAATCGGAATTTTCTTTTTCTTTATCTCATTTATAATAATATAAATAATCAAGATATATGGGCATTTAATACCTCTTTATAAATGGTATCTTTCAAGAACTAAAAAATCAAGCCAACACACCAGTATTCCAAGAAACGACAATATAGTAAAACAAATCTTACCATAATATTCTTCCAATTAGGCTTCTTCTTCTTAATACCTTTTAATAAATGATAACCTTCTAGAGCTCTGATAAAAGAGTTGTCAACGAAGTAAGTTATAAATATAAAGACTATGTGTACAAAAATTTAGTATAAATGATATTTCTCTATTTAGGCTTCTTACCCCTCCAATATGACCTTAATATTTTTCTTAGGAGATCTGTTTAATGAACAAAACCAAAAAATAATATTATCTTCAGGACAAATGACAAACAATTGCCAGTGATTGCTGTAAATTTACAAAAAAAAAGTGTTAGAATCAATAAAATTTAAATATTACAAAATAACATATGAAAAACGATAAAACCTTGAAGGAAACATGTACTTACCTATTTAGCAATGGTCCTAAATAACATTTTTTTGGCTCTCCATCCAACTTATTTTGTATGTATGTTTGAATAACTTCGGCCGGTTTTGTGTGAACTAGTATCCTATTTGGATCGAGAAACCCAAATAGTTTGTTGAAATTCTTGGAGATACACATGCGATGTAGATATCTAAATTTTTGAAACAAATATTAATTATATTTGATACATAAAAAAAATAACTAACAATAGAATATGATACTTACGTGCACCATAAAGACAAGATAGATGTGGATAGCCATTTAATACCGGAAGTTAATTCATTAAGATCCACCCTATCAATAAAAACTGAGAGTTCACTTGTTTCATGATCCAAATCTAGAGAGAATGAATTTTCCTTGAGATTGTTAATCTTTTTGAGGTAATCTTCAGAAGCATCCATTTTTTTAGTTAAATCTTCAGTAGTCATAACCTTTGAGCAACTTCCGTTAGTGCTCGTACCCACAGATTCTACATGCTGTATCAAGTGAACATTAATTAAATTAATTTTTTTCTAATTTTTAGTAGATTAATTGTATCCAGTTACGCATACCTCTTTTATAAACATCTCTTTAGGCCTCTCGGAGCGGAGCTCCAATTGCATCTGTTGTAGGAGTTTCATTCCTTGTTGGATTTGAGCTCTCTCCTCTTGCATCTCTTTTTGCATTTGTTGTTGGAGCTCTGTTCTTTGTTGTTGGAGATGTTTTTGTAATTTATGTTGGAAATCTATATTCATTTTTTGCTCCAAGGCTTGAAGGTGGGCTAGAAGGTCATCTTGAGAGACACCTCCTAAGGTGGAGCGTGAACTTTTTCCATAGAATTTCTTAAAGCCCACACCCCTAGGAGCAGTGCGGATCCGACCAGGGTGTTCATTTATTCCAAGGGCAACAGTCAAGATATCGTCACGCCCTTCAAAGACAATAGTACCTTGTGTATTTTTTTCCACTAACTCTCCCTAAAACATTTAGATACATATAAAAATGATGTAAAATGATTACTAAGTTATGAATGAAATTTAAATTTATCAATAAATCTTTTATTACTTACAATCTTAGATGCTACTAAGTTTGTTGCCTCAGATGTAAAATTTCCCGATGGCTTCTGTCGAGCCATCAACCATGCCTCATATCGCTTTAGTTCGGGAGGGTCAACCATCAAACTTTCATCACCTTTGGCCTCTTCAATCACTTTTTTCCTCCTCTCTTCCATTACGGTGGCCCTAAGTTTTTCATAACCACCACGAGACAAAATATGAGGGTGGATATTCTTTGATGCATGTGTCTTTCCTTTTAGCCTTTTCTCCTATTACAAATAAATCACATTAAACTAAACGTCAAAAACCAAATCAATTTAGATAACATAAAAATAAATCTACAAATTTAACTAACTTGAAAATCTTCTTTTTGTCGAGTCTGGACAAACAAATCCCAATCTTCTTCTTTGATAAATTTATACTTTTCAAATGGAGTTGTATTTCCATGCTTATCTCCTTTCCCAATATATAGACATTTGAGAGCAATGTCTTAAATTGCTTCAATCGTTCCCCCATATAAACAAACCAATGCTTCCTAAATTCTTTATCAGTGGGGCAAGTGAACTTACACTTCAAAACATAAGGAGTGTTAGTAATTGAAGCAATTATAGACAATAACTTTAAAATAATTAATTAAAAATGCATACCGTGATATCGTCCCATATCACGTCCTTCAACTTATCGCTTATCTTTTTCCATTGCTTTTCATTTATACTAACCTTGCTACGTGCAATGAATGACAAATAACTTTTAAACTTTGCAGCATACTGACCAATGGGTTGGAAGGTATCAGGATCAAAATCAATTTGGTATTTTTCACCATCAGGAAGTTTGGCAATGAAACGTAGCAATGCTGTGACACCTCTAGTCTTCTTTTTTTTGGTGAAGAGCTAGATGGTTTATCCATAATTCCTGTTTAGAGAGAAAACAATATTAGTCAAAACTAAAATTAAAATGAATAATAAACATAATAACAATTTATTAACTAAAATATAGTTATTAGTAAAATATAGATGGTTTTTCTTGGTTATTTGTTATTATCCTCCAAAATCCCTTCTTGATGATCATAACGAATGGCATAAACATCATCAACTTCATTTTCATCATTAAAATAAGGCCTTTGTGTTGAAAAAGAAGTATTGTGATCAATGTCTAGAGTTGAATCTTCATTTTCATCACTATAATTCATGTTTCTTCTTTGGAGGACAACAGACCACCTAGTGTTCGAGGGATCCTTTACATAAAATACTTGTACTGCTTGAGCTGCCATGATAAAAGGTTCATCCTTATATCCTACCTTATCAAGGTCCACCAATGTAAATCCTAATTCATCAGTTTGCACACCATTGTTACTATTAACCCATTTACATTTAAAAATAGGAACTTTAAACTTAACATAATTGAGCTCCCATATCTCTTCTATAACGCCAAAGTAAGCTGTGGATGCCAAGACAGGGTTTTTATCCTTTGAACTAGAAAAGTGCATTGAAGAAGCTGTTATCATTACCCCACTATTTTGCATGGTACTCTTGTCATCCTGTGATTTTGTACAAAAAGAAAACTTATTTATATCGTACCCACTCCAACATAAAACATTAAAGCTAGGCTCGTATGCTAGAAACTTTAATGTATCAGAAGCATTATCATCATTCATAATCTTGGTTTTAAACCATTTTGAGAATGTTCTGTTATGCTCTTTCAACACCCATTTTTCAGTCATACGAGGGTTTTTAGCTTTGACAATGGTTTGATGTGTACTCAAGTATGGATGAACCTCGTCAGTGTTATTCAATATATACAAATGTGCTTGAAAAACTTCCCCTTCGCCCATATGCTTAACCTTTAGACGTGTACCCTTACCGTCACATCTTCCATCATGACGAGACTTGGGTAGTCCTACAGGTTTTGCATCTGACAAATAGTCTGTACAAAATTCAATGGCTTCTTCTGTGATGTACCTTTCAACAATAGATGCTTCAGGACGATAATAATTCTTCACATAGCCTTTCAATATCTTCATGTATCGTTCAAAAGGATACATCCACCTTAAATAAACAGGACCACACAATCTAATCTCTCTAACTAGATGAACAATCAAGTGAACCATGATGTCAAAAAATGAAGGAGGAAAAAACATCTCCAACTGACACAAGATAATAATTGACTCGTTTTCCATCTCGTCCAATTTATCAGGGTCAATCACTTTGTTACAAATATCATTAAAGAATAAGCACAATCTAGTTATGGCATGTCGGACATTTTTTGGCAAGATGCCACGAATAGCCACAGGTAGTAGTTGTTGCATCAAAATGTGGCAATCGTGAGATTTTAAACCAATTAGTTTGAGATCTTGTATTGACACGAGACTTTTGACATTTGAGGAGTATCCATTTGGCACTTTCACACCTTGTAGACACTGGCAAAATTTTCTTTTCTCTTCTTTTGACAATGTATGACACGCCGGTGGCAAATAGGTTTTGTTACCTCTTGGTTGAGGAGCTAACTCCTCTCTTATTTTCATCTTAACCATATCTAAACGAGAACTTAAACCATCTTTGGTCTTACCTTGAATATTAAGAAGTGTTCCGATTACACTATCACACACATTTTTTTCCACATGCATTACATCAATACAATGTCTTACATCAAGACTGGACCAATATGGAAGGTCAAAGAACACTGAACTCTTCTTCCATATATTATTACTTGTAATCTTTTTTTGTTTTTTTTCAAAACTAACACTTATGTTCCTCACCCGATGATAGACTTCTTCTCCAGTTAAGGCCTTTGGGGCAACTTTATACTCCTGATATCCATTAAAAGCCTTTTTCAATCTTCGATATGGGTGATTATGATTAAGAAATCTTCGGTGTCCAAGGTAAACAGTCTTTTTTCCTTTCTCTAATTGATGGTTGCATGTATCTTTTTCACATATAGGGCATGCTTTATGCCCCTTAACTTTATAACCAGACAAGTTACCATAAGCTGGAAAGTCATTGATGGTGCAAAATAACATAGCCCGCAATTTGAAAGTTTCATTTGAAAAACTATCAAATACATCAATTCCTTCATCCCACAACTTTCTTAAGTCATCAATCAACGGGCTTAGATAAACATCTATGTCATTTCCTGGTTGTTTTGGTCCAGAAATCATCATAGATAACATAACATGTTTCCTCTTCATGCACAACCAAGGAGATAAATTATAGATAATCAAGAGAACGGGCCATGAACTATGGTTACTACTTAAACTACCATATGGATTCATTCCATCAGTAGAAAGTCCAAGCCTAAGGTTTCTTGGTTCAATGCCAAAGTCTGGAAATAAAGTATCAACCTTCTTCCATTGCAAAGAGTCGGCTGGATGCCGAATTTTTCCATCACACTTCCTTTCTTCTGCATGCCATCTAATATTCTTCGCATCATTTAAATTACCAAACAATCGCTTAAACCTTGGAATAATTGGAAGGTACCATAACACCTTTGCTGGAGGACCCTTTGTGGTCACATCACAACCTTCATCATCACTCTTCTTCTTATAGCGTGATGTCATGCACTTGGGACATTTTTCTTTCTCTTCATTATCTTTCCAATACAATATGCAGTCATTAGGGCATGCGTGTATTTTCTTATATTCTATACCCATTGGACATAATATCTTTTTTGCCTCATAGGCCCGGTTCGGCAACATGTTTTCTTCCGGTAACATTTCCTTCAACAACTCTAACAATTGTGTGAAGCTTTTATCTGTCCAACTATTAATCGCCTTCAAATTGAACAATCTTAGCACAGCCGACAGTCGTGTGAAGTTTTTACAATTTGGATACAAAGGGATTTTACTGTCATTGCAAAGAGTATCATGTATATTTGCCCGTTGAAAAGAGTCTTGTCCAATATCACGGATCATATCTTCTAGACGATCACCCATCTCTACATCAAACTCTTCTTTAGGAGAGGCCTTTGGCGCGTCAGACAATTCACCATGCCATATCCACTTTGTATAATTTTGACAAATCCCGTTAACTCCTAAGTGTTCCCATACGATGTGAGCCTCTAAAGGTGCAATATTTACACACTTAGCACAAGGACAGTGAAATCTTCCATTACTTTCAGGAAGATTAGTTTCAGCAAATTTCAAAAACTCTAACACTCCTTTCTTATACTCCTCGGATAGGCGATTTTTTTGCATCCAACTACGATCCATAACTATGTAAAGAACAAAAAGAATTGTAGTTAAAAGATGCACTTACAAGTATAATACAACTAGTGTTTCTTATAAATAATACAACTAGTCTTGTGAGGAAACCATAATTTTGATCATAAATGTGTTAAGTTAGTGACAACTAAATTGACAACTAAAAACACAGTTAGCAAACTAATTTTACAAACTCAGAAGCAAAACTAGCGAACAACGCTGAATTATAACAACCACCTCCAATGAATTTCTCTCAAATTCAAGGACAAATTTTAGCTCAAAATATTATGACTTTGCTTCAGCAACCTAATATGAACATGAATATGAGTATGCCTGCTCCATATCCAATGCAGAATATGAACCAACAGTTACCTATGCAAATGCAGAGACCATATGGCATGCATCCTGTTCAACAACAACCTATGTTTGGCTTTCCTCCTAACCAACTGCCTCCTCATCCTATGGTCCCTCAAAATCCAACGTTTTCTGGAAATTCTCAGTTTGGTGTTGTGCCTGGAAATCAAGTCAGGCCACCGATTGCCCCAAATCCGGCAGCCGGGAACCCAAATGGTTTTGTATCAGGTCCTTTTCCATCTCAACAGTTACAAGGGAATACTTCTGTGCCACATAATACAAACAATGCTCAAAGTTCTGCATTTAGGAATTCACATTCACAGGTATTTTGAAACTGAATGTGTTTGTCTTTTCATTGCAGTGTTCTCAAATAGCGCGTTATAGCATTGTCGCGAAGTGAAGTTTTAACTAACCACAGTCGTTTAGTGATACATGATTTACTTTAGTACAAAGTGTTGTCAAATAGTGGTTATAGCCAGTGTCGTCTTAAACTTTCGGAGGCCCTGTGTAGCTTAGCCAGAATTTAACTCTAACAAATAGAGCCCTATTTTGCCAAGGTTTAGCAGTGATAAACATTTTATGCGACCCTATTTAGTCACGGGTGAACCTGCCTTGCACGCTCTCAAGTATGATCCTGACTATATTAGGGCCTTAGCACTAGTGTAGCAAAATTTGAAGTTGAATATACTTCTACTTTCTGTGATCAGCTATTGACAACATTGCTTTAATGTGTATTAGTCATGTTTATCAATTTGCTAAGGATTTAGTTTAATGCAAATCTGAATTGTCGCTGCAGGAAAATCCTAATAGCAATGTCAACACTAATTTTGCAAACTCTAACTGGAAAGGATCGCCAAACAATAACTTCAAAAACAAACAAAATAGAGGGGGATCTCAAGGAGGGTATGTTATTTTCTTCTCTTTTATTACTCTTGGTTTATTGCGATGACAATTTGATGACTTACATAGTTTTCCTGTGATTTGGAATCACTGTCTAATTCATGTAGGTTCCAGAAGTCTAAATTTCGTGATAACAACAAAGGAAACAGGAGAGCAGGGTTTTCAAAAGATCGTAAGGGTAGAGGTTTGAACTCTTCTACTTTGTATCGAGATGAAAACAATTTTCTGCTGTTAGACTAATGCTTGTGAGAAAAAAACAGGTCCCAACAATGAGAGAGCAGGAACTTTTGGTTTAAATTCTGAGGAACATCAGCAGCAACCACAAAGGTAGCTTTAACATTGTCCGACTTTCCAATAATATCTTACCAATCTTTTACTTCCTATCACTGCCTCTCACTCACCAATCATCCACCAAAATCTAATTTTCGTTACTTCTATAAGTTACAAGGTGAATCGGCAATAACTGATTCTCAAAAGTTCTGTTAATTGGTTCACAAGTTCCAATTCGCAGGTGGGAGAAGGGAATTAGGTTTCACTACTTCAGAGCTTTCACGATTTTGGTTCCGAACTTAAATTTTAAATAACCATCCAAATGGAACAGAAACCTCATTTGTGGTGCTGGTTTTAGTAATCATGTATTATTTCCTCATCAGGGTTTAGTTCGATCTTTGCACCGATAATATCATAACACTTACGCTTTTATTATTTGTCCTTCTAATCATTAGATCCTATTCTGCGACTTATTCTGAGCAAGAAATTCTACGATGGCGTGACGCACGGAGGAAGAATCACCCTTCCAGAGAAAAAAATGAGAAGGTTTCAAACAATCTACTCTATCTGCTTGTGTTTATTAAAATGTTATTGACTAATTAATAATAACCAAATTACTACTTGCAGACGCAGAGTGAACAATCGAAAGACTCCAAGTGCATTGATAGAGAGGTTTTACAAAGAGAGGTATACTTATTGATAGAGAGGTTTTGCGATACGCTAGTTTGTTCAAAATGTTGTCGGATAGCCACTATAGCATTATTGCATAACAAAGTTTGAATAAACGGCTATTTTCTGCGTTTCGCAGTCGACAACACTGCATAGTTTTGCAGATCTCGAACTTAGCATATATTTTTGTCATTGCAGCTCAAAGAGGTTTTAGCAAAGCAAGCTGAGTTGGGAGTTGAAGTTGCCGAAATACCTTCATACTATCTGAAGAATGCTGCAAATCAAGGCCTTCAGAGTGAAGAGAATGAAACCCCATTTACCAACAAAAGAAAATTCAAAAACAAGGCAAGAAGGAATCCAAACAAAAGGCGTCGGAACGGCAAGAAGCAGAAGCTGGCTGACAAAGATTTTTTAGAAAACAAGAAGAAGCCAACTTTATTACAGAAACTCTTGAGTGCAGATATAGTGAGGGATCAAAGCTACCTGTTTCAGGTTTTCAGGTTCATGACAGCGAATTCGTTCTTGAAGGATTATCCTGATAAGCCTCTGGTATATCCACCAGTTTTGGTAAAAGAAATGGGGTCTGAAGTTTATGATGGAAAAAAACATTTGCATGGCGGAAAAGATGTTGTTGAAGATGGTACCAAGGGAATAGTTGAAACACAACTTGTTGGGAAACAAGTTTATTACTAGAACAGATCAAAGAAGTATGAAAATCCTGATGGATCAATCACTGCAAACTTCTGAACAACAGACGTGGTTACAGAAATTTCTGGGGTACGATTTCAAGATTGAATATAGACCAAATAACTTACCAAATAGCTTACCATATGCAGACTCATGAACATAAAGAACAGGCATGCTCTGTTAAGCAGGCTTGCGACAAATCCAACAATCCTAATATAAAAGAACAGGCAGGCTCTGTTAAGCATGCCAGCAAATTCCAATGAAAATCCCATCTTGGAATTGTCGTTGGGCTTGGGAACTCGCGGAAAATGCCCTAAACGTTCAATCATAACATTGATACTACAATTTTAAATGAAAATCAAACAAGAAGCTGAAACATACTCAAACTGTTTCAGCATTACACAATCTGTGAAAGAGATCAGAATAATAGAACCATACGAAAATATACAAAAACTGTTTCAATGTTAATTCCAAACAGAACCAATGCACAAAACAATCAACACAACCAATGCACAAAACAATTAACACAACATTCAAAATCAACCATGTGTTCAAATATTATAGAGGCAGTGGGAAAAAGATTTACCTGATTGTCTCAAACTTGCAAATCAATAACCCGTTGTTGATGTTGCGTTATGTTTCTATGGAGATGAAAAAACCTTCTTCGATGAGTCGTCGAGCAGCTGCTAGTAGCTTTCGTAAAGATCGTCCAGCACAATGGTTAAAATAATTTTGATGAGTAAAGATCGTCCAGCACAATGGTTAAAATAATTTTGATGAGTAGATGAATGAAAACAAACGAATAAATGAATAAAGTACCTTCCAAGCGAGTTCGAAACTGATGGAATTAACGATGAAACTAGAAGAAACCCAGCAAAGAAAAGTAAGAACAACAACGAATGAATCAACTTTAATATCCAAAGCAGCGTAAAAGAGAGTATAGAAAACGGTAAAGAAGAATGATGAAGCCGTTGTGGGTTGTGAAGATTTCCGAGCAATCACGTTCTTTGTTCCTTTTTCACTATTTCTTGCACTTCATCGATGATGAAAAGTTTCTAAAATGTGAAATGAAAAGAAAATTTGGAACATGAGAAGTCATGGTTATATTTTAGGCGGTAATGATAAATTGTACTTAGGGTTTCCTAAATTTACACCCTATTTTAATATAACGGGTTTAATATAAATTTAGTCATTTATATTGTTATAGTTATACACCCTATTTTTAAATATAGGGTGTCTATTGTTATATTAATATTCCAAAATTTACACTCTATTTTAATATAACGGGTTTAATATAAATTTAGTCATTTATATTGTTATAATTATACACCCTATTTTTAAATATAGGGTGTCTATTGTTATATATTAATATTAAAATTTATTATTTTTTTAAGAAAATTTAAGATTAAACAAATAAGAATAATAAAAGTTATTGTTTAAGGCACGAATATTTTATTTTTATTTTTAAATTTACACCCTTTTTTTGAATATCAGGTGTAATATAGAGTTGATAATAAATAATATTTGAATTTACACCCGTTATTTAAAAATAGGGTGTCTATTGTTACGTACTAAAATTCAAAATAAGACTTTATTTACAAAACTGCCACCGCATTTGCTTTTTACACCCGTTTTTTGTAAAACGGGTGTAAATTTACAAATTATATTATTCTTTTTGTACTAGTGTTGATTCATAATTATATGCCATGCTTAGGTGATTTTGCCATGTTTTTTCCATTAGGTTAACCTTTCATTCAAATTGACTATTAGGTCATTGATCTTGTTAAATTGAAAATTCCTTTTCAATTTGTTTTGATGCATGTCTTGTTTAGATATCATTCCTATCATGTTCATGTGGTTAATGGTCATTAATTGTCCATATTGAATTCATTTCCATTTGACTAAATGATGCCTTTGAATATGATGAATTTTGATGCATGTTTCTATTTAACCTTGATTCGGTACTAACTTAATTTGCCTTGTGTGTTTACTTGGATCATGTGAGTTCAAGTTTAATCCATATTGTGTTCCCATTATCACCATTGCTTACACTTATCCTTTCCTTTGTATTGTTTGTTTAACATGAGGAAACCATGCCACTTGATTGTTTTAGGCATGGTACTTGGTTTATAACTTGTATTGTTCTCATTCCCTTTACTTGTATTGTGTGGTACCATCCCCCATTGCAGGTCATATGTTCCCCCTTTCCATGAAAGTGTAATAGCTTAGATTTACATTTCCTTTAATGCTTTCAAGTTTCAATGCACACTAACCAAAAAGATGAAATAAAATGATATAAGGACTCTTTTTCAAAAGACAAAAAGCACACTTGATCCAATGTCAAGTGTTTTCCGAATCAAATTCACTTCAAACCAACGTGAGTGCTTTGTCCAACATCAAGTATCTTATAATACCCCCAAACTACTACTACTCAAATACAACATACAATTGCATAATCAGAGTAAGTTAAAACATGCATACACGAGGGCATCACATTTACTTCTGCCAGAAATAACACATGCCATTATCACATACAAGTAACACGAATTATAAATCAAAACCAAATAACCAACATGCAAACTCAGACAGCGGAATAACATCTCTCTTCATAAATGGTAAATAGTGATGATTTCCATAAATCATCTACCACAAAATATCATTTTGGGCTCTAAGACCATTCAACATCAAAACCAACATATCCAAATAACAAGATAAAAGAGAGCACAATAATATCTCTCAACATCAAAACAAATACAAATAATCTCATAAACCCAAGTGTTACGTGACCAGGGCACTATAGACTACCTAGTCAAAACACAACAAGAACTAGCCTCCGAATCTAATCCTTGTGTGAAGCACCACTATCTCTGGTACCTGAGCGATATCGCGATAGAACATCATTCCAACAGAAGGGTGATAATTCAAATCATTATAGAAAAACATAATAATATGAAATGTATAACAAACATACATATATTATTAGAATTCGTCACGCTTCATACAAACATGCATCATATCATCTTATTAAAGGATCACATGTTTACCATCATACGACATGGCTCAACAATCCACAAGTATTCATTTAGAAATACTAAACGATGTACAAAAGTGATATTTCACAACATATCGATTTCATGTACATATTATCATCCATCATCATTTACAAATCATCATCAAATATGTATACAACTTTCACATGATTCCATAATGTATACAAGTCACAATTTCAATACATATATCACAAATATGCACACATATCATATCAACAACACATCAATAATTCATATCAAAAGGATCACCTAAAATTCACGTATATGCATATCTACCAAAATCATATCCACACAATCATATCACATAATCACACAAACAACAATTCACACCGACACGTGCGACTCAATGGGTGACTCAATGCGATATGCATGTGGATCCCATCCGTTATAATTTTCAACTTGCCGAGCGTCTCTCAAATAGACTAGATAACTATCTCTAAATCTCGATTCGTCCTTAAGCTTTCAAACCCTATTCGGCGTTAGGTTTGGGACAAGCAAATAATCTACGCGAGATTACCCAACATTGCCTCTTTCATAGACTCATGCTAGTGTAAGTGTGCAACAGCAACAAGACTCATGCAATTAAGACGATCGCAACCCCTTAATCATACATAAGCATACCACATCCAACATTTGCACAACATACACCTAACATGACTTCAATCCCAAACAATACATCAAATAGCATTCATCATCTCATCACAACACATTAACATAAAGCAAACAAGCCAATTCATGTTACTCATCAAATTCACCAATTCACATCATCACATACATAATTTCAAGTATTATGTTTCTTCACAAAATCCATCTAAAACCATCTAATACATGCCAAACAATAGAAAACATGTCATTCACATTCACCACACATACAACATACATCCATATTAGGATTCTTTTGATAAAATATTAATCTACTGTTATCAAAATAAATATCACGTTATAGATAATATTCTTAGCTTCGTAACGGTCCAAACGACACCTCAAACGGAGTTACGGTTCAAAAGTTGTTGAATTTACAAGTTTTTCAAAATGCAAAACCAGAAAATTTGCTGTAACGAAAATGCTGTCAAAAACCAGATCACTGTTGTTGCAAAAATGCTACTGTCCAACACAAATTTTCATCATAAAACCACATTAATACATCATTTTTCATGAAATAAATAGTTATACAACCCATATATATCATATAGCAACTATTAGGATCATAGAAACAAGATTCTAAGCTCCACTAATTTTCACCAAAATCCCAAATCAATTATTTTCAAGTGAAACTCAAATATGCAATTATACACCAAATCATGTTCTATACACACACCCATTTATGGAATTCAATATAGAAACATCATAGCATAACATAAACATCAATTTCATGGATTAAAACATAAACACATGTTAGGGTTTCTCAAAAATCAAAATCCTCAAATCCTAAGTTCATGATATCTAACCCACATACATTACATACATTATGTTTACCTATAACAACTTGAAATCCGCTCCTACCTTAGTATAGATTAAATCTCTAGGTCCTTCTTCTTCTAGTTTCCTCTTCTCCTCTTTCTCTTCTCTTCTCTTCTATTCTCTCTTCTTCTCTTGTTTTACAAAACTAACTCTAATCTCTAAAATCCTTACTATCTTTTTAACTCATAATGGGCTTAACCCACTTATCCATCCATTCTAATTAATTAGGCCCATTACTAGACAATGGTTATTTCTACTCATAAAATTCAATTATTCAAATAACACATATATTCAAATAATTCAAATAGTCACCAGAACACATATTTAATTAATTATCACACCAAATAATGATTAATTAAAATAAACACCTAATAAATAAATACGGAAATTAAATTGGGGTGTTACAACTCTCCCCCACTAGAAATATTTTCGTCCTAAAAAATTACCTCAAGCAAACAACTCGGGATATGAATCCCTCATCTGACTCTCAAGCTCCCACGTCACATTTTCACCAGCCGGTCCTCCCCAAACGACTTTCACCAAAGTGATCTCTTTACCACGGAGTTGTTTCACCTTGCATCCCTATCTGACACAATGCTAGATAGAATACCATGCAAGCTGACAATTTTCTCAATATACAACTTCGCAAGCCTCTCCATCGGATAATCCATTCTAATCGAAATAAAGTGAGTAGATTTCGTCAATTTGTCCACAATAACCCAAATAGCTTAACAATTACTCGGAGTCCTAGGTAAACCATAAACAAAATCCATAGAAATACTATCCCATTTCTATTCAGGAATAGATAACGGTTGTAACAAACCAGACGACTTCTGATGCTCAATCTTCAATTTCTGACAAATCAAACATGAATACACAAATTCCGCAATCTCTTTCTTCATACAAGGCCACCAAAACAATTTCCTCAAATCTTGATACATCTTAGTAGCACCAGGATGAATACTCAAACCACTACGATGTCCTTCATCAAGAATCCTCTTTCTCAAATCCAAAACATCGGTAACAAAAACTCTATCATGACACCTCATGATACCATTCTCATCAATCTGAAAATCACCACTTTTACCTTGATTGATCAACGTCAATCGATCTACCAAAACCAAATCAGATTTCTGACCTTCTCGAATCTCATCCAAAATTTCACTAGTAAGCTTCAACATACCAAGCTTCACTCCAAAAGAAGTCTTTTCACAAACCAAACTCATATCTCGAAATTGTTCAAACAAATCCAATTCTTGCACCATCAACATCGACATATGCAAATATTTCCTACTCAAAGCGTTGGCTACAACATTCGCTTTTCCAGAATGGTAATTCTAACCATCTCCTTTGCCTCATATTCAACTCTTTCTGATCGAACAAATACTTCAAACTCTTATGATCACTAAACACATCGAATCTCGACCCAAACAAATAATGTCTCCAAATCTTCAAAACAAACACAACAACAACTAATTCCAAAGCATGAGTCGGATAATTCCTCTCATGAACTTTGATTTGCCTCGAAGCATAGGCTACAACTTGTTGATTCTGCATTAACACACCTCCTAAACCCATCAAAGAAGCATCATAATACACAATAAATGGTTCTGATGGATTAGGTAAAATCAAAACAGGAGCAGTAGTCAATCTCCTCTTCAGCTCTTGAAAACTAGCTTCACACTGTGCAGTCCAAATGAAAGCTTGGCCTTTCCTAGTCAACTGCGTTAACGGAAAAGATAACTTAGAAAAGCCTTCAATAAACTTTCGATAATAACTTGCCAAACCAAGAAAACTATGAATCTCAGACACAGATTTCGGCACTTCCCATTGAGATATAACCTCAATCTTAGAAGGATCAACCGGAATACCACCACTAGAGATCACATGGCTAAGGAAACTCACTTCCTTCAACCAAAACTCGCACTTCGAATGTTTAGAAAACAACTGCTTCTCTTTCAATACCGATAAACTAATCCTCAAATGCTCAGCATGATCCTCTTCACTCTTCGAATAGATCAAAATATCATCGAAAAATACAACAACAAACTTATAGATATATTTATGAAAAATCCGATTCATGTACTCCATAAATACACCAGGTGCATTCGTCACACCGAAAGGCATCACCAAATACTCATAGTGTCCATACCTTGTTCTAAAAGAAGTCTTCTGAATATCTTCAGCTTTCACACGGATCTGATGATACCCAGACCTCAAATCAATCTCGCTAAACACACAAGCACTAACCAACTGATCCATCAAATCATCAATCCTCGGAAGCGGATACTTATTCTTGATAGTAACCTTATTCAGTTGTTTGTAATCCATATACAACCTCATAGTACCTTCTTTCTTCTTAACTAACAAGACAGGTGCACCCCACGGTGACACACTCTGAGGAATAAACCTCTTATGAAGATAATCCTCTAGTTGACTCTTAAACTCTTTCAACTCAGATGGTGACATTCGATACGGATCCATCGATACCGAACTAGTACCACGAATCAAATCAATCGTGAAATCAACTTCACGTTCAGGCGGAAAATGGCTAACCTCATCAGGAAACACTTCAGGAAAATCACGAACAAATGGAAATTCATCCATTGTGCCATTTTCACTAAGCTTCAAACTTGCCACCAACATAAACACTTCAGCACCATCTCCCACAGATTCATTCACTTGTTGAGTAGACAAGAATAAATCACCTTCCTTCTCTGGCTCAAGAAAAAGAACAACTTTCATAAAATAATTGATATAGACATGGTTGGCCCTCAACCAGTTCATTCCTAAAATAACATCAAGTTGACTCAATGGAAGACACACTAAATCAACTTCAAAATCTTTATCACAAATATTCAACGGACATTTCAAACAAACATATGAAGTAGGCACTGAACCCATAGCCGGAGTATCAATAACCATGCTTCCACGCATAATAGATAATTCAAGATTCAATCTATTAGCACAATCTAAAGAAATCAAAGAATGCAACGCATCGGTATCAATAATAGCAATCAAAGGCATATTATTAATAAAGCATGTACCTCGAACCAATCTCTCCTCAGCAGAAGTATCAGCACCGGACAATGCAAACACTTTCCCTTTGGCTTGCTCCTTCTTCGGCTTGTTGCACTTGATACTAACGTGCCCTTGCTCACCACAGTTGTAGTAAGTCACATTCGAACCAACTATGCAATCAAAAGATTTGTGACCTTGCTTGCCACACTTGAAACAAGTCACATTGCCCTTAGGACACTCGGGAGCACGATGTCCCTCAACACCACATCTGAAGCACTTGACAGGAGTGTGAGATCCTCCCCCACTCGGCTTCATACCATCACCAGCTTTCTTCTTACCATCATATGGCTTCCCTCGAAATTGCCCTTTTCCTTTCTTATCATGGAAGGACTTACAATGAGCAGCACTCTCACGACTATCCTCATCATAGATCCTACTCTTGTTAACCAACTCAAAAAATCTCGTAATCTGTTGGTAACCCATTGCCTTCTTGATATCAGGTCTCAAGCCACTCACAAACTTAAGACACTTGGATCTCTCAGCATTAGCAGTATTGTAATGGGGACAAAATTTGATCAACTCCTCAAACTTTGCAGCATACTCAGTTACGATACCATTACCTTGCTTCAACTCAAGGAATTCAATTTCCTTCTTTCCATGAGCATCTTCTGGAAAACACTTCTCTAGAAAAGCATCACAGAAAAGTGCCCAAGTCACTTCAATGCCGTCCTCATCAAATATCGGAACAGTGTTGCGCCACCAATCCTCAACTTCTTTCTCAAGAATATGAGTGCCAAACTGCACCTTCTGCGCATCTGAACAGTTCATAACTCGAAAGATTTTCTCAATCGCCTTCAACCACTCTTGAGCTTTATCAGGTTCATAAGCTCCTTCAAAATTTTGCGGATTGTTCCTCTGAAACTTTCCCAAAGCACATAACTCATCAGCATCACGCTTCTGATCACCAACATTCATTTGTGGAATGGCACCAGCTAACAGGGTCAATGCTGCCGTAAGCGCATCATCATTCCTTCCAGCAACCATCTTCTTGCTACACCAACCAAACAACTACGACAACAAGGATTGATAAACAAACCATATCGATTGTGTCATACACACAAATCAGATACACAAATAACCGACCGTGCTCTGATACTACTAATTTAACACCCCCCAAACTACTACTACTCAAATACAACATACAATTGCATAATCAGACTAAATTAAAGCATGCATACACGAGGGCATTATATTTACTTCTGCCAAAAACAACACATGCCATGGTCACATACAAGTAACACAGATTATAAATCAAAACCATATAACCAACATCCAAACTCACACAGCGGAATAACATCTCTCTTCATAAATAGTAAATAGTGATGATTCCCATAAATCATCTACCACAACATATCATTTTGGGCTCTAAGGCCACTCAACATCAAAACCAACATATCCAAATAACAAGATAAAAGAGAGCATAACAATATCTCTCAACATCAAAACAAATACGAATAATCCCATAGAAATAACGCAGAGTGGATTTGTTCGTAATTATGCAAAAAAAAAATGAGTAAGGCATATTTTGGTCTCAAATGTTCTACATAAATAAGGTTTTGGATGAGAAAAGTAGGTGTTTGTTTAAATATTTATACTAAACAACATATAATTAAACTATTTATTTATTAATATTTATAGTAAACTTTATAAACAATGCGATTTTGGTTTATTTTAAAATATGAAATAGAATTGATTTAGGAAAACTTTAGCTTGGGATATTCTTGTTCAGGATTGCCCAAAGCCCAACAAAATCAATCCAGCAATAAAGTTCTAACCCAAAGTATCATCACCGAAGGACATCAAACATGTAAAACTTGATAGAAGGGATCACACATGATATGGGCTATTCGTCCATCAACCACCATCAAATATGATCAAATGGCCCCACATAACATGCACTAGATCAAAACGAGGACAATTTTAAACTTTCACCATAAAGAAAACTTATGAAACGCCAAAATAGGGATTCACTCGTTCTCACTTTTACAAATTACATCTTCTTGAGCTAATCAAATGAGATATTTTAGTGCTAACCTTGCATATCAATCATGCTCCACCGCATGAAATACTCGTCCAACTGCATTAGAAGAACTCTCTCTCTCTCTCTCTCTCTCTCTCTCTTCTCTCTCTCCTCTCTCTCTCTCTCTCTCTCTCTCTCTCTCTCTCTCTCTCTCTCTCTCTCTCTCTCTCTCTCTCTCTCTCTCTCTCTCTCTCTCTCTCTCTCTCTATCTATATATATATATATATATATTATATATATATATATATATATATATATAATATATATATATATATATATATATATTATATATAATTATATTATATATATATATATATATATATATATATATATATATATATATATATATATATATATATATATATATATATATATTAAAAAGGCTTTTCTCAAGTGACATAAAATTTTATTATGATCCATGTATATAGAAGTTATATATTAAACTCAAATAACGATGGTGAACGGTACTCAAATTCGCTTGTATCTTGAGCTCAAATTCATTGAACTTAATCTTTCCTCCATTGTAAATCGATGGTGAACGGTACTCGAGATTCACAATCATTCATTTATGTCTATAAGGTAGGAGATAGTGGAATTCATCTTTGATATCTTTGAGGGAGTAGAAATCAGTGAGCTTAAACGTTCTCCCGGTGTAGAGTTGGAGAAGGAGGCATTTGCGACATACCAATGGATGTTTATTTGTGACATTTAAGACATTTTCAGTTTGTGTGAAATAAACATAAGAGCGCCTAAACTTATAGAAGGCAAAGATCAATATGGACCAACCCGCCCGAGAAATGTTACCAAACCAACTAAGAATGTAGAGCGTTGTCTTTAAATTTGTGTTCCAAAACTGTGATGCTCCGACCAAATGTTGTTTGTATCTTATTATGCTGGTTTTGAATCATGTGGTTCACGAAGTTCCAGTCTCTACACAAATCCTCCCTACTATTTCCCAACCAATTTTTTAAAGTAGCATGGGCAGACTCAACTCTGTTAGTTTTTATATTTCCAAGGTGTCTAACATTATCAGTCCACACACAAACTATCTTCTCCTTCACCTAGTCAGAATTGTGCCCTCAACATATTTCAACAAATCTATATACGTTTCACGCACTTTCCTAAAATAAATAACGAAATCGACATATAGTTCTTTTGTGGAAGAATTTATTATATGATTCCATGCATCCATTATTTTTTCCAAAACCACAACCACACCTGCCTTCACCATTTTCCATCTTTAGACTCTATTTGTTTCGTCCCTACCGTGGGTTTAACCCGACTTCTCACATTATTTTTTATGTAATACCTACAAAGTAATGCATAAGAAAAAGGAAATACCTTTGCAACCGAATTCATCAATGCAGTATCGCGGTCGGTAACAATCGCTTTAGGCATTTCACCTTATACCTTCAACAGTATTTGACACGACTCTAATGCCCAAATAAAATTGTCCTCTTTTTCACACTAAAAAATAAAAACCAACAAAATATGTCTTTTTAGTTGAGGTGACACTAATCATCTCCAATAATGGGAGTCTATACTTGTTGGTCTTGTAGGTTGGATCAAGTATGAGCACCATAGGAAACATGTTGAACGAATTTAGGGAATCAGGATGAGTCCAAAAAATATGTCTAACAGTAACTCCATCATCGCATGTTCGGTACCTAGACACGTAACTGCTATCATCCAACATTTTCAAGAGTTATTGCATCTCAGTTCTATCCCCCCAAAGCGCCTTATTAGTGAGGTATCAAATATTATACACTTGCTTCATATTTGATACATTTCTGGGTCATTTTCGTTACAATGTCGCGAGTATATTTTTCGGTTGAACAAGATTTAAGGTCATGTCAGTAACACATTCCTTCTCTTCCTACTTGAGCCGACAGACACTAGGATAACCGACTAATTTTAAACACAAATCATGGTTATGCAAACCACACATCACATTAAATCTCGAATTTTTGTTTTCCAACTTCTAACCACGAATCTTAAACGGACAATCATATTTTCTTGTATCGATTTTGTCTCTTTTAAAATTCTAGAGAGAAGTTCTATATTTCCCGCTTCTTTCGCAAATCATTGTCACAAAGACGCATCTTTTATCTAAACCATTATAGGACCTTCCAATAACAAAACCAAATCCAAGTTTAGAGGCCTCCATACGAATCCATTGAAGCATTTGATCACAAGATTCAAACTCTTGCTTGTTTTTAAAGTCGTTTCCAACATGTACCGCCTTCACAACAACACCTTGAACATTCGGAGAAACAATCACACATTGGATATTCAGATAAACTACCAACACCTTGGACATTCGGAGAAACAACTTATTTTGGGAAAACATCGGGGTGCACCATATCTAATGAAAACAATTAAAACTATAATATAACATAAGCGCTACTATTGCTTCAGAATGACTTCAAAAATGAACACAAACAAATTCTGGAAATGCATCTCCGAATAAGTTCATATACGTTCTAGAGATACATTTCCGGACACGACATAACTTTTTTCAATAAAAATGAAATATTAATGTGAGCAATGCAGAGGAAAAAGAAGAATCTTAACCTGAAGTTCTATCTTCTTTTTCTTCTTATGATGTGATGAACCAAAAGGATGGAGATTTGAAGTGGAAAAATGGATTGAGAATGAAGGGTTTTTAGGATGAAGGATTTGGTTGAAAGCACACTATGTCCACAATGTTGTTGTGTGATCATTTTTCACAAAACCATCATATCCTTCCACATTGTTTTGTATGCCAAACTTTGCGTCATTTTTGACATTTTTAACACTGTTATTAGATTTTTCAATTTTCTAGTATCATATACAGTTTGGTAAGGATAGGTTCTCTGTAAATCAATCTTCCTACAAAAAAAAATATATACAATAAAATATAAAAATATTTAAAATTAATATAAAATATGTTTAAAGACATATGATGAGTAACTGTCAGCAATAACCATCCAAACAATTAAATTGATCATTATATATATTAGTACAAGCATAAGCTTAACACACACGCAAAAAATTCAACAAAAATAAATCACGAGTTAAAAACAAACAAACCACAAAAGAATATGAATACTGCATGTGGCGTGCACATTCACAAGCATGCATGTTTTTATTATTCAAACATAAAAATAAGAAGACTAAATCATTAATGCTCAAATTGGAACTGGATCAACAAGCAGAAGTTTGATGTATGACTTCATGAGTCCTTGTGAATGTGTGTAGTTATCTTTATCTTTGTAAAAAACATCCATAAAACGTGAAAAATTGAGAGCACGGGTGATAAAAGGCATTGAAACTTCAGTTGGCATAAGACATTCCTCATTTATATCTTTTCAAGTATTTTCAATTCTCTTTCTACATTCTTCGATAGCAACTTCCTTAGACATGCCATTTTGCTTCATAATGCAATCCAACAAGGAGCAAACATGTCCTCTTTTATGCTCAAACTGTGAGTCAAGATAAAAATTAATGCAACTATTTATATGAGAAGTTAAACTTCACTTTTATATTTACAAACATAAAAGATACCTCACTAGAAACAATATCATCCATTAGTCTACAATGAGTTGCAACAGCATTAACCATTTTTGGTTTATTTGATACCCATTTGAAAATGTTCTCTGTAGCTGTGTCACCCATGCCAATGTAAGAACATGTTACCAATAAATATATACAACATGATATTTTTGAAATGTTCAAATACTCTTCTGTTGTTGGTACATAGTTATTGTTAAGCCATCTTGCTTCAGTCATATATGCTTGGACTACCATTTTAAACTGCCATCAACACAAAATATCATAAAATTATATTCTACACAATATGACTTGACACATTAATGAACCAACTATATATTAAAAGGCAAATTTTAATGCAATTTTGATCCTTATATTTTTTTTCTCTATTTTAAAATCGGATCTATTAGTCTCTCCATTTTATTTTTTCCATAATTTTAATCTCGTCGAAATTGTGACTTAAATTTAATGACATGACAATTTATTTGATGACGTGTCCATGTCATATTTTATTATTTTGATTTGATGATTCAATTTTTTTTTAATTAAAATATAAATATTTATATTTATAAAAAAATAAAAATAAATTAAAAAATATAAATTATATTTTATTCTAATAATAATATATATTGTTATAATTTAAAAAATTAAATTACCTTAAATAGCTATTTTAAAATTATTTAATTTATTTCTTGTGATTCGTATTTTAAACCTTTTAAAACAATTGGAGCAATATATTCTTCTTTATTTACAGCACATCCTTCATTCATTGTTTGAGCATTTTGGTTTATTCTGATTTACTGTTTGAAACCTAAATCTAAAGGAAACAAAGAGGCAATGAATTAGGTCAGAACATTTGTACAAATACATAATTTCATTGTTTTTGGTGAGATATGAGGAGAGGATGTTATCTACTTAATAGAAAACGAATTAAACTAATTTTAATAAGACTTATAATAGTAATTTAAATCTTTGTTGCTTAAACGAATGCGTTTGCTTGTGTTAGATTTTTAGTTTATACTTGTTTGTTTTAATTTTAATTTTTTAGAATGAGGAGAAGATGAAGATCATTGAGAAGATGAAGAAAATGTATTGAAAAATAGGCTTAATTTTAAAAGCATATTAAGAAAATTATTTTGAAAAAAATAATCATTACAAATTCACAGTAATTTAATTAACTGTTTTTTGTTTATTTAATAAATAAAATAATTTATATTATTTTAAATATAAAAATTAATTATAAATCAACAAAGAAAAATGATAAAAATTGATATTTAATTAATGTGTGTAAATATAATAATGATACAGTATCAAGTAGATTATCGTGTCAGTAAAATTTAATCTCAAATTAAAATGGGATTAAAATCTTGAAAAAAATATATAATAGAACTATAAAAATAACTGAATTTTTATAATGGGGGATCAAATTTTTAAAAAAAATATGAGTACTAAAATTGCAATTAAATCTTAAAAAATAGTTTAAAGAAAAGGACAAACCCATACTTCTTTTATGTAGTATTTAAGTGTAAAGGGTCTTCCTTCTTTTGTCATATCTTGTTCTATTTCTTCCGAAGTCTCCAAGATTGTTCTATAAATTAATTTCATATATTCAGGAAGATTGTCCAAATTCTTAATATCCCACCTGAAAAACCACATTTATATCCATTGAAGAGAAGAAAATGTGATGAAAATCTATGTTTTAAATTATGATGTATGAGTAAACCTTTCAATTGCCTTGGTAAAAAGTTCTAGTTCATCAATAGTACCATGTGCATCATAAATATCATCAATTATTGATAATATAGCAATTAATTTCATCATTATTTTCCTTGCTTGAGAAAATTGGGGTTCAAAATACACTGCTAATATCCAAAAGCAACATTCCACAATCCTATCTCGTGCGAAAGAGAATTTTCTAGGAACATCCAATCCGTTCCACCATCTGTAATTAAAATATTAAAAAAAATACAATAATGTTAAGTATATGGATTAGTCTTTGATATTTTATGTTTCAATATAAAAAGAGTGTCAATGGAATAGTTACTTGCAAATGTTTCCAAGTTCCTTTTGATGTAGAGTTTGGAGTAAATTAAAATCTAATTTAGCTAAAGTGAGAAAAATTTCAATATGAGAAGGGTCTTGCTCGTAGATAGAAATATAGCGTCGTGCCTCTAGCCTAGGCAAGTTCTTATGGAGAGCCTGCTTTAAGGTATGTTTGACTTGTGTTGCAAGAAAAGGGCTTAATTGAGTAGCAATGGATTCAAGGTTGGTGGAAGTGAAAGCCAATGCTTCTTCCAATATTTCTTCTCCATGAATCATCATATGTGATGCTTCATACAAGCTTATCATTCCTTCAATATTGGTGGTAAGTTTTCTATTAAAGTTTCCTTGATCGTCCTTGTATCGGGTGAACACATCTGATTTGTTTAAAAAAATTAACAAATTAGACTAATTAGAAAAATTGAGAAAAAATTATATTTATTTTCTATTTTAAGTGTTAGAGATGAAAAATAATTGAGATATGCATAAACCAAATGTTTTTTTTTACATTCTTCTTCTATTAAATGATTAAAAAAGTTATAAATGAATTTGAGTCATGCATACTTGAGGAAACACGAAATCCTTGTTGTCTCAACACCCTAAAGAACATAGCAATAGAGCAAACGTTGTCTTCAAGAATTATTTCTTCATTTTCAACATAGTTTTTGAGAATATGTTGCATAACTTCACCAATCTCGTGTTCAAAATGATAGCTGAAACCCAAACGACATATTGAATCAATCAATTTGACTTTTAATAATTGATTTTCAGTTTTTGTGAGAAGCATCTTTCGCACTTCATCTTTTAATGTTTCAATTTTTGCTTCAATATTCTTATCAAGTTCCTGCATATATGTGTTTGAGAATAATAAATTATAATTAAAAAAAATTCATCATAAAATGATTTGATAAATCTAATCTTTGTTCGAATGGATGAACTATATAGTTGTATATGATTTTCTTTGATAAGTCTAATAAGGAGTGAGTTTAAAGTTGGCTCTTTTAGGAAATTTAAATAAATATTGCTTTATTTACATCTATTCTTGTTTGAAAATTCTTTTATTACTTCATTTTCATTTTATTATTATTTGAAAATTCTTTTATTACTTGATTTTCATTTATTATTGTTTGAATATTACATCATTGAATAACAAAATAATATTGCAAAAGAATATAGAAGGCAATAAGTGAAAATATATACGCACCATTGATTCAGAAGCATATTGAATGAAATATTGTCCCCAAATGTTAGAGTGATAATCAGCCAGATTTCTTTGCAATTCAGATTTGGCAGACATACTTAGGTGTTGAAATGAATGAATATGTTTTATGATGGCTAACTCCTTCTTCAGCTCTAAGGTTTTGGTTGAGAAGGTTTTGGTTGAGAAAATAAGTGTTTGTTTAGATATATTTATACTAAATAATAATGAAATAAACTATATTTTTTATTTTTTATTTTTATATTGACATTTATAAAAAAAAACATCATAAGTAGTGCATAGTTGATTTGTTTGTAATGTGGAAGATTATTGATTTAGAAAAAATTTGGCTGCAAAATACTCTTAAAAAATGAATGGATATGCTTTATTAACGCCTGACTCCTTCTTAAGATCTAATATTTAGGTCGAGAAAATATAGTTTAGTTAAATTAGTGTATGTTTTGTATCCAAGGTTTAATCTATGGCGGCTATATTTCATAGTTTATTAATATAAATTAATTGTTGATATTTATAAATCAATAAATTAAAAAATTAAAAAATTTAAAATTATAATTTATTTTGATATTTATAACAAACACAAAGTTTATTTGTTTGAAAAAAAATGATTTAAGTAAATTTTGGCCTAGAATATTCTAAAAGAAATGAATGGATAAGAAAATATTTGGCCTAATCCTTTACATCTAGTACTCTAAAATAATGCAAAGTTGGTATTTATGTTGATATTTATAGTAGACATAAAAATAATGCAAAGTTGGGTTGTTTGTAATGTTAGATGGAAAATTGATTAAGGTATATTTTGGTCTCAAATACTTTAAGAAATGAATGGACATGCTTTATTATTGTGTAACTCTTTCTTTAGCTCTAAGATATTAGTTGAGAAATATATTGTTTAGATGTTTATACTAAACAAATTAGAATTAGATTATACTTTTATAATGATATCTATCATATAAGAAAAATTTGTGTTCTGGAAATTACCATAATATCCTTCAGTCTTCCACGCTTCCATGTCGTCTATTTTTTCAACACATCGTTACTTTAATTTTTGGCACTCCATGTTATAAATTAGATGTTTCAACTTTGTTTTATTTCTGCTCTTCCATTTCCTTTTCTTCATCTTTCTTTCCTCTCCACTCTCTCTTTCACCATTTATGTCGCACACTCCCTCTTTCATCAACTCTCTTTTTCACCATTCATGTCTTACACTCCCTATTTTATCAACAAAAAAAATCTCTATTTTTTCCTGCTTACTAACTTTATTGCCTTTTTTTCTGGTTTTACTATAGTTTGAAACGGCTTAGACAGATCCGAAATCGAAACAATCTGATTTGAAATCAAAACCACCATATCTTATTGTTAATTCTCTGTTTTTATGATTGGTAGTAATTTTGGTAAAACTAACTTAACAGTGACATGTTGAACAAGATGTCCTAACATGTGGATCCGACATCTTGTCTGAAACAAGTTTTCTCTTGGTAACGGTTGATTGATTAACAGATTATTGGATATTTTAGGAATATTAAGTAATCCTATGTGGCATCCAAGATTGAGGAATCAGAGATTCTATTTGAATTTAAGTTATTTTGTTTTCTAAATGTTGAGACATTTTAGGAAACTTTTGATTATTGACCTAACTTTGTGCAGTTATCTCGCTACGCATATGAAGCCCAAATCCAGTCCAAGTTGTGGTTATATATAGAATGCCTCAAACCTAATTGGAGCACAAATCAAATATTGTTTTAGTGAGTTGTTAGGGTTTGAGTGTTCTTGTTAATTGTTAGCCTCTCTAATATCGTCTTGATATAAGAGTAGGACTATCTCTATTGAGTTGTAAGTTCTGTCAATCACTCATAAGCTTTTAAGCATTGAGTGATTGTGTGTTTGTGAAGTGTAACTTCTGGAATTTTTGTAATTGTATTAATTCATCACTGTTGTGATTGAAAGGGAAGTGATAAGGGTCTCATATCTAGCTGTGTCTTAGATAGAAGTTAAGCACGGGTAGTGATTAGGGAGTAGATTGTAAATTGGAGACAGCTTGTTGAAGGTCTACAAACTGATACTATTTAGTGGATTTCCTCCCTGGCTTGGTAGCCCCAAGATGTAGGTGTTGTTGTATACCGAACTGGGTTAACAACTCTTTGTGTTCTGTTACTTTTTGTTCTCATTTCTGTATGTTATATTGTCATTTTGTGTTTTGATCAGATATGAGTGTCTCGGCATCTCTTAGGACATCTGATATCTGCATACCAGGATTTCAATTAGTATCATAGCATGCATCCTGCTTTGTGTCTGGGTGAGATTTAGGGATGATACTTTCTGGTACAATGGACAAGGAAGGAGGATTTGTGAACAGACCACCCGTTCTTGATGGAACCAACTATGACTACTGGAAAACTCGTATGGTGGCCTTTATTAAATCCATGGACAACAAGGCTTAGAAATCTGTGGTCCAAGGATGGAATCCACCAATGATTTGAGATAAAGATGGTAATATTACTGATGTGCTAAAGGATGGGGAAGACTGGGATGATGAAGATGATAAATTAGCTCAGGGAAACTACAAAGCATTGAATGCCCTGTTCAATGGAGTGGACAAGAACATCTTCAGACTGATAAATAATTGTATTGTTGCTAAAGATTCTTGGGAGATCTTGAAGACTGCTCATGAAGGAACCTCTAAGGTAAATATGTCAAGACTTCAACTTATTACCACAAAGTTTGAGAACTTAAGAATGAAGAAGGATGAGAGCATTCATGACGTTCACATGAATATCATTGAGATAGCCAATGTCTTAAGGGCTCTAGGGGAGAAGATGTCAGAAGCTAAGTTGGTCAGAAAAATCCTCAGAGCTCTTCCAAATATATTTGACATGAAGGTAACTGCTATTGAAGAATCCCAAGATATAAACAACATGAAAGTTGATGAACTTATGGGAACTCTTCAGACCTTTGAATTATAGATCAGTGAAAAATATGAAAAGAAGAAAAGCACAACCTTTGTTTCTAATGTTGAAGACTTTGAAGATGAATGTGACCTGGATACAGATGAAGGGATATATAATGTTATGGTATTACTTGGAAGACAATTCAACAAAGTGATGAAGAAGATGGACTGGAAGACAAGATCAAATGTCAAGAACAAGTCATTCGACATCAACAAAAATCAGGATTTTGGGAGAAGGGCCAAAACTGAAGAAAATACTAACCAAGGAAAAGGAATCCAATGTCATGGATGTGAAGGGTTTGGACACATAAGAGTTGAGTGTCCCACTTATCTCAAGAATCAGAAGAAGGGTATGTCTGTGTCATGGTCAGAAGATGATTCTGAAAGTGATCCTGAAGTGGAACCTGCTAAATAGGTTACTGCCTTGACTGGAATTTGTGATTTTGATGAAGAATCAGATTGTGAGGAACTCACTATTGAGGAACTTGATGATTCTTACAAGGAGTTGTACCTCAGAAGAGAAGAAGTGTGTCAACTGGGAGAAGATCAAAAGAAAGTTATTGCTCAACTACAGGTTGAAAAAGTGGAGCATCTATCTATCATCTTTGATCTAAAGGATGAAGTTGTATTGCTCAATTCAAAACATGACAATATGATTAAGTCTGTAAGAATGCTTAACAATAGTTCTGATGTGCTGGATGAGATTCTTCAAACTAGTAAGAATGCTGGAAATGTTCAAGGTATTGGTTATGATAATCAAGTTGTGATGTACAAAGGAAAAGGTTCTGCAATGAATTTTTTTTGACCTAAAAGAAAACATGAACAAAATATGTCAAATCAAATGTCCTAACATCAAAAAAGACATCATGATGATTACTCGGGAGGCAAGACCCAAAGATGGAAGTGTCATCATTGTGGGAGGTTTGGTCACATAAAACCCTACTGCTATAAACTATATGGCTATCCCCAACCTGCTTCATAACCCAGAGGAAAACAAACTATTGTTAAAGCAAAGAAAAAGTGGATTCCCAAGAATGGTACGTCTGGACTCATAGCTCACACCTCCCTTTGAGCCTCTGCTAGAAAGGATTGGTATTTCGATAGTGGCTGTTCTAGACACATGACTGATGTCAAGAAATTTTTGGTGGATGTTAAATCATATTCCACTAGCTATGTCACCTTTGGAGATGGATCAAAAGGATAAATAAAGGGTGTTGGATAGCTGGATTAGGGGGAGAAGAAGTACCCTTGTGCATTTGTGTGTCTTACTAGTTGCATCCATAACTAGTAATTCTGTTTTTGTTACACATATTTAGGGGGGAGGAGAAGTACCCTTGTGCATGTGTGTATTACTAGTAGCTATATCTAGTAATTGTATTTGCTTCTGTTGCTGTTTAAACTACTGTTATGTTATTTTACTGCTGATAGTTTACCTTGTGAACAAAAAGGACAGATATATGTTTTAGCCAAAATTTTCCAAAGGGGGAGTTTGTTGATTCTAAGTGTTGGCAGCAATTTTGGTAAAACAAAGAGTGTTCACAAGATGTTATGTGTGATGTCTTAACATGAGATATCCTATGTACCTGCTGGAATTCAAGAACATGTTCATGCAGGATTGTTTCAGAATGCCATATACAATGTCATGGCTTCTGATATTGGATGTACCTGCTGGAGCTTAAATGAAAGACATGTTCATGCAGGATTGTTTCAGATGACATACACAAGGTCATGGCATCTGATATGGTTTTAACCTGCTGGAAGTTATAAAAGGAATTATTGGATTATGCAGGATTTTTCCAGGATGTCAGACCCGATGTCATGACATCCTGTACACAGAACATTCAGTGTGAATGTCTGGTGTTTTGTGATTGCACAATTAATGGCAATCTATGTATGATTGAAGATCTGATTAGCTGGCGCATTCAATCATGGATTGCAACCTGATTTACTTATTTTCCAAGGAGATCTAACCAGCTGTTATAAAAAGATTTGATTGGAAAATAGATTTAGGGTTTTCAAGATGTCCAAGCCCAGCTGAAAGCTTCTATAAAAAGGGACTTAGAAAACCTGTTTAACAACACAACCAATACTGAGCGAAATATAGAGAGAGAGCTAGGGTTTGTGTCTGTTTAGTCGTAAGACTTGTAAGCCATTCAAGTCATCTTTTGATGATTGAATTGGACTGATTTGTGGTTGTAATTTGTCACTCTAAAGTTGTTAAGTAAGAGTGTGTGTCTACTTGGTCAAAGCTGTGAAGAAAGATCAAGTGTGTGTCTTCTTGATCAAAGTTGTTAAGCAAGATCAAGAGTGTGTCTTCTTGATTGAAACTGTGAAGTAAAATCAAGAGTGTGTTATTGAAAAGTGTTTTCTTTTCTCAAGGGATTGTTGTTTAAAATCACAGGTGTGATTGTAGGGAAGTGAGTGGGTTCTCATATCTAAGAGTGCTTAGGTAGAAATTGCACGGGTAGAGATTAGGTGAGAAAGACTGTAACTTGTTGAAGTGTACGGAGAGTCTTTGAACTGATTCTATTTTAGTGGATTTCCTTCCCGGCTTGGTAGCCCCCAGATGTAGGTGAGTTGGACCGAACTGGGTTAACAATTGCTTGTGTCTCTTGCATTACTATTCTTTATCTTTATCCTGTTTGCATAACTCAGATATTAGTGTCGTGACATTACCTTCGACATCTCATATCTGATACTAGAATTTCAATATGGTTTGCTTGGATATTTCTTATGTTTGTTGCTTGCTAAAGTCCAAAGGAAAATGGGTTTCTATATGACATTCTTGTCTGTTGGATTTTATCCCATTGGTCAGATCTTTTCAACTCTTAACTTTTAATTTTTGTTTAGGATAATCCCTTAATCTCCTCCCACTTCTTAAATTTCAAAATCTCTCCTTCTTTTCAAAAACTTTCTTTGTTTGTGTTTTCCAACTTAGACATGTTTTAAAGATCAGAAACTTTGGCCTTATGCCATTGAATTTTGAAACTCTTTCTTAAATAAAACTTGTAAATGAACTTAACCATATTGACTTTAACTTCAAAAAGACAAAAAGAACTAAGAACCCCACTCAAATATTTGGCCTTTTGTGCCTTTTTCTTTTAAAATTTTGTTAAAATCAATCCATAAACTTCTTTGAAATTTTTACCATGAACTACGAGGTTTTGATCCCTCATATTTATGTTGGTACGTAGGCAAAAGACCGAAGGTCTTGTCAAACACAAAAATATAATTAATATATTCTTTTCTCCCCCCCCCCCCCCCCCCCCCACTATATTTTATCAAACATCATTTAACCAAATCACTTGCACACAAAAAGGGCTCGCTATAAGTACCTAGGACACTTTGGGTGCTAACACCTTCCCTCTGTGTAACCAACCCCCTTACCTGTAATCTCTGACATTTTATTAGTTTTAATTTGAAAACTTCTTATCTTTGGGTTTTGTTCATAATTTTTCCATTTTCCTTTGGAAATAATAAAATCACGATGGTGACTCTGGTTTTATTGACGTCAAGTTTATCCATAACTTAATGGTCATGAATTTACCGCTTCAAAAATTAAGAGGCGAAACTTCTAGGGAGTAATCCTCAGTGGGTTTCGCCTACTTTTTGTGTGTATATATTTGTATATTTGATGTTGTTTGTATATATTGTTGTGTGATACTCTGTCTGTTGTGCTTGGTGATCTCTGTGTGGTGAGATAAGTTCTAACCCGAACTTGAGTGCAATCTAAGATAAGAGGGTGGTATAGTCATGTTGACTTTGAAGGAGTAGTCCTGAAAGAGTTTACATGAGATTCCCCACTCAGTGGAGACCTCTTTATAGTTACTAACATCACACGAGTAATTCGTGGATAGCCATTACTTTCTCTAATTTGGGGGTCCGAGAAGCTGAGGACCGTAGAACATTTAACCCAACTTGGCATATTTAGGATGTAGTGCGGAGACTGTTCAAGTGTAGACTTGATAACAGTTATTACGTGATCCTACACTCACACGAGTTTCTCTTGAGAATACTATGGGTTGATGAGTCAGTCATCTTAACCTATAATATCTGATAGATGGGATAACGACTCTGGGAACTTTTTAGAACATGATCTACAAATTTTTATCCTTAGTACACTCCTTAACCAAGATGTAGAGGAGTTGGAAGATGCACTTGCCAAGATGAAGCAAGAGAGAGATTTATGGGAAGAGTGATTCCATGCTTTGAACCAAAAGCATGAGGAGTTGCAGCTTGAGTCGAAAGACAAAGATGCACTTATTGAGATTCTTGAGGATTGTGTAGTAAAGAGACAAAGAGAACCAGATGATTTGTTTTCCTCTAGTATGCCTCAGCCTTCCGGTGCTTGGAAGAAGATTGTTGATCAGCTTGTCCTCGAGAAGTATCAGATGAAGACATCCTTTGAGTCCGAGATTTGATGCATCCGAAGGAAGTATGCTCCCTTAGCTAGATCATCTGATGCAGTTGCTAAGGATCCTTAGGATGACATTTTCCTTTTCTCTTGTATTTGTATTTTGGTTTCTGAAATTATACTCAGTGTAATCCTTCCAATTTTATGAATAAAAAGAGATTTTATGGTCAATTGAATTGTTATTGTTAAATATTATGATATTTGCAAATAAGACTTCATATATTCCTTGAAATTAAAATCAAAACATTGCATTTCATGCATCATTTGTATAACAGGTTTCTCCCGCCAGGTGTCTTATCCGTTATTCTTTTGTGTATCAACTAAGCTGACTCATCCTTATAACACCCGAGCTAATCGATTGAAAAGAATGGAGCACCTCAAACAAGAGAACATAGAACTGAAGGACAAGATCGCCAGACTCACAACCCTAATGGAGTCTATGATAGATGCTCATAATCAACAGTCTCCAACTCCTCCTCCTCAGAGGACTGTCATCTCAGAGATCACCTCATCAACTATGCATGTGGCGGCTAGCCAGTCTGTTCCTGCCATGCCAGCTGGATTCCCGTGGGGAATGCCACCCAATTTTGTGCCTGAAGGGTATGCGCTTACATTTGCTTCTGTGCCGACATCTAGCCCGGTCCTGATTGTGCCTCCTCCTATTGTTCATACTCAACCTCGTGTTGAGGACACCATTTACCACTCTGAGTCGTCTGAAGGTCCAGATGTTTATGAGAAGATGGATGAAATGAAGGATTAATTTCTTGAGCTACGCAAGGAATTGAAGACTCTAAGAGGGAAGGATTTGTTTAGGGTTAGTGTTGTCGAGCTGTGTTTAGTGCCCAATGTCAAAATTCCAGTAAAATTCAAGGTCCCAGACTTTGAAAAATACAAGGGGAATACTTGTCTGTTAATTTATCTTGTCTTGTATGCTAGAAAGATGTCTACTCAAACTGATAACGACCAGCTGCTTATTCACTACTTCCAGGATAGTCTGACTAAAGCTTCCCTCAAATGGTATATGGGCCTAGACAGTGCTAGCATTCGTACTTTTAACAACTTGGGTGAGGCATTTGTCAAGCAGTACAAGTATAGTGTTGATGTGGTGCCGGATAGAGATCAGTTGAGGTCTATGTCTCACAAAGACAAAGAGACGTTCAAAGAATATGCCCAGAGATGGAGGGAGTTGGTCGCTCAGATTAGTCCACCTTTGGAAGAAAAGGAGATGACTAAGATTTTCTTGAAGATGCTGAGTTCATTTTACTATGAACGAATGATTGCTAGTTCCGCCAATGATTTCACCAAAATGGTGAACATGGGGATGAGATTGGAAGAAAGAGTATATGGGGGAAGTTTATCCAAAGATGAAGCATCAACAAGTAAGAAATATGGTGGGAGTTTCTCTAAAAATAATGAAGGAGAAACTAATGCAGTATCAGTTGGGAGGCAGATGAGGCCTCATGTGAGGAAGAATTCTCAGTCATGTCAACATCAACATCAAGTATCATCAGTAATTCCGGTCTTTTCCAACAATTCAACCAATCAATCAGTTCCTATTCAGCAGCAACAACGTCATCAACAATAGCAACAATGTCATCAATAATAACAACAACGTACCAACTACAACAACAACAATCATCCTCAAAACTTTGAGAGGAAAAATGTCTCTTTTGACCCTATTCCTATGACATATGCAGAGTTGTACCCGTCTTTGGTCGTTAAGAATCTTATCCAACCAAGGAATTCTACACAAATTCCCGAGCCACTGCCGTGGTGGTTCAAACCTGATTTACATTGTGCTTTTCACCAGGGATCCCCTGGACATGATATTGAAAATTTTTATCCCCTAAAGTACGGAGTTCAGAAGCTAATCAAGAATGGTATGATGTCCTTTGAGGATAGAGCACCGAATGTTAAAGCCAACCCATTGCCTACTCATGGCAACGCTTCTTTGAACATGGTGGACGACTATCCAGGGAATTTCAAAGTATTTTATATACGTCATATTCGTAGGTATTTGGTGGAGATCCACAAGGATTTGTGCTTGGTAAGCCATTGTGAACATGACCATGACGGTTGTGTCATTTGTAGTGTGAATCCTCGTGGCTGTGTAATTATCAAAAGAGATATTTAAAAGTTGATGGATGAGAATGTTATCTAGGTACAATAGTCAATGTATATGGGAGATGATGTGAACATCATCGTGCAAGTGTTCAAGACCCCTGAGAGGGTAGTCATTCAATTCGATAGCAGCAACAACAATTATGTCAACAGATCGGTATCGCCGTTGGTTATACAGTTAGCAGGCCCTGTCCCCTATGCATCCGATAAAGTTATGCCATACCGGTATAATGCCACCATGATTGAAAAGGGTCAAGAGGTTCCTCTCCCGGTTGCAGATTCAGTAGTGAATATCGCAGATGTAGTGAAGGTGACCCGTAGTGGTCGTGTGTTCAGTCCGGTTTTTCCTAAGATTGTGGAAGATGTTTCCATGTGGAAGAAGGCAGAGATTCCTGTAGTTAATCCAGTTAGTGCTCCAACGTGTCAGTCTAGTGAGTCCAGCAAGTTGAAGACTAATGATGATGATGAGGTGTTACACTTAATTAAGAGGAGCGAATTCAACATTGTGGAGCAGATGCTTCAAACGCCGTCAAAGATCTCCGTGTTGTCATTATTGATGAATTCAGAGGCACATAGAGAAGCCTTGGATAGGGTATTGGAGCAAGCTTATGTGGAACATGCTGTGACTGTGGATCAGTTTGACCATATTGTTGCCAATAATACTTCCTGTAACAATCTGAGCTTTTGTGATGAAGAACTCCCCGAGGAAGGTAGGAATCACAATTTGGCGCTTCACATTTCAATGAATTATAAGGAGGACGCTCTGTCTAATGTTTTGGTTGATACAAGTTCATCGTTGAATGTATTTCTGAAATCAACTCTAGCAAGACTTTCCTATCAAGGCGCCCCGATGAGGTACAATAGTGTGATTGTTAAAGCGTTTGATGGTTCTCGGAAAACCGTCATTGGAGAAGTGGACCTCCCAGTTAAGATAGGTCCGAGTGATTTTCAAATTACTTTTCAGGTAATGGATATTCACCCGACCTACACTTTTTTATTGGGAAGGCCTTGGATCCATGAAGTTGGCGCTGTGAGATCTACTCTACACCAAAAGCTGAAATTTGTGAAGAACGGCAAACTTGTCGTTATGGGTGGAGAGAAAGCGTTGTTAGTAAGCCATTTGTCATCCTTTACTTATGTTGATGCTGAGGAGAAAGTTGGAACGTCGTTTCATGCTTTGTCTATTGTTGATGAATTGAAGAAGGCTGGGGAACCCATGTCTTCTCTAAAGGATGCAAAAAAGATTGTTTAGACTGGTAGTACCGATAGATGGTGTAGCGTCGTGGAAGTCATTGCAAATAAGAATATGGCAGGGTTGGGATTTCAGCAAGGGCCATTCAACACCAATGTCAAGGACATGCAACCAGTTTTCCGCAGTGGATGGTTCATTCACAAGAATGATCAACACTCAACTGCCATTATTGAAGATGGTGATGAAGATGAGGCTTGTGCTAACTTTGTAACGCACGACCAGACTTGCAATAACTGGGTTGCTGTTGATATTCTTGTTGTTATGCACCGTTCGAAGTGATTTGTTTTTATTTTATTTTAAGAAAAATCCTTCTCCTATGCCTAAAGGAGAAGGGAAACATTGTTGGGCATTTTCTTATTATCATCAATAAAAGACAATTTTATTCATCAACATCTATGATGTTTGTTTTTACTTTTCTCTTTTCCTGAAAATGGTAATCATAAAAAAAACATAAATAAATAATAATCTTTCCATCTGCATAATATTTGTTTTCATTCCACTTATCTAAAATTGAAATATCAAATTATTATGTAAGTTGATTCTCAAACCCATTGAATATAATGATCCTACTCCCTCTCCAAACTTTGATTTCCCTGTGTTTAAAGCTGAGGAAGAGAATGATGATGAAGAAGTATCTGATGAGTTATCTCATTTGCTTGAGCACGAGGAAAGAGCCACTCAGCCATTTGAAGAACAGATTGAATTAGTCAACTTGGGTTCCGAGGATGATGCGAAGGAAGTCAAGATTGGGTCTCAACTATGTCTAGAATCCAATAAGGGGTTGATTGATCTTCTTCGTGAATATTCTGATGTGTTTGCTTGGTCCTATCAAGATATGCCTGGTTTGGACTCTGTGATTGTGGAGCATAGAATGCCTTTGAAGCCATAATGTCTCCAGTCAAGCAGAAATTGAGGAGAACTCATCCTCGTATGGCAGTGAAGATTAAGGAGGAAGTACATAAGCAGATTGATGATGGTTTCCTTGTTACCTCCGAATATCCGCATTGTGTGGCCAATATTGTGCTTGTTCCGAAGAAAGATGGAAAATTTCGTATGTGTGTTGATTATAGAGATTTGAATAAATCCAGCCCGAAAGATGATTTTCCTTTGCCACACACTGATATGTTGGTAGACAATACAACTAAATTCAAAGTCTTTTCGTTTATGGACGAATTTTTCAGTTATAATCAGATAAAGATGGCACCTGAAGATATGGAGAAGACCACATTCCTTACACCTTGGGGAACATTTTGCTATTGAGTGATGCCCTTCAGTTTGAAGAATGTTGGTGCAACGTACCAGAGAGCTATAACCACTCTTTTCCATGATATGATGCATAAAGAGATTGAGGTCTATGTTGATGATATGATTGCTAAATCAAGTGATGAAGAAGAGCATGTTGAGAATTTTTTGAAGTTATTCCAGCATTTGAGGAAATATAAACTCCGCTTGAATCCCAATAAATGTACTTTTGGTGTTCGTTCTGGTAAGTTTTGGGGCTTCATTGTCAGTGTGAAGGGTATTGAAGTTGATACTGCCAAGGTCAAAGAAATACAAGAGATGCCTGCGCCCAAAACTGAGAAGCAAGTCAGAGGTTTTCTCGGCCGCTTGAATTATATCTCAAGATTTATATCGCATATGACTGCCACATGTGCGCCTATATTCAAGCTTCTTCAGAAATATCAGTCTTGTGATTGGACCGAGGATTTCTATAAAGCTTTTGATAGTATCAAAGAGTATCTGCTTGAACCTCTGATTCTATCTCCGCCTGTTGAAGGAAGATCTTTGATCATGTATTTGGCCATGCTTGAAGAAAGTATGGGTTGTGTTCTTGGTCAGGAAGATGAATCTGGGAAGAAAGGATATGTAATTTACTACCTCAATAAAAAGTTCATTGATTGTGAAATTCGGTATTCTATGCTTGAGAAGACATGTTGCGCATTGGCTTGGGCTGCTAAGTGTCTGCGCCAGTATATGTTGAATCATACTACTTGGTTGATATCCAAAATGAATCCAATCAAGTAAATTTTTGAGAAGCCTGCTTTAACTGGGAGAATTATCCGTTGGCAGATGTTGTTATCTGAGTATGATATTGAATACTTATCTCAAAAAGCTACTAAAGGTAGTGTCTTAGATGACCATTTTGCTCACCAACCCATTAAAGATTATCAGTCAGTGCAGTATGATTTTCCTAACGAAGAGATTTTGTACTTGAAGATGAAAGATTGTGATGAACCATTGCTTGAAGAAGGGCCAGAACCGGGTTCCCGTAGGGGAATGGTATTTGATGGAGCTGTTGATTCATATGGTAATGGCATTGGGGCAGTAATTATTACTCTTCAGTAACATTTGATTAACTTTCTATTAATGTTGCTTTATTTTCAATTCATTTACTTAATGCAATTTAATTTCAGTATCTTTATCATTCATCTGCCATTTACATTTCATGCAACTTGTTTATGCTTCAGTCCTTTTCACTTTGCTCACTTGATCCATAACTTGTAATTGTATATAATGTTTGTTTGTTTTGATTTTGTTTATGGTCTTAGGACCTTAAAACACCTAATAACAACAAAAGGCCTAAAAAAATATATTGGTGGACTGTTGAACTTGATCTGAACTTTTGGACTTAGGATAAGCAACCTCCCTATGCTTTGAGGACTTGGCCAATGCCACTATCTGAGACTGAGTTATCCTTTCTTGTACCTTTCATCTGATGCAAGAGCCTTGATTGACTTTGATCCATTTGTCACTTTGTCTTTGTGCTTAATTGTTATGATGTTATTATTATTGATATTTGATGATTTCTTCTGAGTTCATCATGGAATATTTCATATGATACATTGGAAGGCATTGAAGACTGCTAGCTATTGGAGTGTTTGCTTGGATATTATGGCTATCTTTATTTGATGCATTGGGCTTCATATGATTTGCTTGGATATTGCTTATGCTTGTTGCTTGCTAAAGTCCAAAGGAAAATGGGTTTCTAAATGACATTCTTGTCTGTTAGATTTTATCCCATTGGTCAGATCTTTTCAACTCTTAACTTTTAATTTTTGTTTAGGATAGTCCCTTCATCTCCTCCCACTTCTTAAATTTCAAAATCTCTCTCCTCTTTTCAAAAACTTTCTTTGTTTGTGTTTTCCAACTTAGACATGTTTTAATGATTAGAAACTTTGGCCTTATGCTATTGAATTTTCAAACTCTTTCTTAAATCAAAAGTGTAAATGAACTTAACCATATTGACTTTAACTTCAAAAAGACAAAAAGAACTAACAACCCCATTCAAATATTTGGCCTTTTGTGCCCTTTTCTTTTAAACCTTTGTTAAAATCAATCCACAAACTTCTTTGAAATTTTTACCATGAACTACGAGGTTTTGATCCCTCATTTTTATGATGGTATGTATGCATAATACCGAAGGTCTTGTCAAACACAAAAATATAATTAATGTATTATTTTCTCATCCCCCACTCTATATTTTATCAAACATCATTTGACCAAATTACTTGGGCACAAAAAAGGGTTCCCTAGGAGTACCTAGGACACTTTGGGTGCTAACACCTTCCCTCTGTGTAACCAACCCCCTTACCTATAATCTCTGACATTTTAGTTTTGATTTGAAAAATTCTTATCTTTAGGTTTTGTTCATACTTTTTCCCTTTTCCTTTGCAAATAATAAAAGCGCGATGGCGACTCTGGTTTTATTGACGTCAAGTTTATCCATAGCTTTATGGTCATGAATTTACCGCTACAGTCTCTCCTTTTTTCACTAAAACTTTCTTATCTCTCTTACTAAATAGCACCCACCACTACACTTAACAACAAAAAATTATATTTTCCCTCAACGTCACAGAACCTCTCCCTACTTCATTATTTTTAGGGGATGAACAAACCTACAACGTGTAAAAAAACCTCCGCTCCAAACAAACTCTCCTCTCTTGCTTTTAATAACCTGCAATAATCATCACTATCACCCATAACCTCTTCAACAATTCAAAGCTCCATCTACATAACAATATCACTACCTTCATCAACACTACACCATTCATCTCTCATTTCCTCCAACCAACTTTCAAATAAATCCATCACCTACTTGCTCCATTTCGATTTCACAACACCCTCATCACATCCATTCCTCTTTTAAAAACTGGCTGGAAACCACCATCAACCCGCCACATACTAACTTCGAACTTACCACGACATCCACCTTCTTCTTTCCCGCAACCTCTCTTCATTGAACAGAAACATAAAACCTTCATGCTCCTTCATGGTCATCCGCCGTGAAACACTCAGCCACAATGCACTTACCTTCTAGCGCCACCATACATTACCAAAATGACTAGCCAAACAACCACTTTCATTTCAAACATCGTCACCTCACAACAAATCCTCTTCCACTTGCAAAAACTACAACTCGCACCACCATCGATTCACGACTGTTTCAACCTACAACATCATCCATATGATTCACTTCACCATTTTAAAACCATGGAAATCCTCATAAACATGCAACCACCAAAATCACTCTTCCAATTTGTGTGCTCCATATCAACACCACCTCACTGCTAAAAACTCTCCATCTCAAAACCGAAAAGCCAAAGTCTGGTCGGTAAGGAACCCACTCTACAACACCCCAAAATTTTCCCTCCTTATTCACGAATTCATTTTTAGGTCATTTAACATTAGATACATTGCATTTCATCATGTCAATCGGGATTAGCTCCAAGAAGCTTGAACATCATCCAGGACACTTTGTGGGTTCTATTTAGATGATCAGTCAACACAAGGGAAAGACTTGAGTTACTTCCAACAGGGGTCTATTCGTCAGTCAAAACGTTAATCTTGAAGGAGCAAAGGTTTGTTCATGAGCTGTCATGCTCGCTAAGCGAAGCCCACGTGTTATGCAAAAAAAAAACGAAAAAAAAAACGATTTTTTTTAATAAATAAATAAATAAAAGAAAAAATCTCAGACTTGAACCTCTCTCAAAAGCCCACTAAGCTACCAATATTAGGCTATAAATACTAGAGTTTTCATTGAAACAAAACCCTGGACAAAACCTGGAGAGAAACCTAGACAGAGAGAGTGAAAATTAATCTGCAGCAACCTCCAGGCAACTCTGAAAGGTTCATTCTGACTCACACACTTTTAGCTCAAGCAAACCCTAACATTGGTTTGCAAATCCAGCCGTGCCATTTGATTTCAACCGATCTCTCCAATCAGGTTTTCCCTTATTCCCATTACCTTTGTGCTTTGAAGTTGAATACTCTGAATGTTTGAGGTATGATGGATGAATTTCATTAGGTTTTTGCCCACGGGTTCATAATTATGTATGAATGTATAAATAATGCCTTGAATGCTTAATCGTTTAATTTCTGAAGTGTATGCCACAAGGTTTGAGGTTTCTGAAACCATACTGTTATCCATGAAAAAAATCCAAAACCCGCAGGCGCTCGCTAGCACCTTCGCTAGGCGAGCACGCAGCGACGCTTCGCCAAGCCTTCGCTAGGCGAGACAGTAGCGATCGCGACAGTAGCATTTGCTTTTTTCTGTTTTGCTCTAATCTGACTTACGTTTGTCATAGCATGTTTTCTCCTAATCCTTTTCTTGTTTCACTAACCCTTTCGTTGAGTTTTTGTGAAGGCTCACATGACTTTTGCAGGGATAGCTCGCTGGATATTCCATTTTGCTTGTGGGATACCATTTGGGAGATTTATTCTGATTGCCTTATTGACACGTTTACTTTATACATGTTTGTTTTGTATGTGTTCGTATCCCCACAGGTAGCGCGATTCCTTCGTCAAAGACTGCCTTTTTGCATGAGCATCCCTAACCCTACCAACTCATTGATTTTTCTTCTCCTAAGAACACGTTAACTCCTTCTACTACAGGCGAGTAAGTCTCCAAAGGTCGAGCATCCGGTAGATTGCGTAGTAACGTCGTTCGTCCAAAACCCAATCCATAACCCCGTAGTTAGCCGAACTACGGCTTGCTCTGATTCTCATTCCAGATGAGATACGTAGGCATAAGACGCGATGTCTTACCGAGCACACTTCCCTTTAACCCCTAGGTAGCCGAGCTACGAAGACTCTGATTCTCATATTCAGATGAGATACGTATGCAGTGGATGCGACATCCGTGCGAGTCATTTTCTTTTGACCCCCTTTTTTTAGTAAATAACACATTAGATAATCCCACACCCTTTAGACAAGAACTACAAAAGTGGATCCCGTAGAGTACTACGGATGCGTAGGGGTGCTAATACCTTCCCTTCGCATAATCGACTCCCGAACCCAAGATTTGGTTGCGAGACCCTGTCTTGTCCTTTCCTTTTTCCAGGTTTACTTCGAGCGTTTCCTTTCCCTCCTTTGGGATAAATAACGCACGGTGGCGACTCTCCTGTCTTTCTTCGCCGGTTGTTTTTTTTTCGCATTCCATTTTTCAGGTTACGACACACTCACCAACCAAAACTACGCATCACCCAAGACGGCTCAACCACCTTAACAACTATGATTCACCACCTTAAATATTCAGTAAACCGTATCTATCCATCCTCCAAACATCAAACAACAACAATCCTGCAATGCCACCACTCACCGTCGTGCATTGTCGTCTTTGTTTGAAGAAGCTCAGAAGAAACGATTTGTTGGGGATAAACAAGGAGAACGTGATTTTTTCACGTGTTTGATAACCTGAGTTTGTTTTCCTTTATTCTTAATTTTCTCTAATTTTTATTATAATTGTTATTAAAATATGGATTAAGATGAGTTGAGTTTTATTTTTGTTGGTTTTCCTTTAAGCCCATATCCCAATACATAATTTGCATCATAACCTCAAAATCTATGTTTGCACCCCATGTTTTCTTTGCTTTATTAAATTATGCCACTTATTTCTTTGTTAATGTGATTTAGTTAATTTCTTAATTTCAATTGATAATTGCTGTTAGATTATTTACTTATAGATTTTTGTTGAACTTTCATGTTAGCCTAGCCTTTGAATGTAAACTTGTAAATACTATAAATAATATTGAGTTGCTGCTGTTTACATTCATCGCATTAAAATGGATTTTTGAATAGGAGATTCGACAATTTCATGTCGTTATTCTGCCAAAACTTAAATACATTGATATGATATTTTTGTCGCGTTATGATCATGGCGTATGACATTCCACTCATGTTGTCATTACGCTCAAACCGACTTTGAGCACATTATGGTTAACTTTACCATTTTAGTCATACCTTAACTGTGCCTTTTGATTACCTTTACAATTATGTAATAAGACGACTTAACACAAACATTTTCATAAACAAACCCTTGGTCCAACATCAAGCATATCTTTTCTCAAATCACTTCATCCCATTTCAATTCCGCAAATGCAAATAAAAACCTCGATTAACATCGATTGCACTTTTCTCCAAATCAATTCAAAACACCTAATCACGGTTAAACACCATTTCATTAAAGATGAAAAGGGGGATGGTCTTGAGCCTTTGATTCCTCTCATTAATTGTTTGGGTATGAGTTCCCTTACTCGACTAGTCAAACAATTTCCATCTCTTAAAAACTTATAATCCGATTAAATCAAATCCAAAGCAATTTCACAATAACTTAGACGAAAAAGGAAGTGGTTTAGAGCCTTATATTCCCTTCCCCGAATACTTGGATACAAGTTCCCTTACTCGGTCATTCGAGTATTCGTCGTTTTATCTAAAACATGTTAACAATATCTAAACCCGTCCATTAAGGACGAAAAGGGAGACGATTTCGAGCCTTTGATTCCTATCCTTGATTACTTGGATACGAATTCCTTTACTCGACCATTCGAGTAATCTTCATCCATTAAAAAGATACTAATCAAAACTTAATCATTTCTTTTTCGTAATAACTTAGAAATTAAAGGAAGTGGTCTAGAGCCTTATATTTCCTTCTTCGAATACTTGGATATGAGTTATCTTACTCGACCATTTGAGTATTTGTCGTCAAATCAAAATACCCTAACACTATCTAAATCCTTTCACAATTAAGGATGAAAAATGATATGGTCTAGAGCCTTCCATTCTTCTCCTCGATTATTTGGATACGAGTTCCCTTACTCGACTGTCCGAGTAATCTTCATCTAACAAAACACTCCACCAATGAAACCTCTTTTTCTCTCACCCGTGCGATCGAAACCTTTTCACAAACGGGCATTGTTTAGTCATTTCTAATGCATACACAAACAATTGCTTAAGCCTCCCAAACGTCAGCATACAACAATGTTTAAACTGCTAGAATGCGATCAAACTGGATCTCTTCTACCGCAAAACAAACAAACGCTAAGTCTCCCATCAGCGAGAAAACAAGGCAATGTTTAACCGTTAGAATGCGACCTAAACATTTGTCCTCTAAAATCAATCAACCAACACTTTTGGCTACGAAGAACTATGTATTTTTGAGTTCCCAATCGCATATAGAGATATGTAGGAGCAAGTTTCATCGTCTCGTCGAGCACTATACTAAAAAACACTAAAAATATATTTTGTCTTGCCCTGAACTACGAAGCTATGAGTTCTTCATTGTACCAGAGGATACGTAAGAGCAAGACCCGCATTCTTGTCAAGCACCATAATAAAAACCTTTTTGTGACCGCTTTTATTTTCCTTTTACACTTTTATCACTCGAAGAAAACAATTGATAAATGCTAACATTCAATTGCAAGTTTAACTAAAAGGTTCTTGTTGAGTACACTAGACGTGAGGGGTGTTAATACCTTCCCCTTGCGTAATCAACTCCTGAACCCTGAATTTGGTTGCGACGACGATTTTCTTTCCTTTTGAGGGTTTTATTGATATATTCCCTTTCCTTCTTTGGAATAAATAAAGTTCGGTGAAGAATCTGTTCGAATCATATTTTCGATGACCATTGCGAATGATCGTATTTTTTGAGATGCGGAAATATGCATCCTTAGTTCACTCACTTTTCCATGTTTCGAGTTGATTACGCATATCCCGTTCAAACTTGACTTTCAATGTTTCACCCCCACCCATTTATTCTTCAAATTTGAGTCCTTTTTACTTAACAACAAATATTATATATAATATAAGCAATAGTAGCAAAAATAATCCACCTGAGTATAAAGGACGAGACAATCACAAGGCACAAAATATAATAAGCTAAAAACCACAAAAAATAGGCATCAAACAAAAACCGATTAAACACACTATAAAAACAAAACAAAAATACAGAATAGAAGAAATAGACATAATTGGTCAAACACGCTAAAAAAGGGAGAATATAAACCCCAAATAATATACACCTCCTCGTAGAAGAAGACATGCTAGAGTTCAGCCTATAGCAAATCCCCTTAATATAGAAAATGATTCCAAATAAATCAAGAGCACTCCCCGCAACAATAAGATCAAAAACTCTCAAACCACTATTAAGCCATAGAGAAGATAAGGTTTCTTAGTCAAAGATATAAAGTATTGACCGCAAACCTGTCAAAATGTCAATTTTAAGTTATGAACATAATCATTTATTCCACATCCTTCACATTAATTAAAACTGAGAGTTCACTCTAGAAATTATTTAATTCCTCGTAAACTTTTGCAGTATAAAACTTTAATTAAAATAGGACAATCTTTTATTCTAATTTTGTATCTTACTAATATTTTTTATAAAAAAATTATAGAAGAAAACTATATTGGTGACACTAATTTAATGTCTATTTTATAACCAACAAACATTTTAGTAATATTGATTTTTCTTTCTTCAAAGAATAAAACTCTAAAACAATAATAATCAAAACAATTTTATATATATATATATAATATATATATATATATATATATATATAATATATATATATATATATATATATATATATATATATTATATATATATATAATATATATATATATATATATATATAATATATATATATATATATATATATATATATATATATATATATATATATATAATACACTAATAAGTTTAACACAAACTTTTTATTTAGGCAAAACAAATATTACCACGTCAAAAACAAAACAAAAAAGTGAAGAAAAGAAATACCGCACGCAGCAAACAGAGACATGTAAGCATATTTTTATTATTCAATCTTAAAAACACGTAGACCAAAATATTAATCCTCAAATTGGAATTAGATCCACAAACACAACTTTGATGTATGACTTCATCGATTCTTCTGAATGATTGTGTATAAAATATTTTAATATGGTTCAAACCTTACCTGAAACATAATTTGGGAATATTTGTAACTAACGACTTCACTCAAACACTCTTTTTGTAATGAAAGATAAAATATTAAAGACTAGTCATTATACTTAATGTTAATTATTTCTATTTTTAGATTTTAATTACATGATAGGTGAATTGGATTGTATGTTTCTAGAAAACTCTCTTTTACAAGTTATAGGATAGTGTAATGTTGCTTTTGGATTTTATAGTCAATTATGAACCCTAATTTTATCAAGCAAGAAAAATAATGAAGTAATTAATTAATATGTTATTAATAATTGATAACAATTATGATGTATATGGAACTATTGATGATATAGAACTTTTTACCAAGACAATTGATAGGTTTGCTCATACATCATAAATTGAAACATATACTTTCATCACATTTTCTTCCCTTCAATTGAGTTCAATTGAGTAAACCATTCATTTTTCATAGTAAAAATTTCTAGGATTTTTTACTTAATTAACCCACTTTTTCGAATAAATTCCCAAAATAATCCAGTTTTCAAAAAAATTCCCAATATACCCCACTTTTAGAGGGAGGCGCCAACTGGATTGGCGCCCCCTCTTAAAAATTGCAAGGAGGCGCCAATTGGATTGGCTAGGGCACCTGCCCTAGCCAATCCAATTGGCGCCTATGTGTAATTTTTAAGAGGGGGCGCCAATCCAATTGGCGCCTCCCTTAAACAAGCCTCAAATGAAAAAACTTCCAACATGAAAGTTGTAGATCTTTTCAAGACAATGAATTTGGATATAAATTTTGCAACATTTGGATTTTTTTGAGAAAGTTATGGGCAGTTGAAGTTGGACTTCTGAGTTTTTCAACTGCTATCTGACCTATAATGTTTTGTATTATTGCATGTGTTTCTTTTAGGAATATGTAATTTTTTCCAACATAACATTTGAAGTAGACATCTTAAATTTTCCAATTCACTTGGTCCCACCTCAAAATAATTAAAAATGAGTGAGTTAGGTCCCTGCGAACTTGACCCAAAATTAGGGTTTCTGTCAAAATGACCTATAATGTTTTGAAATTAATGATGAGCTTCCAAGTTTCAAATGGATTTTTGATGAACATGAAAGTTGTTCATATGGCGACTGTTGTTAAAACTTGAATGGAGGCGCCAATTGGATTGGCTAGGGCAGGTGCCCTAGCCTAGGGTAGGTGCCCTAGCCAATCCAATTGGCGCCTATGTGTATGTTTTAAAAGGAGGCGCCAACTCAATTGCCGAGTCCCTCATAAAATGCCTTTTTTGTCTTATAAATAGATGCGTAGTGTGACCTATTGTTCCATAATTCATATAATCATTTGGCTATCATGTTTGGTGTTCGTCGCCGATACGGTAAGGTGATTTATGCGAGAGACAAACCTCAATTGCTGATGCTGTTTTGGAACATCACCACGTTAGATCAACTGAAGAGGGAGCTGGTTCGATGGTTAGACGGGAAAATACCAGAAGGGGAAAAAATCAGAAGTATTGAGAGACTTGACAGTATCTTTGGTTGGGTGCGAATGAGGACTGATAAGGATGCTAGGGAAATGATGTTCGGTCGAGACGACATTAATTTGATTGTTGTAATCAGTTAGAATTATTTATATTTTCAGATGTTTTGTACTGATGTTGGTTATGAAACTCGTTGTAACAAGAACTTAATGATATATAATGATTGATTGTTACAGAAATACAATGTTACAAAAAGCATAAGATCTAGATACAATGTTACAAATAGCTTAAGATCTAGATATCATGTTACAATAAGCTTAAGATCTAGATGATGTTCCTTGATTGGGACAGTTGTTTTTGTTGTGTCCTGGTTGACGACAAATACTAAATAATCTTATCATTTTATCTGTGGAATCCATCTCTGTTCTTATACGTGTGTTGTTTGGCCTTCCTTTCTTCTTTCTACGCATCTCTTCATTGTGCCAAACAATATCTCCTTCATATGGAGGCCAGTAATCCTCCATTGGTAGTACTGAAAAGCTTTGACTATATACATTCATGATGGTGTTGGCCTTGTACACATCAGATAAATAGGTGTAAGCGTCTTGACGAGTATAAGCGCATGCTGCAATGACATGGGAGCAAGGTATGCGGAAGTCCTGAAATTTTCCACAATCGCACCAACTTCTGTGTAGTTTAACCGCGTAGGCTAAATTTGGTCTCCCCTCTCTGTTGCCCATTGTTTCCTAGACGCTGAAATTTTGTCTATGACGGTCAAACACTGTTACAGCGTGTGTCGTAGCTTTGATGCTCTCCTCTTTCATGACCTTCATGCAACATTCACTGAATACTTGTCCGGACATTAACACTGCACTCCATCTTTCACCTCTGGTTGCGAACATAGAAGCCAACCTATAATAGGTTGATCTTACCAAGGCGGTTATCGGCAGGTTTCGAATTCCTTTGAAAACCCCGTTCATGCATTCCACAATGTTTGTTGTCATGTGGCCCCATCGACAACCACCGTCAAATGCTCTTGTCCACTGCTCTACTGGGATGTTATTTATCCATCTCCCCGCGTCTTCATTAGACAGTCGAATCTCATCACGATAATATTGAAAAGACGGTTGAGTTAAAGCATACCCAGCATTCACCACCTTCTTGCGAAGATTCTTATCTTTTATAGCACGCATGAAGTTTTGTGCAATGTGTCTGATACAGTAGACATGTGTAGAAGGAGGATCATGCCATCCGTTACCATGGTTGTTGTAGGCACTTTCGATGGCAGCATGTCTATCAGAAATAAGACATAGATTGGCTTGTGGAGCGACATGCGTTCTGAGATGTCGAAGAAAGAAACCCCATCCAGCAGCCGTTTCACCTTCAACAAGAGCAAAGGCAATGGGAAATACATTGTTGTTACCGTCTTGTGCAACTGCCATGAGCAACGTACCCTTGTATTTTCCGTATAACCAAGTGCCATCAATTTGCAGGAGAGGTTTGCAGAAAGCGAAACCTTTGATGCACGGGTCAAATGCCCAAAAGAGACGGTGAAATATTCTATTACCTGTAGCACAGGTTCCGTCTGGCATCATTGTTGGCACTGTCTCCAGAATTGCCACAGTTCCTGGGACATAAGTTTTTAGTGCCCATAAAAATCGTGGTAATTCCTTGAATGAGTCCTCCCAGTTGCCGAAAACCTGCTCAACAGCCTTTGTCCTCGCAATCCATGCTTTCTTGTAAGATGGAGTATAATTATATGTTGTTCGGATATGGGATATAATTATACTCACCTTCACTGATGGGTCTTTATTTACCAATGGCAGAATGTCTCGACATATCAAAGTTGTGCTCAGTTTACGGTGATCTTGTTCAACGGTTGTTGCGACGCAACTGTGTGGTGGGTCTATTGAAGCGATCTCCCAAGAGTCATTTTTCTTCTTGTAAGATGCAGCCAAACGAAACTTACAAAGCATGTTACGACATTCGATAACATACCTTCTAGAATCAGTGCGTTTCACCGTAAAGTCAGCAAAGTTGTTCATGTGGTATTTTTTGATTGCCAAGACACATTCCTCTTTGGTACGAAACATGTCTCCCACCTTTAATTCGCCTACTGGTCTCGGATACGGATTATAGAAGACACTGTCGGACATTTCATCGTCGTGAAGATCCATATTTGTCATATGTTGAGGAGGAATATAGGCATGAGTAGGAGGTATTGGTGGTGGTTGAGCCTCATCTTCATCGTCGTTATTCAGGATGTGATCAACCTGTATCTCAGTCTCCTCTTCTTCTTCATCAACAACGTCGACCTCTACTTCTGCTTTTGGGTTGAGTTCATCTGACCATTGTGCATCATCTGCAGCATCTCTACCAGCTGGATCCTGATCTGTTAGTTGAGACTGTTGAGACGGTATACATGGCTGTAGAGTAATGTACAACTCGATACAATCCATGCCTGAATGTTCATGACTAAGAAACATGCTTTCAACATCTTCATCGTCTTGTATCTTTAGGGGGAAAAACTTGCATTGACCATTCTCAAAAAATATAGGATTCTGATATGTCATCTTTGACACATTACCTGATGCTATGAAGGATTGTATTCTTTTTTTGAAATGCAAAAAGGTTGCATTTCTCTTCATCGTGACTCTAATGGTATCAGTGTTTTTAAAACAAAAACCATGAAGCTCAGACTCAAAAGTTTCACCGTTGCAGTGAACGTTGATACTGTATAATGATGAAGATGACATTTTGGAGATGAAAACTATTTTGCAAGTGCAGATGAATGTGAGTGAAGATGATAAGTATTTTGCAGATGATAAGTATTAATGTGAGTGAAGATGAATGTGAGTGAAGATGAAAAGTATTTTGGAGATGAAAAGTATTTTGCAAGTGCAGATGAATGTGATAGTAAGACACTTAAATAGATGGTATCAGTGTCTCACATTGAAGCTAGTCTGAGATACCGTGTCAAGCATGCAAGTAATTTCAGAGATGAGGTGTCTGTCATGCAAGACAGTGTGACTTGATGTGTCAAGCATGCTAGCTAGTCAAGAGTTGATGTGTCTGTCATGCAAGACAGTGTGAGTTGATGTGTCAAGCATGCTAGCTAGTCAAGACTTGATGTGTCTGTCATGCAAGACAGAAGTGAGTATTCAGCATGCAGGATACTAGAGAGCCACGTGTCTGAGATGATGTGTCAATCCTGCAAGACAGTGTGAGTTGATGTGTCAGCCAGGCAAGCTATCAAGAAGGTAGTCATCAGCATACAGGAGACAAGACAGACACGTGTCGGACACCTAAGATGGTCAGAGATGATGTGTCAATCATGCAAGCCATCCATAAGTGTTTTGTTCAGCATGCAGGAGACAACAATGCCACGTGTCAGACATGCAGAAGGTGGCGCCAATTGGTTTGGCGCCTACCTTTAAGGCTTGTACATGGTCGCCAATTTGAATGGCGCCCCCATGGAGTCAGTCCTCGAAACCAAGCATTCAGAACTAGCCTTGCATGCATGTACCCTATGGTGTCGCCAATTTGAATGGCGCCCCCTCCTTAATATTGTACATGGTCGCCAAATGAGGTGGAGACACCATGCAAACACAATTTTTCATGCACTCCTCCATTTGCCTATAAATTGATCCACTCCTTCAACAATTCTTCCACACCAACATTCTCACTACCTCATCTACATTTCTCACTACTTCTCTTACAATTTCATCTTCAACAAAATCTTCCATTTTCATCTACACCAACTCCCCAACAATATGTCTTTACTCACAATGGGCGAAGCACACAGAGGAACAGTTGCAAACATCGCGACATACGTAAGTTTTTTCTTATACTTCTTTTTTATGTTTCATCTCCACCAACCCCATTTTATTTTGAAATACCGACTTAGTCAAGTGTTACATTATTTCTATTATAGGATGTCTCAAGGTTTCGCACTCGAGTCCACGAATTTGTCCCAATGGACCCGATGATTCAACCTTATGTTGAACTCGCCGGTTTTGGTCACCTTAGCAAAATTATGTCTTGGTCTATAGATAACAAGTTCATTCTAGCCTTATGCGAAAGATGGAGGCCAGAGACACACACATTTTGGTTTCCAACCGGTGAGTGTACTGTGACGTTAGAAGACGTCTACATGCTTTTAGGACTACGAATTGAAGGCAAAACTGTTAATGGTAAGACCAACTTTCCAAATTCAATTTGCATGGAGCTTTTAAACACTGATTTGTTAGATGATAATGCTAGGGGACAAGGTATACTACTTTCACGCCTAAAGTCATATTATAATAGTTTTTATTTAGATGAGCATTCTACCGAAGATGCTCGAATCATCAAAACTAGGTGTTACATTATGTTGTTACTAGGATCCTTTTTATTTCCCGAAGGTAGTGGTTCTAGCATGCATATTATGTACTTACCTTTACTTAGACATATAGATAGAATAGGTAGTTATAGTTGGGGATCCGCATGTCTAGCCTATCTCTATAGTTCTTTGTGCAAAAACTCCCACAAAGATACTTCTACATTTTCTGGATGTACTGTTTTGCTACAAGCATGGGGATGCTCAAGACTACCGTCTCTAGCACCGGTCAATAACAACCCCTTCACTTTTCCATATGCAAAAAAGTAAGTTGTTTAAATTGCTATATCTTTACTTCCTTCCTTACAGTTTATTACCCATAACTAATTTATTTTAACTTTTTGGTGTAGATGGTCGGCACGCGGTATGAATTACAGCAGATGTCCGAGACACTGTATTACTCAATATCGCAACCTGTTGGATCACCTTCGACCGGCAGACGTAAGCAAAATAATTACATTATTTCTTCATATTATGTTGACTTTTTCTACATTCATTTAAATCCTATTGTCTTTAACATTTCAGTTCATTTGGCGTCCATACCTTAATATGGATCATGAGCATCCGATCAACCCTGAAGACGCAGCCGTATGGACAACATGCACACCGATAATACGGTTCACAACAGTGGAGCTGCACAACACCGATCGTGTGAAGCTGCAGTTTGGTATGGTCCAGAATATCCCAGATCCCCCAGCTAGCCTAGGAGAATGGCATATGTGTAAAGTGAACGACCAATGGAACTACAACCCTTGGCAAACCTTCGCAAGATCAGAGTGTCGCAAGTGGAAGCACCGTCATGACCATGTCTTAACTGACGCAGTCATGCCAAATGAGGTAAAACCAAGTCGTACTTATATGGCTTGGTATAGATCAGTTGGATTTCAATTCATCGCCGATGATATGTACCTCTACGACCCACGCCAGACAAGTTACACACAAGAAGGCTCAACATCTAACCCCCAACAACATTCTCAGCCCGGTTACTCACAACCACCTATCCGACAAACTTTCCGTTCCACAAACACACAAACATACAACCAAAACATGCCATTCACCCAACCCCAAAACCAAGAACATCCCCCATACCACCACCAACAAATTGACCATCAACCTTCGACCGAACATCGCTTCGCACCCACACCATCACCCTACCAAAGTCGCCTTACCCAAAACACTAACCGCCCCATCACCTACCGTAGCCAAGAACCCCAAACATCACAATACCAAAACATCCCACAACCATATCTCTTCCAAACACCCCAACAACCTTTCCAACCTTTCCTAGACCCATCATTGTCACCCATGTCCCCCTTCAACCGTCCTGGTCGCCCATCCATGAGTCAACCACACCCCAACTTCTCTGGCATGGGTCATGAGCTCAGCTACGCCGGTACACCATCATTGAATACTGAAGACTATGCTGAGTTGGCTGAATACCTCAACGGATCTTCTCTTGTAGGAGGTAATGACGCTCCTGGACCATCAGATGAACAAACACCGGTGCAGAATCGTCAACGTGGGTTAGGGCCAAGGGTTAGGGTAGCTAGGGGATGTGGGACCGGAGGTCGGTTAGGTGATCCCGGTCATCACCATTAGGATTCATTGTGTAAAATCCAAATTTTATTAATATCAATTCGTATTATGTCAAATTTATCTTTGTGTATTCTCCAAACATTAGGTTTCTTTCATAATTCTAAAATAAACACATATCATAATACAAAAATTTATAGGTCAGAAACCCTAATTCAAGGACTTGTTATTGTTATGTTGAAGGGCTTGAATTTGGTCCCTTTTGGCAAAATTCACATACACATATTTTGACAGAAACCCTAATTTTGGGTCAACTTCGCAAGGACCTACCTCACTCATTTTTAATTATTTTGAGGTGGGACCAAGTGCATTGGAAAATTTAAGATGTCTACTTCACTTGTTATGTTGGACAAAAATTCATAACTCTAACACAAACACATGCAATAATACAAAACATTATAGGTCAGATAACAGATAAAATGTCAAAGAGTCCAAGTTCAGGTGCCCATACCTTTCTCATAAAAATTGCAAATGATGCAAAACTTTAGTCCAAATTCATTATCTTGAAAAGATCTACAACTTTTATGTTGAAGGTTTTGTCATTTGAGTCTTTTATCATTCAAACTAAAGGGCTTGAAGTTGGTCCCTTTTGGCAAAATTCACATACACTTGTTTTGACAGAAACCCTAATTTTGGGTCAAGTTCGCAGGGCCATAACTCACTCATTTTTAATTATTTTGAGGTGGGACCAAGTGCATTGGAAAATTTAAGATGTATACTTCAAATGTTATGTTGGACAAAAATTCATATTCCTAAAAGAAACACATGCAATAATACAAAACATTATGACTCAGATAAAAGTTAAAAAACTCAGAAGTCCAACTTCAACTGCTCATAACTTTCTCATAAAAAATCCAAATGATGCAAACTTTATATCCAAATTCATTGTCTTGAAAAGATCTACAATTTTCATGTTGGAAGTTTTTTCATTTGAGGCTTTTTTAAGGGAGGCGCCAATTGGATTGGCGCCCCCTCTTAAAAATTACACATAGGCGCCAATTGGATTGGCTAGGGCAGGTGCCCTAGCCAATCCAATTGGCGCCTCCTTGCAATTTTTAAGAGGGGACGCCAATCCAATTGGCGCCTCCCTCTAAAAGTGGGGTATATTGGGAATTTTTTTGAAAACTGGGTTATTTTGGGAATTTATTTGAAAAAGTGGGGTATATTGGTAAAAAATCCAAATTTCTAATTCATCAATAGTTCCGCACAATAGTTCCGCATGCATTATAGGTGTTATCAATTATAATAGCATATAACACTTAATTTCGTATTTTTTTTATTAAAAAAATTGTGATTCATAATATGCTGCTAAAATTTAAAAGAAACATCCCACAATCATATCATTTTCAAAAAAAATTATCAATCCCTTCCACCACATGTAACTAAAGATATTTTAAAAAAACAATAATATTAAGTACAAAGATATCCTTTATCAATGCCTTAGTCTTTATCAATATCTAACTCTTTCATCAATTCTTAATGCTTAATGTTATGGTTTACGGTTTAGAAAAGTTGATGTCTGCTTAGAAATTTATAATAAAAAGTAGTGTACAATTTTTTTTAATATTATATTAAAATTTATTAAGAAAGTAAAGTTGGATTTTATATAATGTGTCGTAGAAAATTGATTTAGGCATATTTAGGCTCAAATATTCTTAAAAAAATGAATAAATATGATTTTTTAATTCCTAACTCCTTTTTTAAACCTAAGGTTTTGGTTGAGAAAACTTTGTTTATCTAAATTGGTGTAACTTGTTGATTTAATGTTTAATGTAATGTGTGTTTGTGATATATTAATGTAATCTAGTTGTTGATACTTATAAATCAATAATTATTTAAATTATTAAAAATTAAACTACTTTATTTTCTATATTTATATCTAACATTATAAAAAAAATGCAAAGATTCTTTGTTTGTAATGTTTGACAAAAAATTGATTTTGAAAGATTTTGTCCCCGAATAATATGAAAAAAATGAATATGATTTACCAATGCATAACTCTTTCTTCAACTCTTAACGTTTTGATTGAGAAAATATGATATTTGTTTAGATATTTATACTAAATAATAATGTATAAAATAATTTTTCATTTTTTAATAACATATTGAATTTATAAAAAAAAAACATCATACATTGTACAAAGTTGGTCTTTTTTTATAGTGTGTGACAGAAAATTGATTTAGACAAATTTTGACTTCAAATACTCTAGAAAATGAATGGATATACTTTTTAATGCCCAACTCCTTCTTTAGATGGAAGGTTTTGGTTGAGATAGTTTAGTTTATCTAAATTTGTGCAACTTGTTAATTGAGTGTTTAATGCATATAGTTGTATTTCATAATTTATTAATGTAAGCTAGTTGTTAATACTTATAAATTAATAATTTTTTTAATTGAAAAATATTAAACTATATTTATTTATTTTTATTTATAGAAAACATAATAAACAATACACATTTGATTTGTTTGTTATTTTTGACAGAAATCTGATTTAGACATATTTTGATCTCGGCTAATCTAAAAAATGAAATAATGTGCTTTATTAATGCATAAATATTTCTTTGGGCCACAACAAGACAAACTCATGTTCAAGCCCATAACAACATTGTGCCAAACAATTTTAATCTATAAAGTTGATGTTTTATTTGCTTAAAAAATGCATAAATATTTCTTAAATTCTAAGATTTTGGTTGAGAAAAATTGGTGTCTCTTTAAATATTATAAAAATAAATAGTGTATCAAACAATTTTTTATTTTTTATATTTTTATATAGATATTTATAGCAGACATAAAAATAATGCAAAATTGTTTTGTTTGTAATATCTAATAGAAATTGGTTAAGGCATATTTTGGTCTCAAAGACTCTAAAGAAATCAATCAATATGCTTTATCTAACTCCTTCAGTTTTAAGGTTTTGGTTGAGAAAAATAAGTTTTTGTTTAGTTATTTATACAGACAATGCATAATTCATATTTTTATTTTTTTATTTTTGTATGGATATTTATAGTAAGCATTATAAATAAAGCAACTTTTATTTCTTTTAAATATGTGACATAGAATTACTTTAGGAAAATTTTAGAATGGAATACTCTTATTAAGGGCCGCTCAAAGGTCCAACAAATCGATTTTATGACGAAGCTCTCCAATTACGGGTACAAAGTCATGTCTTTTGATTTAAAGAACACATACACTAAATATATAAGAATGAGGAAGAATCTTTTTGAAAGAAGAAATTGACGAGTCATTAAAACTATATTTTGACGATATGATCATAAATTTCAATGAAGATGACATGAACGATAGTAGGCATGACAACATAACCCGTACCCGCGAGTACCCACCTGAACCCGCCCCGAAGTTGACGGGAGAAACCCACTTTGATTGGGTTTGTGTTTGGGTTTTCCCCGATTATAAAATATGAGGACGGGTCGGGTAGTGGGGACACTAGTCATCATCCCGAACCAGCCCCCGAATCCGTCCCGTTTATTTTATTATGTACATTATTATTTATTTTTGATGATTTAGAATATTAAATAAGTGATCAATATTTTAATATTTTGATTTGTATAAATTATTTAAAATATTCTAAATGTATGTATAAATTTTTTTTAGATTTTATTATTTTATTATTTATAACGTAATTTGATTTTTAAAAAGGTAAATATTTCTATTAAAAAAATTGATTTCACTAAGTGGATGATGGCGGGGCGGGGATACCCGAACCCAATCCGAACCCGTTTGGGGCGAGTTTGGGTTTAAATTCTCCATCCCCATTTGAGTTTGCAGCGGGGAACGAGGATTGTTTGGGGATTCGGGTTTGGGTTTGGGGAGGTAAAAACCGTCTCTGACCCGCCCTGTTGTCATGCCTAACGACAAGCATCTCACTAGCGTATTCAACTAAGTGTAGTAGTATAATATGACACTTAATCCTGAGAAATGGACTTTCTGGGTCAGTGATGAAAATTTTATGGGCTTCTACTTAACCAAGATGGGGCATAGAAGCCAACCCTAGTAAATGTGTTGTGGTTATTAGAATGGAGACTCAGACCATAAAGAAGAGTATAATAAAGCTGAATGAGATGTTCACCACCCTTAATAAGTTCATCTAGAGATTGTCCCAACATACATTACCATTCTATAGGTTATTGAAAAAAGAAGTACATATCGATTGGACCCTAGAATGTGAGTCAGCCTTGGCGTCGCTAAAAGCAGTTCTATCCACGATACCAATTTTGTCTAGGTCGTTGGCTATTGAGATCATATTCCTCCATGCAGAGTCCAATATATTTCATATTTAAAGCACAAGTATGCCTTTAAACCCGTAATAAGAAGTTAAAAAAATTAGCAATGGCGTTAATTACAACCTCGAGGAAGTTACAACGTTACTTCTTTGCACACACCATTGTCATTTGGACCGACCAAACTCTTAAGAATTTGGATTTTATTTTATTTTTATTTTTTTAGATTCTACGTGATTTATTTTGGAAATATTTACTTTAGAAATATTTATTTTGTAGCAAAATTTGCATCACTTATTTTGGAATTTTTTGTTTGTTTAGGATTGGATCTGATATGGATTTGTTTTCAAGTGATTCCTTCTGTATGCATCCTTAATTCACTCATTTTTCCATGTTTTGAGTTGATTACGCATTTCCACGTTCAAACCTGACTTTCAATGTTTCACTCTCCACCCATTTATCCTCCAAATTTGAGTCCTTTTTAGTTAACTACAAATATTATATATAATATAATCAATGGTAGCTAAAGTCATCCACCCGAGTATAAAGGACGAAACAATCACAAAGCACAAAATGCAATAAGGAGAAAACGAGAAAAAAGTCAACAAATAAAAACAAACTAAACACACTATAAAAATAAAACAAAAATAATCAAAAAAAGAAATATATATAATTGGTAAAAAAAATGAAGAATAGAAAACCCAAATAATATACACCTCCTCCGTAAGAGAAGACAAGCTAGAGTTCAGCCTATAGCAAACCACCATTAAAATAGTAAATGCCTCAAAAAAAACTAAAGAACACTCTTCACAAGAATAAAGAATAAATTCAATGACTCTCAAACCACTATTGAGCCATTCATAAGATAAGGTTTTTTAGTCAAAGAAAAAAACTATTGGTCACAGACCTACGAATATGTTAGTTTTAAGTTAAAAACATAATTATTTCTTCCACATCCTTCACATTAGTTAAAATTAAGAGTTCTCTCCAAAAATTATTTTTATTCCTTGTAAGCTTTTGCGGTATAAAAAACCTAAATAAAATTGGACAGTCGGTTATTCTAATTTTCTATCTTACTAATATATTTTATAAAACTATTGAAGGAGAAAAACCATTTTGTAATATTGGTGACACAAATTTAATTTCTATTTTATAACTAAATATTTTAGTAATTTTGATTTTTCTTTCTTCAAAAAATAAAACTCCAAAAGAATAATAATCAAAACACTTAAATATTAAACTATATATATAATACATTAATAAGTTAAACATAAACTTTTTATTTAGACAAAAGAAATATTACCTTATGAAAAATAAAAGCAAAAAAGTAAGAAACGAAATACTGCACGCAGCAAGCAGACATTCAAGCATGTTTTTATTAATCAATCTTAAAAATAAGAAGACGGGAATATTAATCCTCAAATTGAAACTAGATTCAGAAATACAACTTTGATATATGACTTCCTCAATCTTTCTGAATGATTGTGTAAGATAGACTTTAATATGTTTCAAACCTTGCATCTAAAATAATTTGGTAACATTTCCAAGTAAGGACTTTAATCAAACATTCTTTTTGTAATGAAAAGATAAAATATTAAAGACTAGTTGTTGTACTTAATATTAAATATTTTTCTTTTTATATTTTAATTACATGATGGTGAATTGGATTGTATGTTTCTAGATATTCTCTTTTACACGTGATAGGATGGTGTAATGTTGCTTTTCGATTTTATAGTAAATTATGAATCCTAATCTTTTAAGCAAGAAAAATAATGAAGAAATTAATTAATACGTTATTGATAATTGATAACAATTATGATGTACCTGAGGATACGTACGAGCAAGACTCACATTCTTATCAAGCACCCCAATAAAAACCTTTTTGTGACCCCTTTTATTTTCCTTTTACACTTTTATCACTCGAAGAAAACAATTGACAAATGCTAACATTCAATTGCAAGTTTAACTAAAAGGTTCTTGTTGAGTACACTGGACGTGAGGGGTGTTAATACATTCTCCTTGCGTAATCGACTCCCGAATCTTGAATTTGGTCACGACGACCATTTTCTTTCCTTTTGAGGGTTTTATTGATATATTCTCTTTCCTTCTTTGGAATAAATAAAGTTCGGCGGAGACTCTGTTCGAATCACTTTATCGACGACCATCGCGAATGATCGTATTTTTCGAGATGCGGCAGTACGCATCCTTAGTTCACTCACTTTTCCATGTTTCGAGTTGATTATGCATACCCCGTTCAAACTTGACTTTCAATGTTTCACTCCCCACCCATTTATTCTTCAAATTTGAGTCCTTTTTAATTAACAAGTATTATATATAATATAAGCAACGGTAGCTAAAATAATCTACCAGAGTATAAAGGACGAGACAATCCCAAGGCACAAAATATAATAAGCTAAAACCATAAAAAATAGTCATAAAATAAAAACCGACTAAACAAACTATAAAAACACCCGATGCAAGAAATACATATAATTGGTCAAACACACTAAAAAACGGAGAATAGAATCCCCAAATAATATAAACCTCCCCATATGAGAAGACATGCTAGAGTTCAACCTATAGCAAACCCCCTTAATAGAGAAATTGATTCCAAAAAAATCAAGAACACTCCCCACAATAATAAGGTCAAAGATTCTCAAACCACTATTAAGTCATAGAGAAGATAACATTTCTTAGTTAAAGATATAAAGTATTGACCGCAAACATGCCAAGATGTCAATTTGAAGTTAGTAGCATAATCATTTATTTCATATCCTTCACATTAATTAAAATTGAGAGTTCTTTTTAGAAATTATTTGGTTCCTCGTAAGCTTTTGCAGTATAAAACTTTAATTAAAATTAAACAATCTTTTATTCTAATTTTGTATCTTACTAACATTTTTCATAAAAAAGTTAAAGAAGAAAACCTATTTAATAATATTGGTGACACTAATTTAATGTCTATTTTATAACCAACAAACATTTTAGTAATATTGATTTTTCTTTCTTCAAAAAATAAAACTCTAAACGAATAATAATCAAAACAATTAAATACTTTTATATATATATATATATATATATATATATATTATATATATATTATATATATATATATATATATATATATATATATATATATAAACACAAACTTTTTATTTAGGCAAAAGAAATATTACCTCACCAAAAACAAAACAAAAAAGTCAAGCAAGCAGAGACATGTAAGTATATTTTTATTATTCAATCTTAAAAACAAGTAGACTGAAATATTAATCCTCAAATTGGAATTAGATCCCCAAACACAACTTTGATGTATGACTTCATCAATCCTTCTGAATGATTGTGTAAAAAATATTTTATAGCTATGTTATTTATACATCAGATCTTACACCAAATACATACACCGTATATATTGTTCACCTTATAAATACGGTAAATAATATTATTATTTTAATTTAAAAAATGAACAGTTCGTGAATAGTGTATAAACAATACATGAATAATGTATGAACAATACCGTGAACAGTAACTGTAAATAATATCTTTAAAGTAATGAAATAAAGTTGGTTAATGAAATGTGAAATGTTGATTAATAAAGTGATCAAGTTGGTTAATATACGTTCAAATATTAAAAATAATTTTTATAAGTACATCAAAGTTGGTTAATAAAAAGTAAAAAATTGATTAATAAAATTATAATGTTGGTTAATAAACGTTTAGTTATCCAAATAAATTTTTAGCAGTCATCAAAGTTGGTTAATACAATATAAAAAAATGGTTAATAAAATTATAAAATTGATTAATCACACAATTTTATATCAATATCATTTAATTTAAAAATAAAAAAATAAAAATAAAATAATATTTTTTATATTTTATTTTAAAAAAATATATTATTATAATATTTCAATGTTGACCATATTGATGAACAGTAAGATGTAGCTTTTGGATATAAAAATATCATTTCTCAATATTTTAATATGGTTCAAACCTTCCATGAAACATAATTTGGTAACATTTGTAACTAATGACTTCAGTCAAACACTCTTTTTTTGTAATAAAAGATAAAACATTAAAGACTAGTCATTGTACTTAATATTAATTATTTCTCTTTTTAGATTTTAATTACATGATGGTGAATTGGATTGTATATTTCTAGAAAACTCTCTTTTACAAGTTATAGGATAGTGTAATGTTGCCTTTGGATTTTATAGTCAATTATGAACCCTAATTTTATCAAACAAGAAAAATAATGAAGTAATTAATTAATATGTTATTAATAATTAATAACAATTATGATGTATGTGGAACTATTGATGATATATAACTTTCTACCAAGACAATTGATAGGTTTGCTCATACATCATAAATTGAAACATATACTTTCATCACATTTTCTTCCCTTCAATTGAGTTCAATTGAGTAAACCATTCATTTTTCATAATAAAAAGTTGTAATTCATCGATCTGCATGCATCATAGGTGTTATCAATTATAATAACATATGACACTTAATTTCGTCATTTTTTTATTGATAAAATTGTGATTCATAATGTACTGCTAAAATCTAAAAGAAACATTTCACAATCATATCATTTAAAAAAAAAAAGAATTAGCAATGTGTCGTAGAAAATAATTTATAATAAAAAGTAGTGTACAAAATAATTTCTTATTTTTAATATTATATTAAAATTTATAAAGAAAAACATGATAAATAGTGTAAAGTTGGATTTTATATAATATGTCGTAGAAAATTGATTTAGGCATATTTAGGCTCAAATATTCTTTAAAAAATGAATGAATATGATTTTTCAATTCCTGACTCCTTTTAGATCTAAGGTCTTGGTTGAGAAAACTTAGTTTATGTAAATTATTGTTGATTTAATGTTTAATGTATTGTGTTTTGTGATATATTAATGTAATCTAGTTGTTGATACTTATAAACCAACATTTATTTAAATTATTAGAAATTAAACTATTTTATTTTCTATATTTATATCTAACATTATAAAAAAAATGCTAAGATTGATTGTTTATAATGTTTGATAAAATTTTGATTTTGGAAGATTTTGTCCCCGAATAATATGAAAAAATGAATATGATTTATCAAATGCATAACTCTTTCTCCAACTCTAACATTTTGGTTGAGAAAATATGGTGTTTGTTTAGATATTTATACTAAAAAAAATATATAAAACAAATTTTTATTTTTTAAAATTGAAATTTATTAAAAAAAACATCATACACTATACAAAGTTTTTTTTCACTACGCCAAAAATGACTTTTAACAGCGCATCTTAGACAGGGCTTTTAAAAGAAAGCGCTGTCTAAGGTTAAAATTAAAATAAAACACGGAAAATGTTCCAAAAAAATAATGAAAGCGCTGTCTAAGGGGGGGTCTTAGACAGCGCTTTCTAAAAGGGGGGGTCTTAGACAGCGCTTTTAGAAAGCGCTTTTAAATATAGACCTTAGTCAGCGCTTTTGATAAAGCGCTGTCTAAAGTCTTTAGATTAAAAAAAAAATTAAAAACCAAAAGCGCTGTCTAAGGGGGGGGGGGGTTAGAAAGCGCTTTTGGAAAGCGCTGTCTAAGGCATACCTTAGAAAGCGCTTTCCACAAAAGCGCTGTCTAAGGTCTAATTAAAATAAAATTTCAGACTCCATTTCAATTTTCGTTCTCTGTTCTTTTGTTTTCCCTCCTGCGAACGTTGAAACCCTATCAGCGAAAACCATAACAGCGAACACGAATACACTTCCATTTTTCGGTTTCAATCATTGAACGTGTTTGAAGAATCGTACGTGTCTCGACATTTGGGTGTTGACTTCGTTTTTCGTTTCTACTGTTCTTCATTTCTTGCGGTATGTTCTTCAATATTTCTTCATTTCTTCGTTTCTACTGTATAATCTTGTTGAGAATGTTGAGAATGTTTATAACACTACGCCAAAAAGGACTATTAACAGCGCATCTTAGACAGCGCTTTTAAAAGAAAGCGCTGTCTAAGGTTAAAATTAAAATGAAGCGCTGAAAATGTTCCAAGAAAATAATGAAAGCGCTGTCTAAGGGGGGGTCTTAGACAGCGCTTTTGAAAAGCGCTGTCTAAGACCCCCCCTTAGACAGCGCTTTCAGAAAGCGCTTTTAAATATAGACCTTAGACAGCGCTTTTGAAAAAGCGCTGTCTAAAGTCTTTAAATTTTAAAAAAAAATAAAACCAAAAGCGTTGTCTAAGGGGGGTTTAGAAAGCGCTTTTGGAAAGCGCTGTCTAAGGCCCCCTTAGAAAGCGCTTTCCCCAAAAGCGCTGTCTAAGGTCTAATAAAAATAAAATTTCAGACTTTAGCGCTTTCGTTCTCTGTTCTTTTGTTTTGCCTCTTCACTCACCAGCAACCTTTCACTCACCTCACAGCGCTTCCGCCGCACTCGTATTCCCCTCAATCTCCAGCAACCTTCCACTCTAAAAGACGACAGCACACAACATCACGCCTTCCACTCCAAAACACGAAAACCCTATTTTCCTTCAACTTCCGAAAACCCTTTTATCCGCCGTCGAGGGTCCCTCCGCCGTCAACGAAACATTCGACCGCCGCACTCGCCTCTCACGGTACGTTCTGCTCTAAAAATGTGCTTGTTTGATTGTAATGCAATGAGTTCAAATGTGCTTGTTTGGTGTTAGCATATGGCTGTCCTGTTTGAATCTACACTCAATGCTTGTGGTTTGTCCATTGCCCTGTTGCAATCTTGATCAAATTTTTACTATCCACCACAACTGTCATTGTTAATGGTTTTGCTATTGCCCTGTTGAAATCTTGACCAATAAAATGTTATTGAAATATTTAGTTTATTGACTGCACTTGTTAGGGTTAACCTCCAAACCAGTAACTTGAGAAAACTCGTTGAATTTCTGCATGACCAACTTAATAGATGTTGGATATCCCCTGGTAAAAATTAGCAAATGCCTTGGAGGTTGGTTGCAGTGGAGCCAACTAAATTGCTATAGAACCTCATAATTTCACTTTCAAACTCTTCATGCTTAGTTAAGATATTAGCATACTCCATAGTCATGGAACTAATATTACTTTGATTTTGCTTACTTTTGAGAGAAGCATAGAAGTACTTATTATTACTATCTCCCAGTTTGAGCCAGTCCACCTTCGATCTTTGTTTCAACATGGTTTTTCAATTAACTTAGAAATATATTAGAAATAGAGACTACAATATAATCAATTAATAAAAGAAGAAAAATTTAAGAATTCGCTTGATTAAATTATGAATTTGCACAAATATTTCACTAACAATAAAAATAACAAATATTTCACTTTTATCTTATGTATATTATGATAAACTTTAATCACAAAATATCTTATCTTCCCTTTTATCTTATGTATGTTATGATCCATTTTTTATGCCATCATAATATTATCATGAATATTTCTCCCTAATACAAAGCGTGATTGAAAAGGAGAGATAGTTGGAGGAATAATAATCTTCAACCTATTTACAACCACTTTGTTAATAATTTTATACGACATGGTTTAATTGTTTACTTTAATAAGTAGGAAAACCATGGATAAAACATGGATCTGTGCCGATCGAATGACCAAAGAGTACGAGAGTGGGGTTTTGGAATTCGTTAAGTATGCTGTTCAACACGCTGAAAACCCCAGACGAATGCATTGTCCTTGCTTGCGTTGTTGTTATATTGGTAAGGTTGACGCACATGGATTGAAATCGCATTTGCTGAGGCATGGAATTGATCAAAGTTATCAGTGTTGGATATTTCATGGTGAGAAAATTAACGAGAATGTTGAATCGAGTGGAAAAAGTAGTACGACCTATGCTTCATACGACAAAGACACGGAAACATACGATTGTGATCGAGTTGAAGAGATTGTAGAAGCACTGGAAGAAGATCTTCATGATTGTCCTGAAATGTTTGAGAGGATGGTAAGCGATGCTGAGAAACCGTTGTACAAAGGTTGCACTAAATTCTCAAGACTTTCTGCGGTATTAAAGTTGTACAACTTAAAGGCGGGTAATGGATGGTCGGATAAAAGTTTCACAGAGTTGTTGGCCCTTATGAGAGAAATGCTACCGGATGATAATGTTCTTCCTAATCGAACCTATGAGGCAAAAAAAATGTTGTGCTCTATTGGCATGAGCTATGATAAGATACATGCTTGTCCTAACGATTGCATTTTGTTTCGTAACGAATATGCAATGTTAACTGAGTGCCCTAAATGCGGTTTGTCTCGATATAAGAAAAGATTATCTCCCGCAAAAGTCTTATGGTATTTTCCGATAATTCCGAGATTTAGGCGCATGTTTCGTAGTGAAACCGATGCAAGACATCTTACTTGGCATGCAGATGAAAGAATTATTGATGGAATGTATCGGCATCCGGCTGATTCACCACAGTGGTCGAAGATTGATAATGATTATCCTGAGTTTGGATCAGAAGCAAGAAACCTTCGATTGGCATTATCTACTGATGGAATGAACCCACATGGTCTTCAAAGTATCTCACATACCACATGGCCTGTGATTCTTATGATTTATAACCTACCTCCGTGGCTATGTATGAAGCGTAAGTACATGATGTTATCTATGTTAATCTCTGGGCCTAAACAACCAGGGAATGACATTGACGTATACTTGACACCTCTGATCGAAGATTTAAAGATTTTGTGGGAGAACGGTGTGGAGGTTTATGATGGATATAGGAAAGAAAGTTTCAATTTGAGGGCGATGTTGTTTGGCACAATTAATGATTTTCCAGCATACGGGAATCTATCTGGGTATAGCATTAAAGGTCAACGTGCGTGTCCTGTTTGTGAAGACGGAACCGATACGATTCGATTGGAACTTTGCCAGAAGAATGTGTTTCTCGGTCATCGTAGATTCTTACATTCTAAACATCACTACCGTGGGTGGAGAAAAGCATTCAATGGAGACACCGAACATCGTAGAGCTCCACCCGCATTGTCAGGTGAACAAGTTTTTGAAAAGGTGAAAGATGTGCGTACTGAGTTTGGCAAGCCTTTTGCACATAAGATTGTGAAAGGTGGGTGGAAGAAAAGGTCGATATTTTTTGAATTGCCATATTGGAAGTCTTTGTACGTGAGACATTTTCTCGATATTATGCATATTGAAAAAAACGTATTTGAAAGTGTTATCGGTACATTACTCAATATAAAAGGCAAGTCTAAGGATGGCCTTAAAGCAAGGGAGGACATGTTAAAAATGGGAATGAGAACTGAATTAGCACCCGTGAAGAAAGGAAGACGAACATATCTACCACCTGCTGCTTTTACTTTATCTAGAAAGGAGAAAAAAAATTTGTGTAAGTCTCTGAGTGAAGTTAAGGTTCCAGAAGGATACTCATCTGATATCAGAAGACTTGTTTCTATGAAAGACCTCAAGTTGAAGAATTTGAAGACACATGATTGCCATGTTATAATGGAACATTTTCTACCGATAGGTATACGTTCTATTTTGCCAGAAAAAGTAAGAAGTGCCATAACTAAATTGTGTTTTTCTTTAGGTCAATTTGTAGTAAGGTGATCGATCCCGAGATCTTACCAACACTACAAAAAGAGATTGTAATTACCTTGTGTGAGCTTGAAATGTATTTTCCTCCGTCTTTTTTTGACATAATGGTTCATTTAGTTGTTCATCTTGTGAAAGAGACACAGTTGTGTGGACCAGCTTATATGAGATGGATGTACCCTGCTGAACGGTATATGAAAATATTAAAAGGGTACGTGAAATCCCGAAGTCGACCAGAGGGTTGTATTGTTGAACGATACATTGTTGAAGAAGCTGTTGAGTTTTGTACTGAATATTTGTCTAACGTTCAATCGATTGGACTCCCCAGAGCTCAGATTTTCGACAAAATGGAAGGTAAAAAATTAATTGGGAATAAAATTGTGACAATATCAAGGGATGAACGGGATCAAGTTCATTTGTATGTTCTGCACAATAATAATGAGGTTGAGCCATATGTTGAAATGCACAAGGATGTAGGTTCACGAAGCAGTAGGTTCGTTTGTTGCATGGCCGACAAACCTCATATGCGTAGGATATGAGGTATGCTTAAAACTTATGTTAACTTTAATGTGTATATTCAAAGTTTAAAATTTATGCTTAAAATTTTACTTACATATTTTCCTTGATTATGTTAAATAGACTCCCACAAAATCCAAATCAAGAAAAGAGGTAATATACAATTATATGACATATATTCATGGAAGTTGTTACATTCTTAATTTGATCTAACTATTTATATGACATGTAGGTTCAAGAAAATGAGGTTAGCAATGCCTCCGCACAACAAATAAAGGAGGTTAAGAACGCCTCCGCACGGGTAAAAAGTTCTGGTGCTAAGAAGACCGTAGCTAGGAAAAACCTACCACCAAGTATAGGTCGTGCCTCAGGACATTTATAGAGATGACCGATATACCGACCGGAGGTGTTCGGACTATACATATGGAGGAAGGGATTTTCGGCTTTGCTCACGACCAAATGATTGGTAATGAAGACTTCATGCAAGTTTTTGGTCATGAAGAAATCGGCGTCAACGTTGTCAATACATATATTAGGTAAATCCGGTCTACTTTGTTTTATTAATTCGGTTTACTTTATGTTAATCCGGTTTACTTTATGTTTCAAAAGAGGTGTTAATGATGTTTTTATATTAGGTTTTTGTATGACAAAATGATGCGCCCCAATGATTTGGACGAGTCATTCGGATTCTTAGCACCAGCGAGCATCAACTTAGGTGCAATCTTAAATAACCCGGATTCCGTGACGAAGTACGTTCTTCGGATCCTCAATGACAATAAAAATGCGGAGAAGTTGTTTTTTATACCGTTTAATACCAGGTTAGCATTTCATTCTAAATTCATATATTATAATTATTTTCCAAGTTACCATCTAACATTTGCCTAATCATTACAGTGGACATTGGTTGTTGCTCGCAATCAATCCTATCCGAGAAATTGTGTATTATCTTGACTCGTTAGGAAATGATTGGACAACATACCCGGATATGAAGCGCCTAATTGACACGTAAGTGAGAATGTTCAAAATTTTTCTTAGTTTATGTTAATTGTTCTAATTGCTTCATTTTTATTTTATTAGCATCCTACAAGCTTTTCGGGCCCAACGAGATATCCAAACCTCAAGGAGGGGCGCCAACCGCATTACATGGATTAAAGTGGCGGTATATTTTTAATTACCACATTTTTTATTATATTAGTGATGACACTTGATAAAACTTAGGATTTATAATCCATATTTTTTTTCATGTAGTGTCCTCAACAACGTAATCAAATAGATTGCGGGTATTTCGTGTTGAGGTTTATGCGGGATACTCTTGCTTTGGGCCGATTAGTGATTCCCACCGATGTATGTATTACTAACTTATGAGTTAATTTTATATTTACACATATCTCATATAATTAAATAGTTGGAATTAATTCAAAATATTTTTTGCTTCATATGTAGTACTTTGAGGAATTCAAGTGTGCATTTTATACAAAGGATCAAGTGGACGAAATCAAAGAGGAGTGGTGTCAATTCATGATAGAGCTCAAAGTTTTTTCATAAATTTGTGTAATTTTGTAGTATACTTGTAATATATGTAATGACTTGTAAATGTGTACATAAATTTGTAGTATAGGTAATGACTTGTAAATGTGTACATAAATTTGTATATATTTTGATACATTTAAGGCAAAATTGGTTTGAATTGGTATATATATATTTGTTAGCCAAAAATTGGTAGAAAAAAGGCCAAAATGGCATGTATAAAATGTGATTCTGTCTGTCAAAATCTGGTTGAAAACAGGTAGAAATTCTGGTTTATAAACCTGGAAAAAATGTGGTTTAAAACAAAAGCTACAAAAATTTTCGTATACATTAGACAGCGCTTTTGGAAAAAGCGCTGTCTAAGGGGGGGCTTAGAAAGCGCTTTTGGCAAAAGCGCTGTCTAAGGTATACCTAAAAAAATTAAAATAGGGGGGCTTAGACAGCGCTTTTCAAAAAGCGCTGTCTAAGCCCCCCTATTTTAATTTTTTTAGGTATACCTTAGACAGCGCTTTTGCCAAAAGCGCTGTCTAAGGTATACCTAAAAAAATTAAAATAGGAGGGTCTTAGAAAGCGCTTTAGGCCAAAGCGCTGTCTAAGGGGGGGGCTTAGACAGCGCTTTTAAGATTTCAAAAAGCGCTGTCTAAACCTTTAGCAGCGGAGGTTTAGACAGCGCTTTAAAGCGCTGTCTAAGGCTAAAAAAAGCGCTGTCTAAGGTCTTGTTTGGCGTAGTGTAATCTTGTTGAGAATGTTTATAATCTTGCGGTAGTTTACTAATGTTGAGAATGTGCATAATCTTGTTGACTGAGTTTAGTGTATTAACAAGTATGAATACTAAGATTTATGTAAAGTCATTTTCTCACTCTCAAGAGCAGATAAAAATAATTTATTTGGAAGATTCTGTCAAATACTTTGTTTTTTTTAGTTGGGATAAGATTAGTATAGCATCATAAAACAGATAATTAGTCATTGCTAATACTATGACTGCCGTTGTATTATATGCACAGATGGGACGTGTTGATGGATACAATCCACATGGTAACAGGAAAGATTTGCCCTTCACTTGGACTAATGTTTACGAGGAGGTCACTAGTTCGTCTTCACTTTCAGCATTAGGTAAGAGGAAATGATATTTTTTATTTAACAACTTGTACTTTCCTGTTCTCTTCAGTTGCATATGTGGCTTTGGGTTGTTTATGTCAACTAGCTTAGCATTTGACTTATCTCAAGTTTGTTTTATCGAGTACCTAATAGGCTAATATTAGAAGTTAATTAAGAGTTTAAGACTCTTGTCCAGAAAGGGTATTTTCGATTTTAAAATGCTGTTACTTTTATATCAATTAGCATATGTTATATTTATAAAAATTGGCATTTGCAGAGACTACGAATAAAGACGAGACTAGCGTGTCTTTGGACCCAAAAGATGGTTCAGATTTGAAGGAAATTGGCATGAGCAATCGAAAATTCAGAGAGTTCATTTGTGGTGAGGAAGCATTAAGGATATCTCCCACGGAACCTTATTGTTTATGTCGTCCAATCCGCAGAGGACACTTGAATATTTCACAACACTATCCTATGCAGCAGGTACATGTCACTTCCGAACCAAATTAAAACCAATGCAACAGTTAATTCATGCAGAAAAAATATAGATGATATGCATCTTGGGAATTCTGTATTCTGCCTTATAAGCTAGCTGTTGCATTGCATCATAATGTAATGTTATTTGTGTTGTATTATGTTAAGACTTGTTTTGTCTTTTTCTTTACTGTTGCTTGTTGAATTCATCTGTTTCTTCACCGTTTCAAAATTCAACAATAAGTTTCCTTCATAATGGAGAATAATGCAACAATGGATCTGAGAGTTAGGGTTTGTATTAGTTAGTTAAGGGTTTGGTGTCAATAATTTAGGAATTTATAGTTTAGTTGCTCTTGCTCGAGTCGTCGTTGGATATAGGTTCCAACATTGAACTGCCTTTTTTATCATCTAGAATTGGGCTTACTCTAGTGAAATTGTCTGTGTCATTGTTTGTGTCGCATCTCCCAGTAATCTAGAATCTGTTGAGTTGTTTGATAGGCCACATATTAGAGATGTATGATACATGCTATTATTGTGTAATGACAATTGGGTTTCTCAGATTACTTCTTGCTTTCATTCTACATCACTACTTCTTGGCTATTTTGCAGGTGCTTGAGGATCTGCGTGCTATTTGGGATTGGATTTTAATAGAGAAACTGCATATTCCTCGCAATGAAAGAAACATGTACTCTGCTATTCTTGTGATGCCAGAAACATTTGATAATCGTGGTATTTAGAACTTTATTCCTTCAAAGAAAATGTCACATTTATTTTTTTCTGGTTAGAGTTCCCTTTGAATTTGCATGTCAAACTCCTGGTATAGTCTATTTATGTTTTAGTCCATGACACAAGCAGAAATAAAGGAAATTCTATCTGTAGTTCTACAAGAACTATGCTTTGGCTCAGCAGTGGTACACCAGGTATGACCTTTATTGCTATACGTTTATATGATGAATGTATGACCTTTTTGTACGCAGAAAAGGAACAATTTGCTAGGATTTTTCCTTTAGTTTCTAATGATTTCATATGGAATTGTTTGATCAGGAAGGTCTTGCTACTGTTTTTGGAAATGGATTATCAACAGCATGTGTAGTGAATATTGGTGCTCAGGTTACATCACTTATATGCATAGAGGTAAATGGAATAATGGTTAATGTTTGTTTAGTCTTTTGTATCAAGTTAGTATCAAATCATTATCATTCATATTTCACAATAATTGTATTTTTTTTTCTCATTCTGTATATAAATACTCATAACTTACAGTTAAAAAATATGAAATTTGTAATCGGAGATATTACAACAGTAATAAGTAATAACAAAAGCCTTTTCTTGGTAAAACAACTTTGATCCTGAAACGTTTTCTGCTTACTATAGTTTTGACATGGAAATTGACATTTGCTGGTTACATACATTCACCATCTTTGAATACTCGCTTGTGCCTCAAATTTTCTATCAAGTTGGATTCTCTCCATGCTTGATGATTGTTCAGCCTTCAGATATATTGAAAAATAAAAGCTGGCTAAGTTTTTGGTCGTGAACTACTTCTTTTATTGTTTAGGATGGAGCTGCTCTGCCATCAACTGCAAGGACTTTAACTTTTGGTGGTGAGGTACAAAATATATTTTTACATTGCATCCGTTTCTGGTGTTTTGAAATAGTTTTGAACTTGGAAGATATAAGCTTAGTAACATCTTGGACACACGTGTTATTTGTTATTTGACTAAACTTTTCTTTACATTAGTTTAGAAACTGTCATTTTGTTTTCACTTATGCGGCATATGGAAACTATAATCTCTTGATAAAGGAAGTTAATTTATTGAGATGAATTGAAAAAATTCAGTCAAATGATCAAATTTCAGTTAAAATATCCAAAATCCGCCCCTCTCAAAAACTCTAATACATTATAACAAAAAGCTACATAAAGCTTTTCGATGTCTGAGTCTGTAGCGAATCATTTGTGTTAATTTTATGAAGGATAATTGTCCAAACAAAAGTCTTTTAGCCCTACCGTTCCATAAAGACCTAAATATTGATAAAATCGAGCAATTGAATTAAGAATGGGAAATTGGAAGGATTATGGGAACAAGAACTTTGATCGACACCAATCTCTAATACCTTGTCAAAGAGCCACTTACGCACCATTGACTTACATAACTCCATCAGTTAAAATGTTCCACAACACTCCTTCTCAAATCCATGCCTCTTTCAATGAAAGATAATCATTCTTGTCAAGTATGTAGTATGTCGGTATTTTGCACCTACTGCGTCAAGATATTTTTTATTATAATTCTTGGAAAGTTAGAATTATGCAATGATATTATCTTCTGTGCTCCAAAAGTTATTTGTGGTAATATTTTAATTATTAAGTACATATTTTCAGGATATATCAAGGGGTCTTCTCTGGACGCAAAGGCATCACCAGACCTATCCACAAATTCGAACAGATATGTTGACAAAGCCTATAGATCTGTTAATGTTAAATCAACTCAAAGAGTCATATTGTGAAATCAGAGTGAGTTCTACTACTTTATCTCATTTTGCCAAATTACTACTTTATCATATTAACTCGTAGAAATGCCATTTTTAATAATTCATAGTTGAGAGAAAACCGAGAGTTGTGAACAATACAAGAGAAGCATTTGTAGCACGAGTTTACATCTCAAGGGTTTTATACTATCTAAAGTTGTTTTTTTTTTCCATTCATTTCTCTCTCGGCTTCGTTATCTCTTCATTGTACTTGTGCATGCATTTGCAGCACGGCCTCCATTTAACAACACCGTGTATTTGCTACTTTGTAGTTCTTAGAAAGTAAATTATAATTTGCTACTTTGTAGTTCTTAGAAAGTAAATTATATTTTGATCAAATATAACCTAACATATTGAAATAGTACAGTGTCTAATGAATTAAAAAAAATGCATCAAATCACTTACTACTAGCGGTGATGCTCTAAATTTACCTTGCTTCCAAACTTGAATTCAATGTTATCTAGTATCTTGTGTATAGGAGGGGCAACTTGATGCTGTAGCAGTAGTTCATTCCTACGAGGAAAAAGCGCCGCCTGGATCTCACAGGACAAGGCTTACTGCTCTCAATGTACATGTTCTCAGTAAAATTCATTCTTCATTTGCCCTCAAATTTTTCCATTAGATAATCATATGCTTAGACTTCGACAATTGACAAAAACTATTGCATAGGTTCCTCCCATGGGGTTGTTCTATCCAATGCTTTTTGTTCCTGACGTGTATCCTCCTCCACCACGGACTTGGTTAGCGTGTTCATGAATTTTCTCTCTGTATGGTGTGACCATGTTTGTGAATTATTTTACGTTTACACAACCCCGGTGATTTCCCTTGTTAGGTTTAGTGACTACGAGGATATGCTAGAAGATACATGGCATATTGACTTTTCCCGAAGGTCTGACATGTCCGATACTTTCTATCCTAATGTCAATGGAGGATTACCCATGTGGGAAAGTTATCCCGTTTATTCAAAGCCGAAAAAAGAAGAAAATCTCGGCCTTGCCGAAGCTATTACCAACTGCATTCTCTCAACTGGTAATTTTTTGGTATCATATTCCTTCATTTCATATGCATAGAGCTTAAAGCTTTGTTTAGAAAAGCGCTGTCTAAGGGGGGGATTAGAAAGCGCTTTAGGCAAAAGCGCTGTCTAAGGGGGGGGGGGGCTTAGACAGCGCTTTTTGAAAAGCGCTGTCTAAGGTATACCTAAAAAAATTAAAATAGGAGGGTCTTAGAAAGCGCTTTTGGCCAAAGCGCTGTCTAAGGGGGTGGGGCTTAGACAGCGCTTTTCAAAAGCGCTGTCTAAGGTATACCTAAAAAATTTAAAATAAGAGGGTCTTATAAAGCGCTTTTGGCCAAAGCGCTGTCTAAGGGGGGGGGGGGGGGGGGGGCTTAGACAGCGCTTTTAAGATTTAAAAAAGCGCTGTCTAAACCTTTAGCAGCGGAGGTTTAGACAGCGCTTTAAAGCGCTGTCTAAGGCTAAAAAAAGCCCTGTCTAAGGTCTTGTTTGTTGTAGTGTTTTTAGAATCTGTAACAAACTGATTTAGAAAAATTTTGGCTTCAAATACTCTAGAAAATGAATGGATATACTTTTTTAATGCCCAACTCCTTCTTTAGATGGAAGGTTTTGGTTGAGAAAGTTTAGTATATCAAAATCTGTGCAACTTGTTGATTGAGTGTATAATGCATGTAGTTGTATTTCATAATTTATTAATGTAAGCTAGTTGTTAATATTTATAAATTATATATACATTATATATATATATATATATATATATATATATATATAATATATATATATATATATATATATATATATATATATATATACTGATTTAGGCATAATTTGACCTCGGATAATCTAAAAAAATGAAATAATGTGCTTTATAATGCATAAATATTTCTTTGGGCCACAACAAGACAAACTCATGTTCAAGCCCATAACAACACTGGGCCAAACAATTTTAATCCATAAAATTTAATGTTTTGTTTGTGTAAAAAATACGTGAATATTTCTTCAACTCTAAGGTTTATGTTGAGAAAAATTGGTGTCTCTTTAAATATTATAGAAAAATAGTGTATCAAATAATTTTTTATTTTTTATTTTTATATAGATATTTATAGCAGACATAAAAACAATGCAAAATTGATTTGTTTGTAATATCCGATAGAAAATTGATTAAGGCATATTTTGATCTAGAATACTCTAAAGAAATCAATCAATATGCTTTACCTAACTCCTTTTTCAGCTCTAAGATTTTGGTTGAGAAAAATAAGTTTTATACAAACAACATATGATTCATATTTTTATTTTTTATTATTGTATGGATATTTATAGTAAACATCATAAATAAATCAACTTTTATTTGTTTTTAATATGTGACATAGAATTCGGTTAGAAAAATTTCAAAATGGAATACTCTTGTTAAAGGCCGCTCAAAGGCCCAACAAACTGATTTTATGACGAAGCTCTCCAATTACAAGTACAAAATCATGTCTTTTGATTTAAAGAACACATACACTAAATATATAAGAATGTGGAAGAATCTTTTTGAAGAAGAAATTGGCGAGTCATTAAAACTATATTTTGACGATATGATAAATTTCAATGAAGATAACATGCACGACAAGCATCTCACTAGCGTATTCAACTAAGTGTAGTAGTATATATGAGACTTAATCCAGAGAAATGGACTTCATGGATCAGTGATGAAATTTTTTTGGGCTTCTACTTAACTTAGATGGGGGCATAGAAGCCAACCCTAGTAAATGTGTTGTGGTTATTAGAATGGAGACTTAGACCATAAAGAAGAGTATAATGAAGTTGAATGAGATGTTCACCACCCTTAAAAAGTTCATCTATAGATTGGTCCAACATATATTACTGTTCTATAGGTTATTGAAGAAAGAAGTACATATCGATTGGACCCTAGAATGTGAGCAAGCGTTGGCGTCACTAAAAGCAACTATATCCACTATACCAATTTTGTCTAGGTCGTTGGCCGGAGAGATCACATTCCTCCATGCAGAGTCAAATATATTTCATATTTAAAGCACAAGTATGCCTATAAACATGTAACAAGAAGTTAAATAAATTAGCAATGACGTTGATTACAACCTCGAGGAAGTTACGACATTACTTCTTTGCACACACCATTGCCATTTGGACCGACCAAACTCTTAAGAATTTGAATTGTATTTTATTTTTATTTTTGAAGATTCTACGTGATTTATTATGTTGCAAAATTTCAATGATTTATTTTGGATTTTTTTCCAAGATTGGATATGATATGGATTTGTTTTCAAGTGATTCCTTCTGTATGCATCCTTAATTCAAACCTGACTTTCAATGTTTCACTTCCCACCCATTTATCCTCCAAATTTGGATCCTTTCCGGTTAACTACAAATATTATATATAATATAAGCAATGGTAGCTAAAGTAATCCAAAAGAGTATAAAGGACGAAACAATCACGAAGCACAAAATGCAATAAATAGAAAACGAAAAGAATAGTCAACAAATAAAAATAGACTAAACACACTATAAAAATAAAACAAAAGTAATAAAAAAAAGAAATAGATATAATTGGTCAAACATGCTACAAAATGGAGAATAGAAACCCCAAATAATATACACCTCCTCCGTAAGTAAAGACATGCTAGAGTTCATCATATAGCAAACCACCATTGATAAAGTAAATTGCCTTCAAAAAAATCAAGAACACTTTTCACAAGAATAAAGAATAAATTCAATGACTCTAAAACCACTATTGAGCCATACATAAGATAAGGTTTTTTAGTCAAAGAGAAAAACTATTGGTCGCAAACCTATGAAGATGTTAGTTTTAAGTTAAAAACATAATCAGTTTTAATTTAAAAACATAAAATTGAGAGTTCTCTCCAAAAATTATTTTTATACCTCGTAAGCTTTTGCTGAATAAAAAACCTCAATTAAAATTGGACACCCGGTTGTTTTAATTCTTTATCTTACTAATATATTTTTTTAAACTATTGAAGGAGAAAAACCATTTTGTAATATTGGTGACACAAATTTAATTTCTATTTTATAACTAACAAACATTTTAGTAATTTTGATTTTTCTTTCTTCAAAAAATAAAACTCCAAAAGAATAATAATCAAAACACTTAAATATTTAAATATATATATATATATATATATATATATATATATTATATATATATATATATAATATATATATATATATATATATATATATATATATATATATAATACATTAATAAGTTTAATCTCAATTTTTTATTTAGACAAAAAAATATTACCTTATGAAAAACATAAACAAAAAAGTTAAAGAAACAAAATACCACACACCACAAGCAGACATGCAAGCATGTTTTTATTATTCAATCTTTAAAATAAGAAGACAGAAATATTAATCCTCAAATTGAAACTAGATTAATAAATACAACTTTGATGTATGACTTCATCAATCTTTTTGAATTGATTGTGTAAGATCGACTTTAATATGGATCAAACCTTACATCTAAAATAATTTGGTAACATTTGCAAGTAAGGACTTCAATCAAACACTCTTTTTGTAATGAAAAGATAAAATATTAAAAACTAGTTGTTATACTTCATATTAATTATTTTTCTTTTTATATTTTAATTACATGATGGCGAATTGGATTGTATGTTTCTAGAAAATTCTCTTTTGCACATGATAGGATGGTGTAATGTTGCTTTTCGATTTTATTGTAAATTATGAACCCTAATTTTTTTAAGCAAGAAAAATAATGAAGAAATTAATTAATATGTTATTGATAATTTATAACACTTATGATGTATATGGATCTATTGATGAACTAGAACTTTTTACCAAGATAATTTATAGGTTTGCTTATACATCATAAATTGAAACATATACTTTCATCATATTTTCTTCCCTTAAATTGAGTAAACCATTCATTTTCCTTAGTAAAAAGTTCTAGTTCATCAATAGTTCCGCATGCATTATAAGTATTATCAATTATAATAACATATGGAAATTAATTTTGTCATTATTTTTCTTTGGTTGAGAAAATTGTGATTCATAATATCCTGCTAAAATCTAAAAGAAACATTCCATAATCATATGTTTTACACAAGGGAATTATATATGAGCATTGAATCCCTTCCACCGCATGTAATTAAAATTAACTTGGTGGATTCTGATAGGGTTTGTTTGGAGAAGGTGAAGGAGGTTAAGAGTGAAGTTAAGTGACACTTCAAATGTTTTTTCAAGTAGCGTGTGTATATAGGCCTTTGTCAGATAATTTTCAGCTTAATAGCCTCACTGAGTTTGATAGTAAGTAGCTTGAGAGAGAGTTTTCAGAGGAAGAGATAAAGGCTTCCATATGGAGTTGCAACAACGATAAGAGTGCGGGACACGATGGGTATAGTTTTGATTGTTTAAGTAGTGTTGGGAGTTTATTAAAGAAGATGTTATTCTGTTTGTTAGATATTTTTACTGTAAATCTAGATTAACCAAGGCTTGCATAGTGTCTTTTCTGAGTCTCATTCCTAAGATGCAGAATCCTCAAAATCTGTCTGAATTTAGACCTATTTGTCTTGTTAGTTGCTTATACAAGTTGTTAGCAAAACTGGTTTCCTCTAGATTGAGAGATGTCATCGGGAAGATCATTTCAATTAAGCGAACTGCGTTCATTTTGGGTAGAAATATCTTGGATGAGGTCTGGATGGTTAACAAATAGATTTAGCGAAAAGAGAGGAGAGAAGTTACTTATTTATGAAGGTTGATTATGAAAAAGCTTACGATAGCGTGAGTTGGAATTATCTAAGGTTTCTTTTTATCAAGATGGGGTTTGGCAAAAAGTGCTTAGTTGGATGGAGGCTTGTGTCTTTAATAGTTCAATTGCCAGTTTTGGTTAATGCTACCGTTACTGATGACGTTTCACTGCGAGTTCAGTGGTAAGCATTGCAGATATAGTGAAGGTGACCCGTAGTGATCATGTGTTTGGCCATGTATCTCCTAGAGTTGTAGAAGATGTTTCAGTGGGTAAGTAGTCAGATGTTTCGGCAATTGATCCAGTTAATGCTCCAATTTGTCAGTCTGGTGAGTTCAGCGGGTTGAAGGCTAATGATGATGATGAGGTATTACGTCTGATTAAGAAAAGTGACTTCAACATAGTGGAGCAGCTGCTCCAAACGCCATCAAAGATTTCAGTGCTGTCATTATTGATGAATTCTGAAGCACACAGAGAGGATTTGCAGAAAGTATTGGCACAAGCCTACATGGAACATGATGTTACTGTGGATCAGTTTGACCACATTGTTGCCAATATTACTTCCCGTAATAACTTGAGATTTTGTGATGAAGAACTTCCCGAGGAAGGAAGAAATCACAACTTGGCGCTTCACATTTCAATGAATTGCAAAGAGGATGCTCTGTCCAATGTATTGGTTGATACTGGTTCATCATTGAATGTGTTTCCCAAGTCAACTCTAGCAAGACTTTCTTGTCAAGGGGCGCCAATAAGGTACAATGGTGTTGTTGTTAAAGCGTTCGACGGTTCCCAAAAAACTGTCATTGGAGAGGTGGACCTTCCGGTTAAGATAGGTCCGAGTGATTTTCAAATTACTTTTCAAGTAATAGATATTCGTCTAGCCCACAGTTGTTTGTTGGGAAAGCCATGGATCCATGAAGATGGAACTGTAACGTCTACTTTGCACTAGAAGTTGAAATTTGTGAAGAACGACAAGCTTGCCGTTGTTGGTGGAGAAAAAACACTTCTTGCGAGCCATTTGTCATCTTTCACATATGTAGAAGCTGAAGAAGAGGTTAGAACACCGTTCCAGGATTTGTCTATTGCTGATGAACTGAAGACTGGGGCATCCATGTCTTCTTTGAAGGATGCACAAGAGTTTATTCAGGCCGGCAACACTGATAAGTGGGGTCGTGTTGTAGAAGTTGTTGAGAACAAGAACAGGGCTGGGCTGAGATTTCAGCAAGGGCCATTCAATGCCAATGTCAAGGCTATTCAACCATTTTTCCGCAGTGGAGGATTCATTCATATGGATGATAAACACTCAGTTGTAATTATTGAAGACGATGATGAAGATGAAGCTTGTGCCAACTTTGTGACACACGACCAAACTTTCACAATTGGGTTGCTGTAGACGTTCCTGTCATTGTACATCATTCAAAGTAATTGTTTTATTGTTAAAAAAAATCCTTCTCATATGCCTAAGGGAGAAGTCAAACATTGTTGGGCATTTCCTTATTATCATCAATAAAATATAATTTTATTCATCCACATCTATGATGTTTATTTTTATTTTTTGCTTTTTTTGAAAATGGTAATCACAAAAAACATAAATAAACAATAATTTCCCCATATTTGCATAATATTTGTTTGCACTTATTTTCTCTAAAAACAAATATCAAATCATTATGCAGGTTGGTTCTCAAACCCATTGAACGTAATAATCCTACTCCCTCTCCAAACTTTGATTTCCCTGTGTTTGAAGATGAGGAAGAGAATGATGACGAAGACATATCTGATGATTTGTCTCGTTTGCTTGAGCACGAGGAAAAAATCTATTCAGCCATTTGAAGAGAAGATTGAATTAGTCAACTTGGGTTCCGAGAAGATTGAAGGAAGTCAAGATTGAGTCTCAACTGTGTCTAGAGGTTAAGAAGGGGTTGGTTGATCTTCTCCGTGAATATTCTGATGTGTTTGCTTGGTCCTATCAAGATATGCCTGGTTTGGATTCTGGGATTGTGGAGCATAGATTTCCTTTGAAGCCAGAATTCATGTTAGTCAAACAGAAATTGAGAAGAACTCATCCTGATATGACAATGATAATTAAGGAAGAAGTGCAGAAGCAGATTGATGATGGTTTCCTTGTTACCTATGAGTATCCGCAATGGGTGGCCAATATTGTGCCTGTTCCTAAGAAGGACGGAAAAGTCCGTATGTATGTTGATTATAGAGATTTGAATAAAGCCAGTCCGAAAGTCAATTTTCCTATGCCACACATTGATATGTTGGTAGACAATACGACTAAATTCAAAGTCTTTTCGTTTATGGATGGATTTTTCGGTTATAATCAAATCAAAATGGCGCCCGAAGATATGGAGAAGACCACATTCATTACACCTTGGGGAAAATTTTGTTATCGAGTGATGCCTTTCGGTTTAAACAATGCTGGTGCAACATACCAGAGAGCCATGACCAGTCTTTTTCATGATATGATGCACAAAGAGATTGAGGTTTATGTTGATGACATGATTGCTAAATCAAGTGATGAAGAAGAGCATGTTGAGCATTTGTTGAAGTTATTCCAGCGTTTGAGGAAATATAAACTCTGTTTTAATCCCAATAAGTATACTTTTGGTGTTCGCTCTGGTAAGTTGTTGGGCTTTATTGTCAGTGAGAAGGGTATTGAGGTTGATCCTGTCAAGGTCAAAGCAATACAAAAGATGCATGCGCCCAAAACTGAGAAGCAAGCCATAGGTTTTCTCGGCCGTTTGAACTATATCTCAAGATTTATATAGCATATGACTACCACATGTGCGCCTATATTCAAGCTACTTCTGAAAGACCAGTCTTGTGGTTGGATCGAGGATATAATTTTCCGGCCTTTCATTCATTAGCTTTTTACTGAATATAATTTTAATGTCTTTAACCTTTTCCAAAATTTTGATGTCCTATAATATTTTTCATGGACTTCTGATATCTTGTTCACCATCAAAGGGGGCTCTGTTTAATCTAATCTTGTGTTTCCATTCAAGAAAACTGCGATGGTCAATAAAACACCATTTTGGCCACCTTAAAGATGACAATAAGTAGATTCATAAATAAACTACGTAAAAGTAATTCATGTATATGTGTTATACCCATAAAGCATATCCGATCCTTAAAATTCATTAATCATCCGCATCAAATTTTCATGTAATGTGAATGTCTATTTCTTAAAAAATCCCATGTGTCTACATTTGTTGTCTACAACTCCTTCAGGTCATTGACCAGAGGTTGTAAGTAGACACCAAAATTATTTCTTGTCGCTTTTTTATCAAGAATTATCGTTGACATTATAAACATTGTCTTCTTCATGCAAACTCATGGAAGATTGTTTTATGGAAGGAGAATAACAAGCCAAAATACTATTATTTATACTCATTACACCAAATAGATTAAAACCATCACTCGCTTATGCAAGACACACATTTTAAGGATCTGATGTAAACATAATCTTTAGAATGCCTCTACATTTCATCATTGTTAGTATCAAATGCATGCTATCTTATATCTCCGCTCGTCTTTAATGACATCAATAATATATGTAATTGAGGAATCAAAGGAAAATAACGAAGAATCTTTCTAGAAATTTTCTTGTGTTTCTTGTTATCACATACCTTTGTATTTTATTTCCATTTCGAAGTGCAACAATTTTTCCAAGACTTCCTCTATTCATCTTTTCCCATACAACAATTTGAACATGTAGATATCTTTACATAATTCAAACTGATTTCTTGCCTTCAAAGAACAAACTTGGAAAATTTAAAACTCAAACCCATCTTTTAATAACTCAAAAATTATTGTCAATTACAGAAGCTACATTTTACGGAAATCAAATAACAAAAGTTTCCTCAATGATTTTCATTTCTACAATAAACTCAATATGCCATTTTTTATACTTCTAAGTTTACTTTTTACTTATAAATCAAAACATAACACACCAAAATAATCATAGGCTTATGTATTATTTCAAAAGAAAAATATTATTAGTGTGTGGTATAATATTGTGAGCGGTTTCTACTAGTTGTGATTTTAACTCACTATACTCATAATCCAACAACTAAAAGTTTAATTAAGAAGTTAACATTAGCTAACATTTATAATCAAACATGAATACTTAATCAAAACATTTAATCAAACAACTAACATTCATCAACAAAGTCGTTTGTACATTTAATCAAACAATTAACATTCACAACTAAAGTCATTCAAGCATTTCCTCAAACAACTAATGTGTTCAATCATGAAGCAGGTAATTCAAAGACAAATGTGTTATTCTGAATGCATTTTTCACAAACTAATTTTAACTAACAGTAAAGAAAAACAAGCAAAGCAAAGAAAATAAAAATGTTTCACAAACTAACAGGAAAGAAATCACACTAAGAATAAGAAGGAAAAACAACTACCTTCCCAATTTTATGATGCCACTCATTTCCTGCTCATTTCCTGCGTTCAGGATACACTTGGCATCATATATTATTCTCAGTCAATCTCCATATTTGATGCAGTGGGTATTTATTTCTTGCCTATTAAGGCAAAATGAGTAAGTAGTGCCTTTCACATATACAAATAAGGACAACAAAAAAATCCAATGAAGTGAAAGAAGAAAATAAAAGTGGAATGTAGGAAAAGCTTCTCTACTGCATTCAAGAACCGACTTCATCAATTCTATAGTCTTACATAATAAATGTAGATGTTTGATTGGCTGCATTTTGTGTTAAAACACTAACTGTACTCTGATGTCTTGACTGATGTCATGACATGCTTGAGTAGTATGCTGCAGGATTAGCTAATACAGGATTTACTGAATGTCAAACTGGATGTTATGACATTCATCCATGACAGCAGATACTGAACTATAGAATAGTTGGTTTTTCTGTTATAGCTCAGTATTGAGTTCAATCTGTTTTTCAGGAGACTAACAGACCTGGCACATAGCCTATTGTCTGAATGTCAAACTGGATGTTATGACATTCATCCATGACAGCAAATACTGAATTATAGGCAGGTTGGTTTTTCTGCTACAGTTCAGTATTTATTTCAGTCTGTTTTTCAGGAGAATAACAGACCTGGCATATGGCCTATTGTCTAAATTTCAAAATGAATGTTATGACATTTATCTTTGACAGCTGATACTGAATTATAGACTGGTTGGTCTTTTTGTTACAGTTCAACATTTAAGTACAGTCTGTGTTTCAGGAGAATAACAGACCTAGCATATGGCCTATGTTCTGGACGTCAAACTGAATGTTATGACATTCATTCCTGACAGCAGATGCTAAAGTTTAGGCTAGTTAGTTTTTCTGTTTCAGTATTTTTCTCAGGCTATTTTTCAGGAATCCAACAGCTGAGCTAAAATCCAGGAAACTAACAAATGAGCTACAATTAATGGAACTAACAAATAGCCTATTTGTTAGCACCCTAATATGTGGAAATTAGGTTAACTTGCTTAACCATAATTTTAGGAAATACAAGTACAAGGCCCAAGTGCTGCAATATAAAAGGATGGCAATCCTACTTTCAGCAACTCAGGGGTTTTAAGCGTGAAGCATTCATTGTACCATCATACTTCACTGATGTATGTTATTTGTGTCTTGTATTAGGTTTATCTTGTGAGCCAAGCAATTATCACCTAGATGATTGCATTGGACTAGGGTGTTCATTGAGTTGTAATTGTTGTGTCACTCTAATCTTTTAAGCGTGAGTGATGTGTTTCTTGATTAAAGCTGTTAAGCACAATCAAGAGTTGTTTGAAGTATAACTTCGCCATTTAACTTTAAACTAATTAAAGGTTGTAATCACTATGGTGATTGAGGGGGAATGAGTAGGAACTCTAGTCTTAGTTTAGATTGAAATTGCATTGGGTAGGTATTAAGTGATAAGATTAAACAGTTGGTTTAAGGCCTGAATTAATACTGCTAATAGTGGATTTCCTCCCTGGCTTGGTAGCCCCCAGACGTAGGTGTGTTTGTCACCGAACTGGGTAAACAATTGTCTGTGTTATTTAGTGTCCTTTACATTTAAGTTCTGCATAATTCTTGTCTGTGCAGAATTGGATGTCATAACATCCAGTGTGACATCGAAAGTCTGTTAACTAGAATTTCAATTGGTATCAGAGCAGGCACCCTGCCTGTTAATTTCTGGGTGAGATCTAGGGACGTTACTTTCTAGTACCATGGACAAGGATGTAGGATTTTCAAATAGACCACCCATGCTGGATGGCTCTAATTATGATGATTGGAAACCTCGTATGATAGCCTTCTTGAGATCTCTGGATAGCAAGGTCTGGAGAGCTGTCAACAAAGGATGGGAACATCCAACGAAGACAGGTAAATATGGATCCATTATGCAAATTCTTGAAGAAGAGTGGGACAAGGAGCAAGAGGCATTAGCCCTTGGAAACTCTAAGGCCTTGAATGCACTGTTCAATGGGATAAATAAGAACATCTTCAGACTGGTGCATCATTGTGAGCTGGTTAAAGAATTTTGGGATACTCTCAAAACAACTCATGAAGGTACCTCGAAGGTGAGGATGTCTAAACTTCAGATGCTGACCACCAAGTTTGAAAATCTGAGAATGAAAGAGGATAAGACTATTCATGACTTCCACATGAATATTCTTGAAATTGCCAACACTTCTGGTGGCTTAGGAGAGAAAATGTCTGAAGAAAAACTTGTAAGAAAGATTCTCAGATCATTGCCCAAGAGATTTGCCATGAAGGTCACTGCTATAGAAGAGGCCCAAGATATCTGCAATATGAAGGTTGATGAACTTATTGGTTCTCTCCAAACATTTGAAATGGGCCTGTGTGAGAATGTTGAAAAGAAGAACAAAAGCATAGCTTTCATATCAAATACTGAAGAGGATTCAGAAGAAGGAAGTATTGGAGGTGATGAAAGCATATCATAAGCTATAGCCATGCTTGGAAGACAGTTCAACAAGTTCATAAAGAAGATTGATCAAAAAGGGAGACCAAATGTCAAGAACATTTCGTCTGACTTCAGTAAAAGATCAACATCTGAAGAAAAGCTCAACCAAGGCAAGGGAATCCAGTGTCATGGATGAGAAGGTTTTGGACACATTAGAGCTGAATGTCCTACGTACCTCAAGATGCAAAAGAAGGGACTATCTATCACCTGGTCTGAAGGAGACTCTGAGAGTGAATCTGAAGGAGAATCTGCTAAACATGTCACTGCACTAACTAGTGTCTGTACCTCTGATGATGACTCAAGTGGAGATGAACTTACCTTAGATGAACTTGCTGCTTCATATAAAGAGCTATGTATCAAAAGTGCAGAAGTGTGTATACAAGGAGAAAAGCAGAAGACACTCATCAAGGAGCTGGAAGCTGAGAAGAAGAAGCATCTGACAATCATAGATGGTCTAAATGGTGAGATAAATATTGCTGACCTCTAAGCTAGATCAAATGACAAAATCCATCAGAATGCTGAATAAAGGAACTGACACTTTGGAAGAGATTCTAAAAGTGGGACAGAAATCAGGAACCATGTCTGGTTTAGGCTTTGCTAAGAAATCCTTAGCTGAACACAAAAGCTCAAAGGCTGAAGTTCAGAAAGTCAAGCAGAAGTCACAGCCAATGTCACAACATCGGGGAAACCGGAGGATTAACCATCAGAAGAAGAAATTTCAAAGATGGAGATGTCACTACTGTGGAAGATTTGGTCACATAAAACCCTTCTGTTACAGGCTGCATGGTTACCCTAACCAGACCCCTCAAATCAGACCTAAGCAGAAGGCATCTAAGTATAATGCCCCCATCAAGAAACAACAATGGGTTGCTAGATTAGCTCACACAACTCTAAGGGCATCTACCAGAGAAGACTGGTACTTTGATAGTGGCTGCTCAAGACATATGACTGGTATGGAGAATTTATTGGTGGATATACAACCTCACACTACCAGTTATGTGACCTTTGGTGATGGTGCTAAAGGAAGAATCAAAGGTGTGGGTAAGCTGGACAGTTCTGGAGTTCCAGAACTGAATAATGTGCTGTTAGTAAAAGGACTAACTGCTAATCTCATCAGCATAAGCCAGCTGTGTGATCAAGGGTTCTATGTTCAGTTCACTAAGGAGCTATGTGTTGTGACGAATGGAGATAATCAGGAAGTTATGAGAGGTTCCAGATCCAAAGATAACTGCTATCTATGGGAACCAAAAGTCTCAAACTACTCCACAATTTGCTCCTCAGCCAAGGAAGAACAGGAGGTGAAGCTGTGGCATAGACGTCTTGGTCATCTTCATTTAAGGGGAATGAAAAAGATCATATCCAAGGAAGCAGTTAGAGGAATCCCAAAGCTGCTTATTGATGAAGGAAGAGTCTGTGGAGAATGCCAGGTTGGCAAGTAAACCAAGATGTCACATCCTAAGTTGGGACATCCTACAACATCCAAAACTCTGGAACTTTTGCACATGGACTTAATGGGACCTATGCAGGTTGAAAGTCTGGGTGGGAAGAGATATGCTTATGTGGTTGTTGATGACCATTCTAGATACACATGGATAAGCTTCATCAGAGAAAAATCAGATGCATTTGATGTCTTCAAAGATCTGTGCATCAAATTCCAAAGGGAAAAGGATAGTTGTGTTGTCCGAATTAGAAGTGACCATGGGACGGAGTTTAAAAATTCCAAGTTTGACGAGTTATGCTCATCTGAAGGGATAAGTCATGAATTTTCCTCACCTATTACTCCTCAGCAAAATGGGATAGTTGAAAGGAAAAATAGAACTATTCAAGAATCTACTAGAGATATGATTCATGCAAAGAAGCTTCCTATGCACTTTTGGGCTGAAGCTATGAATACAGCTTGCTATGTTCACAATAGAGTTACCTTGAGAAAAGGAACCTCTTCCACTCTGTATGAAATATGGAAAGGCAGAAAACCTACTGTGAAGTACTTTCATATCTTTGGAAGCAAATGTTACATTCTTACAGATCGTGAGCAGAGAAGGAAAATGGACCCCAAAAGTGATTAGGGTATATTCCTAGGATACTCTACTAACAGCAGAGCTTACAGAGTTTTCAACTCCAGAACCAATGTCCTGATGGAATCCATAAATGTCATTATGGATGATAAAGTGGAAGGAGCCAATGCCATAGAGGATGTTGGAACATTCCTTGAGACTTCAACAGACATACCAGTCAAGACTGAAGAGGTACAGGATACTCCTCCTGAATTTGAGGTAGATGCGTCCAACAAGGTGCCTTCTATCAGAATTCAGAAAGACCACCCTAAGGATCTTATCATAGGGGATCCCAATAGTGGTGTGACTACCAGATCAAGGGAGAACAACTCAAAATCCTGTTTTGTATCCAAGGTTGAACCAAAAAATGTGAAAGAAGCCCTGACTGATGAATATTGGATCAATGCCATGCAAGATGAACTGGAGAAGTTTAAAAGGAATGAAGTTTGGGAGTTAGTTCCACGACCTGAAGGGACTAACATCATTAGTACCAAGTGGATCTACAAGAACAAGTTTGATGAGAAAGGAGTAATCACTAGGAATAAAGCAAGACTAGTTGCACAAGGATATACTCAAGTTGAAGGGGTTGATTTTGATGAGACTTTTACACCAGTTGCAAGGCTTGAATTAATAAGATTGCTGTTAGGTGTTGCCTGCATTCTGAAGTTCAAATTGTTCCAAATGGATGTGAAGAGTGCCTTTTAAATGGCTACTTGAATGAAGAAGTCTATGTGGAACAGCCTAAAGGGTTCTGTGATCCTAACCTGCCAAAACATGTGTACAAGTTGAGGAAAGATTTGTATGGGTTGAAGCAAGCTCCTAGAGCTTGGTATGAAAGGTTGACTGAATTTCTGACCTCTAATGGGTACAGAAAAGAAGGGATAGATAAGACCTTGTTTGTGAAGGATGAAGATGGCAAAATCATGATTGCACAAATTTATGTGGATGATATTGTCTTTGGTGGAATGTCAGATAAAATGGTGAAACATTTTGTTAACCAAATGCAATCTGAATTTGAAATGAGTCTAGTTGGGGAATTGACTTATTTTCTTGGACTGCAAGTTAACCAAATGGTGGATTCTATGTTTCTCTCCCAAAGCAAATATGCCAAGAACATAGTTAAGAAGTTTGGTATGGATAATGCTAGTCACAAAAGAACTCCTGCACCTACTCATTTAAAATTAACTAAAGATGAAGGAGGTTCTAGTGTTGATCAATGCTTGTATAGAAGCATGATAGGTAGTCTACTATATCTAACTGCCAGTAGACTTGATATTGCATATGCAGTTGGTGTGTGTGCTAGATACCAAGCAGAACCTAAAGTGAGCCACTTAAATCAAGTCAAGAGAATTCTCAAGTATATCAATGGGACTTGTGGCTATGGTATGCTATATTCTCATGGCTCTAAGCCTGTCTTATCTGGGTATTATGATGCTGATTGGGCTGGGAGTGCTGATGATAGAAAAAGCACATCAGGAGGATGTTTCTTTTTGGGAAACAATCTCATATCGTGGTTCAGCAAGAAACATAACTGTATATCATTGTCCACTGCAGAGGCTGAGTACATAGCAGCTGGAAGCAGTTGTTCTCAACTGGTATGGATGAAACAGATACTGACTGAGTACAATGTCTCTCAGAATGTCATGACATTGTTCTGTGACAATCTCAATGCCATCAATATTTCAAAGAATCCCATCCAACACAGCAGGACCAAACATATTGACATTAGACATCACTTCATCAGAGATCTGGTGGAAGACAAAGTGATTACCTTGGAACATGTAGCTACTGAACTACAACTTGCTGACATATTCACAAAGGCTTTGGATGCTACTCAGTTTGAAAATTTAAGGGGCAAATTGGGAATATGCCTTTCTGAGGATTTATAGCAACCAAGGATGTTAGGAATGTATTGTTTAATAATTCAAACTATTAAACAATTGAAAGTGTGCTCTGATTGGTCAACAGATCATAGCTATTTCACTTGTAACAAGTGTGTTAACAAGATGTTAAGGGGATATCCTAACATGAGACAACCTATGTACCTGTTGGAGTTCAAGAACATGTTCATGCAGGAGTGGTTCAAGATGTCATACACAAAGTCATGGCATCTAATATGGTTGTACCTGCTGTGAAGCAAATGTGTGTGTCTACTTGATCAAAGCTGTGAAGCAAGATCAAGTAGGTGTGGCCTTGATTGAAACTTTGAAGTAAAATCAAGATGGTGTTTCTGAAAACTGTGTGTAATTTTTTTTTTGGTCTGTATTATTAAGTGTTGCTTTAGAAACATTTTTGACAAAAAGGGGGAGTAACAGCTGTACCCCAGGACAACAGATTTGTTATGCTTGAACAGATGTTGAAGATCCTCTAATCCAGAGGTTATGCTGCAGCTTGATGTTCAACTTCTATGTGTGATGAGTGTGTTGATGAGTGTGTTGCTCTTTGCTATCTACTTGTGTGCTGCTGTTTGAAGTTTTTATTTAACTTCTATGTGTGTTGAGTGTGTTGTTGTTCTGAGTGTATTAGCTATGTTAATTCTCTGCTTGGATGTGTGTTTTCCGCTGCTGTGAACTCTGTTGTGATGCCAAGTTGTTTTAGCCAAAAATTTGCCAAAGGGGGAGTTTGTAGATGTTTGATTGGCTGCATTTTTGGTTAAAACACTAACTGTACTCTGATGTCTTGACTGATGTCATGACATGCTTGAGTAGTATGCTGTAGGATTAGCTAATACAGGATTTACTGAATGTCAAACTGGATGTTATGACATTCATCCATGACAGCAGATACTGAACTATAGAATAGTTGGTTTTTCTGTTATAGCTCAGTATTGAGTTCAGTCTGTTTTTCAGGAGAGTAACAGACCTGGCACATAGCCTATTGTCTGAATGTCAAACTGGATGTTATGACATTCATCCATGACAGCAGATACTGAATTATAGGCAGGTTGGTTTTTCTGCTACAGTTCAATATTTATTTCAGTCTGTTTTTCAAGAGAATAACAGACCTGGCATATGGCCTATTGTCTAAATGTCAAAATGAATGTTATGACATTTATCTCTGACAGCTGATACTGAATTATAGACTGGTTGGTCTTTCTGTTACAGTTCAACATTTAAGTACAGTCAGTGTTTCAGGAGAATAACAGACCTAGGATGTGGCCTATGTTCTGGACGTCAAACTGAATGTTATGACATTCATTCCTGACAGCAGATGCTAAAGTGTAGGCTAGTTAGTTTTTCTGTTTTAGTATTTTTCTCATGCTACTTTTCAGGAATCCAACAGCTGAGCTAAAATCCAGGAAACTAACAAATGAGCTACAATTAATGGACCTAACAAATAGCCTATTTGTTAGCACCCTAATATGTGGAAATTAGGTTAACTTGCTTAACCTTAATTTTAGGAAATACAAGTACAAGGCCCAAATGCTGCAATATAAAAGGATGGCAATCCTACTTTCAGCAACTCAGGGGTTTTAAGCGTGAAGCATTCATTGTACCATCATACTTCACTGTTGTATGTTATTTGTGTCTTGTATTAGGTTTATCTTGTGAGCCAAGCAATTATCACCTAGATGATTGCATTGGACTAGGGTGTTCATTGAGTTGTAATTGTTGTGTCACTCTAATCTTTTAAGCGTGAGTGTTGTGTTTCTTGATTAAAGCTCTTAAGCACAATCAAGAGTTGTTTGAAGTATAACTTCGCCATTTAACTTTAAACTAATTAAAGATTGTAATCACTGTGGTGATTGAGGGGGAGTGAGTAGGAACTCTAGTCTTAGTTTAGATTGAAATTGCATTGGGTAGGTATTAAGTGATAGGATTAAACAGTTGGTTTAAGGCCTGAATTAATACTGCTAATAGTGGATTTCCTCCCTGGCTTGGTAGCCCCCAGACGTAGGTGTGTTTGTCACCGAACTGGGTAAACAATTGTCTGTGTTATTTACTGTCCTTTACATTTAAGTTCTGCATAATTCTTGTCTGCGCAGAATTGGATGTCATAACATCCAGTGTGACATCGAAAGTCTGTTAACTAGAATTTCAATAAAGTTAAACAAGAACTGAGTAACTAAATTGACTGTCATTGAACTATAAATTTGTCAATTCAATGATCATTTTTTCCATCTTTAAAATTTTCCAAGAAAGAAGCAAATTATCACTTATAAAGAAAGAAGCAAACTATAACAGAGGTATTAGTATTGAAATGTTAAACATTAACATACCAAGTCACTCATAGAAACAAGAAGATGGATGTAGTTTTCCTGTTGAAAGATGAAAATATGGACCTTAATGGAGATGAAAAAGTTTTGGCATGAACATGTGTTTATTTTTTCTAGTTTGGTCTGCTAGCAGTCTTTTGAAATTGGTGCGTGGATATTAACGGTTTAGATCTATCTCTGATATCATATTAGAGTTTGTCCTAACTCGTCTTTACAAAATCGATTTGTAAGATGAGGGGTGTCATTTTGTATACTCTTTCAAATCTCTATCTCTAACCAATGTATGACAGACTTTTCCGAATAGATTTACATTGCCTTGAGTCATATGATAGTCAAAGTGCCGTTTCTTGGGCTCACAATTTTTCTCCCTCACTTTCAACTCATGTTAACTCTGATATAATCCAATGGTTTAAGCTAAAATAACATAAAACCAAATAGATAGAACTAAGCAGTTTACCTGATTATGATACACTCTATAAAATCATAAGAAATGCTATCATATCAATAAGATATCAAAGTCCAGTTGATCAAAGAAGTTGAAAAATATAGGGTTAATAGAATTAACAACATACTATAACAAATTGAAGTAATATCCATACAATTCTACATAAACTATATTAAACATTGAGGTTGAATGGCCCTGGCTGAAATCCAAGCCCTTCCCTATTCTTGTTCTCAGCGAACTCCACAACACGACCCCACTTATTGATATTTATAGCTTGAATAGCCTCTTTCGTATCCTTTAAAGAAGACATGGGTGCCCCAGCTTTTTTCAATTCATTAGCAATGGACAAAGCTTAGAACGACGTTCCAACTTCCTCCTCGGCATCAACGTAAGTGAAAGATGACAAATGGCTCACCAATAATGCCTTTTCTCCATTAATAACGACAGGCTTTCCGTTCTTCACATATTTAAGCTTTTTGTGAAGAGTAGACGTTACAAATCCAGCTTCATGAATCCAAGACCTTCCCAACAAGCAGCTATAGGCTGGATGGATATCCATTACCTGGAAAGTGATTTGTAAATCACTCGGACCTATCTTCACCAGAAGGTCCACTTCTCCAATGACAGTTTTACGAGAACCGTCAAATGCTTTATCAACCAACACATTGGACAAAGCGTCCTCCTTATAATTCATCGAAATATGTAGCGCCAAATTGTGATTCCTGCCTTCCTCAGGAAGCTCTTCATCACAAAAGCTAAGATTGTTACAAGAAGTGATGTTGGCAACAATGTGGTCAAACTGATCAATAGTAACATCGTGTTCAACATAAGCATGTTCCAACACTTTCTGCAATGCTTCTCTGTGCGCTCCAGAATTCATCAGCAATGACAACACATAAATCTTTGACGGCGTTTGAAGCAACTGTTTCACAATATTAAATTCACTTCTTTTGATCAGTCATAACACCTCATCATTATCGTTAGTCTTCAATTTTTTGGATTCAACAGACTAACACACTGGAGCCTTAACCGGATTCACTGCAGGAACTTCTGCCGTCTTACCCACGGACGTATCTTCCACAATCTTAGTAAAAACCGGATTGAACAGACGACCACTACGGGCCACCTTTTCAATGTCTGCAATATTTACCACTGAGTATGTAACTGGTAGAGGAACCTCTTGACCATTTTCAATCATTGTGGCACTATACTGATATGGTACATCTTTATAGGATGCATAGGGGACAGGGCCGCTAACCGTATAACTAACGGCGATATCGATCTATTTACATTATTTTTGTTGCTGCTATCATACTGAATGGCTACCCGGTCGAGGGTTTTGAACACTAGCACGATGACGTTTACATCATCTCCCATATCTCTTGATTGTTGAATCTGAATAACATTCTCATCCATCAACTTCTGGATATCCCTTTTGACAATCTTACACCCACGGGGGTTCACACTGCAAAAGATACAACCATCATGGTAATGTTCACAGTCACTAATCAAACACAAAGTTCTATACGTCTCCACCAGAGATCTCCAGATACTCCTCACTTCAAAAACTCTGAAATTCCCTGGAGAGTCGTCCACCATGTTGACAAAAGCAGTACCATGAGCAGGCAATGTATTGGCTTTCACATTCGGCACTTTGTCCTCTAAGGACCATACCACTCTTCACAAGCTTCTGAACTTCATATTTCAGTGGATAACAGTTCTCTATATCATTACCAGGGACTCCCTGGTGAAAAGCACAATGAATATCATGCTTGAACCACCATGGAAGTGGCTCAGGAATTTGCGGAGGGTTCCTTGGATGAATAATATTCTTGAGTACCAAAGACGGGTACAATTCTGCATATGTCATAGGAATAGGGTCAAAGGAGACCTTCTTCCTCTCAAAATTTTGCTGATGATGATTGTTGTTGTTGTTGTAGTTGGTTCTTTGTCACGGTTGTTATTGATGTTGTTGTTGCTGAATTGGAACTGATTGATTGGTTGAATTGTTGGAAAAAACTGGAATCACTGAAGAAACCTGGTGTTGATACTGGCGGGATTGGGAATTTTTCCTCGCATGAGGCCTCCTCTACCTCCCAGCTAACACTGCATTAGTCTCTCCTTCTTTTTTCTTAGAAAAACTCCCACCATACTTCTTGATGGTTGATGCTTCTTCTTTGGATAGACGCCCTTCACGAACTCCTTCCTCTAGTATCATCCCCATGTTTACCATTTCAGTAAAATCATTGGGGGGACTTGCAATCATACGTTCATAATGAAATGAACTCATCATTTTCAAGAAGATCTTGGTCATCTCTTTTTCCTCCAAAGGCGGACTAATCTTAGCCACAAGCTCTCTCTATCTCTGAGCATATTCTTTAAATGTCTCCTTATCCTTCCGAGACATCGACCTCAACTAATCTATATCTGGCTCCATATCAATGTTGTACTTATACTGCTTGACAAAGGCCTCGCCTAAGTCATTGAAAGTAAGAATGCTAGCACTGTTCAGGCCCATATACCATCTCAGGGCAGCTCTAGTTAAACTGTATTGGAAGTAGTGAATCAGCAGCTGATGATTATCAGTTTGAGTAGACATTTTTCTGGAATAAATAACAAGATGGCTCAATAGACAGGTATTCCCTTTGTATTTTTCAAAGTCTGAGACCTTGAATTTTACCGGAATCTTGACGTTGGGAACCAAACAGAGTTCAACAACACTCTTGCCAAATAAATCTTTCCCTCTTAGAGTCTTTACTTCCTTGCGCAACTCAAGAAATTGATCCTTCATTTCATCCATCTTTTCATAGACACCTGGACCTTCAGATGACTCAGAGTGGTAGATAGTCTCCTCAACACGAGGCCGAGTATGAATGATAGGAGGAGGTACTGACTTGACTGGGCTAGATGTCGGCAGAGAAACAAACATGGGTGCATACCCTTTAGGCACACAATTTTGTGGCATTCCCCAAGGGAATCCAGCTAGCATAGCTGGAACAAATTGGCTGGCAGCAGCAACAGGAACAGTTGATGAAATAATCTCTGAGATGACAGTCCTCTGAGGAGGAGGAATTGCAGGAGACGGTGACAGATGGTTATAAGCAGAAATCACCAATTCCCTCAACGTCGTAAGTCTAGCGATCTCATCCTTCAGCTCTCTATTCTCTTGCTCTAGATGCTCCATTCTTCGCAGTCGATTAGCTCGAGTGTTGTAGTGGTGAGTCAGCTTGGCTGATACACAGAAGAAGATCTAATAAGACACATAGAAGACGAACCCTGTTATGCAAATGATGCATGAAATGCAACTTTTTTTTATTGTTTTTAATTTTAAGGAACATATGAAGTCTTACTTGCAAATATATATTTGATTAATAATAACAATTAATAACAATAATTTGATTGACCATAAAATCTCTTTTTATTCATAAAATTTGGAAGGATTACACTGAGTACAATTTTAGAAACCAAAATACAAATACAAGAGAAAAGGAAAATGTCATCCTAAGGATCCCTAGCAACTACATCAAATGATATGGCTATGGGAGCATACTTCCTTCGGATGCGTCGAATCTCGGGCTCAAAGGATGTCTTTATCTGAGCCTTCTCAAGAACAAGCTGATCAACAATCTTCTTCCAAGCACCGGAAGGCTGAAGCATACTAGAGGCGACTAAACCCTTTGTCTCTCTCTGTCTCTTCATTCCACGGTCTTCAAGATTCTCAATAAGTGCATCCTTGTCTTTAGACTCAAGTTGCAACTCCTCATGCTTTCAGTTCAAAGCATGGAACCGCTCTTCCCACATATCTCTCTCCTGCTTCATCTTGGCAAGTGCGTCTTCCAACTCCTCTACATCTTGGTTAGGTAGATTTGATGGCTCAACCATAACCAAAGACATAGGTCTTTCACAAACCTACGATATCTTCAGCTCCAAAGCTCTCTTCTTCACCCAAATAGTGTAAGCTTCCAAAGCTACACAGTTTCATGGACCAAGATTGGATCTTCCCTTTCTATGCATATTATGCCAAGCATGCATCATCCTTTTCTTCAAATGTTGGGGATCTTTACCCTCCTGATAGAATAGACCTTCTAACTGAGTGTTATTAGGTTTATCTCTCAAGGGGAACCCAAGTTGACAATGGGCCAAAGCAGAGTTGTAGTTTATTCCTCGTGTACCAATAAGAGGCAGATTAGAGAACTCACCATAACTGTCAATGATGTATAAGCTACCCAATGAAGAATCATACCAAACAATATCATCATTAGTGAGAGACATAAGTTTCTGGGACCACTGTAGACATTGCTTGTTCTCCAAAAAAGCAGACGTCTGAGGCAAGTGCGAAATAAACCACTTGTACAGAAGAGGAACACAACACACAATAGTCCCACCACCTTTAGAATTCCTCAAATGCATAGAGAAGTACATGCCAACCAATAGAGTAGGAACATGATTTCCAATCAAGAAAATTCTAATGGCATTAACATCAACAAAACCGTCAATGTTAGGGAACAAAGTTAAACCATAGATGAGCAATATAAAGATGGCTTCAAAAGCATCAATGTTACCCTCCTGGGCAAAAACAATAGCTCTACCAATGAGAACCTCAGAAGTCAACCCATGAATAACTCCTTTCTTCACCAGATGAGAATGAATCTCAGACCTCTTTCGATTAAGAGCTTCAACTATGACATGAGATATGAGAATCTCTTCTAATCCACTAAAAGGCACCTTGTCAGATACGGGTATACCTTGAAGGAGAAGGGAGATTCAAAATGCAGCGGAATTTAAAATTTCTCCTTTAGTGATCCTTACGAATGGGCATGATCAGTGATAGAATCGTTACCTCTTGTGACGATTGAAACTTTTGATGCAGATCTACGGAGCGATCACGAACGTTGAACGATGACAACACCTCTACTCAGTTCACACGAACGGATTCCTTCAATCTCAGTGCTAGCTGCTACGAATGAAGGCTTTGAGTGAGAGTGTGAGAGAGAGAGAGAGAGAGAGAAACGAAAAATGCAACTGCACTAAATGCTTCTGCACAAGAGTTCTATTTATAGAACCACTTATGTGGGCTACAAGCTAAAAAGCCCACTTAAGTGTATGTGGCCCATATTTTATAATATGCCAAAATTACTTAAGCGCGTGGTACCTTACCATATTTCGTATTCTACTTAAGTACACTGTACCTTACGATGTTCTATAATTCATTTAAGTGCACCGTACCTTACGGTGTTCCTTAGTTACTCTATCTCTCATCAATCCGTCCTTTGTGTGCGACCCTGTAGGTTTTCGCGGCATTAGCAATTATAGTAAATCACGTATTTAACATAATAAACAGTGAGCGGTATCTAGCAACACATCACTGCTACCCAAGACACGAAAATGTCATGTGATCTGACAAATCCTTATGTGATAATATTTGTATGTATAATTACCCTTTTGCCCTTATGTCTATATTGAACACAAGGCATAGATCGTGTCATCCTTGTCCAGTTCAATATTGGGCCCATAGACATTTATCCTGTTACGCAGGATGGGAAAATTCCATCTAGGTCACTCATGTCCCTTAGCATGCTTCAGGGAGTACCCATCAACTGTCTTTATGGTCATCCAGTTACGGACAACGTTTGATCAACAACAAGGCACTCGACTCTACATCTAGGGTCCATAGTGGTTTCAGGTCGAAGGGTGGTATACACCATTATCACCATGAGAATAACTTATGACATTTTGCATAACATTCTATGTAGTATTCTCATAGTGGGTCAATCGAGTATAAATATTACTATTAACATTCATACCTATGTTTAAGACTTGATAACTCCTTATCCATGATCCATGAGATGTGATCATCAGTCTACATATATAATAGTCTTAATGCTTTAATGTTATCCCACTTCACAATAAAGCTCGACTACAGATAATTTAAGAATAGTGTCCTTATGTTTAATGTGATCTCATGATTAAGTCATACTTGATACATTAAACGGACTAGCTACTCTAGGGACTTTATTAAACAAACATAATAAAGAAAAAACCTTTTATTATTAATAAATAATTCGATACAAGTACCAAAAGTATTGGCCTCTAGGGCTTACACCAACAATCTCTCACTAGCACTAGAGCGAATCAGGCATACCCCTAATGCCCATAGATCTAGTATGGCCATCATGCTTCTGCTGTGCAAGAGGCTTTGTCAATGGGTCAGCGATATTGTCAAGTGTAGGTACTCTGCATATTTTCACATCTCCTTTATCTATTATCTCTCGAATGAGGTGATAACGCCTAAGTATATGTTTGGATCGTTGGTGAGATCTAGGCTCCTTAGGTTGTGCGATAGCACCATTGTTATCACAATAGAGACCAATGGGATCCACAATGCTAGGAACTATGCCAAGTTCACTAATGAACTTTTTGATCCAAACAACTTCCTTTGCTGCACTTGAGGCAACAATATACTCGGCCTCGGTTGTAGAATCAGCAACTGTATCTTGCTTTGAACTTTTCCAGCTCACAGTGCCACCGTTTAAGCAAAACACACAACCAAATTGCGATCTAAAGTCATCCTTATATGTATGGAAGCTAGCATTGGTGTATCCAATTACAGCCAGCTCTTCCTGACCTCCATATATCAAGAATGAGTCCTTAGTCCTTCTCAAATACTTAAGGATATTCTTGACAGCTACCCAATGAGCATCACCAGGATCAGATTGGTACCTACTCGTTGCACTCAAAGCATACGAGACATCTGGTCGAGTACATAACATGGCATACATGATAGATCCTATTGCAGATGCATATGGAATTTTATTCATGCGATCCCTTTCTTCCTTAGTTGAAGGGGATTGCGTTTTTGATAGACACATACCATATTGCATAGGTATGAATCCTTTCTTGGAATCGTGCATATTAAAGCGTCTCAGCACTTTGTCTATGTATGTACTCTGACTTAGGCCAAGCAGTTTTTATTATCTATCTCTATAGATTCTTATTCCTAATATATATGCTGATTCACCTAGGTCCTTCATAGAAAAGCATTTTCCTAACCAAGACTTTACTTGTTGTAGGGTAGGGATATCGTTTCTAATGAGTAATATGTCATCTACATATAATACCAGGAAAATGATCATGCTCCCACTAACCTTCTTGTAGACATAAGGCTCATCTTCGTTCTTGATGAATCCATATAGTTTTACTGTTTCATCAAAACGAAGATTCCAGCTTCTGGAAGTTTGCTTCAATCCATAGATTGATCTTTGTAACTTACATATCTTTTGGGATTCTTCTGGTATGTCAAATCCTTCAGGTTACATCATGTACACATCCTCAAGAAGATTCCCATTAAGGAAAGCAGTTTTGACATCCATCTGCCATATTTCATAATCATGATATGCAACGATAGCAAGTAAAATCCGAACAGATTTAAGCATTGCAACTGGTGAAAAGGTTTCATCATAGTCAACCCCATGAATTTGTTTATATCCTTTTGCAACCATTCTTGACTTATAGGTATGTACCTTACCATCTATGTCAGTCTTCTTTTTGAAGACCCACTTGCATCCTATAGGGTTAATTCCTACAGGATGCTCTACCAATGTCCAAACCTGGTGTGTGTACATGGAATCCATTTCAGATTTCATGGCTTCTAGCCACTTCTCAAACTCGGGACCAGTTATGGTCTCTTGGTAGGTCACAGGCTCATCTTGATCCATGAGTAATACATCATCTTGATCAGTTATGAGATATCCATATCTCTCAGGTAGTTGACGTATCCTGCTTGACCTACGCCGGTCTTGTTCTACTTGAGCAGGTTGCGCTTCCACAACTACTTGTGTTTCCTGATCTAATTCCTCCATAGGTGTATCAATGCTGTGTGATTCTTGAATTTCTTCAAGCTCTACTTTCCTCTCACTGATTCCTTTGGAAATAAAATCCTTTTCTAGGAAAACTCCAGTTCGAGCGACAAACACTTTTCCCTCAGAAGGATTGTAGAAGTAATACCCTCTTGTTTCTTTAGGATACCCCACAAAAAAGCATTTGTCAGATTTGGGCTCAAGCTTAGTTGAAATTTGTCGTTTCACATAAACTTCGCAACCCCAAATCTTCATGTAAGACATATGTGGTTTCTTACCACTCCATATCTCATATGGTGTCTTCTCAACCTTTTTGGATGGAACACGGTTAAGTGTGTAAGCTGCTGTCAGTAGTGCATGTCCCCAAAAGGAGTTTGGAAGATCGGCATGACTCATCATGGATCAGACCATGTCTAACAGTCAATGTCCTTGGAAACTCCCCATCCCCATGAGATGCACATTGGGAAACTCCCCACACCTAAAGATCACTTCTTTACTTTCCAACCTGCTCAAACTATACTTGTACCAGTCAATGTCCTTGGAGGTGAGTCCTATCAACCTTTGGGACCACTTCAAGGTGTTTTGGGTATCAACAAAATCACCTTGGAAAGGGAAATGACTTTTAAACCAATGGTATAACCATAGCGCACAACAATGAACGACACCACCTTTCTCTTTATAACTCCTAGAATGTATAGAATGATAAACATCTTCTAAGAGAGTTGGCACAGGATTCCTTTGAATGAAGATAGAAACAACATTCTCTTTAATGAACTTTACTTTATTAGGAAATAACACAATCCCATAAACACAAAAAGCTAAAACAACATTGAAAGCCTTCTAATCTTTCTTGTCAGCCATACCACCAGCTTCTTTCAACAGAAAACTCAAATGATAACCACAGACACTTCCCTTCTTCTTAAAGTTATCCTTCACAAACAAATTTTCTCAAATAAAGAGCAGCAACAACCTGAGTAGCATCAGGTTTCTTCATGGAAGCATGAACAGGTACTTGGTGTAAGATAGGGATGTCCAAGATACTGGAGTATTCTTCAAAAGTAGGTGCTAACAGATAATCTTGGAACATGAAACATCTCAAAGTCCGATCATAAAATTGTAGCAAGGTATGAATGGAATCCCTTTGGTACTCATTGAGAGAAGCTTCCTGTAACACCCCATTTTCTACCCACGAGTTATAACAACAAAATCAGAGTCGTAAAATTTTCTATAAATGGAATATTACATCTTCAACTTTAAACAATTTCCGCTTTAAGGAATCATAAAAATATGTAACACTTTTCTTAATTCGACAAAGTAATGTCATTCACTCCAACGATTCAACTTCATAAAATCTTACGCAGCGGATTCATAAAAAATTCTTATCATATTCAAGCAACATAAATACGACTTAACTTAAAGAATAAACAACTATAATTCTTCAAGCAATTTAAATTTTAGTAACAATTAAAAGTTCCACAAAGCAGACACGCGACAATCCCCCCGAGTGCTACGTATCAGAGCGACTGACCACTGACCCGACCAACGGTAACCGGCTACTTCTCGGGATTACCTGCACGTTGTCACATAAGGACAACATTCAACAGAAGGGGTGAGTTACAATGATTATAATCAGTATATGAAAAACAATACAGTAATTAAGAATCGTACACAAACACCACTTCTCAATTAAATTAAATGCCCATACAACAAACCAACAAAAATGCAACTCTAATGAGACTCGACTCGTCATGCATGTGGTACCATTCGGAGTAAAACTCCCAACTTAAAATTTGCCGATTTAACGAGGCATCAAGGCTTAAGCCTTCAACTTTCAACTTTTGCCAATCCAGGTCAACGTGGTGTGAGCAAAGCTCCGACTTAATGCATATGAATTTACATGACATACACGACTTTAAAATTCCGACAACATAATAATAATAGCAACTCTAATGGGCCTAATATAACACCTCTCATTTTACTAATTAGCACACAATGATAAGCCCACTTACTCAAATGACACCACAATTATATCATTATTTCTTATAATAATTTCTACGACTCTCGACTAATTTCCGACTAACCACAATAATTACTTAAATATTAAAAATAACAAATAATTATTTTTGGGCGTTACAACTCTCCTCCACTTAGAATATTTTCGTCCTCGAAAATTTACCTGCTTCAAACAGCTCAGGATAGGAGTCTCGCATCTTGCTCTCCAATTCCCATGTCATGCTTTCGCCCGCAGCTCCCAACCACACGACTTTAACCAACACAATCTCTTTTCCTCGAAGAGTCTTTGTTTCACGATCTTCAACTCGTACAGGCTTTGTCTCCATTGTTAAATTATCCCGCACTTGCACATCATCCATACTAACCACATGAGACGGATCTGAGACATACTTCCGAAGCTGCGACACATGGAATACATCATGCAAATTCGAAAGATTAGGTGGTAATGCCATCCGATAAGCAACTTTTCCAACTTGTTCTAAGATTTGATACGGACCAATGAAGCGAGGAGTGAGCTTTTTAGACTTCAAAGCCCTCCCAACCCCGGTCACAGGCGTGACTCTCAAAAACACATGGTCACCAGCTTGAAATTCTAAATCCTTCTTCCGCTTGTCATGGTAACTCTTCTGCCTACTCTGAGAAGCTTTCATCTTCTCTCGGATAAACTTCACTTTCTCGGTAGTTTCTCGAACTAACTCTGGTCCAAGTACTACACCCTCACCAGATTCGTGCCAACACAACGGAGTTCTACATCTACGACCATACAATGCTTCAAAAGGCGCCATTCCGATACTAGAATGGTAACTATTATTATATGTGAACTCGATCAATGGAAGATAAGTGTCCCACGAACCTCCTTGTTCAAGAACACAAGCTCTCAGTAAATCCTCCAATGACTGAATAGTTCTCTCAGTTTGGCCATCAGTTTGAGGATGATATGCCGAACTCAACCTCAACTTAGAGCCCAACGAATCTTGCAGACTTTTCCAAAATCCCGATGTAAACCTCGGATCTCTGTCCGACACAATACACAGAGGAACACCATGCAATTTTACAATTACTCGGATGTAAATCTCTGCCAACTTCGCAATTGGGTAAGTGATGTTAATAGGTATGAAGTGAGCCGACTTCGTGAGCCTATCAACGATCACCCAAATCAAATCATGCCCTCTTAAAGTAGCAGGCAGCCCCGTTACAAAGTCCATAGAAATGCTATCCCATTTCCATTCTGGAACTTCCAACGGTTGCATCAACCCAGCAGGCTTCTGATGCTCAATCTTCGACTTCTGACAAGTTAAGCACGCATACACAAAACGAGCCACATCTTCTTTCATTCCGGGCCACCAAAATATTTTCTTTAAATCCTGATACATTTTAGTAGCTCCTGGATGAATACTCAAATTGCTTCTATGACCCTCTTCTAGAATGCTTCTTTTCAAAATCGCGTCATCAGGAATACAAATTCTTTCCCCTAATTTCAACGTACCTCTCGCATCAATCTTAAAGTCACTCTTCTCTGATTGACCACAACGATTAAGGATATCTACTAATTTCACATCCAATTTCTGTGCCTCTCGGATACTATCCATAAAATCATTATTAATCTTTAGCATTCCTAGCATTACACTCTGCGGGGTTACTTCGCAAACCAAACTCATATCACGAAATTGCTCAATTAATTCCAACTCCTTAATTATCATTGCTGACACATGCAAGGTCTTTCTACTTAAAGCATCGGCCACAACATTTGCTTTTCCCTGATGATAATTCAAACCGAAATCATAATCCTTAAGCAATTCTAACCACCTACGTTGTCTCATGTTCAGCTCTTTCTGATCAAATAGATACTTTAAACTTTTATGATCGCTGAAAACTTCAAATCTGGAACCATAAAGGTAATGCCTCCAGATTTTTAGCACAAACACCACAACAGCAAGTTCAAGATCATGCGTAGGATAGTTCTTTTCATGAATTCTTAACTGTCGCGACGCGTAAGCAATTACTTTATTATTTTGCATGAGCACACCCCCTAAACCCATCAATGAAGCATCACAGTAAATTATAAACGGTTCCTCCGGATTTGGCAAAGTCAAAACCGGCGCCGACGTCAATCTCCTTTTTAATTCATTAAAACTCTCTTCGCACTGAACATCCCACACGAAAGCTTTACCTTTACACGTTAATTTAGTTAACGGAAATGCTAACTTAGAAAATCCTTCAATAAACCTTCTATAATATCCAGCTAATCCCAAAAAGCTTCTAATCTCGGTAGCCGACTTAGGAGTCTCCCATTGCAATACAGCTTCTACCTTGGAAGGATCTACAGCAATACCTTTTCCTGAAATTATATGGCCGAGAAAACTGACTTCTCTTAACCAAAACTCACACTTGGACAGCTTTGCATACAATTTCTTACCTTTCAAAATATCCAACACTAATCTCAAATGTTCCTTGTGCTCTTCTTCGGACTTAGAGTAAATCAAAATATCATCAATAAATACTACCACAAAATGGTCCAGATAAGTATGGAAAATACGATTCATGTATTCCATAAATACTCCCGGCGCATTAGTCACACCGAAAGGCATCACAGAATATTCATAATGTCCATACCGAGTTCTGAACGCTGTCTTCTGGATGTCTTCATCTTTCACTTTGATCTGATGATAGCCCGATCTCAAATCAATTTTACTGAACATACAAGCACCCACTAATTGATCCATCAAATCATCTATTCTCGGTAGTGGATACTTATTCTTGATCGTTACTTTATTCAATTGTCTATAATCAATACAAAGCCTCATACTACCATCTTTCTTCTTTACTAGCAACACTGGAGCTCCCCACGGTGACACACTTGGTCTTATAAACTTCTTCTCAAGTAAGTCTTCCAATTGCTTCTTTAATTCATACAATTCAGATGCCGACATTCTATACGGTGCCATCGAAACAGGCCTAGTACCCGGTACCAGATCAATAGTAAATTTAACTTCCCTCTCTGGCGGCACACTAGGAATTTCATCAGGAAAAACTTCAGGGAATTCTTTCACCACTAACAGTTCCTCAATCTTAGCTTTACTCTCAACCGACAACGTCTCCATCAAAGAAAACATCTGAGCTCCCTCTTTCATCAATTTTCGCAATTCTCTGAGAGGTAATAAGTCAACTCCTTCCTCTTCAGGAGTGGAAAACCTCACCGACTTATGATGACAATTTATATGAACATAATTATACTCTAACCAGTTCATACCAAGAATTACATCCATCCCATCCAACGGCAAACATACTAAATCAACATAGAAATCTTTATCGAAGATCGACAAAGGACATTTTAAACATACCAAAGAAGTAGTTATTGATCCCTTAGCTGGGGTCTCAACAATCAATTCACCATCCGAAGCGGACAATTTTAAACCCAGTCTTCGAGCACAGTTAGCAGAAATAAAACAGTGTGTAGCACCGGTATCAATAATAGTAATTAAAGGAGTACCATTTATGAAACATGTACCTCGGATAAGTCTGTCCTCACTGGAGGTTTGAGTTCCGGTCAATGCGAACACCTTTCCAGTTTGAGATTTCTTTGGCTTCTGACACTGACTTCCAATATGCCCTTCTTCGCCACAATTAAAACAAATCATTTCCTTGTGCTTGCAATCAGCTATTGCATGGCCAGTCTTACCACAGTGAAAACACCTCTTTACTTCAGCAGTGTATACATTACTCTTATGACCAGCCTGACCACATTTGAAGCAAACTATACCAGCAGGAGCACCTCCCCTACTAGTCCTCTGAGCCGGAGCAGCTCCTTGTTTCCCTTTTCCCCCTGGAGCATCATACGGCTTGCCACGGTTTTGATGTTGCTTGCCCCTGCGGTCACTGACAATCTTGTAATGAGCATTATTGTCTTCTTCAAATATCCTGCAACTATCAACCAATTCAGTAAAAATGCGTATCTTCTGATACCCAACAGCCTTCTTAATTTCAGAGCGCAGTCCGTTTTCAAACTTGATGCACTTTGAAAATTCAGCACCAGCACCAGTGTAATGAGGATAAAATTTGGACAGCTCCACAAATTTTGCAGCATAATCAGTGACAGACATGTTTCCTTGCTTCAGCTCAAGGAACTCAATTTCTTTCTTACCACGGACATCTTCCGGATAATACTTTCTCATGAATTCCCTACGGAATACATCCCAAGTAATGACTTCACCTGCCATGGTCAACCTCTCGTGAGTCTCTAGCCACCAGTCGTCAGCTTCGACTGCTAGCATGTGAGTACCATACCGAACCTTCTGAGCTGGAGTGCAATCCATAACACGGAAGATTCTCTCAATCTCTTTCAACCATCCCAAGGCTGCATCTGGATCATGCTTCCCTTTAAACACCGGCGAATTCTCTCTTTGAAAAGTCGCCAAGCTACGTGATCCAGCATCTCCACCAGCATTTGGCAAGTTCTGCACAGCTTGTGCCATCGCTTGCATTGCGGCAGCCATTGCAGCGTCATTCCTTCCAGCCATTTCAACTTATCATTACAACACAACTTAAAAGTTAGATTAGTAACAATACACAATTCTTAGACAGTAACAACACGACAACTGGCCGGACAGACCGACCTGCTCTGATACCACTAATGTAACACCCCATTTTCTACCCACGAGTTATAACAACAAAATCAGAGTCGTAAAATTTTCTATAAATGGAATATTATATCTTCAACTTTAAACAATTTCCGCTTTAAGGAATCATAAAAATATGTAACACTTTTCTTAATTCGACAAAATAATGTCATTCACTCCAACGATTCAACTTCATAAAATCTTACGCAGCGGATTCATAAAAAATTCTTATCATATTCAAGCAACATAAATACGACTTAACTTAAAGAATAAACAACTATAATTCTTCAAGCAATTTAAATTTTAGTAACAATTAAAAGGTCCACAAAGCAGACACGCGACAATCCTCCCGAGTGCTACGTATCAGAGCGACTGACCACTGACCCGACCAACGGTAACCGGCTACTTCTCGGGATTACCTGCACGTTGTCACATAAGGACAACATTCAACAGAAGGGGTGAGTTACAATGATTATAATCAGTATATAAAAAACAATACAGTAATTAAGAATCGTACACAAACACCACTTCTCAATTAAATTAAATGCCCATACAACAAACCAACAAAAATGCAACTCTAATGAGACTCGACTCGTCATGCATGTGGTACCATTCGGAGTAAAACTCCCAACTTAAAATTTACCGATTTAACGAGGCATCAAGGCTTAAGCCTTCAACTTTCAACTTTTGCCAATCCAGGCCAACGTGGTGTGAGCAAAGCTCCGACTTAATGCATATGAATTTACATGACATACACGACTTTAAAATTCCGACAACATAATAATAATAGCAACACAACAATGTTTTCAACATAATCAACTTATAATCAACTTTGGCTCACCAAGCTTACAACTCAGTATCTTTAACAACTTTCCGTACACGGAAACAACTTCACAACTCATTCATACTTGTATCGACACTTCATAACATAAACCCAACAAAATTACTCATCAAAATTAACTATAATATTACCCGACTCACCCCGACGAATTTCATTAAATTCTGAGCAATTCGATTTTTTTACTTTTCCAACAACGTTAACCCGTTAACGCTGGACAGAATACACTTCCTGGCAAATTTTAACAGTGTTAACCGGTTAACGCCCTGGGTTAACCGGTTAATGCAGACAGAATAGCAATTTCTCAGAAACACAACAGTGTTAACCGGTTAACACCCTGGGTTAACCGGTTAACGCAGACAAAACAACAATATTTTCACAATTCATAACAGTGTTAACCGGTTAACACCCTGGGTTAACCGGTTAACGCAAGACAGAAAGCTGTTCCTGCGCTAACACGAAGCAGAATGCAGAATTCTCCGCATTTTCCACCGTTGGAGGACTTTCGGACCTCCGATTCCAATTCCGTAAAAAGCTATACGTTCGGGGAATCACAACTAACCAAATTATAGATTCAATTACAGTTTTCACAACATCTATTCATCACAATTTTTCAGCACATCATCCCAATTAGGGTCAATTCAACGGTTTATCACTACCCATTACATGTTAACCCATAATACCCATTAAACGACGATAAACCCCCCTTACCTTATTATTTTGGATCGAAGGTTGCTCTAAGAATCGGATTCCGGAAGTTTTCTTCTCCTTCCCTCTCGTTCGTACAACAGTTCTCAAATTCCTCTTCTGCTAACTTCTCTCCACTACCGTTTCTTTTTTTTTTCTATCCCTTCTTTTATTTTCTCTTTATTAAATTAACTAAATATCCTAATCTCTAATGGGCCTAATATAACACCTCTCATTTTACTAATTAGCACACAATGATAAGCCCACTTACTCAAATGACACCACAATTATATCATTATTTCTTATAATAATTTCTACGACTCTCGACTAATTTCCGACTAACCACAATAATTACTTAAATATTAAAAATAACAAATAATTATTTTTGGGCGTTACACTTCCAGGTAACCCAAAATCCTTTGATAATCCTTTCTGTAGACATCAAGATTGTTAGGGGGAAACCTCTTAGCTAGCTTGAGAAGATCATCCAGAACTGTGCTTGGGAACTTGTAGATGATTATGTATCTGTACTTGACCTTCTTAACAGTGTCCATCTTCAAAGATAACTTAACAACAAGACTTCAAGACTAGAAAACCTGGAAATAAAAGAACATGCATGTCAAAATAAGGTCAAGAAATGCTTATGAATGCAATGAGATCAAGGTTTCCATAAAATCTGAGTAACTGTTGTGCTAACAATAGAACCAGATCAAATGTAATAGGATCAAAGGTTCGATGTCATTTTTGATTCTGAGAAAACCAAGTATGATGAAATCTTGTTTTCCTATAAACCCCACCCCAACTCACACGTAGGTTCTAGTCTTGGACATAATATAGGTTCCTAATGGCAACCAGAGTCGTGAGTCCTCTATGAACAAAACCTTATCTTATGCACGAAGGGTGCAGGACAAAGGCATTCTCAAGAAAACCTCATCTTGGTGTGGTATCTCATGCCTCCTCATACGTGTCATGGGAAACGAGAGTTGAAATGAGTATCCACTCTAATCTTATGTGTATACTGGCTTGGGTAGTGGGCCTTTTACCTTAGCGTAACACCCACCCACCAAAGAAACAACAATGTAGCAGCAGTACAGAATAATAAAATCAATAATCCAGATGCAAATGCATGCAAACACATAAAAAGAGTAATAGCAACAGAGCAATAGACAAACAAACACCTAATGAAAATCAAACAAACAAGATCTAGGACTGACTTGCTTAGGTTTCCCCAGTAGAGTCACAATTGTCGCATCTCGAAGAAGCATGCACGCAAAATAGAGTCCTCGGTTGTCGCATCTCGAAGAAATGCGCACACAAAACAAAGTCGTCATCAATGTTATTTATCCCAATAGAGGGAAAGGAAACACTGAGTGAACCTACAAATGGATGAACCTAATGGTCTCGTAACCAAGAGATGGGTAAGGGAGTCGAGTAAGAAAGGGGAAGGTATTAGCACCTCTCACGTTTGTAGTACTCTACAGGATCCACTCTTGTTGTTCTAATAAAAGGGTGTGTCAAGTCTAAAGCTAGTTTGCAAAGGGAATGCATGAGAATGAATTATTAACAAAGAAAAAGAAAAGATTTTTATTATTGCGCTCGCTTAGGATTTGTAAACCAATGCCTATGTATTCCGAAAGAATCAGAGCACTGTAGTTCTTCTCAAAAAAAATTGGTTTGTTGGTATTTTATAGGGGTAACAACCATTATTGAAAGTTTTCATAAGAAAATCCAACTGGGAAAAGGAGTTTTGATTGGTTGAGTGTTTTTTGTTGAAAGAATACATCAGATGATCCCTCCGAAAGTGGGGGTATCTGTGTACTTCTCTCTTAATTACAAAGGAGTTATAATAATGTTAGCGTGTTCTTGAATTTTTTATTAAGAAAAGGTATTAGATTTAGAATGGATGCAAAAGACAAAAAGACTAACAAAAGGGGAATCTCAATCTTACTTGTTGTCATGCAATGTGGACCTAAAGTTAGGACCAAGGGAACTTCTACCTAATGTTGTCATGCATGGATATCAATCCTAAGGTCTACTTAGTTCAATCCTTACCAAGAAAGAACAAAAGAATCCTATGGGGGAACATGCAATCTCACAAGGAAAGGAGAAAGAAGAAGAGGAAAGAAAGCAAGAAATCAAACACTTAAACAAGGTAATGAAAGCAAGCAAACATCATATGAGAAGTAACCATTTAATCAACAATTAGGCACTTAAACTAGGTACTTAAAGCATATCTACTTAATTGAGCAATTATCAAAGAAGAAAGAACATGCAATTAGGTAAACACCTATGCAAGTAACAAACCATGACCACAAATAACACAAAGAGAACTTAAACAATTATCATTCATGTAATCAAGGAAAAATAAGAGAAGAGATGGAAATTAAACAATTACACATCAAATGAGAAGTAAACACTTACTCACATATAGGCACTTAAACAAGACACATAAAGCATATCTACTTAAATAAGCAAGCATCAAAGATGAAAGAACATGTCATTAGGTGAGCACCTAAGAAAGCAACAAGTTAGAAGGAAGGATGATAATTTAATAATCACACATCAAACCATATAAGTAAAGAGTCAAGGCATACAAGAGATGAACATCTTCTAACCTAAGAACTATCCGACTTGAATAAGTAAGGAAGCAAAGCACACAAATAAAGGTTTACCAACCAAATGAAAATGTTATGAGAACACATTAAAAATAATTTGAAGCTACTGGTCCTAACACGTTATCCACCTATTCCTACCTTAAACAAGGCAACATAGGTCAAGAAGAAGAGAAAATCACCTAACTAGGCAAGTAGAAGACCAAATAAGCAATTGCAAGTCACAACTTCAAATAATGCCAAAGCAAGCAAGAAAATAAAAGACAAGTGGTAAAAACCTAAGCCTAAACATGATTTAAGATATCTCAACTTATCATAAACATTTCATGTTACACATCAAAACTTAATTAGTCATGGTAATGGGAGACAAGGCTCAAGCAAATTGCAAACAAAACTCAAGCAAGGAGCATGTCTTCAAACATTCATGGGGAAGAAACTTATCATCAAAGTAAACATTTAGACATGTCAAACAAAAACCTAAGGGTCATGCACAATAGGTTTTGGCATTAGAAGTCCAAAATAAAGTAAGCACTTAAGCAAGCTAACATACAAGGTTATAAGTGTTAAGTGATTAACTTAGCATGGCATAAGAAGGTGAATTGAAGTGAAAAAGATGAGAAGACATACAAGTTATCAACTAAGGAACAATAAACTCATCATCATCAATCAATCATGATTGGGAAAAATATATCACAAATTTGCATAAATGTAGGGTCATAAACAACTCTAATTGGAAACTAGTCCTCTAATCTAGGTGCTAACAAGCAAAGATAAAAGAGAAGGGACATGCTGAAAAAAATGAGACAAACATAAACAAGATATTAAACTTAAACATGTCTATATGGCATTCAAAGATTCAAACAAGAAGAGTTCAAGAGCATAAGCATCAAAGTAAACAATCATTCATCCAAGTCAACAAGAGAAGTCAACTATTCCTAACAAGGAATGATGGGCACAAGGAATAGAATTAGGAAATTAAACAAGACAGGTCAGTAGCTTAGACATGGCATATATTCAAACATGAAATACCTATAATCATCATAAAGGTATCATATCAAACCATACTCAAAGATGGGAACAAAAGATGAACATAGTGAACCCTAAACATGCCTCTAAATGGAACATAACATCATGTTAAACAAAAATGATAATGTAACATGGAAATGAGGTATCAAAAACCCATAATTCAGAATAAAATGGCATGTTACATCAATCATATAAGTCACCCAAGCATTAAGAAGCAATAGCACAAGATATGATCAAGGAAAGTTCACAAGATGGGCAAACAAACATTCGAAGTGGCACTCAATTGTAAACACAATAAAAAGGACATGGAATGACCTATAAAATAGAGTAAAGAGGCTCTACCTCATGGTATCCCAATCAAGAACAAGAGGGAAAAGCAAACCCTAAATGGTTGCACAAGTGCATCCTCTAAACAAACAAACATTGCAAGCAAAAGTTAATCGATTAAGCATGCATCGTACCACACAAGAGAAATATTTAGGAGGATTAAAAAATAGGTGAAAAACTATAAAAGCATCATGAAGTCAGCCACTTACAAGTGTCCTAAAATGTGCCTAAGAGAGTGGTCAAGAAATAACTCAAACAATCAACAATTGTCCATAAGTACCTTAACAAGTAAGCATGCAATCGAGGCTCATTAAAACACAATAGACATGCATAAATTTAATACCAAAGGACCTCAAATACACACTCAAACCCTAAGCATATATGTGTCTAAAAATTCCCAAAAGATTGGCTTAAGAACAAGTTCAAAATGGTATTACACATTAAACACCACAAACCACTATTGATCATACAAGTTAGGCATCAAAAATAAATTCAAACATGAACCAAAAAAATTAAAATAAAACACATTTCATGGTAAAATTAAAATGAAACACCAAAAAAATTAGAAAAATAAAATAAAAATTATAGGAAATTAAATAACATCCTAAAATATATTCATGAATTTTTGGAGTATTGGAAATATTAAAATAAAATCAGAAAAGAAAATAAAACAAACAGAAATAAAATGGAATTAAGTGGCACAAGGGGGTGCATCAGCAAAATAAACATGAACTTAAGAATAGTTAAAACACACAAATGGACGCAAAAGCTGGGGGTGAGAAAAGCATGCGTGTCAGGCCCAGGATCCACTTCCAATTAAAATCTGATTTAATTAAAGTGTCACTTAAATAAATATTTAAAAGTAACAAAAAATTATGTGAACATGGCATCAACTGGCCACGCCTCACTTAAGTCACAAAAGGACAAAAACATGCCCAACAAATCAGAAAAAGACAACCCATCATCTTCAACCCCACATCAACTCATGCATTGACCTAAAATCCTAGTTTCATGCATTTCTAAACAACAACTTTAAGCTTACATAACTCTCTCTACAATCTATGAAATCAAATAAAATAAAAATCAAACATGTATATCTCATAGAGTAGAACACAACCATGTCAAACAAATCTCAAAATGATGGATTCAACATGGAGAAAATCAGCACGAAAGTCAAGCAATCACTATTGTTTTCAAAATTTCAGCAACTTCATTCATTAAGTATTCAAGCAAGCAAGAAACACTATCATCTTAAGCCTATCAGATGCAATGTATATGACCTACTCATGAAATTTTCAGATATAGAATGAAGGAGATGAAGATAAGAGAGGCTTACCTAGTGGAGAAGGTCCATTGCCTCTTGTTCTTGATTAAAGCTTCAGAAATCCCACCAACGATGTTCTATGATCTTCGAATAATAAGAATGAATCAAGAGAACTGAGGAGAAGAGAGCTTCGAATGAGAAAATTGCTTGAATTCTTGAAATGATCAGATATGGTTTCTCTCTCTTCAAGGGTGTGTGTCCATGAAATGAGGGCAAGAAAGTGTTATATAGAGTGTGTAAGGTGAGGTGAAATGTTAACCAAGGTTAAAAAGCTGTTAAGGGGAAAGTTTGGTAAATTGAGTGAAAATGAGAGTGAGGTTAGTTGGTGCATTTCATGTTGATTTAAGGGGAGTTTTGGTGCGTTTTGGACAAGGAAAGTGGAGTGGAGAAAGCATTAACAAGTTGGAATGTGAGAGAGTATGGAGTCAGCAAGTTTGTACATTTTATCTATTTTCTTCTTTTGGCCAAATTCATGGTACATGAGAATGCATGAAATGCTTCTTCTTTGGGATTTTTAGGGAAAGAAAGGAATGGTACGTGTGATGGTGATGGTGAGCTTGTTTGGCCTTTTGAAGAAAAATGTGCAAAATAGGTCAATGCATTGTCACGACAGGTCGAGGCATGCCTTCATCTCAAGGTCAATGCATGGCATGCCCAGGTCGATGCATGCCTTCATCTCAAGGTCAATGCATGGCATGCCCAGGTCGATGCATGCTCATGCAATCATCTGTGTATGACTATATTTTGATGCATGTTCACCCAAACTTCACAAACTTGGTATCAATAAAAAGAGGAAAGATAAAAGAACATATTGCATGTTGAAGATATTTTGAAATGAAGCCTCTAACACACCTTAAAACTGCCATGAACTTGCTTGCAAATTTCTGACTTGAAACACTTAGGAAAAATTCGAAGTGTTGAGCATTTGATGAACTTGAAACATCCAGCTTCAAATGTTCATAACTTGAACCATGATGCTCCAAATGCTACAAACTTGGTATCTACTTAAAGCTTGAATAAAGGAGAACAACTTTCATGTTAAGGCCAACTTGATTTGAAACCTTGAACATAGGGAAAATTGGCCATGAAAACAGCTGATCATGCACACAAAACTTACCAAAAATAGTAAGTTCTCATAAACTCCTAATTCCCAAATTAGGCAATTTTGATGAATCTCTTGATTTCCTTGATTCTTGTGATTCCACTCGGACAAATCTCAACCATTATTCATATTTGACTCATGAGACACAAGTTTGACCCTAAAAAGTCAGGAGTTGACTTTTTGGTTGCACGATTGAATTTTGTTCTACACAATCAATTCATCCTCTCTTTTGATCAATTAAGCCTCTTCTGATTAAATCCAATGATCAACACTTCACACATGAATGCTTTGAGACACATATAGGACCATGGAAACAAGTTTTGCTCAAAAAGTCAGCCATAAATTGACTTTGACCAAAACCCTAGTTGATAGCCAAAAGATAGGAGAATGATGATCATCTTCAAATCCCTTGCCAATCAAAATTATCTGAGGATACAATGAACATGTTGAAACCTCTTGAGGCATATGTAACCCTTGTGGCTTGAGTGAACCATGAGATTGAGGACATATTCTCACCATCGACTTGAATACCAGTCCTTCTTCTTTCTTGCTTGAAATAAACCAATAGAACATGATATATTGATCCCATAACCATAGAACCAATGATATGCATGAATATGTATGATAATGAGACATAAGCAAATTAGGGTTGAAGAGAAGAGGGTAAATTTTGGGGTACAACACCCTTGTGATATGATTTGGGAGAATGTGCATAATATATTGGGTTTGTTGATTTTCCTAAAAAATAGCCAAACAAGGGAGTTTGTTATTACATTTGATTGGAAAGTTTTATGGACAACATGTTTAACAAAATTTCCTAACTTAGTGCGAGACAACATGTTTTTGTTTGTCCCTGGCGCACGAGCTTTCTCTGTGAATACTTCCTTGGCGTTTTGTTCTAGTTTTTTTAGTTTAATTAGAAATGTGATTAAAAGTCTGTTATTTGGAAAAGTATTTTAATCTGAATTTGTTTGATAAAGATTATGGTATTTCTTAAATATGTTAGATAAAGATTTAATTGGATTTATAAACGATTTTATTTAGTTTTGATGGAGAAATATTGATCTTAACCTTTTTCAATTTAGTTGGTTTTGTCAAAAATTGTATTGGGCGTTATGGTTGGATCATGGTTGCTATTTAAGGAGATGATTCTCCTTAGTTAAAGACTCACCTCTTGAAGCTTTTAGTGCATTGTATTCTCTTTCTATTGAATCTTTTTATTTTGTTTGTAATACTCTATCCTTGAGTGTCTTTCTTAATTCATAAGGATAGAGTATGTGGTTATAACTGTGATTTATCAGACCACATATAATAGTCATCTTGAAAACACTTGGGAAAGTGTTTGACTGAAAGTGATGGGTATCAAATTCACGGGTAATATTAGGAAAATATCACTAAACTAGGAAAGTTCATATGAGACCTTCATGTACTATTGACTACTGATTTAGTGGATTTCCTTTCATTAGGTTGATGCCCTCCAGACGTATATGACATTGCACTGAACTTATTTAACAATTATTTGTATTATTTATTCTTAATTTGTTATTAGATGTTTGTATATCATATTGTCTTATACATTGTCCCAACATTGTGTGAGATTTTGTCTCAGATCAAACAGAATAACAATAACATTAAATTTTTTACTATAACTTTGACAATTGTTGGAAAAAATATAATTACCCCCACTGCCCTAATTTTTTTTGTTTATCCCTATTATTTTCTAAGTCTAAGTCTTACATTCTAAAACATTTTGAGCTTAAGTCAAGTTTGTAATTTGTTATAATCTTATTTGTATGGCTGAGTGAGTCTAACCTCATCAAAAGTCTGGTTAGCCTATTAGCTTACTTAAGAACCTATTATATTTGAACATATATCAACAAGTAGATCAACTAATATTTAAATAGACAAAGAAATTAAAAGTTCAATGTGACTAACTAGTACATATATAAGCAAGTAAATCAACTAATATTTAAATAGACAAACAAATTAAAAGTTCAATGTGACTAACTATTTGTTTATATTTACTTATTATAACTTATTAACAACATAAGTTTTATAACTATTTGAAAGAAATTAAAAAAAAAACTAATGACGTTATTCATAAGGTTTTTTTAAAGTATATTTTCATTAATTTTTAAAAATAATTGAGTTTTAATTTTGTAAGTCTATGCAAGTTTTTGCACCGTGAAACGGGAGAAGAAACTAGAAAGATAATAAGTATTTACAATGATTATGAAAGAGAATTTAAGAACTTAAATTTCTCTACTTTCTGTACCACTGAAGGAATAACTCATATGATTTCTACCCCAATCACAACCCAACAAAATGGTTTTGTTGAGAGAAAATCATACCTTGAGAGAAATGGCTAGAGTGATGAATGTTTGGATTGAAGCGATGAATATTGCTTGACATACTCACAATTGAGTAACCATTTATCCATGTACCAAGCCCACATATTATGAGATATATAGAGGGAGGAAGCCAACTGTTAAATACTTTCATGTGTGTGGCAGTATTTGCTATACTTTTGCAGATAGAGAACAAAGATGAAAACTTCATCCTAAAAGTTGTAGAAGATAACAACCTATAACCAGTTGTAGAAGATAACAACTCAGGAAGTGATGAAGATGATTCCCCTAAAAATAGAGGACCATCCGCAATGATACAGAAGAATCATACCATTGAAAATCTAATTGAAGATCTGTCGCGGCGAGAAAATTCTGAGTGTAAGCTATTGATTTACTTAACTCGATTGAAACAGAGTCGCCACCTAACTTTTATTTATTACAAAAGGAAAACGTAAAAATATTGATAGAACCCTAAAGAAAACTAGGTACGAAAGTCAGTTACGCAAGGGGAAGGTATTACCACCTCTGATATCCGTAGTACTTTATGATATCCACACAAGTCTGTCTATTCAAAGGGTGTCTAAGTCTAAAGCTTAAAAGGTAAGGGGGAATGAAATGCATGGTAGAAAGTTGATTTATTTACAAAGAAAAATAAAAGGTTTTTATTAATGCGCCCAACGTGGTTGTGAACCTTTGTGCCTACGTACCCCCTTAGTGAGGGATCAGGGCATTCGTAGTTCACCTCAAAAGTTGGTTTGTTTGTGTTTTTTAGGCGGATAGTGTTACATTCACACTCTAGCATTTTGGCGACTTACCGCCTGACCTTTGGGGACTTACACGTCGCATTGCGCGGAATAGAAATAACACATCCTTTATTAAGAAAAAGGTTTGCAAAAGAAAAAGGGCCAAGAGGCCAAAAAGAGTTTGATTTGGTTTGTACTTTTGTTGTAGATAGTGATGAGTTAATCCCAATGTAGGGACACTCTTCCTTCTCTAATTTTATGAAAAAGATTTGAGAATTGATCCACAATAAAAGGCTATGAATAAGAGAAATAATGGTAAACGGAATGTACCGCCTCGTTACCCTCCTATTACTTAAGTCTCGTAACATGTGAACCAACTCGTTATGGCTTAGTGTTTTGAATTTGATTAATAAAAATAAGGTCTAATGCAAAAGAAAGAAAGAAATACTAAGGGGAGACTACACAAAGCCCTAGTGTTGTCATGCAATAGTGGCCCTAAAGTCGAGGATATGGGAGACTAAGCAAAACCCTAATATTAGCATGCATGGATAGAATCCTAAGGTCCAATGACTTATCTTGCACAAGATGAAGTCAAATCCTAAGGGAGCATGGAAAACAAGGAATAAGGAAGTAAGAAAGGATAAAACAACATGCATACTAAGATAAAGCAACCAAACAACTCACAGAGAGGATGCATAAGATCTCCACAAGATGTAATGCACACGAATCAATACTCAAGTAATCTATGCAAAACAAAACAAACTAATGTATGTTAAAATATCCATGTGATAAGGCAATGACAAGCCCAAAGTCAGCAACATATCACAAAGGATGCCAAAGGATCAAAACACTAAGGCTAAAGCACAAACACAATTTACACAAGTGAAAGATATCATCACACAAAGGAATCATGTATCAAAGGTCAAACAAGGAAGGTATGATCACCAAAGGATAAAAAAAAACAAGAGAAGGAAGTAGGTGAGACATACCAAGAAGTATCAATTATTGAACACCCTTCAACAAATGAAATAGTCCTCAAGATACAAAACTAGCTAACGAAAACATCAAACAAAGCTCAAAGGAAGCAAACTTGTAATATAAGGAAGAAGGAAAGGAAAAATATGAATGTAATGCAAGATTCTCATACACATGAAAACATACTTCAAATATCAATTCAAATATGGATATTCAACCCTAAAGATCTCACCATCAAAGAGGAATGAAAACAAGGTGGGAGGAGGAGAAATGTTGCTTCCCGAAAGTCATCAAAGTGGACTTGTAATTGAATGAAAGCCATAGAATTATAGAAGATATACCTTAAAGGTAAAATGAATTTATAAGTCAGTAGCAAACACACAAGGTTCAATTTAATATGGATCAAAGGTAATTGGCAAAGGAATGCATCAAAACAATCTCCTAACCTCGACCACATATGAATGAAAATAAAGCCACAAAGACAAACATAACAAACATATGTTAGGGAGCTTAAATGGATCAACCAAATTGATCTTAAGTCCCTAAACATGTTATGAGAATAATATAAAGAAATGAGAATCAAATCCTTAATGGTTTGCATCAATGCATTCCATGTATCTCACAAAACCCACAAATAAGCATAAGAAAGAAACACATTCAAAGATAAAGATCAAGGTGATCAAATGAAGTCAAATGCCTCTCAAGTCTTTTAGAAGACTATCCTTGATATTATCATTCTTCTAAGCATCAATGGAGTCAAGATCAAAGCAAAGTTTGGCTCAAAAGATCAAAAGGATAAGAAATTAGGGTTTACAAACCACACAAACTTATATACTTAAGGTAAAAACTAAATGATCAACTTAAAATTTCCAACAATTGAAAATAAGTTGACATATCAATTAAGCATCGAAATGATCACAACATACCCAAAAATCAGCCTTAAATTATGTCCACAAACTTCAAAATAAAGTTGGGTTTAATTACACTAGGCAAAAGGGATGTTCATGATCAAAAAACCAAAGAAAATAGCATATAAAATCCAAACAAAAATATTTGTAGGAGCTTAAACCTCTAACAAGTCAGAGGCATATCCTTGCTCAAGCTAAAAGGTCAAGGAAGCACCAAAACAAAAAGAAAAGTTGAAACTAGCTCACAAACTAGTCTAAAAAAGACCTTTGAGCAAGGCACAAAAAACAGAAGCAAAAATCAACAAAAACAACAAACATCAACTTAACATCTTACAAAAGTTAGAAAATATTTTTATGAATTTTTATGACTAAGGGAAGTGGAGGAATTACATTGAAACTTCATGTAGAAGCCATAAAACCTAAAAAAAAAACCATTTAAATCTTGCCAATTTTTGAAAACAAAGCAAAGCTAAAACTAAATTTGGTTCAAGACCACCAAAAATTCAAGAAAACTCAAGGTAACATGAAAATATTTTTTTTAGGGTTCATAAATTGGCCATAAATAATTAAATACACAAACTATTTAAAAGAAATAACAAAATAAACACATTTAAGCAATTAAAATACCAAAAATAACAAACTAAATGGAAGAAAAAAATCAGAAATAAAAAATAGACACAAATACATTTCAACGCATAGTTTTTTTTGTATTTTTTTTATAATTAAAAATATTTTTAATAAAATAAACAAATAAAGAAAATAAAAGAAAATGAATAACTAAAAAAAAGAAAGTTGGTCAAATGATTCAACATGTTAATCCGTGCCTGGGGCCCACCAACTGCATGGACCAATAGAAACATATCCCAATCATTGGATGGAAAAAGACAAAAGTCCAAGCGAGCGAATCAAGGCGTGCCACGTGGCCATGCAAAAGCAAAAAAAATCAAAACCTTCACTTGTAATCGTGTTTCACGATTTTCACCAAGGCCACTTCCAATCCATTTTTCTCCTTCATCTCTTGATAAAATAAAAAGTTGTAAACACCAAAGTTGTAGATCTTAGAGAGATCTACAACTTTGGTTTAGAATTTTTTTTCAAAAGGATGAATTATGAGAGAGAAATCTGGGCGAGAAGAGGGCTAAAAATCATTTTCATCAATTAACTTCCAATCCAAAAATCAGAGAATCAAGCAAGAATCAATGGAAAGTTTCAACATGAAAAATGTTCTAAACATCATCAAGAACACACACAACAATTTCCAGCAATTGAAATACCATGGTTAGGGTTTTGTAAGCTTACCAAGTGGAGAAAGAGTCCACTGCCCTCTTGTGCTTCCAAAATCAAAAGAAACCCAGAAACTTTTGTAAATTCTTCTTCCTTGAACTCAAATAAAGAGTTTTGATGTTGAGAAACTATGGACAAGAGGCTTGATTCAAGAGGGAGAAAGATAAGATCAATTTGGTGGTTTTTTGTGAAGAGGGGAGAGAGAGCTCTTGTGTTGTTAAATGGACGACTTGGCTTTCTTATATAGGCCCCCAAAGTGAAGGCAGAAGAGTCATTGCAAGCAAAGAGACGTTGTAGGGCATAAATGGAAGATAAGACCAAAAATCAACTTGTTAAGCAAGGTTGCGTTTTGTTCACACTTGGCTAGGGGATTTGTGCATTTTGGACACCTCATAAGTGCAGTAGTACATGGGAAAAAGATGGTACAAGTTAGTGGAGTGTGGAGAGAGAAACATCAAAGTTACCATTTTGGGCAAAAATGAGGTTTTAAGTGCAAAATTAGCCAAAATAGTTGCATGGGGCAAATAGAAGGCAAGGTACTCTCATTCACGACCTAAATAGGTTATGGACTTGATTTGAGACAAAAAAAAATGGCTACATTTTGAGAAAATAGAGTATATGCAAAACTAGGGTTTAGTAAATTCACAAAAACCACCCTTGTGCCTTATGGCCATAACATTCTCAATTTTGAGAGTTAGCTAAAGTTATTGAATTTTTTGGAAAGATCTTGAGACGACCTACAACTTTCATGTTTGGTGAAAATTTATTTGAAACCTTTAAAGTTCCCAAAAGTAGCCTCGAAAATGGCTGAATGGTGAAAATGACCCATAATTCTCAAAACTGACCTACAATGTCTTGCTCCATAACTCTCAAAATAAGAATTTTTTGGACATTGGATCAAAATGTAAAACTTGTAGGTCTTCTTCCCAGATTTCCAGGCATATAAAGTTTGAAAATTTCCAATAAAAAATGAGAAAGCTATGAATTTTACAAAATCAGCACTATGAAGTAACTTTTACACTTAGAAAAAGTTCCACTTCGCCAAGTTACTTCATGAACAAGTTAGCTTCCAAAACCATATTTCCCTTGGATTTCTTCCACCAAAATCCATATGATGTTGAAACATGATCTTTGACTTCAACTTTGACCAAAATTCCACTTGGTCAACAATTGACTTTTGTTGACTTTTGCTCAAATAATCAAATAATCAAGAATAAGCCACTGAACATCAAATAATACCAACCAAAGGTCCATGATCCAAATGAGGATGCCCTAGTACATATACAAGCCATTGAGAACCAATTTGCTCAATACATTTGTCAGAAACGGCCTTTGACCAACAATTGACTTTTTCACTAATCAAGTCAAATTTCAACAATCATCCAATGCAATGCTTTGAGAAGTCTTGTGATGAATCCAATGGTCATACTTGATACCTTGGGCCATCAATTGATCAAAGAAACCAAGTCTTGATGAAAATTCAACTTAATTCTTGAAAGGGGCCAAAACCCTAATTCTTGATCAAATGGCTTAGGGGACAAGTAACTGAAGCCACACCCTGATTCCTCAAAGATTCTTGGAGAATTCAAAAAGCCAATGATCTTGAATCAATAAGATACTCATGAGCAAGAGGTCTCACACAACTTTCCTTGGAAACTTCCATCTCCAACTAATGATCAAAAGCTCTATAAATCCTTGATCCCACACACAAGTACCAATGTAAATGCAATGTATAAGAAGCAATAAGCATATGATGGTTGAAAACCAAGTGAGGAAATTTTGGGGTGCAACAGCTGCCCCTATTCAATCAACTTAAACCTAAGAGAGAAAAACCAGAGTTTTAAACTATCAAGGTAGAAGGGGATTGAATACCAAAAGAATCATAAAATTTATGATCTAGGTGAAACAAACATTGTTCCAAACCCAGCAGAAGCAGAACCATGTAAAAAAATGACCAATGCCAAGTCAAACCCAAGAAGAAGTGGTCAACGCCAAACCAAATCAAAGAGAGAAACTGACCAACACAAGGTCCAAACAAAAGGAGAGATGATCAACGCAAGATCAAATCGAACAACTGACCAACGCAAGGTCCAAACAAAATGAGAGATGATCAACGCAAGATCAAATCAAACAACTGGCCAACGCAAGGCCAAACCAAAATGAGAAATGATCAACGCAAGATCCAAACAACAATTGACCAACGCAAGGCCAAACGATAGATAAGAGATGATCAACACAAGATCAAATCAACAACTAAAACTGACCAACACAAGGCCAAACCAAAATGAGAAATGATCGATGCAAGATCAAATCAAAGACTGAACCTGACCAACATGAGGCCAAAGAGAAATGATCAACGCCAGACCGAATCAAAAACTGACCAACGCAAGGCCAAAAAAGAGAAATGATCAACGCAAGATCAAATCACAGAAAGAGACTGACCAATGCAGGGCCAAACAACAAAAGGAACGATCAACGTAAGACCAAATCGATCAACTGACTAACGCGAGGCTAAACAACAGAAGGAATGATCAACACGAGATCAAGTCAAAAACTGGAACTGACCAACGCAAGGTCAAACCAAAGGAAGAAATGACCAACGCAAGACCAAATCAAAAACTGAAACTGACCAACGCAAGTCCAAACAAAAGAGGAATGATCAACGCAAGATCAAACCAAAAACTTACCAACGCAAGGCCAAAGAGAAATAGCCACAAAGGACTCAACAGGTGAATACCAAACATTGACCTCACAAGAGGATCACACAATAGGTGAAAGATTTCTATGAATAGCATTAGGTAACAGCCAAAATAAGCTTATGCCTTAATGCATGTTTGGATTTTTTTTATTTCTTTTTTCTTTTGGTAGATGCAATGCAATATGATGCATGAAAAGGGGCACCCTGTCGGGGCGTGACAAAAACAAATTAGAAAACTCGGAGAGAAATCCTGAACTGATCTTTATAGGAGAAAACAAACCAAAATAACTTGTCTACCACACAAAGGTTGCAAAGCCTGGTGAGGAATTGCAAGAATAATTTGCAAACTCTGCTGGAGAAATTAAATTTCAATGCAAACTCTGATGTAGAGACACAAAATTGGGCTTTGTCGGGGAAAGCGTCAGTCAACATTAACTTGTCATAACAACTTGATCTGCGAGGAAGAGAAACAAACTCTGACTTTTACGCGCTACTCAACTTCGTGTGGAAGAAGGACCACTGATCAGGAACTAACAAAGTAGAATATACTGAGGATATCAAATCCTGTATAGAAAACATCAGGAACCAAACTTCACTTGGGAGGAAAAACTCTTGCAGACTCCACTGGGAGTAAAGTTCTCTATTTGAGGCAATCTTCACTAGGGAGATATGAACTCAAACACTTTGCGCCCCTGCTGGCACAATAAATTCACATATGCTCAAACGAATCCAAAAACACAAACCAACGTGTCCCAGGCATGCATTGGCAACTTCAACCCTCGCCAGGTCACTAACATTTCTCAAGTAAATTAAATTTATTTTTAAGTCATGCGTTTGAAACAAAACCTTTATATTTCTATATGCAAAATTTGTCAGAAAAATTGGACGTTCTTTGCGATCAAAATAGTAAAAGTAAGTAAAAAAGTAGAGACAAAATTCTGAATAACTACTCATTTTATTAGTCAATGGACCTGTAAATAGGCTATGTACATCAGGAAGCAATTCCTAAAAAGAGGTAATTGCATATAAACATCAAAAAGAAAAGGTATAATGGTGGCAATGTGCAACTGGATTTCCACTGGATCCTGACTATGCTATAACTTTCTTGACCTCGACATTCCTCAATATCTTGCTTTCTGACGAAGATGATTGAATTGAACCCTACCCTTCAAATGTTACCAACTTTCTTGATAAAAATATGCTTTTAATCCTACAACAAAACCCAGTCATTCGCTTTAAATCCCTAATTTTTTCCTGGACCGGCCTTTCGGGTTTTCGATCCACCGGGATACCCATTTTTTTGCCTAAGTCACCCTTTCGGGTTTTCAACTTAGCGGGTGTACAAACTTTTCTTTTTCATTATTTTATTCTTTTTTATCCCTAATTTTTTCCCGATCCTTTTTCTCTCTTCTTTTTTTGGTTCACCGGGATGCCCTTTTTTGCCTAGGTCGTCGACCAAACGGTTTTTTTATGCGAAGTATTTTTTTAACTGCGTCTGCATTGACGGGGTGTGGAAAGGCTTCCCCATCCATAGTTGTGAGCATCATGGCTCCACCTGAGAAAATGTTTCTCACAACATATGATCCATCATAATTTGGGGCCCACTTGCCCCTATAATCAGATTGATTCGGAGGTAAAATCCTTCTCAGAACAAGGTCACCAACCAGGAATTCTCTGGGTCGTACTCTCTTTTCAAAAGCATTCTTTATCCGTTTCCGGTACGCCTGACCATGACAGATGGCATCCAATCTCTTTTCATCAATTAGGTTCAATTGATAAAGTCTATTTTGAACCCACTCAGCTTTGTCAAGCTTAATATCTGTCATGATCCTCAGGGAAGGAATCTCAACTTCAACAGGTAAAATTGCCTCCATACCATAGACTAAGGCAAAAGGGGTAGCCCTAGTCGAAGTGTGCACTGAAGTACGATACCCATGTAATGCAAGGGAAACATCTCATGCCAGTCTTTGTAAGTCACCACTATTTTATGCACAATCTTCTTAATATTCTTGTTGGCCGCTTCGACAATGCCATTCATCTTTGGTCGATACGGAGAAGAATTGTGATGTATGATTTTAAAACTTTCGCACAGCTCTTTCATCATTTTGTTATTGAGGTTGGACCAATTGTTAGTAATAATCTTTTCAAGAATCTCGTACCGATAGATGATATTATGCTTGATGAAACGTGCGACCACTTGTCTGGTGACATTTGCAAAAGATGCAGCTTTAACCTACTTAGTGAAGTAATCGATAGCAACCAAGATAAAACGATGACCGTTGTAAGAAGTTGGCTTTATCCTTCCAATCATATCAATTCCCCATATTGCAAAGGGCCACTGAGTGGTCAAAACATTTAAAGGAGAGGGAGGTACATGCAACTTGTCAGCATAGATCTGACACTTGTTACAATTTCTTGCATGATTGAAATAATTAGCCTCCATAGTGGACCAGTAATATCCTGATCTCAAAATCTTTTTGTCCATGGTGTGTCCACTAGAATGTGTTCCAAAGGAACCCTCATGCATCTCTTCTATAATTTTGGCTGCTTCGTGTCTATCCACGCATCTGAGCAACACAGAATCATGATTTCGCTTGTAAAGAACATCAGCATTCAGGAAAAACTTGGCAGAAAGTTTCCTCAAAGTCTTCTTATCAGTGATTGAAACATCCTCTGGATATTCTTGACTTTCAAGATACCTTTTGATGTCATAAAACCAAGGCTTTTCATCTTGCGCTTCCTCTTTAGTGGCATAACAGAATGCTGGCTTGTCCAGCCTCATAATTATGATAGAAAGAGCCTCATTTGCCCACTTAACCTTGAACATTGATGATAAAGTGTCCAGAGCATCTGCGGAATAATTTTCTTCTCTTGGGATGTGCTCAAAAGTGATTTGATCAAAATAAGGAATCAGTTTCAGGATGTGCTCCTTGTAAGGGATCAAATTCTCATTTCAAGTTTCCCAATTGCCATTAACTTGATTAATAACCAAAGTTGAGTCCCCATACATCTCGAGGATCTTGATTCTCATGTCAATCGCAACTTCAATACCATAAATGCAAGCTTCATACTCAGCCATATTATTGGTACAGTCAAAACAGATCCTAGCTGTGAAAGGAATATGAAATCCTGTAGGAGAAGTAATGACACATCCCAAACCATCCCCAAGAGCATTAGAGGCACCGTCGAACATGAGCGTCCATCGTGATCCTGGCTCGGGTCCCTCCTCTGGTCTAAGAATCACATGATCTTGGATAAACAAAATGTCCTCATCAGGGAAATCAAACTTCACTGGTTGGTAATCATCTTCCATGGGCTGGTGGGCCAGATAGTCAGCAACAACACTACCTTTAATTGCCTTTTGCATAGTGTACTGAATGTCATACTCAATTAAAATCATTTTCCACCTGGAAACCCTTCCAATAAGAGCAGGATTTTCAAAGATATACTTTATCGGGTCCACTTTTGAGATTAATAAGGTTGTATGGGTCAACATATACTGCCCTAGCCCGCCAACAGCCCATGCTAAAGCACAACAAGTTTTCTCAAGAAGTGAATATTTGATCTCACAACTGGTAAACTTTTTGCTTAGGTAACATATAACATGCTCTTTTCGGCCAGACTTGTCATGTTGGCCCAATACACACCCCCATCGACTCATCGAGGACGGTAAGATACATGATAAGTGGTTTTCCCTCAACAGGGGGCATAAGAACTGGAGGCTCTTGCAGATACTCTTTTATTTTGTCGAAGGCCTCTTGACAATCATCATTCCAAATAACTGCCTGATTCTTTCGCAACAATTTAAAAATGGGTTCACAAGTAGTTGTGAGGTGAGAAATGAACTGTGTAATGTAATTCAGTCTCCCCAAGAACCCTCGAACTTCTTTCTTAGTTCTTGGTTCAAGAATCTCTTGAATTACTTTAACCTTCGCAGGGTCAACCTCAATTCCCTTTTCACTAACAATGAAGCCTAGTAGCTTTCCATATCTTGCCCCAAAAGTACACTTGTTGGGATCCAACCTCAGTTTAAACTTGCACAATCTTTCAAACAATTTCTGCAGATGGATCAGATGTTCTTCCTCAGTATAGGATTTGGCAATCATATAGTTAACATAAACCTCAATCTCTTTATGCATCATGTCATGATAGAGAGTGACCATCGCACATTGATATGTTGCCTCTGCGTTTTTCAACCCAAATAGCATCACCTTATAACAGAAAGTCCCCCACGGGGTGATGAAGGTAGTCTTGGCCATATCTTTAGGTTCCATCTTTATCTGATTTTACCCAGAAAACCCATTCATAAAAGATAAAACTTTTGCATGAGCGGTATTGTCAACAAGAACATCAATATGGGGTAGTGGAAAATCATCCTTAGGGATTGCCCTATTCAGATCCCGATAATCCACGCACATCCTCACTTTCCCATCTTTCTTCGGCACTGGCACGATGTTGGCAACCCATGGTGGATACATGATAACTGACAGGAAACCAACTTCAAACTGTTTCTTTACTTCTTCTCTGATCTTCTTTGACATGCCAGAATGTGTCCGTCTTTGTTTTTGCTTAACGGAAGGACACTTTTCTTTGAGCGGAAAGTGGTGCCCAACAATGTTTGTATCGAACCCAGGCATGTCCTCATAGGACCAAGCGAAAATGTCAACATACTCTTGCAACATCTCAATCAACCTCGCTTTCACACTTTCTTCCAAGACAACCCCTATCTTGACCTCCTTCGACTCAACTTTAGTACCCAGACTCACAGTTTCCAGAGACTCCTCATGTGGTTGGATGACCCTTTCTTCTTGTCTCAGTAGCCTGGCTAACTCCTCAGGGAGTTCACAATTTTCCTCGCTTTCATCTTCAGCTTGGTAAATCGGATGATCAAAATCACAAAAAGCCATAGAGGAATCATCTTCCAGCGGATCCAGTATAAAAGTAGGGTTGGATCTGCAATAGTGATAGGTTTTATTTTTGAGAAAAGAAAGCACAAAACAAAGAAAAAAAACAAACACATTGCCAAAAGATTTTTTTTTGTAAACATAAAAATAAAGGGAAGGATAGGGATCATAATATTTGAATGCAAAAAACGTCCTTTTATTCATGATAAAATTTGCAAATGCAAACATGGTAGCTTGAAAAACATTTCACTATGTCTTGAGCAGAACATAGGATTTATGACATGATAAGAAAAACAATGAAAATTACTCCTCCATGCGGGTGACCATGACAAGTTCTTAAGAAGTCCAATTAGATAGCTCTTGACTGGGGACTGTTGGGTGAATCTAATTTTCTAGATCATAATCATTATCCACTTCATCTTCAACAACACAAGCATCCTTTTCTTTGCTCTTCCCAGCATTGATAAACTTGATAGGGTCAATGGCCTGCTGAGTCTCGGGGATACCATTCTTCTCCCGATTCCTTTATTCTTGATCAAACTTGAATCCCATCCCACACTTGTCCTTTTGAGTTGGCAGTTCCAACACTCTACCCCAACCTTCGGGGTCTCCCGATTCCACAACAGCTTGGGCTTGTTTGAATGATCACATAGAGATTTTTTGCTTCTTCTCCTCAACATGAGGAATCTTAATAGCATGTACGACATCAAACGCTTGAAACGGGGTCTCGTGGATCTCCCCTTCCACTTCAATATATCGGAAAGAGTTAAGATGGCTTATCACATAATCCTTCTCACCACAGACAGTGACGATCTTTCTATCAATAGGATATTTTAGCTTCTAATGCAACGTGGAAGTAACAGCGCATGTCTCATGTATCCATGGGCGTCCCAACAAACATCAATAGGTCGGATGTATATCCATAACAAAGAAGTTAGCAGTAAACACTTGAGGCCCTATCTTTATTGGTAAGTCAACTTCACCAAAGACAACCCTCCTAGACCCATCAAAGGCTCTCACCATCAAATCACTCGGTCGAATCTCCAACCCTTGATAGTTCAATTTCATCAACGCCGTTTTTAGGAGTACATTCAAAGACGATCCCGTGACAACCAGCACACGGGACAAAGTCACTCATGTGCATTCTAAAGAAATATGAAGAGCTCTGTTGTGCTTTCTCCCCTCGGGAGGCAAATCAAAATCAGTGAAACCTAAACCATTGCTCGCAACTACATGTTCAAACTAATTTACTGATATCTCTTGTGGCACAAAGGAAGTGTTCAGAAGCTTTATCAAGGCATTTCTATGAGCTTCCGAATCTCGCAGCAAGGACAAAATATAAATTTTTGACGGTGTCTTGCTTAACTGATCAATCACTCTATAATCACTTTTTTGGATGTATCTCATAAGCTCTTCAACTTTTTCATTAGATGGCATCCCCAAATTCGAACTGGAAGGTTGAGTATTCTACACAGGAGGTTCGGGAACAAAAAGTTCTGGCTCAGCATCAGTTCCTTCAACTACAACTCTATTCCCTTTGGCTTTAGCCAAAGCCTCATCATTTACCTCGGGAGTCTTTTGAACAAGAGAGAACACACGACCACTTCTAGTAATTCGACCAGTTCCACCAACATCATTAACATCGGAATTAGGAGTCTTAACATAAACCTTTTACCCTTGGTAATATACTTCTGCCCCATAGTTCCATGGAACACCTTTATCACTACTATAAGGAACATGGCCTGGTAAAGTAATACGAACAGTGGGTTCCTTTGGAGGCACATGAATAGTGATAACAACAACTTCCTCTACAACTTTCTTTTTCAGACAGTCAAACTGTAGAGACCCCTCGTTAATTAGATTCTGAATCTCAAACTTCATACAATCACAACCATTACACTAATATAAATTATCTTCACAATCAGCAGTACAACCAGGAAAGACCCCCATCTTTAAAAGATATTCTTTGACAAAAGGCAGCGGGGTAGTCACAAGACTAACATCCATGATCATGTTTGACTATTCATCCACTTCAATAGCACTCACAGTAGCACCTCCATGAGGTGGCATGAGATTATGTACTACATTTGGTCCATTAGGAGATTCAAACTCAATAGTCTCATTATCAATAAGGTCTTACACTTTGTGTTTGAACACCCAGCAGCTCTTGATGTCGTGCCCAACCCCCTCAGAGTGAAAAACACATTTGGCATTTGGATCATGACTGGCAGGGAGAGGGTCTGACACTATCCAATTTCTCAATTCAATCAAGTTGATCTGGAGAAGATAATTAAATAATTGAGCATAGGTCATAGGCATAGGAGTGATTTTCCTAGGAGGACCCCTAGTCCTTTATTGAGCATTTCTTTGGCGAGGAGTAGTCTGTTGTTGTTGTCTAGGTTGATGAGTTTACTGACGAGGCGCATCACTAGGAATTATGACATCAGCTACTTGTTTGGAATAGGTTCTCCCTTTACCTTTACCAACATAAGCAGCACTAGAATATTCTTTCTTCTTCAAAAAGCCCGTGAAAGGCTTATTACCCTTATCCGATGAACTTCCAGAACTAGGAACTTGAATCTTACCAAGCTTGATACCCACTTCAACCAACCAAACGATCATAGTAAACACGTTGAAGAGTTCCCATAAATAGATCAACAAGCTCACGCACCATCAATGGAGGTTGAACTCGAGCAGCCAACTCGCTCCATCTCTGTGCATACTCTTTAAAGGATTCATTGTTCCCCTGTGTCAAATTCTTCAACTGAGTGCAATTGGGAACCATATTAGAGTTGTAGTGGTAATGTGTTACAAAGTCATTCACCAATTCTCTCACATTAGCCCTCTCCAAAGACATGTACCAATCAAGAGATCCTCCCGACAGACTGTCTTGGAAGAAATGCATCAACATCTTCTCATCATTGCAATATGCAGACATCTTTCTGAAATAAGCACGCGCATGAGTCTTTGGGCAAGAATTCCCCATTGTACTTGATGAACTCGGGTACCTTGAATTTGTTTGGAATCCTAAGCCCGGGAACAAGACCCATGTCATTGAAATACATCCCAATGACATCTTGGTTCTCTATAGCACGCAACCTTTCTTCCAGCATACGAAATTTCTCATCAAGAACATTCTCTTTAGCATTGGAATAGTAATCCTCATATTGATCATCTTCTTGCAGAGGAATCTGTATGGTCCTCCTAGGATGAGCCAACACTTGCTTAGTTGGATTTTTGATACAGACATTCCCAACATGCGGAGGTGTCGGAGGAGGAGGAGGTGGCGGAGAAGGTGGAGGATTCCCATCATGTTGAGGTGTGGGCGGATGAGAAGGAGGAGGAGGGGGAGGAGGATTCCCATTATTCTCATTATCGTCTTCACCAAATGGATTCCCTTCAGTGGTCCTAAGAACAATCGCCCTCAATTCTTCTTGCCTGATTGCCATATTCTAAATTAGCTCCATGAACTGACTCATCTGCGCGGTAACTTGCTCTTGCATTGCTGCCATGTCTGCTTGTATCTGTTCCATTTTTTGTTGCTCGTTGGCACGAGTTGAGTAGCGATGAAAACTAGAATTTGCAATCTTTCTACAGAAGAAAACCAAGCAGAGATAAGAAGACCGGCCACAAATAACCTTTTATGCATGAAATGTGTATGTTATGTGTATGTTATATTTTATCACTTCCAAGAACTCAAATTTTTTCTCTCATTAAGATGATAACAACAAAATACCATAGGCGATAAAAGGAAACACTGCTGAAAATAACTGCTCATCTCATTAAAATCATCAGAACAAGAACACAACTGAGTTCAACATAGAGTAAAGATAAAAATGCTAAAAGATAGGTGCCCCGTCTAACAAGTATGGAGGTGGTCACAAAGTACAAAACATCAAAATATGACCAAAAGTAAGCTAACCAGTCATCTCTAGATAATCTAGAGGTCCGGTCTTCAAATGCTTCTGGCTTCAAGCTTTGGACTCCTCGAACAACTTCTTTGTGTCTTCATGTCCGAGTTGTTCAATCAAACTTTTGATGAGAAGGTCCTTGTGACGCATCATAACCTCTATGTACTGGAACTCTCTGCATAACTGGTCGCACCTATCACAGTCTTCACTAGGATTTCCTTTTCTACTCTCATCCTCTTCTTCAAGTTTCTTCTTCTCTTCAAGAGCTTTGTCAAGGTACTTTTGGCGTTCCTTTAGATTAAAATCAAGTCTCTTATTTTCACCTTTGACTCTACCAACTTCCTTTTGTTCATATTGCAACTTCTTTTCCAGGATCTTCAACTCTTTCTTGTGCTCAGCTTTTGACTTCGCTTTGGACGCTTCCAATTTGAGATTCCTCTGTTGTGCTTTGAATAATTCTCTCTTTAGCTCTTCCATTTCTTCGTTTCTGTGCTCAGCTGCTCTTAAATTTTATGGCCTTTGCCTCTTTGTAGGAACACTTCCTCTTGCATCTTTAAGCTTGTGCATCAGTTGTCTCTTCTCTTGATCAATCTGGTAGAGTTGCATCCCCATCTCTTCTTAGCTTGAGTTTGGTAGTTTTCCGCTTGTAATTGTCGATAATGCTCAATAGGTATCATGACAGGCTCATCAGAATTCAACTGAGAAAGTTGTTTGTAGAATGGTTCTTCTCTCTCAAAAGGTATCTTGAGCACCTCAACCCTCTTCTTGATCCATGCCACATATGGATGCAAGGCCACATTCTCTTTTGGTCCAAAGAACACCTTACCCTTCTTATGGATTTTTCGCCAAGATGTCTTCACTCTTTCCAACAACTCAGGTTTCTCCTTCTTAGCAAATCAAACTGAAGCTTCTATCTCTCGAGCTTTAGGCTCATGTCTCAAAGCAAATCCCAACTGACGGATAGCCAATACAGGATTATAGTTGATACACCCTTCCGTCCCCATGAGAGGAATGTTAGAGAACTCCCCGCAGCTAGTGATCATGTTAGTAACATGCATAACATTAGCCCATGTTATATCAAAAGAAGTCAAAACCATCACCCTTTTGGACCATTTCAAAGTACCTTGTGTTTCTACGAATGGTCCTTTTACAAGAAGATGAATCAAGAACCATTTATAAAGCAAAGGTAGACAACAAACCACCTCACCTCTCTTTCCATGTTGGGTGTGAATAGCATAATAAGTATTAGCGAGAATAGTAGGAACAGGGTTCCTTCCTATAAAGATGCAAAGAGCAGCTAGACTAATCAAATTCTCCACATCGGGAAATAATACAGCTTCATACACCATCACAGCTAGCAGTCTATTAAAAATCACCCAACTTCCATTATCAGCATAGTAATCATCTTTGTCTGCCAAGAACTTCAAAGGGAGACCATAGGCACCACTCTTCTTCATACTCCAATGCTCTTTAACTTCTCTTATACCCAAATAAAGGGTATTTGCAATCAGTTGAAAATCTGGCTCTTCGGGAACACTCATAAATGGAACCTTCTCTTTGATAGGAATTATGAGAAGAGAAGAATACTCCTCCAACGTTGGAGCCAACTGGTAATCTTGGAAGGTGAAGCACTGTAGCTCAGGGTCATAGAATTGCAGCAACGTGTTAATAGTTTAGTCATCAATCCCCGAATGCAAAAATAACAGGATGTTCCCATACTCACTTGCGAATGCCTTAACATTTATGTCAACCCATCTCTTACTCAACCCTCGCAGCCTAGATAAGTCAAATGGAGAGAAGGTGTAGGTGGTCTTATTTCTGAGGAGTCTCGTGCATGTATCTTTGTTGTTTGAAATCTTAAGAAGTAACAAGAACTTTGACTTTCCTAGAAATGATATGTGTATGCAGGGTTAGCTTATTTTTTATACAAAAATAAAATGAATGTTATGTATGCGTGTGTCACCCAAGCAAGTGAGATCAAGGTTGATGAACACTGAACTTCTGTTATTTGTCTTTTGAAATAACCGGATATCATAGACCAAAAGTTCGACGTCAACCGAGAAATACCAAGGAACCCAGTACCAAAATTTTGTAGCATGTACATATTCAAGAATTCCCATCCCACTCACGGGTAAAAACTGGTCAGGGTAAGGTCGAAAGGTCCACACATTCATTGGTCTGTGTGAAAGTACTATCATAGTAGCAGCATAGTATGCATAACGATAGCACCCCACATTGAACACCTCATCCGTGTGTGGCTCACATGACCGCACTAAACAGATCTACACCTGAATAGCCGTCATGTCTCCACTATATTCCTAGGTTTCCTAAGTGACATCTATGGCCTGGGTACTGGGCCTTTTACCTAATAGTATCAATCCACCCACCAAGAAAACAACAACATAACAACAGTGTATATAACCAGGTATCCCAGATGCAGATGCATGCAAACATATATACAATAGTAATTGAAAATAAAGAAATAAACAGATAAACACCCAAAGAAACAAAACAAACAAATGCTAGGATTGACTTGCTTAGGGAAATTGCCTCTTTCCCCAACATAGTCGCCAGCTGTCACGGCGGGAAAATTCTGAGTGTAAGCTATTGATTAACTTAACTTGATTAAAATAGAGTCGCCACCTAACTTTTATTTATTCCAAAAGGAAAAAGAGAAAAATATCGAGAAAACCCTAAAGAAAACTAGGTACGGAAGTCAGTTACGCAAAGGAAAGGTATTAGCACCCCTCACGTCCGTAGTACTCTACGATATCCACACAAGTTTGTCTATTCAAAGGGTGTCTAAGTCTAAAGCTTAAAAGATAAGGGGGAATGCAATGCATGGTAGAAAGTTGATTTACTTACAAATAAAAATAAAAGGTTTTTATTAATGCGCCCGACGTGGTTGTGAACCTTTGTGCCTACGTACCCCCTTAGTGAGGGATCAGGGCATTCGTAGTTCACCTCAAAAGTTGGTTTGTTTGTGTTTTTTAGGTGGATAATGTTACATTCACACTCTAGCATTTTGACGACTTACTGCCCAACCTTTGGGGACTTATACGTCGCATTGCGCAGGATGGAAATAACACATCCTTTGTTAAGAAAAAGGTTTGCAAAAGAAAAAGGGCCAAGAGGGATAAAAGAGTTTGATTTCGTTTGTATTTTTGTTGTAGATAGTGATGAGTTAATCCCAATGCAAGGACACTGTTCCTTCTCTACTTTTATGAAAAAGATTTGAGAATCGGTCCATAATAAAAGGCTATGAATAAGAGAAATAACGGTAAACAGAATGTACCGCCTCGTTACCCTCCTATTACTTAAGTCTCGTAACATGTGAACCAACTCGTTATGGCTTATTGTTTTGAATTTGATTAAGAAAAATAAGGTCTAATGCAAAAGAAAGAAGAAAATACTAAGGGAAGACTACATAAAGCCCTAGTGTTGTCATGCAATAGTGGCCCTAAAGTCGAGCATATGGGAGACTAAGCAAAACCCTAATATTAGCATGCATGGATAGAATCCTAAGGTCTAATGACTTATCTTGCACAAGATGAAGTCAAATCCTAAGGGAGTATGGCAAACAAGGAATAAGGAAGTAAGCAAGGATAAACAACATGCATACTAAGATAAAGCAACAAAACAACTCACAGAGAGGATGCATAAGATCGCCACAAGATGTAATGCACACGAAGCAATACTCAAGTAATCTATGCAAAACAAAATAAACTAATGTATGATCAAATATCCATGTGATAAGGCAATGACAAGCTTATACTCAAATTGAAGGGGTTGACTTTGATCAAACCTTCGCTCAGATTTCCCATCTTGAAGCCCTTAGATTGTTACTTGGAGTGTCTTATCTCCTAAAGTTCAAGTTATATAGATGGATGTGAATAGTGCCTTCTTCAGGTACCTGGAAGATGAAGTCTTTGTTGAACATCCAAAAGGTTTTATTGATCCATGTTTTCCAAATCATGTCTACAAACTTAAGAAATCTCTTTATGGACTTAATCAAGCTCCTAGATCTTGGCATGATAGACTCACTAAATTTCTCATTAGGCATGGATATGTTCATATTGAAAAAAAATCTATTTTTGATGAAGGATGAAGAGAATCCCATGATAGTTCAGATACACATTGATAACATTGTGTTTGGTGGAATGTCAAGCAAGAATGTAAAACATTTTCTTCAAAAAATGCAATCTGAATTCGAGATAAACTGGTTTGGTGAACTCACATAATTTCTTATTTTTCAAGTGAAGAAAATGAAGGATGACATCTTTATATCTCAGAGCAAGTGTGCTAGAAATATACTGAATAAAATTGGGATGGATAATGCAAGGCACAAAGATACCCTTATTGTCACTCATGTCAAGCTCTTTAAAGATGAACAAGGTGTGACTGTTGATCAAAACATGTATAAGAGTATGATTGATAGTCTCTTATATCTCATTGCTAGCTATCCTAACATTGCTTTTTTATTTTTGTGTATGTTCTTGCTATCAAGTCAATCCTAAGATCATTCATCTAACTTAAATCAAGATAATTATTAAGTACATAAGTAAAACATCTGACTATGGCCTTTTGTACTCATTTGAAACCAACTCTTTTTTGGTTGGATATTGTGTTGTTTATTAGGTAGATACTATTGATGATAGAAAAATCATTTCTAGTGGACGTTTATTTCCAAGGAGCAAGCTAATGTCGTAATTTAGGAAAAAGCATAATTGTGTCTTTCTGTCCACTACAAAGGCAAAGTACATTGCTGCATGGAGCACTCAACTCTTGTGGACGAAACAAATACTTAAAGAGTACAATGTTACACAAGATATCATTACATTATATTGTGACAACATGAGTATTATCAATATTTCCAAAAATCATGTTCAACATAGCTGAACCAAACACATTGACATTAAACATCACTTTATTAGAGAACTTGTAGAAGAAAAGATAATCTTTTTTATTCATGTTAGCACAGATAAAAAAACTAACTGATATTTTCACGAAAGTAATGGATGCCATTCATTTTGGAAAACTTAGATCATCCTTAGATTTTTGTATTATTGGCTTATAGCAATTAAAGCATGTCTAGCTAAAATGCAATTGTGCCCAATACATTTCTCTCAAGCCCAATTGTATCAAGAGGAACGTTGCATGTGTTATTCAGCCAAATAGTGAGGCAAAATTACTAATATTCAAAAAGATAATATTCACTCTGACATTTCATTTTTGCGCTCCATTTTACTATCCAACCATTACCCTACCCTTAAGCTATGAGTCTCTCTGTGACTATGGTTGGAACTAGCCAAAGGCTAAACACTTTTAAAAAAGACAAGATTGAAAAGAAGATTAAGAATAAGATCTCCAAAGCAGATGAATTTGTTACTAATGTCCATGGTGTGCGTATGAAATGTATCATGAAAGGAGAAAATTCAATGGTCAAACGAAAGATATTTCTCCTCTCGAAAATCCTAAAGAGAACAAGCGTAAAAAGTTGAAAAAGATTAGTGATCGCGTCCCCCTCTCTATGTCTGACCTAACCGATGTTGGGACTAGTGATAGAGAAACCTCAAAGGTGACTAAAGAAATTTAGGAGACTCCCCCATCCTCAGAATAAAGTCAACACCAAGAGTTCCCATGTTGGAGTTCCCCTCAACATTGCTTTTATCAGTGTTGTGCATCCAAACAAATATCAAGGTTAATCTTCTGAACCTATTATCTCTAGTAGTGTTTCGATAGTCAATATTGTGAATCAAAACATAAAGATGAGAAAAGTTAGAAATAATGAGTCTGACAATCTTAATCAAACTATTGAAACCCTAAATGCTTGTGATAACCTCCCAATGAGAATTTTATAGAAGCTCTTTTGAATGTTGAGTCTGCTTCAATTAAACCCATGCATGAGACCCCATTGTAGTTGACCCTAAAACTGTCAGTGAAAATGTTGTTCAAGATGTTAATAAGAATGTGTTTGGTGCTTTTAGTGAAGATAGAGGTACCAACAATAGTGACGACGAGTCCATTCAAGATGATGGTGTAGATGTCATAGAACAAGTAAATAACAATGAGAAACAAAACCAAGATATTGAAAAAAAACATATATGAAGAAATCAATGAAGACGAGAGCACTGGAAACAACAAGGAAGATGAAATAGGAAGTAGTGAAGAGGAAAATGAAAGTGTTAATGATGATGTTAATAAAGATATCAATAACATTGAAGGTGTCATTAAGAAGGATGATGTGACTCTGAGTTCGTAAATTACAAATAATGCAAATGAAAACATAGAAGAATTTGTGGAAGCTAAAAAGAATGTTGTTGAAGATAACCAGAACGATGTCAAGAATAATGTCAACAACAATATAAAGGGTATTGTTGAATTTGAAGAAATTGCTAATGAAGTTGACAAAGACAATGCCAGTCAATATGCCACTAACAAGAGCATGTCATTGAGGAAGTTAATGAAAAATGAATAAGGAGGCTAATGTTGTTTATATGCCAGAAACTCCCCCAAAAGCATAAGAAGACAGCTGAAAGGGATGTGTCCACTATTAAATCCAAGAGGAAGGGTAAGAAATTTGTTGAGAACAAAAACAAAGTTATTTGTATTCTCTTTCTATTGAGTATTTGAATTTTGTTTGTAATACTTTATCCTTGAGTGTCGCTCTTAATTTAGAAGGACATAGTATTTTGTTATAATTGTGATTTATCATGCTACATATAATACTTATCTTGCAAACACTTGGAAAGTGTTTCAATGAAAGTGTAGGGTCTCAGATTTAGGAGGAGCTTGGTTTGAAATTCACAAATAATATTAGAAAAATGGTAGTGAAGTAGAAACGTTCAGATGAGACCATTGTGTACTATTGACTATTGATTTTGTGAATTTCTTTTCATCGAATTGATGCCCTCTAAACGCAAGTGATGTTGACCGAATTGCACTAATAATAATCAGTGTTATTTGTTTTGTTATCTTGTTCTTTGCTGCTTTTATATCACATTGTCTCACATATAATCTCAATATTGTGTGTGACATCTTGTCTCAAATCGAAGATAATTTTAGTAACATCAAATTTTATTTACTATACATTTAAAAATTGATGAAAAAATATATGATTTCCTTCATTATCCTAACTTTGTGTTCTTTCCTATTTGTCAAGTCTAAGTCTCACATGATAAATCACTTAGAACTTAAGTCAGGTTTGTAGGATATTATAATATTATTTTTATGTTTGAGCCTAATCTTTTCGAAAGTTTGATTGAGTCTTTAATCTATTCAAAAGTCTATTTTATTTGAATATATATTTAAACAAATTAAAAGATCAATAAAACAAAATATTTATTCCACTAAATTATTCAAACTTAAATAACATCATAAATTTTACGAGACTATTTGAAAGATGATATGAAAACAATTTAAAGACAATGTTCATAAGATTTTTTTAGTATATTGTTATTAATTCTTAAAAATAGATGAACATTAATTTTGTATTTTAATTTAAAATATAAAATATAATAAACAATAATAATATAATTATAAAAAAATCTATAAAAAAATATTTAAAAAGAATTCTTACTTTACTTAACATATTTCAGTTGGCATAATTTTCATTAGATTTTATCCTGTTTAGATCCTATCCCCTTAAAAACCAACCATTCTCTTTCTTCATGATGTTTTTCACACGACAAAAATAGATTTCATAGTATTCTTCATCGATAAAAGTTTTTCACACGATAAAAGTTTTTTTTTTAAAATAATTTATTATGAAAAAAAAAAACTTCATTGTATTCTGCAGTGTTCTGAAATGCAAGGCTGTCTTCTGTGACTAGACAGTGAAACAGTGTACGATATTGCCGCGTGAATACCCACTCACTCACTCACTCTCAGTTTATTTTGTTCTTTGCATTATTACTTTTCCACCGCACTTCCCAAAACATATACCAGAATGGTATGCTATGCTCTACTATCACATTACATTATTCAATTTCAACAGCTTTTTTTTAACTTATTCTAGACTACACTTTAACAACTAAAATCAATTAGCAAATCCTTATACGGTGTAACTATCTTGTTATATCGAGTTGAAGTACTTTTATGCTCTCAATTATTCACCTTGTTTGAAAAAAAAACAAGTTCAACTTAGGTCTAATGTCCATGATGTTTCTGTATGGGAAACAAATTGAAAAAACTATATTATCCTTATCAAAATATTTAATGAAATTTTTCCAATATAAAACATTGAAGATTGTTAAGAATAGTTCTGCCTTTGCATGCCTCTTACACGTTGAAAGTTTCAGCTTATTATTTTTCATATAAGATTCTTTAGAATATAATTTACTTTAAAAATAAATTCAATAATAGGAACAATTTTTGTTAAAAAAATTAAGGATGGATATTACATGCCCATGCATAATAAATTACCGTTGTTACAATATATTAATCATTCATTTAATTCTAATTTTGGATTGCTGTCCTTTTTCACATTGTCTCATAATTTCCATTACTTGCTGAAACTCTTGTGCTGAGTTTCAGTAATTGTTCAGACACATAATGATGAATGATGAAAAACACTAGCCATGTTTTTCCGAAAACTAGGTTGTTTTGTCATTATTAGGTCTCTCTTTTTCTGGGTTCATCGATAATGTGATAATAATCATTAGAAATTCACGTACATCATCTTAAATATCAAAGTTCGAATTTTAATACTCACATCGAATTTTGATTCATTTAAGTTAGAATTTACATTAGGTCTCTCTTTGCATACATATAAAACATAATTAATTTACATTAATAGAAGCTTGTCATCTCTTACCTAATAGTACATCAACACTTAACTACAAAACTGGAAATTAAATGATTTCCAGCTTCGTTTATCAAATAATAACATAATTCACTAAAGTTCCATAAAATAAACTAAACAAAATTATTTAATTAATTAACCAAATAAAGAACTTACAAGAATAAGAACCCTAACTAGCTAGCTAGCTTGATCTTGTACATAAAAATCTCATACTACATTTTTTGTTTTTGTTTTGTTTTTCTTATTTTTATTTTTCACACAAATCACTCTCGCTAGAGAGATCAAAATTGCTTAATAATAATAACAACCACATGGAAGAAATTAATCAGAAATTTAGAATAATAATAACACAAATTAGGGTTTCTTACCAAGAGTGTTCTTGTTATTGTGCATCCAAACTTTAAGAACATTTCTCTTGACACAATTCTCAGCACAAAACTGTTCTATAGCAGCTTCATCTTGTTTCTGAATTCTCCAACCGTGTTCTTCAGCGAAAGCTAAGAGCTTCTCTTTCTGTTCCTGCGTGAATTTCGTTCTGAATCTTTTCTTTGATCCACCGGAACCGTTACCTCCACCGCCGCTGCTGCTAGGGTTTGAAATATCATCTTCTTCTCTGCTGAATCCGCCGCCAGAAGCAGAAGCCGGGAGAGCCAAAGGTCTGTGATGCGCCACCGGAGTTGCTAGGTGGTGGTGAAGGTAACCGGAGGTAGAAGGAGGACCTCGGTGATAGTAAGGTGGAAATTGGTTATGATGATGGTGGTATGGTTGCGGCGGTGGTGGAGGTTGCTGCCGCTGACACGAACTAACTGTTTCTCCGTCGATCTCTTTACGGTGGAAGTTCCGGTGACAGTTACAAGCAGCGCAAATCACAGCTTCAAGCGTTCCTTCTTCACCGGCGGAAATGAACTCGCAGCAACCGTCGACGGCGTGGCCACCGAAGCTGACAGCGTGATTCTTCTGACATTCTCTATACCTCACCGTTGAGGAAAAACCGCCACTGTTACTGTTACCGTTACCGTTACCGCTACCTTTCCGTCCGTCAACTCCACCGGAGATTTTCGACCGTGAAGCTGAGTTTCCGAGTGAGTCGTAACTCGCCGGCACCGGCATCGGTGTTTCCGGAATCTCCATCTCCTCTTCATGTTCCTCTTCATGTTCATCAAACTCCATTTCACTCTTCAAAGACAAATAATTTCTCAACAATTAATTAATTATTTTATCTTGCTTATTTATTTATCTATAGTTAAGTGTTTGAGAAATTGAGAGAAGAGAATGAAGATCTACATGAGTTCAGTTTCACACTTTCACCCAGGGATAATAATAACTAAGCTAAGTCACTTTGTATATTTACTTATAGCATTTATATTGAATTTAATTTAATAAAAATAATAATATTAATTTTGTTTCTTTAATCTCACTTGCACACACAATGCCACATATTAATTCTTTAAAAAATTGAAAACATATTAATAAACACTTGTAATAATTTTTAAGAAAATGAGTGTTAAAATATACTCAAATAAAAAGAGATAAACTTTAATATATAAATAAATAAAAAGTGCAACAAAATATAATGTTGATATGGACTTTTGTAAAGACATATCTTTTTTTGTTATATTTGGACCACATTAATATGGTATAATAATAGTTAGTAATTTATTTATTTTTTTGACATTTATTATTTAATAAATTTTATAAGAAAACTAATTTGTTATATAGTCTAGTGCAATTATTATTATTATTATTATTATTTTTTGTTTGTGAGGTGAAAGATAGGATGTGGTCATGAATAACCAATGTGGCAGAAAATAGGTGTTTGCCTTTAAATACTTGCCATTACATAATTAACATGTGTACATATATGATGCTGTTCAGACATTTTACTTTAAATTTACTTTAACCAGCTATATAACCCTATAATAATCCGTTTCTCTACCTTTTTTCTTATAAAAAAAATATAATTTTTAGGAAAAAAATAAAAATGATAGAGGAGATGTAAAAAGAGATGAAAGAAGAAAGATGAAAAGCAAAGTGGAGTAGGTGTAGAGGTACCATATATAGCAAAGAGTGTAAGGAGAGAAAAGAAAGTGATATAAGTGAAAAGAAGAGAGAGAGAGGGGAAGAATAATATGGTTGGTGGAAAAAGGAAAAAGTAATGTGTTTGTGCTAAAATGAGAAATGAGGAATTGTAAAGGGAGGGAGGGGGAAGGGGGGAACAATGAAAAAAAATGAAAACATGGAGTTGATTTCGGACGAATTAATAAATAAATCTGTCTACATTTATGGGAGCTACCTACGTGCCCTTCTTCTCCGACAGGATATGATGTCACAATGTTGTCATTTTTTTTTATTGTGGGTTTAGCTTTTCTCTTTGTTTCGTTACGGTGAGTTTGATAGATAGGTTAGGACATACAGTTTGTTACACGTAAATGCAACTTGTTTCAAAGTCTCTACGATTACCTTAGTCCGTGAAAAGAAAAGATTTTTATCATTTTTTAAATTATTGATTTATAAATTTTAATAGTTTATTTTCATTAATAAATATTATCACAAAATATTAAAATTTAAATCAACATATACTTATTTAATTGATTTTTTTTAAATAACCATTTTTAAAAAAAAATCAAAAATAATAAATAATTCAAAAAAAAACCAAAATAACCATTTTTAGAAGATGATGTGTCAGATGAACTGACGCATCCCCTAAGCAACCAAAGGAGGCACCAATAGCATTGGCGCATGCATTGGCCCTCATGGGGAGGCGCCAAGGCCACTGGCGCCTTAGTTGTGCATATGGTGTATGCGCCAATTCATCTGGCGCATACACCCCTTGTATTTTTTTTAATTTTTTTTAATTTTGTTTATTTATTAGATAAAAAAGAATAATGTAAAAAAATATTCATGTGGTAATAATTGGTTACATTGGACTGACAATATATTAATGACCGGTCCGATCAAAACGCCATCCTGTTCCACACTCAGATGCATTAGTTTGTCTCCGAGGTCTTTCACGATTCGCTTGAGGTGTTTGAGCTCTTTGTGTGCTGACCTGATCGAACGATGGCTGGTGGGAAGGTCCGGCAGAAGTTCCAACGATATTCAGATGTGTCATCATTTGTTCCCAATATTTGGAGGGGTTCTGGCCAACAGCGCTTCCATAATGGAGTTCAGTGTCCATGTCATCGTAGTTAGGTCGTTGGGGTTGGGTGGATTGGGGACGACATAGTTTCCCAAATTGGGTCATTGAATTGTTTTAGAAACGAATCAATGGTTCCTCGGGTCTACTTGAAGGAGAAGAGCGATCCAAAACGCAGCGGAATTTTAAAAAATTTCTCCTTTAGTGGTCCTTACGAATGAGCATGATAGTGATAGAATCGTTACCTCTTGTGGCGATTGAAACCTTTGATGCAGATCTACGGAGCGATCATGAACGTTGAATGGTGACAACGCCTCTACTCAGTCCACACGAACGGATTCCTTCAATCTTAGTGCTAGCTGCTACGAATGAAGGCTTTGAGTGAGAGAGAGAGAAACAAAATTGCAACTGCACAAATGCTTCTGCACAAGGGTTCTATTTATAAAACCACTTGTGTGGGATGCAAGCTAGAAAGTCCACTTAAGTGTATGTGGCCCATATTTTATAATATGCCAAAATCACTTAAGCGTGTGGTACCTTACCATATTTCGTATTCTACTTAAGTACACTGTACCTTACGATGTCCTACATTTCACTTAAGTGCATTGTACCATACAATGTTCCTTAATTACTCTATCTTTCATCAATTCGTCCTTTTGTGTGTGACACTATATGTTTTCGCGGCATTGGCAATTATATTAAATCACGTATTTAACATAATAAATAGTGAGCGGTATCTAGCAACACATCACTACTACGCAAGACACGAAAATGTCATGTGATCTGACAAATCCTTTTGTGATAATACTTATGTGTATAATTACCCTTTTGCCCTTATGTCTATATTGAACACAAGGCATATACCGTGTCATCCTTGTCTAGTTCAATATTGGGCTCGTAGACATTTATCCTGTTATGCGGGATAGGCAAATTCCATCTAGGTCACTCATGTCCCTCAACATACTTCGTGGAGTACCCATCAACTATCTTTATGGTCATCCAATTACGGACAATGTTTGATCAACAAGAAGGCACTCGACTCTACATCTAGGGTACATATTGGTTTCAGGTCAAAGGGTGGTATACACCATTATCCCCATGAAAATAACTTATGAAACTTAGCATAACATTCTATATAGTATTCTCATAGCGGGTCAATCCAGTATAAATATTACTCTCAATATTCATACTTATGTTTAAGACTTGATAACTCCTTATCCATGATCCATGAGATGGGATCATCAGTCTATATACATAATAGTCTTAATGCTTTAATGTTATCCCACTTCACAACAAAGCTCGACTACAGATACTTTAAGAATAGTGTCCTTATGTTTAATGGGATCTCATGATTAAGTCACACTTGATACATTAAACAAACTAGCTATTCTAGGGACTTTATTAAACAAACATAATAAAGAAAAAAGCCTTTTGTTATTAATAAATAATTCGATACAAGTACCAAAAGTATTGGCCTCTAGGGCTTACATCAACAATCTCCCACTAGAACTAGAGCCAATCAAGCATACCCCTAATGCCCATAGATCACTTATGGCCTTCATGCTTCTGTTGCGCAAGAGGCTTTGTTAGTGGGTCAACAATATTATCAAGTGTAGGTACTCTACATATTTTCACATCTCCTCTATCTATTATCTACTGAATGAGGTAATAAAGCCTAAGTATGTGTTTGGATCGTTGGTGAGATCTAGGCTCCTTAGCTTGTGCGATAGCACCATTGTTATCACTAATAAAGACTAATGAACATTTTGATCCAAACAGCTTCCTTTGCTGCACTTGAGGAAACAATATACTCGGCCTCAGTTGTAGAATCAACAACTGTATCTTCCTTTGAACTTTTCCAGCTCACAGCGCCACCATTTAAGCAAAACACATAACCAAATTGCGATCTAAAGTCATCCTTATCTGTATGGAAGCTAGCATCGGTGTATCCAATTACAACAAGCTCTTCCTGACCTCCATATATCAAGAATGAGTCCTTAGTCCTTCTCAAATGCTTAAGGATATTCTTGACAGCTACCCAATGAGCATCACCGGGATCAGATTGGTACCTACTCGTTGCACTTAAAGCATACAAGACATCTGGTCGAGTACATAACATGACATACATGATAGATCCTATTGCAGATGCACATGGAATCTTATTCATGCGATCCCTTTCTTCCTTAGTTAAAGGGGATTGTGTTTTTGATAGACACAAGCCATTTTGCATAGGTATGAATCCTTTCTTGGAATCATGCATATTAAAGCGTCTCAGCACTTTGTCTATGTATGTACTCTGACTTAGGCCAAGCAGTTTTTGTGATCTATCTCTATAGATCCTGATTCCTAATATATAGGCTGCTTCACCTAGGTCCTTCATAGAAAAGCATTTCCCCAACCAAGACTTTACTTGTTGCAGGGTAGGGACATCGTTTCCAATGAGTAATATGTCATCTACATATAATTCCAGGAAAACGATCATGCTCCCACTAACCTTCTTATAGACACAAGGCTCGTCTTCGTTCTTGATGAATCCATATTGTTTTACTGTTTCATCAAAATAAATATTCCAGCTTCTGGAAGCTTTCTTCAATCCATAGATTGATCTTTGTAACTTACATATCTTCTGGGCTTCTTCTAGTATGTCAAATCCTTCAGGCCGTGTCATGTACACATCCTCAAGAAGATTCCCATTAAGGAAAGCAGTTTTGACATCCATCTGCCATATTTTATAATCATGATATGCAACGATAGAAAGTAAAATCCGAACAAATTTAAGCATTGCAACTGGTGAAAAGGTTTCATCATAGTCAACCCCATGAATTTGTTTATATCTTCTTGCAACCAGTCTTTCCTTATAGGTATGTACTTTACCATCCATGACAGTCTTCTTTTTGAAGACCCACTTGCATCCTAAAAGGTTAACTCCTACAGGAGGCTCTACCAAGGTCCAAACTTGGTTTGTGTACATGAAATCCATTTCAGATTTCATGGCTTCTAGCCACTTCTCAGACTCGGGACCAGTTATGGCCTCTTCGTAGGTCACAGGCTCATCTTGATCCATGAGTAATACATCACCTTGATCAGTTATGAGATATCCATATCTCTCAGGTAGGTGATTATCCTGCTTGACCTACGTTGGTCTTGTTCTACTTGAGCAGGTTGCTCTTCCACAACTACTTGTGTTTCCTGCTCTAATTCCTCCATAGGTGTATAAATGCTTTTTGATTCTTGAATTTCTTCAAGCTCTACTTTCCTCCCACTGATTCCTTTGGAAATAAAATCCTTTTCTAGGAAAACTCCAGTTCGAGCGACAAACACTTTACCCTCAGAAGGTTTGTAGAAGTAATACCCTCTTGTTTCTTTAGGATACCCCACAAATAAGCATTTGTCATATTTGGGCTCAAGCTTAGTTGAAGTTTGTCGTTTCACATAAACTTCGCAACCCCAAATCTTCATGTAAGACATATGTGGTTTCTTACCACTCCATATCTCATATGGTGTCTTCTCAACCTTTTTGGATGGAACACGGTTAAGTGTGTAAGCTGCTGTCAATAGTGCATGTCCCCAAAAGGAGTTTGGAAGATCGGTGTGACTCATCATGGATCAGACCATGTCTAACAAGGTTCAATTTCTTCTCTCAGATACACCGTTCCATTGGGGTGTTCCAGGAGGAGTAAGTTGGGATAGGATCCCACACTCCTTCAGATGGTCATCAAACTCTAGGATTAAATACTCACCACCTTGATCTGATTGAAGAGTTTTAATATTCTTACCTAGTTGGTTTTGTACTTCATTCTTTAATTCCTTGAACTTTTCAAAGGACTCTGAATTGTGTTTCATTAAATACGCATAACCATATCTACTGAAATCATCAGTAAATGTGATGAAGTACTGAAAACCTCCTCTGGCTGGTATGTTCAGTGGTCCACATACATCAGTATGTATGAGGGCCAAAATATCATTAGCTCTTTCAAATTTTCCTGTGAATGGAGACTTTGTCATCTTTCCAATTAAACAAGATCTGTATGTCTCATATGATTCATAATCAAAAGAGTCCAAGAGTCCATCTTTATGGAGTTTGGAAATGCCTTTCTCATTTATGTGGCCTAATCAACAATGCCAAAGGTAAGTTGGATTTAACTCATTAGGTTTCATCCTTTTAGTATTAATGTTATAAATAGGCATTTCAAGATCAAGGACATATAGTCCATTATTCATTTGTGTAGTAGCATAGAATATATCATTCAAATAAATGGAGCAACAATTCTTCTTTATTATAAATGAAAAACCAAACTTGTCTAAACAAGAAACAGAAATAATATTCCTGCTAATTAAAAGTACATAATAATAGTTCTCTAACTAAATTATTAAACCACTAGGTAAAGTCAATACATAAGTTCTTACGGCTAAAGCAGCAACCTTTGCTCCATTGCCAACTCATAGATCAACTTCACCTTTTGCCAAATCTCTACTCCTTTTTAGCCCTTACACATTGGTACAAATGTGAGAACCACATCCAATATCTAATACCCATGATGCAAAAGAAGATAAATTAATTTCAATAACAAAAATACTTGAAGTTGAAGTCTCTACTCCATTCTTCTTATCTTCCAGGTACTTTGGGCAGTTTCTCTTCCAGTGTCCGGTCTTACCGCAATGGAAACAGGTGTCTTCCTTTGCTATTCCTCCACTAGGCTTCAGAGCAGGAGCAGTGGGTTTGAGTTTGACAACTTCCTTGCCTTTCCCTTTATCGCCCTGCTTATTGGGTCTTTTGTTCTGTCTCTTTCCATTTCCGATCATCAGAATGGACTTCCCTTTTGACTTCAGATTCTGCTCAGCAGTTCTTAACATGGCTAGTAGTTCAGGAAGAGATTTGTCCATATCATTCATATTAAAATTAAGGACAAATTGACTGAATCTATCTAGCAATGATTGCAAGATTAAATCAGTCGCAAGTTCCTTTCCGAGGGGAAAACCCAACCTCTCAAGGTTCTCCACATACCCAATCATCTTGAGCACATGGGGACCTACAGAGGCTCCCTCAGCTAACTTGCCTTGAAAAAGGACTTTTGAAACTTCAAACCTTTCATGCCTTGCTTGCTCTTCATAGAGCATCTTCAGGTGTTCGATCATATCGAACGCTGCCATGTTCTCATGTTACTTTTGCAACTCTGAGTTCATAGTAGCTAGCATGAGGCAAGCAGTTTCATTGGCATCATCGACATGCTTCTTATAAGCATCTCTTTCTGCCTTAGGTGCAGAATTAGGAGGTTCCTCATTAGGAACAAGTTTCTCCAAGACATAAAACTTTCTATCATGTTTGAGGACAATCCTCAGATTTCGGTGTCAATCCAGAAAATTTGTCCCAGACAATTTTTCCTTATCAAGGATTGATGGCAAAATGTTGTTAGAGGTGTTCGTTGTCATGGTAATCTACATGAAAATAATGAAAATATAAGTATCAATAACATATTTAATTAGGCCTTTAATTAAATATGCTTCCACTATTTTACTCAAAACAAATGACCCTCACCATTTGATTCGGAAAATCCCGTTGGAAGATTTTCTAGTGGGTCGAGATCCACATTTCACTTTGTTTTAAGTCCGCGTAGGCGGATTACAGAAAACTAGGTTATTTAGGTAGGAACTCCTTCCAGTTGTATCTAATACAACCCTTGAATATTTTAGTTGGGTGAATAACTCCTTATTACAATCCATCACATGGATCATTCCAACTCTTGCTTCTAAAATATATAATATTATTATAATTTGTTTAGTTAAGTTCGACCCGTTGTTTTATCAATTGGATATTACAATTATCCCATCGCACCTTACTAATATAGAATATGCACTTCGCGTAGGCGAAACCTACATTATTCGATACTAGTCTTGATGAGTGCTAAAACTTGAAAAGCATAAACTTAATATTTAATTTGAGGGAATTTGCAATTATTCTGATCTCACTAGCTTATTTATCATATAAATCGTCTCTCACATGCATCAATATACATTCACATGCATCAACATACATAATGAAACAGTTATGGCCCCTAGCGCAATTGTTCTCCCAAGCCAATGAGAGAACCTAAGCTAACCTAATAATGATCTAAGCTTCTCAAAGCAAGATCTTCAAGGTTGTCCTCCTTTGATATTTTATTCTTCTCTTTCTTCAGAACATTACATTACATAAAAGAAACTCGTTTTACATACGAGGGAGTGAGATGAGAAAAGAAGTTACATTAAGAGATTAAAAGAGAGGCACGACACGCAAGTTATATTTTAAAATCCCAAAACAAAATAAAGGAAAACTAAGGCCATAACCGATCACCACAAGACAATAATAATAAACACATTATTATTATTAATTTAAATTCTGTTAATTAATTAAAACCAAATTAAATTTCGGCGACCGATCACACTATGCAGAGTTAGTCGGGGGTTCCACTGACCGTTCAGTCAACGTCGTTTTTCGCATCAACACTTGATACTTTAAAGCACAACTCTTACGCAGTCACAACCATAATCGCATAACTCTTTGACAGCACAACCCTTGTGCCGTCATGAACCTTAATGCACCAATTTTAGACCGTCAAACACATCTCGATTGTTAATTCAGTATGATTGATCAACACGTCATTGCTTCACCATACTAATGTCGGATCAAGAAGCAAATGACCATTGAGCGCTCAAAGGAAAACAACCATTAAGTGTTTGAATGAACGAAACAGAAACAATATATCATATATACCGTATTTTGCATCAGGATTACTTATATCATATATATGACTTGATCGATCTTAATTGCATAACCTATGGACGACCGATGAATCGCTGCTTCACCATACTAACGTCGGATTATGAAGCATAGTCAACATCAATCATCCAAATCATACACACATGATGCCAAATTTAATTACTCGTTTATTCTTTAATTCATTATGTCTTTTAATCGTATTAATACAGAAAATATATAAAATAAACAGCTATCAGATGCACGATTTCGTAAGTGGCTCTGATACCACTGAAGGAGAAGAGCGATTCAAAACGCAGCGGAATTTAAAAAAAAAATCTCCCTTAGTGATCCTTACAAATGGGCATGATCAGGGATAGAATCGTTACCTCTTGTGGTGATTGAAACCTTTGATGCAGATCTACGGAGCGATCATGAATGTTGAATGGTGACAACGCCTCTACTGAGTCCACACGAGTGGATTCCTTCAATCTTAGTGCTAGCTGCTACGAATGAAGGCTTTGAGTGAGAGAGAAAGAGAGAGAAACAAAATTGCAACTGCACAAATGCTTCTGCACAAGGGATATATTTATAGAACCACTTATGTGGGCTGCAAGCTAAAAAGCCCACTTAAGTGTATATGGCCCATATCTTATAATATGCCAAAATCACTTAAGCGCGTGGTACCTTACCATATTTTGTATTCTAATTAAGTACACCATACCTTACGATGTTCTACAATTCACTTAAGTGCACCGTACCTTACGATGTTCCTTAGTTATCTATCTCTCATCAATCCGTCCTTTTGTGTGTGGCCCTGTAGGTTTTCACGGCATTGACAATTATATAAATAACGTATTTAACATAATAAACAGTGAGAGGTATCTAGCAACACATCACTGCTACCCAAGACACGAAAATGTCATGTGATCTGACAAATCCTTTTGTGATAATACTTATGTGTACAATTACCCTTTTTCCCTTATGTCTATATTGAACACAGGCATAGACCGTGTCATCCTTGTCCAGTTCAATATTGGACCCGTAGACATTTATCCTGTTACGCAAGATGGGAGAATTCCATCTAGGTCACTCATGTCCCTCAACATGCTTCGTGGAGTACCCATCAACTGTCTTTATGGCCATCCAGTTACGAACAATGTTTGATCAGCAATAAGGCACTCGACTCTACATCTAGGGTACATAGTGGTTTCAAGTCAAAGGGTGGTATACACCATTATCACCATGAGAATAACTTATGACACTTAGCATAACATTCTATATAGTATTCTCATAACGGGTTAATCCAGTATAAATATTACTCTCAAGTTCATACTTATGTTTAAGACTTGATAACTCCTTATCCATGATCCATAAGATGTGATCATCAATCTATATAAATAATAGTCTTAATGCTTTAATGTTATCCCACTTCATAACAAAGCTCGACTACGAATACTTTAAGAATAATGTCCTTATGTTTAATGGGATCTCATGAATAAGTCACACTTGATACATTAAACGGACTAGTTATTCTAGGGACTTTATTAAACAAACATAATAAAGAAAAAGCCTTTTATTATTGATAAATAATTCGATACAAGTACCAACAGTATTGGCCTTTAGGGCTTACACCAACAGTACTATAGTTAAACAATGGTTGGGTGTTATGGTGATGGGATGTTTGGATGGTCATTTGTGGGGGGCTACGATGAAGTGACCCATATGAATCATATGCACTATAGACGGGTGTGGTTGTAGGGTTTGATTCTTGGTTTTTTGTTTGGGTGGGTGGTATGAATGGATTGCGATGTTAGATGGTTGGTTGTTGGGTGGATGGCATGAATGGGTTGCAAGGTTGGGTGTTTGGTTGTTGTGTGTATGTGGTACGTTGATGTTGTGAGGTTGGTTGTTGGGTTTGAGTGGGTTGAAATTGGTGTTGGGTGGGGAAGTGTTATGGGGCGTACAATGGCGAAGCAAGTTGGCGTGGATCCATCAAATACCGCGGCTCAGATACAAATTGTTGAGTTGTTACCGACCTAAACCATGCCATATATTGTTGAGTTGGTCTTGCACCATGGATGACTGGTTCATTTAAGATGTGTTGTCATCGATTTCTCCATTGACGGTACATCTCTTTTGCAAAGTCTCTCCAGTCAGAATAATCCCATTGTGCATCAACCCTTTTTTGATGCCAATTCTCCAAACACGTGGGAGGTTCTGGAATCTGTTGTAGCATGCTGAACTGCAGTTTGACCCGGTCACTCTAGTGCATTTCCACCGTAGTGAATCAGATAATCGGTGTCTTCGATGTCCGAATTGCAACATCGTCATGGTTCACATCATGATCAAGACCTAGATATGGCCTCCAGATAAACTGTAAAACAATACGAAACGATTAGATGAAAAATAATTTGATAAGTATTTTAAATTAAAATATAGTTGTGTAGAAGTATTACATCGTCATGTCCAATGTGGTCCAATAGATTGCGATAGACTACAATAGCGTGCTTCAGACACCTATTGTAGTTCATCCCCCTTACTGACCACCTTAGATAAAAAAAAGTGAAAAATATTATTTACTGTTAATTATAATATAAAATATAATTAACTAAATGATAAAGTGTTAGATTTACTTAGTTGCAAACGGGAACACGAATGGCTTCTCGTTTATCGGGGCGAGCGACAACATTCTTGACCAATCCCAAGCTTGTAGCAAATACGCACATGAAAAAAAAGTACAGGTATACTTTTTTGCAGTTTTACACATCGCACTATATAGATGGGCCAACACAGCTGAACCCCAACTATATGTGCTTACCTTATTAATGTTACAAATTGATGGTATATGGTTGTACGGGAAACACAATGGAACGTTACTGATGGCAGTAGCACAAGATGGGAACAACAACATTTTTCCAATCGCCTTTTCCCTAGTTGAAGGGGAGACTGCTGAGGGATGAAGTTTTTTCCTAAGAAATTTATGATTGCACATTGCACCTCAGCCTAACTTATGTTTGATCTCCGAAAGACACCCTTCAATCATCAGTATATATGATAACATTGATAATGGCTGGAAAAATCCTCCTTCGACGCATGTGTTATGTACATATTGCTCAGATTTCATGCGGGAAATCAAAGATAAGACATTGCGGAAGAAGATTGTCAATGCAGGTTATGCATTATCAGAACCTTCTTTCAAACACTACCACGAAGAAATAAGATTGTCAAACGAAAATGCAGTATGGTGGATCGATAATATTCCATTGGGGAAGTGGACTAGGGCATACGAAAAAGGTCAACGTTGGGGCCACATGACAACATATCTTGTGGAATCAATGAACTTTGTCTTCAAAGGCACCCGTAACCTACCTATAACCGCTTTGGTGCATGCAACATATTTCAGGCTAGGGGCGTTATTTGAGAGCTGACGTTCGAAATGAAGTTCAATGTTGCAATCTAGGCAGTTGTTCAGTTATGCTTTGATGAAATTCATTAGACATGAAGCTGCCAAAGCAAACACACATGTAGTCAAGGTGTTTGACCACACTAAAGGTTAGTATAGTGTTGCCGAGTCCATAGCTCATAATGAGGGCATGTCGATAGGATAATACAGAGTCGAACTAGATAGAGGTTGGTGCGACTGTGGAAAGTTCCAAGCCTTTCGTACGCTCTGCTCCCATGTCATTGCAGCATGCTCAAAGGTTCGAAGGGATCCATCCTACTTGTTATATGAAGTTTACGAAGTCACCATCCTATTAAATTTTTATAAAATTAGTTTTTCCGTAGTGGAAAAAGAGGATTACTGGCCAGAATATGAAGGGGACATCGTCTGACACAACGAAGTTATGTGAAGGAAGAAAAGGGGTCGCTCAAACAGTACCCAGATTCGAACCGAAATGGATACGGCGAACAAAATGTATAGATTATGTAGTTCATGCCGTCAGCCAGGTCATAATCGTAATAACTGTCATAGCATTGGAATGAGCTCAATCAAATAAACTCACATGTACCTCTATTGTAATATATGAAAAAATAAATTTATTTCATATTAGACGTCTGTGACGAAAGTACCATTACATAAACAATAACATAAAAAATTAAAACAACTAGAATACAAGAACTATGCGATTACAACCATTAAAACAATTTTGAACATGTAATGCATCATCCTACGAGCGTCTTGGTCGATCTTAATATTCACCCATTCGTGCACTTCTCCGTTTTGGTTGAACGTGGACACAAGCCATTGTATTCTTCTAATCCTTTCACCCTCTCCAATTTCTCCCTCTAACCAATTGTACGACATCCGATTAAGACGTTCAAACATATCTGTTTTCTAAAATCGAATCTGTACCGGAGCCGCAACGGCGGAAAATATTACATCGGCATTTCGCTTCTGAATGTATGTAGACATTGTTAAAACACATAAACTTGAAGGTGGATGAGATTGAATTAGAGAAAATATGGTAGTAGGAGATGATTTTGTGTGAAAAATATTGCATCCAAGGCGTGACGTTTATATAGAGTGGACATAAAATGCATGCGCCAAGAGGGCTGACGCCCAACATGACATGACATGTAGGCGCTAGAGGCATTGGCGTCTGCACTTAAGGCAACACTAAGGCGCCAGGGGCATCGACGCCTCCTCATGAGGGCCAATGCATGCGCCAATGCCATTGGCGCCTCCTCATGAGGAGCCCAATGTATGCGCCAGTGCTATTGGCGCCTCCTTTGGTTGCTCAGGGGATACGCCAGTTCATCTGGCGTATCCTTTTCTAAAAGTGGTTATTTATTTATTTATTATTTTCGATCTTTTTTAAACAAATGGTTATTTTAAAAAATAATTCTATTTAATTCCCATTAACGAGTATTTTTATGGTAAAATACAATTAATATTTATTTTAATATAAAATAAGAAAATTAGAAAAATAAAATAATCATTTAGTTAATAATTATTTAAGAACATAAATATTGAACCCAAATAATTTTTTTTGCACTATATTATAGAGAAAATTTCCACGTTATTTTTCTAAATTTTCAAGTTTTCATGTCATATGTTTCATTATCATATTCATAAAGCTTTTATAATTAGGGTTTTAAGTTTCACGAGGATCATTAATGACAGTGTCTTGAGCGTTGATAATAATTAAATAGACGATAAATATTTGTTTAAGGATGATGAAAAAACAAAATAAACACACTATATTTTACCTCGATTATTACTCAAAACCGGAGTAACATATATATGTCATACCCCAAGCACCACATATCCCTCAATTTCTATTAAAAACCGAGGGTAAAAATCTTTTATTTATAATTATATTGTTTACATAGAATATGAAAATAAATTATATTAACAAATCAAGATTTTGACAATGGATTCTTAGAGAGCAACATATTTTTTCAAATTTCTTATAAGTTAGTTGTTCTAACTAAGAGAAATTTTTATATATACTTGCAATCCATCCTAGAGAGATTTCATTATCTTAAGCAAATGTTTTCATGGCAAATTCTTTCATATGAAAGAGAACATGAAAGAAAACTGGATTATTGTGTTTAGGAATAAATTTCTCAATATTGTCAACCGAGAAAAGCAATAAATTTCTCAATATTTTCTTTGATTGATAATACAGGAAGCTTATTCCAAAAATATAACAACAACACCTAAAGGTAGAGAAAAACAAGAAATTGAGGTTTGAATTGTTTTCACAATAATAAAAAACTTTTGCAACACTACACACACGAAAGTAAATGCTAACAACACACAAAATTTATCATGGTTCGCTTCAAAATCAAAGTTACTCCAGTCCATCCGACCAAGATGATTTCGCCTTCAATAAGGACTTAATCCAATAATCTCAATAGATTACAAAAACGTCTAAGAGTTCAAAAATATCTTAGCCCTCTCAAGTCTACAAACTTAAATAAGTCACTTGAGGAATATCACTAACTTTAGAGAAATACAAGTGGTTGCCTCAGTGCTTCTAGGTAAACAGTATAAACAGAATTAAGAACACGGATCAATGATCACACTATGAGCAACAACTCTTGTGTGATTACTAAATTTTACAATGAAAATAAATTGGGTATGTAGATAGAAGTGTATTGTAAAATTCTTATGTATTCTTCGTATTCGGTATGATGATGATAAAGCCTTTATATAAAACTTTGAGATGATATTGTTGGAGGGAAATTAATGGAGATATCTTGCTAATTATGAGACTTAATGATATTAACTTCCTTATCCTTTCGATAGCAGTCTTGGAGCATAATCCATAATTTCCTTATAGAGATTTGTTCCATACATAGAATACTTCTTGATTATGTTTTTGATTTTTGATGAGTCAGATGATTTGTTGGGCGTGAATCAGAGTGATTGGAGTCAGAGTCTTTGAGTAGAAACTTGTCGTCTTCCGATATTCTCTTAACTAGTCTTCGAATATATTTGGTTGAATAGTCTTCAGATAGATATTTGTTTAATATTCTTCAGATATCAAATATGAACTTCAATGTCAGATTATGTATGTGATTCTTTCAGAAGTGTTCTTGTTTAGAGCCAAATATGATTTCTTCATAGCTGGATCAGTTTTTCTGGACTTCTTTAGATGCCAAATATTGTTTTCCTCATATTCATTTTTTTTTCTTAGAAACCTGCACACTTAGAAAAAATTATTAGGGTATCAAATTGTTTCATTCTTTGTTATCATTAAAACTTAGAGATATATTGTTGAACCTAAATCTTGTTATAACAATCTCCCCCTTTTTGATGATGACAAAAACTTAGACTTTTGATGAAACAATGGTACTTTACAAGGATACAAGTTTAAATGAATCAGAGTCAGATAGAGTATGACTCCCCCAGAGATCTGCAATCTCCCTTGCAATATCCCCATAAGTCTGATACTTAGAATATTTTTTAAAATTATTTGTATCAGAAAAGGGTTTCTAGGGTAGAGTTTTTACCAGATCTTCTTAGGTTGCTTGACTTGTTTCTCAGACACTGATTCAGTTTTCCATGTTTAGATACATATTGTAAAAACTCTTAGACTGCGCAATTGATTTTTAATATTATAATTTAAGTATTGGATTCTGAGAGTTAGATATATTATTTCATCAGAAAGGCTACTATTGATTTCTCCCCCTTTTTGTCAGACTCAAAAAGTTAATAGAAACCACAAGTGTTTAAACCACATAAAGAAAAAATGTCATTGATAATTTAGAGAGATACAAAGCAGAAGATTAAGAAGAAAGAGGGCCTCAGAGGCAAAAACACTTAGAAAAAAACTACAAGCAATTAATCCTAGAGTTCCTAAGGGTTTGGATGAGGCATCCTCTAAAGTAGATGAGCAAGCAGGTTCTAGATGCTGGAGTTGACTTGATCTTGATGGTCGAGTCCGGCTCTCACTAGTTATTGTTATTTCTGAAGATCTTCTAGAGTCTTGAGAACAAAGGAGATATATTAGATGTTGATGACTCACCTCGAGTCAGAGCAACCTCAGATGTATTCACAACTTTTTCTGCAGCTATGCGAGCAACTTCTTCAGCGTCAACTTTTTCTTTAGCTTCAGCTTCTACAACCGCATCTCTTTTAGCTTCTTCCTTAGCAGCAACTTCAGCAGCAACTCTCTCTTCAGCTTCTTTCCTGGCCCTTTCTTCAGCTTCCTGCGCTAGACGTACCTCTAGTTTCTCTTCAGCACCTCTGACGTAGTCATTTCTGACTTGTTCAGAAAGTCCCTTGAGCTTGAAGACCTCAGATGTCATCCACCTAAGAAATATGTTCCAGTGAGTTCTTACTTCAGAAGGATAGTCACTGAGCCTGAATTCTTCAGATAGCTGTGTAAGACCCCAATTTTGACCCTAAGATCCCTCATGCAATTTCATCATAAGCATTAGCATTGGGATCATACCTTGGCATCCTCCTTACCCAAATTTCATTGTATTTGTTTTGGGAGAGATCACCAAGAACTATGTGATTGTATCATACTTGTATATTATCATTTTACTAACCAAAATATCAAAAACATATCTTTGTATTTGCTTAACTCTTTTGTAGGTAGGGCATGATCACCATTGATTTATCGAGTCCATATCTAGGGTTTGGGACCCTCATGACAAAGATCACAACCATGAATTGATCCAAGAATGGTTATGATCATCATATATGAGTTCCATTTATTCTTACATGTTATATTGATCAAGTTTTCTGCAAGAGTTTGAGAGTGATTTGCCTTGGAAAGCCTAGTTTGACTGGGTATCTTGAGTAACTTCTCCAACAAGCTATCTCACCAATTGATCAAATTTATCAAGGTACACTTCAAAGTTCATCATCTTATGCATATATGATCTACCATGAGCCAAGAAAGTCAAGAGAATTGAAGGTTAGCAAGTTGGTTGATGGTGGTTGGCCAGATGAATTCATCTGATCAAAACTGGGTCTCCCTAGACCCTATCTCCTACAATTTTCACCATATGAAAAGGATTCCAAGAGAAAATTTACTATAAATAATATTCCAAACAACTTTCATGTTGATACCTAAAGCTAGTGTTTCTTGGAAAATCATTTTCTATGTTGAAACATTATATGTCATTTTCTGAATTGTGTTTCATTAAATACACACAACCATATCTACTGAAATCATCAGTAAATGTGATGAAGTACTGAAAACCTCCTCTGGCTGGTATGTTCAGTGGTCCACATACATCAGTATGTATGAGGGCCAAAATATCATTAGCTCTTCCAAATTTTCCTGTGAATGGAGACTTTGTCATCTTTCCAATTAAACAAGATATGTATGTCTCATATGATTCATAATCAAAAGAGTCCAAGAGTCCATCTTTATGGAGTTTGGAAATGCCTTTCTCATTTATGTGGCCTAATCAACAATGCCAAAGGTAAGTTGGATTTAACTCATTAGGTTTCATCCTTTTAGTATTATTGTTATAAATAGGCATTTCAAGATCAAGGAGATATAGTCCATTATTCATTTGTGCAGTAGCATAGAATATATCATTCAAATAAATGGAGAAACAATTCTTCTTTATTATAAATGAAAAACCAAACTTGTCTAAACAAGAAATAGAAATAATATTCCTGCTAAATAAAGGTACATAATAATAGTTCTCTAACTAAATTATTAAACCACTAGGTAAAGTCAATACATAAGTTCCTACGGCTAAAGCAGCAACCTTTGCTCCATTGCCAACTCATAGATCAACTTCACCTTTTGCCAAATCTCTACTCCTTTTTAGCCCCTGCACATTGGTACAAATGTGAGAACCACATCCAATATCTAATACCCATGATGCAAAAGAAGATAAATTAATTTCAATAACAAAAATACCTGAAGTTGAAGTCTCTACTCCATTCTTCTTATCTTCCAGGTGCTTTGGGCAGTTTCTCTTCCAGTGTCCGGTCTTACCGCAATGGAAGCAGATGTCTTCCTTTGTTATTCCTCCACTAGGCTTCAGAGTAGGAGCAGTGGGTTTGAGTTTGACAACTTCCTTGCCTTTCCCTTTATCACCCTGCTTATTGGGTCTTCTGTTCTGTCTCTTTCCATTTCCGATCATCAGAATGGACTTCCCTTTTGACTTCAGATTCTGCTCAGCAGTTCTTAACATGGCTAGTAGTTCAGGAAGCGATTTGTCCATATCATTCATATTAAAATTAAGGACAAATTGACTGAATCTATCTAGCAACGATTGCAAGATTAAATCAGTCGCAAGTTCCTTTCCGAGGGGAAAACCCAACCTCTCAAGGTTCTCCACATACCCAATCATCTTGAGCACATGGGGACCTACAGGGGCTCCCTCAGCTAACTTGCCTTGAAAAAGGGCTTTTGAAACTTCAAACCTTTCATGCCTTGCTTGCTCTTCATAGAGCATCTTCAGGTGTTCGATCATATCGAACGCTGCCATGTTCTCATGTTGCTTTTGCAACTCTGAGTTCATAGTAGCTAGCATGAGGCAAGCAGTTTCATTGGCATCATCGACATGCTTCTTATAAGCATCTCTTTCTGCCTTAGGTGCAGAATTAGGAGGTTCCTCATTAGGAACAGGTTTTTCCAAGACATAAAACTTTCTATCATGTTTGAGGACAATCCTCAGATTTCAGTGTCAATCCAGAAAATTTGTCCCAGACAATTTTTCCTTATCAAGGATTGATGGCAAAATGTTGTTAGAGGTGTTCGTTGTCATGGTAATCTACATGAAAATAATGAAAATATAAGTATCAATAACATATTTAATTAGGCCTTTAATTAAATATGCTTCCACTATTTTACTCAAAACAAATGACCCTCACCATTTGATTCGGAAAATCCCGTTGGAAGATTTTCTAGTGGGTCGAGATCCACATTTCACTTTGTTTTAAGTCCGCGTAGGCGGATTACAGAAAACTAGGTTATTTAGGTAGGAACTCCTTCCAATTGTATCTAATACAACTCTCGAATATTTTAGTTGGGTGAATAACTCCTTATTACAATCCATCACATGGATCATTCCAACTCTTGCTTCTAAAATATATAATATTATTATAATTTGTTTAGTTAAGTTTGACCCGTTGTTTTAGCAATTGGATATTACAATTATCCCATCGCACCTTACTAATATAGAATATGCACTTCGCGTAGGCGAAACCTACATTATTCGATACTAGTCTTGATGAGTGCTAAAACTTGAAAAGCATAAAATTAATATTTAATTTGAGGGAATTTGCAATTATTCTGATCTCACTAGCTTATTTATCATATAAATCGTCTCTCACATGCATCAATATACATTCACATGCATCAACATACATAATGAAACAGTTATGGCCCCTAGCGCAATTGTTCTCCCAAGCCAATGAGAGAACCTAAGCTAACCTAATAATGATCTAAGCTTCTCAAAGCAAGATCTTCAAGGTTGTCCTCCTTTGATATTTTATTCTTCTCTTTCTTCAGAATATTACATTACATAAAAGAAACTCGTTTTACATACGAGGGAGTGAGATGAGAAAAGAAGTTACATTAAGAGATTAAAAGAGAGGCACGACACGCAAGTTATATTTTAAAATCCCAAAACAAAATAAAGGAAAACTAAGGCCATAACCGATCACCACAAGACAATAATAATAAATACATTATTATTATTAATTTAAATTCTGTTAATTAATTAAAACCAAATTAAATTTCGGCGACCGATCACACTATGCAGAGTTAGTCAGGGGTTCCACTGACCGTTCAGTCAACGTCGTTTTTCGCATCAGCACTTGATACTTTAAAGCACAACTCTTACGCAGTCACAACCATAATCACATAACTCTTTGACAGCACAACCCTTGTGCCGTCATGAACCTTAATACACCAATTTCAGATCGTCAAACACATCTCAATTGTTAATTCAGTATGATTGATTAACACGTCATTGCTTCACCATACTAATGTCGGATCAAGAAGCAAATGACCATTGAGCGCTCAAAGGAAAACAACCATTAAGTGTTTGAATGAACGAAACAGAAACAATATATCATATATACCGTATTTTGAATCAGGATTACTTATATCATATATATGACATGATCGATCTCAATTGCATAACCTATGGACGACCGATGAATCGCTGCTTCACCATACTAACGTCGGATTATGAAGCATAGTCAACATCAATCATCCAAATCATACACACATGATGCCAAATTTAATTACTCGTTTATTCTTTAATTCATTATGTCTTTTAATCGTATTAATACAGAAAATATATAAAATAAACAACTATCAGATGCACGATTTCGTAAGTGGCTCTGATACCACTGAAGGAGAAGAGCGATTCAAAACGCAGCGGAATTTAAAAAAACAAATCTCCCTTAGTGATCCTTACAAATGGGCATGATCAGGGATAGAATTGTTACCTCTTGTGGTGATTGAAACCTTTGATGCAGATCTACGGAGCGATCATGAATGTTGAATGGTGACAACGCCTCTACTGAGTCCACACGAATGGATTCCTTCAATCTTAGTGCTAGCTGCTACGAATGAAGGCTTTGAGTGAGAGAGAAAGAGAGAGAAACAAAATTGCAACTGCACAAATGCTTCTGCACAAGGGATATATTTATAGAACCACTTATGTGGGCTGCAAGCTAAAAAGCCCACTTAAGTGTATATGGCCCATATCTTATAATATGCCAAAATCACTTAAGCGCGTGGTACCTTACCATATTTTGTATTCTAATTAAGTACACCATACCTTACGATGTTCTACAATTCACTTAAGTGCACCGTACCTTACGATGTTCCTTAGTTACTCTATCTCTCATCAATCCGTCCTTTTGTGTGTGGCCCTGTAGGTTTTCACGGCATTGGCAATTATATAAATCACGTATTTAACATAATACACAGTGAGAGGTATCTAGCAACACATCACTGCTACCCAAGACACGAAAATGTCATGTGATCTGATAAATCCTTTTGTGATAATACTTATGTGTACAATTACCCTTTTTCCCTTATGTCTATATTGAACACAGGCATAGACCGTGTCATCCTTGTCCAGTTCAATATTGGACCCGTAGACATTTATCCTGTTACGCAAGATGGGAGAATTCCATCTAGGTCACTCATGTCCCTCAACATGCTTCGTGGAGTACCCATCAACTGTCTTTATGGCCATCAAGTTACGAACAATGTTTGATCAGCAATAAGGCACTCGACTCTACATCTAGGGTACATAGTGGTTTCAAGTCAAAGGGTGGTATACACCATTATCACCATGAGAATAACTTATGACACTTAGCATAACATTCTATATAGTATTCTCATAACGGATTAATCCAGTATAAATATTACTCTTAAGTTCATACTTATGTTTAAGACTTGATAACTCCTTATCCATGATCCATAAGATGTGATCATCAATCTATATAAATAATAGTCTTAATGCTTTAATGTTATCCCACTTCATAACAAAGCTCGACTACGAATACTTTAAGAATAATGTCCTTATGTTTAATGGGATCTCATGAATAAGTCACACTTGATACATTAAACGGACTAGTTATTCTAGGGACTTTATTAAACAAACATAATAAAGAAAAACCCTTTTATTATTGATAAATAATTCGATACAAGTACCAACACTATTGGCCTTTAGGGCTTACACCAACAGTACTATAGTTAAACAATGGTTGGGTGTTATGGTGATGGGATGTTTGGATGGTCATTTGTGGGGGGCTACGATGAAGTGACCCATATGAATCATATGCACTATAGACGGGTGTGGTTGTAGGGTTTGATTCTTGGTTTTTTGTTTGGGTGGGTGGTATGAACGGATTGCGACGTTAGATGGTTGGTTGTTGGGTGGATGGCATGAATGGGTTGCAAGGTTGGGTGTTTGGTTGTTGTGTGTATGTGGTACGTTGATGTTGTGAGGTTGGTTGTTGGGTTTGAGTGGGTTGAAATTGGTGTTGGGTGGGGAAGTGTTATGGGGCGTACAATGGCGAAGCAAGTTGGCGTGGATCCATCAAATACCGCGGCTCAGATACAAATTGTTGAGTTGTTACCGACCTAAACCATGCCATATATTGTTGAGTTGGTCTTGCACCATGGATGACTGGTTCATTTAAGATGTGTTGTCATCGATTTCTCCATTGACGGTACATCTCTTTTGCAAAGTCTCTCCAGTCAGAATAATCCCATTGTGCATCAACCCTTTTTTGATGCCAATTCTCCAAACACGTGGGAGGTTCTGGAATCTGTTGTAGCATGCTGAACTGCAGTTTGACCCGGTCACTCTAGTGCATTTCCACCGTAGTGAATCAGATAATCGGTGTCTTCGATGTCCGAATTGCAACATCGTCATGGTTCACATCATGATCAAGACCTAGATATGGCCTCCAGATAAACTGTAAAACAATACGAAACGATTAGATGAAAAATAATTTGATAAGTATTTTTAAATTAAAATATAGTTGTGTAGAAGTATTACATCGTCATGTCCAATGTGGTCCAATAGATTGCGATAGACTACAATAGCGTGCTTCAGACACCTATTGTAGTTCATCCCCCTTACTGACCACCTTAGATAAAAAAAAGTGAAAAATATTATTTACTGTTAATTATAATATAAAATATAATTAACTAAATGATAAAGTGTTAGATTTACTTAGTTGCAAACGGGAACACGAATGGCTTCTCGTTTATCGGGGCGAGCGACAACATTCTTGACCAATCCCAAGCTTGTAGCAAATACGCACATGAAAAAAAAGTACAGGTATACTTTTTTGCAGTTTTACACATCGCACTATATAGATGGGCCAACACAGCTGAACCCCAACTATATGTGCTTACCTTATTAATGTTACAAATTGATGGTATATGGTTGTACGGGAAACACAATGGAACGTTACTGATGGCAGTAGCACAAGATGGGAACAACAACATTTTTCCAATCGCCTTTTCCCTAGTTGAAGGGGAGACTGCTGAGGGATGAAGTTTTTTCCTAAGAAATTTATGATTGCACATTGCACCTCAGCCTAACTTATGTTTGATCTCCGAAAGACACCCTTCAATCATCAGTATATATGATAACATTGATAATGGCTGGAAAAATCCTCCTTCGACGCATGTGTTATGTACATATTGCTCAGATTTCATGCGGGAAATCAAAGATAAGACATTGCGGAAGAAGATTGTCAATGCAGGTTATGCATTATCAGAACCTTCTTTCAAACACTACCACGAAGAAATAAGATTGTCAAACAAAAATGCAGTATGGTGGATCGATAATATTCCATTGGGGAAGTGGACTAGGGCATACGAAAAAGGTCAACGTTGGGGCCACATGACAACATATCTTGTGGAATCAATGAACTTTGTCTTCAAAGGCACCCGTAACCTACCTATAACCGCTTTGGTGCATGCAACATATTTCAGGCTAGGGGCGTTATTTGAGAGCTGACGTTCGAAATGAAGTTCAATGTTGCAATCTAGGCAGTTGTTCAGTTATGCTTTGATGAAATTCATTAGACATGAAGCTGCCAAAGCAAACACACATGTAGTCAAGGTGTTTGACCACACTAAAGGTTAGTATAGTGTTGCCGAGTCCATAGCTCATAATGAGGGCATGTCGATAGGATAATACAGAGTCGAACTAGATAGAGGTTGGTGCGACTGTGGAAAGTTCCAAGCCTTTCGTACGCTCTGCTCCCATGTCATTGCAGCATGCTCAAAGGTTCGAAGGGATCCATCCTACTTGTTATATGAAGTTTACGAAGTCACCATCCTATTAAATTTTTATAAAATTAGTTTTTCTGTAGTGGAAAAAGAGGATTACTGGCCAGAATATGAAGGGGACATCGTCTGACACAACGAAGTTATGTGAAGGAAGAAAATGGGTCGCTCAAACAGTACCCAGATTCGAACCGAAATGGATATGGCGAACAAAATGTATAGATTATGTAGTTCATGCCGTCAACCAGGTCATAATCGTAATAACTGTCATAGCATTGGAACGAGCTCAATCAAATAAACTCACATGTACCTCTATTGTAATATATGAAAAAATAAATTTATTTCATATTAGACGTCTGTGACGAAAGTACCATTACATAAACAATAACATAAAAAATTAAAACAACTAGAATACAAGAACTATGCGATTACAGCCATTAAAACAATTTTGAACATGTAATGCATCATCCTACGAGCGTCTTGGTCGATCTTAATATCCACCCATTCGTGCACTTCTCCGTTTTGGTTGAACGTGGACACAAGCCATTGTATTCTTCTAATCCTTTCACCCTCTCCAATTTCTCCCTCTAACCAATTGTACGACATCCGATTAAGACGTTCAAACATATCTGTTTTCTAAAATCGAATCTGTACCGGAGCCGCAACGGCGGAAAATATTACATCGGCATTTCGCTTCTGAATGTATGTAGACATTGTTAAAACACATAAACTTGAAGGTGGATGAGATTGAATTAGAGAAAATATGGTAGTAGGAGATGATTTTGTGTGAAAAATATTGCATCCAAGGCGTGACGTTTATATAGAGTGGACATAAAATGCATGCGCCAAGAGGGCTGACGCCCAACATGACATGACATGTAGGCGCTAGAGGCATTGGCGTCTGCACTTAAGGCAACACTAAGGCGCCAGGGGCATCGACGCCTCCTCATGAGGGCCAATGCATGCGCCAATGCCATTGGCGCCTCCTCATGAGGAGCCCAATGTATGCGCCAGTGCTATTGGCGCCTCCTTTGGTTGCTCAGGGGATACGCCAGTTCATCTGGCGTATCCTTTTCTAAAAGTGGTTTTTTATTTATTTATTATTTTCGATCTTTTTTAAACAAATGGTTATTTTAAAAAATAATTCTATTTAATTCCCATTAACGAGTATTTTTATGGTAAAATACAATTAATATTTATTTTAATATAAAATAAGAAAATTAGAAAAATAAAATAATCATTTAGTTAATAATTATTTAAGAACATAAATATTGAACCCAAATAATTTTTTTTGCACTATATTATAGAGAAAATTTCCACGTTATTTTTCTAAATTTTCAAGTTTTCATGTCATATGTTTCATTATCATATTCATAAAGCTTTTATAATTAGGGTTTTAAGTTTCACGAGGATCATTAATGACAATGTCTTGAGCGTTGATAATAATTAAATAGACGATAAATATTTGTTTAAGGACGATGAAAAAACTGAATAAACACACTATATTTTACCTCGATTATTACTCAAAACCGGAGTAACATATATATGTCATACCCCAAGCACCACATATCCCTCAATTTCTATTAAAAACCGAGGGTAAAAATCTTTTATTTATAATTATATTGTTTACATAGAATATGAAAATAAATTATATTAACAAATCAAGATTTTGACAATGGATTCTTAGAGAGCAACATATTTTTTCAAATTTCTTATAAGTTAGTTGTTCTAACTAAGAGAAATTTTTATATATACTTGCAATCCATCCCAGAGAGATTTCATTATCCTAAGCAAATGTTTTCATGGCAAATTCTTTCATATGAAAGAGAACATGAAAGAAAACTGGATTATTGTGTTTAGGAATAAATTTCTCAATATTGTCAACCGAGAAAAGCAATAAATTTCTCAATATTTTCTTTGATTGATAATACACGAAGCTTATTCCAAAAATATAACAACAACACCTAAAGGTAGAGAAAAACAAGAAATTGGGGTTTGAATTATTTTCACAATAATAAAAAACTTTTGCAACACTACACACACGAAAGTAAATGCTAACAACACACAAAATTTATCATGGTTCGCTTGAAAATCAAAGTTACTCCAGTCCATCCGGCCAAGATGATTTCGCCTTCAATAAGGACTTAATCCAATAATCTCAATAGATTACAAAAACGTCTAAGAGTTCAAAAATATCTTAGCCCTCTCAAGTCTACAAACTTAAATAAGTCACTTGAGGAATATCACTAACTTTAGAAAACACAAGTGGTTGCCTCAGTGCTTCTAGGTAAACAGTATAAACAGAATTAAGAACACGGATCAATGATCACACTATGAGCAACAACTCTTGTGTGATTACTAAATTTTACAATGAAAATAAATTGGGTATGTAGATCGAAGTGTATTGTAAAATTCTTGTGTATTCTTCGTATTCGGTATGATGATGATAAAGCCTTTATATAGAACTTTGAGATGATATCGTTGGAGGGAAATTAATGGAGATATCTTGCTAATTATGAGACTTAATGATATTAACTTCCTTATCCTTTCGATAGCAGTCTTGGAGCATAATCCATAATTTCCTTATAGAGATTTGTTCCATACATAGAATACTTCTTGATTATGTTTTTGATTTTGATGAGTCAGATGATTTGTTGGGCGTGAATCAGAGTGATTGGAGTCAGAGTCTTTGAGTAGAAACTTGTCGTCTTCAGATATTCTCTTAACTAGTCTTCGAATATATTTGGTTGAATAGTCTTCAGATAGATATTTGTTTAATATTCTTCAGATATCAAATATGAACTTCAATGTCAGATTATGTATGTGATTCTTTCAGAAGGGTTCTTGTTTAGAGCCAAATATGATTTCTTCATAGCTGGATCAGTTTTTCTGGACTTCTTTAGATGCCAAATATTGTTTTCCTCATATTCATTTTTTTTCTTAGAAACCTGCACACTTAGAAAAAATTATTAGGGTATCAAATTGTTTCATTCTTTATTATCATTAAAACTTAGAGATATATTGTTGAACCTAAATCTTGTTATAACAATCTCCCCCTTTTTGATGATGACAAAAACTTAGACTTTTGATGAAACAATGGTACTTTACAAGGATACAGGTTTAAATGAATCAGAGTAAGATAGAGTATGACTCCCCCATAGATCTGCAATCTCCCTTGCAATATCCCCATAAGTCTGATACTTAGAATATTTTTTAAAATTATTTGTATCAGAAAAGGGTTTCTAGGGTAGAGTTTTTTACCAGATCTTCTTAGGTTGCTTGACTTGTTTCTCAGATACTGATTCAGTTTTCCATGTTTAGATACATATTGTAAAAACTCTTAGACTGCGTAATTGATTTTTAATATTATAATTTAAGTAGTGAATTCTGAGAGTTAGATATATTATTTCATCAGAAAGGCTACTATTGATTTCTCCCCCATTTTGTCAGACTCAAAAAGTTAATAGAAATCACAAGTGTTTAAACCACATAAAGCAAAAATGTCATTGATAATTTAGAGAGATACAAAGCGGAAGATTAAGAAGAAAGAGGGCCTCAGAGGCAAAAACTCTTAGAAAAAAACTATAAGCAATTAATCCTAGAGTGCCTAAGGGTTTGGAGGAGGCATCCTCTGAAGTAGATGAGCAAGCAGGTTCTAGATGCTGGAGTTGACTTGATCTTGATGGTCGAGTCTGGCTCTCACTAGTTATTGTTATTTCTGAAGATCTTCCAGAGTCTTGAGAACAAAGGAGATAGATTAGATGTTGATGACTCACCTCGAGTCAGAGCAACCTCAGATGTATTCACAACTTTTTCTGCAGCTATTCGAGCAACTTCTTCAGCGTCAACTTTTTCTTTAGCTTCAGCTTCTACAACCGCATCTCTTTTAGCTTCTTCCTTAGCAGCAACTTCAGCAGCAACTCTCTCTTCAGCTTCTTTCCTGGCCCTTTCTTCAGCTTCCTGCGCTAGACGTGCCTCTAGTTTCTCTTCAGCACCTCTGACGTAGTCATTTCTGACTTGTTCAGAAAGTCCCTTGAGCTTGAAGACCTCAAATGTCATCCACCTAAGAAATATGTTCCAGTGAGTTCTTACTTCAGAAGGATAGTCACTGAGCCTGAATTCTTCAGATAGCTGTGTAAGACCCCAATTTTGACCCTAAGATCCCTCATGCAATTTCATCATAAGCATTAGCATTGGGATCATACCTTGGCATCCTCCTTACCCAAATTTCATTGGATTTGTTTTGGGAGAGATCACCAAGAACTATGTGATTGTATCATACTTGTATATTATCATTTTACTAACCAAAATATCAAAAACATATCTTTGTATTTGCTTAACTCTTTTGTAGGTAGGGCATGATCACCATTGATTTATCGAGTCCATATCTAGGGTTTGGGACCCTCATGACAAAGATCACAACCATGAATTGATCCAAGAATGGTTATGATCATCATATATGAGTTCCATTGATTCCTACATGTTATATTGATCAAGTTTTCTGCAAGAGTTTGAGAGTGATTTGCCTTGGAAAGCCTAGTTTGACTGGGTATCTTGAGTAACTTCTCCAACAAGCTATCTCACCAATTGATCAAATTTATCAAGGTACACTTCAAAGTTCATCATCTTATGCATATATAATCTACCATGAGCTATGAAAGTCAAGAGAATTGAAGGTTAGCAAGTTGGTTGATGGTGGTTGGCCAGATGAATTCATCTGATCAAAACTGGGTCTCCCTAGACCCTATCTCCTACAATTTTCACCATATGAAAAGGATTCCAAGAGAAAATTTACTCTAAATAATATTCCAAACAACTTTCATGTTGATACCTAGAGCTAGTGTTTCTTGGAAAATCATTTTCTACGTTGAAACATTATATGTCATTTTCTGAATTGTGTTTCATTAAATACACATAACCATATCTACTGAAATCATCAGTAAATGTGATGAAGTACTGAAAACCTCCTCTGGCTGGTATGTTCAGTGGTCCACATACATCAGTATGTTTGAGGGCCAAAATATCATTAGCTCTTTCAAATTTTCCTGTGAATGGAGACTTTGTCATCTTTCCAATTAAACAAGATATGTATGTCTCATATGATTCATAATCAAAAGAGTCCAAGAGTCCATCTTTATGGAGTTTGGAAATGCCTTTCTCATTTATGTGGCCTAATCAACAATGCCAAAGGTAAGTTGGATTTAACTCATTAGGTTTCATCCTTTTAGTATTAATGTTATAAATAGGCATTTCAAGATCAAGGACATATAGTCCATTATTCATTTGTGCAGTAGCATAGAATATATCATTCAAATAAATGGAGCAACAATTCTTCTTTATTATAAATGAAAAACCAAACTTGTCTAAACAAGAAACAGAAATAATATTCCAACTAATTAAAGGTACATAATAATAGTTCTCTAACTAAATTATTAAACCACTAGGTAAAGTCAATACATAAGTTCCTACGGCTAAAGCAGCAACCTTTGCTCCATTGCCAACTCATAGATCAACTTCACCTTTTGCCAAATCTCTACTCCTTTTTAGCCCCTGCACATTGGTACAAATGTGAGAACCACATCCAATATCTAATACCCATGATGCAAAAGAAGATAAATTAATTTCAATAACAAAAATACCTGAAGTTGAAGTCTCTACTCCATTCTTCTTATCTTCCAGGTACTTTGGGCAGTTTCTCTTCCAGTGTCCGGTCTTACCGCAATGGAAGTAGGTGTCTTCCTTTGTTATTCCTCCACTAGGCTTCAGAGTAGGAGCAGTGGGTTTGAGTTTGACAACTTCCTTGGCTTTCCCTTTATCACCCTGCTTATTGGGTCTTTTGTTCTGTCTCTTTCCATTTCCGATCATCAGAATGGACTTCCCTTTTGACTTCAGATTCTGCTCAGCAGTTCTTAACATGGCTAGTAGTTCAGGAAGCGATTTGTCCATATCATTCATATTAAAATTAAGGACAAATTGACTGAATCTATCTAGCAACGATTGCAAGATTAAATCAGTCGCAAGTTCCTTTCCGAGGGGAAAACCCAACCTCTCAAGGTTCTCCACATACCCAATCATCTTGAGCACATGGGGACCTACAGGGGCTCCCTCAGCTAACTTGCCTTGAAAAAGGGCTTTTGAAACTTCAAACCTTTCATGCCTTGCTTGCTCTTCATAGAGCATCTTCAGGTGTTCGATCATATCGAACGCTGCCATGTTCTCATGTTGCTTTTGCAACTCTGAGTTCATAGTAGCTAGCATGAGGCAAGCAGTTTCATTGGCATCATCGACATGCTTCTTATAAGCATCTCTTTCTGCCTTAGGTGCAGAATTAGGAGGTTCCTCATTAGGAACAGGTTTCTCCAAGACATAAAACTTTCTATCATGTTTGAGGACAATCCTCTGATTTCGGTGTCAATCCAGAAAATTTGTCCCAGACAATTTTTCCTTATCAAGGATTGATGGAAAAATGTTGTTAGAGGTGTTCGTTGTCATGGTAATCTACATGAAAATAATGAAAATATAAGTATCAATAACATATTTAATTAGGCCTTTAATTAAATTTGCTTCCACTATTTTACTCAAAACAAATGACCCTCACCATTTGATTCGGAAAATCCCGTTGGAAGATTTTCTAGTGGGTCGAGATCCACATTTCACTTTGTTTTAAGTCCGCGTAGGCGGATTACAGAAAACTAGGTTATTTAGGTAGGAACTCCTTCCAATTGTATCTAATACAACTCTCGAATATTTTAGTTGGGTGAATAACTCCTTATTACAATCCATCACATGGATCATTCCAACTCTTGCTTCTAAAATATATAATATTATTATAATTTGTTTAGTTAAGTTTGACCCATTGTTTTAGCAATTGGATATTACAATTATCCCATCGCACCTTACTAATATAGAATATGCACTTCGCGTAGGCGAAACCTACATTATTCGATACTAGTCTTGATGAGTGCTAAAACTTGAAAAGCATAAACTTAATATTTAATTTGAGGGAATTTGCAATTATTCTGATCTCACTAGCTTATTTATCATATAAATCGTCTCTCACATGCATCAATATACATTCACATGCATCAACATACATAATGAAACAGTTATGGCCCCTAGCGCAATTGTTCTCCCAAGCCAATGAGAGAACCTAAGCTAACCTAATAATGATCTAAGCTTCTCAAAGCAAGATCTTCAAGGTTGTCCTCCTTTGATATTTTATTCTTCTCTTTCTTCAAAACATTACATTACATAAAAGAAACTCGTTTTACATACGAGGGAGTGAGATGAGAAAAGAAGTTACATTAAGAGATTAAAAGAGAGGCACGACACGCAAGTTATATTTTAAAATCCCAAAACAAAATAAAGGAAAACTAAGGCCATAACCGATCACCACAAGACAATAATAATAAATACATTATTATTATTAATTTAAATTCTGTTAATTAATTAAAACCAAATTAAATTTCGGCGACCGATCACACTATGCAGAGTTAGTCGGGGGTTCCACTGACCGTTCAGTCAACGTCGTTTTTCGCATCAACACTTGATACTTTAAAGCACAACTCTTACGCAGTCACAACCATAATCACATAACACTTTGACAACACAACCCTTGTACCGTCATGAACCTTAATGCACCAATTTCAGACCGTCAAACACATCTCGATTGTTAATTCAGTATGATTGATCAACACGTCATTGCTTCACCATACTAATGTCGGATCAAGAAGCAAATGACCATTGAGCGCTCAAAGGAAAACAACCATTAAGTGTTTGAATGAACGAAACAGAAACAATATATCATATATATCGTATTTTGCATCAGGATTACTTATATCATATATATGACTTGATCGATCTCAATTGCATAACCTATGGACGACCGATGAATCGCTGCTTCACCATACTAACGTCGGATTATGAAGCATAGTCAACATCAATCATCCAAATCATACACACATGATGCCAAATTTAATTACTCGTTTATTCTTTAATTCATTATGTCTTTTAATCGTATTAATACAGAAAATATATAAAATAAACAGCTATCAGATGCACGATTTCTTAAGTGGCTCTGATACCACTGAAGGAGAAGAGCGATTCAAAACGCAACGGAATTTAAAAAAACAAATCTCCCTTAGTGATCCTTACAAATGGGCATGATCAGGGATAGAATCGTTACCTCTTGTGGTGATTGAAACCTTTGATGCAGATCTACGGAGCGATCATGAATGTTGAATGGTGACAACGCCTCTACTGAGTCCACACGAATGGATTCCTTCAATCTTAGTGCTAGCTGCTACGAATGAAGGCTTTGAGTGAGAGAGAAAGAGAGACAAACAAAATTGCAACTGCACAAATGCTTCTGCACAAGGGATATATTTATAGAACCACTTATGTGGGCTGCAAGCTAAAAAGCCCACTTAAGTGTATATGGCCCATATCTTATAATATGCCAAAATCACTTAAGCGCGTGGTACCTTACCATATTTTGTATTCTAATTAAGTACACCATACCTTACGATGTTCTACAATTCACTTAAGTGCACCGTACCTTACGATGTTCCTTAGTTACTCTATCTCTCATCAATCCGTCCTTTTGTGTGTGGCCCTGTAGGTTTTCACGACATTGACAATTATATAAATCACGTATTTAACATAATAAACAGTGAGAGGTATCTAGCAACACATCACTCCTACCCAAGACACGAAAATGTCATGTGATCTGACAAATCCTTTTGTGATAATACTTATGTGTACAATTACCCTTTTTCCCTTATGTCTATATTGAACACAGGCATAGACCGTGTCATCCTTGTCCAGTTCAATATTGGACCTGTAGACATTTATCCTGTTACGCAAGATGGGAGAATTCCATCTAGGTCACTCATGTCCCTCAACATGCTTCGTGGAGTACCCATCAACTGTCTTTATGGCCATCCAGTTACGAACAATGTTTGATCAGCAATAAGGCACTCGACTCTACATCTAGGGTACATAGTGGTTTCAAGTCAAAGGGTGGTATACACCATTATCACCATGAGAATAACTTATGACACTTAGCATAACATTCTATATAGTATTCTCATAACGGGTTAATCCAGTATAAATATTACTCTCAAGTTCATACTTATGTTTAAGACTTGATAACTCCTTATCCATGATCCATAAGATGTGATCATCAGTCTATATAAATAATAGTCTTAATGCTTTAATGTTATCCCACTTCATAACAAAGCTCGACTACGAATACTTTAAGAATAATGTCCTTATGTTTAATGGGATCTCATGAATAAGTCACACTTGATACATTAAACGGACTAGTTATTCTAGGGACTTTATTAAACAAACATAATAAAGAAAAAGCCTTTTATTATTGATAAATAATTCGATACAAGTACCAACAGTATTGGCCTTTAGGGTTTACACCAACAGTACTATAGTTAAACAATGGTTGGGTGTTATGGTGATGGGATGTTTGGATGGTCATTTGTGGGGGGCTACGATGAAGTGACCCATATGAATCATATGCACTATAGACGGGTGTGGTTGTAGGGTTTGATTCTTGGTTTTTTGTTTGGGTGGGTGGTATGAATGGATTGCGACGTTAGATGGTTGGTTGTTGGGTGGATGGCATGAATGGGTTGCAAGGTTGGGTGTTTGGTTGTTGTGTGTATGTGGTACGTTGATGTTGTGAGGTTGGTTGTTGGGTTTGAGTGGGTTGAAATTGGTGTTGGGTGGGGAAGTGTTATGGGGCGTACAATGGCGAAGCAAGTTGGCGTGGATCCATCAAATACCGCGGCTCAGATACAAATTGTTGAGTTGTTACCGACCTAAACCATGCCATATATTGTTGAGTTGGTCTTGCACCATGGATGACTGGTTCATTTAAGATGTGTTGTCATCGATTTCTCCATTGACGATACATCTCTTTTGCAAAGTCTCTCCAGTCAGAATAATCCCATTGTGCATCAACCCTTTTTTGATGCCAATTCTCCAAACACGTGGGAGGTTCTGGAATCTGTTGTAGCATGCTGAACTGCAGTTTGACCCAGTCACTCTAGTGCATTTCCACCGTAGTGAATCAGATAATCGGTGTCTTCGATGTCCGAATTGCAACATCGTCATGGTTCACATCATGATCAAGACCTAGATATGGCCTCCAGATAAACTGTAAAACAATACGAAACGATTAGATGAAAAATAATTTGATAAGTATTTTTAAATTAAAATATAGTTGTGTAGAAGTATTACATCGTCATGTCCAATGTGGTCCAATAGATTGCGATAGACTACAATAGCGTGTTTCAGACACCTATTGTAGTTCATCCCCCTTACTGACCACCTTAGATAAAAAAAAGTGAAAAATATTATTTACTGTTAATTATAATATAAAATATAATTAACTAAATGATAAAGTGTTAGATTTACTTAGTTGCAAACGGGAACACGAATGGCTTCTCGTTTATCGGGGCGAGCGACAACATTCTTGACCAATCCCAAGCTTGTAGCAAATACGCACATGAAAAAAAAGTACAGGTATACTTTTTTGCAGTTTTACACATCGCACTATATAGATGGGCCAACACAGCTGAACCCCAACTATATGTGCTTACCTTATTAATGTTACAAATTGATGGTACATGGTTGTACGGGAAACACAATGGAACGTTACTGATGACAGTGGCACAAGATGGGAACAACAACATTTTTCCAATCGCCTTTTCCCTAGTTGAAGGGGAGACTGCTGAGGGATGAAGTTGTTTCCTAAGAAATCTATGATTGCACGTTGCACCTCAGCCTAACTTATGTTTGATCTCCGAAAGACACCCTTCAATCATCAGTGCATATAATAACATTGATAATGGCTGGAAAAATCCTCCTTCGACGCATGTGTTATGTATTAGACATATTGCTCAGATTTCATGCGGGAAATCAAAGATAAGACATTGCGGAAGAAGATTGTCAATGCAGGTTATGCATTATCAGAACCTTCTTTCAAACACTACCACGAAGAAATAAGATTGTCAAACGAAAATGCAGTATGGTGGATCGATAATATTCCATTGGGGAAGTGGACTAGGGCATACGAAAACGGTCAACGTTGGGGCCACATGACAACATATCTTGTGGAATCAATGAACTTTGTCTTCAAAGGCACCCGTAACCTACCTATAACCGCTTTGGTGCATGCAACATATTTCAGGCTAGGGGCGTTATTTGAGAGCTGACGTTCGAAATGAAGTTCAATGTTGCAATCTAGGCAGTTGTTCAGTTATGCTTTGATGAAATTCATTAGACATGAAGCTGCCAAAGCAAACACACATGTAGTCAAGGTGTTTGACCACGCTAAAGGTTAGTATAGTGTTGCCGAGTCCATAGCTCATAATGAGGGCATGTCGATAGGATAATACAGATTCGAACTAGATAGAGGTTGGTGCGACTGTGGAAAGTTCCAAGCCTTTCGTACACTCTGCTCCCATGTCATTGCAGCATGCTCAACGGTTCGAAGGGATCCATCCTACTTGTTATATGAAGTTTACGAAGTCACCATCCTATTAAATTTTTATAAAATTAGTTTTTCCGTAGTGGAAAAAGAGGATTACTGGCCAGAATATGAAGGGGACATCGTCTGACACAACGAAGTTATGTGAAGGAAGAAAAGGGGTCGCTCAAACAGTACCCAGATTCGAACCGAAATGGATACGACGAACAAAATGGTTAGATTATGTAGTTCATGCCGTCAGCCAGGTCATAATCGTAATAACTGTCATAGCATTGGAACGAGCTCAATCAAATAAACTCACATGTACCTCTATTGTAATATATGAAAAAATAAATTTATTTCATATTAGACGTCTGTGACGAAAGTACCATTACATAAACAATAACATAAAAAATTAAAACAACTAGAATACAAGAACTATGCGATTACAACCATTAAAACAATTTTGAACATGTAATGCATCATCCTACGAGCGTCTTGGTCGATCTTAATATCCACCCATTCGCGCACTTCTCCGTTTTGGTTGAACGTGGACACAAGCCATTGTATTCTTCTAATCCTTTCACCCTCTCCAATTTCTCCCTCTAACCAATTGTACGACATCCGATTAAGACGTTCAAACATATCTGTTTTCTAAAATCGAATCTGTACCGGAGCCACAACGGCGGAAAATATTACATCGGCATTTCGCTTCTGAATGTATGTAGACATTGTTAAAGCACATAAACTTGAAGGTGGATGAGATTGAATTAGAGAAAATATGGTAGTAGGAGATGATTTTGTGTGAAAAATATTGCATCCAAGGCGTGACGTTTATATAGAGTGGACATAAAATGCACGCGCCAAGAGGGCTGACGCCCAACATGACATGACATGTAGGCGCTAGAGGCATTGGCGTCTGCACTTAAGGCAACACTAAGGCGCCAGGGGTATCGACGCCTCCTCATGAGGGCCAATGCATGCGCCAATGCCATTGGCGCCTCCTCATGAGGAGCCCAATGTATGCGCCAGTGCTATTGGCGCCTCCTTTGGTTGCTCAGGGGATACGCCAGTTCATCTGGCGTATCCTTTTCTAAAAGTGGTTTTTATTTATTTTTTATTTTCGATTTTTTTAAACAAATGGTTATTTTAAAAAATAATTCTATTTAATTCCCATTAACGAGTATTTTTATGGTAAAATACAATTAATATTTATTTTAATATAAAATAAGAAAATTAGAAAAATAAAATATTCATTTAGTTAATAATTATTTAAGAACATAAATATTGAACCCAAATAATTTTTTTTGCACTATATTATAGAGAAAATTTCCACGTTATTTTTCTAAATTTTCAAGTTTTCATGTCATATGTTTCATTATCATATTCATAAAGCTTTTATAATTAGGGTTTTAAGTTTCACGAGGATCATTAATGACAGTGTCTTGAGCGTTGATAATAATTAAATAGACGATAAATATTTGTTTAAGGACGATGAAAAACTGAATAAACACACTTATATTTTACCTCGATTATTACTCAAAACCGGAGTAACATATATATGTCATACCCCAAGCACCACATATCCCTCAATTTCTATTAAAAACCGAGGGTAAAAATCTTTTATTTATAATTATATTGTTTACATAGAATATGAAAATAAATTATATTAACAAATCAAGATTTTGACAATGGATTCTTAGAGAGCAACATATTTTTTCAAATTTCTTATAAGTTAGTTGTTCTAACTAAGAGAAATTTTTAAATATACTTGCAATCCATCCCAGAGAGATTTCATTATCTTAAGCAAATATTTTCATGGCAAATTCTTTCATATGAAAGAGAACATGAAAGAAAACTGGATTATTGTGTTTAGGAATAAATTTCTCAATATTGTCAACCGAGAAAAGCAATAAATTTCTCAATATTTTCTTTGATTGATAATACAGGAAGCTTATTCCAAAAATATAACAACAACACCTAAAGGTAGAGAAAAACAAGAAATTGGGGTTTGAATTGTTTTCACAATAATAAAAAACTTTTGCAACACTACACACACGAAAGTAAATGCTAACAACACACAAAATTTATCATGGTTCGCTTGAAAATCAAAGTTACTCCAGTCCATCCGGCCAAGATGATTTCACCTTCAATAAGGACTTAATCCAATAATCTCAATAGATTACAAAAACGTCTAAGAGTTCAAAAATATCTTAGCCCTCTCAAGTCTACAAACTTAAATAAGTCACTTGAGGAATATCACTAACTTTAGAGAAATACAAGTGGTTGCCTCAGTGCTTCTAGGTAAACAGTATAAACAGAATTAAGAACACGGATCAATGATCACACTATGAGCAATAACTCTTGTGTGATTACTAAATTTTACAATGAAAATAAATTGGGTATGTAGATAGAAGTGTATTGTAAAATTCTTGTGTATTCTTCGTATTCGGTATGATGATGATAAAGCCTTTATATAGAACTTTGAGATGATATCGTTGGAGGGAAATTAATGGAGATATCTTGCTAATTATGAGACTTAATGATATTAACTTCCTTATCCTTTCGATAGCAGTCTTGGAGCACAATCCATAATTTCCTTATAGAGATTTGTTCCATACATAGAATACTTCTTGATTATGTTTTTGATTTTGATGAGTCAGATGATTTGTTGGGCGTGAATCAGAGTGATTGGAGTCAGAGTCTTTGAGTAGAAACTTGTCGTCTTCAGATATTCTCTTAACTAGTCTTCGAATATATTTGGTTGAATAGTCTTCAGATAGATATTTGTTTAATATTCTTCAGATATCAAATATGAACTTCAATGTCAGATTATGTATGTGATTCTTTCAGAAGTGTTCTTGTTTAGAGCCAGATATGATTTCTTCATAGCTGGATCAGTTTTTCTGGACTTCTTTAGATGCCAAATATTGTTTTCCTCATATTCATTTTTTTTTCTTAGAAACCTGCACACTTAGAAAAAATTATTAGGGTATCAAATTGTTTCATTCTTTGTTATCATTAAAACTTAGAGATATATTGTTGAACCTAAATCTTGTTATAACAATCTCCCCCTTTTTGATGATGACAAAAACTTAGACTTTTGATGAAACAATGGTACTTTACAAGGATACAGGTTTAAATGAATCAGAGTCAGATAGAGTATGACTCCCCCAGAGATCTGCAATCTCCCTTGCAATATCCCCATAAGTCTGATACTTAGAATATTTTTTAAAATTATTTGTATCAGAAAAGGGTTTCTAGGGTAGAGTTTTTACCAGATCTTCTTAGGTTGCTTGACTTGTTTCTCAGATACTGATTCAGTTTTCCATGTTTAGATACATATTGTAAAAACTCTTAGACTGCGTAATTGATTTTTAATATTATAATTTAAGTAGTGAATTCTGAGAGTTAGATATATTATTTCATCAGAAAGGCTACTATTGATTTCTCCCCCTTTTTGTCAGACTCAAAAAGTTAATAGAAACCACAAGTGTTTAAACCACATAAAGCAAAAATGTCATTGATAATTTAGAGAGATACAAAGCGGAAGATTAAGAAGAAAGAGGGCCTCAGAGGCAAAAACTCTTAGAAAAAAACTACAAGCAATTAATCCTAGAGTGCCTAAGGGTTTGGATGAGGCATCCTCTGAAGTAGATGAGCAAGCAGGTTCTAGATGCTGGAGTTGACTTGATCTTGATGGTCGAGTCTGGCTCTCACTAGTTATTGTTATTTCTGAAGATCTTCTAGAGTCTTGAGAACAAAGGAGATATATTAGATGTTGATGACTCACCTCGAGTCAGAGCAACCTCAGATGTATTCACAACTTTTTCTGCAGCTATGCGAGCAACTTTTTCAGCGTCAACTTTTTCTTTAGCTTCAGCTTCTACAACCGCATCTCTTTTAGCTTCTTCCTTAGCAGCAACTTCAGCAACAACTCTCTCTTCAGCTTCTTTCCTGGCCCTTTCTTCAGCTTCCTGCGCTAGACGTGCCTCTAGTTTCTCTTCAGCACCTCTGACGTAGTCATTTCTGACTTGTTCAGAAAGTCCCTTGAGCTTGAAGACCTCAGATGTCATCCACCTAAGAAATATGTTCCAGTGAGTTCTTACTTCAGAAGGATAGTCACTGAGCCTGAATTCTTCAGATAGCTGTGTAAGACCCCAATTTTGACCCTAAGATCCCTCATGCAATTTCATCATAAGCATTAGCATTGGGATCATACCTTGGCATCCTCCTTACCCAAATTTCATTGGATTTGTTTTGGGAGAGATCACCAAGAACTATGTGATTGTATCATACTTGTATATTATCATTTTACTAACCAAAATATCAAAAACATATCTTTGTATTTGCTTAACCCTTTTGTAGGTAGGGCATGATCACCATTGATTTATCGAGTCCATATCTAGGGTTTGGGACCCTCATGACAAAGATCACAACCATGAATTGATCCAAGAATGGTTATGATCATCATATATGAGTTCCATTGATTCCTACATGTTATATTGATCAAGTTTTCTGCAAGAGTTTGAGAGTGATTTGCCTTGGAAAGCCTAGTTTGACTGGGTATCTTGAGTAACTTCTCCAACAAGCTATCTCACCAATTGATCAAATTTATCAAGGTACACTTCAAAGTTCATCATCTTATGCATATATGATCTACCATGAGCCAAGAAAGTCAAGAGAATTGAAGGTTAGCAAGTTGGTTGATGGTGGTTGGCCAGATGAATTCATCTGATCAAAACTGGGTCTCCCTAGACCCTATCTCCTACAATTTTCACCATATGAAAAGCATTCCAAGAGAAAATTTACTCTAAATAATATTCCAAACAACTTTCATGTTGATACCTAGAGCTAGTGTTTCTTGGAAAATCATTTTCTATGTTGAAACATTATATGTCATTTTGTCTAAACCCTAATTTGAAAGTCAACTTCCCAAGGCCATAACTTGCTAAATTTTTATGAGATGAAATATCTACAAGTGTCAAAGTCAAATTCAAGATGTCTACTTCAACTTTGATGTTTGGAGTGAAAGCAAATTCAACTTTTATGAGCATGTGATATGAGGATACATTATAGGTCATTTTTGACCTATACCATTGAACAAGTGATTTTTCCAAACTTCAAAAATGCATAACTCTATCATTCTAAATCCAAATGACATGAAATTGGTGACCATTTTGAAGGTATTTGAAATAGATACAACTTTTAAGAAAACACCTTTCTCATTTTAAGCTTACATAAAAAGTTAAGCAAGGTGGAATATTGAGATATATAACTTGACACTTAGAAAAAATTTCAACATGTTGAAATTTCCAAACTTCCACCTCAAAATTCTCCATGTTCCAAGCTCTAAATGAAAAGTTGTTCAATCAAACTTGTTCCCCTTGATCCAAGCTTTCCAAAGAACCCAAGTTCATGCATTTTGGATGAAGATTGCTAGGTCTGCGCATGGCTTTAACATGGATGCGTCATTGGAAATAATCAATTGTACAAACTTCAGTTCACAATGCCTTGCCATTCAAAGCTTCATTCAGGCTTCAACTTGAATCATTTTTGGACCTTAATGAATTGCATCATGGGCCTGCACATACCCATGCACTCGTGCCATTCACATTGCCAATTTTGAACAGATTTTGAAGTGTGCAAATATCATTCCCTTGGCTATAAATAGAAGGCTTATGAGCTCATTTGAATCACACTTTACGCGCCAACTTTGCCCCCCATTGAAACCCTCTCATTCTAAAGAAAAACCTGAGAAATTTCAATTTGAAATTTGAGTTTGAATCTTAACTGTTGGAGATTCAAGAACTCCAGGATCCACAACCTTGCAAGCTCTCAAATCACTTCCTATTAGCTTCTCAAGTGTGATCAGATCATGTTTGAAGCAAGCAACATCAAGAACTGCACATCATGGAAGGTTATTTTCAGAAAATTCATCTCTTAGATTCTCACTCAATTCTACTCAATTATCTTGGATCTTTGGTTGTCTGAAGTCCTACCAATGTAGGCAAGAAGATTGAGTTTCTTAGATGTCAAATCGAATCAACTCAGTTGACACACCTCAAAATTCAACTCCTCATATCTTTATATATATGTGGAGTTAGTTAAAATTGAGGTCAGATTCGTGCTCTACGCCATTTTTTCTTTCAGATCATGTCCTCCTTTTTTATTTTGGTGATGGTTGAAGGTGGACCAGTCCGATGAGGTCCACCGGAGAAGAAGACCGGAGCTACAGCTTCGGCCGTGTGTTGGCACGTCTCAAACCATATGATCCTTGCAAAAGGTTTTAATCTCGTGCGTTGGTTTTAAATACCATCCCTACAGCGCATTGACTAGTGTCCATTGTGGAACGCGCGCTGAGGACTACTTGATCTGCCACCTCAATTAATGAGGGAGATCAAGTGGTCCACGTTTTTTGCTATTTTCTAATTTTCATTTTAATCCTTTTATTTTCATTAATTCATATTAATTTTAATATTGATCCAAAAAATATGAAAGTTTCACCAAAAATTTTCAAATAATTTTCTCTTTCATATTTTGAATTAAAAATATTTGTTTGGATCATTATTAATATTTTTCATGATTTAATTAATTTTGTGTTTGTTTTTAATTGTTTAAAAATAATTTTAAGTCTTTAAAAATTCTGAATTTTTTCTCCAAGGTCCTTTGACCTTGTTTGACCTATGATAAATCTCATGGCCATTTCTTTGGTGTTTTGATGAGGTTTTAGGAATTTGACAAAACATTTTTAATTTAAATGTATTATTTTAGTCTTTTTAATTTGAATAAATGCCAATTAATTATGTTGACCAATTGTGATGATTTGTTTGAGTTTGACTCTTGTTGTTGGGCCTTGATCAAGGTTGATTTGACTTTATACAATGAATATCATTGGATTTAGGGGATTGATGGAATGTACATTCCATCTCCCAAAATGAATGGATGATATTAATTTGGTAAAAGTCCTCCTTTGATCAATTTGAGTTTTGATTCATTCCCCTCCCTCTTCATCTCATTCCCATTCTTTATGCATTCATCTCATTTGGCCTATGATATCTCAAAATCCTAAGGCTAGTTGATTGAAAAATCAACATAAGTATGGATGAGATTAGGCTACCTCTTTTGCATATTGTTTTTGTGTGTGGTATATTTCATGAGCATAGTCCATTATAGTATGTCTCTAACATGCATTAACACCAAAATTCTATTACCCGACCTCAAATAGTTATGACTTCTACATAAGTCCAATTACGATTGCTTAACATAGCGCTAAATTTGTGACACAAAAGGCATAGCATTCTAGTTAGTGAGATTATAAGTCTCCCCTGTTTCATGGTATTGTGTGGAAAATTGGCCTTTTTTCCTTCATTTGGAAGATGTCTTGGATCAAGGGTCCATGCTTGTGATAAGTGGGTTGAGTGTTCTCCAAAGAATGACTTAAAAATGAAAAGCAAAAGCAAAACAATACTAACTTCTAACTCATTAACAACTAACTTTTAACTTCAAGCCATTTACTTTAATGTCATTTAATTTTAGTCTTTATTCATTTGCCATTATTCATACCATTCTAATTGTTTATGTTAATGTCATTTTCCTTTTGTCCATTTGGACCATATTGTGTGATATATCTTTTTTGTGTATATTTTGTTTTCTTGTGTGGTATTTGACCATTAATATACATAATAACAACAAAAACCCTAAAAAAAATTGTGTGGACTGTAGACTTGATCTTATGCAAATGGACTTAGAATTTAGGCAACATTCCTATGCTAAAGGACTTGGCCAATGCTAACTTTTGTGAAGCCAAGTGATTGCAATTTGAAAACTTCATCTGATACATCATTCAAGATCCCTTTGAGTTCATCTGCAACATGATCATTGTAAAGTTGTTATTTTGAACATGTGACTTGTGGAATTCATCTGTTACATGGGCTAATTTGAAGAAGATCATGGAATGGTTAAGCTTGGATGTGGCTATCTTTATTTGATGCCTTGCTCTTTAAGATTAATATAATTGTATGCATTGTTTGTTGTGTGATTCAAATGTCCAAGGGAATTTGGGTTTCTATTGACATTCTTGTCTATTGGATTGCTACCCATTGGTCAGATCTTTTCAACGCTTAACTTTTAATTTTGTACATAGGATTAGTCTCTTCATCTTCTCTCCATTTCTTAAATTTCAAAATTTCTCCCTCCCTTTTGAAAATCTTCTTTGATTGAACTTATTTTGTTCCAAACTTTGACCATTTTGCAAAAAGATAGAAACTTTGGCCTTATGCCATTGCATTTTCAAACTTCTTTTATTAAATCAAACTTTTAAAGAGAATTAATTATACTTGACTTAAACTTTCAAAAAGCCAAAAAAGAACTAACTCATTCAAACCATCTTAGGGCCTTTGTGCCTTTTAAACTTAATTTTTGTTAAAAACAATTCACTCACTTTGAAATTTGTATCACGAACTACGAGGTTTTGATCCCTCATTTTTATGTTGGTACGTAGGCACAAGTCCGAAGGTCTTGTCAAACACAAAAATATAATTAATGAATTCTTTTCTCATCCCCCCATTCTATTTATTTGTAAACATCACTTTGTCCAAAATACATATGCACACAAAACAGGGCTCCATAGGAGTACCTAGGATACTTTGGGTGCTAACACCTTCCCTCTGTGTAACCAACCCCCTTACATGTAATCTCTGACATTATATTAGTTTTGATTTGGAAACTTCTTACTTTTTGGGTTTTGTTCTTCCTTTTTCCCTTTTCCCTTGGAAACAATAAAAGCGCGGTGGCGACTCTTGTTATTTGATGTCTAGCTTATCCATAGCTTGATGATCATGAATTTACCGCTATTGACATTAAGTGGCGACTCTGCTGGGGACTAGTCTCCAGTGGGTTTAGCCTACTTTTTTATGTGTATATATTTGTATATATGTATGTGTGATATAATTTTCTTGTTGTGCCTGGTGATCTCTGAGTGGTGAGATAAGTTCTAACCCGAACTTGAGTGAAATTAAGATAGGAGGATGGTATAGTCATGTTCGACTTGTGTGGAGTAGTCCTTAACAAGTTGGCTTGAGATCCATCTGCTCAGTGGAGACTCTTTGGGATTTGGAAATGTCACACAAGTATTTGTGGTTAGGCATTACTATCTCTAATTTGGGTCCGAGAAGCTGAGGACCGTAGAACATTTACCCTTCTTGGCCTATTTAGGATGTAGTGCGGAGATTGTTCAAGTGTAGACTTACGAAACCATGAATCGGATAGCTGTTTAATTTCTGTATTAATATGATTAAAAGACAGAATGAATCAATTAATTAAACGGGTAATTAAACTTGGCATCATGAGTGTACGAGTTGAATGATTGATGTTGACTATGCTTCGGAATCCGACATTAGTATGGTGAAGCAGCGATACATCGATCGTCCATAGGTTACGCAATTGAGACCGATCAACTTATATATGATATAAGTAATCCTAATGCAAAGTACGGTATATATGATATACTGTTTCTGTTTCGTTCATTCAAACACTAAATGGTTGTTTTCCTTTAAGCGATCAATGGTCATTTGCTTCGGAATCCGACATTAGTATGGTGAAGCAATGACCGGTTGATCAATCATACTGAATCAACAATCGAGGTGTGTTTGACGGTCTGAAATTGGCGCATTAGGGTTGGTGACGGCGCAAGGGTTGTGCCGTCAAAAGTTTGTGAATTTAGGGCTTTTGGAAGAGGTCTGTAGACTGTTTCAAAGTTCTGTTATTTTGGCCGCGTGAAGCTCGTGACGAGCGTAACAAGCTGAATGCGTGACGGTCGTAACAAGCCCGTGACGGTCGTCACATGCTTTGTGACGGTCGTCACACTCACAGATCCAAAATTGCCTGTGACGGTCGTCACACTCACAGAGTCAAAATTTTGGGGTTTCTCTTTGGTGACTACGCAAGGGTTGTGTTGATGCAAAACAATGTCCATTTCAAATGAATTGTTCATTAAAATTTTTGGACAGGGGCGCTGCCCCTCCAACCCCGCAAGGGCGCTGCCCCCGACTAACTCTGCGTAGTGTGATCGGTCGCCGAAATTTAATTTGGTTTAATTAATTAAAGGAATTAAAATTAATAATAATAATAATAATATGTTTATTATTATTGCCTTGTGGTGATCAGTTATGGCCTTAGTCTTCCTTCATTTTATTTTGGGTTTTTAAATACGACATGCGTGTCGTGCCTCTCCTTTTCATCTCTTAATGTAACTTCTTTTCTCATCTCAAACCCTCGTATGTAAAACGAGTTTCTTCTGGAATGTAATGTTATGAAGAAAGAGAAGAAGACAATGTTATGAAGAAAGAGAAGATTTCAATATCAAAGGAGGACAACCTTGAAGATCTTGCTTGGAGAAGCTTAGAGAAGAATTCAATATTAAAGGAGGACAACCTTGAAGATCTTGCTTGGAGAAGCTTAGATCGTTATTAGGTTAGCTTAGGTTCTCTCATTGGCTTGGGAGAACAATTGCGCTAGGGGCCATAACTGTTTCATTGTGTATGTATGTTGATGCATGTGTATGTATGTTGATGCATGTGAATATATGTTGATGCATGTGAGAGACGATTTATATGATAAATAAGCCGGTGAGATCAGGACAATTGCAATTCCCTCAAACTAAATATTAAGTTTATGCTTTCCAAGTTTTAGCACTCATCAAGACTAGTATCGGATAGTGTAGGTTTCGCCTACGCGAGGTGCATGTTCTATATTAGTAAGGTGCGATGGGATAAGTGTAATATCCAACTGCTAAAACAATGGGTCAAACTTAACTAAACAAATTATAATAAGATTATGTATGTTTAGAAGCAAGAGTTGGGAATGATCCATATGATGGATTGGAATAAAGAGTTATTCACCCAACTGAAATTTTCGAGAGTTGTATGAGATACAATTGGAAGGAGTTCCTACCTAAATAACCTAGTTTTGTGTAATCCGCCTACGCGGACTTAGAACGAAGTGAAATATGGATCTCGACCCACTAGAAAATCTTCCAACGGGATTTTCCGAATCAAATGATGAGGGTCATTTGTTTTGAGTAAAATAGTGGGAGCATATTTAATTAAAGGCCTAATTAAATATGTCAATGATACTTATATTTTCATTAATTCTTATGTAGATTACCATGACAACAAACACCTCTAACAACATCTTACGATCAATCCTTGACAAGGAAAAATTGTCTGGGACAAATTTCCTAGATTGGCACCGAAACCTGAGGATTGTCCTCAAACATGATAAAAAGCTGTATGTCTTGGAGACTCCTGTTCCTGAAGAGGAACCTCCTAGTTCTGCACCTAAGGCAGAAAGAGATGCTTATAAGAAGCATGTCGATGATGCTAATGAAACTGCTTGTCTCATGCTAGCTACCATGAACTCAGAATTGCAAAAGCAACATGAGAACATGTCAGCGTTCGATATGATCGAACACCTGAAGTTGCTCTATCAAGAGAAAGCAAGGCATGAGAGGTTTGAAGTTTCAAAAGCCCTTTTTCAAAGCAAGTTAGCTGAGGGAGCCCCTGTAAGTCCCCATGTGCTCAAGATGATTGGGTATGTGGAAAACCTTGAAAGGTTGGGTTTTCCCCTCGGAAAAGAACTTGCGACTGATTTGATCTTGCAATCATTGCCAGATAGATTTAGTCAATTTGTCCTAAATTTTAATATGAATTATATGGATAAATCTCTTCCTGAACTGCTAGGCATGTTAAGAACAGCTGAGCAGAATCTGAAGACAAAAGGGAAGTCCATTCTGATGATCGGAAATGGAAAGAGACAGAACAAAAGGCCCACCAAGCAGGGTCATAAAGGGAAAGGCAAGGAAGTTGCCAAACCCAGACCCACTGTTGCTGCTTTGAAGCCTAGTGGAGGCATAGCAAAGGCAGGCACCTGCTTCCATTGCGGTAAGACCGGACACTGGAAGAGAAACTGCCCAAAGTACCTGGAAGATACGAAGAATGGAGTAAAGACTTCAAGTTCAGGTATTTTTGTTATTGAAATAAATTTATCTACTTCTGCATCATGGGTATTAGATACTGGATGTGGTTCTCACATTTGTACAAATGTGCAGGGGCTAAAAAGAAGTAGAGATTTGGCAAAAGGTGAAGTTGACCTACGAGTTGGCAATGGAGCAAAGGTTGCTGCTTTAGCCGTAGGAACTTATGTATTAACTTTACCTAGTGGTTTAATAATTCAGTTAGAGAACTGTTATTATGTACCTGCAATTAGCAGGAATATTATTTCCATTTCTTGTTTGGACAAGTTTGGTTTTTCATTTATAATAAAGAACAATTGTTGCTCAATTTATTTGAATGATATATTCTATGCTACTGCACAAATGAGCAATGGACTGTATGTCCTTGATCTCGAAATGCCTATATATAACATTAATACTAAAAGGATGAAACCTAACGAGTTAAATCCAACTTACCTTTGGCATTGTCGATTAGGCCACATAAATGAGACACGCCTTTCCAAACTCCATAAAGATGGACTCTTGGACTCTTTTGATTATGAATCATATGAGACATGCAGATCTTGTTTAATTGGAAAGATGACAAAGTCTCCATTCACAGGAAAAGGTGAAAGAGCGAATGATCTTTTGGGCCTAATACATACTGATGTATGTGGACCACTGAACATACCAGCCAGAGGAGGTTTTCAATACTTCATCACATTCACTGATGATTTCAGTAGATATGGTTATGTGTATTTAATGAAACACAATCAGAGTCCTTTGAAAAGTTCAAGGAATTCAAGAACGAAGTACAAAACCAACTAGGTAAGAATATTTAAACTCTTCGATCAGATCGAGGTGGTGAGTATTTACGCCTAGAGTTTGATGACCATCTGAAAGAGTGTGGGATCCTATCCCAACTTACTCCTCCTGGAACACCCCAATGGAATGGTGTATCTGAGAGAAGAAATCGAACCCTGTTAGACATGGTCCGATCCATGATGAGTCACTCCGATCTTCCAAACTCCTTTTGGGGACATGCACTATTGACAGCAGCTTACACACTTAACCGTGTGCCATCCAAAAAGGTCGAGAAGACACCATATGAGATATGGAGTGGTAAGAAACCACATATGTCTTACATAAAGATTTGGGGTTGCGAGGTTTATGTGAAACGACAAATTTCAACTAAGCTTGAGCCCAAATCTGACAAATGCTTATTTGTGGGGTATCCTAAAGAAACAAGAGGGTATTACTTCTACAATCCTTCTGAGGGCAAAGTGTTTGTCGCTCGAACTGGAGTTTTCCTAGAAAAGGATTTTATTTCCAAAGGAACCAGTGGGAGGAAAGTAGAGCTTGAAGAAATTCAAGAATCACAAAGCATAGATACACCTATGGAGGAATTAGAGCAGGAAACACAAGAAGTTGTGGAAGAGCAACTTGCTCAAGTAGAACAAAACCAACGTAGGTCAAGCAGGATATGTCAACTACCAGAGAGATATGGATATCTCATAACTGATCAAGGTGATGTATTACTCATGGATCAAGATGAGCCTGTGACCTACCAAGAGGCCATAACTGGTCCCGAGTCTGAGAAGTGGCTAGAAGCCATGAAATCTGAAATGGATTCCATGTACACAAACCAAGTTTGGACCTTGGTAGAGCCTCCTGTAGGAGTTAACCCTATAGGATGCAAGTGGGTCTTCAAAAAGAAGACTGGCATGGATGGTAAGGTACATACCTATAAGGCAAGACTGGTTGCAAAAGGATATAAACAAATTCATGGGATTGACTATGATGAAACCTTGTCACCAGTTGCAATGCTTAAATCTGTTCGGATTTTACTTGCTATCGCTGCATATCATGATTATGAAATATGGCAGATGGATGTCAAAACTGCTTTCCTTAATGGAAATATTCTTGAGGATGTGTACATGACACAGCCTGAAGGATTTGACATACCAGAGGAAGCCCAAAAGATATGTAAGTTACAAAGATCAATCTATGGATTGAAGCAAGCTTCCAGAAGCTGGAATCTTTGTTTTGATGAAACAGTAAAACAATATGGATTCATCAAGAACGAAGATGAGCCTTGTGTCTACAAGAAGGTTAGTGGGAGCATGATCGTTTTCCTGGTATTATATGTAGATGACATATTACTCATTGGAAACGATATCCCTACCCTACAACAAGTAAAGTCTTGGTTGGGGAAATGCTTTTCTATGAAGGACCTAGGTGAAGCAGCCTATATATTAGGAATCAAAATCTATAGAGATAGATCACAAAAACTGCTTGGCCTAAGTCAGAGTACATACATAGACAAAGTGTTGAGACGCTTTAATATGCATGATTCCAAGAAAGGATTCATACCTATGCAACATGGCCTGTGTCTATCAAAAACACAATCCCCTTTAACTAAGGAAGAAAGGGATCGCATGAATAAGATTCCATATGCATCTGCAATAGGATCTATCATGTATGCCATGTTATGTACTCGACCAGATGTCTCGTATGCTTTAAGTGCAACGAGTAGGTACCAATCTGATCCTGGTGATGCTCACTGGGTGGCTGTCAAGAATATCCTTAAGTATTTGAGAAGGACTAAGGACTCATTCTTGATATATGGAGGTCAGGAAGAGTTGGTTGTAATTGGATACACCGATGCTAGCTTCCAGACAGATAAGGATGACTTTAGATCGCAATCTGGTTATGTGTTTTGCTTAAACGGTGGCGCTGTGAGTTGGAAAAGTTCAAAGCAAGATACAGTTGCTGATTCTACAACCGAGGCCGAGTATATTGCTACCTCAAGTGCAGCAAAGGAAGCTGTTTGGATCAAAAAGTTCATTAGTGAACTTGGCATAGTTCCTAGCATTGTGGATCCCATTGGTCTCTACTGTGATAACAATGATGTTATCGCACAAGCCAAAGAGCCTAGATCTCACCAACGATCCAAACACATACTTAGGCGTTATCATCTCATTCGAGAGATAATAGATAGAGGAGATGTGAAAATATGCAGAGTACCTACACTTGACAATATTGCTGACCCACTGACAAAGCCTCTTGCACAGCAGAAGCATGATGGCCATACTAGATCTATGGGTATTAAGGGTATGCCTGAATGGCTCTAGTGCTAGTGGGAGATTGTTGGTGTAAGCCCTAGAGGCCAATACTTTTGGTACTTGTATCGAATTATTCATTAATAATAAAAGGCTTTTTCTTTATTACGTTTGTTTAGTAAAGTCCCTGGAATAGATAGTCCGTTTAATGTATTAAGTGTGACTTAATCATGAGAACACATTAAACATAAGGACACTATTCTTAAAGTATCCGTAGTCGAGCTTTAGTGTGAAGTGGGATAACATTAAAACATTAAGACTATTATGTTTGTAGACTGATGATCACATCTCATGGATCATGGATAAAGAGTTATCAAGTCTTAAACATAGGTATGAATATTAAGAGTAATATTTATACCGGATTGACCCGCTATGAGAATACTATATAGAAAGTTATGCAAAGTGTCATAAGTTATTCTCATGGTGATAATGGTGTATACCACTCTTCGACCTGAAACCACTATGGACCCTAGATGTAGAGTCGAGTGCTTTATTGCTGATCAAACGTTTTCCGTAACTGGATAACCATAAAGACAGTTGATGGGTACTCCATGAAGCATGCTGAGGGACATGAGTGACCTAGATGGAATTTGCCCATCCTGCATAAAAGGATAAATGTCTATGGGCCCAATATTGAACTGGACAAGGATGACACGGTCTATGCCTTGTGTTCAATATAGATATAAGGGCAAAAGGGTAATTATACACATAAGTATTATCACAGAAGGAATTGTCAGATCACTTGACATTTTCGTGTCTTGGATAGCAGTGATGTGTTGCTAGATACCGCTCACTGTTTATTATGTTAAATACATGATTTAATATAATTGCCAATGCCGCGAAAACCTACAGGGTTACACACAAAGGACGGATTGATGAGAGATAGAGTAACTAAGGAATATCGTAAGGTACGGTTCCCTTAAGTGAATTATAGAACATCGTAAGGTACGGTGTACTTGAGTAGAATACGAAATATGGTAAGGTACCATGGGCTTAAGTGATTTTGGGCATATTATAAGATATGGGCCAAAATACACTTAAGTGGGCTTTTTAGCTTGAAGCCCACACAAGTGGTTCTATAAATAGAACCCCTGTGCAGAAGCATTAATAGCGATTGCATTATTTTCGTTTTCTCACTCTCTCTCTCTCTCACTCAAAGCCTTCATTTGTACCAACTAGCACTGAGATTGAAGGAATCCGTTCGTGTGGACTGAGTAGAGACGTTGTCATCGTTCAACGTTCATGATCGCTCCGTGGATCTGCATCAAAGGTTTTGATCGTCACAAGAGATTTGCACCAAAGGTTTCGATCGTCACAAGAGGTAAATATTCTATCACTGATCATGACCATTCGTAAGGATCTCTAAAGGAGAAAATTTTAATTTCCGCTGCGTTTTGGACCGCAATTCTCCTTCACTTAACAAGTTGGCTTGAGATCCATCTGCTCAGTGGAGACTCTTTGGGATTTGGAAATGTCACACAAGTATTTGTGGTTAGGCATTACTATCTCTAATTTGGGTCCGAGAAGCTGAGGACCGTAGAACATTTACCCTTCTTGACCTATTTAGGATGTAGTGCGGAGATTGTTCAAGTGTAGACTTAATAATAGTTGTTACACGATACTACACTCAGACAAGTTTCTCTTGAGAATATTATGGGTCGATGAGTCAGTCATCTTAACCTGTAATATCCGATAGATGAAATTAAGACTCTGGGAACTTTTTAGAACATGATCTATAGGTTTTTATCCTTAGTTCACTCCTTTGGGGTGGTTCTTACCCAGACTCCATGCTCGTGACTTACAACAAACCCTTGATTCTTGGTTGATCCAATCAAGTCTTGTCAATATCAATGGAACTTGGATGTTGATAAGGTGTAAACCATAATCCACCAAAATGCATGATTGATCTTGACAATGACTTGATTCATCCCTTGACCTTTGTTTGATTGCCTTGCGTGTGATCCCTTGTTTGTGATTGTTGCATTCATGCATTCATGCGCATCATAACATTCATCACACGAAAATATCAAGGAACTGAGGTATTATTTGCAAATATTTTCAGACCATGGATTATGGACGAAGGAACACTAAGAAGTACAATTTCAGATGTCCCGACTTGAAAGAGTTAAGGAAGCTAGCATCTTTTGTATTATATCCCTTGGACTTCAAACAACGCCATGGGAAGCTTCTGTCTATCTTGTCTGCTGATATGGTTGAAGGACTTTTGAATGTGCTAGTCCAGTTCTGTGATCCTTTATACGGTTGTTTCACTTTCCCAGGTTTTCACATTGTGCCTACATTGGAGGAGTATTCTCATCTCTTGGGGATACCTGTTTCTAGTAGAGTACCTTTTAGTGGATTGGAAGAGATCCCCCAATCTAACCTTATTGCTGAAGCTCTTCATTTGAAGAAGTCTAAGATAGAGGCTCATTGGGCGAAGAAAGGAGGATTGTTTGGGTTGCCATCTGATTTCCTCATCAGGGAAGTGTAGCGGGGTATTCGTTACCTTTAGATTTATTGACCAAATCAAAAGTAAATCATACAATTCGAGTCGCCACCGCACTTCTATTTATCCAAAGGAAAGGTTAGAAAGAGAACAACAACCGAGAAGTTTTATTAAATCAAAAAGTAATAAAAATGTCAGAGATTTGGGTAAGGGGGTTGGTTATGCAATTGGAAGGTTTTAAGCACCAAAAACATCCTTAGTACTCTAAGGGAGCCCTTTTTACAAATGTTGTAAGGTAGGTTGGTATTTGTGAAAAATATTTGTGCAAACATGATTAGGGAAATGAGAAAAGAATATACAAGTTATTTACAATTTTGTGTTTGAATGGATAAACCCATTGCCTACGTACCATCTTAAAAAAGGTAGGATCAAAACCTCGTAGTTCGGGGTAAAAATCTCAAAAGAAGTTGGTGAATTGATTGGTTCAAAAGCCTTAAGGTCTTTTGTTATCAAAGGGAGAAAACTCAACCTAAAACCACAAATCCACCATGTGAGGAGAGCTTCAATATGCTAGTGAGGGGTTAACCCTATAATAAGCATGGAAGACTTATAGTCCATCACTAAGGATACAAGTGAGTATTATATCATCCACTAAGATAACTCAAACCTAATAGCTAATGTTTATGAAAAGCTTTGGTAAGAAGTGGCCATTGGAACCACAAAAACAATTGAGTGAGTTGTATTTACAAATGAAAAGTCTTCACAAAATATGGTCAAAGTTGACTTAGGATTCAATTCAAAATAAGTGTTATGAAAAGAGTTTGAATAAAATCAAAAGCATAGTGCTTAGGTTTTTAATCTTGTAAAGCAATGTTAATGTTTGCACAAAAGTTTGGCTTGGGTTAGAGTGGAGGGAAGAAGAGAATGGCTAGGTCCTAATCATGCAAAAATGAAGGAAGAGAAATAAAACCACATGGAGTTCCCTTCTTGAGATCATAAAGATGATCCAAGTTGCTCCCTTTCCTTTGGAATTGGAAAGCAATAAGCAAATAACTCAAGCAACCAAGCAAATATCAATTAAGCTCCTAGGAATCTTCCAATTGGCTTTTGTATCTCTCACTTTGGATGCTCATGACAATGGTTCTTCTACTTGGCTCAAGTTTAGGATCCCTAGCACACAAGAGCACACAAAACAAAAGGTTCCACAATAAAATAGAAAGAATGAACAAGAGTGAGTTTAGAATTAGGATCCTTTCAAATGTTTTCTTCAAGATTAAGCATTCTAAAGGCATGAGGCCTAGTTGCTCTTTGACAATTTTCTTCTTTGTTTAGCATTCTAAAGGCATGAGGCCTAGTTGCTCTTTGACTCCATTTTTTGCATAGGTAAGGTCCTAAAGTCTAAGTCCTTTTCTCCATTTGCATTGGGTTCACACAAACAAAACAAGCACAATAGTATATACACAATTATGTGCTCAAGTGAGCAAAAGGCAAATTGCATTAACATAAACATGAGCTCAAGTGAGCAAAGGGCAAAAGCAAATGAATTAATGTGCAAGAAATAAAATTGCATAAAAGTAGATTGCAAGAATTAAATGCTTGAATTAAAAGTTAGTAGTTAGTAGTTAATGTTAGTGTGCCATAAGGCAATTTAGCGCTATGTTAAGCAATCGTAAGTGGAATAATGTAGTAGTCACACCTATCTGAGTCCGGTCAATAAAACTATAGGAAACAAACACAAGTTAGAGACCATGACTAGTAAGCCAAGCTCCTACAACTTACCATGCCAAAAAAAAAGAAGAATGATCTTGTATGGATTTAGGTTTTTTGCTTGACCAAGAAGCAACCTATCTCTAATTCAAAGCCATTCACTTGATCATTGATCAAGGTGAATTAGATTTGAATCAAAAAAGGTTAAGACCCTTCATATGTCAAGGCTGACCACCAATCATTAACTCATTGATCAAAAAGAAAAAAGAAGAAGAAGAACAAGAAATTGAAATGTACATAATTGAAAGTCAAATGACATAAGAAAAATTCATTGACCAAATGTAAATGGAATCAACATTAATCAATGGTAAACAGAAGCAAGATGAAGCTTAGAAGTCAAGAAACAAATAAAATATTTTTGGTATTTTTGAAAATTAAAATAATACTTGAATTAAAATAAACAAATAAAGGTCAAACTTCAAATCTATTTCAAATCAACTTGGAAAAGTCCAAATGGATCATCCTAAGTTCAAGAAGGTCAAACAAAGTTTGACAATTTTTTTCACCATTTTTAGAAACCAAAAACTAATTTTAAACAATTAAAAATGAATAAAAAATAACAAAATTGAACTAAAATCTCAAATAAATCTCAAATCAATTAAGAAATTGATGAGAATATTTTTCATAGATTCATCATCATTCAAATATGTTAAGAAAATATTTTTGGCATTTTTGAATATTGGAAACTATTTTAAATGAATTAAAAATAACCAGAAAAGAGAAAATTCACAAAAAATATTAAATGGACAAATAAAAAATATTAAAAATCTTTTTCAGAAACTAGAATTAAAAAGGGAAGTAGTGCAATTAGTCCCATATTTTTTGGATTTAAAATGAAGAAGATATGAGTTTTTGAAATAAAATGAAATAAAAGAAAATAAAATAGAAAATCAGAAATTAAGAAAAATCCTGGCGCGTTGGATCACATTCATTAAATGATGTGGCACATCAGATTGTGGATAAGCGCGCACGCACCAAAGGCCTTGGTTAAAAGAGAAACACAAAGCATTTAATAAAGTCATAACATCCAATGGCTCTGATTAAATCTGGGAATGAGATCAAATGGTCCAGATGCATCCACGCATGGGGGACAGTGGTGTACACCACCGTCTTCTCCGGTGAGCAAGCCAGCTCCGGCCAGAGTTGCAGGTTTTGAAAGCTTCATAAAAATACACGATCCTCATATCATTGAAAAACTAGGGTGATGTACACCACCCCTGTGCCATTGGTTTCCAATCAAGATCACTACATGAAGAGAAATCTGAGATGGAAGTTTATGGTGTTCAATTTGAACTTGATCAACTCATGAAATTAAGTACACAGATCAATTGCCTCTCACACGAGAACTTCAGAGGAACCAACAAAAACAAGAAATGAGCAAGATCCAGGGAGATTCGAATGGAAAAAGTTTGAACAATAACCTTTGAAGTGCAGCTCTACAAGGCATGATCTCTTCCAATTCTTTGTTGCAGTGTGTTCTTGAGATGACAAAGTAGCTAGGCTTAGGAATTGAAGCTCAATAATCAACCAAGGAAGTTGAAAATTGAATTGAAAAATTGAAGAAGAAATGAAAAATTCCATTTAGTGAAAGGTGGGATTTCAATTCTGCAGAGTGTTAGGCGCCTCCAGGTTGGAAATGAATGAAGCAAGGCATCTGTATTTATAGCATGAGATGATGCAAGCCTTGCCAAACTCGTGTGCATGTGGAATGAGGGCCTCCATGCATGGGCCTGTACAGGCGTATGTGAGGCCCAAAATATATTGCAAATGCAAGCTGAAGTGTAATGGATCAGGTTTGGACATGCATTATTGATTACATTGGCTTGTGCACAAAGTTTTCACAAAGTTTCCATAAATGAACATAAATCTTCATCTCTTCGAAAATGCACTTTGCCAAATTTAAACATGGTCATGTGGATAATGGTTAGAAAGGTCTTGACATAAGGAACAATCGTTATGTTTAAAAAAATTCCATTTGGGATTGGGAAATTTATGAAAACAGGCCATGAAGTTCAATGTGCAAAACTTGTATATGAGAATTTTGCCAAAATGGACCAACTTCAAGCCCTTCTGTTTCAGTGATGCAAGCCTAAGATTACAAAACCTTTAACATCAAAGTTGTATATCTTTTCAAGACAATCAATTTGGACTTAAATTCTGCATCATTTGGATTTTATTTGAGAAAGTTATGGGCACTTGAAGTTGGACTTTTTCACATTTCAATGGCTTTGGTCCAAAGTGACCTATAATGTTTTGTATTATCACATGTGTTTCTTTTAGGATTATGAAATTTTGTTCAACACAACAAATGAAGTCTACATATTAAACTTTCCAATAAATTTTATCCCACCTTAATATCATGAAAAATGAATGAGTTAGGCCCTTGGGAAGTTGACCCAAAATTAGGGTTTCAGCCAAAATGACCTATAATGTTTTGAAATGAATGTTGACCTTAAAAGTTTCAAATAAATTTTAGATGAACATGAAACTTGTTCATATGGTTCTTAAGAACATTGTTTCTCTTGGGGTCATCTTCATTTGACAAACACATCAAAAGTTAGGTCTCAGGGGATTTCAAAATAGTTAGATGAATTGACTAATCAACTTCTCAAGTCCAAACTTCAAATCTTAATGAATTGATGATTGAGGACACTCACATAAGCTCAAATGTGCATGAAATGATGAATGAAAGAACTTCCCTTGATTGTATTTGATCATGGGTTGAGGTTGCTTCATGAGCAAGGCACAATTGATGCATAGTTGAATTAGGGTTTCCTTGGGAAACAATCCTCAAGCCCTTTGGTTTATCTTGATCAAATTGACAAATTGAGATACTTGGGAGTCATATATGATGATTGATAGCTTTTGGGAACCATTTCCATGCTTGCTTTCACTTCATCTGGCCACATCAACGGGTATAGGGGCCTCCTAGGAGCCTTGGATCTCATGATTGCTCAAGCTAGAAATCAAACAAAGTTAGTGACATATTTTTGTGCTTTTGGTTAGTAAACAAAATAGGAAAAGCAATAATATACAATTCAAGCATTCTTGGTGGTCTCAAACCAACTCACACAAGTCCCAACCCAAAGGTTAAGGAGCCAAGAGGCTATGATCCTTGAGGTAATGCAATGAGCCATGATATGATGCCATGAGGGATCTTAAGGTCAAAATTGGGGTCTTACAGATGCCCCTATTTAAGGTCATTCTAGCCGGAGAAGTGAAGGTTTAAATATTCGTCTCGACGAGGTATAATGGGCTTAAATAATAACAAAGTGACGAATTTTGGTCCCTAAGAGACCTCATGATGCAAATTTATGTATGCAAAAGTAAAATACTCTGTGGGGATATGCATCCACAAAGGAAAAAGAGATCAGGAGAAACTGAAAATCCATATGAGTAATACACTCATAAATGGGACATAGACTCTGGGGACTTTACTGGGGAGTAAATGGGATAAAACGCGTGAGCAGGTCACGACTTGAAACTTGCTGAGAGACACAAGAAGGATTCCATGAAAATAAATCAATGGAAAGACTCGAGCTGACGCAAAGATGCATGTATTGGGGAATATGCCAATACAGCAAAACTATCCACAAAGGATACCTCGGATAAAAATTCGGACACAGATGGGGAAAACCCACTAAGGGACTCAGACAGGGAGATCCATAAAGGACTCAGCTGAGGAAGAGGCAAATGAGGTATTACCGGTTACTGGGTAATAAGCTCAAAGAGACATGTGATCTAGACACTGGTATAAGGGTGAAAGAATAACATGCTCAGGGAGAAAGAATATCTAAGACCGATATAAGGGTGAGAGATATCAATCGTCCAAACATCTGAGGAAGACCTAAAAGGTAAATTTCAACTCAGGAAAATCTGACTCCACAAGGGACAAAAAAGTCATAATAGGGAGCAGAAGGAAAGAACACCAGGGATACCGGTTACTGGGCATATAATAGGTGACCAACCAGGCGTGAATTGGGGAATATTTCCAAAACACCCATCATCTGAAAGGGAGGGCTGAAAAAGCAGACTCAATTACAGGATGGACATTCGATTCCATAAGGAAATACGAATCTTACTCAACTGGGCAAGAAAAAGACTTCGACTGAAGAGCGCATGAGATATATTATCTATTACCGTTAGAATATAGATAACATACTCGCATGGGAGATTATCCACAACCGGTTACTGGTTTAATAAAGGATAAATCGACCGAAGAGAGGACATCGGGATACCGACTAATGGGTATAAAACTGATGACCAATCAAAGGGGAGAAACGATCATTACCAAACAAGGGTAAATGAAAGATGACTCGCTGAGGATAAATTGCCTAATCAGAGCAATTATCTGAGAGATATATCACCGGTTACTGGGAGATATACTAAAATGTGAAGGAATATCAATACCGAATATTGGATAAAGATAACCAACCAAGAGGGGATTACATCTACCAGTTACTGGGTAGAAAACCACTGAAGTGAGTAACCGTCATCGGTTAGGATGAACAAAATCAAGGGTTAACTCTGCAAGGGGGATAAAATGGGGTTTACAACTGCCAGTTACTGGGTAGTAAACCACAGAAATAGGACTTACAACTACCGGTTACTGGGTAGAAGGCCACAAAACTCTGCCGGGGAAAAGATGGACAATTACTGGTTACTGAGCAATCATTCATTTGAACTACGGGGAAGTGCAGGGGAAATAACAAGAGGAGTCAATCTAGGGACAAACTAGAGAGACACAATGATCAAGACTCAACCCAATGAGGATATAACTCAGGGCGGTAATTCCATCCCAATACATATTTTGGGAGGAAACTGAAATAATAATCATCCAAGAGGACATAACTCAGTGGGGATGTGGAAGAAAGGATAGACACTTTCTGCCTATGGGGCTGACTCTATATGGAGAGATCAAACACAAACATCTGCTTGGAGGAAATATATATCACTGAATAGCAGGAGATAACAAACAAAGATATATGGCAAAGAATGCAACATGAATATCCGAATGTTATAATTATGCATGTATATGTGTGGTTCATGTATGATTAATGCTGACAAACAAACATATCTAACACAAACAAGTCCAATAATCAATGGTCAGGACATCCGGTACTACGTCTCAAAAGAGAAAGCCAGGCCCACTGGAGAACATCCAATCTGATGGGGGAAACGAATACCAGGAAACACCGATCTCTGCAGGAGATAAAGGCCAATACTGAGGATCAAACAGAGTCACTGCTGGGAACAAAGACCACTGTTAGGGGAATAGGTAGGATCACTAGGGATCAGAGACTGCTGTTGGGAATAAGCAAGGAATCACAATCACCAAAGTTGGGGATCTTCCAATAGTACGCAGAGATATGGATAAGACCAGACAGAGAAGAAATCTACTAGGGATCCTATCAGGGGATGATGTGGAGTTCTGTGGGGAACAACCACCAAACAGAAGCACATCAAACAACATTCACTTCTAAACACGGAAGGAAAATATCTCTGCTATGGAGAAGGAGAACCAGTCACTCTGCTGGGGAAGGAATCAACACATCTTCCTCAGACGTTCCAACGTCAAACCGAAATCAGGCAGAGCCTTAGCTAGGGAAGCTAAACACGGATAAGATCCGCCGTAGAAGCAACTCTACTGGGGAAATTATCAAGGAGAGATATGAAACTCTGTGGGGAGTAACCACCAAACAAAAGTTCCAATAACCATCACATTTCCTCCAACTGCTGGAGGAACAAATCTCTGCCGAGGAAAAGGGAAACACCATTCCGCTAGGGATAGGAAAATAAACATTTTCAACACCCGCTCTGCTAAGGGGAGAACTATCCAAGAAAGAGGAAGCAACACCAAATCAGATTCCGATCAAGCAAATCCATTGGGGAACAGTTGCTGAGGACTGAACCAGGAACAACCTGTAGGCTCTCGGCTGAAGATAACCTGTTAATGATCAAACCGGGGAAATCTAATGTGAACAACCCTGCTGAGGATGAATCAAGAGGCAAGCCTGCCGGAGATTAGTGTAGGAGAATCTACAAGGAATAAGCTACAAACCATCTTGCTCGAAAATTCCTCTCATGCTGGAATTTCCTGCTCACTCTGTGGGAGATTTCCAATCCGAATGAGGGGAAAATCAACTTCCTTGAAGAAGATATCATATCAATTTATCAATATATAAGGGATTTTGGGTCAATGCACACAAGGGATGACAACCCTATAATTGATAACACAAATGCTAGATCCAGCCTCACTAGGAAGCTAGAAGGTTAGGACCAAACTCCAGACTCTCAGGGGATCTGGGTGGTGTATCACTTTCTCTTGCGCTCACTGAGGAGACAACCCCAAAAGATGATGAAGAGGATAACACATATGCTAGGAATATGAAAAAAATGCCTTACCCTTTTGGAGATCATACTATCCTTGGGAGAGCACTGAAGATGTCCCAATTTATCCTTTTCAGTCTTTTATGAATGTTCACTTTGTTTAAAAACAGTTTACAAAAACTTTTATTTATTTAAAACAATGATATTTATCAATTAAAACATGCAAACATTTGTTGAACAGAAATAAATAAGAGTGCAAAGAATTGTATAAAGGCTCAAATTTATTTGATGGAATGGTAGTCTGCAAATGGCAAGACTCCATGGATCTTTACAAATTTGAAATTGGTGATATATATTGGAAAAAGGCTACATTGAAAATAATGACCATTTCTCCACCAACTATGAATCCAATGTATTTGAAGCTTCAGTTGACGATGACTGAGCGGAATTCTTTGACAGAAGACGGGCTGTAGAACAAAGTCTTGTCAGGATGCAGTTACTTGCCAAATCCCTAATTTTTGCCTAGATTGCCCCAGGGTGAGGTACTCAATCTAGCGGGATATATATGTATATATATATATATATTATATATATATATATATATATTATTTATATATATATATATTATATATATATTATATATATATATATATATATTATATATATATTATATATATTTTATGTCTCTAACTTTTGCCTGGATCGCCCTTTCAGGTTTTCAATCCACCGAGACGCTCATTTTTGCATAAGTCGCCCTTTCGAGTTTTCAACTTAGCGAGCTATTATGTTTTTATTTTAGGCGAAGTATTTCTTAACTGCTTCCGAATTCAAGGACGAGTGAAATCCTCCCCATCCATAGTTGTAAGTATCAAAGCATCGCCTGAAAAGGCTCTCTTAATAACATATGGACCTTCATAGTTTGGAGTCAACTTGCCCCTGGAATCGGGCGCAAAAGACAATACTTTCTTGAGCACAAGGTCACCTTCTCGGAACGCACGAGGCTTGACCTTATTATCAATGGCTTTCTTCATCCTTTGCTGATATAATTGACCATGACACATGCCAGTCAATTTCTTCTCTTCAATTAAATTCAGCTGGTCATAACGACTTCGAACCCATTCAGCCTCAGTCAACTTGGCTTCCATCAAGACTTTCATTGATGGGATCTCAACCTCCACGGGGAGCACGACCTCCATGCCATATACAAGGGAGAAAGGGGTTGCCCCTGTTGAAGTGCAGACATATGTACGATATCCATGCAAAGAAAATGGCAACATCTCATGCCAGTCTTTGTATGTAACAACCATCTTCTGGATAATCTTCTTGATATTCTTGTTAGCAGCTTCAACATCCCCATTCATCTTGGGTCTATAAGGAGAAGAATTATGTTGTGAGATCTTGAACTCGCTACACAGCTCTCTCATCATCTTGTTGTTCAAGTTAGATCCATTATCAGTAATGATCTTATCTGGCACATCATAACGACATATGAGTTGTGTAACACCCCGATAAAAATAAGATAATTATTTAATTTAAGTTAATATTATATTTATTAATTTAATTAAATAATTGGAATTATTGGATTATTATTATTATTATTATTGGAATAATAATTATTGGAAAATATATATAAGTTGGAAATAAGAAAAAGAGTCTATTTGGTAAAGAAAGGGTTTTTACGTGAAAAGCAGAGAAGCGGATGAAAAGTGGAGAAAGGGCAAAGAGGAAGAGCAAGAGAGCAAAGGTTGGAGAAGAGAAGAGTTGGAAGCTTAAAAGATTGCCGGATTAACTCAGGTAAGGGGGGTTTATCGTCGTTTAATGGGTATTATGGGTTAACATGTAATGGGTAGTGATGAACCATTGATTTGACCCTAATTGGGATGTTGAATGCTGAAAAATTGTGATGGATAAGTTGTGTTAAAACTGAAATTGAATCTGTAATTGGATGGGTAGTGATTTTCCGAAAACGTAGCTTTTTACGGAATTGGAATCGGAGGTCCGGAAGTCCTCCAACGGCGGAAAATGCGGAGAATTCTGCATTCTGCTTTGTGTTAGCGCAAGAACAGCTTTCTGTCTTGCGTTAACCGGTTAACCCAGGGTGTTAACCGGTTTACACTGTTGTGAATTATGAAATATTGCTGTTCTGTTTGCGTTAACCGGTTAACCCAGGGCGTTAACCGGTTAACACTGTTAAAATTTGCCAGGAAGCGTGTTCTGTCCTGCGTTAACCGGTTAACCCAGGGCGTTAACCGGTTAACACTGTTGGAAAGGTGGAAAAATTAATATTTGAATAATGTGTACGTAATTGGTGGTTGGCCTATATTGGCGTATGATGTAATAGGGATTAATTCCCGCTGTTTTGAGCAGTATAGGTATTAGTAGAGTGTGCTAATACTGTGATTAATTATTTGACATGATATGATGTTTTGATACATGTGTTGATGATGTATGATGGTATGCATAATGCTGTGAATGTATATGTTATGTATGCAATTGTGAATGGACTGTTTGTGGCTTAGAGTGTGAGCATATGTCCATTGTGGATTATTGTTGATGATTTTGCATTGCTAGGTGATTTAGCGTGGATATTGTGGCCTTTATGGTGGTAGCTAATTCCCATGGTGAGGAATTAGTGAGTTAGTCATTATGGACTGTTGTTGATGTTGCATGCTAGGTGATTAGCGTGCATAACATGGCCCTTGGGGTGGTAGCTAATTCCCATGGTGAGGAATTAGTGAGTGAGTCACTAGGTCTCAAATGAGTGGGACTAGTGGGCTTGGTAGCCGTATCTGGATTTGATCGGTGAGGTTGAACTATATGTTCACGAATAGTCGGTACCGCATGCATGGAGTCTCATTGCATAATTTATGTATGGCGTATAATATGAATGGATGTATTCCAGTATTATACGTGTGTGTGTGTTGTGTGTTGTGTGTTGTGTTGCTGTTGAGAATGATTGAGTTGATATTGCCGTTGCTGAATGTGTAATCTGATTTGGGTGATGAAATGTGTTAAATTACTTAACATTGCATGATATTTTATAATGCTTATTATATCGATTGAGGAACTCACCCTTACAACTATTTTTCAGGTAACGAGCAGTGATTGAGTAGGAGCTAGTACTTGGAGTCTAGTGTAGTTCCTTAGTGGGTCATGCTCTGGTAGATGTAACATCGGGAAGGGATGTTTTAATTGTTTTATTGTTGGTTGTTGAACCAGTTTACATGTAATGTGTTACATGTTTTGAATGATCGATTTGATCTCTATCCGCTGCGTATTGTGCAATGCTTTATGTTTTGAATTAAATAATGAGCATGACTAAATATTATGGTGAATGGTGTGATATAATTGTGTGACACCCTTAATTGCATATTTACTCTGATTGATATATTGTTATTTTAATTAGATATTTGGGGTATTTTAGAAGGGTGTTACATTAGTGGTATCAGAGCATAGTCGGTCGAGTCGAGTCGTAATTATTCTGTTTCCCCTGTACGGGATAGGTGTTGTGTAACCCTATCAGTACTTATTTATTTAGCTTGTTGGGTTTTCAGAATAGAGATGGCTGGAAGAGGTAGAGATGATGCTGCGATTGCTGAGGCTCTGGGTATGCTAGCTGGAGTACTTGGAGGGAATCCGAATGTTGTGGGAATGGGAGCTGCTCGTCAACTGAGTGAGTTCCAGAAGAACAATCCTCCAATGTTCAAGGGAGCATACGATCCAGATGGCGCTCAGAAGTGGTTGAAGGAGATCGAGAGAATCTTCCGAGTGACTGAGTGTGCCGATAACCAGAAGGTCAGGTTCGGTACGCATATGCTGTCAGAGGAAGCAGATGATTGGTGGGTTGCTACCCGCACTGAGTTGGAAACTGCTGGGAATGCTGAGATCACTTGGGCTGTGTTCAGAGAGAGATTCCTGAGGAAGTACTTTCCAGAAGATGTCAGAGGAAAGAAAGAGATAGAGTTCTTAGAATTGAAGCAGGGTAACCGGTCTGTTACTGAGTATGCTGCTAAGTTCACAGAGCTGTCGAAGTATTACACTCCCTATGATGAGGCTGCTGGAGAATTTTCAAAATGTGTGAAGTTTGAGAACGGGTTACGTCCCGAGATCAAGCAGGCTATTGGGTATCAGCGGATTAGAGTGTTTTCTGATTTGGTTGACTGTTGCCGAATTTTTGAACAGGATACCAAGGCCAGGGCGGAGAGCTATCAGCAGAGGGTTGATAGGAGAGGCAAGAATCAGAATGATCGTGGAAAACCGTATGCAGCTGGCAAAGGTTTCCAGAGGCAGAGTGGAATGAAGAGGCCTAGTGGGGGAGACTCCAGTGCTCCTGCTAAGTGTTTCAGATGTGGTCAGGCTGGACATCGTATCCATGAGTGTACCAGTAATGAGAAGAAGTGTTTTAAGTGTGGAAAAGGTGGTCACTTGGATGCAGAGTGCCGGTTGAAGACTGTGACTTGTTTTAACTGTGGAGAGGTGGGTCATATCAGTCCACAGTGTCCTAAGCCGAAGAAAGAGAATCAGTCGGGAGGCAAGGTCTTTGCTTTATCAGGTTCTGAGACTTTTGCAGATGATCGTTTGATCCGAGGTACGTGTTATATTAATGGCTTTCCTCTTGTAGCTATTATTGACACAGGTGCTACTCATTCCTTTATATCTTTGGTTTGTGCTGTGAAACTTAAGCTGGAGATATCTGAAATGTATGGAAGTATGGTGATTGATACTCCTGCGAAGGGTTCAGTGACTACTACTTCAGTTTGTTTAAGTTGTCCTTTGAGTATTTTTGGTAGAGACTTTGGGATGGACCTTGTGTGTCTTCCACTAGCGCAGATTGATGTTATCTTGGGTATGAACTGGTTGGTGTTTAACCGAGTTTATATCAACTGTTTTGATAAGACTGTGATCTTTCCTAAGATTGAGGAAGGAAAGAGTTTGTTTCTATCAGCAAGGCAGGTGAATGAGGCAGTAACAGATGGGGCAGAGTTGTTTATGCTGTTAGCGACTTTGGAGGCTAAAGATAAACTGGTGATTTGCGATCTAGCCGTGGTGTGTGATTTTCCTGATGTGTTTCCTGAAGAAGTGAATGAATTACCGCCAGAGCGTGAAGTTGAGTTCTCGATTGATTTGGTACCTGGTACTAGACCGATATCGATGGCTCCGTACCGTATGTCTGCTGTTGAGTTAACTGAATTGAAGAGTCAGCTGGAAGATCTGTTGGATAAGAAATTTATTCGTCCGAGTGTGTCACCGTGGGGTGCACCAGTGTTATTGGTTAAGAAGAAAGAAGGTACTATGAGGTTGTGTGTGGACTACAGGCAATTGAATAAAGTGACGATCAAGAATCGGTATCCTTTGCCGAGGATTGATGATTTGATGGATCAGTTGGTTGGTGCGAGTGTGTTCAGCAAAATAGATTTGAGATCGGGATATCATCAGATACGTGTGAAAACTGAGGATATTCAGAAGACTGCTTTCAGAACAAGGTATGGACATTATGAGTACTCTGTAATGCCTTTTGGTGTGACTAATGCGCCTGGAGTATTTATGGAGTATATGAATAGGATTTTCCATCCGTACCTAGACAAGTTTGTTGTGGTGTTTATTGATGATATTTTGGTGTATTCGAAATCTGAAGAAGAGCATGCTGAGCATTTGAGAGTGGTTTTAGGAGTTCTCCGAGAAAAGAAGTTATTTGCTAAACTGTCAAAGTGTGAATTTTGGTTAAAAGAGGTTAGTTTTCTTGGTCATGTGATTTCAAGAGGTGGTGTTGCTGTTGATCCTTCTAAGATAGAAGCGGTGTCTAAGTGGGAAGCTCCTAAGTCTGTTGCTGAAATTCGAAGTTTCCTTGGTTTGGCTGGTTATTATAGGAAGTTCATTGAGGGATTTTCTAAGTTGGCGTTACCGTTGACGATGTTGACTAGAAAGGGGCAAGCGTTTGTTTGGGACTCAAAATGTGAAGAAGGTTTCCAAGAGTTAAAGAGAAGGTTAACTACTGCTCCTATTCTGATATTACCGAGTTCGTCGGAATCATTTGAGGTTTACTGTGATGCTTCATTGTTGGGTTTGGGTGGTGTGTTGATGCAGAATAAGCAGGTTATAGCTTATGCTTCGAGACAACTGAGGGTTCATGAGAGGAACTCTCCGACACACGATTTAGAGTTGGCAGCCGTGGTATTTGTTCTGAAGTTATGGAGGCATTACTTGTACGGGTCAAGATTTGAGGTTTTCAGTGACCATAAAAGTTTAAAGTATTTGTTTGATCAGAAAGAGCTGAATATGAGACAGAGGAGATGGTTAGAGTTTCTGAAGGATTATGACTTTGGTTTGAATTACCATCCGGGTAAAGCAAACGTAGTGGCTGATGCATTGAGTCGGAAATCATTGCATATGTCTATGTTAATGGTTAGCGAATTGGATTTAATTGAGCAGTTTAGAGACTTGAGTTTGGTGTGTGAGAGTACTCACAATAGTCTTAAATTGGGAATGTTGAAGTTAACGAGTGGTATTCTGGATGAGATTAGAGAGGGTCAGAAATCCGATGTGTTTTTGGTTGATAAGTTGACTCTAGTGAATCAAGGTCAAGGTGGTGAATTCAGAGTTGATGAGAAAGGTGTTTTGAAATTTGGTAATCGGGTGTGTATTCCGGATGTTACCGAACTTAAGAAGAGTATTCTTGAGGAAGGACATCGTAGTGGCCTGAGTATTCATCCTGGAGCTACGAAGATGTATCATGATTTGAAAAAGTTATTTTGGTGGCCGGGAATGAAAAGAGAAATTGCGAGTTTTATTTATTCTTGTTTGACTTGTCAGAAGTCAAAGATTGAGCATCAGAAGCCGTCTGGGCTAATGCAACCGTTGGCTATTCCAGAGTGGAAGTGGGATAGTATCAGTATGGATTTTGTTTCTGGTTTACCGAGGACGATTAAGATTTTTGAAGCTATTTGGGTGATTGTCGACAGGTTGACAAAATCGGCTCATTTTATTCCGATCAGAATGGATTATCCGTTAGAGAGATTAGCTGAGTTGTATATTGAGAAAATTGTAAGTTTGCATGGTATTCCGTCGAGTATTGTTTCGGACAGAGATCCTAGATTTACATCGAAGTTCTGGGAAGGTTTGCAGAGGGCTTTGGGAACTAAGCTGAGATTGAGTTCTGCATATCATCCGCAGACTGATGGTCAGACTGAGAGGACGATTCAGTCACTGGAGGATCTTTTGAAGGCTTGTGTTTTGGAAAAAGGAGGTGCTTGGGATAGTTATTTACCTTTGATTGAGTTTACCTACAACAATAGTTTTCATTCGAGCATTGGTATGGCACCGTTTGAAGCTTTGTATGGTAGGAGATGTCGGACGCCTTTATGTTGGTATGAGTCCGGTGAGAGTGCTGTGGTTGGACCGGAGATTGTTCAACAAACTACTGAAAAGATTAAGATGATTCAGGAGAAGATGAGAATTGCTCAGAGTCGTCAGAAGAGTTATCACGACAAGAGGAGGAAGTCACTTGAGTTTCAAGAGGGAGATCATGTGTTTCTTCGCGTTACTCTGATAACTGGTGTTGGTCGAGCTTTGAAGTCGAAGAAGTTGACACCTCGATTTATTGGTCCTTATCAGATTTTGGAGAGGATAGGGGAGGTAGCCTATCGTATCGCTTTACCGCCGTCGCTTGCGAATTTGCATGAGGTTTTTCATGTGTCTCAGTTGAGGAGGTACATTCATGATCCGTCGCATGTAGTCCAAATAGATGATGTACAGGTGAGAGATAACCTGACTGTGGAAATATCACCTATGAGGATCGAGGATCGAGAGTTGAAGCAGTTGCGGGGTAAAGAGATTGCTTTGGTAAAGGTAGCTTGGGGAGGACCAGCAGGTGGCAATGTGACTTGGGAACTTGAGAGTCAGATGAAGGAGTCTTATCCCGAGTTATTCGCTTGAGGTATGTTTTCGAGGACGAAAACTCTTTTAGTGGGGGAGAGTTGTAACACCCCGATAAAAATAAGATAATTATTTAATTTAAGTTAATATTATATTTATTAATTTAATTAAATAATTGGAATTATTGGATTAGGATTATTATTATTATTATTATTGGAATAATAATTATTGGAAAATATATATAAGTTGGAAATAAGAAAAAGAGTCTATTTGGTAAAGAAAGGGTTTTTTACGTGAAAAGCAGAGAAGCGGCTGAAAAGTGGAGAAAGGGCAAAGAGGAAGAGCAAGAGAGCAAAGGTTGGAGAAGAGAAGAGTTGGAAGCTTAAAAGATTGCCGGATTAACTCAGGTAAGGGGGGTTTATCGTCGTTTAATGGGTATTATGGGTTAACATGTAATGGGTAGTGATGAACCATTGATTTGACCCTAATTGGGATGTTGAATGCTGAAAAATTGTGATGGATAAGTTGTGTTAAAACTGAAATTGAATCTGTAATTGGATGGGTAGTGATTTTCCGAAAACGTAGCTTTTTACGGAATTGGAATCGGAGGTCCGGAAGTCCTCCAACGGCGGAAAATGCGGAGAATTCTGCATTCTGCTTTGTGTTAGCGCAAGAACAGCTTTCTGTCTTGCGTTAACTGGTTAACCCAGGGTCTTAACCGGTTAACACTGTTGTGAATTATGAAATATTGCTGTTCTGTTTGCGTTAACCGGTTAACCCAGGGCGTTAACCGGTTAACACTGTTAAAATTTGCCAGGAAGCGTGTTCTGTCCTGCGTTAACCGGTTAACCCAGGGCGTTAACCGGTTAACACTGTTGGAAAGGTGGAAAAATTAATATTTGAATAATGTGTACGTAATTGGTGGTTGGCCTATATTGGCGTATGATGTAATAGGGATTAATTCCCGTTGTTTTGAGCAGTATAGGTATTAGTAGAGTGTGCTAATACTGTGATTAATTATTTGACATGATATGATGTTTTGATACATGTGTTGATGATGTATGATGGTATGCATAATGCTGTGAATGTATATGTTATGTATGCAATTGTGAATGGACTGTTTATGGCTTAGAGTGTGAGCATATGTCCATTGTGGATTATTGTTGATGATTTTGCATTGCTAGGTGATTTAGCGTGCATATTGTGGCCTTTATGGTGGTAGCTAATTCCCATGGTGAGGAATTAGTGAGTTAGTCATTATGGACTGTTGTTGATGTTGCATGCTAGGTGATTAGCGTGCATAGCATGGCCCTTGGGGTGGTAGCTAATTCCCATGGTGAGGAATTAGTGAGTGAGTCACTAGGTCTCAAATGAGTGGGACTAGTGGGCTTGGTAGCCGTATCTGGATTTGATCGGTGAGGTTGAACTATATGTTCACGAATAGTCGGTACCGCATGCATGGAGTCTCATTGCATAATTTATGTATGGCGTATAATATGAATGGATGTATTCCAGTATTATACGTGTGTGTGTGTTATGTGTTGTGTTGATGTTGAGAATGATTGAGTTGATATTGCCGTTGCTGAATGTGTAATCTGATTTGGGTGATGAAATGTGTTAAATTACTTAACATTGCATGATATTTTTAATGCTTATTATATCGATTGAGGAACTCACCCTTACAACTATTTTTCAGGTAACGAGCAGTGATTGAGTAGGAGCTAGTACTTGGAGTCTAGTGTAGTTCCTTAGTGGGTCATGCTCTGGTAGATGTAACATCGGGAAGGGATGTTTTAATTGTTTTATTGTTGGTTGTTGAACCAGTTTACATGTAATGTGTTACATGTTTTGAATGATCGATTTGATCTCTATCCGCTGCGTATTGTGCAATGCTTTATGTTTTGAATTAAATAATGAGCATGACTAAATATTATGGTGAATGGTGTGATATAATTGTGTGACACCCTTAATTGCATATTTACTCTGATTGATATATTGTTATTTTAATTATATATTTGGGGTATTTTAGAAGGGTGTTACAAGTTGATTCTTGATAAACTTCACAATCACTTGCCTGGTCATGTTTGCATACGATGCAACTTCAACCCACTTGGTGAAGTAATCCATAGCTACGAGAATAAACCTGTGACCGTTGGACGCCTTTGGCTCTATCATGCCAATCATGACAATTCCCCACATGGAGAAAGTGAAGGAGAATTGTCATCCAAGGCGCAACGGAATTTAAAAATTTCTCCATTTAGTGATCCTTACGAATGGGCATGATCAGTGATAGAATCGCTACCTCTTATGGCGATTCAAACCTTTGGTGCAGATCTCTTGTAACGATCAAAACCTTGGATATAAATCCACGGAGCGATCACGAACGTTGAACAATGACAACGTCTCTACTCAGTCCACACGAACGGGTTCCTTCAATCTCAGTGCTAGCTGGTACGAATGAAGGCTTTGAGTGAGAGAGAAAGGGAAACTAAATTCCAAGTCTTCACTTGAGTTTGAGTCTTAGTGACAATGCTTCTACCCAAGGGTTCTATTTATAGAACCACATGTGTGGGCTTCAAGCTAAAAAGCCCACTTAAGTGTATTTTGGCCCATATCTCATAATATGCCAAAATCACTTAACTATTTGGTACCTTACCATATTCCATATTCTACTTAAGTACACCGTATCTTACGATGTTCCTTAGTTACTCTATCTCTCATCAATCCGTCCTTTGTGTGTGACCCTATAGGTTTTCGCAGCGTTGGCAGTTATATTAAATCACGTATTTAACATAATAAACAGTGAACGGTATCTAGCAACACATCACTGCTACCCAAGCCACGAAAATGTCATGTGATCTGACAAGTCCTTCTGTGATAATAATTATGTGTATAATTACCCCTTTTCCCTTATGTCTATATTGAACACAAGGTATAGACCGTGTCATCCTTGTCCAGTTCAATATTGGGCCCATAGACATTTATCCTGTTACGCAGGATGGGTAAATTCCATCTAGGTCACTCATGTCCCTCAGCATGCTTTGTGGAGTACCTATTAACTGTCTTTATGGTTATCCAGTTACGGACAATGTTGGATCAGCAATAAAGCACTCGACTCTACATCTAGGATCCATAGCGGTTTCAGGTCGAAGAGTGGTATACACCATTATCACCATGAGAATAACTTATGACACTTTGCATAACTTTCTATATAGTATTCTCATAGCGGGTCAATCCGGTATAAATATTACTCTTAATATTCATACCTATGTTTAAGACTTGATAACTCTTTATCCATGATCCATGAGATGTGATCATCAGTCTACAAACATAATAGTCTTAGTGCTTTAATGTTATCCCACTTCACAATAAACTCGACTACGGATACTTTAAGAATAATGTCCTTATGTTTAATGTGATCTCATGATTAAGTCATACTTGATACATTAAACGGACTAGCTATTCTAGGGACTTTATTAATCAAACATAATAAAGAAAAAGCCTTTTATTAATTAATAAATAATTCGATACAAGTACCAAAAGTATTGGCCTCTAGGGCTTACACCAACAGAAAGGCCATGGTGATGAAATCACATTCAGAAGTGTCGGGGGAATATGAATCTTATCCGCATAAATCTGACACTTATGGCATTTCTTCACATATTTGCAGCAGTCAGACTCCATTGTCAGCCAATAGTAGCCTGCTCTCAACATCTTCTTAGCCATGACATGTCCATTGGAATGAGTACCAAATGAACCCTCACGGACTTCAGTCATCAACAAGTCTGCTTCGTGTCTATCCACGCATCTGAGCAGAACCATGTCAAAATTCCTCTTATAAAGCACATCGCCATTGAGGTAGAAACTGCCGGATAATCTCCTCAAAGTCTTCTTATCTTTAACAGATGCCCCAGGAGGGTAAATCTGACTCTGAAGAAAACACTTGATATCATAATACCATGGCTTATCATATTTCACTTCTTCTACTGCAAATACATGAGCTGGTCTATCCAAGCGCATCACAGTAACATTGGGGACTTCATTCCAGAATTTCACCACAATCATCGAAGCAAGTGTAGCAAGCGCATCTGCCATCCGATTCTCATCTCGAGGAATATGATGGAAGTTAACCTCAGTAAAGAAAGTTGAAATTCTCCTCGCATAATCTCTATATGGGATGAGGCCAGGCTGATTCGTCTCCCATTCACCCTTAATCTGATTGACAACAAGGGCCGAATCACCATAAACATCGAGATGTTTGATTCTAAGATCAATACACTCTTCTAAACCCATAATACAAGCCTCATATAACGCCATATTATTCGTGCATTTGAAAGTTAGCCTTGCTGTAAAAGGAAAATGTGTGCCCTGAGGAGTAATAATCAGTGAACCAAATACCATTTCCATATTGATTTACAGCGCCATCAAACACCATGCTCCATCGAGAACCAGGCTCTGGCCCTTCATCGAGTGTAGGCTCATCGCAATCTTTCATTTTCAAATACAGAATCTCCTCATCAGGGAAGTCGTACTGAACTGACTGGTAATCCTCAATTGGTTGATGTGCCAAGTGGTCAGCCAAGATACTACCCATAATAGCCTTCTGAGCTCGATACTCAATATCATAATCAGATAACAACATCTGCCAACGAGCAATCCTCCTAGTTAAAGCAGACTTCTCAAAGATATACTTGATTGGATCCATTTTGGATATCAACCAAGTCGTATGATTCAACATATACTGGCGTAAGCGCTTAGAAGCCCAAGCCAAAGCACAACATGTTTTCTCAAGCATTGAGTATCGAGACTCACAATCGGTGAACTTCTTACTCAGATAGTAGATGGCATACTCTTTCTTCCCTGATTCATCTTGCTGACCTAGGATACAACCCATAGAGTCTTCAAGAACAGTCAGATACATAATCAAGGGTCTTCCTTCCACTGGTGGAGACAGAATCGGAAGCTCGGACAGATACTCTTTGATACTGTCAAAGGCCTTCTTGCAATCCTCGGCCCAATCATGACACTGATCTTTCCGGAGGGGCTTGAATATCGGCGCACATGTGGCAGTCATGTGGGATATAAATCTGGATATATATAATTTAAGCGGCCAAGAAAACCTCGGACTTGCTTCTCAGTTTTGGGCGCAGGCATCTCCTGTATTGCTTTAACCTTGGCAGGATCAACTTCAATACCTCTTTCACTGACAATAAAGCCCAATAACTTGTCAGAATGGACTCCAAATGTACACTTGTTCGGATTCAAGCGGAGTTTGTACTTCCTCAAACGCTGAAAAAGCTTCAACAAGTTTTATACATGTTCAACTTCCATTCTCGACTTTGCAATCATATCATCAACATATACCTCGATCTCCTTGTGCATCATATCATGAAACAAGGTAGTCATAGCTCATTGATACGTGGCTCCGGCGTTCTTCAAACCGAAGGGCATCACTCGATAACAGAATGTTCCCCAAGGTGTGATGAATGTTGTCTTCTCCATATCCTCGGGTGCCATTTTAATCTGATTATATCCGGAAAATCCGTCCATATCTCTCGAATGAGATGATAACGCCTAACTATGTGTTTGGATCGTTGGTGAGATCTAGGCTCCTTAGCTTGTGAGATAGCACCATTGTTATCACAATAGAGACCAATGGGATCCAGAGAGCCAGGAATTATGCCAAGTTCACTAAGGAACTTCTGATCCAAACAACTTCCTTTGCTGCACTTAAGGCAGCAATATACTCGGCCTCGGTTGTAGAATCAGCAACTGTATCTTGCTTTGAACTTTTCTAGCTCACAGCGCCACCATTTAAGCAAAACACATAACCATTGGAATCATTCATATTAAAGCGTCTCAGCACTTTGTCTATGTACTCTGACTTAGGCCAAGCATTTTGTGATCTATCTCTATAGATTCTTATTCCTAATTTATAGGCTGCTTCACCTAGGTCCTTCATAGAAAAGCATTTCCCCAACCAAGACTTTACTTGTTGCAGGGTAGGGATATCGTTTCCAATGAGTAATATGTCATCTACATATAATACCAGGAACACGATCATGCTCCCACTAACCATCTTGTAGACACAAGGCTCATCTTCGTTCTTGATGAATCGATATTGTTTTACTGTTTCATCAAAACGAAGATTCCATGAGTAGGTCACAGGCTCATCTTAATCCATGAGTAATACATCACCTTGATCTGTTGTGAGATATCCATATCTCTCAGGTAGGTGACGTATCCTGCTTGACCTACGTTGGTCTTGTTCTACTTGAGCAGGTTGCTCTTCCATAACTACTTGTGTTTCCTGCTCTAATTCCTCCATAGGTGTATCGATGCTTTGTGATTCTTGAATTTCTTCAAGCTCTACTTTCCTCCCACTGATTCCTTTGGAAATAAAACCCTTTTCTAGGAAAACTCCAGTTCGAGCGACAAACACTTTGCCCTCAGAAGGATCGTAGAAGTAATACCGTCTTGTTTCTTTAGGATACCCCACAAATAAGCATTTGTCAGATTTGGGCTCAAGCTTAGTTGAAATTTGCCGTTTCACATAAACTTCGCAACCCCAAATCTTCATGTAAGACATATGTGGTTTCTTACCACTCCATATCTCATATGGTGTCTTTTCAACCTTTTTGGATGGAACACGGTTAAGTATGTAAGCTGCTGTCAACAGTGCATGTCCCAAAAGGAGTTTGGAAGATCGGCGTGACTCATCATGGATCGGACCATGTCCAACAGGGTTCGATTTCTTCTCTCAGATACACCATTCCATTAGGGTGTTCCAGGAGGAGTAAGTTGGGATAGGATCCCACACTCTTTCAGATGGTCATCAAACTCTAGGCTTAAATACTCACCACCTCGATCTGATCGAAGAGTTTTGATATTCTTACCTAGTTGGTTTTGTACTTCATTCTTGAATTCCTTGAACTTTTCAAAGGACTCTGATTTGTGTTTCATTAAATACACATAACCATATCTACTGAAATCATCAGTGAATGTGATGAAGTACTGAAAACCTCCTCTGGCTGGTATGTTCAGTGGTCCACATACATCAGTATGTATGAGGGCCAAAAGATCATTAGCTCTTTCACCTTTTCCTGTGAATGGAGACTTTGTCATCTTTTCAATTAAAGAAGATTTGCATGTCTCATATGATTCATAATCAAAAGAGTCCAACAGTCCATCTTTATGGAGTTTGGAAATGCGTTTCTCATTTATGTGGCCTAATCAACAATGCCAAAGGTAAGTTGGATTTAACTCATTAGGTTTCATCCTTTTAGTATTAATGTTATAAATAGGCATTTCAAGATCAAGGACATATAGTCCATTGTTCATTTGTGCAGTAGCATAGAATATATCATTCAAATAAATTGAACAACAATTGTTCTTTATTATAAATGAAAAACCAAACTTGTCCAAACAAGAAACAGAAATAATATTCCTGCTAATTGCAGGTACATAATAACAGTTCTCTAACTGAATTATTAAACCACTAGGTAAAGTCAATACATAAGTTCCTACGGCTAAAGCAGCAACCCTTTCTCCATAGCCAACTCGTAGGTCGACTTCACCTTTTGCCAAATCTCTACTCCTTTTTCGCCCCTGCACATTTGTACAAATGTGAGAACCGCATCCAGTATCTAATACCCATGATGCAAAAGTAGATAAATTAATAATAACAAAAATACCTGAAGTTGAAGTCTCTACTCCATTCTTCTTATCTTCCAGGTACTTTGGGCAGTTTCTCTTCCAGTGTCCGGTCTTACCGCAATGGAAGCAAGTGCCTTCTTTTTCTATGCCTCCACTAGGCTTTAAAGCAGCAACGGTGGGTTTGGGTTTGGCAACTTCCTTGCCCTTCCCTTTATCACCCTGCTTAGTGGGCCTTTTGTTCTGTCTCTTTCCATTTCCGATCATCAGAATGGACTTCCCTTTTGACTTCAGATTCTACTCGGCAGTTCTTAACATGGCGAGCAGTTTAGGAAGCGATTTGTCCATATAATTCATATTGAAATTTAGGACAAATTGACTGAACCCATCTGGAAACGATTGCAAGATCAAATCAGTCGCAAGTTCCTTTCCGAGGGGAAAACCCAATCTCTCAAGGTTTTCCACATACCTAATCATCTTGAGGACATGGGGACCTACAGGGGCTCCCTCAGCTAACTTGCCTTGAAAAAGGGCTTTTGAAACTTCGAACCTCTCATGCCTTGCTTGCTCTTGATAGAGCATCTTCAGGTGTTCGATCATATCGAACGCTGATATGTTCTCATGTTGCTTTTGCAATTCTGAGTTCATGGTAGCTAGCATGAGACAAACAGTTTCATTGGCATCATCGACATGCTTCTTATAAGCATCTCTTTCTGCCTTAGGTGCAAGACTAGGAGGTTCCTCTTCAGGAACAGGTTTCTCCAAGACATACAGCTTTTTATCATGTTTGAGGACAATCCTCGGGTTTCGGTGCCAATCCAGAAAATTTATCCCAGACAATTTTTCCTTATCAAGGATTGATCGCAAAATGTTGTTAGAGGTGTTTGCTATCATGGTAATCTACATAAGGATTAATGAAAATATAAGTATCATTGACATATTTAATTAGGCCATTAATTAAATATGTTCCCACTATTTTACTCAAAACAAATGACCCTCATTATTTGATTCGGAAAATCCCGTTGGAAGATTTTCTAGTGGGTCGAAATCCATATTTCACTTTGTTCTAAGTCCGCGTAGGCGGATTACACAAAACTAGGTTATTTAGGTAGGAACTCCTTCCAATTGTATCTCATACAACTCTCGAAAATTTCAGTTGGGTGAATAACTCCTTATTCCAATCCATCATATGGATCATTCCCAACTCTTGCTTCTAAATATATATAATATTATTATAATTAAGTTTGACCATCGTTTTAGCAGATGGATATTACAATTATCCCATCGCACCTTACCAATATAGAAAATGCACCTCGCGTAGGCGAAACCTACATTGTCCGATACTAGTCTTGATGAGTGCTAAAACTTGGAAAGTGTAAGACCCTAATTTTGTCCCTAAGATCCCTCATGGCATCATAACATTGCATTTGCAAAGCCTCAAGGATCATAAGCATCTTGGTTCCCTTTACCTTTGAGGTAGGACCTCTTGTGAGTGGTTTGAGATCACCAAGCATGCTTGATTTGTATATCATTGCTTGCCTTATTTTGTTCAGTAACCAAAAGCACAAAAATATGTCACTAACATCTTTTGTTTGTAGCTTGAGCAATCACAAGGTCAAAAGCTTCAAGGAGATCATTGGTACAAAGATATGGCCAAGTGAAGATGATAGCAAGCATGGTAATGGTTCCCAAAGCTCTCATCCATCAAATATGCCTCCCTAGCATCTCAATTCATCATTTTGATCAAATCAAGTCAAAGGGTTTGAGGTTTGTTCCCCAAGGAAACCCTGATTCATCTATGCACCACAATGCCTTGCTCTTGAAGCAACCTCAGCCCATGATCAGATGCAATCAAGGGAAGTTCTTTAATTCATCATTTCATGCATATTTTAACTTATTTGAGTGTCCTCAATAATCAATTCATCAAGATATGAGTCATGGACTTGAGAAGTTGATCAGTCAAATTCATCTGACTATTTTGAAATGCACTGAGACCTGACTTTTTATGTGTTGGTCAAATGGAGATGATCCCAAAAGAAAAAATGTTCTTAAGGACAATATGAACAATTTTCATGTTCATCAAAAATTTATTTGAAGCTTGGAAGGTCATTCCCATTCCAAGACATTATAGGTTATTTTGACTGAAACCCTAATTTTGGGTCAAATTCCCAAGAACATAACTCATTCATTTTTTATGATTTTGAGGTGGGATCAAATGAATTGGAAATCTTAAGATGTGTAATTCAAATGTTATGTTGAACATAATTTCCAAATCTCAAAGGAAATACATGTGATAATGCAAGACATTATAGGTCCTTTGGGACCAAATGCATTAAAAGGCAAAAAAGTCCAACTTCAAGTGCCCATACCTCTTTCATAAAAAATCCAAATGATGCAAAATGTAAGTCCATTTTGATTCTCTTGAAGAGATCTACAAGTTTGATGTTGGAGGTTTTTTCATTTGAGGCTTTCATCATCCAAAAAGAGGGGCTTGAACATTGGCCAAATTTGGAAACTTTGCCTTCACATGTTTTGCACCTTGCACTTTAAACTCAAATTTCACCAATTTCCACACTTCAAATGGATTTTTGCCCAACATAACAATTGTTCCTTACATCAAAACCTTTCCAACCATTACTCACATGCTCACGTTTGGATTTGGAAAATGGCATTTTCGAAGAGGGGAAGTTTTTGGTTCAATTATCCATAACATATCAAAACTCCATGCACAGGCCATTTCACTCAAAACTACGCGTCCAAATCATCTCACATTCATTTCAGATTGCATTTGGCATTGAATTTGGGCATTTGCATGATCATGCAAGCCCATGCAATGAATATCCAATTCCATGCACACGGATTGAATCACACTTGCCTTGCCTTTCCATCTATAAATAAGAGCTCCACTCTATTCAAATTTCATCCAGGAATCAACCTGAAATGCTGCTGAACTGAAAACCTAACCTCTCACCTAAGGAGCTATTTCACTTTTCTTCATTTTCTTCAGATCTAAAATTCAACTACATCTGGTTAAATCTTTGGATCTAAAGCTCCTAGACCTCTCTCTCATACTCCATTGATCTTCTGTTTGGCCAAAGGAAGCAAGGAAGCAAGCTCAAATCTCCAGAATTCAAGGTTGTTCTTCAACTGGTTTTTTCTTCGAATCTCACCAATTATTGATCTATTTGCTTGGATTTTGTGTTGGCTGAAGTCCTCTTCATAGAGGCAGTTATTTTGTATGCTCAATTATTGAAATCCATGAAGTTCACTTGAACATCACAAAATTTCCATCTCTGATTTCTCTCAATATAGAGATCTAGAGTGGAATTGAGTGGTACAGGGATGATGTACATCATCCCAGCTTTCCAGCGATGTATGGATCGTGTATTTTGGTTAAGCTTTTGAAACCTGCAAATGTCACCGGAATCTTCATGCTCACTGGAGAAAAAGGTGGCTCCGGTGGCCGTCCCTTTGCCAGATGCGTTGTGGACCATTGGATCTGATCTCCAGTTTATATCCCAGCCCTTGGATCTTTTGACTTTTAATAATGCCATGTGTAGCGCATTGACTTGGACCTATGGTGGAAGCGCGCTTCTGGAGCGTATGATCTGCCAGCTCAATTAATGAGCTAAGATCTAACGCTCCTTGTTTTTTTGAATTTCTTATTTTCTGATTTCATTTCTTTTATTTCCATTATTTTCAAAAATTCATATCTTCTTCATTTTAAATCCAAAAATTATGGGACCAATTGAATTCTTCCCCAAATAATTTCTAGTTTCTAATTTTCATTTTTAATATTTTTTTATTTTGTCATTTGATATTTTTTGTGAATTTTCTCTTTTCTGGTTATTTTTAATTCATTTTAAATAGTTTTTGATATTCAAAAAATACAAAAATATTTTCCCAACCTATTTGAATGATGATGAATCTATGAAAAATATTCTCATCAATTTTTTAATTGATTTGAGATTTATTCGAGATTTTAGTTCAATTAGGTTATTTTTATTCATTTTTAATTGATTAAAAATAGTTTCTGACTTTTAAAAATGCTGAATTTTTTTTTGTCAAACTTTGTTTGACTTTGTTGAACTTGGGATAAATCACTTTGACCTCTCAAGGTTGATTTGAAGTGATTTTGAAGTTTGACATTTCTTTTATTTTTAATTCAAGTTTATTTTAATATTAAAAATGCCAAAAATATTTTGCTTATTGTGTGACCTCCAATCTTCATCTCATTTCTGATTTCTCATTGTTTGACTTTGACTTTCAATGTCATTTGGTCAACACATATGGATTAGTACATTTGATTTCACCTTATGCACTTTATTCTTTCCATTTTCCTTTTCCATTATTCATCTCTTTCTTCTTCTTCTTCTTTTTCTTTTTTGATCAATGAGTTGAAGGTTGATAAGTTAGCATTGATTAGGGAGGCTTAATCTTCCTTGATTCAAATCTAATTCATCTTGATCAATTGATCAAATGAATGGCTTTGCATTAAGGATATGTTGTTTCGTAAATTGTGCAAAGGACTTAAACCAATACAAGATCAATTCTCTTCTTCTTTTTGGCATGGAAAGTTGTTGGAACCTGGTTCACTAATCAAGACTTCTAACTTGTGTTGTTGCCTACATTATTATTGACCGACCTCAGATAGTTGTGACTTCTACATAAGTCCAATTACGATTGCTTAACATAGCGCTAAATTTGTCTTATGGCACACTAACTACTAACACTAACCATTAACAATTAACATTTACTTTTTGCACTTTACTTTTATGCAATTTACTATTCTTGTACATATTATTCATTTGATTTTTCCTTTGTTCACTTGAGCACATGTTTATGTTAATTCCATTTGCCTTTTGCTCACTTGAGCACATAATTGTGTATATACTGTTGTGCTTGTGTTTTGTTTTGATTGTTGTGAGCCAAATGCAAAGAATTGGACAAAATGGACTTCGATCTTAGGACTTTCCCTATGCAAATTTGGAGTCAAAGAGCAACTAGGCATTGGGCTTTTAGAGTGCTATAAAAAGTCAAAGAGCAACTAGGCGTTGGGGCCTTTAGAATGCTTAATCTTGAAGATGAACATTGAAAGGACCGTATTCTAAACTCCCTCTTGTCCATTCTTTGATTTGTAAATAGAACCTTTTGATGTGTGTGTTCTTGTGCTAGGGATTCCATCTTGATTCAAGCTTGAGGAACCATTACCATGAGCTTCTAAGAGAGAGAGATCCAAGATACATTGAGGAGTCTTTCCAAGAGTTCATTTGACTGTTGATTGCTTGAGTTTATGTTTTGTGTGATTGCTTATTCCAAAGGATGGGAGCTACTTGGGTCATCAATATGATCTCAAGAGAGGAACTCCATTGTGGTTTTGTTTCTTATCCCTCACCTTTTTGCATTACTTAGGACCTTAGCCCTTCTTCTTCTTCACTCCACTCTAACCCAAGCCAAAACTTTTGTGCAAACATCTAACACTTGTTTTCAAACATTAGAAACCTAAGCCTTATGCTTTTGATTTTCAAGCTTTCTTTTCTTAATACTCATTTTGAATTGAATCTTTAAGTCAACTTTGACCATATTTTGTACATACTTTTCATTCGTAAATATAACCCATTCAAATACTTTTGTGGTTTCAATGGCCACTTCCTTAATCAAAATTTTCATAACCTCTAGCTATTAGGTTTGAGTTATCTTTTTGGTAGATGTAATACTCACCTATATCCTTAGTGATGGACAATGAGTCTTCCATGCTTATTATAGGGTTAACCCCTCACTAGCATGTCGAAGCTATCCTCACATGGTGGATTTGTGGTTTTAGGTTGAGTTTACTCCCTTTGATAACAAAAGACCTTAAGGATTTTGGACTAATCAATTCACCAACTTGTTTTGAGATTTTTACCCCGAACTACGAGGTTTTGATCCTGATCTTTTTTTAAGATGGTACGTAGGCAATGGGTTTATCCATCCAAACACAAAATGTAAATAACTTGTATATTCTCTTCTCATCTCTTCAATCATGTTTGCACAAACAAATTTTCACAAAACAACAACCTTACCACAAGTATGAAAAGGGCTCCCTAGGAGTACCTAGGATGTTTTGGGTGCCTAACACCTTCCCATTGCATAACCAACCCCCTTACCCAGATCTCTGATTCTCTTTTACTAGTTTTTGATTTGATAAAACTTTTAGATTTTTGTTCGCTTTCTAACCATTTCTTTGGATAAATAGAAGTGCGGTGGCGACTCGACTTGTATGATTTACCTTGGATTTAGTCAATATCTCTAATGGTAACGAATACCCCGCTACAGAAAAGTGGCGACTCTGCTGGGGATCTATTTCCCTAGTGGGTTTTGCCTACTTTTCATACTTATTGTATTGTATTGTATTGTTTTGTGACATATTTTTTGTGCAATTTGGGATTACTGTATTGTATGTAATGATTGAATTGCTTGAATATTAATTCCTTGTGTGCTTGGTGATATTTGTGAGATGAGTTCTATACCCGGACTCGAGTGCACTTCGGATATGAGAATGGCATAGTCTTGTTGACTTGTGTGGAGTTATTCCTTAGCAAGTTGACTAGCAAGTCCATTCACTTGGTGGAGGTCATGTTGGCATCAATAATGTCAAACAAGTAGTTGTGGTTAGACATTACTCTTTCCAATATAGACCTTAGAACCCAAGGACCTTAGTTTACCAAGCCCATCTTGGCCTATTCTTAGGATGTAGTGCGAAAATCGTTCAAGTTTAAGATTTGATACGATTGTTACGCGATACTACACTCATAAGAGTCTCTCTTGAGAATATTTTTGGAATACGAGTAGTCGTTTATCCGATAATATCCGAAAGATGGGATGATGACTATGGGAACCTCTTGTAGAACATGGTTGACAGGTTTAAACCCTAGTACACTCCCTTTGGGTGGTTCTTAACCGAGACTCCATGCTCGTGACTCGCAACAAACCCTTGATTCGTGGTTGATCGGTTCATGTATCCTTAATATCAATGGAACTTGGGTGTTGATAAGGTGTAAACCATAATCCACCAAAATGGATGATTGATATTAAGGATGATATGATCCATCCCACGACCTTTGTTTGGTGTGCTTTGCTTGATCCTTGAGTGTGATTGTTGCATGAATGCATTCATGCATCCATTTGCATCCATATCATCAATAATGAAGAAAATTTTCAAGGAACTTAAGAGGTCTATTTGCAAATTTTCAGACATGGAAAGACAAAGAAGGAATACAAAGAAGTACAGTTTCAGTTAACCAGATTTGAAAGAGTTAAGGAATCTGACATCCTATATACTAGATCCCTTGGGTTTCAAGGCTCGTTTTGGGAAGCTTCTTCCTCTTCTGACTACTCAGGTGGATGAAGGATGAATGAGTGTATTGGTGCAGTGTTATGATCCCTTGTACCGTTGCTTCACGTTTCCGGACTTCCAGCTTTTGCCTACACTTGAGGAGTATGCCTACCTTGTGGGTATACCTATTCTAGACCAGTTGCCGTTCAGTGGCTTGGAGAGTATTCCTACTTCTCAAGAGATAGCTGACATGTTGCGCATAGACGAATCTCTGGTTTGGTGCTCATATGACTACCAAAGGTGGAATTCGAGGTCTCCCTTCTGAGTTCCTCATTGCTCAAGCTGCTATGTATGGGAAAGCCATGAGTGAGGATGCCTTTGAAGCCATATTTGTACTTCTCATCTATGGGTTAGTGTTATTCCCCAACATCGACAAGTTTGTGGATGTGAATGCTATTAGGATTTTCTCTACTCTTAATCCCGTTCCAACTCTGTTGGGTGACACTTATTTCTCTTTGCATATGAGGAATGCAAAGGGTGATGGTGCCGTTGTATGCTGTTTGCCTCTGTTGTATAAGTGGTTTATTTCTCACTTACCACAGACGGTCGCCTTCATGGAGAACAAAAGATGTCTACGGTGGTCCACGAGACTCATGTCTCTCACTAATGATGATATCTCTTGGTACAACCGTGTGTATGATGGTGTGCAGATTATCGACTCTTGTGGCGAATTCTCCAATGTACCTCTTCTTGCTACATGTGGTGGGATTAACTACAACCTTGTTTTGGCACGTCGTCAGCTTGGGTTCCCCCCTAAAGGATAAACCTAATAACATTCTGTTAGAGGGTGTGTTATTTCAGGAGGGTAAAGATTCCAAGAAATTGAAGGGCAGAATGGTCCGCACTTGGCGCAAGATTCATAGGTAAGGAAGGAAAGAGTTGGGTCCTAAGAATTGTATTGCTATGGAGCCTTACATTGCTTGGGTTAGGAAGAGAGCGTCTGAGTATCTCATGCCTTACGAGTATCCAAGACCTACACCTTTGGTTATGGCCGGGCCTTCAACCCTCCCTGACCAAGGAGTAGAGGAGTTGAGAGACGAAGACCGATCACGTGCTTGGATCCGTGAAAGAGAGGAGTTGCTTCAGAAGATCAAGGAGAAGGATGCTTTGATAGAGTTCCTCGAACATCAGGTTATTGATGATCCTGATGATGCATGGACTTCTCTACTTCCTCAGTCTTCCAGGTTTTGGAAAAGGAAATACGACCGACTTGCCAAGGAGAAGGTAGATATGGAGGCAGCCTACGAGAGGGAGGTGAAGAGACTTCGTGCATCCTATCTTCCTGTGTCCCGAGCTTTAGATGATTGTTTCTAAGGATCCATAGGATGATTATTTTCCTTTTCTCTTGTATATGGTTACCAATGCTGTACTTCTTTGGTGTAAAATATTTCCCAGATATTATGTTTCCATATAAAAGTGTTTAATATTTCCAAAATTTGCAAATAAAACCCTAAAATTCCTTTGAAATAAAAAACAAATCATGTGCACAAGCATTGCATGCATCATGTGCATAAGCAGGTTTTGTTCCCCGCTTCTTGTCCTGTGGTCTAACTCTGTATTCTTCATTTATTTTGAAGACAAGCTGACTCACCGGTACTACACTAGAGCCAACATTTCAAGACTGATGGATCATTTGGAACAAGAGAACCGCGAGCTGAAAGAGGAAGTGGCCAGATTAAGTGCCTTGATGGAGTCATTCATGGCTGCCCAGAGCCAGTCTTCTCCGACACCTTCAACTCCTCCCTAGAGGACAGTTATCTCTGAGATTGTCTCCTCGACTGTGCCTGCAGCCAGTGCACACTTTGCTCCAAAGCCATGCCAGCCGGATTCCCGTGGGGGATGCCTCCCAATTTCATGCCCGAGGGTCTTGCTCCTACCTTTGCTTCTATGCCGGCATCTAGCCCGGTCCTTGCTGTTCCTCCTCCTGTCATGCATACTCTGCTCAGAGTAGACGACACCATCTATCATTCTGAGCCGTCTAAGGGCCCAGATGTCTATGAGAAGATGGACGATATGAACGATCAATTTCTTAAGCTTCACAAGGAATTGAAAACTCTCTGAGGAAATGATCTTTTCGGCAAGTCTGCTGCCGAACTCTGCTTGGTTCCTAATGTGAAGATCCCTGTGAAATTCAAGGTCCCTGACTTTGAAAAATACAAGGGAAATACTCGCCCTCTCAGCCACCTGGTCATGTATGCCAAGAAAATGTCGACTCAGACCGACAATGACCAATTGCTTATCCACTACTTTCAATACAGTCTGTCCGGTGCTGCTCTGCGTTGGTACATGGGTTTAGACAGTGTGAACATCCGATCCTTCAACGATCTTGGCGAGGCCTTTGTCAAGCAATACAAGTACAATATGGATATGGCTCCCGATAGGGATCAATTGAGGGCCATGTCCTAGAAGGACAAGGAAACATGCAAGGAATACGCCCAGAGGTGGCGAGAGGTAGCAGCATAGATCGTGCCCCCGCTAGAAGAGAAAGAGATGACTAAGATCTTCTTGAAGACCTTGAGTTCTTTTTATTATGAGCGGATGATTGCTAGCGCTGCTTCTGACTTCACCGAGATGGTGAATATGGGGATGCGTCTAGAAGAAGGGGTTAGGGAAGGGCGTCTAACAAGAGAAGAAGGCTCTTCTGCCAAACATTATGGAGCATTTGAGAAAAAGAAAGATGGAGAGGCACATGCTGTGACCTCCCATATGAAACCAAGAAGACCCTCTGTGAGAAGGAAGGCCGTGCGTCCCGCCGGTAACCAGCACCAGGACACTCATATAGCACATGTCTTCAGAGATAATTAGAAGTACCAGCAACTTAACAACAATCAGCAACCACATCCGCAATATCAACATCCACAACACCGTCAGCAACAGCAGGCCTACCAGCCTCGAAACAGTAATCAAACCAACACAAGTTACGAAAGGAAAAGGGTCACCTTTGATCCTATTCCGATGACGTATGCAGACTTGTATCCCTCTTTGATAGAAAGGAAGTTGATTAATCCGCGAGACTCACCGGCTATACCTACTAACCCCCAGTGGTGGTATAAGCCCGAATTACACTGTGTTTACCATTTTGGTGCTCCCGGCCACGACGTGGAGAATTGCTACCCTTTGAAGACCAAAGTTCAAGACCTTGTGAGGTGTGGCATTCTGTGTTTCGAGGATGTAAGTCCTAACGTAAAGAAGAACCCATTGCCCGAGCATGGGAAATCTGTCAACATGGTCCAGGGTTGCCCTGGCTAGTACAAAGTCAAATACGTCAGTCATATTCGACAATCTCTGGTCGAGATACATCGTTTGCTATGTGATTATAGTCATTATGAGCATGACCACGATAGATGCCGAATCTGTTCTGTTAATCAAAGAGGTTGTCGCCAGGTGCGCAAAGATGTTCAAGAAATGCTGGATGAAGGAGTTATTGAGATCCTTCAAAACAGAAATGTTGACGAAGATGCTGATGAGGTCAACGTAATTTCTCCAGTATTCCGGATCCCCGAGCCTGTTATCATCAAGTATGATGGTAGCAAGCAAAACGTTTCTCCCGCATTAACCATCAAGCCAGTCGGACCGGTACCATACTCTTCTGAAAAGGCGGTCCCCTATCGCTACAATGCTGTCGCGGTAGAAAATGGGAAATAGGTGTCCTTGCCACCCTCATTTGTTGTTAACATTGCCGATGTTAGTGGTTTGACCCACAACGGTCGTGTATTTTCAGCACCTTTAAAGCCTCAAGCTAATATTGATTCTGTTGAACGCCCGATTGGGAATGCTGTGAGCACTCCGAATCCGGCACTTGTTGTTGAGCCCCCCTCTACATTGAGAACTCCTGCTTCTGTTGGCCCAAGCGGCAATATGAAAGAAGACTGCGATGAGATGCTGAAGCTCATCAAAAGGAGCGAATACAATGTTGTAGACCAGCTTCTACAAACGCCATCCAAAATCTCTAAACTGTCCTTGCTAATGAATTCAGAACCACACCGAGAAGCTCTGCAGAAGGTGTTGGATGTGGCATATGTGGATCACGATGTCACGATAGAACAATTCGATAGCATTGTTGCAAACATTACTGCTTGTAACAACTTGAGTTTTTGTGACTCTGATCTCCCCAAGGAGGGAAGAGACCACAACTTGGCATTACATATATCTATGGGTTGCAAAGACGATGCCATGTCCAATGGGCTGGAGGACACTGGGTCATCATTGAACGTATTTCCAAAATCCACTCTCGCTAAGTTATCATATCAAGGGCCTCCCATGAGGCAGAGTGGAGTAGTTGTGAAGGCTTTCGATGGGTCTCGCAAAACTGTGATTGGGAAAGTTGATCTCCCAGTTAAGATCGGACCAAGTGATTTCCAGATTACCTTCCAGGTTATGGATATTCACCCATCGTATAGCTGCCTCCTAGGCAGACCATGGATTCACGAGGCAGGCGCCGTGACATCCACCCTACACCAGAAATTGAAATTTGTGAAGAATAAGAAGCTGGTGGTGGTAGGGGGAGAAAGGGCTCTCCTGGTTAGCCATTTGTCTTCCTTCTCATACATAGATGCTGAGGATGAAGTTGGAACTCCTTTCCAAGCTTTATCTATTGCTGAACCTATTGAGAAGAGAACTCCTTCATTTGCTTCCTACAAAGATGCAAAGTTGGCCATTGAGCGTGGTGCAACTGCTGGTTTAGGGAAAATGATTGAGCTAGAAGACAACAAATCCCAGGCTGGCATAGGTTATTCATCTGGGGTTTCCAATACGCAAGGTCTGTTCAAGAGTGGAGGTTTCATCCACACTGGTCAAGACAAGGAGGCTGCTGCCATCTTGGAAGAGGACGAAGAGGATTTTGGCAACTTCGTCATCCCTGGGGGGATCTGCAATAATTGGGTCGCTGTGGATATTCCAACAGTTATCCATAAGTCAAAGTAATGTTCATTGTGTTTAAAAACCCTCCTCCCAGGCCAAAAGGAGGAGTGATGACATTGTTGGCGCATAAATACAATGATATTTTCATCCAATAGATTCATGTTAAATGTTTGTTTTTCCAATTATTTTCCCTTTTCGCTTTTTGCCTGAAATTGGTGATCATATAAAACCTAAAAATAGAATAAAATCAATCTTTTCATCTGCATAATGATTTGCCTTGTTTGAATTCTAAAGCTTTTCATATCCAAAATCACTATGCAGGTTGATCAAACCCATTGAACATAATGACCCAACACCATCTCCCAACTTTGAATTCCCTGTATTTGAGGCGGAAGAAGATGATGTTGAAGAGATTCCAGACGAGATTACCCGTCTACTTGAGCATGAAGAGAAGATCATTCAGCCACATCTCGAGAATCTGGAAACAATCAACTTGGGGTCTGAAGATTGTGTGCGTGAAGTGAAGATTGAGGCACTCTTGGAAGAATCTGTTAAGAAGGGGTTGATTGAATTGCTACGAGAATACGTCGATGTCTTTGCCTGTGCCTAAGAAAGACGGAAAAGTCCGGATGTGTGTGGACTATAGAGACTTGAATAAAGCTAGTCCGAAAGATGATTTTCCTATACCACATATTGATATGTTGGTAGATAATACAACTAAATTCAATGTCTTCTCATTTATGGACGGATTTTCCGGATATAATCAGATCAAGATGGCACCCGAGGATATGGAGAAGACAACATTCATAACACCTTGGGGAACATTCTGTTATCGAGTGATGCCCTTCGGTTTGAAGAACGTCGGAGCCACGTATCAACGAGCTATGACCACCTTGTTTCATGATATGATGCACAAGGAGATCGAGGTATATGTTGACGACATGATCGCTAAGTCAAGAACGGAGGGTGAACATGTAGAGCACCTGTTGAAGCTTTTATCGGTGTTTGAGGAAGTACAAGCTCCGTCTGAATCCCAACAAGTGCACATTTGGAGTCCGTTCCGGCAAGTTATTGGGCTTTAATGTTAGTGAAAGAGGTATTGAGGTTGATCCTGCAAAGGTCAAAGCAATACAAGAGATGCCTGCGCCCAAAACTAAGAAGCAAGTCCGAGGTTTTCTTGGCCGCTTGAATTATATTTCCAGATTCATATCACACATGACTGCCACATGTGCGCCAATATTCAAGCTCCTCCGGAAAGATCAGTCCCATGATTGAACCGAAGATTGCCAGAAAGCTTTCGACAGTACTAAAGAGTATCTGTCTGAGCCTCCGATTCTGTCTCCGCCCGTGGAAGGAAGACCATTGATTATGTATCTGACTGTTCTTGAAGACTCAATGGGTTGTGTCCTTGGTCAGCAAGATGAAACAGGGAAGAAAGAATATGCTATTTACTACCTGAGCAAGAAGTTCACCGATTGTGAGTCTCGATATTCAATGCTTGAGAAAACATGTTTTGCTTTGGCTTGGGCTGCTAAGCGCCTACGCCAGTATATGTTAAATCATACGACGTGGTTGATATCCAGAATGGATCCAATCAAGTATATCTTCGAGAAGCCTGCTTTAACAGGGAGGATTGCCCGTTGGCAGATGTTCTTATCTGAGTATGATATTGAGTATCGAGCTCAGAAGGCTATTAAAGGTATTATCTTGGTTGACCACTTGGCATATCAGCCGATTGAGGATTATCAGTCAATTTAGTATGACTTCCCAGATGAGGAGATTCTGTATTTGAAAATGAAAGATTGCGATGAGCCTACACTCGATGAAAGGCCAGAGTCTGGTTCCAGATGGAGTATGGTGTTTGATGGCGCTGTAAATCAATATGGAAATGGTATTGGGGCAGTGATTGTTACTCCTCAGGGCACACATATTCCTTTTACAGCAAGGCTAACTTTCAAATACACGAATAATATGGCTGAGTATGATGCATGTATCATGGGATTGGAGGAGTGCATTGATCTAAGGATCAAGCATCTTGATGTTTATGGTGATTCGGCCCTCGTTGTTAATCAGATTAAGGGTGAATGGGAAACGAATCAGCCTGGCCTTATTCCATATAGGGATTATGCGAGGAGGATTTCAACGTTCTTTACTGAAGTTGACCTCCACCATATTCCTCGAGATGATAATCGGATGGCAGATGCTCTTGCTACGCTTGCTTCGATGATTGTGGTTAAACTTTGGAATGAAGTTCCCAATATCACTATGATGCGCTTGGACAAACCAGCTCATGTATTTGCAGTGGAAGAAGTAGAAGATGATAAGCCATGGTATTATGATATCAAGTGTTTCCTTCAGAACCAGTCTTACCCGCCTGGGGCATCTGTGAAAGACAGGAAGATTCTGAGGAGATTATCAGGAAGTTTCTACCTCAATGATGATGTGCTTTATAAGAGAAATTTTGACATGGTTCTGCTCAGATGCGTGGATAGACACGAAGCAGACCTGTTGATGACTGAGGTCCATGAGGGTTCATTTGGTACTCATTCCAATGGACATGCCATGGCTAGAAAGATGTTGAGAGCAGGCTACTATTGGCTGACACTGGAGTCTGACTGCTGCAAGTATGTGAAGAAATGCCATAAGTGTCAGATTTATGCGGATAAGATTCATATTCCCCCGACACTTTTGAATGTGATTTCATCACCATGGCCCTTCTCCATGTGGGGAATCGACATGATTGGCATGATAGAGCCAAAAGCGTCTAATGGACACAGATTTATTCTCGTAGCAATTGATTACTTCACCAAGTGGGTTGAAGAAGCATCATATGCAAATGTGACCAGGCAGGTGGTCGTGTAGTTTATCAAGAATCAACTCATATGCCGTTATGGTGTGCCAGATAAGATTATTATTGATAATGGATCTAACCTGAACAACAAAATGATGAAAGAGCTGTGTAGTGAATTCAAGATTACGCATCATAAATCTTCTCCCTATAGACCCAAGATGAATGGGGTTGTTGAAGCTGCTAATAAGAATATCAAGAAAATTATCCAAAAGATGGTTGTCACGTACAAAGATTGACATGAGATGTTGCCATTTGCTTTACACGGATATCGCACATCTGTCCGCACTTCAACAAGGCCAACCCCTTTCTCTCTTGTTTATGGCATGGAGGCTGTACTCCCAGTAGAGGTGGAGATCCCATCAATGAGAGTCTTGATGGAAGCCAAGTTGACTGATGCTGAATGGGTTCAGAGTCGTTATGACCAGATGAATTTGATAGAAGAAAAGAGATTGACTACCATGTGCCATGGTCAATTATATCAGCAAAGGATGAAGAAAGCTTTTGATAAGAAGGTCAAGCCCCGTGTGTTCCGAGAAGGTGACCTTGTGCTCAATAAAGTCTTGTCTTTTGCGCCCGATTCCAGGGGCAAGTGGACTCCAAACTATGATGGTCCATATGTTGTTAAAAGAGCCTTTTCATGCGGTATACTTACAACTATGGATGGGGAGGATTTCACTCGTCCTGTGAATTCAGATGCAGTCAAGAAATACTTCGCCTAAAAATAAAAACAGAATAGCTCGCTAAGTTGAAAACCCGAAACGGCGGCTTAGGCAAAAATGAGCGTCTCGGTGGATTGAAAACCCGAAAGGGAGATCCAGGCAAAAGTTAGAGGCATAAAAATATATATATATCCTGCTAGATTGAGTACCTCATCCTGGGGCAATCTAGGCAAAAAAAAGAAAAAAAAGGGATTTGGCAAGTAACTGCATCCTGATAAGACTTTGTTATATAACTGTCATCCGTCAGAGATTCTTGCTCATTCGTCATCAACCAAAGCTACAAATACATCGGATTCAGAATAGGTGGAGAAATGGTCATTATGTTCAATGTAGCCCTTTTCCAATATATATCACCGATTTCAAATTTTTAAAGATCTATGGAGTCTTGCTATTTGCAGACTATCATTCCATCAAATAAATTTGAGCCTTTTATCCAATTATTTGCACTCTTATTTGTTTCTATTCAACAAATGTTTTACATGTTTTAATTGAAAAAATATCATTGTTTTGAATAATCGAATTTTTCATAATTTGTTTTTAAACAAAATGAACATTCACAATGACATAAGGATACTTAAGAGATCTTCGGTGCTCTCCCAAGGATGGTATGATCCCCAACAGGGTAAGACATTTGTTCATATTCCCGACATGCTTGTATCTTCTTCCTCCGGGGCCTTTTGTGGTTTTTTCTACTAAGCAGAGTGTTTGGTAAGATATTCACCACTCTTCCCTTCAGTAGAGTAGCGACCTTTCCTTCTCAGCAGATGTGATCTCTTTGGTAGTACGATATTTGGCGGTGACCTTGGAAGCCTCCTGTTTGGTGGTTGTTTCCCCACAGATCCCCCCACCTCCTCGGATAGATTCCCCAGTAGAGTTGCTTATGTGGCGGATTTTATCTGTGCAATAACTCATGCCCCCCAGTTGGAATGACTGATCTTCACCCCCTGCAGAGATCTTTTCTTCCTGGTATCTCTTGCCCTCAATAGATTGGATACTCTCCGGTGAACCTGGCTTTCTCTCTTGAGATGTAGTACCGGATGTTTGTGTACTTATCCTTTGGAACTGTTTGTATTAGAAATGTCTGTTTGTCAGCATTCATCATACATAAACCATGCATGCGTGCATATAGTTTTCAAACATTCAGATATCCATGATTGCATTCTTTGCCATATATCTTTGTTTGTAATCCCCTGCTAGTGGGTCATATGCTTCCCAAGCATGTTTTTCCCTCACCCTGATGCCGATGGGATCACATGATCTCTTTTTGAGCTTATTACCCAGTAACCGGTAATACCTCATTTGTTATTTCCTCAGCTGAGTCCTTAGTGGACATCCCCACCTGTGTCCGGATTTTTTATCCGAAGTATCCGTTGCGGATAATTTTGCTGTATTGGCATATTCCCCAATACATGCATCTTCGAGTCAGCTCGAGTCCTTCCATGGATTTATTTCATGGATTCTCTCCGTGTCTCTCAGCAAGTTTTAAGTTGTGACCTGCTCACGCGTTTTCATCCCTTTACTCCCCGGTAGAGTCTCTGCCCCGTAGAATGAATTATTCATAGGAATCGTAGATTTCCTCCCGATCTTTGCCTTTGTGGACCTATCCCCACAGAGTTTTACCATTTGCATGCATACATCTGCATCATGACGTCTCTTAGGGACCAAAATTCGTCTCTTTGTTATTATTTAAGCCCATTCTATCTAGTCGAGACGAAGATTTTAACCTTGACTTCTTCGGCTAGAATGACCTTAAATAGGGGCATCTGTAAGACCCTAATTTTGTCCCTAAGATCCCTCATGGAATCATAACATTGCATTTGCAAAGCCTCAAGGATCATAAGCATCTTGGTTCCCTTTAACTTTGGGGTAGGACCTCTTGTGAGTGGTTTGAGATCATCAAGCATGCTTGATTTGTATATCATTGCTTGTCTTATTTTGTTCACTAACCAAAAGCACAAAAATATGTCACTAACATCTTTTGTTTGTAGCTTGAGCAATCACAATGTCAAAAGCTTCAAGGAGATCATTGGTACAAAGATATGGCCAAGTGAAGATGATAGCAAACATGGTAATGGTTCCCAAAGATCTCATCCATCAAATATGCCTCCCTAGCATCTCAATTCATCATTTTGATCAAATCAAGTCAAAGGGTTTGAGGTTTGTTCCCCAAGGAAACCCTAATTCATCTGTGCACCACAATGCCTTGCTCTTGAAGCAACCTCAGCCCATGATCAGATGCAATCAAGGGAAGTTCTTTAATTCATAATTTCATTCATATTTGAACTTATTTGAGTTTCCTCAATCATCAATTAATCAAGATATGAGTCATGGACTTGAGAAGTTGATCAGTCAAATTCATCTGACTATTTTGAAATGCACTGAGACCTAAATTTTTATGTGTTGGTCAAATGGAGATGATGCCAAAATAAAAAATGTTCTTAAGGGCAATATGAACAATTTTCATGTTCATCAAAAATTGATTTGAAGCTTGGAACGTCATCTCCCATTCCAAGACATTATAGGTTATTTTGACTGAAACCCTAATTTTGGGTCAAATTCCCAAGAACATAACTTATTCATTGTTTATGATTTTGAGGTGGGATCAAATGAATTGGAAAGCTTAAGATGTGTAATTAAAATGTTATGTTGAACAAAATTTCCAAATCTCAAAGGAAATACATGTGATAATGCAAGACATTATAGGTCCTTTTGGACCAAATGCATTAAAAGGCAAAAAAGTCCAACTTCAAGTGCCCATAACTCTTTCATAAAAAATCCAAATGATGCAAAATTTAAGTCCATTTTGATTCTCTTGAAGAGGTATACAACTTTTATGTTAAAGGTTTTTTCATTTGAGGTTGGCAGCATCAAAAAAGAGGGGCTAGAACATTAGCCAAATTTGGAAACTTTGCCTTCACATGTTTTGCACCTTGCACTTTAAACTCAAATTTCACCAATTTTCACACTTCAAATGGATTTTTGCCCAACATAACAAATGTTCCTTACATCAAAACCTTTCTAACCATTACTCACATGCTCATGTTTGGATTTGGAAAATGGCATTTTCGAAGAGGGGAAATGTTTGATTCAATTATGCATAACATATCAAAACTCCATGCACAGGCCATTTCACTCCAAATTACGCGTCCAAATCATCTCACATTCATTTCAGATTGCATTTGGCATTGAATTTGGGCCTTTTGCATGATCATGCAAGCCCACGCAATGAATATCCAATTCAATGCACACAAATTGAATCACACTTGCCTTGCCTTTCCATCTATAAATAAGAGCTCCATTCCATTCAAATTTCATCCAGGAATCAACCTGAAATGTTGTTGAACTGAAAACCTAACCTCTCACCAAAGGAGCTATTTCACTTTTCTTCATTTTTTTCAGATCTAAAATTCAACTACATCTGGTTGAATCTTTGGATCTAAAGCTCCTAGACCTCTCTCTCATACTCCATTGATCTTCTGTTTGGCCAAAGGAAGCAAGGAAGCAAGCTCAAATCTCCAGAATTCAAGGTTATTCTTCAACTGGTTTTTTCTTCGAATCTCACCAATTATTAATCTATTTGCTTGGATTTTGTGATGGCTGAAGTCCTCTTCATAGAGGAAATTGTTTTGTATGCTCAATTATTGAAATCCATGAAGTTCACTTGAACATCACAGAATTGACATCTCTAATTTCTCTCAATATAGAGATCTAGAATGGAATTGAGTGGTACAGGGATGATGTACATCATCCCAGCTTTCCAACGATGTATGAATCGTGTATTTTGGTTAAGCTTTTGAAACCTGCAAATGTCACCGGAATCTTCATGCTCACCGGAGAAGAAGGTGGCTCCGGTGGCCGTCCCTTTGCCAGATGCGTTGTGGACCATTGGATCTGATCTCCAGTTTATATCCCAGCCCTTGGATCTTTTGACTTTTAATAATGCCATGTTTAGCGCATTGACTTGGACCTATGGTGGAAGCGCGCTTCTGGAGCGTATGATCTGCCAGCTCAATTAATGAGCTCAGATCTAACGCTCCTTGTTTTTTTGAATTTCTTATTTTCTAATTTTATTTCTTTTATTTCCATTATTTTCAAAAATTCATATCTTCTTCATTTTAAATCCAAAAATTATGGGACCAATTGCATTCTTCCCCAAATAATTTCTAGTTTCTAATTTTGAATTTTAATATTTTTTTATTTTGTCATTTGATATTTTTTGTGAATTTTCTCTTTTCTGGTTATTTTTAATTCATTTTAAATAGTTTTTGATATTCAAAAAATACAAAAATATTTTCCCAACCTATTTGAATGATGATGAATCTATGAAAAATATTCTCATCAATTTTTTAATTGATTTGAGATTTATTTGAGATTTTAGTTCAATTAGGTTATTTTTATTCATTTTTAATTGATTAAAAATAGTTTCTGACTTTTAAAAATGCTGAATTTTTTTGTCAAACTTTGTTTGACCTTGTTGAACTTGGGATAAGTCACTTGGACCTCTCAAGTTTGATTTGAAGTGATTTTGAAGTTTGACCTTTCTTTTATTTTTAATTCAAGTTTATTTTAATATTAAAAATGCCAAAAATATTTTGCTTATTGTGTGACCTCCAATCTTCATCTCATTTCTGATTTCTCATTGTTTGACTTTGACTTTCAATGTCATTTGGTCAACACATATGGATTGGTACATTTGATTTCACCTTATGCACTTTATTCTTTCCATTTTCCTTTTCCATTTTTCATCTCTTTCTTCTTCTTCTTCTTTTTCTTTTTTGATCAATGAGTTGAAGGTTGATAAGTTAGCAATGATTAGGGAGGCTTAAACTTCCTTGATTCAAATCTAATTCATCTTTATCAATTGATCAAATGAATGGCTTTGCATTAAGGATAGGTTGTTTCCTAAATTGTGCAAAGGACTTAAACCAATACAAGATCAATTCTCTTCTTCTTTTTGGCATGGCAAGTTGTTGGAACCTGGTTCACTAATCAAGACTTCTAACTTGTGTTGTTGCCTACATTATTATTGACCGGCCTCAGATAGTTGTGACTTCTACATAAGTCCAATTACGATTGCTTAACATAGTGCTAAATTTGCCTTATGGCACACTAACTACTAACACTAACCATTAACAATTAACATTTACTTTTTGCACTTTACTTTTATGCAATTTACTATTCTTGTACATATTATTCATTTGCTTTTTTCCTTTACTCACTTGAGCACATGTTTATGTTAATGCCATTTGCCTTTTGCTCACTTGAGCACATAATTGTGTTTTATTTTGATTGTTGTGAGCCAAATGCAAAGAATTGGACAAAATGGACTTCGATCTTAGGACTTTCCCAATGCAAATTTGGAGTCAAAGAGCAACTAGGCATTGGGCTTTTAGAGTGCTATAAAAAGTCAAAGAGCAACTAGGCATTGGGGCCTTTAGAATGCTTAATCTTGAAGATGAACATTGAAAGGACCATATTCTAAACTCCCTCTTGTCCATTCTTTGATTTGTAAATAGAACCTTTTAATGTGTGTGTTCTTGTGCTAGGGATTCCATCTTGATTCAAGCTTGAGGAACCATTACCATGATCTTCTAAAAGAGAGAGATCCAAGATACATTGAGGAGTCTTTCCAAGAGTTCATTTGACTGTTGATTGCTTGAGTTTATGCTTTGTGTGATTGCTTATTCCAAAGGATGGGAGCTACTTGGGTCATCAATATGATCTCAAGAGAGGAACTCCATTGTGGTTTTGTTTCTTATCCCTCACCTTTTTGCATTACTTAGGACCTTAGCCCTTCTTCTTCTTCTCTCCACTCTAACCCAAGCCAAAACTTTTGTGCAAACATCTAACACTTGTTTTCAAACATTAGAAACCTAAGCCTTATGCTTTTGATTTTCAAACATTCTTTTCTTAATACTTATTTTGAATTGAATCTTTAAGTCAACTTTGAACATATTTTGTACATACTTTTCATTGGTAAATATAACCCATTCAAATACTTTTGTGGTTTCAAAGGCCACTTCCTTAATCAAATTTTTCATAACCTTTAGCTATTAGGTTTGAGTTATCTTTGTGGTAGATGTAATACTCACCTATATCCTCAGAGATGGACAATGAGTCTTCCATGCTTATTATAGGGTTAACCCCTCACTAGCATGTTGAAGCTATCCTCACATGGTGGATTTGTGGTTTTAGGTTGAGTTTTCTCCCTTTGATAACAAAAGACCTTAAGGCTTTTGGACTAATCAATTCACCAACTTGTTTTGAGATTTTTACCCCGAACTACGAGGTTTTGATCCTGATCTTTTTTGTAAGATGGTACGTAGGCAATGTGTTTATCCATCCAAACACAAAATGTAAATAAATTGTATATTCTCTTCTCATCTCTTCAATCATGTTTGCACAAACAAATTTTCATAAAACAACAACCTTACCACAAGTATGAAAAGGGCTCCCTAGGAGTACCTAGGATGTTTTGGGTGCCTAACACCTTCCCATTGCATAACCAACCCCCTTACCTAGATCTCTGATTCTCTTTTACTAGTTTTTGATTTGATAAAACTTTTAGGTTTTTGTTCGCTTTCTAACCATTCCTTTGGATAAATAGAAGTGCGGTGGCGACTCGACTTGTATGATTTACCTTGGATTTAGTCAAAATCTCTAATGGTAACGAATACCCCGCTACAGAAAAGTAGCGACTCTGCTGGGGATCTATTGCCCTAGTGGGTTTTGCCTACTTTTCATACTTGTTGTATTGTATTGTATTGTTTTGTGACATATTTTTTGTGCAATTTGGGATTACTGTATTGTATGTAATGAGTGAATTGCTTGAATATTAATTCCTTGTGTGCTTGGTGATCTTTGTGAGATGAGTTCTATACCCGGACTCGAGTGCACTTAGGATAGGAGAATGGCATAGTCTTGTTGACTTGTGTGGAGTTAATCCTTAGCAAGTTAACTTGCAAGTCCATTCACTTGGTGGAGGTCATGTTGGGATCAATAATGTCACACAAGTAGTTGTGGTTAGACATTACTCTTTCCAATATAGACCTTAGAAGCCAAGGACCTTATTTTACCAAGCCCATCTTGGCCTATTCTTAGGATGTAGTGCGAAAATCATTCAAGTGTAAGATTTGATACGATTGTTACGCGATACTACACTCATAAGAGTCTCTCTTGGGAATATTTTTGGAATACGAGTAGTCGTTTATCCGATAATATCCGAAAGATGGGATGATGACTATGGGAACCTCTTGTAGAACATGGTTGGCAGGTTTAAACCCTAGTACACTCCCTTTGGGTGGTTCTTAACCGAGACTCCATGCTCGTGACTCGCAACAAACCCTTGATTCGTGGTTGATCCGTTCATGTATCCTTAATATCAATGGAACTTGGGGGTTGATAAGGTGTAAACCATAATCCACCAAAATGGATGATTGATATTAAGGATGATATGATCCATCCCACGACCTTTGTTTGGTGTGCTTTGCTTGATCCTTGAGTGTGATTGTTGCATGAATGCATTCATGCATCCATTTGCATCCATATCATCAATAATGAAGAAAATTTTCAAGGAACTTAAGAGGTCTATTTGCAAATTTTCAGACATGGAAAGACAAAGAAGGAATACAAAGAACTACAATTTCAGACAACCAGATTTGAAAGAGTTAAGGAATCTGACATCCTATATACTAGATCCCTTGGGTTTCAAGGCTCGTTTTGGGAAGCTTCTTCCTCTTCTGACTACTCAGGGGGATGAAGGATTAATGAGTGTATTGGTGCAGTTTTATGATCTCTTGTACCGTTGCTTCACGTTTCTGGACTTCCAGCTTTTGCCTACACTTGAGGAGTATGCCTACCTTGTGGGGTTGAAGGGGCAGCGCCCCTGGCCGAAATTTTTAATGAACAATTCATTTAAAATCGACGTCGCTTTTTGCATCAACACTTGATACTTTAAAGCACTGAGTTAGCCGAACGGGTGAATTTTGCCTTGCGTTAACCGGTTAACCATATGCGTTAACCGGTTAACACTGTTTGAAATCTGCTCAAAAATTGTTTTCTGCCTTACGTTAACCGGTTAACCAAATGCGTTAACCGGTTAACACTGTTTGAAAATTTCTTGGAAAACTATTTTCCGTCTTGCGTTAACCGGTTAACCAAATGCGTTAACTAGTTAACACTGTTTGAAAAACTTAAAAATTTTATTTCGCATTGCGTTAACCGGTTAATGATATGCGTTAACCGGTTAACACTATTCCAAAAAGTGTTTAGAAAGCATAACTCTTGTGCAGTCACAACCCCAATCGCATAACTCTCTGACAACACAACCCTTGTGCCGTCACTAACCCTGATGCACCAATTTCAGACCGTCAAACACATCTCGATTGTTGATTCAGTATGATTGATCAACACGTCATTGCTTCACCATACTAATGTTGGATCAAGAAGCAAATGACCATTGATCGCTCAAAGGAAAACAACCATTAAGTGTTGGAATGAACGAAACGAGAACACTATATGATATATAATGTATTTTGCATCAGGATTACATATATCATATATATAACTTGATCGATCTCAATTTAATCTTTGATTCATTCTGTCTTTAATCATATTAATACAGAACAAAAACAGTTATCAGATTCATGGTTTCGTAAGTGGCTCTGATACCACTGAAGGAGAATTGCCATCCAAGGCGCAGCAGAATTTAAAAATTTCTCCATTTAGTGATCCTTATGAATGGGCATGATCAGTGATATAATCGTTACCTCTTGTGGCGATTCAAACCTTTGGTGCAGATCTCTTGTAACGATAAAAACCTTGGATACAAATCCACGGAGCGATCACGAACGTTGAACGATGACAACGTCTCTACTCAGTCCACACGAACGGGTTCCTTCAATCTCAGTGCTAGCTGGTACGAAAGAAGGCTTTGAGTGAGAGAGAGAGGGAAACGAAATTCCAAGTCTTCACTTGAGTTTGAGTCTTAGTGACAATGCTTCTACCCAAGGGTTCTATTTATAGAACCACATGTGTGGGTTTCAAGTTAAAAAGCCCACTTAAGTGTATTTTGGCCCTTATCTCATAATATGCCAAAATCACTTAAGTATTTGGTACCTTACCATATTTCGTATTCTACTTAAGTACACCGTACCTTACGATGTTCCTTAGTTACTCTATCTCTCATCAATCCGTCCTTTGTGTGTGAGCCTATAGGTTTTCACGACGTTGGCAATTATATTAAATCACGTATTTAACATAATAAAGAGTGAGCGGTATCTAGCAACACATCACTGCTACCCAAGCCACGAAAATGTCATATGATCTAACAAGTCCTTCTGTGATAATAATTATGTGTATAATTACCCCTTTGCCCTTATGTCTATATTGAACACAAGGTATAGACCGTGTCATCCTTGTCCAGTTCAATATTGGGCCCATAGACATTTATCCTGTTACGCAGGATGGGAAAATTCCATCTAGGTCACTCATGTCCCTCAGCATGCTTCGTGGAGTACCCATCAACTGTCTTTATAGTTATCCAGTTACGGACAACGTTGGATCAGTAATAAAGCACTCGACTCTACATCTAGGATCCATAGTGGTTTCAGGTCGAAGAGTGGTATACACCATTATCACCATGAGAATAACTTATGACACTTTGCATAACTTTCTATATAGTATTCTCATAGCGGGTCAATCCGGTATAAATATTACTCTTAATATTCATACCTATGTTTAAGACTTGATAACTCTTTATCCATGATCCATGAGATGTGATCATCAGTCTACAAACATAATAGTCTTAATGCTTTAATGTTATCCTACTTCGCAATAAAGCTCGACTACGGATACTTTAAGAATAGCGTCCTTATGTTTAATGTGATCTCATGATTAAGTCATACTTGATACATTAAATGGACTAGCTATTCCAGGGACTTTATTAATCAAACATAATAAAGAAAAAGCCTTTTATTAATTAATAAATAATTCGATACAAGTACCAAAAGTATTGGCCTCTAGGGCTTACACCAATAGAAAGGCCATGGTGATGAAATCACATTCAGAAGTGTCGAGGGAATATGAATCTTATCCACTTAAATCTGACACTTATGGCATTTCTTCACATATTTGCAGCAGTTAGACTCCATTGTCAGCCAATAGTAGCCTGCTCTCAACATCTTCTTAGCCATGACATGTCCATTGGAATGAGTACCAAATGAACCCTCATGGACTTCAGTCATCAACAGGTCTGCTTCGTGTCTATCCACGCATCTGAGCAGAACCATGTCAAAATTCCTCTTATAAAGCACATCGCTATTGAGGTAGAAACTGCCGGATAATCTCCTCAAAGTCTTCTTATCTTTAACAGATGCCCCAGGCGGGTAAATCTGACTCAGAAGAATACACTTGATATCATAATACCATGGCTTATCATATTTCACTTCTTCTACTGCAAATACATGAGCTGGTCTATCCAAGCGTATCACAGTAACATTGGGGACTTTATTCCAGAATTTCACCACAATCATCGAAGCAAGTGTAGCAAGCGCATCTGCCATCCGATTCTCATCTCGAGGAATATGATGGAAGTTAACCTCAGTAAAGAAAGTTGAAATTCTCCTCGCATAATCTCTATATGGGATGAGGCCAGGCTGATTCGTCTCCCATTCACCCTTAATTTGATTGACAACAAGGGCCGAATCACCATAAACATCGAGCTGTTTGATTCTAAGATCAATACACTCTTCTAAACCCATAATACAAGCCTTATATTCCGCCATATTATTCGTGCATTTGAAAGTTAGCCTTACTGTAAAAGGAAAATGTGTGCCCTGAGGAGTAATAATCACTTCCCCAATACCATTTCCATATTGATTTACAACGCCATCAAACACCATGCTCCATCGAGAACCAGGCTCTGGCCCTTCATCGAGTGTAGGCTTATCACAATCTTTCATTTTCAAATACAGAATCTCCTCATCAGGGAAGTCGTACTGAACTGACTGGTAATCCTCAATTGGTTGATGTGCCAAGTGGTCAGCCAAGATACTATCCTTAATAGCCTTCTGAGCTCGATACTCAATATCATAATCAGATAACAACATCTGCCAACGAGCAATCCTCCTAGGTTAAGGAGGCTTCTCAAAGATATACTTTATTGGATCCATTTTGGATATCAACCAAGTCGTATGATTCAACATATACTGGCATAAGCGCTTAGCAGCCCAAGCCAAAGCACAACATGTTTTCTCAAGCATTGAGTATCGAGACTCACAATCGGTGAACTTCTTACTTAGATAGTAGATGGCATACTCTTTCTTCCCTGATTCATCTTGCTGACCTAGGATACAACCCATAGAGTCTTCAAGAACAGTCAGATACATAATCAAGGGTCTCCCTTCCACTGGCGGAGACAGAATCGGAGGCTCGGACAGATACTCTTTGATACTGTCAAAGGCCTTCTTGCAATCCTCGGCCCAATCATGACACTGATCTTTCTGGAGGGGCTTGAATATTGGCGCACATGTGGCAGTCATGTGGGATATAAATCTGGAAATATAATTTAAGCGGCCAAGAAAACCTCGGAATTGCTTCTTAGTTTTGGGCGCAGGCATCTCCTGTATTGCTTTGACCTTGGCAGGATCAACTTCAATACCTCTTTCACTGACAATAAAGCCCAATAACTTGCCGGAATGAACTCCAAATGTACACTTGTTCGGATTCAAGCGGAGTTTGTACTTCCTCAAACGCTGAAAAAGCTTCAACATGTGTTCTACATGTTCAAATTCCATTCTCGACTTTGCAATCATATCATCAACATATACCTCAATCTCCTTGTGCATCATATCATGAAACAAGATAGTCATAGCTCATTGATACGTGGCTCCGGCGTTCTTCAAACCGAAGGGCATCACTCGATAATAGAATGTTCCCCAAGGTGTGATGAATGTTGTCTTCTCCATATCCTCGGGTGCCATTTTAATCCGATTATATCCGGAAAATCCGTCCATAAATGAGAAGACATTGAATTTAGTTGTATTATCTACCAGCATATCAATATGTTGTAGAGGAAAATCATCTTTCAGACTAGCTTTATTCAAGTATCTATAGTCCACACACATTCAGACTTTTCCATCTTTCTTAGGCACGGGCACAATATTGGCCACCCATTGAGGATACGTAGAAGTCACCAGAAACCCCGCATAAATTTGCTTATGAACTTCTTCTTTAATCTTCACTGCCATGTCAGGATGAGTTCTTCAGAGCTTCTGCTTCACATGCACACACTCAGGCTTTAAAGGCAGGAAATGTTGCACCATATCAGTATCCAGACCAGGCATGTCTTCATATGACCAGGCAAAGACGTCGACGTATTCTCGTAGAAACTCAATCAACCCATTCTTTACATATTCTTCAAGGAGTGCCCCAATCTTCACTTCACGAATACAATCCTCAGACCCCAAGTTGACTGTTTCCAGATTCTCAAGATGTGGCTGAATGATCTTCTCTTCGTGCTCAAGCAGACGGGTAATCTCATCAGGAATCTCTTCAACATCATCTTCTTCGGCCTCAAATACAGGGAACTCAAAGTTGGGAGATAATTTTGGATCATTATGTTCAATGGGTTTGATCAACCTGCATAATGATTTTGGATATAAAGAGATTTTAGAATTCAAGCAAAGCAAATCATTAAGCAGATGAAAAGATTGATTTTATTCTCTCTTTTTTTAGGGTTTTTTAGTGATCACCAATTTCATGCAAAAAGCAAAAAGTGAAAATAATTTGGAAAAACAAACATTTAACATGAATTTATTGAATGAATATCATTGTATATATGTGCCAACAATGTCATCACTTCTCCTTTTGGCACGGAAGAAGGGTTTTTAAACAAAAATGAACATTACATGGACTTATGGACAACTGTTGGAACATCAACAGCGACCCAATTATTGCAGACTCCTCTAGGGATGACAAAGTTGCCAGAATCTTCCTCTACATCATCTTACACAACAACAACTGCTTCTTGGTATTCGACCGTGTGGATGAAACCACCACTCTGAAATAAATCGTGCTCGTTGAAAGTGCCTGAAGAGTACCCTATGCCAGCCCGAGATTTATTGTCTTCCAGCTTAATCAATTGTCCTAAACTAGTACTTGCGCCATGCACAATGGACAACTTCGCATCATTGTAGGACGCAAATGAAGAAGTTCCTTTCTTAGAAGGCTCAGCAATAGACAAGGCTTGGAATGACGTCCCAACCTCATCCTCAACATCAATATAAGAAAAGGAAGACATATGGCTTACCAAGAGAGCCTTATCTCCCCCTACCACCACCAACTTTTTGTTCTTGACGAACTTTAACAACTGGTGTAGGGTGGATGTCACGGCGCCTGCCTCGTGAATCCACGGTCTGCCCAACAAACAGCTATATGATGGGTGGATATCCATGACCTGAAAAGTGATCTGGAAATCACTAGGTCCTATCTTGACTGGGAGTTTAACCTCACCAATCACTGTCTTGCGGGATCTATCAAAAGCTTTGACGATCACTCCACTCTACCTCATGGGAGGCCCCTGGTATGAAAGTTTCGCCAGAGTGGATTTTGGCAACATATTCAGCGATGATCCTGTGTCTACCAACACATTAGACAAGGCATCATCCTTGCAGTTCATTGAGATATGAAGTGCCAAATTATGGTCTCTTCCCTCCTCGGGGAGATCAACATCACAGAAGCTCAGGTTGTTACAAGCAGTAATGTTTGCAACAATGCTATCAAATTGCTCTATAGTGACGTCATGATCTACGTACGCCACGTCCAACAACTTCTGCAAAGCTTCTCGGTGTGGCTCAGAGTTCATCAACAAAGACAATTCTGATATCTTTGAAGGCGTTTGTAGCAGCTGATCAACAACATTGTACTCACTCCTTTTGATGAGCCTCAACATCTCATCATAATCCTCTCTAATCGTGCCATTCTGGCAAGCAGGGACAGGAGTTCTAGTAACAGCGACAGGTCTATCAACAGCAAGTGCCGGATTCGGACAAGAAGAAGAATTTCCCACCGGACGGGTAGCACTATCAATGGCATCAGCCCTTCTGGTGTCAGCCTGAGGTTTCGGCGGCGCCGAGAAAACATGGCCACTGCGGGTCAAACCACTGACATCAGCGATATTCACAACAGAAGTGGAGGGTAGGGGCACCTCCTTCCCATCTTCTAATGTGACAACATTATATAGATAGGGAACAACTTTGTTGAAAGAGTAAGGAACAGGGCCAGCTGGCTTAATTATGAGAGAGGGGGAGGCCTTCTACTTGCTGCCATCGTAACGGATAATAATAGGCTCAGGTATCCTGAATACATGGGATATCACATTGACTTCATCCTCATCACGATTCTGAAGTATATCTGTTACACCCTGATCCAGCATTTCTTGGATGTCTTTTCTGACTTGACGACATCCTCTCTCATTGATAGTGCAAACACGACAATTGTCGTGGTCATGCTCATAGTGACTGTATCCACACAATAGTCTATGCATCTCGACTAGAGATTGTCGGATATGGCTGACATATCTGACCTTAATTTTCCAAGGCACCCTTGAACCATATTAACAACAAATTTCCCATGCTCGGACAATGGGTTCTTTTTGACGTTAGGACCTACGTCGTCGAAAATTAGAATACCACTTCTAACAATGTCTTGAACCTTGGTCTTGAGAGGGTAACAATTCTCCACATCATGTCTGGGAGCACCAGAATGATAAACACAATGAAGCTCGGGCTTATACCACCACTGAGGGTTGGTAGGTATAGCAGGTGGGTCACGTGGAGTAATCAACTTCCTTTTAATTAATGAAGGATAAATCTCGGCATAAGTCATGGGAATAGGATCAAAAGTGACCCTTTTCCTATCATAGCTTTTGCTGGTTTGATTGTTGTTTCGAGGCTGGTAGGCCTGCTGCTGAGGACGGTGCTGTTGTTGCGGATACTGTTGATGTTGATGTTGCTGGTTCTGATTATGATGTTGATATTGCTGATTTTCTCTGAAAACAGGTGCTATATGAGCACCCTGGTGCTGGTCACTGGCTAGGCGCATAGTCTTCCTCTTCACAGAGGGTCTTCTTGATTTAATATGGGAGGTCACAGCATGTGCCTCGCAATCTTTCTTCTTAGCAAATGCCCTATAATGTTTGGCAGAAGAGCCTTCTTCTCTAGTCAGGCACCCTTCCCTGACTCCCTCTTCTAGACGCATCCCCATATTCACCATCTTGGTGATGTCAGAAGGAGCGCTATCAATCATCCGCTCGTAGTATAATGAGCTTAAAGTCTTGAGAAAGATCTTCGTCATCTCATTCTTTTCGAGCGGGGGCACAATTTATGCAGCCAATTCACGCCATCCCTGGGCGTACTCCTTGAATGTTTCCTTATCCTTCTGGGACATGGCCCTCAGTTGGTCCCACTCGGGAGCCATATCAATGTTATATTTATATTGCTTGACGAAGGCTTCGCCAAGGTTGTTGAAGGAGCGGATGTTCGCACTATCCAGGCCCATGTACTATCTCAAGGCGGCACCGAACAGTCTGTCCTGGAAGTAGTGGATTAGGAGTTGATCGTTGTCTGTCTGAGTCGACATCTTATGTGCATACATCACAAGATGGCTGAGCGGGCAAGTGTTTACTTTGTACTTTTCAAAGTCAGGCACTTTGAATTTGACAGGAATCTTGACATTAGGAACAAGGCAAACCTCAACAACAGATTTGCCAAAGAGGTCTTTCCCTCTAAGAGTTTTAAGTTCCTTGCGCACCTCAAGGAATTGATCATTCATAGCGTCCATTTTCTCATACACGTTTGGGCCCTCAGATGGCTCAGAGTGGTAAATGGTATCATCCACTCTCTGTAGTAGGGTATTCGTTACCTTTAGATTTTATGACTAAATCAAAAGTAAATCATACAATTCGAGTCGCCACCGCACTTTTTATTTATCCAAAGAAAAGGTTAGAAAGCGAACAAAAACCGAGAAGTTTTATCAAATAAAAAACTAATAAAAATGTCAGAGATCTGGGTAAGGGGGTTGGTTATGCAATGGGAAGGTTTTAAGCACCCAAAACATCCTTAGTACTCTAAGGGAGCCCTTTTTACAAATGTTGTAAGGTAGGTTGGTATTCGTGAAAATATTTATGCAAACATGATTGGGGAGATGAGATAAGAATATAAAAGTTATTTACAATTTTTGTGTTTGAATGGATAAACCCATTGCCTACGTACCATCTTAAAAAAGGTAGGATCAAAACCTTGTAGTTCGGGGTAACAATCTCAAAAGAAGTTGGTGAATTGATTGGTCAAAATCCTAAAAGGTCTTTTGTTATCAAAGGGAGAAAACTCAACCTAAAACCACAAATCCACCATGTGAGGAGAGCTTCAACATGCTAGTGAGGGGTTAACCCTATAATAAGAATGGGAGACTTATAGTCCATCACTAAGGATACATGTGAGTATTATATCATCCACTAAGATAACTCAAACCTAATAGCTAATGTTTATGAAAAGCTTTGGCAAAAGTGGCCATTGAAACCACAAAAACAATTGAGTGAGTTCTATTTACCAATGGAAAGTATTTACAAAGTAAGGTCAAAGTTGACTTAGGATTCAATTCAAAATAAGTGTTATGAAAAGAAGTTTGAAAATTCAAAGGCATAATGCCTAGGTTTCTAATTTTTGAAAACAATGTTAATGTTTTCACAAAAGTTTGGCTTGGGTTAGAGTGGAGAGAAGAAGAGAAGGGCTAGATCCTAAACATGCAAAGATGAAGGAAGAGAAATAAAACCACATTGGAGTTCCCTTCATGAGATCATAAAGATGATCCAAGTTGCTCCTTGTCCTTTGGAATTAGCAAGCAATAAGCAAATAACTCACACAATCAAGCAAATAATCAATCAAGTTCCTAGGAATCTTCCAATTGGCTTTTGTATCTCTCACTTTGGATGCTCATGACAATGGTTCTTCTACTTGACTCAAGTTTAGGATCCCTAGCACACAAGAACACACAAATCAAAAAGTTCCACAATGCAATAGAAACAATGGACAAGAGAGTTTAGAAATTAGGATCCTTTCAAATGTCTTCTTCAAGATTTAGCATTCTAAAGGCATGAGGCCTAGTTGCTCTTTGACTCCTTTCTTCTTTGTTTAGCATTCTAAAGGCATGAAGCCTAGTTGCTCTTTGACTCCATTTTTGCATAGGTAAGGTCCTAAAATCTAAGACCTTTTCTCCATTTACATTGGGTTCACACAATCAAAATAAAACAAACACAATAGTATATACACAATAATGTGCTCAAGTGAGCAAAAGGCAAATTGCTTTAACATAAACATGAGCTCAAGTGAGAAAAGGGCAAAGACAAATGAATTAATGTACAAGAATTAAGTTGCATTAAAGTAAATTGCAAGAATTAAATGCTTGAATTAGAAGTTAGTGATTAGTAGTTAGTGTTAGTGTGCCATAAGGCAATTTAACGCTATGTTAAGCAATCGTAAGTGGACTAATATTGTAGTCACACCTATCTGAGGCCGGTCAATAAAACTATAGGCAACAAACACATGTTAGAGACCATGACTAGTAGGCCAAGCTCCTACAACTTGCCATGCCAAAAGAAAAGAAGAATGATCTTGTTTGGAGTTAGGTTTTTTGCTTGACCAAGAAGCAACCTATCTCTAATGCAAAGCCATTCACTTGATCTTTGATCAAGATGAATTAGATTTGAATCAAAGAAGGTTAAGCCCCTCATATGTCAAGGCTAACCACCAATCTTTAACTCATTGATCAAAAGGAAAAAAGAAAAAGAAGAAGAAATGGAAATGTACATAAACGGAATTCAAATGAAATAACCAACATACATTGATCAAACATGAAAGTAATCAAAGTCAATCAATGGCAAACAGAAGCAAGATGATGCTTAGAATTCAAGAAATAAATAAAATATTTTTGGTACTTTTGAAAATTAAAATAATACTTGAATTAAAATAAACAAATAAAGGTCAAACTTCAAATCCATTTTAAATCAACTTGGAAAAGTCCAAATGAATCATCCTAAGTTCAACAAGGTCAAACAAGGTTTGACAAAAAATTTCACCATTTTTTAGAAACCAGAAACTAATTTTAAACAATTAAAAATGAATAAAAAATAACATAATTGAACTAAAATCTCAAATAAATCTCAAATCAATTAAGAAATTGATGGGAATATTTTTCATAGATTCATCATCATTCGATAATATTAAGAAAATATTTTTGGCATTTTTGAATATTGGAAACTATTTTAAATGAATTAAAAATAACCAGAAATGAGAAAATTCACAAAAAATATTAAATGGACAAATAAAAAAGATTAAAAATCATTTTCAGAAACTAGAATTAAAAAGGAAAATAATGCAATTGGTCCCATATTTTTTGGATTTAAAATGAAGAAGATATGAATTTTTGAAATAAAATGAAATAAAAGAAAATAAAAGGAAAATCAGAAATTAAGAAAAATCCTGGCGCGTTGGTTCACATTCATTAAATGATGTGGCACATCAGAGGGCTGTGAGGCGTGCGCGTATGATGATCCAAAGTCAAATGAGAAACACAGGGCATTAATAAAAGTTATAAGGTTCAAGCACCAGGATTAGATCTGGGAATGAGATCCAAGGGTCCAGATGCAAACGTGTGGATGGACGATGGTATACACCACCGTCTTCTCCGGCGAGCAAGCCAGCTCCGCCCAGAGTTGTAGGTTTTGGAAGCTTCATAAAAATACACGATCCTCATATCATTGGAAAGCTGGGGTGATGTACCCCTGTGCCATTGGCTTCCACTCAAGATCACTACATGAAGAGAAATATGAGATGGAAGTTTATGGTGTTCAATTTGAACTTGATCAATTCATGAAATTAAATACACAGATCAATTGCCTCTCACATGAGGACTTTAGAGGAACCAACAAACACAAGAAATGAGCAAGATCCAGGGAGATTCGAATGGAAAAAGTTTGAACAACAACCTTTGAAGTGTAGCTCTACAAGGCACGATCTCTTCCAATTCTTTGTTGCAGTGTGTTCTTGATATGGCAAAGTAGCCAGGCTTAGGAATTGAAGCTCAATAATCAACCAAGGAAGTTGAAAATTGAACTGAAAAATTGAAGAAGAAATGTGAAATTCCTTTGAGTTAAAGGTGGGATTTCAATTCTGCAGAGTGTTAGGCGCCTTAAGGTTAGAAATGAATGAAGCCAGGAATCTGTATTTATAGCATGAGATGATGCAAGCCTTGCCAAACTCGTGTGCATGTGGAATGAGGGCCTCCATACATGGATCTGTACAGGCGCATTGGAGGCCCAAATGCAATTGGTTTAGCATGCTGAAGTCACATGGATCAGGTTTGGACGTGTACATAGCATTGCAATGGAGTGTGCACTAAGTTTGAACCTGTTATGTATAAATGAACATAAATCTTCTCCTCTTCGAAAATGCCACTTACCAAATTGAAACATATCCATGTGGGTAATGGTTGGAAAGGTCTTTACATGAGGGACAATTTTTATGTTGAACAAAAATCCATTTAGGATTGGGAAATTAATGAAAACAGGCCATGAATTTCAAGGTGCAAAACATGTGTATGAGAATTTTGCCAAAATGGACCAACTTCAAGCCCTTCTGTTTAAATGATGCAAGCCTCAAATGACAAAACCTTCAACATAAAATTTGTATATATTTTCAAGAAAATCAATTTGGACTTAAAATTTACATCATTTGGATTTTTTATGAGAAAGTTATGGGCACTTGAAGTTGGACTTTTTCACATTTCAATGGCTTTGGTCCAAAGTGACCTATAATGTTTTGTATTATCACATGTATTTATTTTAGGATTATGAAAATTTGTTCAACATAACAAATTAATTACACATCTTAAAATTTCTAATCCATTTGACCCCACCTCAATATCATGAAAAATAAATGAGTTAGGCCCTTGGGAAATAGACCTAAAATTAGGGTTTCAATCAAAATGACCTATAATGTTTTGAAATGAATGATGACCTTCCATGTTTCAAATAAATTTTTGACGAACATGAACGTTGTTCATATGGTTCTTAAGAACATGTTTTATCTTGGGATCATCTTCATTTGACAAAAAAATCAAAAGTTAGGTCCCAGGGGATTTCAAAATAGTCAGATGAATTGACTGATCAACTTCTCAAATCCAAACTTCAAATCTTAATGAATTGATGATTGAGGACACTCACATAAGCTCAAATGTGCATGAAATGATGAATTAAATAAATTCCCTTGATTGTATTTGATCATGGGTTTAGGTTGCTTCAAGAGCAAGGCATAGTTGATGCACAGTTGAATTAGGGTTTCCTTGGGAAACAATCCTCAAGCCCTTTAGTTTATCTTGATCAAATTCACTTCATTTGGCCATTTCAATGAGCATAAGGACCTCCTAGGAGCCTTGGATCACATGATTGCTCAAGCTACAAAACAAAAGATGTTAGTGACATATTTTTGTGCTTTTGGTTAATAAACAAAATAAGAAAAGAAATAATATACAATTCAAGCATTCTTGGTGATCTCAAACCAACTCACACAAGTCCCAACCCAAAGGTTAAGGAGCCAAGAGGCTATGATCCTTGAGGCAATGCAATGAGCCATGATATGATGCCATGAGGGATCTTAGGGTCAAAATTGGGGTCTTACAGGAAGCTAATGCTTTTGCTCAAGCTGGTAGTGTGGATGCTTTTGAAGTTATCTTTGTGTTGCTCATTTATGGATTAGCTTTATTCCGTAACATTGACGGTTTTGTTGATGTTAACGCCATTAGACTTTTCTTGATTGGGAATCCTGTGCCTACTTTGTTGGGTGATATGTATTTCTCTTTGCATCTAAGGAACTCTAAGGGTGGTGAAACTATTGTGTGTTGCATTCCTCTTATGTACAAGTCGTTTATTTCGCACTTGCCTCAGACACCTGCTTTTGTGGAGAACAATGTCTACGGTGGTCTCAGAGACTTATGTATCTCACTAATGATGATATAGTTTGGTATGATCCCTTTTTGAGCAGTTTGGACATTATTGATAGTTGTGGTGAGCTCTCTAATGTGCCTCTCATTGGTACACAAGGAGGAATTAACTACAACCCTGCTTTGGCTCGTCGTCAACTTGGGTTCCCCTTGAGTGACAAACCAAATAACACTTTGTTAGAAGGTCTTTTCTATCAAGAGGGTAAAGATCCCCAACATTTGAAGCAGAAGATTGTGCATGCTTGGCATAATGCGCATAGGAAAGGAATATCCGAGCTTGGTCCGTGCAATTGTGTAGCTTTGGAAGCCTACACTCTTTGGGTGAAGAAGAGAGCTTTGGAATTGAAGATGCCCTATCTATGTGAAAGACCTATGTCTATGGTTGGGGTTGAACCATTAACTCTCCCTAACCACGATGTAAAGGAGTTGGAAGACGCGCTCACCAAGATGAAGCAAGAGAAGGATATGTGGGAAGAGCATTTTAGTGATTTGAGCAAGAAGCATGAAGAGTTGCAGTTGGAGTCTGAGGACAAAGATGCACTTATTGAGCTACTTGAAGACCGAGTGACAGAGAGAGAGAGAGAGAGAGAGAGAGTCAGAGGTTTCATCTTCTAGCATGCATCAGCCTTCCGTTGCTTGGAAGAAGATAGTTGATCAGCTTTTTCTCGAGAAGACTCAGATGAAGGCTTCTTTTGAGACTGAGATTCGACGTATTCGAAGGAAGTACGCGTCTTCAGCCTGATCTTCTGACATGGTTGTTAGGGATCCTTAGAATGACTAGTCTCCTTTTCTCTTGTATTTTCCATTTGGTTTTTGAAATTGTACTCAGTATAATCCTTCCAATTATATAAATGAAAAGACATTTTTGGTCATATAAAAATTATTGCAATTGTTGATATATATGTATTTGCAAATGATATAGTAAATTCCTTGAAAATAAATAAACAAGCATTGCATTTCATGCATCATTTGCATAAGCAGGTTTCTCTTTCGCCATATGTCTCATTGGTGTTTATTATGTGCTTTAGCCAAGCTGACTCATCGGTACAACACCCGCGCTAATCATCTGAAAATTATGGAGCATCTAGAGCAAGAGAACAGAGAGCTGAAGGACGAGATCGCCCGCCTGACTGCCATGATGGAGTCAGTTCTTGCTGCTCAGAGCCAAGCTTCTCCAACGCCTACAACTCCTCCTCCTCAGAGGACTGTTATTTCAGAGGTGGCTACCTCTACCATGCCTGCAACTGCTGCTCATTTTGCACCCAACATGCTTGCCGGATTCCCATGTGGAATGCCACCAAACTTTATGCCTGAAGGCTTTGCGCCTACATTTGCTTCCATGTCGGCATCTAGCCCGGTCATGTATGTGCCACCTCCTGTTGTGCACACCTTACCTCTTTTAGAGGACACCATTTATCATTCCGAGCCGTCTGAGGGTCGAAATGTCTATGATAAAATGGACAAAATGAAAGATCAGTTTCTTGAGCTGCGCAAGGAATTGAAGACGCTAAAGGGTAAGGACTTGTTTAGAAAAAATGTTGTTGAGTTGTGTTTAGTGTCCAACGTCAAGATCCCGGTGAAGTTTAAAGTGCCTGAATTTGAAAAGTACAAGGGAAACACTTGTCCACTCAGTCATCTAGTGATGTATGCTCACAAGATGTCTACTCAGACTGACAATGATCAACTGTTGATTCACTACTTCTAAAACAATTTGACCGATGCTTCGCTCAGATGGTATATGGGGTTGGACAGTGCAAGCATTCACACTTTCAATGACTTGGGAGAGGCTTTTGTCAAGCATTATAAGTACAATATGGACATGGCACCTGAGAGAGACAAGTTGAGGTCTATGTCACAGAAGGATAAGGAGACATTTAAAGAGTATGCGCAGAGATGGAGGGAATTGGCTGCCCAAATCACTCCTCCCTTGGAGGAAAAAGAGATGATAAAGATCTTTCTAAAAACTCTGAGTTCATTTTATTATGAACGAATGATTGCTAGTTCCCCTAGTGACTTTACCGAAATGGTAAACATGGGGATGAGGCTTGAGGGAGGAGTCCGAGAGGGACGTTTGCCGAAAGATGAAACATCGTCAAGTAAGAGGTATGGCAGAAATTTTGGGAAGAAGAAGGACAATGAAGCGAATGCAATAAGCAATGGGAGGCAGAGGAGGCCTCAGATCAGAAGGAATCCACCATCTCGTCAACATCATCATCAAGTATCTTCAGTTAACCCTATATTTTCTAATCAACAATCAACACCAGTTCAACAACAACAACGTCAACAACAACAACCGAAACAACAAGCAAACACCTACAACAACATCAATACCAACAACAATCATCATCAACAAAACTTTGAAAGGAAGAAGGTCTCTTTCCACCTGATTCCTAGGTCTTATGCAGAACTGTACCCGTCTTTGGTTCTCAAGAACCTAATCCAACCAAGAAACCCGCTGCAAATTCCAGAACCACTTCCATGGTGGTACAAGCCTGAGCTCCATTGTGCTTTTCATCAAGGAGCACCAAGACATGATATAGAGAACTGTTATGCGCTCAAGTATGAGGTTCAGAAGCTGATGAAGAATGGAATGGTATCCTTCGAGGATCGTGCGCCGAATGTGAAATCAAATTCGTTGCCCGCTCATGGGAACTCTTCTGTGAATATGGTGGATGGTTGTCCTGGCGAGTTTAAGGTTTTTGATGTGTGTTTTATCCGAAGATCCTTGGTGCATATACACAAGGAAATTTGCTTGGTAAGTGATTGTGAGCATGACCACGATGGTTGTGCTGTTTGCAGTATTAATTCAAGGGGATGCAAAGTTGTGAAAAGGGACATCCAATGACTGATGGATGAAGGCATGATTCAAATTGTTCAATCCCGTCATGTAGATGACAACATGAATGTCATAGTGCCCATTTTCAAGCAGCCAAAGAGATTGGTAATTCAGTACGAAAGCAACAATAGTAACAATGTCAACAATAAATCAGTATCACCGTTGGTTATACGGTTAGCGGGCTCAGTCCCGTATTCATATGATAAAGCTGTGCCGTATCAGTATAATGCTACAATGATAGAAGGTGGTCAAGAGGTCCCGTTACCTACGACTAGCTCTGTGGTGAGCATTGCTGATGTTACCAAGGTGACCTGCAGTGGTCGTGTGTTTGGGCCGATGTTCCCAAAGGATAAGGAAGAATCAATTGTTGGAAAGAAGGTGGAAATGCCTGTTGTAAATCCAGTTGGTGCTTCAAAGGGTAAGTCTGGTGAATCTAGCGATTTGAAGACTAATGATGATGATGAAGTACTTCGGTTAATCAAAAGGAGTGAGTTTAATGTGGTGGCGCAGCTGCTCCAAACCCCCTAAAAAATCTCAGTGTTGTCTCTGCTCATGAATTTTGAAGCGCATAGAGAAGCACTGCAAAGAGTTTTGAAACAAGCATTTGTAGAACATGATGTTACAGTGGATCAATTCGATCATATCATGGATAACATCACTTCTTACAATAATTTTAGCTTCTATGATGAGGAGCTCCCCGAGGAGGGTAGAAATCATAATCTGGATTTGCACATTTCTATGATTTGCAAAAAGGATGCTTTGTCAAATGTGCTTGTTCACACCGGGTCTTCATTGAATGTGCTACCGAAGTTAACTCTTTCAAAGCTATCATACCAAGGAGCACCTATGAGGTATAGCGGTGTAATCGTCAAAGCTTTTGACGGTTCGTGCAAAACGGTTATTGGTGAAGCGGACCTTCTAGTTAAGATAGGTCCGAGTGATTTTTAAATTACATTTCTAGTAATGGATATCCACCCGACCTACAGTATCTTGTTGGGAAGGCCATGGATCCATGAGGGAGGAGCTGTTACCTCCACTTTGCATCAGAAACTCAAATTTGTGAAGAATGGAAAACTTGTGATCGTTGGCGGGGAGAAGGCGTTGTTGGTTAGCCACCTGTCATCTTTCTCTTATGTTGAAGCTAAGGATGAGGTTGGAACTCCATTCAAAGCCTTATCTATTGCTGCTGAAAAGAGAGTTGGGGCACCTATGTCCTCATTGAAGGATGCCAAGAAGATTGTGGAAGAAGGAAATGTTGATCAGTGGGGGCGCATGGTAGAGGTCTCCTACAACAAAGGCAAAACCGGTTTGGGGTTCCAGTGAGGTTCATCAACCGCAAGGTATGAAGATATGCAACTTAGCTTCCGTAGCGGAGGGTTCATTCATGGTAATGAACAACACTTAGCTGCTGTGCTATAAGATGACGAAGAGGAAGATTGCACCAATTTTGTGACGCATGGAAAGGCTTGCAACAATTGGACTGCTGTTGATGTTCCTGTTATTTTGCATCAATCTAAGTAATTGCTTTTATATGTTTTAAAAATCCTTCTCCTATGCCTAAAGGAGAAGCGAACATTGTTTGGGCATTTTCAAATTAATCATTAATAAAATTAATTCTGTTCCTGTTGATGTTCCTGTCTATCTGCATGATATTTGGTCACAAGTCCACTTCTCTAAAATCAGAATATCAAATCATTATGCAGGTTGGTTTCTTACCTCATTGAATACAATGATCCTTCTCCTTCTCCAAATTTTGAATTCACTGTGTTTGAGGCCGAGGAGGAAAGTGATGAAGAAATGAGCGATGAATTGTCTCGTCGTCTTGAGCATGATGAAAAGATCATTCAGCCGTTTAAAGAGCAGATTGAGCTAGTTAACTTGGGTTTCGAGGATGATGTGAAGGAAGTCAAGATTGGGTCTCGATTGTGTCCAGATGTCAAGGAGGGGTTGATTGATCTTCTTCAATAGTATTCAGATGTGTTTGCTTGGTCCTATCAAGACATGCCTGGTTTGGATTATGAGATTGTGGAACATAGATTTCCGTTGAAGCCAGAATGCCCGCCAGTCAAGCAGAAGTTGAGAAGAACGCATCCTGATATGGAAGTGAAAGAGGAAGTGCGGAAGAAGATTGACCGTTGAGTATCCATAATGGACGGCCAATATTGTGCCTGTGCCAAAGAAAGATGGAAAGGTCCGCATGTGTATCGATTATCGAGATTTGAATAAAGCCAGTATGGAAGATGATTTACCTCTGCCACACTGTAGCGGTAAATTCATGTTCATCAAGCTATGGATAAGCTAGACATCAAATAACAAGAGTCACCACCGAGCTTTTATTGTTTCCAAGGGAAAAGGGAAAAAGTACGAACAAAACCCAAAAGTAAGAAGTTTTCAAATCAAAACTAATAAATGTCAGAGATTACAGGTAAGGGGGTTGGTTACACAGAGGGAAGGTGTTAGCACCCAAAGTGTCCTAGGTACTCCTAGGCAGCCCTTTTTGTATGCATATGTATTTGGTATAAAAGTTATGTTTACAAACAAATAGAATGGGGGGATGAGAAAAGAATTTATTAATTATATTTTTGTATTTGGCAAGACCTTCGGTCTTGTGCCTACGTACCAACATATAAATGAGGGATCAAAACCTCGTAGTTCGTGATACAAATTTCAAATTGGATGCATTGTTTTTAACAAAAATTTAGTCTGAAAGGCACAAAGGCCTAAAAATTGGTTTGAATGAGTTAGTTCTTTTTGGCTTTTTGAAAGTTTAATTCAAGTATAATTAAGTTTGTTTACAAATTTGATTTAAGAAAAGAAGTTTGAAAATGCAATGGCATAAGGCCAAAGTTTCTATTTTTTTTGCAAAAAGGTCAAAGTTTAGAACAAAATAAGTTCAACCAAAGAAGATTTTGAAAAGGGAGGGAGAGATTTTTGAAATTATAGAAATGGGGAGAAGATGAAGAGACTAATCATATGCAAAAAATTAAAAGTTAAGAGTTAAAATGATCTGACCAAATGGGTAGCAATTCAATAGACAAAAAATGTCAATAGAAACCCAGAATTCCCTTGGACATTTAGAATCAAGCTACACAGAAATGCACAATTATATTATCTTGAAGAGCGAAGGCATCAAATAAAGATAGCCACATCCAAGCTTTAGACATTCCATGATCTTCTTCAAGATTAGCACATGTAGCAGATGAATTCCACAAGTCACAGGTTTAAAATAACAGCTACACAATAATCATATTACAGATGAAGTCAAAGAGATCTTGAATGATGTATCAGATGAAGTTCCAAATTGCAAGCAATTCGTTTCTCAATAAGTTGGCATTGGCCAAGTCCTTTAGCATAAGCATGTTACCTAAGTTCTAAGTCCATTTGTCCAAGATCAAGCCAACAGTCCACACAAAAGTATTTTTAGGGTTTTTGTTGTTATTATGTACACTCAACCCAAGTGGTCCAAGTGGACAAAGTGAAAATTGAATTAACATAAGCAATTAGAATGATATGAACAATGGCAAATGAATAAAAGCTAAAAAAACGACATTAAAGTAAATGACTTGAAATTAAAAGTTAGTTGTTAATGGGTTAGAAGTTAGTATTGTTTTGGTTTTGCTTTTCATTTTAAGACATTCTTTGGAGAACACTCAACCCACTTATCACAAGCATGGATCCTTGAGCCAAGACATCTTCCAAAGGAAGGAAAAAAGGCCAAGTTTCCACACAATACCATGAAAGAGGGGAGACTTACAATCTCAATAACTAGAATGTTATGCCTTTTGTGTCACAAATTTAGCGCCATGTAGAAGTCACAACTATTTGAGGCTAGGAAATATAATTTTGGTGTTAATGCATGTTTGAGACATAGTATAATGGACTATGCTCATGAAACATACCACACACAAAAAGAGATATGCAAAAGTGGTGGCCTAATATCATCCATACTCATGTTAATTTTTCAATCAACTAGCCTTAGGACTTTGAGATATCATAGACCAAATGAGATGAATGCATAAAGAAGGGGAATGAGATGAAGAGGGAGGGGAATGAATCGAAACTCAAATTGGTCAAAGGAGGACTTTTACCAAATTAATATCATCCATTCATTTTGGCAGATGGAATGTACATTCCATCAATCCCCTAAATCCAATGATATTAACTTGACAAAGTTAAATCAACCTTGACCAAGGCCCAACAACAAGAGTCAAACACAAGCAAGTCATCGCAATTGGTCAACAAAATTATTTGGCATTTATTCAAATTAAAAATCCTAAAATAAGGCATTTAAATTAAATATGGTTTGTCAAATTCCTAAAACCATATCAAAACACCAAATAAATGGCCATGAGATTTATCATAGGTCAAATAAGGTCAAAGGACCTTGGAGAAAAAATTTCATAATTTTTAAAGACTTAAAAGTATTTTTAAACAATTAAAAACAAATGCAAAATCAATTAAATCATGAAAAATATTAATGATGATCCAAAAAATAATTTTAATTCAGAATATGAAAGAGGAAATTATTTGAAATTTTTTGGTGAAACTCTCATATTTTTTGGATCAATATTAAAATTAATATGAATGAAAATAAAACAATTAAAATGAAACTCAAATAATAAGAAAAAACATGGACCACTTGATTTCCCTCATTAATTGAGGTGGCAGATCATGTGGCCATCAACGCGCTTTCCACCATAGTCACGAGTCAATGCGTAACACAAATGGTAATTACAAGCAACGCGTGAGATTAAAACAATTCAAGTGAGATCAACGTCTCAGACTGTCCAGCACACCACCGACGCTAGACCTCCTGTCACCTTCTCAGGCGAGGTCCACCGGACTGGTTCACTCATCACCATCAAGAAAATGAAAAAGGAGGACATGATCTGAAAGAAAAAATGGCGTATAACACAAATCTGACCTCAATTTTAACTGACTCCACATATATAGAAAGATATGAGGAGTTGAATTTTGAGGTGTGTCAACTGAGTTGCTTCGATTTGACCTTTAAGCAACTCAATCTTCTTACATACATTGGTAGGACTTCAGACAACCAAAGATCCAAGAGAATTAAGTGGAATCGAGAGAGAATCGAAGAGATGAAATTTTCAGGAAAATACCTTCAATGCAGGTCTAGATTCACTTGTTCTTGCTTTGGCTCGTGCTTGATCTTACTCAGGATGCTTGCAGAAGTAGATTAGAATGCACAAAAGTTCTTGGATCCTGGAGTTTTGAATCTCAAAACAGTGAGATTCAAACTCAATTTCCAAAGGAAATTCTCAAGATTATCCTCTCAAATGGAAGGGTTTGGTGTTTGGGATCAAAGCTGGCGCGAAGGAGTCCTTAATTCTAAGCATATGGTGCTCTATTTATAGCTGAATCACATGATATTTGCACCTTACAATTGAGTTTCCAAAATTGACAATGAGTGATGCATGTGTGCATGGGCGTGTACAGGCCCATGAGATCATTCCATTTGATCCATAATTGAGTGTGAACAAGTCTGAAATCAAATTGGAGTGCTAGCCAATTGTACATGGAAGCTTGAAGTTTGATTTTTGCCAAATGATGATGTAATGTTCAAGCTATGTGCATCCCATTGAAATCTTGTCCAAAATGCATGAAATTAGACTTTTTGGAAATGTTAGATCAAGAGGAACAACTTTCATGTTCAATACTTTTCCATTTGAAGCTTGTATAAGTATGAATTTTGAGGTGGAACTTTGGAAATTTCAACATGTTGAAAGTTTTTCTAAGTGTCAAGCCATATATCATAATATTCCACCTTGCTTAACTTTTTATGTGAGCTTCAAATGAGAAAAGTGTCTTCATCAAAGTTGTAGATCTTTCAAAGTCCTTCGAAATGGTAACTAATTTCATGTCATTTGGATTTGGAATGATAGAGTTATGCATTTTTGAAGTTTGGAAAAATCACTTGTTCAATGGCTTAGGTCACAAATAACCTATAATGTAACCTCATATCACATGCTCATAAAAGTTGAATTTGTTCTCACTCAAAACATAAAAGTTTAATTAGAAATCTTGAATTTGATTTTGCAACTTGAAAATCTTTCATCTCATAAAAATTGAGCAAGTTATGGCCTTGGGAAGTTGACTTTCAAATTAGGGTTTAGACAAAATGACCTATAATGTTTCAACGTAGAAAATGATTTTACAAGAAAAACTAGCTCTAGGTCTCAACATGACAGTTGTTTGGAATGTCATTTAAAGTAACTTTGCTCTTGGAATCATTTTCATATGGTGAAAATTGTAGGAGATAGGGTGTAGGGAGATAGAATTTTGATCTGATGAATTCATCTGGCCAACCACCATCAACCAACTTGCTAACCTTCAATTATTTGGACTTTCTTGGCTCATGGTAGATCATATATGCATAAGATGATGAATTTTGAAGTGTCCCTTGAAAAATTTGATCAAATGGTAATATATCTTGTTGGGGAAGTTACTCAAGATACCCAGTCAAACTAGGGTTTCTAAGGCAAATCACCCTCAAACTCTTGAAGAAAACTTGATCAATATAACATGTAGTAATCAATGGAACTCATATATGATGCTCATAACCATTATTGGATCAATTCATGGTTGTGCTCGTTGTCATGAGGGGCTCAAACCCTAGATATGAACTTCATGAATCAATGGAAATCATGCCCTACCTACAAAAGAGTTAGGGAAATATAAAGACATATTTTTGGTATTTGGTTAATAAAATAAGAATATACAAGTATGATACAATCACAAAGTGCTTGGTGATCTCTCCCAAAATAAACCCAATGAAAGAGGGGTAAGGAGGATGCCAAGGTATGATCCCAATGCTAATTTTTATGATGAAATTGCATGAGGGATCTTAGGGTCAAAATTGGGGTCTTACAGCTACCCGTATTTAAGGACATTCTAACTGAGGAGGTGAAGGTTAAAATCTTCATGTCGACTCAGTATAATGGGCTTAAATAATAACATATAGAAACAAATATGATATGAATGTAAAAGTTAATGCTCTGTGGGGAAATATTGCCACAAAGGAAAAGAAATCAGAGAGACCGAAAGTCCATAGGAGTATAACGTATTCCGTAAGGAAAACTCACTGGGGAGACAAAGACTCTAGGGGACAAAGGAGTTATGCGTAGGCTAGACTACGACTTAAAACTATTGTGGAACTCGAGGAATTCCATACAAAATGGAAAGACTCAGCCGGGGAAACAACAACATCTGTAGGGGATACGAGTAAGTCAGGGTAAAACTGAAGTACTTGAATCATGCAGGAAAAGAGATTTCACTAAGGAAATATGCACTCAACTCGACTGGGGAAGAAATAAACTTCAACACAGGAGGAGCAGAAATCTATTATCTACTACCTGCTATTGGGCGAGGAGATAATAAAGATTTGTCAGAGAGAACATCCGTCATCAGTTAGGATGAATATATCAAGGATGACTCGCTGAGAACCAACAGGAGGGAGTATTCATTACCGATTGCTGGGTAAGAATAGCCTTGTTGGGGAAAACTGCAGAAAATAGGATTTACAACTACCAGTTACTAGGTAGAAGACCAAAGATGAGAGTATCCGTCATCGGTTAGGATGAACATATCAAGGTTAAAATCAACAGGGAAGAAGATCCGTCATCGGTTAAGATGAACATATCAAGGATAGACTTGCCTGGGAAATGTCAAGGAGGATACCCGTCATCGATTAAGATGAATATATCAAGGTTAACCAACTGAACCAAAAGTAGGAATTACATCTATCAAATGCTGGATAGAAGACCATCAAAGAGAAAATACGTCATCGGTTAGGATGAACATATCAAGGATAGACTCTGTGAGGAGAGAAACTAGGAATTACATCTATCAGTTACTAGATAGAATACCATCAAATAGGAAATCCATCATCGGTTAAGATGAACATATCAAGGATTAACTCTGCGAAGGGGACAAAAAACATGATTTACAACTACCGGTTACTGGGTAGAAGACCGCAAAGAGAAGGAAACCCATCATCGATTAGGATGAACATATCAAGGATTAACTCTCTGAGGAACAAGAATAGGGATTACAACTACCTTTTAATGGGTAGAATACCAAAGGTGAGAATATCCTTCATCGGTTCGAATGAACATATCAAGGATAAACTCAGGCAGGGGAGAGAAAGATATCCGTCACCGGTTAGGATGAACATATCAAAGATATACTTTCTGGGAATAGATCCACTAGGGACTCTACTAAGGATAAAAACAGGCGTACTTTTGCCGGGTATTGGGCAAGAAGTAACAAACTGCAAACTAAGAAGAATATTACCAGTTACTGGGTAATAAACTCTTAGGAGACTCGAAGCATCTATCTAGGTAAGAGCTAGACAAAAATAGTTAATCAAGACTCAACCCAATGAGGATATAACTCAAGGGGAGTGATCCTATCCAAATAAACAACTGGAAAGGAAACTGAAGTAATAGTCACCCACGAGGAAACAAACTCAATGGGGAAGAGGAGAAAGGTTAAAGTCTTTCTGCCTAAGGGGATGACGCTATACAATTGAGGGAGGACAGGCACCGAAATTTGTATGGGGTTAAAGTACCGCCATACCGAGAATGAGAATCTCAAACCAACAAGTTAAACAAATACGATGGTGCCAATATGCAAATTATGAAATTATATGAATGTATATGTATATGTATATATGATGATTATGCTGACAAAACGATCACGAAGGATACAAAGCTCTCACAAAGAAATTGAATCATCGGTACAATCCTCGGTCAATCCACAAATAGAGGGAGACAAATGCTGGAGAACAGAGAAATCACAAACCAAAGGCTCAAATCTAGCCGAGGGAGGAGATCTGCTGAGGAGAGGCAAAATTATTGAATCTGCAAGGAATTTTAGGTCTACGCCATATTAAATGGGAGACAACCATACAGAAGATAAACACAAAACATCTGCTCAGAAACCAGGAGGAAGCTCTGATTGAGAGCGAGTCGGATGGCGATTGGTGGGTAAACCAATGCGATCTACTGGGGAAAACATCTTACTCTACTGAAGCATCGACCCTGTTGGGGAAATACACAAACACTGCCGGGAAATAATGCGCCGCAAGGTACCGAATCAACAAACTTAGCTGGAGAAAAGAATCGGAACTCCTCTAGGGAACAAACACTTCGCAGGGGAACCAGATTAACACAAACGACTAGGGATACCCGAAGGGTCAACTGCTTGGGGAACCTCCGATGCTTAGCACTTAAGAACTTGCTGCTCTTTGAAGGGCTGTTGATATTCCTTTTTAATTTGCTTTGAAAATTTCTTGTTTTTATATGTTTTAAGAAAAAGATTTTGATTAAAAATTTTAAATTTTCAGAATGATCATAATAAAATTTTAACTATTGGCTGAAGTAAATAAGAGTAGAAACAATTGTACAAAAGCTCAACTTTATTTAATGGGATGGTAGTCTGTAAATGACAACACTCCATAGATTTTTCCAAAGTTGAAAATGGTAATTTACATGGAAAATGGAAACATTGAATACAAATGATTCTTAGTCCTTCTACCAATTCTTGATATCCACTGTGCTCTTGACCGCTGTTGGGATGATCAATCGACGTCAACCCTGGTGCTCAACAAAATCTCTCAAAAACTGGACGATCAGTAGACTACAGTTACTTTCCATAATCCCTAATTTTTGCATAAGTTTCCCCAAGGTGGGGTACTCAACTTATCGGGAAATTCTTCTGTTTTTTATGTCTCTAACTTTTGCCTGGACCGCCCTTTCGGGTTTTCAATCCACCGAGATGCGTTTTTTGCCTAAGCCTCCCTTTCGGGTTTTCAAATTAGCGAGCTGTTATTTTTTTTTAGGCGAAGTATTTCTTGACTGCAACTGCATTCACGGGACGAGTGAATTCTTCACCATCCATAGTTGTAAGAATCAGAGCACCACCTGAAAAGTCTCTCTTAACAACATATAAGTCTTCATAATTAGGAGTCCATTTCCCTCTAGAATCTGGTTTGAACGACAAGATCTTCTTGAGCACAAGGTCACCTTCTTAAACACACGAGGTCTGACCTTCTTATCAAAAGATTTCTTCATTCTCTACTAATATAACAGACCATGACACATGGCAGTCAATCTCTACTCTTCCATCAAATTCAGCTGGTCATATATGGTCTGACACCATTCAGCCTCAATCAACTTGGCTTCCATGAGTACACGCAATGAAGGAATCTCAACCTCTACGGGGAGCACTGCTTCCATACCATACACAAGTGAGAAAGGGGTTGCCCCTGTTGAAGTGCAGACGGATGTACGATACCCATGCAAAGCAAATGGGAGCATCTCATGCCAATCTTTGTATGTTACAACCATCTTCTGAATAATCTTCTTAATGTTTTTGTTTGCAGCTTCAACATCCCCATTCATTTAGGGTCTGTAGGGAAAAGAATTATGATGTGCAATCTTGAAGTATTTGCAAAGAGCTTCCACCATATTGTTATTCAAGTTCGATCCATTATCAGTAATGATCTTACTTGGCACACCATATCAGCATATGATATGATTCTTGATAAACCTTAAAATAACTTGCTTGGTTACATTTGCGTATGATGCCGCTTCAACCCATTTTGTGAAGTAGTCAATTGCCACCAAAATGAAACGATGTCCATTCAATGCTTTGGGTTCAATCATCGCAATCATATAAACTCCCCACATGTAGAAGGGCCACTGGGACGAAATAACATTCAATAAAGGAACATGAATCTTATCAGTATAAATTTGACATTTGTGGCATTTCTTCACAAATTTGCAACAGTCAGATTCCATTGTCAGCCAATAGTAACCTGCTCGCAACATCTTCTTCTCCATTGCATGTCCATTGGAATGAGTATCAAAGGAACCGTCATGCACTTCGGTCATCAACAAGTCTGCTTTGTGTCTATCCACGCATCTGAGCAAAAGTATGTCGAAGTTTCTCTTGTAAAGTATATCACCATTCAAGTAGAAATTATTGGCTAATCTTCTCAAAGTCTTCTTATCTTTCAAAGATGCCCTAGGCGGGTAAATTTGATTTTGGAGGAAACATTTGATGTCGTAATACCACAACTTTTCCTCTTGGATCTCTTCAACAGCAAACCCATGAGCTGGCCTATCAAGACGCATCACAGACAAATTGGGAACTTCATTCCAATACTTTACCACAATCATTGATGCCAACGTTGCAAGAGCATCTACCATCCGGTTCTCATCTCGTGGGATATGATGAAACTCAACCTTTGTAAAGAAAGTTGAAATCCTCCTCGCATAATCTTTATATGGTATCAAACTGGGTTGATTCGTCTCCCATTCACCTTTGATTTGATTCACAACCAAAGATGAATCTCCAAAGACATCCAAATACTTGATTATGAGATTCATGGCGTCTTCAAGCCCCATAATGCAAGCTTCATATTCTGCCATGTTGTTTGTACACTTGAAAGTCAATCTAGCTGTAAATGGTAGTTGCGTGCCTTGAGGAGTAATGATCACTGCCCCAATGCCATTACCATACTGATTAACAGCTCCATCAAATACCATGCCCCAACGGGAACCAGGTTCTGGCCCTTCTTCAAGCAATGGTTCATCATAATCTTTCATTTTCAAGTATAAAATATCCTCATCTGGAAAGTCATTCTGCACTGACTGGTAATCTTCAATTGATTGGTGAGCCAAATGGTCAGCCAAGATACTACCATTTATCGCTTTCTGAGATTGGTATTCGATATCATACTCTGATAACAACATCTACCAACGTTCAATCCTCCCAGTTAAAGTAGGCTTCTCAAATATATACTTGATCGGATCCATTTTGGATATCAACCAAGTGGTATGATTCAACATATACTGACGCAGACGCTTAGCAGCCCAAGCCAATGCGTAACAAGTTTTCTCAAGCATAGAATACCGAGTCTCACAATCGATGTACTTCTTACTGAGGTAGTAGATCACAAATTCTTTCTTTCCAGTCTCATCTTGCTGACCAAGGACACAATCCATACTATCTTCAAGCATAGTCAAATACATGATCAATGGTCTTCCTTCAACAGGTAGAGACAAAATTGGAGGCTCAAGAAGATATTCCTTGATACTATCAAAAGCTTTCTGGAAGTCTTCGATCCAATCACAAGACTGATCTTTCCGAAGAAGCTTGAACATAGGCGCACATATGGTAGTCATGTGGGAAATGAATCTTGAAATATAATTCAAGCGGCCGAGAAAACCTCTGACTTGCTTCTTAGTTTCGGGCGCATGCATCTCTTGTATTGCTTTGACCTTGGCAGGATCAACTTTAATATCCTTCTCACTGACAATAAAGCCCAATAACTTACCAGAACGAACACCAAAAGTACACTTATTGGGATTCAAGCGGAGTTTATATTTCCTCAAATGCTGGAAAAGGTTCAACAAATACTCAACATGTTCCTCTTCATCAATCGATTTAGCAATCATGTCATCAACATATACTTCAATCTCTTTATGCATCATATCATGAAAAAGAGCAGGCATTGCTCCCTAGTAAATCGCACCAGCATTCTTTAGACCGAAAGACATCACTCTATAACAGGATATTCCCAAGGTGTAATGAATGTGGTATTCTCCATGTCTTCGGGTGCCATCCTGATCTGATTATATCCGGAAAATCCATCCATAAACGAAATGACTTTGAATTTAGCAGTATTGTCTACCAACATATCAATGTGTGGCAGAGGGAAATCATCTTTCAGACTAGCTTTATTCAAATCTCTATAATCGACACACATGCAGACTTTTCCATCTTTCTTTGGCACAGGCACAATATTGGCCACCCATTGCGGATACTCAGTGGTCACAAGGAAACCAGTGTCAATCTGTTTCTACACTTCCTCTTTGATCTTCACAACCATGTCAGGATGCGTTCTTCTCAACTTCTGCTTGACCGGCGGGCATTTTGGCTTCAACGACAACCTATGCTCCACAATGTCAGAATCCAAACCAGGCATGTCTTGATAGGACCAAGCAAACACATATGAATACTCTCGAAGAAGATCAATGAACTCCTTCTTGACAACTGGACACAGGCGAGACCCAATCTTGACTTCCTTCACATCCTCCTCGGAACCCAAGTTGACAAGCTCAATCTGCTCTTCGAACGACTGAATGGTCTTTTCATCTTGCTCAAGAATACGAGATAATTCATCACTCACTTCTATTCCACTTTCCTCCTCGGCCTCAAACCCAAGGAATTCAAAATTTGGAGAAGGAGAAGGATCATTGTATTCAATGGGGTTAGGAACCAACCTGCATAATGATTTGATATTTTAATTTTTAAGAAGTGAATATGTGACCAAATATTATGCAGATGGACAATTATATTGTTTATATATGTTTTTTGTGATTACCATTTTCAGAATAAAATAAAAAGTACAAACAAGACATCATAGATGAGGATGAATAGAATTAATTTTATTAATGATCAATTTGAAAATTCCCAAACAATGTTCACTTCTCCCTTAGGCATATGAGAAGGATTTTAAAACATATAAAAGCAATTACTTAGATCGATGCAAAATAACAGGAACATCAACTGCAGTCCAATTGTTGCAAGCCTTTCCATGCGTCACAAAATTGGTGTAGTCTTCCTCTTCGTCATCATCTAGCACAACAGCTAAGTGTTGTTCTTTTCCATGAATGAACCCTCCGTTACGGAAGCTAAGTTGCATATCTTCAGTCCTTGAAGTTGATGAACCTTTCTGGAACCCCAAACCGGTTTTGCCTTTGTTATCGGAGACCTCTACCATGCGCCCCCACTAATCAATATTGCCTTATTCCACAATCTTCTTAGCATCTTTCAATGAGGACATAGGTGCCCCAACTCTCTTTTCAGCAGCAATAGATAAGGCCTAGAATGAAGTTCCAACCTCATCCTCAGCTTCCACATAAGAGAAAGATGACAAATGGCTAACCAACAACGCCTTCTCTCCACCAACAATCATAAGCTTGCCATTTTTCACAAATTTGAGTTTCTGGAAGCCAAATTATGATTCCGAAAGCACATTCAGTGATGACCCGGTGTCAACAAGCATATTTGACAAAGCATCCTCCTTGCAATTCATAGAAATGTGTAAATCCAGATTATGATTCCTTCCCTCCTCAAGGAGTTCTTCATTACAGAAGCTGAGATTATTGCAAGAAGTGATGTGAGCCACAATATGATCGAATTGATCCACTGTAACATCATGTTCTACAAAAGCTTGTTCCATAACTCTCTGCAGTGCTTCTCAGTGCGCTTGAGAAATCATGAGCAGATACAACACTGAGATTTTTGAGGGGGTTTGCAGCAGCTGCTCTACCATATTGAACTCACTTCTCTTAATTAACCGAAGTACCTCATCATCGTTTCTTATTTTTGGGTTTTGTTCGTACTTTTCCCTTTTCCCTTGGAAATAATAAAAGCACGATGGCGACTCTTGTTATTTGATGTCTTGCTTATCTATAGCTTGATGATCATGAATTTACCGCTACAACATCTTCAATTCCAAAGCTCTCTTCTTCACCCAAAGAGTGTAAGCTTCCAAAGCTACACAATTGCACGGACCAAGCTCGAATCTTCCTCTCCTATGCATATTATGTCTTTCAAGGGGAACCCAAGTTGATGACGAACCAAAGAAGGATTCTAGTTGATTCCTCCTTGTGTATCAATGAGAGGCACATTAGAGAATTCACCACAACAATCAATAATCTCCAAGCTACTCAATGAAGAGTCATACCAAACTATATCATCATTAGTGAGAGACATGAGTCTCCGAGACCACCTTAGACATTGTTTGTTCTCCACAAAAGCAGGCGTCTAAGAAATAAACCATTTGTATAGAAGAGGAACGCAACAGATGATAGTTCCACCACCTTTGGAATTCCTTAGATGCAAAGAGAAGTACATATATCCTAACAAAGTAGGCACTAGATTCCCAATCAAGAAAATTATGATGGCGTTAACTTCAACAAAACCGTCAATGTTAGGGAACAAGGCTAAACCATAGATGAGCAATATAAAGATAGCTTCAAAAGCATCCACACTACCGGCTTGAGCAAAGGCAGTAGCTTCCTTGATGAGGAATTCAGAAGTCAACCCAAACACTCCTCCTATCTTCACCCAATGAGCCTCTATCTCAGACTTCTTCAAGTGAAGAGCTTCAGCAATAAGATGAGATCTAGGAATATCTTTCGATCCACTAAAAGGCACTTTGCTAGAAACATGTATTCCTAAGAGATGGGCATACTCCTCCAACGGCACTAGATGTTAATCAGGAAAACTGAGGCAGCGGTAGAGAGGGTCATAAAACTGAGGCATACTTCCTCTTCTGACTACTCAGGTGGATGAAGGGTTGATGAGCGTATTGGTGCAGTTTTATGATCCTCTGTATCGTTGCTTCACGTTTCCGGACTTCCAGCTTTTGCCTACCCTTGAGGAGTATGCTTATCTTGTGGGTATACCTATTCTGGATCAGGTGTCGTTCAGTGGCTTGGAGAGTATTCATACTTCTCGAGAGATGGCTGATATGTTGCACATAGATGAATCTCTGATTGGTGCTCATATGACTACCAAAGGTGGAATTCAAGGTCTCCTTTCTGAGTTCCTCATTGCTCAAGCTACTGTTTATGGGAAGGCCATGAGTGAGGATGCCTTTGAAGCCATATTTGTACTTCTCATCTATGGATTGGTATTGTTCCCCAACATCGACAAGTTTGTGGATGTGAACGCTATTAGGATCTTCTCTGCTCTTAATCCCGTTCCGACTCTGTTGGGTGATACCTATTTCTCTTTGCATATGAGGAATGCAAAGGGTGGTGGTGCCATTGTGTGTTGTTTGCCTCTGTTGTATAAGTGGTTTATTTCTCACTTACCTCAGACGGTCGCCTTCAAGGAGAACAAGAGATGTCTACGGTGGTCCACGAGACTCATGTCTCTCACTAATGATGATATCTCTTGGTATAACTGTGTATATGATGGTGTGCAGATTATCGACTCTTGTGGTGAATTCTCCAATGTGCCTCTTCTTGGTACATGTGGTGGGATTAACTACAACCCTGTTTTAGCACGTCGTCAGCTTGGGTTCCCCCTAAAGGATAAACCTAATAACATTCTGTTAGAAGGTGTGTTCTTCCAGGAGGGTAAAGATCCCCAAGGCTTGAAGGGCAGAATGGTTCGCGCTTGGCGCAAGGTTCATAAGAAAGGAAGGAAGGAGTTGGGTCCTAAGAATTGCATTGCTTTGGAGCCTTACACTGCTTGGCTAAGGAAGAGAGCATTTGAGTATCTCATGCCTTACGAGTATCCGAGACCTACACCTTTGGTTGTGGCTGGGCCTTCAACTCTCCCTAACCAAGGAGTAGAGGAGTTGAGAGACGAAGACCTATCACATGCCTGGATCCGTGAAAGGGAAGAGTTGCTTCAGCAGATTAAGGAGAAAGATGCTTTGATAGAGTTCCTCGAGCATCAGGTTATTGATGATCCTGATGATGCATGGACTTCTCTACTTCCCCAGTCTTCCAAGTTTTGGAAGAGGAGGTATGATCGACTCTCCAAGGAAAAGGCAGATATAGAGGCAGCTTACGAGAGAGAGGTGAAGAGGCTTCGCGCAGCTTATCTTCCTGTGTCCCGAGCATTAGATGATTGTTTCTAGGGATCCATAGGATGATTAGTTTCCTTTTCTCTTGTATATGATTGACAAATGCTGTACTTCTTTTCCCTGATGCTATTTGATGAGATATTTCCATATGCGATAAAATGTTTAATATTTCCAAAATTTGCAAATAAAACCCTAGAGTCCCTTTGAAATAAAAACAAATCATGTGCACAAGCATTGCATGCATCATATGCATAAGCAGGTTTTGTTCCCAGCTTCTGGTCCTGTGGTCTAACTCTGTGCTCTTCATTTATTTTGAAGACAAGCTAACTCACCGGTACTACACTAGAGCCAACTCTTCCAGATTGATGGATCATCTAGAGCAAGAGAACCGTGAACTCAAAGAAGAAGTCGCCAGACTGAGTGCTTTGATGGAATCTTTCCTGGCTACCCAGAGCCAGTCTTCTCCAACACCTTCAACTCCTCCCCAGAGGATAGTCATCTCTAAGATTGTTTCCTCAACTGTGCCTCCAGTCAGTGCACACTTTGTGCCGACAGCCATGCCAACCGGGTTTCCGTGGGGGATGCCTCCCAATTTCATGCCTGAGGGCCCTGCTCCAACCTTTGCTTCTATGCCGGCATCTAGCCCGGTCCTTGCTGTTCCTCCTCCTGTCGTGCATACCGTGCCTAGGGTAGACGACGCCATCTATCATTCTGAGCCATCTGAGGGCCCATATGTCCATGAAAAGATGGATGCTATGAATGATCAATTTCTTGAGCTTCGCAAGGAATTGAAGACTCTTAGAGGAAAGGGTCTCTTTGGCAAGTCTGCTGCCGAATTATGCTTGGTTCCCAATGTGAAGATTCTGGTGAAATTCAAGGTCTCTGACTTTGAAAAATACAAAGGGAATACTTGTCCTCTCAGCCACCTGGTCATGTATGCCAGGAAGATGTCAACTCAGACTGATAATGCCCAGTTGCTCATCCACTATTTTCAGGACAGTCTGTCTGGTGCAGCTCTGCGTTGGTATATGGGGCTAGACAGTGCGAACATCCGATCCTTCAATGACCTTGGCGAGGCCTTCGACAAGCAGTACAAATATAATATGGATATGGCTCCCGATAGAGATCAGCTAAGGGCCATGTCCCAGAAGGAAAAAGAAACGTTCAAAGAGTCTGCCCAAAGGTGGCGAGAGTTGGCAGCACAGATCGTGCCTCCGCTAGAAGAGAAAGAAATGACCAAGATCTTTTTGAAAGACCTTGAGTTCTTTTTATTATGAGCGGATGATTGCTAGCGCTCCTTCTGACTTCACCGAGATGGTGAACATGGGGATGCGTCTAGAAGAAGGGGTTAGAGAAGGACGTCTAACCAAGGAAGAAGGCTCTTCTGCCAAGCGTTATGGGGCGTTTGCAAAGAAGAAAGATGGAGAGGCACATGCTGTGACCTCCCATGTGAAACCTAGAAGACCCTCTGTGAGGAGGAAGACTGTGCGTCCTGCCGGTAACCAGCATCAGGTGGCTCACATAGCACCTGTCTTTTGAGATAATCAACAATATCAGCAGCATAGCAACAATCAACAATCACCTCAGCAATATCAGCAACAACATCGTCCTCAACAGCAGGCCTACCGGCCTCGCAATAGTAATCAAACCAGCACGAGTTATGAGAGGAAGAAGATCACTTTTGATCCGATTCCGATGACATACGCAGAATTATATCCCTCTTTGATAGAGAGGAAGTTGATTATTCCGAGAGACCCACCAGCTATACCTGCTAACCCTTAGTGGTGGTATACGCCTGAATTGCATTGTGTTTATCACTCTAGTCCTCCCGGCCACGATGTGGAGAATTGTTTTCCGTTGAAGACCAAGGTTCAAGACCTTGTGAGGTGTGGCATTTTGTGCTTTGAGGACGTAGGTCCTAATGTGAAGAAGAACCCATTGCCCGAGCATGGGAAATCTGTTAACATGGTCCAGGGCTGCCCTGGTAAGTACAAGGTCAAATATGTCAGTCATATTCGACAATCGTTGGTCGAGTTGCATCGTTTGCTGTGTGAGTACAGTCACTATGAACACGGTCATGATAAATGCTGAATATGCCCTGTTAACCGATTGGGTTGTCGCCAGGTGCGCAAAGATCTTTTGGAAATGCTGGATGAAGGAGTTATTGAGATTCTTCAGAATAGGAATGTTGACGAAGATGAGCCTGAGGTCAACGTAATTTCCCCGGTGTTTCGGATACCCGAGCCTGTTATTATCAAGTACGATGGTAGCAAGCAGAAGGTTTCTCCTTCCCTGATCATTAAGCCTGCTGGTCCTGTATTGTATTCTTCTGAAAAGGCAATTCCCTTTCGTTACAATGTTGTTGCTGTAGAAGATGGGAAAGAGATGCCTTTACCATCCTCCTCTGTTGTGAATATTACTGATGTAAGTGGTTTGACCCGCAGCGGTCGTGTGTTTTCTCCGCCACCGAAGCCCCAGGCTAAGGCTGATTTTGTTGAACGCCCGATTGGGAATGCTGTGAGCACCCCGAATCCGGCACCTGTTGTTAAGCCCTCCTTTGTACTAAAAGCTCATACTTCTGTTGGCCCAAGCGGCAATGTGAATGAAGACTGTGATGAGATGCTGAAGCTCATCAAGAAGAGTGAGTACAATGTTGTAGACCAGCTTCTATAAACGCCATCCAAGATATTTGTGTTATCTTTACTTCTGAATTCAGAACTACATAGAGAGGCTCTGCAGAAAGTTTTGGATGTGGCATATGTAGATCATGATGTCACTATAGAACAGTTCGATAGCATTGTTGCAAACATTACTGCTTGTAACAATTTGAGTTTCTGTGACTCTGATCTCCCTAAGGAGGGAAGAGACCACAACTTGGCTTTACACATATCCATGAATTGTAGAAGCGACGCCATGTCCAATGTGCTGGTGAACACTGGGTCATCCCTGAATGTATTGTCAAAGTCCACTCTCTCAAGACTGTCTCATCAAGGGCCTCCCATGAGGCAGTGTGGAGTTGTTGTGAAAGCTTTCGATGGGTCTCGAAAGACTGTGATTGGGGAAGTTGATCTCCCTATCAAGATTGGACCAAGCGATTTCCAAATTACCTTCCAGGTTATGGACATTCACCCATCGTATAGTTGTCTCCTAGGCAGACCATGGATTCACGAGGCTAGCACCGTGACATCCACCCTACACCAGAAGCTGAAATTTGTGAAGAATAAGAAACTGGTAGTGGTAGGGGGAGAAAAGGCTCTTCTGGTTAGCCACTTGTCTTCCTTCTCATACATAGATGCTGAGGATGAGGCTGGAACTCCTTTCCATGCTTTATCTATAGCTGAGCCTGCTGAGAAGAGAACTCCTTCGTTTACTTCCTATAGAGATGCGAAATTGGCCATTGAGTGTGGTGCAATTGCTGGTCTAGGAAAAATGATTGAGCTGAAAGACAATAAGTCCCGGGCTGGCATTGGTTTTTCTTCTGGAGCCTTCAATGAGAAAGGACTGTTCAAGAGTGGAGGTTTCATCCACACCGGTCAAGATGAGGAAGTTGTTGCTGTCTTGGAAGAGGATGCAGAGGACTCTGACAATTTCATCATCCCTGGAGGGATCTGCAACAATTGGGTCGCTGTGGATGTTCCTACAGTTGTCCACAAGTCAACGTAATGATCACTTTGTTTAAAAACCCTTCTCCCATGCCAAAAGGAGAAGTGATGACATTGTTGGCAACATAAATACAATGATATTTTCATTCAATAAATTCATGTTAAATGTTTGTTTTTCCAATTATTTTCCCTTTTTGCTTTTTGCATGAAATTGGTGATCACAAAAAACCCTAAAAAGAGAATAAAATCAATCTTTTCATCTGCATAATGATTTGCCTTGTTTGATTTCTATAAGCTTTTCATATCCAAAATCATTATGCAGGTTGATTTCTAAACCCATTGAACATAATGATCCAACGCTATCTCCCAATTTTGAGTTCCCTGTATTTGAGGCAGAGGAAGATGATGTTGAAGAGATTCCTGATGAGATTATCCATCTACTTGAGCATGAAAAGAAGATCATTCAGCCGCATCTTGAGAATCTGGAAACAGTCAACTTGGGGTCTGAGGATTGTGTGCGAGAAGTGAAGATTGGGGCACTCCTGGAAGAATCTGTTAAGAAGGGGTTGATTGAATTGCTACGAGAATATGTCGATATCTTCGCTTGGTCGTATGAAGACATGCCGGGTTTAGATACGGATATTGTGCAACATTTCCTACCCTTGAAACCTGAGTGCGTGCCTGTGAAGCAGAAGCTCAAAAGAACTCATCCTGATATTGCAGTGAAGTTCAAAGAGGAAGTTCATAAGCAAATTAATGCGGGATTTCTGGTGACTTCTACATATCCTCAATGGGTGGCCAATATTGTGCCCGTGCCTAAGAAAGACGGAAAAGTCCGGATGTGTGTGGACTATAGAGACTTGAATAAAGCTAGTCCGAAAGATGATTTCCCTCTACCACATATTGATATGTTGGTAGATAATACAGCTAAATTCAATGTCTTCTCATTTATGGACGGATTTTCCGGATATAATCAGATCAAGATGGTACCCGAGGATATGGAGAAGACAACATTCATCACACCTTGGGGAACATTCTGTTATCGAGTGATGCTGTTCGGTTTGAAGAACGCCGGAGCCACGTATCAACAAGCTATGACTACCTTGTTCCATGATATGATGCACAAGGAGATTGAGGTATATGTTGATGATATGATTGCTAAGTCAAGAACGGAAGTTGAACATGTAAAGCACCTGTTGAAGCTTTTTCAGCGTCTGAGGAAGTATAAGCTTAGTCTGAATCCCAACAAGTGTACATTTGGAGTCCGTTCTGGCAAGTTATTGGGCTTTATTGTCAGCGAAAGAGGTATTGAGGTTGATCCTGCAAAGGTCAAAGCAATACAAGAGATGCTTGCGCCCAAAACTGAGAAGCAAGTCCGAGGTTTTCTTGGCCGCTTGAATTATATCTCCAGATTCATATCCCACATGACTGCCACATGTGCGCCGATATTCAAGCTCCTTCAAAAAGATCAGTCTCATGATTGGACCGAGAATTGCCAGAAATCTTTCGATAGTATCAAAGAGTATCTGTCTGAACCTCCAATCCTGTCTCCGCCTGTGGAAGGAAGACCTTTGATTATGTATCTGACAGTTCTTGAAGACTCGATGGGTTGTGTCCTTGGTCAGCAACATGAATCAGGAAAGAAAGAGTATGCTATCTACTACCTGAGTAAGAAGTTCACTGATTGTGAGTCTCGATACTCAATGCTTGAGAAGACATGTTGTGCTTTGGCTTGGGCCGCTAGCCGTTTACGCCAGTATATGATAAACCATACGACTTGGTTGATATCCAGAATGGATCCAATCAAGTATATATTTGAGAAGTCTGCTTTAACCGGGAGGATTGCCCGTTGGCAGATGTTGTTATCTGAGTATGATATTGAGTATCGAGCTCAGAAAGCTATCAAAGGTAGTATCTTGGCTGACCACTTGGCACATCAGCCAATTGAGGATTATCAGTCAGTTCAGTGTGATTTCCCAGATGAGGAGATTCTGTATTTGAAAATGAAAGATTGCGATGAGCCTAGACTCGATGAAGGGCCAGAGCCTGGTTCCAGATGGAGTATGGTATTTGATGGCGCTATAAATCAGTACGGAAATGCTATTGGGGCAGTAATCATTACTCCTCAGGGAACACATATTCCTTTTACAGCAAGGCTAACTTTCAAATGCACGAATAATATGGCTGAGTATGAGGCCTGCATTATGGGATTGGAGGAATGCATTGATCTAAGGATCAAGCATCTTGATGTTTATGGTGATTCGGCCCTTGTTGTCAATCAGATCAAGGGTGAATGGGAAACGAATCAGCCTGATCTCATTCCATATAGAGATTATGTGAGGAGGATTTCAACGTTCTTTACTGAAGTTGACCTCCACCATATTCCTCGAGATGATAATCGGATGGCAGATGCTCTTGCTACGCTTGCTTCGATGATTGTGGTTAAATATTGGAATGAAGTTCCCAATATCACTGTGATGCGCTTGGATAGACCAGCTCATGTGTTTGCAGTTGAAGAAGTAAAAGATGATAAGCCATGGTATTATGACATTAAGTGTTTCCTTCAGAACCAGGTTTACCCGCCTGGGGCATCTGTGAAAGATAGGAAAACTTTGAGAAGATTGTCAGGTAGTTTCTACCTCAATGGCGAAGTGCTTTATAAGAGAAATTTTGACATGGTTCTGCTCAGATGCGTGGATAGACACGAAGCAGACCTCTTGATGACTGAGGTCCATGAAGGTTCATTTGGTACCCATTCCAATGGACATGCCATGGCTAGAAAGATGTTGAGAGCAGGCTACTATTGGCTGACAATGGAGTCTGACTACTGTAAATATGTAAAGAAATGCCATAAGTGTCAGATTTATGCGGATAAGATTCATATTCCTCCGACACTTCTGAATGTGATTTCATCACCATGGCCTTTCTCTATGTGGGGAATTGACATGATTGGCATGATTGAGCCGAAAGCGTCCAATGGACACAGGTTTATTCTCGTAGCAATTGATTACTTCACCAAGTGGGTTGAAGCCGCATCATATGCAAATGTGACCAGGCAGGTGGTCGTGAAGTTTATCAAGAATCAACTCATATGTCGTTATGGTGTGCCAGATAAGATCATTACTGATAATGGATCTAACTTGAACAACAAGATGATGGAAGAGTTGTGTAGTGAATTCAAGATTGCACACCATAATTCTTCTCCTTATAGACCCAAGATGAATGGGGCTGTTGAAGCTGCTAATAAGAATATCAAGAAGATTATCCAGAAGATGGTTGTCACGTACAAAGATTGGCATGGGAGACTGCCATTTGCTTTGCATGGATATCGTACATCTGTCCGCACTTCAACAGGGGCAACCCCTTTTTCTCTTGTTTATGGCATGGAGGCCGTACTCCCAGTAGAGGTGGAGATCCCATTAATGAGTGTCTTGATGGAGGCCAAGTTGACTGATGCTGAATGGATTCAGAGTCGTTATGACCAACTGAATTTGATAGAAGAGAAGAGATTGACTGCCATGTGTCATGGTCAGTTATATCAACAGAGAATGAAGAAAGCTTTTGATAAGAAGGTCAAGCCTCGTGTGTTCCGAGAAGGTGACCTCGTGCTCAAGAAAGTCTTGTCTTTCGCGCCCGACTCCTGGGGCTAGTGGACTCCAAACTATGAAGGTCCATATGTTGTTAAGAGAGCCTTTTCAGGAGGTGCTTTATAACTTACAACTATGGATGGGGAGGATTTCACTCGTCCTGTGAATTCATATGCAGTCAAGAAATACTTCGCCTAAAAATAAAAATAGAATAGCTCGCTAAGTTGAAAACCCAAAAGGGTGGCTTGGGCAAAAATGAGCGTCTCGGTGGATTGAAGACCCGAAAGGGCGATCCAGGCAAAAGTTAGAGACATAAAAAATGAATATATGCATCCCGCTAGATTGAGTACCTCATCCTGGGGAAATCCAGGCAAAAATTAGGGATTTGGCAAGTAACTGCATCCTGACAAGACTGTGTTCTACAACTGTCATCCATCAGAGATTCTTGTTCATTCGTCGTCAACCAAAGCTTCGAATACATCGAATTCAGAATTGGTGGAGAAATGGTCATTATATTCAATGTAGCCCTTTTCCAATATATATCACCAATTTCAAACTTGTAAAGATCTATGGAGTCTTGCCATTTGCAGGCTACCATTCCATCAAATAAATTTGAGTCTTTATCCAATTATTTGCACTCTTATTTGTTTCTATTCAACAAATGTTTTGCATGTTTTAATTGAGAAAATATCATTGTTTTAAATAAATGAATTTTTCACAAATTGTTTTTAAACAAAGTGAAGATTCACAATGACAAAAGGATACTTAAGGGATCCTCAGTGCTCTCCCAAGGGTGGTATGATTTCCAACAGGGTAAGACATTTGTTCATATTCCTGGCATGACTGTATCCTATTCCTACGGAGCCTTTTGTGGTTTCTCCCGAGCAGAGTGTTTGTTAAGGTTATTCACCTCCCCTCCCTTCAGCAGAGCAGTGATCTTTCTTCCTCAGCAGATGTGTTCTCTTTGGAAGGTCGATATTTGGTGGTTGATTCCCATAATTCCTTCATTTCCTCAGATGGATTCCCCAATAGAGTTGTTGGTGTGGTGGATTTTATCTGTGTTGGTTCATCCCTAAGTGGTATGCTTGTTAAGATGTTCACCACTTCCCTCTTCAGTGGAAGAGCGATCCTTTCTCCTCAGCAGGTGTGATCTCCTTGGTGAATTTGGTACTTGGTGTTGGATCACCAGATTCCCCTTATCTTCCTCAGATGGATTCCCCAGTAGACTGTTGGATTTTATATGTGGTGATGTTATCCCCTGCAGAGATTGTTGTTTCCTGGTATCTCTGATCCCCAGTATAGTTGCTTTTGTGGCAGATTCTATCTGTGCACCGAACTCTTTTCCCAGCTGAGACTGATGATTCATCCCTGCTGAGATATTGTTGTCTCTGATCCCCGGAAGATTGGATATTCTCCGGTGATCCTGGCTCCTTCTCTTGAGATGTAGTACCGGGTGGTTGATTCCTGGACCCTGTGTGTGTTAGATATGTCTGTTTGTCAGCATTCATCAAACATAAATCACACATATACATGCATAATTATAACATTCAGATATTTATGTTGCATTCTTTGCCATATGTCGTTGTTTGTTGTCTCCTACTATTTGGTGATATATATTTCCCCAAGCAGATGTGTGTGTCTGATCTCTCAATATAGAGTCAGCCCTTTAAGCAGAAAGTGTTTATCTTTCCTGCCATTTCCCCACCGAGTTATATCCTCGTGGACGACGGTTGTTTTTGCTTCCTCCCAACACATATATTGGGATGGGTTCCCCTATTGAGTTATATCCTCATTAGGATGAGTCTTGATTAAGTTTGCCTTTTTGGTTTGATCCTAGATTGGCCTCTTGTGACTGTCTCTGGTGTTTCCCTGTGGTAAATGAATAATTGTTCAGTAACCAATAATTATTCACCTTATCCTCAGCGGAGTTTGTGGTTTTCTACCTTTATACCGGTAGTTGTAAATCCTACTTTCTTCCCCTTAGCGGAGTTTGTGGTTTTCTACCCTTATACCGGTAGTTGTAAACCCTATTTTCTCCCCTCGCAGAGTTAACCATTGTTGTTCATCCTAGTTGATGACGGTTACTCTTCCGTGGTTTTCTACCCAGTATCCGGTAGATGTAATCCCCTCCTTGGTGGTTATCTTCATCCAGTATTCGATGTTGATATTCCCTCTTTTTCCTGGGTAATTGCCTTGCGCTCGCAATTTATCCCCAGCGAGTCATCTTTCGTCTACCCTGTTGTTGTTGGTAACGATTGTTTCTCTCCTGAAATTGGTCATCATTATATACCTAGTTTTGGTATCCCGATGCCTTTCTCTTTCGGTTGATTTATACTTTATTAACCCAGTAACCGGTTGTGGATAATCTTCCATGCGAGTATGCTATCTATGTTCTGACGATAATAGATAGTATATCTCATGCACTCTCTGGTCGAAGCTTTTGTTTTTCCCCAGTTGAGTAAGATTCATTTCCCCATTTGCAGAGTTAACCATTGTTGTTCATCCTAGTTGTAATCCCCTCTTTGACGGTTATCATTATCCAATATTCAGTATTGATATTCCCTCCTTCTTTTGGATAATTGCTCTGATTAAGCAATTTTATCCCCGGCGGGTCCTCTTTCATTTACCGTTTGCCGGTGATGTTTGTTGCTCCCCTTGATTGGTCATCATTATATACCTAGTTTTGGTATCCCGATGCCTTTCTCTTTCGGTTGATTTATCCTTTATTAACCCTGTAACCGGTTCTGGATAATCTTCCATGCGAGTATATTATCTATGTTCTAACGGTAATAGATAATATATCTCATGCACTCTTTGGTTGAAGCCTTTTGTTCTTCCCCAGTCGAGTAAGATTCGTATCCCTGTTTTGGAATCGAATGTCCATCCTATAATCGAGTTTGCTTTTTGCCCTCTTTTTGGATGATGAGTGTTTTGGGAATATTCCCCAACTCACGTTTTGGTTGGTCACCTATTATATGCCCAGTAACCGGTATCCCTGGTGTTCATTCCTTCTGCTCCCTGTGGAGTCAGATTTTCCTGAGTTGAAATATACCTTTTAGGTCTTCCTCAGATGATTTGGTTGATTGATATCTCTCACCCTTATACCGGTCTTAGATATTCATTCTTCCCGAGCTTGTTGTTCTCTCACCCTTATACCGGTGATCAGATCACATGTCTCATTGAGCTTGTTATCCAGTAACCAGTAACACCTCATCCCGCTGCTCCCCCCAAGAGAGTCTTTTTTAAGACATCCCCAGCGAAGTCCCTTAGTGGATTGTTTTTGTCCGGATTTTTATCCGAAGTATCCATTGCGGATAGTTTTGTTGTGTTGGCATATTCCCTAATACATGCATTTTCCCCGGCAGGGATATTTTGTTCAATTCTTTCCCCAGCCTGAGTCTGTATTTTTATCCGAAGTATCCATTGCGGATAGTTTTGCTGTGTTGGCATATTCCCCAATACATGCATCTTTGAGTCATCTCGTGTCTTTCCAATGGATTTATTCCCTTTGGAAGCTCTTTTCCCCAGCTTTGAGTCGTGACCTGCTCACGCGGTTTCAGTCTTTTACTCCCCAAGTTCTGAGTCGTGACCTGCTCACGCATTTCTTTTCTATCCCCATAAGAGTCCCCGGTAGAGTCTCTGTTCCCTAGTGAGTGTATTACTTATATGGATTGTCTTTTCTTTCTGATCTTTTCTTCTTTGTGGACACATATCCCCACAGAGTGTGTTGGTTTTGCATACATACATTTGCATTATGAGGTCTCTTAAGGACCAAAATTTGTCTCTTTGTTATTATTTAAGCCCATTCTACCTCGTTGAGACGAAGATTTTAACCTTCACTTCTCCGGCTAGAATGACCTTAAATAGGGGCATCTGTAAGACCCCAATTTTGTCCCTAAGATCCCTCATGGCATCATAGCATTGCATTGCATAACCTCAAGGATCTTTGAGCATCTTGGCTCCCTTTCCCTTTGGGTAGGGATCTCTTATGAGTGGTTTGAGATCACCAAGCATGATTGGATTGTATATCATTGCTTTTCTTGTTTTGTTTACTAACCAAAAGCATAAAAATATTGTCACTAACATCTTTTGTTTGTAGCTTAAGCAAGCACCAGGTCAAGAGCTTCAAGAAGATCTTTTGTGCAAGAGATGAGGTATTTTCTTGAGATGAGGACCACATGATCATTATAAGGAGCTTACATGAGCTAGGGTTTCATTTTTGAGCTATTCCATCAAGTGGTAGAGGCTCAAGTTCATCAAGACATTTCAAGGTCATCTGAGGACCAAAAGTCAACTGTGCAGTCAACTGAGGGCTATGAGGTGGGGAAATGAGTTGAGACACCTCAATCATGTTCAAACAAGGTCTATTTGTCATTCTAAACATCTATATTGAAGATTAAAAGGTGATGGCAAAAGTTACTAAAAATGGAAAATGACCTGTAATTCAAAGTTTCCAAATTTGGCAAGTTTTTTGTCCACATTCAACTTGACTTGTCAATGTCAAAGAAGTTTCAAATGGATCTTTGGTGAACATGAAAGTTGTAGATCTTTCTCTCCCCTTTCCAAAAAGTCCTAATTCATGTCCATATGATGAATGGTTGAGAAGTTATGGTCATTTGATCACAAGGTGTGCATGGAAATTCAAAATGACCTAACTTTTGGTACAATGCTCCAATTTGGCTCATTCTTTTTGCAAAATGCTCCTTATGTGCAAGACATCTCAAATTGACTTCACTTGGCTCAATTGTGCAAAGGAATCATGGCCAAGAGTTCATTATTTTCATACATGTTCACTTTGAAGAAAATTTTCATAATTCATTTTTGGATTAAGATGCAAACAAACAAACACTTCAATCATGACCAGTGGATGATTTTAAGTGAATTCCAAGCTCAGCATGAGGAATTGCACGTGTAGTATGGCCATGCTAGCCAATTTTGCATTTTTGCATATTGCTTCATAACTCCTTAATCTTGATTAACAAATGGAAAGTGTGATGAGCATGGTCATTAACAAGGCATATATAAGCTCAAACCCTAATTATAACTGCATAAGACAAGCATTTCAGATCTGAAAATTCAAAAACTCCCTCCATTTTCTCTCACTTCGAATTTTGATTTTCTCCACACAAACACCAAAAATTATTGCATATTCTTGATCATCATCATTCACTGATCAAGAGTCATCATCTGTTTGAATCAATTGAGCCAGAATTCGAGCAGTTCATGTACATGAGCATGGCGATGGAATTTGAAAATTGAAGAAGAATCAAGTGGTTTCAAGTGTTCCTGTTTGCACAAAGCTTCAAGTCAAGTGTAATGGAGTAGATCTGGAGCTGTAGAGCGCTTGAGGACACGATTTCAACAACCTTCATTTCCAGGTGATGCAAATTCGATCCTCTCCTTTTGCTGTTTTCTTGATATAGATGTGTAGATCTTGATTAGTAGAGAATGTACATGTGTTTAGATTTTGATTTGGTTGAGTATTGAGCATGTTATGTGAACTGTAAGTTTGGATCTATAAAATGTTTTCATTCGATCTGGAAAATTTAGGAGGAATTAGGAAGATTCATTGTGATATTTGGATTCCTTGTTGAAAACTGGTTCGAATGATGTATGCCTCGATGAATTCTGGAATTTTTTTGGTCTGGATGGCGTCGGAGATGGCCGGAGAAGACGACCGGAGCTTAGCTCCGGCGTCTCTGTATTTCCTAGGGTTTGTGCCATGTGGATGCTGTGTGTACGCCTGCGTGTGAGTTTGAGTGGTAGCGATTGCTTTGACCGTGCCAAGCGTGTTTTGACTTGCTGACCGTGCCTGCTGACTGTTTAATGAAACGGTGTGTTTTGATGTTTGAACCTGATCCATTGATTGCTTTTGCGCCCCTCATCTGATGGATGATGTTTATTCTGGTTTTATTCAAATATTTGAATTTCCCTCCATATTTCCATGTTATTCCATTTATTTTGTTCAGTTTGAAAAATTCATAAAAAATAGAAAAATGATCCAATTTAATCCCAATTTTTTTTCATAGTTTTGTTTTGGTGTATAGTTTTTTATGGTATTAATTTCATGAATTGTTGATGTCTGTTTTATGATGTGTGAACTTTTGAATCCATGTGGTGTTAATTTGATATGTTGCATTCAATGCATTGTGCAATCCTCATTGTTGAGCCATTCGATCCAATTTTGTGTGTGCATGATATTCATACATGATGTGAATTTTTGGTCACTGGTTTGGAATTTTTCTCATATGCTATCATTATTTTTGACACATAGGGAAAAATGTGACAATTTGTGTCACATTTTTGACATTGAATTGTTGCATTTTTGTTCATATATCATTTGAACCTTTCTGGATTTGATCTTTTGCATATCATTTGTTCATGACATGAGGAACTTGTATAAAAAATCTCAAAGCCATTGCATGCATTTCTGTTTTCATTTGAATTTTCTAAATTGGAAGTTCACTTTGTGCACATTTTGTGATCATTGCATAGCATAGGCCATTTGAGATATTTGGTTTTTGATTTGATGCTGGTCCTTTTGAGGACATTTTGTGACATGTTTGAATGTGAATTGTGTAGAAGATTGGGTTCTGTTATGGTCATTTGACTTGGTTTTGAATCTAGTCTTTGCACTAGTGTTTTGTACATAAACTAACCTTGTTTTGTGTTTCAGGTTTGGACATTTAGCATTGATGATTGATTTGTTCTCACTTTGTGAGATGCAAATGATTTGAGTTCTAACTTGTGTTTGTTTTGTAGGATTTTAAGTGATGTGCTTGAGCTCATGAGTTCATTTGAGTGCTTGAGCATTGTTCATTGAGTTGTGTAACTGTGAATGGTTTCACTGTTTGTCTGTTGGTTTTCTGACTGAAATACTAACTGTTTAGTCTTTGTACAGGTACCTTAGTTGCTTGCTTGCTTTTACTCTTGCTTAAGCTTTGGATTATGGTTGATACACCACTTAGGTAGTTATCTTCTTACTTCATGTAGTCTGGAAGTCCTGTCACCTTTTTGGCAGGCATTTTGCTGGCAAGTCCTCCTTCAGAGACTTTGTTTGTGTTTGTTTACAATTGTGCTCAAAGACCTCCAAGATGAGGCATGTGTTATGTGATAAGACCTCCAAGAGTAGAGGAAATTGACGGATAAAAGGGATTAGTAGCCAGTCCCCCGTTATTCAGTGAGTCGTTCTTTATGCTCGCACTACGTGCTGATGCTTCTAAACATGTACCCAAGATCTTTGTCTAGTGTCTGTCAAGTGGAATGGGATCTCACTTTTTGGATCCCCATGATTTCTTTGTCATGAGCTCACCCAGGCCAGGGTTAAGAGCATGAGGTCTCATCCTCATTACCATTTTGATCAGCTTCACCCTAACTCTCAATGTTAGTGGTTAAGAGCTATAGATTACCCATTTCAGTTTGGCTTGTTTGTCGAGGTTGACATGACACCTCTTGACTAAAGCCCACCCATTGTGTGAAGCGTCTTGTATGTATATAGTGTGTGATGTTTGTTTACTTGTGAACTTTTGAGGTGTGTGCTCTTGAACTAGGAGTTTCCATTTGAGCTTAATTTAAGTATCATTACCATGTTCATCCATGTGGAAGTTACAAGATACATTGAGGATCTCTTATGAGACTTGTGTGATTGCTTTTGCTTATTCCAAAGGATGGGAACTTACTTGGATCATCTATATGATCTCAAGAGAGGAACTCCTAGTGTGATTTCATTTCATATCCCTCACCTTTCTGTTCTCTTTAGGACTTAACCTTCTTCTTCATTTCTCCACCCTAACCCAAACCAAACTCTTTTTGTGGAAACATTTGACTTTGTTTTCAACATTAGAAACCTAAGCCTTATGCTTTTGATTTTCAAACTTTCTTTTCATAACACTCATTTTGAATTGAATCTTTAAGTCAACTTTGACCACTTTTTTATATACTTCTAATTGGTAAATATAACCCATTCAAATGTTTTTTTTTGTGGTTTCAATGATCACTTCTTAATCAAATTTTTCATAACCTTGAGCTATTAGGTTTGAGTTATCTTTGTGGTAGATGTAATACTCACCTTTATCCTTAGTGATGGACAATGAGTCTTCCATGCTTATTATAGGGTTAACCCCTCACTAGCATGTTGAAGCTATCCTCACATGGTGGACTTGTGGTTTTTCAGGTTGAGTTTTCTCCCTTTGATAACAAAAGACCTTAAGGCTTTTGGACCAATCAATCCACTCATTTGTTTTGAGATTTTTTACCCGAACTACGAGGTTTTGATCCTAATCTTTCATAAGAGGGTACGTAGGCAATGGGTTTATCCATCCAAACACAAAATGTAAATAAACTTGTATATTCTTTTCTCATCTCTTCAATCATGTTTGCACAAATAAAATTTTCACAAAAACAATAACCTTTGCAACAAGTGTGAAAAGGGCTCCCTAGGAGTACCTAGGATGTTTTGGGTGCCTAACACCTTCCCATTGCATAACCAACCCCCTTACCCAGATCTCTGTTTCTTTTACTAGTTTTGTTTGTAAAACTTTTAGGTTTTTGTTCGCTTTCTAACCATTCCTTTGGATAAATAGAAGTGCGGTGGCGACTCGACTTTGTATGATTTACCTTGGATTTAGTCAATATCTCCAATGGTAACGAATACACCGCTACACCTGGCATCTGATTTGAAAGATAGAATCTTCTTTAGCACAAGTTCACCTTATCGAAACACGTGAGGCCTGATCTTCTTATCAAAAGCTTTCTTCATTCTCTGCTGATATAACTGACCATGACACATGGCAGTCATTCAACTTCTATCAACTTGGCTTCCATCAAGACACGCAATGATGGGATCTCAACCTCTATTGGGAGCACAACTTCCATTCCGTAAACAAGAGATAAAAGGGTTGCCCCTTTTGAAGTGCACACAGATGTACGGTACCCATGCAAAGCCAATGGGAGCATCTCATGCCAATCTTTGTAGGTCACAACAATCTTCTAAATGATCTTCTTAATGTTCTTGTTTGCAGGTTCAACGGTGTAAGACTCTAATTTTAACCCTAAGATCCCTCATGGCATCATATCATTGCATTTGCATCTTGCTTCAAGGATCATAGCATATTGGCTCCTTAACCTTTGGGTGGGAACTTATGCGAGTTGGTTTGAGACCACCAAGCATGTTTTAATTGTATACTATTTCTTTGATTATTTTGTTTACTAACCAAAAGCACAAAAATATGTCACTAACTTTGTTTGTTTTGTAGCTTGAGCAATCATAAGATCTGAGGCTCCTACGAGACCCTATGCTCATTGATATGGCCAGGTGAAGTAGAAAGCAAGCATGACAATGGTTCACAAAGATCTTATTCATCATATATGCCTCCAAAGTATCTCAATTTGTCAATTTGATCAAAGCAAACCGAAGGGCTTGAGGATTGCTTCCCAAGGAAACCCTAATTCATTTGTGCATCAACTGTGCCTTGCTCATGAAGTAACCTCAACCCATGATCAAATAAAATAAAGGGAAGTTCTTTCATTCATCATTTCATACATATTTGAGCTTATTTGAGTGTCCCCAATCATCAATTCATCAAGATTTGAAGTTTGGACTTGAGAAGTTGATCAGTCAATTCATCTGACTATTTTGAAATCCACTGAGATCTAACTTTTGATGTGTTTGTCAAATGGAGATGACCCTAAGAGAAACAATGTTATTAAGAACCATATGAATAACATTCATGTTCATCAAAATTTGATTTGAAGCTTGGAAGGTCATCATCCATTTCAAAACATTATAGGTCATTTTGACTGAAACCCTAATTTTAGGTCAACTTCCCAAAGACATAACTCATTCAATTTTTCATGATTTTGAGGTGGGATCAAATGCATTGGAAAGTTTAAGATGTCTAATTAATTTGTTATGTTGAAAAAAGTTTCATAATACTAAAATAAGTACATGTGATAATGCAAAACATTATAGGTCACTTTGAACCAAAGGCATTGAAATGTGAAAAAGTCTAACTTCAAGTGCCCATAACTTTCTCATCAAAAATCCAAATGATGCAAAATTTAAGTCCCAATTGATTGTCTTAAAAAGATATACAAATGGAGCTTGCATAATTGAAACAAAAGGGCTTGAAGTTGGCCTATTTTGGAAATTTTCACATACACATGTCTTGCACCTTGAAATTTATGACCAATTTTCACTAATTTTCCAATTCCAAATGGAGTTTTGTTCAACATAAAAATTAATCCTCATGTGAAGACCTTTCCAACCATTACCCACAAGGCCATGTTTCATTTTGGGAATATGCATTTTCGAAGAGGAGAAGATTTTGGTGCATTTTTTGAAACCATGTCAAATATTTGTGCACAAGCCATTTGCATCAATTTTGCATGTCCATTTCAACTTAATGTGATATCAGCACTCAATTGCAATTGGATTTGAGCCCTCCATGCGCCTGTACAGGCCCATGCATGGAGGCCCTCATCATTCATGCACACGAAAATTCACCTTGCTTACAACTTGCTTTGCTATAAATAGAAGGGTTCAACTTCATTCTCATTCAACCTGAAGGTGCCTTAGATGCTGCAGAATTGAATCCAAAACCTCACCTAAAGGAATTTCTCTCTTTCATTTCAAAGTTTCAGATCCAATTTTCAACTTCATTGGTTGATTATTGGATTTAAAATTCCTTGGCCTTGCTTCATCTTCACCTTAAGAACACACTGCAATCAAAAGTTGAAAGGAATCGTGCTTCACAGATCTACATTTCCAAGGTTGATGCTCAAACTTTTTTCAATCGAAACTCACTAATTCTTGCTTGTTTCTTGTGTTTCTTGGCTTGGCTGAATTCCTCTCATCAGAGGCATTTGAATTGTGCTTTTAATTTTGCAAATCCATGAAGTTCAGATTGAACACCATGATTTTCTGTCTCCGATTTCTCTCTCTATGAGGATCTAGAGGAGAAACCAATGGTACAGGGGTGATGTATATCACCCCATCTTTCCAATGATATGAGGATGGCTTCATTTGGTTAAGATGTTTGAACCTACAACTTTGGCCGGAATCCCTGAGCTCGCCCTGAGTTTGCCAGTTTTAATCCAGGTCGTTGATGATAATTCCCAAATTGAATCATGGCTCTTGGATCTTATGACTTTATTTAATGCCTCGTGTGTCTCAGTTGACTAAGGCATATGGTACGTGTGCGCTGAGAGCCCTTGGATCTGCCAGGTCATTTAATGAAATGAATCCAACGCGCCATTATTTTCCTAATTTCGGATTTTTCATTTTTATTTTGTTTATTTCCTTTTATTTCAAAAAATCACAACTCTTTCATTTTGATTCCAAAAAATATGGGACAAATTGCATTCTTTTCCTTTTAATTTCTAGTTTCTGAAAATGATTTTTAATATTTTTTATTTTATCATTTGATATTTTTTGTGAATTTTCTCTTTTTTCTGGTTATTTTTAATTCATTTTAAATAGTTTATGATAATCAAAAAAATACAAAAATATTTTCTTAACCTCTTTGAATGATGATGAATCTATGAAAAATATTCCCATCAATTTATTAATTGATTTAAGATTTATTTGAGATTTTAGTTCAATTAGGTTATTTTTTATTCATTTTTAATTGTTTAAAAATAGTTTCTGGGTTCTAAAAATGCTGAAATTTTGTCAAACTTTATTTGACCTTATTGAACTTAGGATGATCCATTTGGACTTTTCAAAGTTGATTTGAAATGGATTTGAAGTTTGACCTTTAATTGTTTATTTTAATTCAAGTATTATTTTAATTTTCAAAAATGCCAAAAATATTTTATTTGTTTCTTGACTTCTAAGTTTCATTTTGCTTCTATTTACTATTGTTTGATCTTGATTCCATTTGTCATTTTGCTTCTATTGTCTAAGTTTCATTTTGCTTATTTCATTTGAGTTCAATTCATGTATATTCTTATCCATCTTCTTCTTCATCTTTTTCTTTTTGATCAATGAGTTAAAGATTGGTGGTTAGTCTTGATGTATGGGAGGTTTAACCTTCCTTAATTCAAATCTAATTCATCTTGATCAAAGATCAAGTGAATGGCTTTGCATTAAGGATATGTTGCTTCTTGATCAAGCAAAAAACCTAAATCAATACAAGATCATTCTTCTTTTCTTTTGGCATGGCAAGTTTTAGGAGCTTGGCTTACTAGTCAAGGTCTCTAACTTATGTTTGTTGCCTATATTTTTATTGACCGGCCTCAGATAGGTGTGACTACTATGTTAGTCCACTTACGATAGCTTAACATAGCGCTAAATTGGCTTATGGCACACTAACGCTAACTATTGACCTCTAACTTTTAATTCTTGCACTTTACATTAATGCAATTTAATATTCTTGTACATTATTTCATTTGCTTTTGCCCTTTGCTCACTGGAGCTCATGTTTATGTTAATGAAATTTGCCTTTTGCTCACTTGAGCACATAATTGTGTATATATTATTGTGCTTGTGTTTTGTTTTGATTGTTGCTCACTTAGACTTTAGGATATTCCCTATGCAAAATGGAGTCAAAGAGAAACTAGGCCTCATGCCTTTAGAGTGCTATAAATCTCAAAGAGCAACTAGGCCTCATGCCTTTAGAATGCTTAATGTTGAAGATGAATTGAAAGGACCTAATTTCTAAACTCACTCTTGTCCATTCTTTGTTTGCATTATAAAACTTTTTGATGTGTGTGTTCTTGTGCTAGGGATTCCAACTTGAGCCAAATTGAAGAACCATTGTCATGAGCATCCAAAGTGAGAGATACAAAAGCCATTGGAAGACTCCTAGGAGCTTGTTTGATTGTGTGCTTGATTGCTTGAGTATTTGCTTATTTGCTTACTTATTCCAAAGGATGGGGGCTACTTGGATCATCACTATGATCTCAAGAAAGGGAACTCCATTTGTGGTTTTGCTTCTCTTCCTTCATCTTTGCATGTTTAGGACTTAGCCATTCTTCTTCTTCTCTCCACTCTAACCCAAGCCAAAACTTTTGTGCAAATATTAATATTTGTTTTCAAAATTATAAACCTAAGCACTATGCTTTTGATTTTCAAACTTTCTTTTCATAACACTTATTTTGAATTAAATCCTAAGTCAACTTTGACCATATTTTGTAAATACTTTTCATTGGTAAATACAACACACTCAATTGTTTTTGTGGTTTCAATGACCACTTTTTGCCAAAGCTTTTTTTTTCATAAACATTAGCTATTAGGTTTGAGTTATCCTTGAAGTTGATATAATACTCACCTATATCCCTATTGATGGACAATGAGTCTGTAGCGGGGTATTCGTTACCATTAGAGATATTGACTAAATCCAAGGTAAATCATACAAGTCGAGTCGCCACCGCACTTCTATTTATCCAAAGGAATGGTTAGAAAGCGAACAAAAACCTAAAAGTTTTATCGAATCAAAAACTAGTAAAAATGTCAGAGATCTGGGCAAGGGGGTTGGTTATGCAATGGGAAGGTGTTAGGCACCCAAAGCATCCTAGGTACTCCTAGGGAGCCCTTTTCACATTTGTTGCAAAGGTTGTTGTTTTGTGAAAAATTATTTGTGCAAACATGATTGAAGGGATGAGAAAAGCGTGTATGTTTATCTAATGTACTACTTACTAAAAGAAGGGTCAAAAGAAAATGACTCGCACGAACGTCGCATCCACTGCATACGTATCTCATCTGAATCTGAGAATCAGTGTCTTCGTAGCCTGGCTACCTATGGGTTAAAGAAGAGTGTGCTCGTTAAGACATCGCGTCTTATGCCTACGTATCTCATCTGGGATGAAAATCAGAGCAAAATGTAGTTCGACTAACTACGGGATAAGGGTTGTGTTTTGGGGTGAACGACGTTACTACGCAATCTACCGGATGCTCGACCTTTGGAGACTTACTCGCCTGTAGTAGAAGGAGATAACGTGTTCTTAGGAGAAGAAAAATCAATGAGTTTGCGGTGTTTAGGGATGCTCATGCAAAAAGGCAGTCCTAGATGAAGGAACCGCGCTACCTTAAATGACATGCCACGAGAGGCTATACGAACCCTAAGAAATCGATAATATGCGGGAAAAGTAAAGGGATCGAGAGATCTACCATACGGATAAAGATCCTAAGTAACAGCAATTAAAGAGATAAGAAACCCAAAGACTCTTCCAAGCTAAACACCATCAAAGAAAGTGAGTCAGTACAGGTAATCGGAATAAACCTCCAGGTGGTATCCCACAAATAAAGTGGAACACCAAACAAGCTATCCCTGCAAGAGTATGTGAGCCCTCACAAAACAAAACTCAACAAACAGGTTAGAGAAACAAGATAGGGTAATCAAGAGTTGCCCCCAAATCAAAATGTAACAACATGAATCATGCCATTAAAATTCACAAAAAGCTCACAAAAAGCAACCAAGGGTAGGAGGCCTAAACCTCTTGTCAAACACATGCATCAAAAGGGTATCAAATTCACCCATAATACCTCATACATTCAGAGCATTCAAATTAAAAGCATAAAGTAATGGGAATAAGGCAAACCTGATTGGAGAGACCGATGAAATTGAATGGCACGGTTGGGTTTGCAAAGCACTCTTAGGGTTTATATGAGAGGGAATTGGTTCTTTGCCGATGAGTTCCCTTCAGTCTCTGGAGGCTGCTCTGAACTCTGTTAGCTCTTCTCTAACTATCTTTTTCCCTGCCAGGGTAATAGGAATGGAATGACCTTTTGTTTCACTGAAACTCTGAATTTATAACCTGATTTTTGTGGACCTGTGGGCTCAAATGAGAGAGGCCCAAGTCCAAAATTTTTTTGTTATATTTTTTTATTTTATTTATTTTTTTATTTATTTATTTTTTTATTTCGTTTTTTTTCTTTCTTTTTTTCTTTTTTTTTTCATTTTTCTTTTGGTTTTTTTTTTAAAACACGTGGGCTTCGCCTAGCGAGCATGACAGTTCAAGAAATTCCTCTGAGCGTAGGTGATTCTGGTGGCTTTTCTTGGGATTCGCTAGGCGACCCATTCTACTCGCCTAGCGAGCATGACAGCTCATGAACAAACTTTTGCTCCTTCAAGATTAACGTTTTGACTGACGAATAGACCCCATTTGAACCTGTTGGAAGTATCTCAAGCCATTCCCTTGTGTTGACTGATCATCTAAATAGAACCCACAAAGTGTCTTGGATGATACTCAAGCTTCAAACAAAAGATGTTAGTGACACATTTTTGTGCTTTTGGTTAGTAAACAAAAGTAAGAGAAACAATGATGTATAATTCAAGCATGCTTGGTGATCTCAAACCAATCACAAGGAGTCCCACCCAAAGGCAAAGGGAACCAAGATGCTAAAGATCCTTGAGGCAATGCAAATGCAATGTTATGATGCCATGAGGGATCTTAGGGTCAAAATTGGGGTCTTACAGAGTCTTCCATGCTTATTATAGGGTTAACCCCTCACTAGCCTGTTGAAGCTATCCTCACATGGTGGATTTGTGGTTTTAGGTTGAGTTTTCTCCCTTTGATAACGAAAGACCTTAAGGCTTTTGGACCAATCAATTCACCAACTTGTTTTGATATTTTTACCCCGAACTACGAGGTTTTTATCCTAATATTTTTTAAGATGGTACGTAGGCAATGAGTTTATCCATTCAAACATAAAATTTAAAATAATTTGTACATTCTTCTCTCATCTCCCCAATCATGTTTGCACAAATAAATTTTCACAAATACCAACCTACCCTACAATAATTATGAAAAGGGCTCCCTAGGAGTACCTAGGATGTTTTGGGTGCTTAAAACCTTCCCATTGCATAACCAACCCCCTTACCCCGATCTCTGACATTTTAATTAGTTTTTGATTCGATAAAAGTTCTCGGTTTTTGTTCACTTTCTAACCTTTCCTTTGGATAAATAGAAGTGCGGTGGCGACTCGATTTGTATGATTTACTTTTGATTTAGTCAATAAATCTAAAGGTAAGGAATACCCCACTACAAACGGCCCCATTCATCTTAAGTCTGTTGGGAGAAGAATTATGGTGTGCAATCTTGAAGTCTTTCCAAAGAGCTTCCCCAATATTATTGTTCAAGTTCCATCCATTATGAGTAATGATGTTACTTGGCACACCATAACGGCATATAATCTGATTCTTGATAAACTTCACAAAAACTTGCTTGGTTACATTCGCATACGGTGCCGCTTCAACCCACTTTGTGATGTAGTCAAAAGCCACCAAAATAAAACGATATCCGTTTGAAGCTTTAGGCTCAATCATGCCAATCATATCAATTCCCCACATCGAGAAGGGCTATGGAGAGGAAATAACATTCAATAGTGTCGGAGGAACATGAATTTTATCTGCATAAATTTGACACTTATGGCATTTCTTCACAAACTTGCAACAGTCAGATTCCATTGTCAGCTAATAGTAACCTGCTCTCAACATCTTTTTTGCCATACCATGTCCATTGGAATGGGTGCCAAAGGAACCTTCATGGATTTCAGCCATCAACAGGTTTGCTTTGTGTCTTTCCACGCATCTAAGCAAAACCACATCGAAGTTTCTCTTATAAACCACATCACCATTCCGGTAGAAGTTGCCAACTAATCTTCTCAAAGTCTTCTTATCTTTCAAAGATGCCCCAGGCGGGTAAATAAGACTTTGGAGGAAACATTTGATATCAAAATACCACGTCTTTTCATCTTAGACCTCTTCAACAAAAAACACATGAGCTGGCCTATCAAGACGCATCACAGTTAAATTGGGAACTTCATTCCAGAATTTCAGCATGATCATAGAAGCCAACGTTGCAAGAGCATCTGCCATCCGATTTTCATCATGAGGAATATGATGAAACTCAACCTTTGTAAAGAATGTTGAAATCCTCCTCGCATAATCTCTATATGGTATCAAACCGGGTTGATTTGTCTCTCATTCACCTTTGATCTAGTTCACAACTAAAGTTGAATCTCCATAGATGTCAAGATATTTGATTCTGAGATCAATGGCCTCTTCGAGCCCCATAATACAAGCCTCATGCTCAGCCATGTTATTTGTACACTCGAAAGTCAATCTAGCTGTAAACGGAAAATGAGTGCCTTGAGGAGTAATGATCACTTCCCCAATGCCATTCCCATACTGATTAACAACTCCATCAAATACCATGCCCCAACGGGAACCAGGTTCTGGCCCTTCGTCAAGCAATGGTTCATCACAATCTTTCATCTTCAAGTACAAGATCTCTTCGTCAGGAAAATCATATTGTACTGACTGGTAATCTTCAATTGGTTGGTGAGCCAGTGGTCAGCCAAGACACTACCTTTAATCGCTTTTTGAGATTGATATTCAATATCATATTCGGATGATAACATCTCCCAACGGGAAATCCTCCCAGTTAAAGTCGGCTTCTCAAAAATATACTTGATTGGATCCATTTTGGATATCAACCAAGTAGTATGATTCAACATATATTGGCGCTGACGCTTAGCAGCCCAAGCTAATGCGCAACAAGTCTTTCCGAGCATAGAATACCGAGTATCAAAATCGGTGAATTTCTTACCGAGGTAGTAAATTACATACTTTTTCTTTCCAGATTCATCTTGCTGACCGAGAACATAGCCCATACTCTCGTTAAACACAGTCAAATACATGATCAATGTTCTTCCTTCAACAGGTGGAGACAGAATCAGAGGCTCAAGAAGGTACTCTTTGATACTATCAAAAGCGTTCTGGTAATATTCGGCCCAATCACAAGTTTGATCTTTCTGAAGAAGCTTGAATATAGGCGCACATTCATATGCGATATAAATCTTGAGATATAATTCAAGCGGCCGATAAAACCTCTGACTTGCTTGTCAGTTTTGGGTGCAGGCATCTCTTGTATTTATTTGACCTTGGAGGGATCAACATCAATACCCTTCTCACTGAGAATAAAGCCCAACAACTTACCAGAACGAACACCAAAAGTACACTTATTGGGATTGAAGCGGAGTTTGTACTTCCTCAAACGCTGGAATAACTTCAACAAATGCTTAACATGTTCTTCTTCATCACTTGATTTGGCAATCATATCATTAACATAGACTTCAACCGCTTTATGCGTAATATCATGAAAAAGAGTAGTCATAGCTCTCTGGTATGTTGCGCCAGCATTCTTTAAACCAAAAGGCATCACTCTATAATAGAATGTTCCCCAGGGCGTAATGAATGTGTTCTTCTCCATATCTTCAGGTGCCATCTTGGTTTGATTATAACCAGAAAATCCGTCCATAAATGAAAAGACTTTGAATTTAGCTACATAATGATTTGATATTTTCATTTTAGAGAAGTGAATTATAACCACATATTATGCAGATGAACATATATTATTTATTTATGTTCTTTGTGAATACCATTTTCAGAAAAGAAAAAAGTAAAAATAAAACATAATATATGTGGATGAATAAAGTTGTATTTCATTGATGATAATTGAAATGCCTAACAATATTCACTTCTCCCTTAGGCATATGAGAATGATTTTTCTTAAAATGAAAGATAAAGTACCTAGAGCGGTGAACAACAATAGGAATATCAACAACAACCCAATTGTTACAAGTCTGGCCATGCGTCACAAATTTGGCACAAGCTTCGTCTTCATCGTCCTCAACCTTGATCACAACAACTGAGTGTTGATCATTACCATGAATGAACCCTCCACTGTGGAAACTCGGCTGCACATCTTCAATTTTGACGCTGAACGACCCTAGTTGAAATCCCAATCCAGCCCTATTCTTGTTCTCAGCAATTTCTATCACATGACCCCACTGATCAGTGCTGCCAATCTCAATAGCCTTTTGAGCATCCTTCAAAGAAGATATGGGTGCCCCAGTTTTCTTCACTTCAGTAATAGACAAGGCTTGGAACGGAGTTTCAACTTCCTCCTCGGTTTCAACATAAGAAAAGGATGACAGATGGCTCACTAAAAGCGCCTTCTCTCCACCAACAATCACAAGTTTGCCGTTCTTCACAAATTTAAGCATCTAGTGTAGAGTAGATGTCACAACTCCTGCTTCATGAATCCATGGCCTTCCCAATAAACAATTATAGGCAAGTGAATATCCATCACTTGAAAAGTGATATGAAAATCACTCAGACCTATCTTGACTGGAAGGTCCACTTCACCAATGACGGTTTTACGAGAACCATCAAATGCTTTGACAATCACGCCACTGTACCTCATAGGGGAACCCTGATAAGAAAGTCTAGACAATGTTGAGTTTGGGAGCACGTTCAGAGATGACCCAGTGTCAACCAACATGTTGGACAGAGCGTCCACCTTGCAGTTCATCAAAATATGGAGTGCTAGGTTGTGATTTCTACCTTCCTCAGGAAGCTCTTCATCATAAAAACTCAAATTATTGCAGGAAGTAATGTTAGCAACAATATGGTCAAACTGATCCACAGTTACATCATGTTCAGCATAGGAATTCATCAACAGAGACAACACCAAAATCTTTGACAGAGTTTGGAGCAACTGCTCCACCACATTGAAGTCACTCCTCTTTATTAACCTTAAAACTTCATCATCATCATTAGTCTTCAGTTTGCTAGATTCACCAGACTGACACACTAGAGTACTAATTGGATTCACCACTGACATATCCACTATACTAACCGGATGCATACGGGATAGGGCCCGCTAACCGTATTACCAACGACGATGCCGCTATATTAACATTGTTGTTGTTTCTGCTATCAAATTGGATTACTACCCTCTCAGAGGTCTTGAACATAGGAACAATCACATTCACATCATCTATCTCCCTCGACTAAAAAATTTGGATAAGCCCTTCATCCATCAACCTCTGAATATCCCTCTTGACAATAACACATCCTCGAGGGTTCATGCTACATATCACACAACCATCATGTCATGCTCAAAATCACTGACCAAATAGATATCTTTATGAATTGTAACCAAAGACTATCTGATATGGTGGACATCATAAACCTTATACTCTCTAGGACAACCATCTACCATATTGACAAAAGAATTACCATGAGCGGGCAACGGATTAGATTTAACATTAGGCACACGATCCTCAAAGTACACCATCCCACTCTTCACAAGTTTTTGTACTTCGTACTTCAACGGGTAGCGGTTCTCAATGTCATGGCCAAGGGCTCCCTGGTGAAAGGTGTAACACCCTTCCAAATACCCCAAAATATTTAATAGGAATAGCAACATATCAATCAGAGTAATTATGCCCCGAAGGGTGTCACACAAAATATTCACACCATTCAACAATATAGAGGTCATGCTCTTTTATTAATTTAAAACTTAAGCAGTTGCATAAAACACAGCGGATATAATTTCATCAATCATGTAAAACATTACATGGAAAATGGTTCTCAACCAACAATAAAACATTCGAAACAAGTTAAGACAACCCATCCCGATGTTACATCTATCAGAGCACGACCCACTACGGAGACTACACTAGACCCCATAGCACTAGCTTCTACTCAACTCACTGCTCGTTACCTGAAAAATAGTTGTAAGGGTGAGTTCCTCAATCAATATAATAAGCATTATAGAACAACATGTAATGCTAAGTAAATCACACATCAATTCACCCTAACCAGACTACGCATTCAGCAACGGCAATATCCATCCAACCATCATATTCAACAGTAAAAATCTCAATCATATTCAACATTAACAACACAACACACATATGATACTGGAATACATCCATTCATATCATATGCCATACATTCATTATGCAATGAGACTCTTATGCATGCGGTACCGATTATGTTGTGAACATATAGTTCAACCTCACCGTCCAAATCCAGGCACGGCTACCAAGCTCACTAGTCCCACTCATTTGAGACATAGTGACTCACTCACTAATTCCTCACCATGGGAATTAGCTACCACCCCGAATGGGCCATGATATGCACGCTAATCACCTAGCATGCAAACAACAACAACAACAATCAACATGATTCACTCACTAATTCCTCACCATGGGAATTAGCTACCACCCGAAGGCCACAATACGCATGCTAATCACCTAGCAATGCAACATCAACGATAATCAAGAATAGACACATGCTCACACTCGAAGCCATAGAATAGTCTATTCACAAATGCATACATTCACAACATCATGTATACCATTCCACATTATCAACACATTTATCACAAAAGCATATTATATCATGTCAAACAACAACCACAACATTAGCACACTCTACTAATGTCTATACTGCTCAAACAGCGGGAATTAATCCCTATTACATCATAGGCCGACATAGGCCAACCCTCAAATAGGCACACAACATTAAAAGATTCATTTCCCCCACTCTACAACATACTATATCAATTTTTCCACAGCTCGAAGCTCACAGGTCGGCGCAAAGACTCTGCTCAACTGGAGGGAGTCGGCGCAAAAGCCCTATGCGTCGACGCATACAGTCGACGTTTAGCTCACTGGTCGGCGCAAAACTACCATGCGTCGACGCATGCAGTCAGCGCATGCCTCACGGGTCAGCGCACGCCGACCCTATGGTCGACCGCTCGCGCGCAGACTCAGATTTTTCTGAGTTTTCCAGGGTTCCGTTAGCTTACGTTTCACAGGTTTTCCGGCCGTTTCCTCAACTACAACCATCTCTAAACAGAACAATTTGCCCGGTAAATTGGTAGCGCCGATTCATGTTTTTAACTGGAATTCGTGTCCTAGTCTAACATTTACGACTTACACCACTACCGATTCAATTTACAGATTTTAACACCGTTTATCCAACATCAAAATCAGCATATACCGTCCCAATTAGGGTTAATTTAACGGCTTATCACTACCCACTACGTATTATCCCATAATACCCATTAATCGACGATAAACCCCCCTTACCTGATTAATCCGGCAAAATCTCTAAGCTTCAAGCTCTTCTCCAACCTTCAGCCCTTGCTCTGTCTCTTTGCCCTTTTTCTCTTCTCTGCAGCTTCTCTGAGTTTCACGTGAAAAACTTATTTTCCAAATGAACCCTATTTCCTTATTCCACTTATATATTTTCCAATAATAATATTAAAATCCAATAATTATTATTCCAAAATAATAATAATTATTATCCAATAATAATATTCCAATTTATTTTATTCCAATAATAAAATAACCCAATTATTCAATTAAATTAATATTATACTATTAACTCAATTTAAATAATTATTTATTTTATTGGGGTGTTACAACTCTCCCCCACTAAAAGAGGTTTCGTCCTCGAAAACATACCTCAAGCGAACAACTCCGGATAAGACTCCTTCATCTTACTTTCCAGTTCCCAAGTCACATTGCCACCTGCTGGTCCTCCCCAAGCTACCTTCACTAAGGCAATCTCTTTACCCCGCAACTGCTTCAACTCTCGATCCTCGATCCTCATAGGTGATGTTTCCACAGTCAGGTTATCTCTCACCTGTACATCATCTATTTGGACAACATGCGACGGATCATGGATGTACCTCCTTAACTGAGACACATGAAAAACCTCATGCAAATTCGCAAGCGACGGCGGTAAAGCGACACGATAGGCTACCTCCCCTATCCTCTCCAAAATCTGATAAGGACCAATAAATCGAGGTGTCAACTTCTTCGACTTCAAAGCTCGACCAACACCAGTTATCGGAGTAACACGGAGAAACACATGATCTCCCTCTTGAAATTCAAGTGACTTCCTCCTCTTATCATGATAACTCTTCTGACGACTCTGAGCAATTCTCATCTTCTCCTGAATCATCTTAATCTTTTCCGTAGTTTGTTGAATAATCTCCGGTCCAATCACAGCACTCTCACCGGACTCACACCAACATAACGGTGTCCGACATCTCCTACCATACAAAGCTTCAAACGGTGCCATACCAATACTCGAATGAAAACTATTGTTGTAGGTAAACTCAATCAAAGGCAAATAACAATCCCAAGCACCTCCCTTTTCCAAAACACAAGCTCTCAAAAGATCCTCTAATGACTGAATCGTCCTCTCAGTCTGACCATCAGTCTGCGGATGATATGCAGAACTCAATCTCAGCTTAGTTCCCAAAGCTCTCTGCAAACCTTCCCAGAACTTCGATGTAAATCTAGGATCTCTGTCCGAAACAATACTAGACGGAATACCATGCAAACTTACAATCTTCTCAATATACAACTCAGCTAATCTCTCCAACGGATAATCCATTCTAATCGGAATGAAATGAGCCGACTTCATCAGTCTGTCAATAATCACCCAAATGGCTTCAAAACTCTTACTCGTCCTCGGTAGCCCAGAAACAAAATCCATACTGATACTATCCCACTTCCACTCTGGAATAGCCAACGGTTGCAGTAGCCCAGACGGCTTCTGATGCTCAATCTTCGACTTCTGACAAGTCAAGCAAGAATAAACAAAACTCGCAATTTCTCTTTTCATCCCCGGCCACCAAAACAACTTCTTCAGATCATGATACATCTTCGTAGCTCCAGGATGGATACTCAAACCACTACGATGTCCTTCCTCCAGAATACTCTTCTTAAGCTCAGTAACATCCGGAATACACACTCGACTACCAAATTTCAAAATACCATTCTCATCAACTCTGAATTCACCACCTTGACCTTGATTCACTAAAGTCAACTTATCGACCAAAAGCATATCGGATTTCTGACCCTCTCTAATCTCATCCAGAATACTACGCGTTAACTTCAACATTCCCAATTTAACACTATTGTGAGTACTCTCACACACCAAACTCAAGTCTCTAAACTGCTCAATTAAATCCAATTCTCTAACCATTAACATAGACATATGTAATGATTTCCGACTCAATGCATCAGCCACTACGTTTGCTTTACCCGGATGGTAATTCAAACCGAAATCATAATCCTTCAGAAATTCTAACCATCTCCTCTGCCTCATATTCAGCTCTTTCTGATCAAACAAATACTTTAAACTTTTATGATCACTGAAAACCTCAAATCTTGACCCGTACAAATAATGCCTCCATAACTTCAGAACAAATACCACAGCTGCCAACTCTAAATCATGTGTCGGATAGTTCCTCTCATGAACCCTCAGTTGTCTCGAAGCATAAGCTATAACCTGCTTATTCTGCATCAACACACCACCCAAGCCCAGCAATGAAGCATCACAGTAAACTTCAAATGGTTCCGACGAGCTCGGTAATATCAGAATAGGAGCACTAGTCAACCTTCTCTTCAACTCTTGGAAACCTTCTTCACATTTTGAGTCCCAAACAAACGCTTGCCCCTTTCTAGTCAACATTGTCAACGGTAACGCCAACTTAGAAAATCCCTCGATGAACTTCCTATAATAACCAGCCAATCCAAGAAAACTTCGAATCTCAGCTACAGACTTAGGAGCTTCCCACTTAGATACCGCTTCTATCTTAGAAGGATCAACAGCAACACCACCTCTTGAAATCACATGACCAAGAAAACTAACCTCTTCTAACCAAAATTCACATTTAGAGAGTTTAGCAAATAACTTCTTTTCTCGGAGAACTTCTAAAACCACTCTCAAATGCTCAGCATGTTCTTCTTCAGATTTCGAATACACCAAAATGTCATCAATAAACACCACAACGAACTGGTCTAGATACGGATGGAAAATCCTATTCATATACTCCATGAATACTCCAGGCGCATTAGTCACACCAAAAGGCATTACAGAATACTCATAATGTCCATACCTTGTTCTGAAAGCAGTCTTCTGAATATCCTCAGTTTTCACACGTATCTGATGATACCCAGATCTCAAATCTATCTTGCTGAACACACTCGCACCAACCAACTGATCCATCAAATCATCAATCCTCGGCAAAGGATACCGATTCTTGATCGTCACTTTATTCAGTTGTCTGTAGTCCACACACAACCTCATAGTACCTTCCTTCTTCTTAACCAACAACACTGGTGCACCCCACGGTGACACACTCGGACGAATAAACTTCTTATCCAACAGATCTTCCAACTGACTCTTCAATTCAGTTAACTCAACAGCAGACATACGGTACGGAGCCATCGATATCGGTCTAGTACCAGGTACCAAATCAATCGAGAACTCAACTTCACGCTCTGGTGGCAATTCATTCACCTCTTCCGGAAACACATCAGGAAAATTACACACCACTGCTAGATCACCAATCACCAGTTTATCTTTAGCCTCCAAGGTCGCTAACAGCATAAACAACTCTGCCCCATCTGCCACTTCCTCATTCACCTGTCTTGCAGATAGAAATAAACTCTTTCCTTCCTCAATCTCAGGAAAAATCACAGTCTTATCAAAACAGTTAATAGAAACTCGGTTAAACACCAACCAGTTCATTCCCAAGATAACATCAATCTGTACTAATGGAAGACACACAAGGTCTATCCCAAAATCTCTACCAAAAATATTCAAAGGACAACTCAAACAAACCGAAGTAGTAGTCACTGAACCCTTTGCAGGAGTGTCAATCACCATACTTCCACGCATCTCAGATATCTCTAACTTAAGCTTCACAGCACAATCCAAAGATATAAAAGAATGAGTTGCACCGGTGTCAATAATAGCTACAAGAGGAAAGCCATTAATATAACACGTACCTCGGATCAAACGATCATCTGCAAAAGTCTCAGAACCCGATAGAGCAAACACCTTGCCTCCTGACTGATTCTCTTTCTTCGCCTTAGGACACTGTAGACTGATATGACCCACCTCTCCACAGTTGAAGCAAGTCACAGTCTTCAACCGGCAATCTGCAGCCAAATGACCACCTTTTCCACATTTGAAACACTTCTTCTCATTACTGGTACACTCATGGATACGATGTCCAGCCTGACCACATCTGTAACACTTAGCAGGAGCACTAGAATCTCCTCCACTAGGCCTCTTCATCCCACTCTGTCTCTGAAAACCCTTGCCAGCTGCATACGGTTTTCCACGGTCAATCTGATTCTTGCCTTTCCTATCAACTCTCTGCTGATAGCTCTCAGCTCTGGCCTTGGAATCCTGTTCGAAAATCCTGCAACAGTCAACCAGATCAGAAAACACCCTGATCCGCTGATATCCAATCGCCTGCTTGATCTCAGGACGCAACCCGTTCTCAAACTTCACACACTTCGAAAATTCCCCAGTAGCCTCACTATAGGGAGTATAATACTTTGACAGCTCTGTGAACTTAGCAGCATACTCCGTAACAGACCGGTTACCCTGCTTCAATTCCAAAAACTCTATCTCCTTCTTTCCTCTGACATCCTCGGGAAAATACTTCCTCAGGAATCTCTCTCTGAACACCGCCCAAGAAATCTCAGCATTTCCAGCAGTTTCCAACTCAGTGCGGGTAGCAACCCACCAATCATCAGCTTCTTCTGACAGCATATGTGTACCAAACCTGACCTTCTGATTCTCAGCACACTCAGTTACTCTAAAGATCCTCTCTATCTCCTTCAACCACTTCTGAGCACCATCTGGGTCGTATGCTCCTTTGAACATTGGAGGATTGTTCTTCTGGAACTCACTCAACTGACGAGCAGCTCCCATTCCCATAACATTCTGATTCCCTCCAAGTACTCCAGCTAGCATACCCAGAGCCTCAGCAATTGCAGCATCATCTCTACCTCTTCCAGCCATCTCTATTCTGAAAACCCAACAACCAAAACCATAAGTACTGATAGGGTTACACAACACCTATCCCGTACAGGGGAACAGAATAATTACGACTCGACACGACCGACTATGCTCTGATACCACTAATGTAACACCCTTCCAAATACCCCAAAATATTTAATAGGAATAGCAACATATCAATCAGAGTAATTATGCCCCGAAGGGTGTCACACAAAATATTCACACCATTCAACAATATAGAGGTCATGCTCTTTTATTAATTTAAAACTTAAGCAGTTGCATAAAACACAGCGGATATAATTTCATCAATCATGTAAAACATTACATGGAAAATGGTTCTCAACCAACAATAAAACATTCGAAACAAGTTAAGACAACCCATCCCGATGTTACATCTATCAGAGCACGACCCACTACGGAGACTACACTAGACCCCATAGCACTAGCTTCTACTCAACTCACTGCTCGTTACCTGAAAAATAGTTGTAAGGGTGAGTTCCTCAATCAATATAATAAGCATTATAGAACAACATGTAATGCTAAGTAAATCACACATCAATTCACCCTAACCAGACTACGCATTCAGCAACGGCAATATCCATCCAACCATCATATTCAACAGTAAAAATCTCAATCATATTCAACATTAACAACACAACACACATATGATACTGGAATACATCCATTCATATCATATGCCATACATTCATTATGCAATGAGACTCTTATGCATGCGGTACCGATTATGTTGTGAACATATAGTTCAACCTCACCGTCCAAATCCAGGCACGGCTACCAAGCTCACTAGTCCCACTCATTTGAGACATAGTGACTCACTCACTAATTCCTCACCATGGGAATTAGCTACCACCCGAATGGGCCATGATATGCACGCTAATCACCTAGCATGCAAACAACAACAACAACAATCAACATGATTCACTCACTAATTCCTCACCATGGGAATTAGCTACCACCCGAAGGCCACAATACGCATGCTAATCACCTAGCAATGCAACATCAACGATAATCAAGAATAGACACATGCTCACACTCGAAGCCATAGAATAGTCTATTCACAAATGCATACATTCACAACATCATGTATACCATTCCACATTATCAACACAATTTATCACAAAAGCATATTATATCATGTCAAACAACAACCACAACATTAGCACACTCTACTAATGTCTATACTGCTCAAACAGCGGGAATTAATCCCTATTACATCATAGGCCGACATAGGCCAACCCTCAAATAGGCACACAACATTAAAAGATTCATTTTCCCCCACTCTGCAACATACTATATCAATTTTTCCACAGCTCGAAGCTCACAGGTCGGCGCAAAGACTCTGCTCAACTGGAGGGAGTCGGCGCAAAAGCCCTATGCGTCGACGCATACAGTCGACGTTTAGCTCACTGGTCGGCGCAAAACTACCATGCGTCGACGCATGCAGTCAGCGCATGCCTCACGGGTCAGCGCACGCCGACCCTATGGTCGACCGCTCGCGCGCAGACTCAGATTTTTCTGAGTTTTCCAGGGTTCCGTTAGCTTACGTTTCACAGGTTTTCCGGCCGTTTCCTCAACTACAACCATCTCTAAACAGAACAATTTGCCCGGTAAATTGGTAGCGCCGATTCAAGTTTTTAACTGGAATTCGTGTCCTAGTCTAACATTTACGACTTACACCACTACCGATTCAATTTACAGATTTTAACACCGTTTATCCAACATCAAAATCAGCATATACCGTCCCAATTAGGGTTAATTTAACGGCTTATCACTACCCACTACGTATTATCCCATAATACCCATTAATCGACGATAAACCCCCCTTACCTGATTAATCCGGCAAAATCTCTAAGCTTCAAGCTCTTCTCCAACCTTCAGCCCTTGCTCTGTCTCTTTGCCCTTTTTCTCTTCTCTGCAGCTTCTCTGAGTTTCACGTGAAAAACTTATTTTCCAAATGAACCCTATTTCCTTATTCCACTTATATATTTTCCAATAATAATATTAAAATCCAATAATTATTATTCCAAAATAATAATAATTATTATCCAATAATAATATTCCAATTTATTTTATTCCAATAATAAAATAACCCAATTATTCAATTAAATTAATATTATACTATTAACTCAATTTAAATAATTATTTTATTTTATTGGGGTGTTACAAAAGGCACAACAAAGTTCAGGTTTGAACCACCATGGAAGTCGCTCGGGAATTTGAGGTGGATTTCTGGGTTGAAGTAGGTTCTTGAGAACCAAAGATGTATATAATTCTGCGTAGGACATATGAATGGGATCAAAAGAGACCTTCTTCCTCTCAAAACCTTGTTGTTGATTATTGTTGTTATTGTATTTGGTTCTTTGTTGCTGTTGTTGTTGACGTTGTTATTGTTGAATCGGAACAAATTGATTGTTGGAATTTGTTGCAAAATACATGGATCATTGAAGAAACTTGATGTTGATGCTGACACAGTTGAGAATTCCTTCTGACATGAGGCCTCCTCTGCATCCCCATAGATACCGAATTAGTTTCCCCCTCCTTTTTCTTGGAGAAACTACCACCGTACTTCGTACTGGACGATGCTTCTTCCTTAGACAAACGTCCTTCACGGACTCCCTCTTCTTACCTCATCCCCATATTTACCATTTTCGTAAAGTCACTAGGGGCAATGGCAATCATACGTTCATAATAAAACAAACTCAGGGTCTTTAGGAAAATCTTCTTCATCTCTTTCTCTTCCAATGGAGGATTAACCTGGGCAGAAAGTTACCTCTACCTCTGAGCATACTCTTTAAATGTATCCTTATCCTTCTGAGACATAGACCTCAATTGGTCTCTATCAGGCGCCATATCAACATTGTACTTGTATTGCTTGACAAAGTCCTCGCCTAAGTCATTGAAAGTACAAATACTTGCATTGTCTAACCACATATACCATCTCAAAGAAGCAATAGTCAAACTATCTTGAAAGTAATGAGTCAACAACTAAACGTTATTAGTTTGAGTTGACATCTTTCTGGCATAAATAACAAGGTGACTTAGTGGATAAGTGTTTCCCTTATAATTTTCAAAGTCAGGGACTTTGAACTTCATCGGGATCTTCACATTCGGTACCAGGTAGAGCTCAGCAGTACTCTTCCCAAACAAGTCTTTTCCTCTCAACGTCTTCAACTCCTTTCATAGCTCAAGGAAATGATTCTTCATTTCGTACATATTTTCATATACATTTGGGCCCTCAAATGGCTCAGAATGGTAGATGGTGTCCTCAACATGAGGAAAAGTATGAACAAGTGGAGGAGGCACAAATATGACCGGGCTAGATGCCGGCATAGAGACAAAGGTGGGTCAAAACCCTTCAGGCACAAAGTTTGATCGCATTCCCCACGGGAATCCAGCAGGCATGGAAGGACTGGATTGGCTAGCAACAATGGGAACAGTTGAGGTAGCAACCTTAGAAATAATAGTCCTCTGGGGAGGAGTTGTGGGAGTTGGTGAAGACTACATCTGCGCAGCAAGAACAGACTCCATCATAGCAGTCAACTGTGCAATATCATCCTTCAGGTCTCTACTCTCTTGTTCCAAATGTTCCATGATATTGAGTTGATTAGCGCAAGTGTTATATCGGTGAGTCAGCTTGGCTGAAGCACAAAAGAATAAACAATAAGACAATTTGGCGGAATAAAACCAGTTATGGATATCATGCATGTAATGCAATATTTTTGTTTGTTTTTAATTTCAAGGACCACATGAAGTCCTATTAGCAAATATTAAATAATAATAATAGTAACAATTTGACTGACCATAAAAATCTCTTTTTATTCATACGATTTGGAAGGATTACACTTAGTATAATTTCAGAAACCAAAGTACAAATACAAGAGAAAAGGAAACTAATCATCCTGAGGATCCCCTAGCAATATGTTAGATGATTTGGCTACGAGCGTGAAATTTCTTCAGATGCGTCGAATCTCAGATTCAAAAGATGTCTTCATCTGAGCCTTCTCAAGGACAAGCTTATCAACAATCTTCTTCCAAGCACCGGAAGGCTGAGGAATACTAGAGGAAGATGGACCCTTGGGCTCTCTCCGTCTTTTCACTATTCAGTCTTCAATAAGTTCAATAAGCGCGTCCTTGTCCTTTGACTTAAGTTGCAACTCCTCTTGCTTTCGGCTCAAACCATGGAACCGCTCTTCCCACATGTCTCTCTCTTGCTTCATCTTGGTGAGTGCGTCCTCCAACTCCCTTATATCTTGGATAGGGAGAGTTAATGACATCTTCAACTCCAAAGCTCTCTTCTTCACCCAAATAGTGTAAGCTTCCAAGGCTACAGAGTTGCACGGACCAAGCTCGGATCTTCCTTTCCTATGCAACTTATGCCAAGCATGTATCATCTTCTGCTTCAGATGTTGGGGATCTTTACCCTCTTGATAGAAAAGACCTTCTAACTGAGTGTTATTAGGTTTGTCTCTCAAGGGGAACCCAAGTTAACTACGAGCCTAAGCAGGGTTATAGTTAATTCCTCCGTGTGTACCAATGAGAGGCACATTAGAGAATTCACCACAACTAAAAATAATATCTAAGCTACCCAATCCAGAATCATACCAAACAATATCATCATTAGTGAGAGATAGGAGGTTCTAGGACCACCTTAGACATTGTTTGTTCTCCAAGAAAGCAGGTGTCTGAGGCAAGCGCGAAATAAACCATTTGTACAGAAAAGGAACACGGCACACAATAGTCCCACCACCTTTAGAATTCCTCAAATGCAAAGAGAAATACATATCACCCAATAGAGTAGGAACATGATTCCCAATCAAGAAGATTCTAATGGCGTTAACATTAACAAAACCGTCAATGTTAGGGAACAAAGTTAACCATAGATGAGCAACATAAATATGGCTTCAAAAGCATCCATTCTACCGGCTTGAGCAAAAACAATGGCTTTACCAATGAGTCTCAATCTCATATTTCTTCAAATTAAGAGTGTAAGACCCCAATTTTGACCCTAAGATCCCTCATGTAATTTCATCATAAGCATTAGCATTGGGATCATACCTTGGCGTCCTCCTTACCCCTCTTTCATTGGGTTTGTTTTGGGAGAGATCACCAAGCACTTTGTGATTGTATAATACTTGTATTTTATCATTTTACTAACCAAAATACCAAAAATATGTCTTAGCATTTGTCTAATTCTTTTGTAGGGAGGGCATGATTCCATAGATTCATCAAGTTCACATCTACGGTTTGAGACCCTCATGAACAAAGAGCACAACCAAGAATTGATCCAAGAATGGTTATGAACATCATATATGAGTCCCAATGTTCTCTACATGTTATATTGATCAATCTCTCTTCAAGAGTTTGAGGGTGATTTGCCTTGGAAACCCTAGTTTGACTGGGTATCTTGAGTAACTTCTCCAACAAGCTATCTCACCAATTGATCAAATCTCTCAAGGGAAACTTCAAAATTCATCATCTTATGCATATATGATCTACCATGAGCCTATAAAGTCAAGAGAATTGAAGGTTAGCAAGATGGTTGATGGTGGTTGGCCAGATGAATTCATCTGATCAAAACTAGGCCTCCCTAGACCCTATCTCCTACAATTTTCACCATATGAAAATGATTCCAAGAGAAAACTTACTCAAAATGAAATTCCAAACAACTTTCATGTTGAGACCTAGAGCACTACGCCAAAAACTGGAATAGACAGCGCACCTTAGAGGGCGCTTTATTACAAAAGCGCTCTCTAAAGTGAAGCGAAAAATAAGGAGCAATAGACAGCGCACTTTAGAGGGCGCTTTTGTAATAAAGCGCCCTCTAAGGTGAAGCGAAAAAATAAGGAGGAGATAGAGGGACAACAATACATGGCGCTTTTTATAAAGCGCCCTCTAAGGTTATCCTTAGAGGGCGCTTTTACTAAAGCGCTGTTATAAGTCCATGTGCATTTCCTGCTTATAAAGCGCTTCTGGAAAGCCTCAGAGAGCGCTTCCATAAGCGCCCTCTTAGGCCCCCTTTAGAGGGCGCTTTTTTTCCACAAGCGCCCTCTAAGGTGAAACGAAAAAATAAGGAGGAGATAGAGGGACAACAATACATGGCGCTTTTTAGAAAGCGCCCTCTAAGGTTACCCTTAGAGGGCGCTTTGAATAAAGCGCTGTTATAAGTCCATGTGCATTTCTAGCTTATAAAGCGCTTCTGGAAAGCCTTAGAGAGCGCTTCCATAAGCTCCCTCTTAGGCCCCCTTTAGAGGGCGCTTTTTTTCCACAAGCGCCCTCTAATGTCCCCTTTAGTAAACATTAAAATTATAACATACTGCGCGTTTTGTTATTTCACTATCTGTTATTTTCGTTCTTTTTCACGTTAGGGTTCTAAGGCGTTTTCCTTCCACCTCTGTTAGATCTACATTATTACTGCGCATTTCCTCCTTCTACCAATTAAAGGTACACGCTTTGCCCAATTTCTGTTTTATGTTATTGCTTTGTTTTAGCTTTGCCCAATTTCTGTTTTATGTTATTGTTGTCTATGCTACGTTTGTTTCGACCTATAAACTTTCAATATTCATGGTCATTTAAATAGTTTGGGTTTATTAGGAAATTGACGGTTGGTTTTTAGTGACCATGATAGCGCATGCAATGGGACTACATTACCCAGTAGTTAGGGTTATACGACCTATGAACATATGATTTTGTGTCAACACCAGTATCATTAGAAACCTAGGTCCGAATGTGTTTGAACTCTTCTGAAATTGGTTTTTGTTTATTCTAATTAGTAATGCATAATACATGGATGTCTTCCAATCGATTGTCGAGAGAGTACGAGAATGGGGTATCAGAATTCGTTAAGTTTGCCGTTGCGCACGCCGAAGACCCCAGTAGAATGATATGTCCTTGCTTGGGTTGTTGTTATGAGAAACGGGTTGACGCAGTTCAGTTGACATCGCATCTAATGAGGCATGGAATTGATCGAAGTTATACATTTTGGAATTTGCATGGTGAGAAAAGTAACGAGAATGTTGAACCGGGGGATAGTACGACCTATGCCTCAAACTATAGTGGCGCAGATACATACGATTGTGATCGAGTTGAAGAGATTGCAGAAGCACTTGAAGGAGATCTTAAGGATTGTCCCGAAATGTTTGAGAGGTTGGTAAGTGATGCAGAGAAACCTTTGTATGATGGTTGCACTAAATTCACAAGATTGTCTGCGGTATTAAAGTTGTACAACTTAAAGGCGGGCAATGGGTGGTCGGATAAAAGTTTCACAAAGTTATTAGCCCTTTTGAAAGATATGCTTCCTGAGGATAATGTTCTTCCCAATCGAACATATGAGACCAAAAAGATGTTGTGCTCTATTGGCATGAGCTATGATAAGATACATGCATGTCCAAACGATTGCGTTTTGTTTCGAAATGAGTATGCATCGCTAAATGAGTGTCCTAAATGCGGTGTCTCGCGATATAAGAACATGTTGTCTCCAGCAAAAGTCTTGTGGTATTTTCCTGTTATTCCGAGATTTAGACGCATGTTTCGTAGTGAAACCGATTCAAGACACTTGACCTGGCATGCAGATGAAAGAATTATAGATGGAAAGTATCGACATCCGGCAGATTCACCACAGTGGTTGAAAATTGATAATGATTATCCTGAATTTGGAGAAGAATCAAGAAACCTTCGCTTGGCATTATCTACTGATGGAATGAACCCACACGGTATCCAGAGTATCTCACACAGTACATGGCCTGTGATTATTATGATTTATAACCTACCTCCATGGCTATGTATGAAGCGTAAGTACATGATGTTGTCTATGTTGATTTCTGGACCTAAACAACCAGGGAATGACATAGACGTGTACTTGAAGCCCTTAATCGAAGATTTAAAGATTTTGTGGGAGACCGGTGTGGAGGTTTATGATGGATATAGGAAAGAAAGTTTCAACTTGAGGGCGACGTTGTTTGGCACAATTAATGATTTTCCAGCATACGGAAATCTATCAGGGTATAGCATAAAAGGTCAATGTGCGTGTCCTATTTGTGAAGATAAAACAGATTGGAAGCGCTTGGAGTTTGGTCAGAAGAATGTCTTTCTCGGTCATCGGAGATTCTTAAATTCAAATCATCACTACCGTGGATGGAGAAAGGCGTTCAATGGAGAGACAGAACAAGGCAGAGCTCCACCTATATTGACGGGTGATCAAATTTTTGAAAAGGTGAAAGATTTGGATACTCAGTTTGGCAAGCCTTTTGCCCACACACTTGTCAAAAGTGGGTGGAAGAAGAGGTCAGTTTTTTTTGAATTGCCGTATTGGAAGTCCTTGTATGTGAGACATTTTCTTGATGTTATGCATATTGAAAAAATGTATTTGAAAGTGTTATTGGCATGTTACTCAATATACAAGGAAAGTCTAAGGATGGCCTTAAGGCAAGAAAGGACTTGATAGCGATGGGAATAAGAACTGAATTAGGACCCTTGAAGAAAGGAAAACGAACATATCTACCGCCTGCTGCTTATACTCTATCTAGAAAGGAGAAAAAAACATTGTGTAAGTTTCTAAGTGAAGTTAAAGTTCCAGAAGGGTACTCTTCAGATATTAGAAGACTTGTGTCTATGAAAGACCTCAAGTTAAAGAGTTTAAAGACCCATGATTGCCATGTTATAATGGAACATTTTCTCCCAATAGGTATACGTTCTATTCTTCCAGAAAAAGTAAGAAGCTCTATAACTAAGTTGTGTTCTTTCTTCAAGTCAATTTGCAGTAAGGTGATCAATCCTGCGATCTTACCAATGTTGCAAAAAGAAATCGTTATTACTTTGTGTGAGCTTGAAATGTTTTTTCCTCCATCATTTTTTGACATAATGGTACATCTAGTTGTTCATCTTGTGAAAGAGACACAATTGTGTGGACCAGCTTATATGAGATGGATGTACCCTGTTGAACGTTATATGAAAATATTAAAAGGGTACGTGAAGAACCGAAGTCGACCAGAAGGTTGTATGGTTGAAAGATACATTGTTGAAGAAGCGATTGAGTTTTGTACTGAATATTTGTCTAATGTTCAGTCAATCGGACTCCCCAAGTCTCAGCTTGTCGAAAAGAAAGAAGGAAAAAATCTAATTGGAAATAAAATCGTGGCAGTATCAAGGGTCGAACGGGATCAAGTGCATTTGTATGTTCTGCACAATGAGAATGAGGTTGAGCCGTATTTAGAAATTCACAAGGATGTTCTCCGAGGTTTAAATCCCAATAGAAATGAAAATTGGATAGTACGAGAGCACAATCGATGTTTTATACCTTGGTTTAAGGATCATATTTATTCAAAGTATTATTCAGATCCCGCTTCAATAACAGAAAGGTTGAGATGCTTAGCATATGGTCCAAGTTTCCATGTTTTTTCTTATAGCGCATACGCGATTAATGGATACACATTTTATACCAAAGAACAAGATGATAAAAGTACTATGCAGAATAGTGGTGTCACCGTGGTAGCTGAAGCAATGCACATATCAAGTGTGAAGGACTTAAACCCCAAATTTGCAAATCTGTCGTATTTTGGTGTTATCGAGCGCATTTGGGTGTTTGATTATGAGAAGTTTCAGATTCCTATATTTGGTTGCAAGTGGGTTGAAAATAATAACGGCATTCGAATGGATAAGTCAGGATTTTTGCAAGTGGATCTTAATAGGGTGGGATACAAAGATGAGTCTTTTATTCTAGCCTCTCAAGCTAGACAAGTGTTCTATGTCAATGATCCGAAAAGTACGAAATGGTCTATAGTTCTTTTTTCCAACAAAGTAATTGATGAAAACACTGGAGATCAAGGTGATATTGATGTTGAGATTGAATCGTTTACCAGAAATGATCAAGATGAGAATATTATATCAAATGATTCATATATTAGAAATGATCATAATGAGGGTATTTGGATCAATCCAACCGTCCGTGTTGTTAAGAGACATGTAGAACATATTCCAACCAAGAAAAGAAAGAGAACTTAGTGAAAAAGGTATAGGTCAAATGATTTTAATTGTTTTCTTTATTACAGGTAAAATGACTTTTATGATTTTAATTGTTTTACATTTGTCATCTGATTTTAATTGTTTTCTTTTTTACAGGTAAAATGGCTATTATGAAGTCAATCATTCGTGCAAGGGGCAAGGGATGCTCGAAAGTATCAATTGATATTTGTTTAGATGGAGATGCTCTATTGTCGTCAAGCCTCATTCGCGTAGATGATGATGCTGGATATTTGAAAGTATCCCTCTACGACAATGGAACATGTCCATCTAAACATATATCAATTCTATCTTCAAAAGATAAGGGACCAAAAATATAAGGGGATTACGCAGCAAATCGAGTCAGTTGCATAAAAAGAAAAAGGTATAAACACAATTATATGATATTTATGCATAGAAAATGTTAATTCTTGATCTTATACATCACCTAACTAATTTTATGATATTTTAGGTTCATGCTATTGATATTGAACAAAAAGAGGTTGTTGCTAAGAAGACTGCTGCTACCAAAAAAAACATACATCTCAGAGATGCTTTTGCTACTTAGTTTTATTTCTTTTTAAGTTATGAATTGGTTGTATATAGAATCTTTAGAAGTTAAACGATTATATATCATTGGATTGTTGTATATGTATGGATTGTTGTATATAAGGCTTGTTGAATGCAATGTGTGAAAAAGGGCTTCAAATTATATAGTTTTGGGTGTACTGCTTCAATATACAGGTTGTCTAAAATAAATAAAAAAATATAGCGCTTTTTAAAAAAAAAAATTTAAATAACCACCCACTTTAGAGGGCGCTTTTACTGGAAAGCGCCCTCTAAAGTGGAAACATTTAAGGGTTTAGAGGGCGCTTTTACTGGAAAGCGCCCTCTAAACCCTTAAAAGTTTCCACTTTAGAGGGCGCTTTCCAGTAAAAGCGCCCTCTAAACCTCTTAAATGTTTCCACTTTAGAGGGCGCTTTTTTGAAAAAGCGCCCTCTAAAGTGGCCCTTAAAGGTCTTAAAGAGCCACTTTAGACAGCGCTTTCACTAGGAAAAAAAGCGTTGTCTTTACCTATGCCAGCGCCAGATTAGAGGGCGCTTTAAAGCGCTGTTATAGGCCAAAAAAAGCGCCCTCTTTTCCCTTATTTGGCGTAGTGGAGCTAGTTTTTCTTGGAAAATCATTTCCTATGTTGAAACATTATAGGTCATTTTGTCTAAACCCTAATTTGAGAGTCAACTTCCCAAGGCCATAAGTTGCTCTGTATTTATGAGATTAAAGATTTCCATGTTGCAAAATCAAATCCAATGTATGTAATTCAACTTTTATGTTTGGAGTGGGAGCTACTTCAACTTTTTTAAGCATGTGATATGAGGTTACATTATAGGTCACTTTTGACCTATACCATTGATCAAGTGATTTTTCCAAACTTCAAAAATGCATAAGTCTATCATTTAAATTTCCAAATGACATGAAATTGGTGACCACTTTTAAGGTATTTTAGAGATAAAAAACTTTGATGAAGACACTTTTCTCATTTGAAGCTCATATAAAAAGTTAAGCAAGGTGGAATATTGAGACATATGGCTTGACACTTAGAAAAAACTTTATATGTCAAAATCCAAACTTCCACCTCAAATTTCTCCAAGTTACACACTCCAAATGGAAAAGTGTTGAACATGAAAGTTGTTCCTCTTGATCTCACCTTTCTAAAGAGCTTAAATTCATTCATTTTGGACAAGGAATGAATAGGCTGCACATGGCATAAACATGGCGTCATCACTTGGCAAGGATCAAACTTCAAATCCAAATGCACACTTGCCTTGCAATCCAAACTGAATTCAGACTATCTAACATTCATTTTTGGACTTATGGCAATGATTTTATGGGCCTATGCGCGCCCAGGCACTCATGCATCATCAATTACCAAATTTGGAAAGTGATTTCAAGTGTGCAAAAAGCAATGGATTCAACTATAAATAGAGCTCCATATGCTCAAAATTCGAGACACATTCGCGCCAGCTTTGATCCCCCATCTCTAACCCTCACTTTGCAAAGGATAAACCTAAGAAATTCATTTGAATTTGAGGTTGAATTTCCACTGTTTTTTGAAATTCAAATCTCCAGGAATCCACAGCCTTTTAAGCATTTAATCCTCCTTATGCAAGCATTTGGAGTGAGATCAAACACGAGCAAGATCAAGATCAGTTGAATCCAGACCTCCATTGAAGGTATTTTCCAGAAATTTTGATCTCTTCGATTCTCTCAAATTCTTGCTCAATTCTATTGATTCTTTGGTTGTCTGAAGTCCTACCAATGTAGGCAACAAGATTGAGTTGCTTTGAGGTCAAATCTAAGCAACTCATATTGTGTACCTCAAAATTCAATTTCTCATATCTCTCAATATACTTGGAGTTAGAGTGAATTGAGGCCAGATTCGAGCTCAGTGCCATTTTTACTTTGAAACTATGTCCTTGTTTTTAATTTTGGTGATGGTTAGAGGTGCACCAGTCCGGTGAGGTCCACCGAAGAAGAAGACCGGAGCTACAGCTCCGGTGATGTCCTGGCATCTCTCACAACCACAGGATCCATGTAATTTGTTTTAATCACGATCGTTCCTTTTGAATACCAAATTTAGCGCTGACTCATGTGCACGGTGGAACCAGTGTTTCTGGCCACTTGATCTGCCACCTCAATTAATGAGGGAGATCAAGTGGTCCACGTTTTTTCTGATATTTTAATTTTCATTTTAATTGCATTATTTTCAATAATTCATATTAATTTCAATATTGTTCCAAAAAATATGGGACATTCACCAAAAAATTTCAAATATTTTTCTCTTTCATATTCTTAATTAAAACTATTTTTTAGATCATTCTTAATATTTTTCATGAATTAATTGTTATTTCATTTGTTTTTTTTTGTTTAAAAATATTTTTAAATGTCCAAAAATTATGAATTTTTTTCTCCAAGGTCCTTTGACCTTGTTTAACCTATGATAAATCTCATGGCCATTTCTTTGGTGTTTTGATGAGATTTTAGGAATTGGACAAACCATATTTAATTTAAATGCACTATTTTTAGTATTTTAATTTGAATAAATTCCAAATAAATTTATTGACCAATTGTGATGGCCTGTTTATGTTTGACTGTTGTTGTTGAGCCTTGGTCAAGGTTGATTTGACTTTGTCAAATTAATATAATTGGATTTAGGGGATTGATGGAATGTACATTCCATCTCCCAAAATGAATGGATGATATTAATTTGGTAAAATTCCTCATTTGACCAATTTGTGTTTTGATCCATTCTCCTCCCTCTTCATCTCATTCCTCTTCTTTATGCATCCATCTCATTTGGCCTATGATATCTCAAAGTCCTAATTCTAGTTGATCAAAAAATTGACATGAGTATGGATGAGATTAGGCCACACCATTTGTATATTCTTTTTGTGTGTGGTATGTTTCATGAGAATAGTCCATTATACTATGTCTCTAACATGCATTAACACCAAAATTATATTGCCCGACCTCAAATAGTTGTGACGTCTACATAAGTCCAATTACGATTGCTTAACATAGTGCTAAATTTGTGACATAAAAGGCATAAGCATTCTAGTTAGTGAGATTGTAAGTCTCCCATCTTTCATGGTATTGTGTGGAAACTTGGCCTTCTTTCCTTCCTTTGGAAGATGTTTTGGCTCAAGGAGTCATGCTTGTGATAAGTGGGTTGAGTGTTCTCCAAAGAATGTCTTGAAAACGAAAAGCAAAAGCAAAACAATACTAACTTCTAACTCATTAACAACTAACTTTTAATTTCAAGTCCTTTACTTTAAGGCCATTTAATTTTTCCCCCCTATTCATTTACCATTGTTCACATCATTCTACTTGTTTATGTTAATATAATTTTCACTTTGTCCACTTGGACCATATTGTGTGATATATCTTTTTTGTGTATACTTTGCTTGTTTTTATGGTCTTTGACCATTAATGTACATAATAACAACAAAAAACCCTAAAAAACTTTTGTGTGGACTGTTGGCTTGATCTTGGACGAATGGACTTAGAATCTAGGCAACCTTCCTATGCTAAAGGACTTGGCCAATTCTAATTTATTGAGAAACCAAGTGCCTGCAATTTGAAACTTCATCTGACACATCATTCAAGATCGCTCTTAGTTCATCTGCAACATGATCATTGTGAAGCTGTTATTTTGAACTTGTGGCTTGTGGAATTCATCTGTTACATGGGCTAATTTGAAGAAGATCTTGGAGTGGCTAAGCTTGGATATGGCTATCTTTATTTGATGCCTTGCTCTTCAAGATAATATAATTGTGCATTTGTGTGTTGCTAGATTCTAAAAGTCCAAGGGAATTCTGGGATTCTATTGACATTCTTGTCTATTGGATTGCTACCCATTGGGTCAGATCTTTTCAACTCTAAAACTTTTAATTTTGTACATAGGATAGTCTTTTCATCTTCTCCCAATTTCTTTAATTTCAAAATCTCTTCCTTCATTTTTTAAAATCTTCTTTGTGTGAACTACTTTTGGTTCTAAACTTTGACCACTTTTGCAAAAAAGATAGAAACTTTGGCCTTATGCCATTGCAGTTTCAAACTTCTTTTCTTAAATCAAACTTGTAAATAGACTTAACTATACTTGATTTGAACTTTCAAAAAGACAAAAAGAGCTAACTCATTCAAACCATTTTTAGGCCATTGTGCCTTTCAAACTTAATTTTTGTTAAAAACAATGCATCCACATTGAAATTTGTATCACGAACTACGAGGTTTTGATCCCTCATTTTTATGTTGGTACGTAGGCACAAGGCCGAAGGTCTTGTCAAACGCAAAAAATATAATTAATGAATTCTTTTCTCATCCCCACATTCTATTTGTTTGTAAACATCACTTTATATCAAGTACATATGTGTAATACCCCAAAATTTACCCTTCATTTTTCCTGGAAGCATGGGATTATGTTTTACACTTCATTAGCATCATATTAGGTCATACTCATTGCATACTGCATTAGTGACATGGAGATCAGGTTTTGATCGATCACTCCTTAACAGAAGGAGCCCATACAAAGCAAGATTGAGAATTGGACTTCATTTTCTAAGTATACAAGTCTCAAGGGTCTTAGGGGGGTCCAAGTATCTTATTATGGTCCTCAGTTCATCAGTGAAGGATTCAAAGCTATCAGAGTGTTCATCTGGATTTAATCAGAAATTAGGGTTTCATGGCTACCTGCAACAGGCAATGTTTGGTTGGAAGTAGAGGAGCTCATCCATGTCATGATTAGAGAGGCATCTTGGCCTAGGAAGATTCACAATTATCTCAGAAAGATCCATTGGCAATCAGTGCAATCAGTTCCTGATCATTTTGCCCTAAAACTAGGGTTTGGTATAAAATCAGTTTATTTTTGATTCTTTGGGTGAAACTCTTTTCCATGGCCCTCCATATGTCCACAAGGGTCTACATACAAAAAATCAGCTCTTTATTTGAGCTAGAAGTGCTTCAAATGAACAATGGAATCGGGAATCAGACAGTTTGGGAAAAGTCAACTGTGGGGCCAGAAAAGTCAACTCCTGACATTTTGAGAGTGGAATCTCAAAATCCATTCCTAGGGGATCCTACATGTGAAATTTGATCAATGTTGGATCATGGGTTCATTTTTTAATCAGGAATTGGAAAAGTTACTTAATTGGAAATGGTTGACTTTCCATTTAGGGCAAGCTTTCATGATCGTTGCACTCACTTTAAGCTCATTTCGCCTCAAGATAAAAGCTCCATTTGAACATTTCTCCAGCATGAAAGTTGTTCCTCTTGTTCCAAGCTTTCTAGAGATATAAATTTTGCTCCATTTGGATTAGAATTGAGAAAGTTATGCTTAGTTAAAGTGAGACATTTTTTTAGGACACTTAGAAAAATTTCTAAGTCCAAAATCTTCAAAATTTGTCAAGACTTCTTGGTCAGTTTTCTTGCACTTCAAGGAATTATTTGAAAATACTTTCTTCATAACAATTGTACCTTGCCATGTCCTCTTTCACATCCTTTTGGAATCATCTCATTTGGATCCATGGTTTGAGAGATACATTCATTTAAAGTGGGCACCATGGCTTGATTTTCTAGGCAGATTTTGGGCCTGGCTGAACCAATCAGATTTTCTAAGCATGCTACACAAACCAGTCACGTTTTTACCTCTTTTGGTCATGCATTTGACATCCATTCACTTAAGTTTGGCCGAAAATAACAACATTTTACACCTCAGTTCACACTTTTATTCTTATGGATAAATCACTTATTAAAAAGCCCATGAGAATACCTAATCCACCCTATTTAAGAAGCTGAAACCCTAACCCTAAAGGAACATTGGAATTTCGTGCCAAGGAGGCAAAGCTTCATCACATATCAGATTTCATTCCACTTCTAGTTTCCATTAGGTAATCATCTCTTCCATGGCCATGTTTTGATATATCTACGCCTGCTTACCATATCCTTCCATTTTCATATTTCTTTTTCTTATTTAAAATATTTTCTTCGTCCATAAAATTACCCAAACATATTTTTCACTTTTCTTAACGTTTTATTTAATTTTATATAATTTTTCTTTTCGTATTTTTTAATATTAATATTTTATTTTAATTATTTATTCTAACTAGTCCATTTTAACCCACTTTTTTTTATTGATTTTATTTTTATGACTTAAAATTATTGTTAGAATTTGATTTTTGGGATGAAGGTTGACCACTGTCTCATGGTCAACCTGACCTTTTCTTGGAATTTTATTTCACATTTTCAATTTATTTTGGATTTATTTTTGACCTAGTTTGGTTGGTGGACTTTTAATTTGACTTCTTTTTGGGGGATGATGATGTCCTGACCCCACCTTATTTAGTTTAAACTTTCATAATTTTGTTGACTAATTTACTATTTATTCTAGATTTATTTCTAACCTAGTCTTATTAATTGACTTTTCGTTTGACCTATGTTTTGTTTTAATAAATTCACGTGCCAATTTTCATTATTTTTAAAATATTTTTGGGGGGATGATGATGTCCTGACCCCACCTTATTTAGTCTAATTTTTCATTATTTTCTTGATTAATTTTCTATTTATTTGTTATTTTTTAAGTTGATTTGAATTTTCAGTTGACTTCTTTATGATTGATGTTTGACTTCGGGATTGCTTATGGCAATTGAAGAGATCTTTTGGTCCTCCCTAGTTCATCTCATATGCCATGTATTAGAGGCCTTTTACCTTAATTTAATTTGGTCTTGACCTCATTTCCTGATTAAATTATTCAGTGGACCCTTCGTGTGCATATTTTCATCTATTTGATTCATCTGTTATCTTTTATACTTGTTTCTCTCATTCATGCTTTCTATTGCTTGATTATTTAACATGTTCATACTCCCATGCATTGTTTAAATGCTCCATTATTTGATTCTTTGGTTTGATTATATATTGTTTATTTATCTGATTTGATTGTTAACTGTTGCCTACTTGTATGATGTATGACGCATATATTCTTATTGTTTGTTTGCCATGAACAATCCCCATTCATAACAAATGTACCCCTCTCCCATAAAGTGTATAATATTTATTTCTTTATTTCTTTAGTCACCTGTTAATACAAGAATTAAAACGAACATCCGATAACCATTTCAAAATAAGATCAAAAGCTCGATCCAACGTCGAGTAATCATTTTCAAAACTTAACAGAACCAGCACACATTCATCCATCCTCTTGTAAGTCGATTGCCTCAGGCATCGCCATCTACCTGTAAGTCGATTGCCTCCGGCATCGCCATCTACCCTTATCCTTAACTCCTCTCCGTGCTCCATCCGTCGATTCTTGTTCCGTTTAGGTAGCACCCATTAGGTAGAACCCTTTGTATGATAACATAGGTAGAATTCACTTATTCTTTGCATGCTAACATTAGGTAAATGTTCCCCTTTGTAAATCCTAACACATAGGTCCATATTGCATGACAACTCTAGAGCAGAGCTTCCCTACTTTTAGACCTTCTGTGCGTCTCCGATCTTGTGGCATGTCAGTCCGTTCTATTGCAAAGAGGTAACTGCCTAATACTCGATTCAACGAGCTGCGATACCTACTGCTAGGATGTTGAACACACTGCCCACCCTCCTTTGACACAGCTGGTGTCCTCTTTTGTAAGTCCATGTCAGATGGCAATCCTTATCCCGTAGTTAGCCAAACTACATTTTTCTCTAATTCTCATTCCAGATGAGATACGTAGGCATAAGACGCGACGTCTTACCGAGCACACTTATCTTTAACCCATAGGTAGCCGAGCTATGAAGACTCTGATTCTCATACTCAGATGAGATACGTAGGTAGTGGACGCGACATCCTTCTGAGTCATTTTCTTTCAACCTTCCTTTTAGTAAATAGTACTTTAGATATACCTACACCCTTTAGACTAGAACAACACTTATGAAAAGGGCTCCCTAGGAGTACCTAGGATGTTTTGGGTGCTTAAAACCTTCCAATTGCATAACCAACTCACTTACCCAGATCTCTGACATTTTTACTAGTTTTTGATTCGATAAAACTTTTAGGTTTTTGTTCGCTTTCTAACCATTACTTTGGATAAATAGAAGTGCGGTGGCGACTCGACTTGTATGGTTTACCTTAGATTTAGTCAATATCTCTAATGGTAACGAATACCCCGCTATAATATACATACAAAAAGGGCTCCCTAGGAGTACCTAGTTCACTTTGGGTGCTAACACCTTCCCTCTGTGTAACCAACCCCCTTACCTGTAATCTCTGATATTTTATTAGTTTTGATTTGAAAACTTCTTACTGATGGGTTTTGTTCGTACTTTTTCCCTTTTCCCTTGGAAACAATAAAATCACGATGTCGACTCTTGTTATTTGATCTCTATCTTGTCAATAGCTTGATGATCATGAAGTTTCCGCTACAGAAATTAAGTGGCGACTCTGCTGGGGAGTAGTCTCCAGTGGGTTTAGCCTACTTTTTGTGTGTATATATTTGTATATATGTGATGTTTTTATATATGTATGTGTGATATAATCTGCTTGTTGTGCTTGGTGATCTTTGGGTTGCAATCTGATTTCCTCATCAAGGAAGCTACTAATTTTGCTCAGGCTGGTAGTGTGGATGCTTTTGAAGCTATCTTTGTGTTGCTCATCTATGGATTAGCTTTGTTCCCTAACATTGACAGTTTTGTTGATGTTAACGCCATTAGACTTTTCCTGATTGGGAATCATGTGCTTACTTTGTTGGGCGATATGTATTTCTCTTTGCATCTAAGGAATTCTAAAGGTGGTGGAACAATTGTTTGTTGCATTCCTCTTCTGTACAAGTGGTTTATTTCGCACTTGCGTCAGACCGCTGCTTTTGTGGAGAACAAACAATGTCTAAAGTGGTCTCAGAGACTTATGCCTCTCACTAATGATGATATAATTTGGTATGACCCATCTTTAAGCAGTTTGGAGATTATTGATAGTTGTAGTGAATTCTCTAATGTGCCTCTCATTAGTAAAAAAGGAGGAATTAACTACAACCCTACTTTGGCTCGTCGTCAACTTAGGTTCCCTTTGAGAGTCAAACCTAATAACATGTTGTTATAAGGTCTTTTCTATCAAGAGGGTAAAGATCCCCAACATTTGAAGCAGAAGATTGTGCATGCTTGGTATAATGTGCAGAGGAAAGGAAGATCCGGGCTTGGTCCGCGCAATTGTGTAGCTTTGGAAGCTTACACTCTTTGGGTGAAGAAGAGAGCTATGGAATTGTAGATGAATTATCCTTGCGAAAGACCTATGTCTATGGTTGTGGTTGAGCCATTAACTCCCCTAACCAAGATGTAGAGGAGTTGGAAGACGCGCTCGCCAAGATGAAGCAAGAAAAGGATATGTGGGAAGAGCGTTTCCGTGCTTTGAGCAAGAAGCATGAAGAGTTGTAGTTGGAGTCTAAGGACAAAGATACACTTATTGAGCTACTTGAAGACCGAGTGACGAAGAGACAGAGAGAGCCAGAGGTTTCATCTTCTAGCATGCCTCAGCATTCCGTTGCATGGAAGAAGATTGTTGATCAACTTGTCCTCGAGAAAACTCAGATGAAGGCTTCTTTTGAGACTGAGATCCGTCACATTCGAAGGAAGTACGCGCCTTCATCCAGATCTTCTGACATTGTTGTTGGGGATCCTTAGGATGATTAGTCTCCTTTTCTCTTGTATCTTTTATTTTGGTTTCTGAAATTGTACTCAGTGTAATCCTTTCAATTTATATAAATAAAAAGGGATTTTTGGTCATATCAAATTGTTGCAATTGCCGTTTGAATATTATATATTTTCAAATAATATAGTAAGTTCCTTGAAAATAAAAATAATCAAGCATTGCATTTCATGCATCATTTGCATACGCAGGTTTTCGCCAGATGTCTGATTGGTGTTCCTTCTGTGCTTTAGCCAAGATGACTCACCGGTACAATACCTGAGTCAATCATCAGAAAATCATGGAACATTTGGAGCAAGAGAACAAAGAGCTAAAGGACGAGATCGCCCGCCTGACTGCCATGATGGAGTCAGTTCTTGCTGCTCGAAATCAAGCTTCTCTAACACCCACTTCGTGCCGAATATGCCTGCCGGATTCCCATTGGTAATGTCGTCAAACTTTGTGCCTGAAGGCTTTGCGCCTACATTTACTTCTCTGCCGGCATCTAGCCCGGTCATGTTCGTGCCACCTCCCATTCTGCACACTTTGCCTCGCGTAGAGGATACCATCTATCATTCCGAGTCGTCTGAGGGTCCGGATGTTTATGAGAAGATGGACGAGCTGAAAGATCAGTTTCTTGAGTTGCGCAAGGTATTGAAGACGCTGAGAGGTAAAGATTTGTTTGGAAAGAGTGTTGTTGAGTTGTGCTTGGTGCCCAACGTCAAAATCCCAGTGAAGTTTAAGGTTCCTGACTTTGAAAAGTATAAGGGGAACTCTTGTCCGCTCAGTCATCTTGTGATGTATGCCTGCAAGATGTCTACTCAGACAGATAATGATCAATTTCTTATTCACTACTTCCAAGATAGCCTGACTGGTCTTGTACTCCGTTGGTACATGGGGTTGGATAGTGCAAGCATTCACACTTTCAACGACTTGGGATAGGCTTTTGTGAAGCAATACAAGTATAATGTGCGCAAAGATGGAGGGAGTTGGCTGCCCAGATCACTCCTCCTTTGGAGGAGAAAGAGATGATAAAGATCTTCTTGAAAACTCTGAGTTTATTTTATTACGAATGCATGATCGCTAGTGCCCCCCGTGATTTTACCGAAATGGTAAACATGGGGATGAGACTTGAGGAAGGAGTCCGTGAAGGATAGTTGTCAAGAGATGAGGCGTCAACAAGCAAGAGATATGGTAGCAACTTTGGTAAGAAGAAGGATAGTGAGACCAACGCCGTAGTCAGTGGGAGGCAGAGGAGGCCTCAGATCAGAAGAAACCCACCACCCCGTCAACATCATCATCATCAAGTTTCATCAGTAATTCCGGTATTTTCTAATCAACAAGCAATACCAATTCAACAACAACAACCACAATAAAGAACGAACACCTACAAAAACAAAAATACCAACAACAATCATCATCAGCACAACTTTGAGAGGAAAAAGATCTCTTTTGACCCAATTCCTATGTCATACGCAGAGCTATATCCCTCGTTAGTTCTCAAGAACTTAATTCAACCGAGGAACCCACCGCAGATCCCAGAACCACTTCCCTGGTGGTATAAACCTGAGCTCCGTTGTGCTTTTCATCAAGGAGCACCCGGACACGATATTGAAAACTTCTATCCATTGAAGTATGAGGTTCAAAAGCTTATGAAGAGTGATATGGTATCCTTTGAGGACCGCACGCCGAATGTGAAAGCTAACCCTTTGCCCGCTCATGGGAACTCTTCGATGAATATGGTGGATGGTTGTCCTGGAGAATTCAAGGTTTATGACGTCCAGTTTTTCCGAAGATCTTTGGTGCAGATGCACAAGGATATCTGTTTGGTGAGTGACTGTGAACATGACCATGATGATTATGTTGTTTGTAGTGTAAACCCAAGAAGGTGTGTTGTAGTGAAAAGGGACATCCAACGTCTGATGGATGAAGGCATGATTCAAATTGTTCAATCTCGTCATGTAGATGACGATGTCAATGTCATACTTTCCGTTTTCAAACAACAAGAGCGGTTGGTAATTCAATACGACAGCAACAACAATAATAATGTTAGTCAAAGATCAGTATCGTCGTTGGTAATATGGTTAGCGGGCCCAGTCCAGTATTCATCTGATAAGGTTGTACTGTACCAGTACAATGCTACAATGATAAAGAATGGTCAAGAGGTCCCATTACCTACGACTAGTTCAGTAGTGAGCATTGCTGATCTAATGAGGGTGACCCACAGTGGTCGAGTGCTTGGGCCAGTGTTCCCAGTAAACAAAGAGGAAACGATGGTTGGTAAGAAGGCGGAGGTGCCTAATGTAGATCTAGTTGGCTGTTCAAAAGATAAGTATGGTGAATCCAGCAATTTGAATGCCAATGATGATGATGAGGTACTCCAATTAATAAAGAGGGGTGAATTTAATGTGGTTGAGAAGCTGCTCCAAGCCCCCTCAAAAATCTCAGTGTTGTCTCTACTTTTGAATTCTGAAGCGCACAGAGAAGCACTACAGAGAGTTATTGAGCAAGCATACTAAAGCATGATGTTATTGTGGATCAGTTTGATCACATCATGGCTAACATCACTTCATGCAATAAGTTGAGCTTTTGGGATGAAGAACTCCCTGAGGAGGGAAGAAATCATAACCTGGCTTTGCATATTTCAATGAACTGTAAGGAAGATGCTTTGTCAAATGTGCTTGTTGACACCGGTTCGTCACTGAATGTGCTTCCAAAGTCAACTTTGTCAAAGCTATCTTACCAAGGAGCTCCTATGAGGTATAGCGGTGTAATCATCAAAGTCTTTGATGGTTCGCGCAAGACAGTAATTAGTGAAGTGGACCTTCCAGTCAAGATAGGTCCGAGTGATTTTCATATTACTTTTCAAGTAATGGATATCCACCCGACCTACATCTGTTTATTGGGAAGGCCATGGATTCATGAGGCAGGAGCTGTTACCTCCACTCTGCATAAGAAATTGAAATTTGTCAATAATGGTAAGGTAGTGATTGTTGGTGGAGAGAAGGCACTGTTGGTTAGTCACCTATCATCTTTCTCGTATGTTGAAGCTGAGGATGAGGTTGGAACTCCATTCTGAGCCTTATCCATTATTGCCAAGAAGAGAGTTGGGGCACCTATGTCCTCATTGAAAGATGCTCAGAAAATTGTTGAAGAAGGTCATGTTGATCAGTGGGGGCGCATGGTAGAGGTCTCCGACAACAAGGGCATCATCATTTGGGGTTCTAGAAAGGCTCATCAACTGCTAGATCTGAAGATATGTAACTCAGCTTCCGTAGCGGAGGGTTCATTCATGGCAATGAACAACACTTAGCTGTTGTGCTAGAGGATAGCGAAGAGGAAGACTGCACCAACTTTGTAAGGCATGGAAAGACATGCATCAATTGGACTGCTGTTGATATTCCTGTTATTTTGCATCAATCTAAGTAATTGCTTTTATATTTTAAAATCCTTCTCCTATGCCTAAGGGAGAAGTCAACATTGTTTGGGCATTTTAAATTGATCATTAATAAAATTAATTCTATTCATCCACATCTTTGATGTTTATTTTTTACTTTTTGCTTTATTCTGAAAATGGTAATCACAAAAAACATAAATAAAAATATAATTGTCCATCTGCATAATATTTGGTCACAAATTCACTTCTCTAAAATCAAAATATCAAATTATTATGCAGGTTGGTTCCTAACCCAATTGAATACAATGATCCTTCTCCTTCTCCAAATTTTGAATTCCCTGTGTTTGAGGTCGAGGAGGAAAGTGATATAGAAGTGAGTGATGAATTGTCTCGTCTTCTTTAGCAAGATGAGAAGATTATTCAGCCGTTTGAAGAGCAGATTGAGCTTGTCAACTTGGGTTCTGAAGATGATGTGAAGGAAATCAAGATTGGGTCTCGACTGTGTCCAGATGCTAAGAAGGGGTTGATTGATCTTCTTCGAGAATATTCAGATGTGTTTGCTTGGTCCTATCCAGACATGCCTGGGTTGGATTCTGAGATTGTGGAGCATAGATTGCCGTTGAAGCCAGAATGCCCGTCAGTCAAGCAAAAGTTTAGAAGAACGCATCCTGATATGGTTATGAAAATCAAAGAGGAAGTGTAGAAGAAGATTGATGCCAGTTTCCTTGTAACTGCTGAGTATCCGCAATGGGTGGCCAATATTGTGCATGTGCCGAAGAAAGATGGAAAATTCCGCATGTGTGTTGACTATCGAGATTTAAATAAATCCAGTCCAAAAGATGATTTCCCTCTGCCACACATTGATATATTGGTAGACAATACTGCTAAATTCAAAGTCTTTTCGTTTATGGATGGATTTTCCGGATATAATCAGATCAAGATGGCACCCGAAGATATGGATAAGACCACATCCATTACACCCTAGGAACATTCTATTATAGAGTGATGCCTTTCGGTTTAAAGAATGCTGGTGCGACTTACTAGAGAGCAATGACTACTCTTTTTCATGATATGATGCATAAAGAGATTGAAGTATATGTCGATGACATTATTGCTAAATCAATTGATGAAGAGAAACATGTTGAGCATTTGTTGAAGCTATTCCAATGTTTGAGGAAGTATAAACTCCGCATGAATCCCAATAAGTGTACCTTTGGTGTTCGTTCTGGTAAGTTGTTGGGCTTTATTGTCAGCGAGAAGGTTATTGAAGTTGATCCTGCCAAGGTCAAAGCAATACCAGAGATGCTTGCGCCCAAAACTGAGAAGCAAGTCAGAGGTTTTCTCGGCCGCTTGAATTATATTTCTAGATTCATTTCCCACATGACTGCCACATGTGCACCTATATTCAAGCTTCTTCGGAAAGATCAGTCTTGTGATTGGACTGAAGATTTCCAGAAAGCTTTTGACAGTATCAAAGAATATTTGCTTGAACCTCCGATTTTGTCTCCACCTGTTCAAGGAAGACCGTTGATCATGTATTTAACTATGCTCGAAGATAGTATGGGTTGTGTTCTTGTCAGCAAGATGAGACTGGGAAGAAAGAATTTTCAATTTACTACCTTAGTAAGAAATTCACCGACTGTGAGACTCGGTATTCAATGCTGGAGAAAACTTGTTGTGCATTGGCTTGGGCTGCTAAGCGTTTGCGTCAGTATATGTTGAATCATACCACTTGGTTGATATCCAAAATGGATCCAATCAAGTATATATTTGAGAAGCCTGCTTTAACTGGGAGAATTGCCCGTTGGCAGATGTTGTTGTCAGAGTATGATATCGAATACCGATCTCAAAAAGCGATCAAAGATAGTATATTGGCTGACCATTTGGCTCAACAACCAATTAAAGATTACCAGTCAGTACAGTAGGACTTTCCTGATGAAGAGATTTTGTTCTTGAAAATGAAAGATTGTGATGAACCATTGCTTGAAGAAGGGCCAGAACCTGGTTCCCGTTGGGGCATGGTATTTAATGGAGCTGTTAAGCAATATGGAAATGGCATTGGGGCAGTGATTATTACTGCTCAACGCACACATCTACCATTTACAGCTAGATTGACTTTCAAGTGTACAAACAACATGGCAGAGTATGAAGCTTGCATTATGGTGCTTGAAGAGGCCATGAATCTAAGAATCAAGTATTTGGATGTCTTCGGTGATTCGGCATTGATTGTGAATCAGATCAAAGGAGAATGGGAGACAAATCAACCCAGTTTAGTATCATGTAGAGATTATGCGAGGAGGATTTCAACTTTCTTTACAAAGGTTGAGTTTCATCATATCCCTCGAGATGAAAACCGGATGGCAGATGCTCTTGCAACATTGGCATCAATGATTGTAGTGAAGTATTGGAATGAAGTTCCAAATTTATCTGTGATTCATATTGATAGGCCAACTCATGTGTTTTCTATTGTAGAGATTAAAGACGAGAAACCATGGTATTACGACATCAAGTATTTCCTCTAAAGTCATATTTACCCGCCTGGGGCATCCTTGAAAGATAAGAAGACTTTGATAAGATTAGCCGGTAATTTCTACTTGAATGGTGATATACTATACAAGAGAAACTTCAACATGGTTTTGCTCAGATGCATGGATAGACACGAAGTAGACTTGTTGATGACTGAAGTGCATGAAGGCTTCTTTGGTACTCATTCCAATGGACATGCAATGGAAAAGAAGATGTTGTGAGCAGGTTACTATTGGCTGACAATGGAATCTGACTGTTGCAAATTTGTGAAGAAGTGCCACAAGTGTCAAATTTATGCCGATAAGATTCATGTTCCTCTGACACTATTGAATGTTATCTCTTCCCCATGGCACTTCTCCATGTGGGGAATTGATATGATTGGGATGATTGAGCTCACAGCTTCGAATGGACATCGCTTCATTTTAGTGGCAATTGACTAATGCATAAAATGGGTTGAAGCAGCATCGTATGCAAATGTAACCAAGCAAGTTGTTGTGAGGTTTATCAAGAATATTATTATATGCCGTTATGGTGTGCCAGGTAAGATCATTACTGATAATGGATCGAACTTGAATAATAATATGGTGGAAGCACTTCGCAAAGACTTCAAGATTGCACATCATAATTCTTCTCCCTACAGACCCAAGATGAATGGGGTTGTTGAAGCTACGAATAAGAATATTAAGAAGATTATTCAAAAGATGGTTGTCACATACAAGGATTGGCATGAGATGCTCCCATTTTCTTTGCATTGGTATCGTACATCCATCCGTACTTCAACAGGGGCAACCCCTTTCTCTCTTGTTTATGGTATGGAAGGAGTGCTCCTTGTAGAGGTTGAGATTCCTTCATTACGTGTGCTCATGGAAGCCAAGTTGACTGAGGATGAATGGTGTCAGACCAGGTTTGATCAGCTGAATTTGATTAAAGAGAAGAGATTAACTGCCATGTGTCATGGTCAGTTATATCAGCAGAGAATGAAGAAAGCCTTTGATAAGAAGGTCAAACCTCGAGTGTTCAGAGAAGGTGACCTTGTGCTCAAGAAGATTTTGACGTTCAAGCTAGATTCCAGAGGAAAATGGACTCCTAATTATGAAGGCATATATGTTGGTAAGAGAGCCTTTTTAGGCGGTGCACTGATTCTTACAACTATGGATGGTGAAGAGTTCACTCGTCCTGTGAACGCAGATGCAGTCAAGAAATACTTCGCCTAAAAAAGAAAAGAACATCTCGCTAAGTTGAAAACCCTAAAGGGCGGCTTAGGCAAAAATGAGCGTCTCGGTGGATTGAAAACCCGAAAGGGCGGTCGAGGCAAAAATTAGAGACATAAAACAGAAAGAATTTCCCGATAAGTTGAGTGCCCGACGTTGGGGCAACTTATGCAAAAATTAGGGATTATGGCAAGTAACTGTATTCTGCTGATCTTTAGTGATTTTGAAGGCTTGTTTGAGCACAAGGGTTGACATCAGTTCATCTCTAGCAGTGGTCAAGAGCATAGTTGATATCAAGAGTTGGTAGAAGTATTAAGGATCATTTGTATTCAATTTAACCCTTTTCCATGTAAATTACCATTTTCAACTTTGTAAAAATCTATGGAGTCTTGTAATTTACAAACTACCATTCTATTAAATAAAGTTGAGCCTTTATCCAAATTGTTTCTACTCTTATTTACTTCAGCCAATAGTTTTAAATTTTATTATGATCATTTTGAAATTATTTTTTTTTTAAATCAAAATCAAGTTTTTAAATATATAAAAGGAAGAATTTTTCAAAGCAATTAAAAGGAAGATCAACATCATTTCAATGGATAGCAAGTCCTTAAGTGCGAAACATCAGAGGTTCCCCAAGCAGTAAACCCTTTGGGTATCCCTAAACGTTTGTGTTGATTCAGTTCCTCGGCCGAGTGATTCATCCCTAGTGGAATTTCTTTCCTTGTCCCCAGCTGATTTGGTTGATTCAGATGCCCTGCGGCATGTTATGTTCCCCGACAGAGTTTCTGCCTTCTCCAGCAAAGTTCGTATTTCCTCAGCAGAGTTGATCTTCAGAGATGTTTGATCTTTCCCTAGTAGATCTCTTTAATTTCCCCACCAATCGCCATTCAACTTGCTCCTAGTCAGAGTTTCCTCCTGGTTTCTGAGCAGCTTTTGTTATGATTCTTCTATGTAGGGTTGTCTCCCATTTTTATGGTGTTGACCTAAAATTCCCCACGGATTGGATGTTCTGTCCTCAGCATATCTCCTCCTTCCACAGTTAGGGTTGAGCCTTTGGTATATTGATCTCTCTGTTCTCCAGCAATTGTCTCCATATTTTATGGATTAACCGAGGATTGTGCCAGATGTTCAAATTCTTTGCGACACCTTTGTATCCTATGTGATCATTTTATCAACATAATCATCATATATATATATATATATATATATATATATATACATTGATATAATTTCATAATTTGCATATCCTGCATCTTCATATTTGATTTGTTTGAGATTCTTATTCTCTATTATGGCGGTATTTTATCCCCATACCAAATCTGGTGTTTGTCCTCCTTCAATTGTTGAGGGTCAGCCCCTTAAGCAGAAAGATTTTAACCTTTCTTCGTTTCCCCACTGAGTTTGTTTCCTCGTTGATGATTGTTATTTCAGTTTCCTCTCAAGTGATTATCTGGATGGAATTACTCCCCTTGAGTTATGTCCTCATTGGGTTGAGTCTTGATTGACTGTTTTCTTTCTAGCTCTTACCTAGATAGATACTTTGGTCCCCTAAGGGTCTATTACCTAGTAACTGGTAATATTCTTCTTAGTTTGCAATTCGTTACTTCTTTCCCAATACCCGACAAAAGTACCCTTTTTTTTCTCCTCAGTAGAGTCCCCAGTGGATCTATTCCCCAAGAAGTATATCCTCGATATATTCACCCTAACCGGTGACGGATATCTTTCTTTTCCCTGCCTGAGTATATCCTTGATATGTTCACTTTAACCAGTGACATATATTATCATTTTCGGTATTCTACCCAGTAAAAAGGTAGTTGTAATCCCTATTTTGTTCCTAGAGAGTCAATCATTGATATGTTCATCTTAACCGATGACGAGTTTTCTTCTCCTTGTGGTTTTCTACCCAGTAACAAGTAGTTGTAAATCCCACTTTATCCCCTTTTCAGAGTCTATCCTTGATATGTTCATCTTAGTCGGTGACGTATTTTATCTTTGATTGGTTTTCTACCATGTAACCGATAGTTGTAAATCCTACTTTGTCCCCTCGCAGAGTTAATGCTTGATATGTTCATCCTAACCGGTGACAAATTTTCTCTCCGACGGTTTTCTATCCAGCTTTCGATAGATGTAATTCCTACCTTTTTTGTTCAGTTTGTATATCCTTGATATGTTCATCCTAACCGATGACGGGTATCCTCCTTGGCATTTCCAAGCAAGTCTTTCCTTGATATGTTCATCTTAACCGGTGACGGATTATCTTCCCCGTCGAGTGAATCCTTGATATGTTCATCCTAACCGATGACGGATACTCTCACCCTTGGTCTTCTGCCCAATAACTGGTATTTGTAAATCCTATCTTTTCTATGTTTCCCCCAGCAAGGTTATTCTTACCCAGTAACCGGTAATGAGTACTCCCTCCTGGTGGTCCTCAGCGAGTCATCCTTGATATGTTCATCCTAACCGATGACGGATGCTCTCTGTGTCAGATCTTTATTATCTCCTTACCCGGTAATAGGTAGTAGATAATAAATTTCTGCTCCTCCTGTGTAGAAATTTTTTCCTCCCCAGTTGAGTTGAGTGCGCATTTCCTTAGTGAAATTGCTTTACCCCCTGCATGAGTCGAGTATTTCAGTTTTATCCTGACTTTCTCATGTTCCCTGCAGATGTTGTTATTCTCTGGTTGAGTCTTTTCCATGTTTGTATGGAATCCCTCGAGTCCCCCAGTAGTTTTAAGTTGTCGCCTGGTCTGCGCATAACTCTTTTTACCCCCCCCCCCTCAGAGTCTCTGTCCCCCCAGTAAATTTTCCTTACGGAGTGCATTGTGCTCCTATAGGTTTTCGGTCTCTCTGATTTCTTTTTCCTTTGTGGCAATATTTCCCCACAAAGCATTAACTTTTGCATTCATGTCATATGCATCATGGGGTCTCTTAGGAACCAAAATTTGTTTCTCTATGTTGTTATTTAAGCCCATTCTACTGAGTCGAGACGAAGATTTTAACCTTCACCTCCTCAGTTAGAATGTCCTTAAATAGGGGCAACTGTAAGACCCCAATTTTGACCCTAAGATCCCTCATGTAATTTCATCATAAGCATTAACATTGTGATCATACCTTGGCATCCTCCTTACCCCTCTTTCATTGGGTTTGTTTTGGGAGAGATCACCAAGCACTTTGTGATTGTGTCATACTTGTATTTGATCATTTCACTAACCAATATACCAAAAATATGTCTTTGCATTTGTCTAACTCTTTTGTAGGGAGGGCATGATTCCATTGATTCATCAAGTTCACATCTAGGGTTTGAGACCCTAATGAACAAAGAGAACAACCAAGAATTGATCCAATAATGGTTATGAACATCATATATGAGTCCCAATGTTCTCTACATGTTATATTGATCAAGCTCTCTTCAAGAGTTTGAGAGTGATTTGCCTAGGAAACCCTAGTTTGACTGGGTATCTTGAGTAACTTCTCCAACAAGCTATCTCACCAATTGATCAAATTTCTCAAGGGACACTTCAAATTTTATCATCTTATGCATATATGATCTACCATGAGCCTATAAAGTCAATAGAATTGAAGGTTAGCAAGATGGTTGATGGTGGTTGGCCAGATGAATTCATCAAATCAAAACTAGGTCTCCCTAGACCCTATCTCCTAGCAAGATTTGGTATCAAGACAATGTAACATACGAGTTCAAATAGGTCTCAATACTTGCATCAGATAAAGGCTCAAATCACAATAACTTGGTCTCAAAATGTTGGCATTGGTCAAGTCCTTTTGCATATGGAATGTTGCCTAATCCTAAATCCAAAGTTTAAATCAACCTCAACAGTCCACCAAATATTTTTTAGGTTTTTTGTTTTTTATTAGGTATTTTAAGGTCCTAAGACCACAAACACAAACAAAATACACAAACAAAAATATACAATCACAATATATGGCTCAAATGAGCAAAGTGAAAATGGCATAAACATAAACAAGTTAAATGATATGTAAATGGCAATGAATGATAAATCACTAGAAATTAAATTTCATAAGGTAAATGACTTGAAAGTAAAGAAATATTAATAAAAGTTAGTCAAATGTTAGTCAAGGTGAATTGATTGTTAGTAGTATTTTGATTTTCAACTGATTAAGTCATTCTTTGGAGAACACTCAACCATCTAGTCACAAGCATGGATCCATAAACCAAGACATCTTCCAAAGGAATGAAAAAAGGCCAAGTTTCCACACAATACCATGAAAGATGGGAGACTTACAATTTCACTTACTAGAATGCTATGCCTGTAGGGTCAAATTTAGCTATATGTTAAGCAATCGTAATTGGACTTATGTAGAAGTCACAATTATCTGAGATTGAGAAATAAAAATTTAGGTGTTATTGCATGCTATAAATTTGGTATAATGAACCAAACTTCTAAAACATACCACACACCAAAAGAAAAGATCACAAGGGATGGTCCTATCTCATCCATGCTTATATTGATTCATCTGATACAGGGTCATTGATGAACCAATTAGCCTTAGGATATTGAGACTTCATTGGTCAATGAAAATGATGGGAAAGAATGAGGATGAAGATGAAGAGGGAGGGGAGATGAGAGAAACAAAAATTGGTCATGGGAGGAATTTTATCAAATTAAAATCATTCGTTCATTTTGGGAGATGAAATGTATATTTCATCAATCCCCTAAATCCAAAGATTTTAATCCAATAAAAGTCAAAAAAAAACCTTGACCAAGGCCCAAACAAATAGTCAAACATCACAAGACCATAAAAATGACTCAACATAATTTGTACGCAATTAATCAATTAAAAATCAAATTAAAAATGCATTAAAATATAAATTAGTTTGACCAAAATCTAAAACCTCTTCAAAACACCAAATAAATGGCCAAGAGATTTATCCTAGGTCAAACAAGGTCAAAGGACCTTAGACAAAAAAATTCATGATTTTTGAAAAGTCAAAAGTATTTTTAAACAATTAAAAAAATGCACAAAAACATTTAATTCATGAAAAATATCAAAGTTAATCCAAATAATGTTTCTAATTCAGAAAATGGAATAAAAAAATATTTAAAGATTTTTGGTGAAAGTCCCATATTTTTTGAATTAAAAATGAAATTAATATGAATTAAACAAAATAAATAGATTAAAGGAAAAATCAGAAAATAAAAAGAAATTCAAAAAAACAAGGGCCATCAGATCTCCCTCATTAATTGAGGTGGCAGATCTGATGCCAAAGCGCACGCTTCCATCATGTTCTGCAGTCAACGCGTGTACACGCTTGGTAATCAGGAAGAATGGCTCAAATTAAAACGTTGAACCAAGGTCATATGGTTCATGTCATGCCAACACACCACCGGAGTCCTACCTCCGGTCATCTTCTCCAGTGAGGACCACCAGACTGGTCTAGCCAAAACTTCATGAAAAATGAAAAATGAATACACTAATATGAAGAAGAAATGCTCAGGAGCACGAATCTGACCCCCATTTCTTCCAATTCCAAGTATATTGAAAGATACATGGATTTGAAATTTGAGGTTCATGATCTGAGTTGCTTCAATTTGACCTCAAAGCAACTCAATCTTCTTGCCTACATTGGTATAACTTCAGCAAACCAAAAATCACAAAGAATAGTGACGGATTAAGAGAGAATCAAAGAGATGAAGTTTCTGAATTTTAACCTTCGAGTTACTTCAAATTTGCTTGATCTTGACCTGGATTTGCTTGATTCCTCTTCCTCTTGCTTGCAATGATCAATTGAGATGAAAATGGCAATGAATTCTTAGAGTTTGAATTTCAAAAAAAAATGTGAAATTCAAACTCAATTTCAATTGAAATCTTTAAGAATTCTATGGAGTGAGGGGTTTGAGTTGTCTTGGCAAAGCTTGGGCAAGGTGTTGTTGAAGTTTTGAGCTCATTGCACTTCTATTTATAGGGTTATCACATGCTTTCCACACACTTCCATTTGAAAATACAAAAATAGCAATTTGCATCATGAGCTTGCATGGGCGTGTGGAAATCCCAAAGAATGATTGGAAAAGGTCCAAAATCATGCACATGTGATGTTGAAAGCAACGCATTAAGCCATGCGATGTTGAAATGAGATTGAACATGAGAAACTTCCAAGAGGTACCAAGCATTACACCCATGCGTAAGTCCTTCAATATTAATCCAAGTGAGATGATCTTGGACTTTCTAGAAAGGTGAGGTCAAGGGGAACAACTTTCATGTTGAAAAACGTTCCATTTGGAGCTTGTATTATTATGAATTTTGAGGTTGATGTTTGGAAAATCAAACATAAATGAAATTTTTCGAAGTACCAAGTCAAATGTTTACTTCTACCACCTTGAATAACTTTTGTTATAGACTTCAAATGGAAAACCTTACTTCATAAAAGTTGTAGCTCTTTTAAACATCTTCAATTTGGTCACATATTTGACCTCATTTGGATTTGTCATGAAGGAATTATGCATTTTAGAAGTTGAGGAAAATCACTTGTTCAATGGTACTGGCCCAAAATGACCTATAACGTTTCTTCTTAGCACATGCATTTTCAAGTTGAACTTTAACTTCTTACAAACATAAAATTTGAAGAGGACATCTTGAATTTGATCATGGAACTTTAATTTCTTTCATCTCATAAAAATTGAGCAAGTTATGGTCTTGGAAAGTTAAACCCCTAACTAGGGTTCAGACAAAATGACCTATAATCTTTCACCATAAAAAATGACTTTCCAAGAAAAACTAGCTCTAGACTTTAACATGAAAGTTGTTCGGAATGTCATTATGAGTAACATTTATCTTGGAATCATTTTAATATGACAAAAATTGTAGGAGATAGGGTCTAGGGAACCCCAGTTTTGACCAATTGACTTTCTCTGGTCAACCATCATGAACCATCTTGCTAGCTTGACATTATCTTGATTTTTGGAACTCATGGAGGATCATATATGTGTAAGATGATGTAATATGAAGTATTCCCTTAAATATTTGATCAAATGATGAAGAAACTTGCTGAGGAAGTCACACAAGATACCTAGATGAATTAGGGTTTCCAAGGCAAACAAGCTTCAAACTCTTGATGATTTCTTGACCAAAATGATATATGAAGACCATGGGGATCCATATATGATGTCTAAAGTCAATGTGAACCATCTCTTGATTAGTCTCCTTGCATTGAGGGTCTTAAACCCTGGAAATGAGCTTGATGAATCATAGGTGAGCATACACACTACCTACAAAAGAAACAAGGCTATAAATAGACATATATTTGGTATTTTGGTTAGTAAATAATGAAAAACAAAGTATGACATAATAAAATATGCTTGGTGACCTCTCCCAATGAGTAAGGGGTAAGGATGATGCCAAGGTGTGATCCCAGAGCCAATGCATATGATGAGATAGCATGAGGGATCTTAAGGTCAAAATTAGGATCTTACACCATCCACCTCCTTTTTAAAATACACAAGCCCTTAACAAGTCCTCTAGAAATTGAATACTCCGCTCAGTCTACCAATTTATATATGGATGATAAAAAGAACTCATATGCAACTTTGTACCCCAAGCCATCTGCAAACTTTCCTAAAACCTCGATGTAATCCTCAGATCTCTATCAGATTCAATATTGGAAAGAATACCGTGCAAACTGACAATCCTCTCGATATACAGCTTCACCAACCTCTCCAACGGATAATCCAATCTCTTTAGAATAAAATGAGCAGACTTCGCCAACCTATCTACAATTGCCTAGATAGTATCAAAATTATTCACAGTCCTCGACAATCTAGACATAAAATCCATCGAAATGTTGTCCCATTTCCACTCAGGAATAGACAACAGTTGCATCAAACCCAACAACTTTTGATACTCAATCTTTGACTTCTAGCAAGTCAGACATGCATATACAAACCATCCAATCTCTTTCTTCATCCCACGCCACTAAAAACATCTTTCTTAGATCCTAATACATATTTGTAGCATCCGGATGAATATCTAGACCACTTAAGTGTCCTTCTTCAAGAATACTCTTCTTGAGTTCAGGCACATCAGGAACATAAATTTTGTCAGGGAATTTTATAACACTATTATCATCCGTCTAGAAATCACTGTCTCGACCTTGATTGATTAAAGCCAAATAATCTACGAATTCCAAATCAGTCCTCAAACTTTCTCTAATCCCTTCCAAAACACCACCTGTAAGCTTTAACATACCTAGCTTCACAATCTACAACATGACTTCACATACCAACCTAAAATATCAAAATTCTTCTATTAACTCTAACTCTCTAGCCATCAATGTCGATATATGCAACATCTTCCAACTCAGTGTTTCAAGCATTACATTGGCTTTACCAGGATGGTAATTCAAACCAAAACCATAATCCTTTAACAATTCAAGCCACCTCATTTGCCTTATATTTAACTCATTTTAATCGAATAGGTACGTCAAGCTCTAATGATCATTGAACACTTCAAATCTAGAGGCAAACATATAATATCCTAAAATTTTAAGTGTGAAAACAACAACAGCCAACTTTAAGTCATGTGTAGGATAATTCTTCTAATGAACTCTAAGTTGTCTTGATGCATAAGCCACAACTTGTCCATTATGCATTAACACGCCACCTTGACCCATCTTTGAAGCATCTTAATACACAAAAAAAGGTTCGGTTATACTTTAAAGAATCAAAATAGGAGCAGTCATTAACTTTTTCTTGAGTTCTGTTGAAAAGTATATTTCCGACAAATATTTTTATATTGTATCCACAGAGATTGGGTGATATTACCGCCGTTCTATAATCTCAATTGTTGTAAGTTTGAAAAGTAACCAAGTTGTTTTTGAGTGAAGTGTTATCTCTTAATTAAAATGACACTAAGACAATGAAATTAGTTTTAAATCAAATATAAAAGGCTTGCCAAGATTGGAGTTCGCTATCCCAATTTCTTATGTTTCCCTAGTGACAACTATATGGACTCAAAATTATTGATAATATTCAAGTATCCTCTCAATAACATTTATTTCTAAATGAGATTGTGATAATCACTATATTAATCTTTAGACGATTTCTCCATCTAACTATTAATATTACAATCTTTAATATTTGATACAAAAGAAAAGTAGTGTATAAATCTATTTCTACAATTTATTCACTACTTGAAAGCATACTTTAAGTCAAGATTTGAACAACCTTTCTCAACAATAACTCAAATCTGAATATTTAAAATAGGGTGAAAGTATCAATCCATACATCAATAATCAATTGTCACATACAAGAGTTAATAGCAATACATAATCAATAAGGGATAGCTACTACCTCCAATCTTGCCAAAGTGGGGTTTAGCTCCTCATCACCATGTTTGACAGCTAAAAATGGAATGCATTCAAAAATGGCCTCTAGATTGCTTTTACAAAACTTGTGATAATCCCTCCTTTTCTCCCCATGTGTGGTTAAGAAGTTCATTCTTTCTCTAATAATCTCGTTTTGGTCTAAAACAGAAAAGTGGTCGCAAAAGGTTCTAAAAATTTCACACTTAAGTTGGGCTCAAAACATAACAATGGCCCAAACTAATTAAAAGGCTTGCTGACTTTGCAGGGTTCGGGGCACCAACATGGGTCGCTGCGCGAACTGAAGGAAATGAAGCTTCTTTGCCTTGTAAGCTTCTTCAACACTTTTTCTTCCAAACTTTATTCTTCAAGTGTGCTTCCAAAATGCCCATCAAGCTCCTTCCAAATTTTTCTCATGCAATCCAATGCTCTCTTGTCCACAATCTCTACAAAACTAACAAATAAGTGAAATATCTACTCAAAACATAATTAAAATTAACTTAATTGCATATTTACTAAATTGTGAGAATAAAAGTGTGTAAATTCGATAAGAAAATGGTAAAAGGGACCAATAATAATATATGCAAAGTAGTTATAATTGGTCCCTAACAACTCTCCCCAACTTATCATTTTGTTTGTCCCTAAACAAAAGTTTTTCACCAAAGTAATGAAACAAGTGAGTGAAACAAGGATTAACCAAAGACACTCAAATGGTTCAAAAGTGTACGGTCTTTTCACAATCCACTTACCTCAATGCTAGACAAAAGATGAACAAGAACAATGGTTGGGTGCAAATGACATACCAAGAAATTCAAAGCAATACATGTCAAAATTGAATCAAACTTATACACACATCATACTAATGATGAATAAACATGATGGTTTTCTTTCACTCATCCGAACAATTAAATCAACAGCAACTCGAATCATGCGGTCATCAAAGCAAACACTAAATCATGTGAAAAAATGAGAATCAAGAGGTCTTTCAAAGGTTGTAATGTGGCTTGGGTTACAATGAAAGGGTATGATTAAAGGAATTCAAACAAAAATGCCTATCCCAAGGGAGCATTCCCATAAATTCAAACTCAACAACAAATTCTATTTTTGATCCCAATTTTTCTTCTTTTCTTATTTTTCAACAACAACACAACCATGAGCTCTCTTTTTGTTTTTCTTTTTACTAGCTCCATAATTTCAAAGGCGACTTATTGTTCTTGTTTCTTTTCACAATTTCACCTTTTCTAAAACACCACTTTTTTCAAGTTTTTATCAACTCTTGAAAGTTACTCTCCCCAACTTTAGACTTCAAGACAAAATTTATGCAATAATGCTCCCTACTTAGATATAGGCAAAAGACAAAAATTGCAAACAAAATCGGCTGAAGGTTCAATTAAAGCGAAAGAAATTAGGATTCATTTATTCGCAATATTTTTAATGGAATTTGCACTTATCAATCAAATGAATCCTAATACAAGCTCAAAAGGGTTAAACTAAGGATCACTCCTCACAAGGTTAGTTGATTCTTAACTTTATTTTCTTTTGGCCAAGTGGGTTTTCTCAATAACAAACAATGCCTCTATCACTTTAACAATTTTCACAAAAATAGACTAATGCATGATTTAGCATGATAAGAATGAATTGAAATAATATTCGGTCTCCCGCATTTATTGCACAATGGAAGGCTACCTCACAATTGGTTAGGTTCTACTTTGATTCAAAATTGACATGTATCTCAAGGAATTTATGATAGGAAATTTTCAACACACCATCAAACTATTCATGTTAAGTCTACAAATTGGTAAAGTGTACCTTGAAATGCCGACAACCAATTCTTATCATCACCACTCGAAGTGTCCTACGCTTCCTTCCTTGCAAGCATCACTTGGTTCCTTCAAGCTTAACTCAAGAACGAGAACAATTAAACAAAAAAGTGGGGCATACCAAATTCCATAGAAACACACAATTAAACTTCACAATAAAGATACATGCAATTATCAAAACAAAAGTTCACGGTGAAACGAGAGCCACCAAAAGTACAAAAAAAACGGGAAACACCAACATGTGATGCTTCCTAAAGTACAACCATAATTAAAACACAAAAACAATAATAATAATAAAAAAAAACTAACAAATAAAAAATCTAATACTACCCAAACCAAGGTCTTCAATCCTCCTCATCAACACCACCGCCCACGGACCCAATGACATCTTCCATGTCATCATCATGACCCGCACCACTAGCTTGACCACTACCTCCTGCACCCCCCATGAATGATGGCCTTCCCTCAGACCAATTAGAATAAGATACGTACTCCGCCTGAGTCGGGAAAGTGCGGGCTTCGGGTGCTAAGAATGTATTCTGGAACTGCTGCTGCATGGCATCAAATAAGAATGAATGAGACCTCCTAGAAGCCTCAAAGTTTTCACAGCAGTAAGTGGCAAACGCCATCTGATCAAAAACTGGTGCACAGCGGGCGCGAGGCCTAGATGAAGAAGTGCCTGCTCCCTGAGCTCTATCCATCTGACTTTTGCAGAACCTGTTCAAAAACACATCATTAATCACACTGGTTATAGAAAGGTGCACATCATCCGGAATAGGAACATTTTCCCTTCGGCAAAGCCCCATAATCATCCCCGGATACATGAGCACACCGGCTTTCCCTCCGAACTTTGTCCCGCTAGTTTCCGCTTTTCTCATCTCCCCCACGATGATAGACGCCACATCCACCGATTTCCCAATCATAATGTACTACAAAAGGCAGCCGACATCGACCGATGAGAGAAAGATATTGAAATGAATCTTGCAAAAAAATGGGATTATTGAGATTGAGAGGGTTAAGATTGTTAGGTTTGAGTTTGGGAGTGAGAGAGTGTGTTGTGAAAGTGGTGAAGAGAGAGGGATGAAGTTATAAAAATATAAAGGAAACGAAAGTAAACAAAAAATAGAAAATAAAAGGGGTTTGTTCCGCTCAGTTCGTGGGGCCAACTTGGTTCGCGGTGCAAACTGAAGGTTTCCCAACTTCCAAGATTTTGCAAAAACAAGGGAATTAAATTTCCATTCAGTTCGCGGGGCGAACTGAAGGAATTTTCTAAAAATATTGGAAATTGGACTGACCTCCATTATAATATCGAAAACAAAGTACAATACATTACACAAATGAAGTAAAAAAAATGAAATGAAGGCTTACGAAGTTGGGTTGCCTCCCAACAAGCGCTTTGTTTAACGTCGTTTGAGCTCGACGGTTCGGCGGTACTTCACAGTTCGGCGAGCGAAACGACATAGACGTCTCAGTTTACTTCTCCACCATGGTAGACTTTTAATCTCTGCCCATTCACAGTCCAACTCTCTTTTGACTTTGGGTCCTCAACCATAATGGCTCCATAATCTCGCACCTCTTTCACTACAAACGGTCCCAACCATTTGGACTTCAACTTACCCGGAAACAACTTGAGTCTTGAATTAAAAAGGAGCACCATTTGTCCAACTCTGAACTCCTTGTGACGGACCTTTCCATCATGGTATGCTTTCACCTTCTCCTTGTAAAGCTTGTTTGAGTGGTAAGCATTGTTCCTTAATTCCTCCAATTCATGGAGTTGTTCTTTTCTTTTCTCACCGGCTAGAGTGGAGTCAAAGTTCAAGAACTTAAGAGCCCAAAGTGCTCTATGTTCCATCTCTACCGGGAGATGACAAGTCTTCCCATAAACCATCTGAAACGGGGTTAGTCCAATAGGAGCTTTGTAGGCGGTACGATACGCCCACAAAGCTTTATCCAATTTTGAAGACCAATCTTTTCTTGAGCTTTAAACAGTTTTTTCAAGTATCCTTTTTACTTCTCTATTCGACACTTCCGTTTGACCATTTGTTTGTGGATGGTAAGGAGTAGTCACTTTATGCTTTACACCATAATGTTCCAAGACTTTTTCCAAGGGTGTATTGCAAAAATGTGATCCCTCATCGCTTACTAACACCCTAGGCACACAAAAACATGAAAATATTTTTTTCTTTAGAAATCTTATCACGGTTTTGGAGTCGGCCTTAGGTGAAGCAATTGCTTCTACCCACTTTGACACATAGTCAACGACTACAAGAAAATACTCATTAGAGAAAGAAGAGGGAAATGGGCCAACAAAATCAATGCCCCAACAATCAAAGACTTCCACTTCCAACGTGTTGGTTAGGGGAATTTCATCTCATTTGCCTATCCCTTCACTTCTTTGGCATTTTTCACAATTCATTGCATGTTTATGTGTGTCTTTAAACACTGACGGCCAATAAAATCCCGCTTGGAGGAATTTAGTGGTTGTTCGCAAACCGCTATAATGACCTCCATACGGAGAGTTATGACAATGCCAAAGGATATCTTTTAACTCTTTAAGTGTCACACACCTTCTTAAAATGCTGCCCACACCCGCTTTGAACAAATACGGGTCATCCCACACATAGTACTTTGCATCCGCTAAAATTTTCTTTCTTTGATTACTAGTGAGGTCTTCCGGTGTCAAACCGGTTGCCTTATAATTAGCAAAATCGGCAAACCAAGGCCTTACTTGAATCGCATAAAGCTTTTTGTCCGAAGATTCTTCCCTCACTTCTTCTTCTTTATTTGTAATTTCCACATTAACCAATCGGGACAAATGATCCGCTACCAAGTTTTCGGAACCCTTTTTATCCCGGACTTCCAAATCAAATTCTTGTAATAACAAAATCTAACGAATTAGTCTTTGTTTGGAATCCGGCTTGGTTAGCCGATACTTGATTGCCGAATGGTCGGTGTAAACTACAACTTTGGATCCGATCAAATAAGCTCTAAATTTTTCCAATGCATACACTATAGCTAGTAACTCCTTTTCGGTTGTCGCATAATTGACTTGCGCCTCATTTAAAACTTTACTAGCATAGTGGATGGCATGAAAATTTTTAGCTCTTCTTTGACCCAAAACCGCACCAACCGCATAATCCCTTGCATCACACCTAAGTTCAAAATCAAGTGTCCAATTAGGTGCAACGATTATGTGTGCGGTGACTAACTTTTCTTTTAACTCATTGAATGCTTTTAGACACGACTCATCAAAAAGAAATTGCGGACCTTTGTTGAGCAAATTACTCAAGGGCTTTGCTATCTTTGAGAAGTCCTTGATGAATCTTCGATAGAATCCAGCATGTCCAAGAAAGCTTCTTACTCCTTTGATGTTTGTTGGAGGTGGTAGTTTCTCAATGAGTTCCACCTTTGCTCTATCAACTTCCAGCCCTTTGGAAGAGATTTTGTGACCAAGAACAACACCTTCGGTGACCATAAAATTGCATTTCTCCCAATTGAGCACTAAATTTGTTTCCACACATCTTTCCAAAACCACATCAAGATTTTTCAAGCATAAGTCAAAGGACGACCCATAAACGGAAAAGTCATCCATAAACACCTCAATGCACTCTTCAATCAAATCCGAGAATATTGCTTGCATACACCGTTGAAATGTTGTCGGTGCATTACATAATCCAAAAGGCATTCTTCGGTAAGCAAAAATGCCGAAAGGAAATGTAAAATCCGTTTTCTCATGATCCGTCGGATTGACCGAAATTTGGTTGTAACCCGAAGAACCATCTAAGAAACAATAGAAATTCTTGTTGGCCAACCTTTCCAACATTTGGTCCATGAAAGGTAGCGGGAAGTGATCTTTCCTTGTAGCTTGATTTAGCCACCTATAGTCAATGCACATCCTCCATCCGGTTACCGTTCTAGTTGGAATCAACTCATTTTTATCATTTTTAACAACCGTCATACCACCCTTCTTTGGGACTACTTGCACCAGACTCACCCATTCACTATCGGAGATAGGATAAATCATTCCGGCCTCCAATAGTTTGACAACTTCTTTTCTCACCATTTCCTTCATTGATGGATTTAAGCGCCTTTGAGGTTGTGCAACGGGCTTGTAATTTTCTTCCATAATGATCTTATGCATGCAATAAGCCGGAATAATACCCTTTAAATCGGATAATACCCACCCTATTGCACTTTCATTCTTTTTCAGCACTTGTATCAACTTATGCTCCTCTTCTGTGGACAAGGCATTGCTAATGATCACCGGTTTAGGAAATCATCACCAAGGAACACATATTTCAAGTGTGGAGGTAGCATTTTTAACTCTAACTTTGGCTCTTCCACTTTCTTTTTCACATCCAAGTCCTCATTTTTCTACTCATTATAAGCAATCTCTCCGCAAGACTCCATTTCATCCAAAAATGCTTCAATTTCTTTTTCTTCATTTTCGGTTAAAACATTGTAAGCTCCTATAAGAGATCTCTCTAACGGATTAGAAAGATGAACTTGATTTGCAACCTCCACGATTTCTTCCTCGGTGGCATCGATTCGGAAAGAGTCATGTTTATCGTTAGGGTGCTTCATGGCTTCAAAAAGATTGAAAGTTACCTCTTCATCTTGCACTCTTACTTTCATGAGTCCATCATCAATGTCGATCATCATTCGGGATATTTTCATAAATGGTCTTCCAAGAATTAGAGGAACATCACGATCCTCATCCATGTCCACTACCACAAAATCTACCGGAAACAAGAATTTGTTCACCTTTACTAGCATATCTTGAGCAACTCCATATGGTGAAGTGGTAGACTTATCGGCTAGTTGCAAAGTCATCCTTGTAGATTTCATCTCAACATTCCCCAATATTTTAACAATGGATAAGGGAATTAAATTTATGCTAGATCCCAAATCGACCAAACTATTGCCAATGTAAGTGCCTCCAATGGTCACCGGTAAAATGACTCGGCCCGGATCAGATTCCTTCCTTGGGAGAGTTTTTTGGATTATGGCGCTACAACGTGCATCAAGCAAGATTATCTCGTCTTCCACATATCTCTTATTCTTTGCGAGAGTATCCTTCATGAACTTCGCATACTTTGGCATTTTCTCTAATGCTTCGGCAAATGGAATATTTATTTGAAGTTACTTAAATATATCCATAAACCATGCATAGTGTCTAGCATTCTCCTTTTTTGATGGTGCGTGCGGGTAAGGTAGATGTTGAGTTGGAATAGCACTCACTCCTTTATCTCCTTTTTTCTTCTCTTCTTGCCTTTGATTCTTTCTTCTCACCTGCTTCACCCTCCTGTTCAGCTGAACCATTCTGACCCTGCTCATTTTGCGGCGCCAAAGGGGGTCGCGGCGCTAACTGAGAAGTTTTTTCCTCTTTTTTCTTTTCATATTCCACCACCACTTCGTTCTCTTCATTTTTAGTAATGACATTCATATCATCCTCTACTACAACCTCCTCACTTCTTTCACTCGTCACCTTTTTACCGCTTCTAGTAACAATTGTTTTACAATGCTCCTACAGATTGGTTTGACTGTTGGCGGAGAAAGAAGAACCCGCTTGTTGTTCCGACAATTGCTTCGCAAGTTGGCCTACTTGATTCTCCAATTTTTTGATAGCTGCCTCATTGCTCTTTTGGTTTGCCATGGAGGCTTGCATGAATTGTGTGAGAGTATCTTCTAGCTTTGAACTTCCGCCTTGCGATTGTTGGACTTGAGAATTTGGACTTTGATATGGACTTTGTTGCTGAAAATTTTGGTTGTTGAATCTTGATTGTTGATAGCCTTGGTTGTTCCTTTGATATGAGTTGTTGTGATGTGGAGGTTGCCTTTGATAACCTTGATTTTGGTTGTTCACATAACTTACTTCTTCCAATGGAGGGTAATAACCGGTGGGATGATATCCTTGACATAGTTCACAACATGCCACTTGATGTCTAGCTTGAGATCCTTGAATTTCCTTCATTTGTTGTGGAAGTTTGGACATTTGTTGAGTGAGTAACTCCACTTGTTGAGAAAGTAACTTGTTTTGGGAAAGAATAACATCATTGGTATTTAATTCTAGAACTCCCGGTTTCCTTTGTGAAGGACTACAATCATGTTGACTTTGACGATCATTGAGTGCCATCCGGTAAATAATGAATTTTGCCTCTTCCGTGTTCTTTGACATAAGAGAGCCACCCGCGGTAGCATCCAAAAGTGTCTTGTGATTCAGTTGGAGCCCATTTAGAAAAATATGGATTTGAGCGAGTTCATCAAAACCATGGCTTTTGCATTTTCTCAAGATTGACTTGAATAGATTTTCATGGTCCATTCTGGTGAATGGATTTTCAAAAAGGAGTTGGAGGATTCCAGTTTTCATCTCCGTGTTCCTTCCACCACGAGCAAATTGGGCATTCCGCCTTGGACTATTGGCGGACATTTCGGTAGGAACTTCACCCGCCATGTTTCCTTCAAAAGTTTCTACACCCACTTCTTCAATTTGAATAAGTGAAGAAGTAGATGCTTCTTCTCTCTGTTTCCTCTCTTCGGCTAGTTTCCTTCTTCTTCGTGTTTTGCTATTGAGCTTTCGAAGTGTTCTTTCAATTTCGGGATCGAATTGAAGTTGCTCCTCAGTAGCCTTTCCTCGCATGCACTAGAATCTACAAAACTAAAAAACCAAGTGAAACACAAGAGTGATAGTAGTAAAATAAAAAAACAAAAAAAAACTTAGAACAATGAATTATTGCAATGCTTGCAATATCGAACACCAATCCCCGGCAACGGCGCCAATTTGTTGAAAAGTATATTTTCGGCAAATATTTTTATATCGTATCCACAAAGATTGGGTGATATTACCGCCGTTCTATAATCTCAATTGTTGTAAGTTTGAAAAGTAACCAAGTTGTTTTTGAGTTAAGTGTTATCTCTTAATTAAAATGACACTAAGACAATGAAATTAGTTTTAAATCAAATATAAAATGCTTGCCAAGATTGGAGTTCACTATCCCAATTTCTTATGTTTCCCTACTGACAACTATATGTACTCAAAATTATTAATAATATTCAAGTATCCTCTCAATAACATTTATTTCTAAATGACATTGTGATAATCACTATATTAATCTTTAGACGATTTCTCCATCTAACTATTAATATAACAATCTTTAATGTTTGATACAAAAGAAAAGTAGTGTATAAATCTATTTCTACAATTTATTCACTACTTGAAAGCATACTTTAAGTCAAGATTTGAACAACCTTTCTCAACAATAACTCAAATTTGAATATTTAAAATAGGGTGAAAGTATCAATCCATACATCAATAATTAATTGTCACATACAAGAGTTAATAGGAATACATAATCAATAAGGGATAGCTACTACCTCCAATCTTGCCAAAGTGGGGTTTAGCTCCTCATCACCATGTTTGACAGCAAAAAATGGAATGCATTCAAAAATGGCCTCTAGATTGCTTTTACAAAACTTGTGATAATCCCTCCTTTTCTCCCAATGTGTGGTCAAGAAGTTCATTCTTTCTCTAATAATATCCTTTTTGTCTAAAACATAAAAGTGGTCTCAAAAGGTTCTAAAAATGTCACACTTAATTTGGGCTCAAAACATAACAAGTGGCCCAAACTAATTAAAAGGCTTGCTGACTTCGTAGGGTTCCCGGCGCCAACATGGGTCGCGGCGCGAACTGTAGGAAATACAACTTCTTTGCCTTGCAAGCTTCCTCAACACTTTTTCTTCCAAACTTTATTCTTAAAGTGTGCTTCGAAAATGCCCATCAAGCTCCTTCCAAATTTTGCTCATGCAATCCAATGCTCTTTTGTCCATAATTTCTACATAACTAACAAATAAGTGAAATATCTAATCAAAACATAATTAAAATAAACTTAATTGCATATTTACTAAATTGTGAGAATAAAAGTGTGTAAATTCGATAAGAAAATGGTAAAAGGGACTAATAATAATATATGAAAAGTAGTGACAATTGGTCCCTAACAAGTTCTATAAAACTCTCTTCACAAGCAACATCTCACACATACGTTTGACCATTTCGAGTCAACTGAATCAAAGGCACTACGAACTTCGAAAAACCTTATATGAATCTGCAATAATAACCAACTAACCCAAAGAAACTTCTAATCTCCGTAACATACTATAGAGTCTCCCAATGCAACACATCATCAACCTTCGAAGGATCAACCGCAATACCACCACTAAAAATTACGTGGCCAAGAAAAATCACTTCTCTTAACCAAAACTCACACTTAGATCACTTAGCATATAATTTCTTCTCTTTCAACAACTCTAACACAATTCTCAGATGCTCAACATGCTCTTCATCAGTCTTCGCATAAATTAGAATTTCGTCAATGAATAACACCATGAACTTATCCAAATATTGATGAATATTCCTATTCAGATACCCCATAAACACACCTGGCGCATTGGTCACACCAAACAGCATCACTGAATACTCGTAGTGACCATATCTCATTTTAAATGCAGTCTTCAAAATATCTTATGGTTTTACTCAAATCTGATGGTAACTCAACCGCAAATCAATTTTACTGAAAACACAAAGCACCGACTAATTGATCCAATAAATCATCAATTCTCGAAAGAGCTGTCGCTACCGCGATTCAAAATCAACTTGACCGATTGTGAACTGAAAATTAAAAGGAAAATGACTACACAGAGTTGCCACCGAATTTTATTTAATTCCTCATAAAAGAGAGGAGAGGGAAAATAGTCGATAAAACCCACTAAAAAGAAAAAATAAAAGCAAAAGGATTAGTCTCGCAACCAAATCAGGGTTCGTGAGTCGATTATGCAAGAGGAAGGTATTAGCACCCCTCACGTACATGGTACTCCATGGGAACCATTTAATTTGTATGCATGGGTATTTTTCTATAAAAATTTCTTTATTATTAACAAAGTGGAAAATAATAAGATTGGGGTTTTTTATTATTGTGCTCGCCAAGGATTTGGACCCTTGTGCCTACGTATCATTCATAGGGTGATGAAGAATCAAAGCTCGGTAGTTCTGATTAGAAAATGTTTATGTCTTGGTTGATTTTACCTTAAAAAGGGTTTTTGGTGTGATGCCCTAAGGCACAAAAAAAAGAGTTTGATGAGTTGATGTTGATTTTAGGTTTTTTTGAAAATATTGTTTGTGATTAGATTGCATTAAAGACTATGGGCGGAAACGAATATTTCAGACAAACAAGCTAAGCATCTTGTGTCCAAAATAACATAGTAAGGGTCTGAGAGCTTCATCCTTACTCATTCCCCAACATTTAAGGCTCGTGGCGCACAATACTAATCGTATTTTTATTGTATTTTTGGTTTTTATTAGGAAAATGACACTTGAGGTTGATCAAGGGTTTATTAATTTTGATTTTGAAATGGTGACGTACATGAATATTCAAAGAGTCACCAAGTAAGAAATAAAGGGTCTCATTGTAAGGTAGCCCAAGAGAAAGTCTTGTGTGTGCAAAGTGACCTAAGCTAATAAGTGGATAATGGCCTTACAGAGCATGTCTCCCTATGGTAGTGCCATGATTCTTTTCTTACAATAAAAGATTGCAAGTTACAGATGAAAATCCAAGTTAGTGCAAAGTGTCAAGAGATATGGCAAGATCCACATGCAAGGGTCCTAAATGAAATCGTCTAAAATGATAATGATAAATATGCGTGTGATATATATATATATATATATATATATATATATATATATATATATATATATATATAGATATTATATATATATTATATATATATATATATATATATAGAGAGAGAGAGAGAGAGAGAGAGAGAATGATGATAATCATAGGTGCTTGAAAGTAAATTACAATACAATAAGTTGACAAGAAAATAAATCACAAGATAAACAATAACAATGGTTAGTAAACAACTTACAAGGTAGTTAACTATGGATTATCTATCCACAAGTCAAAGAACTCAAAATATGGCACATCAAGGGATAACTCATCATTGATGCAAAGTATTGACGATGATACATGATCATCTAACAATAGATTTGAACCAAAGAAAGTTATACAACCCCAAGTCCACTTGTCAATGATTTGACTAGTGAAAGATTATATCACCCAAATAATTACAAGTTAAAGATTGATTAATGTACAAGTTATACATTTAAACATAAGTATTAATGATTAGCGGTTAATGTACACAACACAATCAAACGGAATCAATAAGTAAGGATCAACAAGTATGGTCCCGTCTATCCCTCAAATCGTTTAAAACATGCTTAAATAGAGGCAATCTATCAACACCCCAAAGTATCATGAATTATCCATTAATCATTCAATGACATGTTTGAAATATTGAAGATTTTATCAACTCTAAAAACCAATGACCATGAACGAATAGAATGTCATCAACCATCATAAAAAACAATGGTAAAATGTCCAAATAAAAGGGATAAAATATAAAGTAAATAATGAACAAAATAAAAATAAATGTGATGAACAAGATTATGTACAAAAATATTTGATTAAAAAAACAAATAAGTGATAAAAGAAAATAAAATTAAAATGGAAAAGAAAATAAGTAAAAATGAAAAAAAATGAGAAGTAAAAATGAAAAGAATGAAAAATATAACAAAGGGGGGTGTTAGGGGTTTAACCCCTGACCTTGGGGTCATGGGTCAACCCCCTTTTTACTTAGCCAAGGGCTCTTGGGTACTAACAAACTCGCTCAACAAAATAAATAAAAAGACTCATTTAAAAATAAAATACGCATTAATCCCAATCACAAGATCAAGCCATTTAATGAAAGTAAACCAAATGAAGGGTCGTAATCACGAAGTGCACCAACGCGCATTGACTGAGAGGACACACACAAACAATCGAAGCTAAAGTCATGGACTTATCATCAACAAATGAAGTGGAGTGGAATGGTAACTTGTTTGAAGTTAATTGGATATGTTAGCTACTTGGTTGGAGTCGGTTTCAATTGAAGGTTCCGATGAGTATGAGAAGCTAAAGTGAGATGGTTTCAGATGGATCAAAGGTCTCATATACCTTTAGGGGTGTTGGGTGAAGGTGTTTTGATGTTTAAATGGTTTTGAGATTGCTTCAAAGTTCAAAGCGAATACATTGTTTTGGAGGAGTAAATGGTGAGTTTGAGGCAGAGTTTCAGTGGCTTTCAAGCTTAGGAAAATAGTGGAACATGATTCCCTATTTATAGGGAAGGTGTTGAAGTGGTTCGCTTGAAGGTTTTTTTGGGGGGGGGGGAGTCATAAATAGCATGAATCCGATAATTACAAATAAGGATACGTAGGCACGAAGATTGTGAGATCTTGGCGACACACTAATAAAAAACCTCCCTTTTCCCCCTTTCTGAGGTTCCCATCCATTTCTCTTTTCAATTTATTATTCACTCAAAGAAAACAAACAACATTAACTAACATTCAAACCGCAAATTAAAGTAAAAGGTTCCCGTTGAGTACAACGGACGTGAGGGGTGCTAAGACCTTCCCCTTGCGTAATCGACTCCCGAACCTGAATATCGTTGAGAAGACCATTCTTCTATTTTTCAAAGGTTTTATCGATATTTTCCTATTCCCTGACTGGGATAATTAAAGTTCAGTGGCGACTCTGTTCGAACTAATTTTTTCTGCGACCATCGCGAGGAATTGTATTTTTTGAGATGCGACACATAAGCCAAATGATATTGCCTTTCCTCCCCAATGAAGTTATCAGCCTTTCGGCATATCTCCAGATCCTTCTTTTTATCCTCACAAGATTCATTTGATTTTACCTACAAGTATCCATGGAATATTTGGTTTCCTTGGACCCGATTTTTAAATCCAGTTCTATCTTGGTAACCTTGTTAAATCCAGTTCTATCCTGGTAACCTTTTCAAATCGGGTTATAAGTCGGTACCGTTGTTGGTGATCCTATTCTTTCCTGACGCAACATCTTTTGTCCACAGACATACCCGTTTAGCTTTGTAGTTTGTGTGATTGTAAAATCCAGTTCTATCCTAGAAACCTTTTTAAATTCGATTCTATCCTGGTATCGTTGTTGTTGATACAGTTCCTTCCTGGCACAACATCTTCTGTCCACTGACATACCCGTTTAGCTTGCTAGTATTTATGATTGATTAAATCCAGTGTTATCCTGGTAACCTTTTCAAATCCGGTTCTATCTCGGTACCTTTTGTTGGTGATCCAGCTCTTCCCTGGCGCAATATCTTTTGTTCACAAACGAGCCCGATTAGATTGGAAGTCTCTGTGATTAAACATTTTTGCTCACTTGCACCATAAACTTGGAAACTTGCATACTGACCTCTTCGCATCTTCTCTAGAGTGCAAATTTTTGGGTTCTTTTGGTATTCAATCCTCTCCCACCTTGAACGTTTGAAAACAGTCGCTTTTTCAACCTCTCGTGTGCAAGAAGATTGAACAGGGGTAGCTATTATACCCCAAAATTTACCCTCTTATTTTCAACCATTTTTGGCTTATGTTTTATCATCATATAATTCATGCATATCATTGGTTCTCTGGTTATGGGATCAAGGTATCTATCTTTTGGCTTTCTTTAAGCTTTGGAAGAGAGAGAGGTGTCAATCAGTGCAAGGAGTGTGGGACATCCTCAACTTCATTACCACTAAAGCTAAAAGGGTTCTATTATGGCCTAAGACATATCACATGGTCCATTATTTCATCAATTATTTGAGAATTGCAAGAGAATGGAAATTAGTCACACTCTCCTACCTCTTGATCCTTGAGCTAGGAGTGTTAATTATCTCAATATGTGGCATACCGTGGACCACTTTTGAATTATCTTCATCATATCCTCATGCAAGGTATCTTTGTTCAAAAGTTTCTCCAATTTTCCCTAGTGGAGTCAAGGTTTTGAAGGTGTGCACTTATATCTAATCTTTTCAGACTAAAATTAGGGTTTGTGACAAAATCAGTTTACTTCTGATTTTTTGAGCAAGACTTGATTCCATGGTATTCTATGTTCCCCTAAGTATATATTTTTTTAAAATTGGTCATCAATTGTATTCAGAAGAGGTTCAATTGCTTAGATGACCAATGTCTTGATTCAGTTGGGGAAAAGTCAACTGAGCATATTAAAAAGTCATATTTTGATTCCTTGGGTCAATATTGTGTTCCTCAAGTCAAATTTGGTCTATGGTTTAAATTTGATCAAGAAAAGTTAAGAGATTCATCAAAAATCAAGAATTATGGAAAGTTACTTAAATTGGAAATTAGGGTTTTGGAAACTTGCTATTTTTGGCAAGTTTAGTGTTAATGAGCAGCTACTTTCATGCCCCTTGTTCTCTATGATCAAGACTCAATACCAAATTGGCCTTAACATAAAATGTGTTCTACTTTATCCAACGTTTAAGGAGATACTAAGATTGAAGCATTTGGATAATCATGGCTCAAGTTATGGTCATTGAAAGTGGGATGTTTCAAATTCACTCAATTGTCCTAACACTTAGAAAATTTCTAAGTTTCCCAGGTCAGGATTCCCAAGCATGTTCATGGAAATTTTAAGGGATATTATGGACTCCATCTCAAATTGCTTCCAACATGAAAATTATAGTGTTAAGTCTCATCTTTCTGTTGTTCCCAAGAACACTTCATTTGGATAACCACAACCCAATATATCACCCTTAAAAGACATGACCTTAGATTTATTTATTTGGTTTTATACTTAGTGAAAATTTTCTAAGTATTTGATCATTTCAAACAACCTACTTCATGTCCATTTTTCACAAGGTTACAAGTTTCATTTGGATTCGACCTCAATATGAGAGTCGTAGAACATCATCTCCTATCCACTATTGCTTCAAACATTTTCTCATTTGGCAGCTTAAGGAGCAAGTTATGGGCATGGTAAGTTAGGTCCTCAGAATGACCTATATTGGGCATCTTGACATGCATTTTCAAACAACCATCTTCGTGCATATTTTTGAAGGAGCTCTAGGTTTTGTTTCAAACATGTTCCCCTCATTCCTCTCTTACCAAAATGCCCCATCTCACTCCATTTGGCCAAGAGGCCATAGAGTTATTTTGGTTTAAAGATGATATGTTTCAATCTCCATTACCACACTTATTGATTGGGATTGTGCATGATATTGCATTCCCTTGCAGCAGGATTTGTTCCACACGACCAATACACATTCCCTTTGACTTGAATAGACCAACAACATATGAAGTGTGGGCTTTCATATCATGTCCAAACTTGGCCAAAGTGGGAAATGTCCTTGATTGTCTCTTTTTCTCTCTCCGCTTAGTCACACAATCCTGAGCTATCTCACTCCACCTCATGCTTACAAAAACGACACAAAGCACACATTCTATACATCCAAAATGCAGCCTTGCATGTCACACTTCATTTTTGCACAAGTTAACCAACTTGACCTCCAACGGTTCAGTCCCAAGGCAAAGCATAACACCTCATCATAAGCATGACATTTAATCAATCCTTAACCTAATTTTCAAGGGAGAGATATCATTGAGGAAAGAGAACGTGGAGGCTGCATCATTGAAACTTAAGGATTCATTTTTCCATTTCTAAGTTCATCTTCACCATTCACTCAGCTTCATCCTAGTTCTCAGAAGCACACCAAGCTCCATTAGCCTTGTTTCTACATCTCCTTCAAGCTCAAGAAGCAGTGGATCTTCTCCACTAGGTAAGTTATTCTTTCATTGCATCTCATCCATTTTCAAGATGCACATGCTATGAACTGTTTAAGAGTGATGTTTGATGTTGGCCCAACATGTTGTTTTCGTCAGATTCCTTGAATACATGATGTTTGAGGTTGTTGAGATTTTTGAAACAATGTATTTTCCTCAACTTTCAAACCTTATTTCTCCATGTTCAATCCATGTTTTTATGTTTTGTTTGAGGTATTGTTGTACTACTCCATGAGATCTACACTTTTGTTTTTTATTCCATTCGTTTTTATGCATTGTGGTAAGAGTTGTTTGGATTAGAAAATAGCATGTTCAGGTCGGATTTAGGGTTTATTTTTGCATGACCAAAGGTTGAAGACGAGTGCTAGCAGGCCGTGATTGGTTGGGTTTATTTTTTGTCCACTAGTGACCTAAGTGGAACACGAATGGTTAAGGTCATGTTCACATGTTTTTTGTACATTTCATTTTATTTTTAAATGTCACGTTTCAAAAACTGGGTGTTGAATGGTTTGGACCTAGGACCTGAGGATCTCGCTTTCTCCACCACCCCCCCCCCCCCCCTATTTTGGCCCATGTGCATATTTCAATTGGAATCAGTTCATTTCACTTTTGCTTATACGCCCCCTTTCCATTTTCACTTACTCATTTTATTTTGTCTCTTCTTAATTTATTTAAATTACTTCCCTTATGCCAAAAATTCCCAATTAGTTCATAGTTGTTATTTTGAGTATTATTTACTGTTCCATATTTTAATTTTTAATTTTTGTTTTATTTTAAATAAATATTTTAATTATTGTATTTAATTAGGCTTAATTATTTTAATTTGTTTGTTAGGGGTTGATTATTGATTTTCTAATTTGAATTTTGGCCTAATATTTTGTACAATTTTAGACACATGAGCATAGGCCATTTGGGTTATCATTTGACATGAAGATTATTAATTTTATGTTATTTTTTAGTCTTACTTTAGAGTTTGGTTTGGTTTGATCAACTATTGATGCATTGCTTGAATTATGGTTTTGTTTTAACACTTGCGCACATAATTTTGAATATATATTTGAGACATTTTAAGTTTATGGTTTCATCTTACTATGCATAAATTTTCATAAATTTTCTATGTTTTAAACCATTTTTCTTGAATTATTCAAGAAAGCTTGTTTCTTTGTGATATACTTTGCATCTAGTTGATTATTTTGGAATGCACTTGTGCAACCATGTGGGATCTCTTTCTCATTCTATCTTGACCTCATCATCATCATTTAGAGGTCTTAAATTCATCCATGTGACCCCTTTTAATTGAAGGAGAATAGCGATCCAAATTGCAGCGGAATTTAAATATTCTCCTTTAGTGATCCTTACGAATGGGCATGATCAGTGATAGAATTGTTATCTCTTGTAGTGATTGAAACCTTTGATACAAACCTAAGGAGTCATCACGAACGTTGAATGGTGACAACGCCTCTACTCAGTCCACACGAACGAATTCCTTCAATCTCAGTGCTAGCTGCTACGAATGAAGGCTTTGAGTGAGAGAGAGAGAGAGAGAGAAACAAAAATTTGCAGCTGATCAAATGCTTCTGCACAAGGGTTCTATTTATAGAACCACTTGTGTGGTGATAACATGAAACTATATCACATTTTTAGACGATTTAATTAAATTATATTGTTATTTGATTCAATTTATTTTATATTATTCGATATTACTCGGCATTTTCTTATTATTTATTTCAGGTATCATTATTTAAAGCACATGTGAAAAAGAAAGAAAAGGGGTGCAAAAAGAAGGTTTTCTAGGAAAAGCAGAAAGCTGAAGCACCAAAGCCCAGCCCACGTTTGGAACAAAAAAATTGTTGTCGAGACCGCAACAAGCACGTGCCGATCGCCACGTCCTAAGACCTAGTGTTACGACCGTAACACATAGTGTGACGGACGTCACACATTCCACTCCTATATTTTGGGCTTTACGTGCGTGACTGAGTGGACGGTTTCCCCTAAATTCTCTCATGCACTCGGAGACGCTTTGAACCCTACTGAAGACACATTCTAGGAGACGGTTATCTTGGGAGGTTAATATAAATAAACCTCACAAAAGCCAATTGAATTTATCTCTTCTCCGTACAATTTTTCCAGCATTCTAATTTTTCAAGCAATTTATTTCTTCTTTTCTTTTAGTTTTAGTTTACTTTCCGAAGCATACAATTTACTTTCTCACGATAGTTTCTACACCGGAAACTATTGTGTAATTTTTACTGGATCTAACCTTACGTTAGATCATAGTATTTTATTTCCTTATTTTTACTTTCTGATCGAGAATTGTGAAGAACAAATCCAACCGACTTGTGGTGGAGTGTTCGAGCATCGAAGCGTAGGAGATAAAATCCAGATTTCTAGTATTTTTCCAGGGTCATTAATTAATTGATTTATCGTTTTAATTTACATATGCTTTGTTCCGTTGTTTATATATGTTGTTTGTTTAATATGGCCGTATTTATGCATGATTATTGTTTATGCATGTTTATCATGTCTGGCTAATTAATTTAGATATCGGTATGTAGAGTAAGCGGAATAAAGGAATCCAAATTGAGTTGGTTTAAATTTATTTCAGAATATAGTCACTCTTTTTTTGGTCTCAATTTACAAAGTTAATGCCAAGGTTTTTGTACGAGAGTAAAAGACATAAAGAAGTTAAAATCAATAGAATGACGGTTTGAGTTTTTACTTGGACAGTGTAAATTGAACATTAACTTTAAATCAGGGCGAAAACAATTTTTAAGGTTAATTAAATTCTAATTATTTTCAAAAATTATTTTTAAAAGTTAAATGTGAGGACGAGAGTTAAGCATTTAAGTTTAATCATATAATCTAAGTCAACAGCGCGAGAGTTTGAGACGAGGGCGTTTAAACGGTTAGTATTTTCTCAAAAGGAGTTTCTATAGATTCTATTATTTTCAAAAGTGATTTTAGACTTAACGAAATAGTGAGAGCGTGCGTTAAAATATAAAGTCATAGTCTAATTCAACAGAGCGAGAGTTTGAGGAAAAGACTTTTAATTAATAGTGTCTACTGAAAAGACTGATTTTAAAATTAAGAAAAAGACCAACGAAGATTTGATTCCCCAAATACGACGAACTACATACTGATATCCATATTATTTGATATTTTATCTAGATCCAAATTTAGTTTTATTTTTTTCCCCCTAATCATTAAAGTATCATCTGCCTTAGCTTTACGCAGTAACCCTAGAAAAACGGTAGATCGATTCATTAAGTCCCTGTGGGATCGATATCTTTTAAAACTACGCGATTAGACTGTGCGCTTGCAGTTAGTGTCCCGATAGACTCATAAAGTCGCGACCAAGTTTTTGGCGCCGTTGCCGGGGACTTTTATTTAGTCGATATCGTAACTCTTCTGTTACGCTGTAGAGACTAAGGCAATTTTTATTTTTTTCCTTTTTCGTTGATTTGTATACCACACACTCGCTCACAAGGTGAGCCGTACTACTTAAAAATCAATGACGTCGAACGATATCTCCGATTATTACGACGAATTCGGGAGTATCGTGCTAGAAACAATCTTCCTCCAATCGAAGTTCCTGATCTCAAAAATCTCCTTCCTTTAATGATACCAGCGATGGCCGAACCAGCTCGTGCTCTTCGAGATTACGCTGCCCCATCGCAGGATGAGCCGCATTCGAGTATTGTTCCACCCGCAATCGAAGCGAAGAACTTCGAACTTAAACCTTCGCTGTTACAGGCAGTGCAACAGAATCAATTTTCTGGAAATCCTACCGAGGATCCAAACCTTCATTTATCCGTATTTGTCCAATACGCTGACACTGTTAAAGCTAATGGTGTCACTTCAGAGCCAATTCGACTTCGTCTCTTTCCTTTCTCGTTAAGAGATAAAGCTAGAAGATGGCTTCAGTCTCTTCCTTCCAACTCAGTCACCACATGGAATGAGTTGAAGAAAGTCTTTCTTGCCCGATATTTTCCTCCAAGCAAAACATCTATGTTGAGAGCCCAGATAAATGGATTTAAGCAAAAAGATAACGAATCTCTTTTCGAAGCATGGGAAAGATACAAGGACATGATGAGACTTTGCCCACACCATGGTTTAGAGGACTGGTTAGTAATTCACACCTTCTACAATGGTCTCTTGTACAACACAAGGTTAACAATAGAGACCGCCGCCGGTGGTGCGCTTATGGATAAACCTTACACCGACGCTTATCAACTTATCGAGAGCATGGCCCAAAATCATTATCAGTGGGGAAGCGACCGAACAGTGGTAGAAAAACCTCAAACAAAAGGTGGCATGTACGAGATAAGTAGCCTTGATCATGTTAATGCAAAAGTGGATGCTCTTGCCCAGAAAACTGAAAGTTTAAATGTATCACCTCCAGCCACCGTGGTTGCCGTAACTCAAAATTACGAGGTCTATGGAATTCAAGGTCACACTCCTATAGATTGTCAACTCCTAACAGGAATTCAAACAGATCAGGTGAACTATGCTTAAGGAAATCCTTACTCGAATACCTATAACTCAAACTGGAAGAACCATCCTAATTTCTCGTATAAAAGTAACAACGCTTTATACGCACCAGGTCAAGCACCCAATCAAGCTCCAGCTGTACCACCTGGATATCAAAAACCGACCCCATCTACACCTAACAATAACGTTCCTAGGAAATCCAACTTGGAAATCATGATGGAGAACTTCATAGCTTCTCAACAGCAAAGCAATAAAGAGTTCTTAAACCAGAATGTACACACTAGCGAACAGATTAAACAACTAGCAAGTAAAGTAGATGCCCTGGCTACCCATAACAAAATACTTGAAACACAAATCTCGCGAGTAGCTCAACAACAAGCGTCTACTTCTGCCCCAACTGGTACATTTCCTGGACTGCCACAACCTAATCCGAAAGGCCACGCTCATGCAATTATATTACGAAGTGGTACAGAGGTAGAAGGACCATCTAACCCAAGGATTGAGAACCAAATTTCTAAAAAGTCAACTGAGGAAGAAGGTAAACCCAAGGAAAAGGAACAGTGTAATAAGGAAACCGTAGAAAAAAAAAGAATCTTATGTACCTCCACCGCCTTACAAACCACCTATCCCTTATCCTCAAAGGCTAATTAAAACCAAAAACGCGGGCCAATTTAAAAAATTTGTTGACCTACTGAAACAATTAAACGTCACAATTCCTTTTACAGAAGCTATTACACAAATGCCCTCATATGCTAAGTTCTTAAAAGAAATTTTATCTAATAAAAAGAAACTTGAAGATAACGAAACCATTACACTCAATGCTGAGTGTAGCGCAATAATCCAAAATATGCCTCCTAAACTTAAAGATCCTGGTAGTTTTTTCTATACCCTGTCATATAGGAAAATTTGTCATAGACAAAGCTTTATGCGATTTAGGAGCCGGTATCAGTGTTATGCCCTTGTCCATATGCAAGAAACTTGAAATGGGAGAATTAAGACCAACTAAAATGTCTGTGCAATTAGCAGATCGTTCCGTTAAATATCCCGTAGGAATTCTTGAAAACATTCCCGTACGCATAGGTCAATTCTACATTCCCACCGATTTTATAATTATGGACATAAGAGAAGATGAAGTTACCCCCATTATATTGGGAAGACCCTTCTTAGCAACTGTCGGTGCTATCATAGACGTAAAACGAGGACGACTCACTTTCGAAGTAGGAGAAGAGAAAATTGAGTTTATTCTTTCCCAATTTTTGAAAGCACCTACGATAGAAGATACATATTACTTCATGGATATCATCGATGATTGCATAAAAGAAACAAAATTCGAAAATGACGATTTGTCCGACTATCGTGTAGAAGACAGACTGAACCAATGTTTAGCAATAACATCATATCCTACGCAATGCCTTAAGAAACCAACCATCGACCTGAAAACACTTCCCAAAAATCTGAGATATGAATTCCTAGACTTAGAACTTGAACAACCAGTAATAGTCAATGCAGACCTAGGAAAACATGAAACCGAAAAACTCCTACATATCTTAAGAAAATATTCAACCGCATTAGGATACAACATCACCGATCTTAAAGGGATAAGTCCTTCTATTTGTATGCACCGCATCATGCTAAAAGAAGACTATAAGACTTCTAGGGAACATAAGAGGAGACTAAACACGATCTTGAGTGAGGTAGTGAAGAAGGAAGTAACGAAGTTATTAGAGGCAGGTATCATATATCCTATATCCGATAGCAAATGGGTTAGTCATGTACACGTAGTACCAAAGAAAGGAGGTATAACAGTGATCGAATGAAAAAGGAGAAACTATAACCAAACGAATTGAATCGGGATGGAGAATATGCATTGATTATAGAAAGCTAAACAAAGCAACCCGAAAAGATCATTTTCCTTTACCATTCATAGACCAGATGTTAGAACGACTAGCCAAGCATTCTCATTTCTGCTATCTGGACGGTTACTCAGGGTTCTTTCAAATACCAATTCATCCTGATGACCAAGAAAAGACAACGTTCACATGTCCTTTTGGTACCTTCGCTTATCGACGAATGCCGTTTGGCTTGTGCAATGCTCCTGCAACTTTCCAAAGGTGTATGATGGCAATATTCTCCGATTTTCTCGATAACATCATGGAAGTCTTTATGGATGACTTTTCCGTATGCGGGAAAAGCTTCGAAGAATGTCTTGAAAACCTAGAAAGAGTTCTAGAACGATGTGTAAAAGTAAACGTAGTACTCAATTGGGAAAAATGTCACTTTATGGTACCAGAAGGAATTGTTTTAGGACACATCATATCAAATAGAGGAATTGAAGTAGACAAAGCCAAAATAGAAGTAATCAAAAACCTTCAACCTCCGAAAAGTGTGAGGGAAATACGAAGCTTCTTAAGACATGCCGATTTTTACCGACGATTCATTAAAGATTTCTCTAAAATAACTAAACCTTTAACCGAATTATTAATGAAAGACGCTGAATTCGTCTTTGATAATAAATGTTTAGAAGCATTTCAAACACTTAAACAAGCATTGACCTCCGCGCCCATAATGCAGACCCCGGATTGGAATGAACCTTTCGAAATAATGTGTGACGCAAGTGACTACGCCGTAGGCGCTGTTTTAGGACAACGAAAGGATAAAAAACTTCACGTCATATATTATGCGAGTAGAACTCTAGATGAAGTGCAAATGAATTACGCCACGACCGAGAAAGAACTTTTAGCAGTAGTATTTCCACTAGATAAATTTCGTTCCTACTTAGTCGGAGCTAAAATAATCGTTTACACTGATCACGCTGCCATTAAGTACCTCTTAACAAAAAAGGACGCTAAACCTAGACTCCTAAGGTGGATCTTGTTGCTACAAGAATTTGATTTGGAAATCAATAATAAAAAAGGAACTGAAAACGTAGTAGCAGATCACCTCTCTAGACTCGAAAACCTGGAACCGGAAAGAACATCGATCAATGATGATTTCTCGTACGATAAACTTATAGCTAATTTGGAAGAAAATAGAGCTGACAAACAGGTAGAGACCACCTTGGCTGTATGCGTTACACCATGGTACGCTGATTTTGTCAATTATTTAGCCGCCGGAGTGGTTCCACTTGATTTATCCTACCAACAAAAGAAACGATTCTTCCATGACATAAAACATTATTACTGGGACGATCCTTTACTTTTCAAAAGAGGCTCCGATGGTATTTTCCGTCGTTGTATACCTGAAGAAGAGGTAGAAAGTATAATCCAACATTGTCATTCCGCTCCCTATGGTGGACATGCAAGTACATCCAAAACCTGCTCTAAAATCCTACAAGCCGTTCTTTATTGGCCAAACATATGGAAGGATGTACATACCACTGTCAAGAAATGCGATAGGTGTCAACGCACAGGAAACATATCTAGACGTGACGAAATGCCACAAAAAGGCATTTTGGAAGTAGAAATTTTCGATGTGTGGGGAATAGATTTCATGGGACCTTTTCCACCTTCTTTTGGTAACAAGTACATACTCGTAGCGGTTGACTACGTATCAAAATGGATTGAGGCTATAGCTTCTCCAACAAACGACACACGAGTAGTAATTGAACTCTTTAAGAAATATAATCTTTCCAAGATTTGGTGTCCCAAGAATAGTCATCAGTGACGGGGGATCTCATTTCATATCTAAAGTACTCGAAAAATTATTGTTTAAGTATGGTGTAAAACATCGAGTAGCAACACCTTACCATCCTCAAACTAGTGGACAAGTGGAAGTGTCTAATAGAGAAATTAAACAGATATTGGAAAAAATTGTCGCTACATCAAGGAGAGACTGGTCATCAAAATTACCCGAAGCTTTATGGGCATATCGAACCGCTTACAAAACTCCCATAGGAACAACCCCATTTAAGCTTATTTATGGTAAATCGTGTCACCTCCCAGTGGAGTTAGAACATAAGGCCTATTGGGCTATTAAAAATTTAAATTTAAACTATAAGGCCGTCGGTGAAAAGCGAATTCTAGATATAAACGAATTAGAGGAACTTAGACAAAATGCATACGAAAATGCTAAAATCTACAAGGAAAGAACGAAAAAATGGCATGATAAACGTATATCAAGGAAAACTTTCAAACAAGGCGATGTAGTCCTATTGTTTAACTCTAGACTTAAGTTATTCCCAGGAAAACTACGCTCTAGGTGGTCTGGCCCTTTCAAAGTCACTAATGTCTTTTCTAGTGGGGCTGTAGAAATTAAAGGAAAATCTATTGAATCATTTATCGTAAATGGGCAGCGTCTAAAACATTATCATTATGCTGAAAACAATGAAGACTCGCAAGTCCTGCACTTAGACGTATTGCCTCCAAAATTAATAGATTAACATTTAATAGTTTTCTGTCGAGCTTGCGACATTAAACAAAGCGCTTCGTGGGAGACAACCCACAAATTTTTATTTTTCTTTGATTATTCTTTTGATTTTATTCAGTTTTCATTCTTCATTTTCTTTATTTTATTAAATTTTTCTTCTTTTTTTCTTTCGGCATCTGGCCAAATCCTGACTAAAATTCTTGTTTTTCTTTTCTTTAGTTAACACTGACCTGATGGCACATATTGATCATATGGGTATTAATTTCCAAGGGAGAGCTCAGAGACAAAAATTTGAAGAACTTGCTAAGAGAGAGATGCACCCAAGTTTTTATGCTGATGATTGTGCAATGACCGTACTTGGGCTAAGAGATAGTGTCCTATATCTGCTGAATCAAATAGGGTGGGAAACCACTCCTATTCGGAGACAATTTGTTACTTACCGGAGGCTAACTCTAGAATTCCTTAGCTCCCTGATTTATTTACCGAACCATGGAAAGGGAATAAACCGAGGTTTCATTCAATTCAAGATGTTCAATATGGAGTATCAGTATAACATTAGAGAATTTACTAACCTCTTAGGGTTCCCTACTTCTTTTGACACGTTCACCATGAACCAAGAGGACCTCTTTGAATATCGAGAGCTTGAGCATTTTTTGGGAAAGTTTGACGGGAAATGACGAACCTGAGGAACATGAGTTTCTTTCTGGAAACATACATAACCCAGCTTTTCGTTATTTCCACAAGATCCTAGCACACACTCTTTTTGGGAAAAGTTCAAACATTACCACACTATCACGTGTTGAACTTTTCATAATATTTTGTGTTCCCCATAATCGTCCAGTGAATGGTGCCACTTATATGTTGGCGAGTTTTGACCTCCTTATTCAAGATGACCGTGCACCGATTCAAATAGGGGGATTGATAACTATGATTACTAATGTTAATGGATTGCGCCAACCCATGCTTGATTTGAAGCCTTTTTGCGGTATTCAGCCTATGAATATAAATTTCCTTTTCAACACTATGTTTATAGGAAACCTTGGACCTGAAGAGTTTGAACTATTAATTAACAACCAAGCTTTTTACCTATTCACCATGCCTTGCCCGATGACTAGTGTCCATAACCGAAATAATTGGCTCTACAACCTGGATGGAATGCCTTCTCCTGTTAGATCTATTGAAACCATCCAAGATTATGAGATTCTTGACAACCAGATTCCTAATGCTGAGTCCGATCCGCAGACACCAACTGGTTACCATGATGCTGCTTCTCCACCTCATCCTATCCCGTCCGCAAAATCGGCAGTACCTGATTTTAGACATCATATGCCCGGAACTGATTATAATACCGCTATTCAAGCTTTGATGTCAGAACAAGATGCCATTAGAGAAGAGTTAACTATGATGGGACATGAATTTATGGAACACATGAGTAGAATGACAAATCAATTTCACGAGTTGCTACACCGTGTCAATTCCTTTGCTCCTCCGACGAGAGATTCTACAAGTGACTAGAAGAATTGCAGTTAATTAGTTTTAGTCTTAGGAAATTTATAGTTTCGTTTGACAATATTTTTAATCTTAAGATTTTTTTTCGCATGTTTTATTTTATCTTCAGTCAAATATTACATTATGTTTATTTTTATGTAGCTACAGACATTATTGGTTAAATTAAATTTCATTTTGATTTATGCATTGTCTAAAATTACCAATGCTGATATATATTGTATGCTACTACTTACATGCTAAATTTCTGATCACGTACAAGTATACACTACTCCTAATATTATATACTACCACCTGTACTTTTGCTTATTAGAGAAAAAAATATATATTCTATGATGTAGTAAAGTAGCATCCATGACACAATTTATAAAGTCAAAGTAGCATTGATATTTATGGTCATGGCAATTAAAATAAAAAAATATATAAAATTTTAATTTAAAAAAAAAAAAAAAGAGAGAGAGAATTTTTTTTAACCAATGCATGCTGCCTCCCTGCATCGTGACGAACGTTTTGACCGTTGCAAACTCAGAGGTGTGACGAGCGTCAGGCATGCCGTCACGGTCGCAACACCCCCATGACGCCCGTCCCGCATGCTGTCACGAACGTGACAACTTGCTTTCTCGTAAATGTTTTTTACCGTTATGCTGTCACGAACGTGACACATTGCTGCCTCGTAACCATGTCATGACCGTTACCCCCATTCAATTCACCTCTTTATCCCGATTAATTTTTTTTCTCACCCACTTCTCCTCCCAATTTCAAAACTCCTTCTTTTAATACTTCACCACATTGTTCATCTTACACCACATCATTCCAAAAACCATTCTATACCAAAAAAATTCATCCCCTTTTCCTTTCTCCTTTTTTTTTCTACCTACCAATCAAAATGGCGGGGAACCACACATCACGAAATGCAATTTGGAAATATTATTTTCCGAACTGAAGATAGTAACTATCAACGGGAGCAGTTTGTTCGTTTCCAGCAACGCGGTGTCACATCTACCAGATACCCAGATTTCAATTGCTTACAAGAATTGGGATTACATCAAGGAGTGCAATGGCTGCTTAGGCTATCCGATTTAACTTTTCTGTGCATACAAAATCACCCAACATACCCATCACTCACCTTGGAGTTTTTAAGCTCTTATTCATACACCACTCCAACCGGTGAGGACGAGTACTTAACCGGTACCGCAAAATTCCGTATGTTCAACACTGAGTACGCACTATCTCAAGAACAGTTGAGTGCCATGCTACGTTTTCCTGAAGGAGACGACGTCCACCCACGAATCCCTCCAAACTCAGAGTGGAACACGATCGCATTCGAACTTTTTCGAAAAGTATCCGGTGTGGTAACCACCAGTTAGGATGCATTACTTGCTTCACACATACACAACCCCACTATCCGGTATTTTATCCGTATTTTGTAAAACCCCATCTTTGGAAGAGCCAACAACAGCAAAGTTAACGCGAAAGAATTATTCTTCCTACACTGCATCTTTTCAACAAATACAAGGGTCAACGCCGCCTCTTTCTTACTTCACCATATCCATACCCTTTGTGCTCGAGGCAATCAACCTTTTGTGATTGGAGGATTAATAACCACCATCGCATTGGGTTTAAATTTAGGGGACCGACTTCAGAATTTGCAATCTTTGCCACCCCTGTTTATGGATATCAGTTATTGTCGCTCCTGCCGCTTAATCAAAAATAGGGTAGGCGGGAATTATTATCTTATGGTGAATAACCAAGAAATCCCAAGCGTCGTTTTGCCCAACATTGCACTCACCGATGTTACTAACCCCGACAGATTCATCTACGATTTGAATGCTCCCGAACCTACCATGCCTACACAAGCAAGGTGATCAAGGTCCTGAACAACATTCTGTCCCACATAATCCTTCCGATAATGTAGCTGGTCCATCCTCCCGATATCATCGAAGAAGAAGGCCTGCAACAAACGATGACATCATGGATGCTATTGAACATCAAGACCAACGACTTGATGCCATGGATGTGCAGAATAACGAAGTAATGCAACTGATGCGCCAGATGCAACAACAACAACAAGAGAGGAATGTAATAACCGACCAGAGGTTCACTGACTTGCTTAACAGGTTTGATGACTTGGCAGTACGTGAACGATCACCGGATCCGAGAACAAGAGGACGCAGGCAGAATTGAGTTTGGGTACCATTTTCCCATTTTTTTCGCTTTTTTTGAAACATTGGGGACAATGTTTTATTTAAGTGTAGGGGGGAAAACTTTGTTTCATTCATGTTAAGATTTCCTATCAGTATGTTTATTTCCCTTTCAAGTATGTTATTTCCCTTTCAATAATAAATTTTTTTCTTAAGTCAAGTCCCTAGTGTGAAATTTTTTATTATCTATTCTCCTCAATTTTCTTGAGCCATAACAAAATTCAACACACTCAATAAGTATAAAGGTTGCTTATTTTATAAAACTTGAGTGAAATTAAGACAAAATTATTACCGCCCCAACACTCTAAAAACCTCAGCATGTTAGATCCGTTTAAGTACCTATTATACCAATTCCTTGAACTTTTAGTTTTATAGTAACCCCGAGTAGTTTATACGAGAAGTCGGCACCATCTTAATAGCAAACTACGTGGAGAGCCGAGGAATACAAGTGAATGATTCCCAAAACAACATATTAAAAATCAGGAAACGCACTAATTAAGTTAGGTGATCCTTACCTGATCATTTAATCCAAATGTTGCGGACCCTACAAAACCATAGTATGAACGATCCATTGTGAGTTGGTTCAGCGGTTTCTGGTGCTGAACTTGGTAGGGCGGACTACGGTCCGATCCCCCGCAATTTGCAATTGACTAAATAAAGAAGTTATCCAACTTATGTACCAGAACTTCTAACTAAAAGGGGATCAGAATCGCTAATCGATTACTCCACTATGTGCGCGAAAAGATAAAGGGCTTAATGTGATTTCGCTCGAATGAAAACGGGTGAAATAAGAGTATAAGAACTAGGCTGAGCTATAATAGCATGACTCGAACTGGTTTGCATAAGGAGGGGTTATTTAGTGTTGTTACGATAGTTTTTGATGTTAAGATTAAACTCAGGTTATTTCTAACGAGATTTACTTGCAACCTATTACGAATTGATGTGTGTTTGGAAATTTCATCTGGCTAATATTTAAAAAAAAAAGAATCGATTTCTACATTGTTTCTGGCTTGAGGACAAGCAAAAGTTTAAGTGTGGGGGAGTTTGATAACATGAAACTATATCACATTTTTAGACTTGATTTAATTAAATTATATCGTTATTTGATTCTATTTATTTTATATTATTCGATATTACTCGGCATTTTCTTATTATTTATTTCAGGTATCATTATTTAAAGCACATGTGAAAAAGAAAGAAAAGGGGTGCAAAAAGAAGGTTTTCTAGGAAAAGCAGCAAGCTGAAGCACCAAAGCCCAGCCCACGCTTGGAACAAAAAAATTGCTGTCACGACCGTAACAAGCACGTGCCGATCGCCACGTCCTAAGACCTAATGTTACGACCGTAACACATAGTGTGACGGACGTCACACATTCCACTCCTATATTTTGGGCTTTACGTGCGTGACTGAGTGGACGGTTTCCCCTAAATTCTCTCATGCACTCGGAGACGCTTTGAACCCTACTGAAGACACATTCTAGGAGACGGTTATCTTGGGAGGTTAATATAAATAAACCTCACAAAATCCAATTGAAGCTATCTCTTCTCTGTACAATTTTGCCAGCATTCTAATTTTTCAAGCAATTTATTTCTTCTTTTCTTTTAGTTTTAGTTTAATTTCCGAAGCATACAATTTACTTTCTCACGATAGTTTCTACACCGGAAACTATTGTGTAATTTTTACTGGATCTAACCATACGTTAGATCATAGTATTTTATTTCCTTGTTTTTACTTTCTGATCGAGAATTGTGAAGAACAAATCCAATCGACTTGTGGTGGAGTGTTCGAGCATTGAAGCGTAGGAGATAAAATCCAGATTTCTAGTATTTTTCCAGGTTCATTAATTAATTGATTTATCGTTTTAATTTACATATGCTTTGTTCCGCTGTTTATATATGTTGTTTGTTTGATATGGCCGTATTTATGCATGATTATTGTTTATGCATATTTATCATGTCTGGCTAATTAATTTAGATATCGGTATGTAGAGTAAGCGGAATAAAGGAATCCAAATTGAGTTGGTTTAAATTTATTTCAGAATATAGTCACTCTTTTTCTGGTCTCAATTTACAAAGTTAACGCCAAGGTTTTTGTACGAGAGTAAAAGACATAAAGAAGTTAAAATCAATAGAACGACGGTTTGAGTTTTTAATTTGACAGTGTAAATTTAACATTAACTTTAAATCAGGGCGAAAGCAATTTTTAAGGTTAATTAAATTGTAATTATTTTCAAAAATTATTTTTAAAAGTTAAATGTGAGGACGAGAGTTAAGCATTTAAGTTTAATCATATAATCTAAGTCAACAGAGCGAGAGTTTGAGACGTTTAGACGGTTAGTATTTTCTCAAAAGGAGTTTCTATAGATTCTATTATTTTCAAAAGTGATTTTAGACTTAACGAAATAGTGAGAGCGTACGTTAAAATATAAAGTCATAGTCTAATTCAACAAAGCGAGAGTTTGAGGAAAAGACTTTTAATTAATAGTGTCTACTGAAAAGACTTGTTTTAAAATTAAGAAAAAGACCAACGAAGATTTGATTCCCCAAATACGACGAACTACATACTGATATCCATATTATTTGATATTTTATCTAGACCCAAATTTAGTTATATTTTTTCCCCCTAATCATTAAAGTATCATCCGCCTTAGCTTTACGCAGTAACCCTAGAAAAACGGTAGATCGATTCATTAAGTCCCTGTGTGATCGATATCTTTTAAAACTACGCGATTAGACTGTGCGCTTGCAGTTAGTACCCCGATAGACTCATAAAGTCGCGACCATGTGGACTGCGAGCTAAAAAGTCCACTTAAGTGTATGTGTCCCATATCTTATGATATACCAAAATCACTTAAGCGCGTGGTACCTTATCATATTTTGTATTCTACGTAAGTGCACTGTAACTTACGATGCTCTACAATTCACTAAGTACGTCGTACCTTATGGTGTTCCTTATTTACTCTATCTCCCATCAATCCTTCCTTTTGTGTGTGACTCTGTAGGTTCTCGCGACCTTAGTAATTATATTAAATCACGTATTTAACATAATAAATAGTGAGCGGTATCTAACAACACATCACTGCTACCCAAGACACGAAAATGTCATGTGATTTGACAAAGCCTTTTGTGATAATACTTATGTGTACAATTACCCTTTTGACCTTATATCTATATTGAACACAAGGTATAGACCATGTCATCCTTGTCCAATTCAATATTGGGCCCTTAGACATTTATCATGTTACACAAGATGGACAAATTCCATCTAGGTCACTCATGTCCCTCAGCATGCTTTGTGGAGTACCCATCAACTGTCTTTATGGTCATACAGTTACGGACAATGTTTTATCAGCAATGAGGCACTCAACTCTACATCTAGGGTCCATAGTGGTTTCAGGTCGAAGGGTGGTATACATCATTATCACCATTAGAATAACTTATGACACTTTGCATAATATTTTATATAGTATTCTCATAGCGGGTCAATCCAGTATAATTATTACTCTTAATATTCATACATTTGTTTAAGACTTGATAACTCCTTATTCATGATCCATGAGATGTGATCATCAGTCTATATACATAATAGTCTTAATGCTTTAATGTTATCCAACTTTACAGCAAAGCTCGACTACAGATACTTTAAGAATAGTGTCCATATGTTTAATGGGATCTCATGATTAAGTGACACTTGATACATTAAACGGACTAGTTATTCTAGGGACTTTATTAAACAAACATAGTAAAGAAAAAGCCTTTTATTATTACATAGATAATTCGATACAAGTACCAAAAGTATTGGCCTCTAAGGCTTACACCAACAATCTCCCACTAGCACTAGAGCCAATCAGGCATACCCCTAATGCCCATAGATATAGTATGGCCATCATGTTTTTGCTGCGCAAAAGGTTTTGTCAGTGGGTCAGCAGTATTGTCAAGTGTAGGTACTCTGCATATTTTTACATCTCCTCTATCTATTATCTCTCGAATAAGGTGATAACTCCTAAGTATGTTTTTGGATCGTTGGTGAGATATAGGCTCCTTAGCATGTGGGGTAGCACCATTGTTATCATAATAGAGATCAATGGGATCCACAATGCTAGGAACTATGCCTAGTTCACTAATGAACTTTTTGACCCAAACAGCTTCCTTTGCTGCACTTGAGGCAACAATATACTTGACCTCGATTGTAGAATTAGCAACTGTATCTTGCTTTGAACTTTTCTAGCTCACAATGCCACCGTTTAAGCAAAACACATAACCAGATTGTGATCTAAAGTCATCCTTATCTATCTGGAAGCTAGCATCGGTGTATCCAATTACAACAAGCTCTTCCTGACCTCTATATATCAAGAATGAGTATTTAGTCCTTCTCAAATACTTAAGGATATTCTTGACAACTACCCAATGAGCATCACTGGGATCAGATTGGTACCTACTCATTGCACTTAAAGTATACGAGACATCTGGTCGAGTACATAACATGACATACATGATAGATCCTATTGCAGATGCATATGAAATCTTATTCATGCGATCCCTTTCTTCCTTAGTTGAAGGGGATTGTTTTTTTATAGACACGGGCCATGTTGCATAGGTATGAATCCTTTCTTGGAATCATGCATATTAAAGTGTCTCAGCATTTTGTCCATGTATGTACTCTGACTTAGGCCGAGCAATTTTTATGATCTATCTTTATAGATCCTGATTCCTAATATATAGGCTGTTTCACCTAGGTCCTTCATAGAAAAGCATTTCCCCAACTAAGACTTTACTTGTTATAGGGTAGGGACATCGTTTCCAATGAGTAATATGTCATCTACATATAATACCAGGAAGAAGATCATGCTCCCACTAACCTTCTTATAGACACAAGGGTCATCTTCATTCTGGATGAATCCAAGTTGTTTTACTGTTTCATCAAAATAAAGATTCCAACTTCTGGAAGCTTGCTTCAATCCATAGATTGATCTTTGCAACTTACGTATCTTTTGGGTTTTTCCTGGTATGTAAAATCCTTCAGGATGTGTCATGTACACATCCTCAAGAATATTCCCATTAAGGAAAGAAGTTTTGACATCCATCTTCCATATTTCATAATCATGATATGCATCGATAGCAAGTAAAATCCTAACAGATTTAAGCATTGCAACTGGTGAAAAGGTTTCATCATAGGCAACCCCGTGTATTTTTTTATATCCTTTTGCAACCAGTCTTGCCTCATAGGTATATACCTTACCATCCATGTTAGTCTTATGTTTGAAGACCCACTTGCATCCTATATGGTTAACTCCTACAGGAGGCTCTACCAAGGTCTAAACCTAGTTTGTATACATGGAATCCATTTCAGATTTCATGGCTTCTAGCCACTTCTCAGACTCGGGACCACTTATGGCCTCTTAGTAGGTCACAGGCTCATCTTGATCCATGGGTAATACATCACCTTGATCAGTTATGAGATATCCATATCTTTGAGGTAGGTGACGTATCCTGCTTGACCTATGATGGTCTTGTTCTACTTGAGCAGGTTGCTCTTCCACAACTACTTGTGTTTCATGCTCTAATTCCTCCACAGGTGTATCAATGCTTTGTGATTGTTGAATTTCTTCAAGCTCTATTTTCCTCCCACTGATTCGTTTGCATATAAGATCCTTTTCTAGGAAAACTCTAGTTCGAGCGACAAACACTTTGCCGTCAGAAGGATCCTAGAAGTAATACCCTATTGGTTTTGGTTTTGTACTTCATTCTTGAATTCCTTGAACTTTTAAAAGGACTCTGATTTGTGTTTCATTAAATACACATAACGAAATCTACTGAAATTATTAGTAAATGTGATGAAGTACTGAAAACCTCCTCTGGCTGGTATGTTCAATGGTCCACATATATCAGTATGTATGGGGGAAAAAAGATCGTTAGATCTTTCACCTTTTCCGGTGAATGGAGACTTTGTCATCTTTCCAGTTTAAAAAGATATGCATGTCTCATATTATTCATAATCAAAAGAGTCCAGGAGTCCATCTTTATGGAGTTTTGAAATGCATATCTCATTTATGTGGCCTAATCGACAATGCCAAAGGTAAATTGGATTTAACTCATTAGGTTTCGTCCTTTTAGTATTAATGTTATAGATAGTCATTTCAAGATCAAAGACATATAGTCCATTGTTCATTTGTGCAGTAGCATAAAATATATCAATCAAATAAATGGAGCAACAATTGTTCTTTATTATAAATGAAAAACCAAACTTGTCCAAACAAGAAACAAAAATAATATTCCTACTAATTGCAGGTACATAATAACAGTTCTCTAACTGAATTATTAAAACACTAGGTAAAGTCAATAAATAAGTTCCTACGGCTAAAGCAGCAACCTTTGCTACATTGCCAACTCGTAGGTCAACTTCACCTTTTGCCAAATCTCTACTCCTTTTTATCCCCTGCACATTGGTACAAATGTGAGAACCGCATCCAGTATCTAATATCCATGATGCATAAGTAGATAAATTAATTTCAATAACAAAAATACCTGAAGTTGAAGTCTCTACTCCATTCTTCTTATCTTCCAGGTACTTTGGGCATTTTTTCTTCCAGTGTCCGGTCTTACCACAATGGAAGTAGGTGCCTTCCTTTGCTATGCCTCCAATAGGATTCAAAGCAAGAGCTGTGGGTTTGGGTTTGGCAACTTCCTTGCCTTTCCTTTTATCACCCTGCTTGGTGGGTCTTTTGTTCTTGTCTCTTTCCATTTCCGATCATCATAATGGACTTCCCTTTTGACTTCAGATTCTGCACAACAGTTCTTAACATGGCTAGCAGTTCATGAAGAGATTTGTACATATCATTCATATTGAAATTAAGGATAAATTGACTGAATCTATCTAGCAACGATTGTAAGATCAAATCATCTGGAAGTTCCTTTCCGAGGGGAAAACCCAACCTCTCAAGGTTCTCCACATACCCAATCATCTTGATCACATGGGGACCTACAGGGGCTCCCTCAGCTAACTTCCCTTGAAAAAGGGCTTTTGAAACTTCAAACCTTTCATGCCTTTCCTGCTCTTGATAGAGCATCTTCAGGTGTTCGATCATATCGAACGCTGCCATGTTCTCATGTTGCTGTGGCAACTCTGAGTTCATGGTTGCTAGCATGAGGCAAGCAGTTTCATTAACATCATCATCATGCTTATTATAAGCATATCTTTCTGCCTTAGGTGCAGAACAGGAGGTTCCTCTTCAGGAACAGGTTTCTCCAAGACATACAGCTTCCTCTCATGTTTGAGGACAATCCTCATATTTTGGTGCCAATCCAGGAAACTCGTCCCAGATAATTTTTCCTTATCAAGGATTGATCGTAAAATGTTGTTAGATGTGTTTGTTGTCATGGTAATCTACATGAAAATAATGAAAATATAAGTATCAATAACATATTTAATTAGGCCTTTAATTAAATATGCTCCCACTATTTTACTCAAAACAAATGACCCTCACCATTTGATTTGGAAAATCCCGTTGGAGGATTTTCTAGTGGGTCGAGATCCACATTTCACTTTGTTTTAAGTCCACGTAGGCGGATTACAAAAAACTAGGTTATTTATGTAGGAACTTCTTCCAATTGTATCGAATACAACTCTCAAATATTTTAGTTGGGTGAATAACTCCTTATTCCAATCCGTCACATGGATCATTTCCAACTCTTGCTTCTAAACATATATAATATTATTATAATTTTTTTAGTTAAGTTAGACTCATTGTTTTAGCAATTGGATATTAAAATCATCCCATCACACCTTACTAATATAGAACATACATCTCACATAGGCGAAACTTACATTATTCGATACTAGTCTTGATTATTACTAAAACTTGGAAAGCATAAACTTAATATTTAATTTAAGGGAATTTGCTATTATTCTGATCTCACCGGCTTATTTATCATATAAATTGTCTCTCACATGCATCAAGATACATACAAAATGAAATAGTTATGGCCCCTAGCGCAATTGTTCTCCCAAGCCAATGAGAGAACCTAAGCTAACCTAATAACGATCTAAGCTTCTCCTATCAAGATATTCAAGGTTGTCCTCCTTTGATATTGTATTCTTCTCTTTCTTAATAACATTACATTACATAAAAGAAACTCGTTTTACATACGAGGGAGTGAGATGAGAAAAGAAGTTACATTAAGAGATTAAAAGAGAGGCATGACCCGCATGTCGTATTTTAAAATCCCAAAACAAAATAAAGGAAAACTAAGGCCATAACCGATCACCACAAGACAATAATAATAAACAAATTATTATTATTATTATTAATTTAAATTTTGTTAATTAAATAAACTAAATTAAATTTCGGCGAATGATCACACTACGTAGAGTTAGTCAGGGGTTCCGCTGCACCTCGATTGTTAATTCAGTATGATTGATCAACACGTCATTACTTAACCATACTTTCAATTGTTAACTCTTTGACAACACAACCCTTGTTCTGTCATGAACCCTAATGCACCAATTTCATACCGCCAAACATACCTCGATTTATTAATTCAGTATGATTGATCAACACGTCATTGTTTCACCATACTTTCGTCGGATTCCGAAGCAAATGACCATTGATCTCTCAAAGGAAAACAACCATTAAGTGTTTGACTGAACGAAAGAGAAACAGTATACCATATATACTGTATTTTGCCTCAAAATTACTTATATCATATATATAACTTGATCGATCTCAATTGTGTAACCTATGGATGATCGATGTATCGTTGCTTCACCATACTAACGTCGGATTCCGAAGCATAGTCAACATCAATCATCCAAATCATACACACATGATGCCAAATATAATGACTTGTTTATTCTTTGATTCATTATGTATTTCAATTGTATTAATACATAAAATAAAAAAATAAACAACTATCAGATGCATGGTTTCGTAAGTTGCTCTAATACAATAGAAGGAGAATAGCGATCCAAAACGCAACGGAATTAAATTTTTTTCCTTTAGTGATCCTTAAGAATGGGCATGATTAGTGATAAAATTGTTACCTATTGTGGCGATTAAAACCTTTGATACAGATATAAGGAGTGATCACGAACGTTGAATGGTGACAATGCCTTTACTCAGTCCACATGAACAGATTCCTTCAATCTCAGTGTTAGCTATTACGAATGAAGGCTTTGAGTGAGAGAAACAAAATTTTCCAGCTGATCAAATGCTTCTGCACAAGGGTTCTATTTATAGAACCACTTGTATGGACTGCAACCTAAAAATCCCACTTAAGTGTATGTGGCCCATATCTTATGATATACCAAAATCACTTAAGCGTGTGGTACCTTACCATATTCCATGTTCTACATAAGTGCACCGTACCTTACGATGTTCTACAATTCACTTAAGTGCGTTGTACGTTATGGTGGTCCTTATTTACTCTATCTCTCATCAATCTGTCCTTTTGTGTGTGACCCTATAGGTTCTCGCGACATTGGTAATTATATTAAATCATGTATTTAACATAATAAATAGTGAGCGGTGTCTAGCAACACATCACTGCTACCAAAGACACAAAAAATGTCATGTGGTCTAACAAATCCTTTTCTGATAATACTTATGTTTACAATTACCCTTTTTTCCCTTATGTCAATATTGAAAACAAGGCATAGACCGTGTCATCCTTGTCCAGTTCAATATTAGGCCCTTAGACATTTATCCTGTTACGCAGGATGGGAAAATTCCATCTAGGTCACTCATGTCCCTCAGCGTGCTTCGTGGAGTACCCATCAACTGTCTTTATCGTCATCCAGTTACGGACAATGTTTGATCAATAATAAGGGACTCGACTCTACATCTAGGATCCATAGTGGTTTCAGGTCGAAGGGTGGTATACACCATTATCACCATGAGAATAAATTATGGCACTTTCCATAACATTCTATATATTATTCTCATAGCGGGTCAATCCAGTATAAATATTACTCTTAAAATTCATACTTATGTTTAAGACTTGATAACTCCTTATCCATGATCCATGAGATGTGATCATCAGTCTATATACATAATAGTATTAATGCTTTAATGTTATCCCACTTTACAACAAAGCTCGACTACGGATACTTTAAGAATAGTGTCCTTATGTTTAATGGGATCTCATGATTAAGTCACATGTGATAGATTAAATGGACTAGCTATTCTATGGACTTTATTAAACAAACATAATAAAGAAAAATCCTTTTATTATTAATAAATAATTTTATACATGTACCAAAAGTATTGGCCTATAGGGCTTACACTAACATTAAGTACTTCCAATTGATGTTTATTTTCTTGATTACCTTGAATTCTACTTGCTTGCTTTTGAGATCATAGTTTGGATTGTGTCTTGTGCATTCAAATTTGGGTACTATGAGTCCAATTGAATTTATTTTCTCTTGTCTATGTTTCTGAATTCATTGGTCTTTGTACCCTTATACCATGCTCTTATGATTCTTTGAATGGTATTCCATTGCCACTTCCTCATGATGACACATTAAGAGCTATATTCTTCTTCTCTTTACCTAGTTTTGAGTTTAGTGGATGGTGAAGCTCTTAGGAGTTTAGGATATATATTTGTGTAGAATAATGTTGTTCTCATTTCATTCTTTCATGTCCCAACTTCACTTTACATTTCTCATTTGCTTTGATTAGGACAAAGGACTCCTTATTTGGGTGATGTCCACCTTTTGACTTGCTAGTGGTACATAGACTTTGAGTTTGTTTGTTTGTCGATGCCTCTTAAAGCTTGGGGTTTGTATTTGATGCTTTGAAGAGGAATTTTTATTTGTCCCATGACCAATAATCATCCCTCTTTTGATCTTTGTCTATCCCACTGTATTTTGATAAAGGATCCCTTTTTAGAATGATATCTTTATTTGTTTGTCAAGATACATTTTTTTGATTTGTGTATGAAGTTTGGATGACTTATTTTGTTAATCTTGAACCTCATCTTGAGTTAACTTATTGCACAAGTATATCATCCCTTAGTGTCATGTGTATGCTTCCATTGTTTGATTATTTCTTGCTTAAGTTTCTTTGAACTTGTGTGATTGTTTGCTCATCTTTTGGCCTATCTTGGAGCATAGCTTGTGTGATTCATTCTTGATGTTTGAGTGACTTATATGTGAAGTTTAATATGCCATATACTTCTGACTTTTTTGGTTTGGTACCATTTTCCCATAATTCTAGTTCATTTATACTTGCTTGAAGTTCATTAGCCTTTAGGAGCATGACTAGGGTTTGATTTTGATTATACCTGTCTTAACCTTTGAGTATGCTTTGATATGGTGTCTTTGTGATGTCTTGAGTTTATTTATGTATTGATGCTATGTTTTTTTTATCTAAATCCTATAATGTGACCTTTGCTACGTCCAATTGTCCACATACTTGTATTCATTTCAATTTACGAATATACATGATGATTGTGTACTTTGTTACTTAAACCATATATACATGACCTATAAGATCTACACAACATGTCCTTATGTTTATTTTGATGTGATGATGCTTCCCCATTTGACTTGATAACTTATATTTTGCCTTAGTTGTATTCACAACATGTTTAAGCTTTATCTCCCGTTTTCATGACTAGTTTGGTTGGGTAATTTCAAGAACTTTTTCCCATGACTTGATATTGATTATTTTGTTTGTCTTTCATCTATTCTTACATGACTTTATATGGGTTACTATTATTTCATATTTACCTCCATGACTTGATATGGATTGCATTGTTTATCTTTCATTTATTCTTTCATGACTTGATATGAATTGTCTGGTTTCTATCTTTTTCTCCCATCACTTAAGAAGGATTGTTATTTGTTTTACCATAACCCATGACTTAATATGGATTGTTATTGCTTTTACCATCTCCCATGACTTAATATGGATTGATATTGCTTTTACCTTCTCGCATGATATGATATGGATTACTACTGTTTGTATCTTCTTTGGATGACTTGATATGAATTATTTTTTTGTCTTTCATCTATTCTTCCATGACTTCATATGGATTTGTCTTTCTTTCATCTCTTTTCCTTGTGTGGATAACATGTTCCCCATAGGATTTTCTTTGGTTCATTCTTGGTTAGGTCTAAACTAAAGTAGACCTTAGGTTTGTTAAACGAGCATGACAACATTAGGTAGACCCCTTGATCCTTAATCATAGGTCAATATTTGCATGCTAACTTAAGCAAATGTTTCCCTTTTATCCTAACTTTAGGACCACTATTGCATGGTAACAATAGGTTTTCTCTCTAGAATTCCCTCAGATTTTCTAATTCTCTTTCACATTCATTCTGAAACAAAAACCTTTTCTTAATAAAAATTCAAAAAACATGCTAACACTACTTGAACCCTTTCAACAATAAAAAAGAAGTACTCATATACCTCTTGCCTTGGGTGGATCATTTGATGTATTCGTTCAGCAAAAAACACTTAACCAATCAAACTTATTTTTCCGCTTGCCTTTTCTTACGAAAATTTTCAATAAGGGTGGTTACCCATAAAAAGAACCAACAAATCAAATTTTTAAAGAAGAATTATGGTGCTCTAATTCTTTATTGTTACGTAGGCATTGGGCTGCAAAACCTAAGCGAGTGCAATAGTAAAAACTTTATTTTTTTGTTTGTAAACAATTCAATCTTTGTGCATTCATTCCCTTTTAGTCAGTAGGTTTTAGAATAAATACACCCTGTTTTATTAGAACAACAAGAGTGAATCATGTAGAGTAATAGAGATGTGAGGGATGCTAGTACCTTCCCCTTTCATAATTGACTCCCTTACTCATCTTTTGGTTGCGATACCACTAGAATCATCCTTCTGTAGGTTTACCCTATGTTTCCTTTCCCGCTCTCGGGAAAAATAACTTTGGTGGAGACTTTGTTTTGTGCGCGCGTTTCTTCGAGATGCGACAGGCACCTATTCTGACCTCTTTCAGATCCTCATCTGTCCCTAGGTTGACCACTTATACCAATTCCTCATGCGGTTAGATGACCTTTGACTCGTGTCGTATTAGTCAAGCTAACTCCTCGGGGAGGTCACAATCTTCTTCGTTGTTTTCATCAGCGTGATAGATAGGATTGTCAAACTCATATGGGACCATAACAATATCGTTATCGGTGAAAATCGAGGGTAATCTACATGATTCAGGGTTCATGCTTTTATTTTATTTTTCAGGGAGAAGAAGTATGAAAGAAAACTTAAAAAGAAAATGTAACAAAACATTGCCATTTTTTTTTGTTAAATAAAAAGTAAAAATAAATGAAAGACAATGACCAAAATTTGAATGCAAAGGTGATGATTTCATTGATTAATTAGATTGTAAATTAAATGGGGCCCTACAAATGGTTACCCGTGTCTTGGTCATAACATGGCTCTTTTTTTAAAGGAAAACAAAACAAAGGGAAATGGTTTCTCAATCATCGTAACTTCAGGCATCTCTATCGATATCCAATTTGAAAGTTCTTGTCCCTCCAACTTTTGATGAACCAGTCCTACGTTGACAACCACACCGTCTTCTTCTTTCTCCACCACACTGATTTGTTCATCCGCAATATTCCTGGCGCTAGTGAAGATATCTGGCAATGGGAGCACTTGTCCCTCAACAACATTTTTCGTTGGTTTCTTCACACTTGATGGTTAGGAATGGTATTCCAAGCTAGAGCGGTCCTTGTTTACTACAAAATCCAACACTCTTTTCCAACCTTCGGGGTGTCCATCTTAAATCATAGTTCTAGCATCCTTCCAAGAGACCATTGGGAACTCAACATTTTTGGGTTCTTTCACGGTGGAACCATCTCCATATTCACTACCTCAAAAGATTGAAACGAGGTTTCATGAACTCCGCCTTCGACCTCAACATAGAGAAAGAACACTAGATGAATCACCATTATATCCTTTTCACCTTCAAATACTAATATCTTATTGTTGATCAAGATTTAACATTTGGTGAAGAGTCGATGTGATAGCTCCAGCTGAATGGATCCATGGTCATCCAAGAAGAGAACTATAAGCAGGGTAAATGTCCATGACATAGAAAGTTATGAAAAAGGTATGGTGTCCAATTTTGATCGGGAGGTTCACTTCTCCTATCATTATCCTTCTTGGGTCATCAAATAGTCTAACAACCAACTCACTGGGTTTCATCAAAAGTCCTTCAATGGTTAGCTTTGACAATGAACTCTTTGGAAGCTCATTCAAAGATGAATCAGTATCTACCAAAACCCTTGACAATATAGTTTCTACACAATGTGGACATCTTTCCATAGATTAGGCCAAAAGAGGCCAGATTGTAAGATCTTTACACAAGTCTTTGATGTGATTGCATGCCCTCTATAAGGTGCAAAATGGCAACATGATATGATATTGTCTACTTCTTATTCAGGGACACATCGATGGAAGATACCATCGATGCCTCTTTTGAAAAGAAGGGGCTTATCCAGTAATGTTTAAGATCATGGAAGAATTTCTTCTTTTGTTGGTAGGTTAGGTGTGATGGAAGTACTCCAACTGCTAGGTAATTGACGAAGTCAACTTACCATGGCAGTATGGTTTTGGTATAAATTACTTCCATAACTTCATTAGCTTTTGTATCATTATAAGTTAAAGAGCATTCAGTTATGTTATTTCCTAACTAGGTTACAAGTCGATCATAAGGGAAATCGTCATTGATAGGCACTTGTTCAGGTTTCATATCCTCAATTTTAGAGAGGTGGTCAACTACTACATTTTCGGTGTCTTTCTTGTCTTTAATTTCTAAATCGAATTCCTGTAGGAGCATAATTCATCTTAAGAGTCTCAATTTAGCATCTTTTTTACTTAATAAGTACCTAATTGTAACGTGGTTAGTATAGACAATTATTTTTGCTCCTACTAAGTAAGAACAAAATTTATCTAATGCGAACACGACGACTAAGAGTTCTTTTTCTGTTGTAGCGTAGTTCATTTGCGCATGGTCTAAGGTTCTACTTGCGTACTAAATCGCATGAACCTTTTTGTCTTTTCTTTATCCTATGACTGCGCCTACGACATAGTCACTAGCGTCACACGTTATTTCGAACAGTATACTCCAATCAGGTGGTTGCATAATAGGTGCGGTAATAAGAGCATTTTTCAAATGTTTGAACACTTCTAAGCATTTATCGAAGATGAATTCAGTGTATTTCATTAATAATACAGCTAGTGGTTTGGTTATTTTAGAGAAATCCTTAGTGAATCGTCGATAGAAATCGGCGTGTACTAGGAAACTATGTATTTATCTAATGATTTTCGAAGGTTGAAGGTTTTCAACGATTTCTATTTTAACTTTATCTACTTCAATCCCTTTATCGAGGACGATATGTCCAAGTACAATTCCTTATCGGACCATGAAATGGAATTTTCCCAATTTAGTACAAGATCAACTTTCACGCATCTTTCAAGTACCATTTCTAGGTTCGATAGAAATCCTTCAAAACTCTACCCACAAATAGAAAAGTCATCCATAAATACTTCCATTATATCATTTATAAAATCAGCAAAGATCGACATCATGCATATTTGAAATGTTCTAGGAGCATTACATAGTCCAAATGGCATTCGTCACTAGGTGAATGTACCATAAGGAAGGATGAGGGTAGTCTTTTCTTGTTCATCAGGGTGAATAGGAATCTGAAAAAATCTTGAATAACCATATAAATAGAAGAAGTGAGAATGTTTAACCAATCGTTCAAGCATTTAATTGATAAAAGGTAGAGGAAAATGATCCTTACGAGTGGCTTTATTTAACTTCCTATAGTAAATGCACATTCTCCATCCAGTTTGAGTATGTTTTGCTACCGATTCTCCCTTTTTATTACTAACAACTGTAACACCTCCCTTTTTAGTCACGACATGCACTGGGTTGACCCATTGACTGTCGGATATCGGGTATATAATTCATGCTTCTAATACTTTTTGTACCTCTCTTTTGACTACATCACTCATGATGGGGTTGATTCTCCTCTAGTGTTCTCTAGAGGTTTTTCAACCTTCTTCTAGCATAATGCGATGCATACATATAGAGGGACTTATTCCTTTAAGATCTGAGATGTTATAGCCTAGAGTTGTAGGGTATTTTCTTAAGACATGTAGTAATTTCTCGGTTTCTATATGTCCTAAGTCTGCGTTGACTATTACTAGTCTTCCGAGCTTTGTGTCTAGGAATTCATACCGTAAATTTTTGGGTAATTTTTTAAGTTATACGCCAGGTTTCTTTGGGAAAGGCATATGATTAGGAGTTAGTGCTAAACATTCCCTTATACTGTCATCTACGTATGGCTCACGCAAATTTTCTTCTTCAGATATAGGAGTTGTTGGAATCTTTAGTACTTCAGTGTACTTAGATCATTCCATCTCCATTTCTCTAATGAATTCTTCGATGACTTCTAGGAAACAACACGAATATTCTATAGTTGGTGCCTTTAAGAAATGTGATATAATAAATTCAACTTTTTCTTCCTTAACCTCAAAGGTTAGCTTTCCTTTCTTCACATCTATGATAGCTTCAGCAGTGGCCAAAAAGGGTCTTCCTAAAGTGATATGGATGTTGGAATCCTCCTTTATGTCCATTATTATAAAGTCGGTGGGAATATAGAATTGACCTATATGAACGGGGATGTTCTCTAGCATACTTACTGAAAATTTAACAAAACAGTCAGCTAGTGGAAGAGACATTCTCGTCGGTCTTACTTCTCCTAATTTGAGTTTTTCACATATGGATAAGGGCACTAAACTAACATTGGCTCCTAAGTCACATAAAGCTTTATCTATGACAAAATTTCCGATTAAGCAAGGTATGGAAATACTACCTCGATCTTTTAGCTTAGGAGGCATGTTATTCTGGATTACAGCGCGCAACTCCATAGTAAGTGTAACAGTCTCATTATCCTCAAACTTGTTCTTATTAGATAAGATATCTTTAAGTAACTTATCATATGAGGGAATTTATGCAATAACTTATGTAAAAGTATAGTGATATTCAGTTGTTTCAAAGTTCTACGAATTTCTTAAATTTCCCTTCATTTTTAGACTTAGCAAGTCTTTGAGGATAAGGTATAGGTGGTTTGTATGGTAGCGGAGGCATATAAGGTTTTTCTTTCTCTACGGCATCTTCCTTTTTGTTTTCCTCTCCTTTATCCTTTTGTTCTTCTGGTTGATCATCGGTTGTTACCGTTTTAGTTGCTTTACTAGATTTTTGATACACGATTGGGTTTTGAAGTCTTGGGTTAACTGGTCCATCTAATTTCTTCCCACTTCATAGCATGATAGCGTTAGAATGACCTTTTGGATTTCGTTGAGGTTGACCAGGAAATGCTCCAGTTGGGGTTATTGTTGCTGCTTGTTGTTGGGCTACTTGAGAAATTTGGGTTTCTAACATTTTGTTATGGGTAGCCATAACATCAAGCTTACTCGACATTTGTTTCATCAACTCACTCGTGTGAGCATTTTGATTAGCAAAATCTTTGATTTGTTGAACTTGGGCGTTCATGAAGTTTTCTATCATGAGTTCGAGATTTGACTTCCTAGGTGCTTGTAGAGCAGCATGGGCTCCTTTCTGATAACCTAGAGGTACATCAGGTGTTGGGTTTGATGCGAACAAAGCATTTTTGTTTTTATAAGAAAAGTTTGGATGATTTCTCCAGCCAGGATTGTAGGTGTTGGAATATGGATTTCCTTGGGCATAGTTTACTTGGTCAGTGGGAATACTAGCCAATAATTGGCATTCAACATTAGTCTACCCAGTAGTTCCGCATAATTCGGAGTTGGGAGCCACAACAGCTATTCCAGCTGTTGGGGTTATGTTTAAGTTCTCAGTCTTTTGAGTAAGAGCATCCATTTTAGCATTGACGTGGTCTATGCCATTGACTTCGTACATTCCGGTCTTCATACTTGGTTTTTCTGTAGAAGTTCACTCACCTCCCCATTGGAAATGTTTTTTCGCCATGTTTTCAATGAGTTGGTATGCGTCTTCATAAGGTTCGTCCATTAAAACGCCACCAACTGTAGCGTTTAAATTCATCTTAGTGTTCTACAGAAGACCATTATAGAAAGTATGGATAATTAGCCATTGCTTAAGTCCATGGTGTGGACAAAGTATCATCATGTCCTTGTATCTCTCCCAAACGTTGAAGATAGATTCATTGTCTTTCCGCCTAAATCCGTTGATTTGGGCTCTTAGCATAGTAGTCTTGCTTAGTGGGAAATATGATGCGAAGAAAACTTTCTTCAACTCATCCCATGTAGTGACAAAGTTGGATAGTAGAGACTGGAGCCAAGCTCTCGCTCTATCTCTTAGAGAAGAAGGGAAAAGACATAGTCTTATTGCTTCGGGGATGACACCATTCGTTTTTACTGTGTCTGCGTAGTGCATAAACACTAATAAATGGAGGTTCGGATCATCTATAGGACTACCATAGAGCTGGTTCTATTGTACGTCTGACAACAACAAAGGTTTTAATTCGAAATTGTATCGTTTGATGGCAGGGGAAGCAATGTTGTTGTGTGGTTCCTCCTATGAACGAACAACATAATTAAGAGAACAGTTTTGTGGTCCTTTAGCCATAACTGGTTCAGATTTTGATTTTGGTTTTGGAAAAGGAAGATTATACTTAATTCGGAATTTGTGAATTCTGTGTTTTAAGTTAATAAAATGCTCGACTTTTGTTAACTGGTTATTCTAACTCTTCACCTTATGAGCGAGTGCTTGGCATACAATTGACGGTTTAGAAGGGTAAATAAAATAAAAGTTGCCTTAGTCTATACTACACAACACCGAAATCATATGACTAAATTAGTCCCCGACAATGGGACCAAAAACTTGATCGCGTGATTATATAAGTCTGTCGGATTACTAACTGCAAGCGCACAGTCTATCGCTTAGTTTTAAAAAATATTGAACCCGCAGAGACTAGTAATCAAACTAATTTTATCTATCGTTGCTATGTAAAGCTAAGGCAAATGATTTCTTTGATTAAACGAATAAAAACTGGAACTAAAGTTAACTTAGAAAATATGATAATAAAGAGAGAAAGAGAGTCCAGAATGTGGCTTTTGCACATCTCAAGGACTCAGCAACATATTGACTCAGACTTACGGCTAAATCGTGCTCAGTAGAAAATATCAGTTTAAAGACTAAACCTCACACTCTCGCGCTATTGAATAAAGCCACACTCCTTAATCATGAGATTTTTCTCTCGTTCGCCCATTTTAATTAAGGAACATATTTTGAAAATTGAACAAGTCCTAATCGATGCCTAAAATGCTCTTGCCCTCTTTAGGGTCGATGTCGGGTTCCTACTATCTAGTTCAACCCCCACGCTCTCACAATGGCGGCTAGAACCTTAATTAATTCTCACTCTCATGACAAATAGTATTAATTTAACTTAGAAACAAATACCAAAATAGAATTTAATAAATTCCTTAAACCAATTGCATCACTGAATCCCATCGGAAATGACGGTCCTCACAAACTGGACTCAAAACAGTTTAGCTAGACATGAAGTTAATTGAAAACAAATAAAACATAGTAATTGCAATTGAAAACAACATGCTTAAACAGTTATGGAACGTGATAACAATAATAATAATAAAGAAATATAATAAAGAACCTCTAAATGCGCGAAAATAAATGCGGGATTGGAAGTAAAAATGGAACTGGAATAAACTTCAATTGTAACAACAAGATTGTTGATCCAAGAGTACAAGCAAATCCTAAGACTTGTTCGTAGTAATCGCTCAATCGATTTATTATCACTTGAAAATATAATTTGTGTTCAAACTAAACCAGCAACGCTTCACCTATATCTTCGGATATCGAAAACTACGAACAGGAGCATCTTATATAGAGCTACAACACTGTGAAACTTCTTCATTCACATTCCAAGGTAGTTGTGGAAAAGTAGGGAAGTGGGAAGGAGTGAGTCCAACCCACTTCCACGTATTCTGTTACTGAAGCCAAATGGCGGTCGCAACAAGGCTCATGGCAGTCGCCATGAGATTTACCGAAGAGGATGACGTATTCTGGTGCCATGGCGAACACCATATGGCCATGGCGAAACGGGTCTAAAAACATGATGCATTTTCACGCTATCAATCTATGCTTTTATGATTTTGCAATGATTGTTGAGATGAATGCATGAATTGATCTGGATGTTAACAAGATTATCAAATGAGTGTATTTGTCCAGAATGAATAAGTACAAAATTCTTCATCCATTTTATAAAGATGAGAGTTAGGGTGATTGAAGTATGAAAATCTTGTTGCTTGTGAATGTATTACATGATTTTTTGTGTTTAAAAATTAATTCATATTTATGATTTGATTCTAGAAAGTGATTGAGCATTACCTATACGCGTGCATTTGTTAAATTTGAACCTTCCATGTTTCTTGTGATTGTGAAGCTTGAGTAAATATTCTTGTTTTCTTTAAGATAGTGTAAACTTTGTTTGAGGGAAAACAAGGATTCAAGTTGGGGAGAGTTTGATGAGTGTCAAATTGGAATATAATTTAACATAAAAACTTGGGATATGTAAGCTCTATTCAAGTGGGGGCGAGCTCGCCCAGCGAAGTGAAGGCGAGGCAAAACACAATGATTCCAGTAAGAAAAAGTGCCATGGTCGTCGAGCGAGGGTTTTAGCAGGAAGATTGCCGGAAGAGGTAGTGTTCTCCGGGAGAGACAATTAGTTCTCCCAAAGGCGGTTTGAGGTGTGTGTGTGTGTTGGCATAAGTACCTGTCAAAAGGTTATTTCTCCGGGCGAGGCCTTGGTCGCCCGACAAGATAGGAAAATTGTTTTGTCTATAAATAGCAACCAAATCAGACTTTTAAAGGGACCTTGATCGATTACTCAACTTGGATGCTTATTCATATCTTGTCATTTATTTTGGAGCAAGCTATTATGGTGATGGGTAGCTAAATCCTTATTGTCTGGATTGGATGTAGTTAATCTTGATTGTATGTATTTCGGTTGAATCTTGTCTTCTGAACTAAGTTATTAATCAATTTATACTATCTTTGCTTTCATGTCTTCATTTAGGTTGAATTACTATTGATAAATATCTTTCAAAGCTAGACCTAAGAGAATCATCTATCAATGAGGAAACTTTAGATATAGATTTTTAAATTGATATTCACTTGTATCAAGCTTCAAGATCATCGTTTTGATTATTAGGTTTAGAGATCATTTAGTAATCAATATGTTAATATTCACAATATCACTTTAGACATAAACGGTATGAAGAGGATACGTAATAATAGAGATTGATAAACATGTTCACATGCTAGATTAAGAAAATACATATGATAAAGTTTAATGAAATTCTTTCTTGACATATTTCTCTTATTGTTAATTTCTTAAACACAGTTATTGTTGTTACAAACTGTTGCAATCATTACTTTCCTAAACAAAAACTCTTGTTTCCCTTTCCTTAAAACTATATTAATTGTTGAATGGAGGTTATGTCTCACTAATCCCTGAAGAGTCAATACAAAAATACTTACCTTTAATTGAAAAACCATTAAAAAAAGGTTTCTAACAGATGCTAATGCATTTCCTCAGATGCGACATGTACCACTTGTGTTTTTACGATTAGTTTTACAACCTGCATAATCCGATACAGAATAAACAACTAACACACATATATTGCCTTCAGAATACCATAGTCCAACATTTGTTGTTCCTTTGAGATACTTCATGATTCGTTTCACGGAGGTGAGATGAGATTTCTTTGGATTTGCTTGAACTCGAGCTCAAAGACAAACACTAAACATAATGTCAGGACGACTTGCCATTAAAAAAATTAAATAGCCAATAATATTCGGTTACTTTATGATATCAATAGGAATTATGGATTCTTCTTGATCAACGTATGTTCCAGAACCCACTGAAGTAGGAATCTCTTTGCAATTGTCCATATCAAATTTCTTCAACAATTCCTTGCAATACATGGATTGGTTATGAAAATGCCATTATTTAATTGCTTGATTAAAAGTCCAAGAATATAGTTCATCTTACCCATCATGGACATATAAAATTATCCTTTCATCATCATTGAAAATTATTCGCATATGTCTTTGTTTGTTGATCCGAATATGATAGCGTCAACGTAGACTTGAACCATTAAAGTATGATCTTTGATTTTATTAATGAATAATGTAGTATCATCTTTGCCTTTTTCAAGTCCTCTTTCAAAAAGGGAGTCGTTAAGTCTATCATACCATGCCCTTGGTGCTTGCTTTAAGCCATAAAGAGCCTTTCTCAACTTGTAGACATGTGAAGGATTCTCGAAGTCTTCAAAACCAGGAGGTTGTTTGACATAGACTTCTTCATTGATGTATTCATTTAGGAAGACACTCTTGATATCCATTTGGAATAACTGAAAATTTAATAAACACGCATAATCAAGTAATAAAAGAATAGCTTCTAACCTTGAAACAAGAGCGAAAGTTTCTTCAAAGTCGATTCCTTCTTCTTGATTATATCCTTGGGCCACCAATATTGCCTTGTTTCAAACAATTATATCATTCTCATCAAGTTTGTTCTTAAACACCCATTTGGTACCAATGATGTGTTTATCATTTGGCCTAGGAACAAGTTCCCAAACTTGCTTTTGTTCGAATTTATTTAATTCTTCATCAATGGAAAGTATCCATTGGTTGTATTCTAAGGCTTCATTAATCTTTGAAGGTTCTATTTAAGAAAACAAATTCCATATTCAAGCAAGCATCCTTGAGATTTAGTCTTGTTGAAACTCCTTTGCTAATATCACTAATAACTTTGTCAATTGGGTGATCACGATGAATTCATTATTCTTGAGGAAGGCCACTTTGATTATGCTCTTGTTGAATGATTTCCTCTTTATGTTCCAATTGATAAACCTTGTCCTTTTTAGCAATGTCTTCCATATGTAATTCTAAAATATCATCATCATCAGAAGCAATTATATCCTCTTTATAGGGGTTAATTTCATAAAAAGATACATGCATTAATTCTTCAATATTTAAAGTTTTTTTATTATAAATTCTATAATCCTTACTAGAGAGAAAAAGTAACTGTAAGACACTAATTTTGACCCTAAGATCCCTCATGGCATCATATCATTTGCTCATTGCATTGCCTCAAGGATCATAGCATGTGTGGCTCCTTAACCCTAGGGTGGGACTTGTGTGAGTAGTTTGAGACCACCAAGCATGCTTGTATTGTATATTATTGCTTTTCTTATTTTTATTACTAACCAAAAGCACAAAAATATGTCACTAACTCTTTTCATTTTGAAGCTCAAGTGATCATGTGCTCACAATGCTCCTAAGAGGCTCCTAAGCTCAATGAAGTGGCTAGATGAAGATGAGAACAAGCATGACAATGGTTCAAAAAAGCGCTTAATCATCATATATGTCTCCCAAGTATCTCAATTTGCCAATTTGATCAAGATAACCCAAAGGGCTTGAGGATTGATTCCCAAGGAAACCTTAATCTAATTGTGCATTGACTATGCCTTGCTCATGAAGCAACCTCAACCTATGATCAAATTCAATCAAGGTAAGTTCTTCCATTAATTATTTTATGCATATATGAGCTTATTTGAGGATCCTCAATCATTCATTCATCAAGATATGAGCTTCATTTTGATACCTTCCTTTTTCATTTTTATTAAGGTTTGATTTCCTACGCGTGGTGGTCGGAATTGGTTGTCTGGCCGGAGAAGATGGTGGTTTCCACCACCATCCCCACGTGGGAGCTTTAGAGCCCTTGGATCTCACTGAAACGTTCTAATCTTGGCCCTTGCTCGTGTTGACTTATTTTAATTCCATGTGTTACGCGCTTGACCATGGATCACCATTGACCGCGCCTCTGAACCATGAGATCAGTGCCACGTCAATTAATGAATTGATCAGATGGCACTGGATTTTCCTGATTTTCTTATTTTTGTTTTAATTTCATTTAATTCCTTTTATTTTCAAAAATTCATAAATATTTTATTTGAAGTCACAAAAATATGAGACCAATGCCAAAAAATTTCTTGTAAAATCTAGTTCATATTTTGATTTTTAATTATTTTTGTGACTTCATTTAATATTTTTTGTGAATTATGTGGTTTTTAATAGTTTTAATTCATTTTAAATTACTTTTTGATATCTGAAAAATCCAAAAATATTTTATTAACACATACGGATCATGATAAGTCAATGAAAAATAATCTCATCATTTTCTTAATTGATTTGATATTTATTTGAGATTTTAATTCATATTGTGTTATTTTTATTGTTTTTAATTGTTTTTAAATAGTTTCTGATTTCAAAAATTGTTGAAATTTTTTGTCAAAGCTTGTTTGACCATGTTAGACCTATGAGAATTTAATGGGACTTGTTGAAGTTGATTTGAATTAAATTTGAGGTTTGACCATATTTTGTCCATTTTATTTTGCATTTATTTTTAATTCAAAAAATACCAAAAAAATATGTTTGACTTGTGATCTTCATTTCTCTTCTGTTTAGCATTGGTTGATGATGATTTGATTCACTTTTGACCAATTGTGTTTAACACTTTATTTCTCTTTCCATTCATTTCATCTTCATCCCATTTTATTTTTATTTTTTGTCCAATGAGTTAATGTCTTATGGTTAGTCTTGATAAATGAGAGGCTTAACCTTCTTTGATCCAAATCAAACTCAACTTGATCCATGATCAAGTGAGTTGCTTTGTGTCCAAGATAGGTTGCTTCTTGGTCAAGCAAAAAACCTGAAGTCCATACAAGGTCTTTTCTCCTTTCTTTTGGCATGGCAAGTTTTAAAAGCTTGGCTTACTAGTCATGATCTCTAACTTGTGTTTATTTGCCTATAGTTTTATTGACCGGCCTCAGATAGGTGTGACTACTACATTAGTCAACTTACGATTGCTTAACATAACGCTAAATTGTCTTATGACAAACTAACATAACCACTAACTACTAACTTTAATTTGAGCATTTAATTTCTTGCCCTTTACTTTAATGCACTTTATTTCTTGCTCATTTATTCATATTGCTTATCATTTTGCTCACTTGAGCATATATTTTATGTTTATGCCATTTTCCTTTTGCTCATTTGAGCTCATTATTGTATAGAAATATATTGTTGTCTTGTGTTTGTTTTGTCTTTGTTTGTGTGAACCTAATGCAAAAAGGAGAAAGGACTTAGAATTAGGATATGCCTATGCTTAAAGGAGTTCAAGAGAAACTAGGCCTCATGCCTTTAGAATGCTAAACTTAAAAGTTGACTTCAAAGGACTTCTCCTCCAAACATATTCTTTGTCCATTCCCTTTATTGTGTTGTGAACCTTTTGATGTTTGCTTTTGTGTGATAAGGATCCCACCTTGAGATTGTGAAAGGAGGACCATTGTCATGAGTAGCCAAGTTAAGAGAGACAAGCCAAATGGATATCCTAGGAGCTTGAATCTAAATTGTTTGATTGCTTAAGTTGGGTGCTAAGTCCAAAAGAAAGGAGCATCTTGAATCATCTATATGATCTCAAGAAAAGGAACTCCAAGGGTTTTATTTTCTCTTTATCTTTGCATGCTTTAGGGCTAGCCCTTTTGCTTCTTCTCCCCACTCTAACCCACGCCAAAATCTTTTCTAAACTTTGGATTTGTTTCAAATTAGAAACCTAGGCCTTATGCCTTTGACTTTTCAAAATCTTATCGTTAATACTCATTGTGAATAAACCTTAATTCAACTTTGACTTCAGTTTTTTGCAAATAAATCTAACTTGTAAATACAACTCACTTCAAGTTGATTTTGTGGTTTCAATGACCACCTTTGTTCAATCTTTTCATAAAACATTAGTCATAGATTTGAGTTATCATAGTGGTTGATGTAAACCTCGCCATATCTTTAGTGGTTCGACTATAAGTCTTCCATACTTATTATAGGGTTAACCCCTCACTAGTATGTTGAAGCTCTCCTCACATGGTGGATTGTTGGTTTAGGTTGAGTTTTCTCCCTTTGATAACAAAAGACTTTAGGGCTTTTGATCAAATCAATTCACCAATTCTTTGTGATTTTTACCCCGAACTACGAGGTTTTGATCCTACCTTTGTGATGGTACATAGGTAATGGGTTCATCCATTCAAACAACAAAATTGTAAATATAATTTATTCTCTTCTCATCCCTCCAATCATTTACACATATTTTCAAAAATACCAACCTACAATACGCATTTGCAAAAAGAGCTTCCCTTAGAGTACTAAGGATGTTTTGGGTGCGTAAAACTTTCCCATCTCATAGCCAACCCCCTTACCTAGATCTCTGACATTTTTATTAGTTTTTGATTTGATAAAACTTCTTACTTGGCTTTTGTTCGCTTTTTAGCCTTTCCTTTGGAAAAATAAAAGTGCGGTGGCGACTCGAATTGTATGTTTACTTTTGGTTTAGTCAATAAACCATAAGGTAACGAAATTCCCGCTAAACTCATAAGAGTCTCTCTTGAGAATATTTTTGGAATACGAGTAGTCGTTTTATCCGATAATATCCGAAAGATGAGATGATGACTTTGGGGACTTTTTTTAGAACATGATTGTCAGGTTTAACCATAGTACACTCCCATTGGGTGGTTCTTAACCGAGACTCCATGCTCGTGACTTAAAACAAACCCGTGATTCGCGGTTGATCCGTTCTCGTATATCCTCAATATCAATGGAACTTAGGTGTTGATAAGGTGTAAACCATAATCCACCAAAATAGATGATTGATATTGACGATGACTTGAGCCATCCCATGACCTTTGTGTGGTGTGACTTGCTTGATCCTTGAGTTTGCATCCATGCATTCATGCATTCATTTGCAAATTTTCAACAATGAAAATTTCCAAGGAACTTAAGAGGTCTATTTGCAAATTTTCAGACATGGATAAGCAAAGAAGGAATACGAAGAAGTACAGTTTCAGACAACCCGACTTGAAATAGTTAAGGAGTTTGACATCTTATGTATTAGAGCCTTTGGAGTTCAAAGCTCGCCACGGGAAGCTTCTGTCTATTCTTTCTACACAGGTGGATGAAGGTCTGATGAGTGTGATGGCGCAGTTCTACGATCCTCTGTATCAGTGCTTCACTTTTCTGGATTTCCAAATTTTGCCTACACTTGAGGAGTATGCCTATCATGTGGGTATACCTATTCTGGATCAGTTTCCATTCAGTGGTTTGGAGAGGGTTCCTTATTCCCAAGAGATTGCTCACATGTTTCACATAGATGTATCTGATATTGTTGCTCATATGACTACCAAAGGTGGAATTCAAGGTCTCCCATCTGATTTTCTCATTACCCAAGCTACTTTGTTTGGGATGGCCATGAGTGAGGATGCCTTTGAAGCCATATTTGTACTTCTCATCTATGGGCTAGTGTTATTTCCCAACATCGACAATTTTGTGGATGTGAACGCTATTTGGATTTTCTCTTCTCTTAATCCCGTTCCGACTCTGTTGGGTGACACTTATTTCTCTTTGCATATGAGGAATGCAAAGGGTGGTGGATCCATTGTGTGTTGTCTTCCTCTGTTGTACAAGTGGTTTATTTCGCACTTGCCTCAGACGCTTGCCTTCAAGGAGAACAAGGGATGTCTACGGTGGTCTAATGATGATATGTCTTGGTATAACCGTATGTATGATGGCGTTCAGATTATTGATTTTTGTGGTGAGTTCTCCAATGTGCCTCTTCTTGGTACATGTGGTGGAATTAACTACAACCCTGCTTTAGCTCGCCGTCAACTTGGGTTCCCCTTAAAGGATAAACCTAACAACTTTTTGTTGTAAGGTGTGTTCTTTCAAGAGAGTAAAGATCCCCATAACTTGAAGGGTAGAATGGTCCGCGCCTGGCATAAAGTCCATATGAAGGGAAGGAAAGAGCTTGGTCTGAAGAATTGCATTGCTTTGGAACCCTACACCACTTGGGTGAGGAAGAGATCTCTTGAGTACCGCATGCCATATGATTATCCGAGACCTACTCCTATGGTTGTGGTTGGGCCTTCAACCCTCCCTAACCAATGAGTATAGGAGTTGAGAGATGAAGACCGATCGTGTGCTTGGGTTCGTGAATGTGAGGAACTACTTCAGCAGCTCAAAGATAAGGATGCAGTGATAGAATTTCTAGAGCATCAGGTTATTGATGAGCTTGATGATATGGTTACTTCTCTTTTTCCTCACTCATCTAGGTTTTGGAAGAGGAAGTATGATTGGCTCGCCAAGGAGAAGGCCGACATGGAAACATCTTATGAGAGAGAGGTGAAGAGGCTTCGTGCTATGTATCTTCCGATCTTGAGGGCTTTGGACGATTGCTTCTAGCGCTCCATATGATGTTCACTCTCCTTTTCTCTTGTATTGTATTTGGTTACCAAAACTGTACTACTTCTTTGGTGTAAAATGTTTCCAAATATTATTGCTATGAGTATTCCATATATGTCTTAAAAGATTAATATTTCCAAATATTTGCAAATGGATCTCTAAAAGTTCCTCTGATTAAAAAACAAATCATATGCACAAACATTGTATGCATCATATGTATAAGCAGATTTTGTTCTGAGCTCTTGATCAGTGGTCTAACTCTTTGCTCTTGATTTATTTTGAAGACAAGCTGACGCACCGGTATAATACCAGAGCAAACCATCCAAGGATAATGGAGCATTTAGAGCAAGAGAATCGGGATCTAAAAGAGGAGATTGCTAGGCTGACTGCCATGGTGGAGTTAGTGCTGGCCGCGCAGAGCCAAGCTTCGCCAACTCCTGCAACTCCTCCCGCAAGGACGGTTATTTCTAAGATAGCATCTTCTACTATGCCTGCTGCAACAACCCACTTTGCTTCGTCTATACCAGCTAGGTTCCCTTGGGGAATTCCTACTAATTTTGTGCTAGAGGGTTTTGCACCTACTCTCACTTCTTTGTTGGCATCTAGCCCAGTCATATCTGTGCCACCTCCCGTTGTGCACCCCTTACCCTGTGTTGAAGACACCATCTATCATTCCGAGCCATCTGAGGGCCCATACGTTTATGAGAAGATGGACGAAATGAAAGATCAATTCCTTGAGCTGCGCAAGGAACTGAACACTCTGAGGGGTAAGGACCTCTTTGGTAAAAGTGTTGCTAAGTTGTGCCTAGTGACCAACGTGAAGATCCCTGTAAAATTCAAAGTACCTGACTTTGAGAAATACAAGGGAAATACATGCCCGCTCAGCCATATTGTGATGTATGCTCGCAAGATGTCAACACAGACAGATAATGATCAACTGCTTATCCACTACTTTCAGGATAGCCTGACAGGTGCTGTGCTCCGATGGTATATCGGGCTGGAGAGTTCTAGCATTCGCTCTTTCAACGATCTAGGCGAGGCCTTTGTAAAGCAGTACAAATATAATGTGGATATGGCTCCAGACAGGGACCAATTGAGGGCAATATCGCAGAAGGACAAGGAGACCTTCAAGGAGTACGCCCAGAGATGGCGAGAGTTGGCAGCTCAGATAGTGCCACCCCTAGAAGAGAAGGAGATGACAAAGATCTTTTTGAAGACTTTGAGCTTTTTCTATTATGAAAGAATGATTGTCAGTGCTCCCTCAGACTTCACCGAAATGGTGAACATGGGGATGAGATTGGAAGAAGGGGTCCGTGAAGGACGGTTATCCAAAGAAGACAGCTCCTCAGCAAAGAAGTATGGAGGCTTTGCTAGGAAAAAGGAGGGAGAGACACATGATGTGTCCTCTCACATTAAAAGAAGGCCCTCTGTAAGGAGGAAGGATGTGCGTCTTGCCGTCAGCCAACACCAGGTGGCTCATATAGCACCTGCCTTTAGAGAAGTTCATCATCAACAACAACATCGTCAACAACAGGCCTACCAGCCTCGCAATAATAATACACCAGCACCAACAGCTACGAGAGGAAGAGGGTAACTTTTTACCCGATTCCGATGAGTTATGCTAAGCTCTATCCTTCTTTGATCGATAGAAAGTTGATAACTCCTCGTGACCCTCCCGTTGTACCAACCAACCCTCAGTGGTGGTATAAGCCAGAGCTTCACTGTGTGTATCATTCCGGTGCTCCCGAACATGACGTAGAAAACTGCTACCCATTGAAGACCAAGGTGAAAGACCTTGTGAGAAGCAAAATATTATTTTTTGAGGACGTAGGTCCTAATGTTAAGAAGAACCCATTGCCCGAGCATAGGAAGGCAGTCGTTAATATGGTCCAGGGATGCCCTGGCAAATATAAAGTCATGTATGTTAATGACATAAGGCAATCTTTGGTCGAGATGCATAAGTTGTTGTGTGAACACAGCCATTATGAGCATGACCATGATAGGTGCCAGGTGTGCACTATCATTGAGAGAGGACGCCGACAAGTAAGAAAGGACATCCAAGAGATGATTGATCAAGGGATGATTGAAATACTTCAGAATCGTGACGAGGACGAATTTGATGTTATCTCCCCTGTATTTAGAATCCCTGAGCCTGTTGTCGTCAAATATGATGGCAACAAGAAGAAGGTATCTCCAGCTCTTGTGATAAAGCCAACGGGTTTGGTCTCGTATGTATCAGACAAGGTTGTTCCCTATCGATATAATGATGTCATGCTAGAAGATGGGAAGGAGGTGTTGTTGCCCTCAACCTCTATTGTGAGCATCCCAGACGTCAGTGGTGTGACCCGTAGTGGTCGTGTTTTCTCGACGTAGCCGAAACCCCATGAAGATGTTGTGAGAAGAACTGTTGTTAATCCTGCCAGTCCCGTGGGGACTTCTTCTTCGAATAATCCTGTTCCTGTTGTTGACCCTGTTGTTGTCAAGATTAATAATACTCCTATCATGGTTGGCCAGTCTGGCATATTGATAGAGTATGGTGATGAGATGTTGAGGCTCATCAAAGGGAGTGAATTCAATGTTGTTGATCAGCTGCTACAAACTCCATCAAAGATATCTATCTTATCTTTGTTGATCAAATCCGAGCCACACCGCGAAGCTTTGTAAAGGGTGTTGGACGTGGCATACGTGGACCACGATGTCACAATAGAGCAGTTTGATAGCATTGTTGCAAATATAACCGCTTGCAACAATTTGAACTTATGTGATGCTGATCTTCCCGAGGAGGGAAGAGACCATAATTTGGCTTTACACATTTCAATGAACTGTAAGGATGATGCCTTGTCCAATGTGTTGGTAGACACAAGATCATCACTTAATATGTTGCCAAAATCCCCTCTTGCTAAAATTTCGTATCAGGGGCCTCCCCTGAGGCTGAGTGCAGTGGTTGTGAAGGCGTTTGATGGATCGCTCAAAACTGTGATCGGCGAATTAGAAGTCCCGATCAATATTGGACCTAGTGATTTCCAGATCACTTTCCAGATTATGGATATCCATCCGTCTTACAGTTGTTTGCTTGGCAGACAACTGATGCGTGCTTTTCGCAAGTATACGAACGCGTCAGAGTAATATAAAAGATTGTCGAATCCACAGAGACCAAGTGTCAATCTATCATTATCTATTGTTATGGTGTTTATCAAAGGCAATCAAAATAGGTGTTTTTAGAGTGTGCAATGAAAAGTAAAGTATTGAATAAAGTTCAATTAATAAAGACAGGGTCGAATGTGATTCACATAATGAATTAATAATCCACGTACTTGCTAATAGAACTACTTATGGGCAGTGTTTCCTACTTTGAAAAGAACCAATTTAATAGGAACTGTCGCTTTCGCGTATTCATAACCGAGTTGTACTCCCTAATCAAACCCTCTTATTGTCACTTATAAAAAGGATCACATTGCGTTAGAGTAGTAACCCTATTTTTAAGAAATATAGTATCTTGACTAAGTTGAAAAGCATTTTAACCTGGATTTCTTAACCAAAAGAGGTTCTTACGAACCAGACTCTAAACTTATAAATGCATTCGAAAATAGTTTTAAAATCTCTTTTCTTCTTAAGTTAAAAACTCCTAATGAACTAAACAAAGCGCTTTCGCTGTTTTTGAAATAGTTAAAAACAATTAAGTTTAAATAGACGTTGGACGGCTTTCGATCTTACCCAACAGAAATTAAGTGCGGGAAAACTTAAGTTGAAAGTTAAAATAGCCCTTAAGTGTTTCTATGAACGATTGTACGGATTATCGGTTCAATTACGATCCTTACATTCTAACCTTATAGATTTAGTTAGACATGGTAAATTAAAAGTGCATTAATTTAAATAAAAGTAGTGCGAGTGCGGAATTTAAATAAAAGTAGTGCGAGTGCGGAAAGTAAATAAAGTAAAGTGCGAGTGCGGGAAATAAATAAAGTAAAGCGAGTGCGGGAAATAAATAAAGTAAATCGAGTGCGGGAAATAAATAAAGTAAAGCGAGTGCGAGAAATAAATAAAGTAAAGACAGTGCGGGAAAATAACTCAAGTAAAGCAAGTGCGAGAAAATAAATAAACTAAAACGAGTGCGAGAAAATAAAATAGACAAAGGCAAAGTAATAAAAACCTGCTCCAATCGGAGGGTTGAATAAAATGCAAAGCGGAAATGAAAATGGCGGCAGAATTAACTTCCTTTCAAAGTGCTCCAAACTCGATTACAGACTTGATTACACAATTGTGGTAACACCCCAATGCGAAGCGATTACCACTTTAAAATACTGAATATATGCCTAAGTGAAACAAAGTTTGCTCTAAGTTTGCCTCTGCTCTAAGTTTGGATGATTAAACAAGTGAATTCGAGTCTCTATTTATAGGAGAATAAAATGATGGAAATGACAAGGATGCCCTTCAACTTGAAAATGGGAGGGAAAACTTTTCCTCTTGTGGCGCCCGCCACAAGGCCATGGCGCCCGCCACAAGGCCAATCTGAGGCGCCTTAGTGGAAGTAGTGGAGAACGTGGAAGTTGAGGGAAGTTAAGCTAGGACACGTCATGGCAGGGTGCATAGCGCCAGCCACAGTGGGAGCCACAAGTACAAAATGCTGAATTTTAGGGTTTTTAGCTCTTTTTCACTCCTTTTCTCGATCGGGGCTCCGATTAAAGTAAGAACCTGGAAAAAAAAAGAGAAACATAGTAATAACACAACAAAATGACAATAAAACTACTAAAATGCATGCGAAATCGGAGTCGAAAATACGGTGAATTTCAGTGTCATCAAACTCTCCCACACTTAAACCTTTGCTTGTCCTCAAGCAAAACATTTAAAAACTCATAGAAGAAAAACTGGTGTAAACGAGTGCTTCAGGTTAAAAGATTTCTAAGTTCAAGTCGGGATGCAGTGATAGGTACTAACATAGTGAACTAAGGGTATCATGATGACACTTATCCGCAAACACGGACATAAACTTCATTCCTATATTAATCAACCCATATTATACCACAATACCTAGGCCTGCCTCTTCATCTCTTTTTGTGTCCTTTTCATTTAGGCGCAATCACATTAAGCTCGTTATCCGTACATGTTTCATAGCAGAGTGACCCGTTAGTGATTATGATCTAAACATGGGGTTTCGGGCACATAAATCTATGTAAACCCTTTTATTTGATCCAACTGAAGTCGTGGGGGATCGGATTGTAATCCACCCTACCGAGTTCAGCGCCAGATACCTTTGAACCAACTAACAGCGGGTAAGTTTTTCTTTTTCTTTTTCTTTTTTTTCTCTTTTTCTTTTTGTAACAAATTTTTACAATTCTTTGGTTTAAATGAATTTGTGAGGGTCGCCTATACCTGAGTTGCCTTTTTGCTTCTTTTTTTTTGGATCATTCACTTATTTGCATTGGTCCCCTACGTAGAGGATGCGTTGGCCGGAGCTGACTGCTGGGATAAACTACTGAGGACTTATACTGAAATGATGATTTAGGCTATGGTGCTAAAATAATGCTGATGTTTCACAAAGTTCTCCCAAGTCACCGCATCCTTACTCAAACCCGTCTTAAAAACCCAAAAACTTTCAGAATAACACTGTTTTATTTTGCAAAAACATTTTTTGGTAGGGCTAAAGGTATGGGGAGATTAGACTGTACTAAAGATACATTATATTTGGTGACTCGTCATACTCATGCATTATCTAAGACACTTAAACTAGAAGCAAAATAAACAACTAAAAGGCAATAAAAATAAACAAACTATCTAAAAACAGCAAAGAAAAGCGATAAAGAAAAGCGATAAAGTCTCCTCCCACACTTAAATTGAACATTGTCCCCAATGTTTCGAAATAAGATAAGGGAAGAGGTACCTGACAACCTACTACTGACCACTGGTGCCCTCGCCATCCTGAGGCAGACGACGGGATCGGGTACGACGACGGTCTCTCTGACCATCCTCGCTCGTAAGGCATCCTGAGCGGTCCTCACTTCCTGAAGGTTACCCATAATGGAAGCTTGAGTGGCTTCGATGAGTGCAGTATGCTGACGGTGGTAGTGTTGCTGACGGGCTTGCGTATCTGTGATCGTTTGCAGGTGTAGCGGTGTATTCATCACCATTGGAAATATTAACTAGATCCAAGGTAAATCATGCAAAGATAGAGTCGCCACCGCACTTCTATTTATCCAAAGGAATGGCTAGAAAGCGAACAAAAGCCTAAGAAGTTTTGCAAAGAAAACTAATAAAAGGTCAGAGATCTGGGTAAGGGGGTAATTATGTTGTGGGAAGGTGTTAGGAACCCACAACATCCTAGGTACTCCTAGGGAACCCTTTTCACAACTTATTGTAAAATTATTTGTTTATGAAATTATTTTGTGCAAACATTGATTGAAGAGATGAGAAAAGAATGTACAAGTTAGTTATTTTTGTGTTTGGATGGATGAACCCATTGCCTACGTACCTTTTCATGAAAGATAAGGATCAAAACGCCGTAGTTCGGCTAAAAGATTTCCAAAAAGTGAGTGGGTTGATTTTAAACAAAAACCCTAAGGTCTTTCATTATCAAAGGGAGAACACTCGACCTGAGTCAACAATCCACCATGTGAGAATAACTTCGACATACTAGAGGGGTTAACCCTGTTATCAGTATGGAAGACTTACGATTCGATCACTAAGGATGAGGTGAGATTTACATCAACCGCCAAGATAATTCAGATCTATAGCCAATGCATGAAAACTTGATTAAGAAGTGGACAAGGGCCACAAAAGCAACTGAGTGGGTTGAATTAACCAATTAGAAGTATTCATAAAGATGGTCAAAGTTGGCATTAAGTTCAATTCAGAAGAAGTATTGTGAAAATGAAGTTTGAAAATCAAAGGCCTAAGGCCTAGGTTTCTAGTTTTGAAAACAAGTGAAAATGTTTGCACAAAAGTTTTCTGGTTTTGGTTAAGGATGAAAACAAGGTTCAAGGTTAAGCACAAAAGGGTTAAGGGACAAAGCCACAAATAAGAGTTGCTTTCTCAAGATCATAGAAATGATCCAAGGAAGTTCCTTTGGAGTTAGGCAACACGAATCAATAAGCAAATAAGCAAGCTCAAAGGAGCAACAAAAAACTGGAAATGGATTGCCAATAAATGGTCTTACATCCAACTCCGAAAGCAAATGGGAAACAAATAGCCAATCAATGGTCTTACGTCTGACTCCACAAAAGAAAACAAGATAGGAAACAGATAGCCAATCACGTGTCTTACATCTGACTCCACAAAAGAAAACAAGATAGGAAACAGATAGTCAATCACTGGTCTTACATCTGACTCCACAAAAGAAAACAAGATAGGAAATGGAGTGCCAATAAATGGTCTTATATCCAGCTCCCCAAAAGGAAGAGGAAACAGATAGCCAATCAATGGTCTTACATCTGACTCCTCAAACAAAGTAAATAACAAATGCAAAAACAATATGCAAAACAATATGCAAAAGCAAACACAAGCAATCACATCAATCAATTATCACACGCTATACACAACCAAGAGGCTCAATCAAAGTCGGGATTTAGTCAAGGGGTCATATCAACCTTGACAAACAAGCCAATACTGTTATGGGTGATGAGATGCTCTTAACCACTGACATTGACCGTCAGGGTGAGCAGATGAAAGGTAATGAGGGTTAGACCTCATAGCTCTTAACCCTGGCCTGGGTGAGCTTGAATCAAAGAAGGTGTGGGAGTCCAGAATGAGGAACTCTATTCCACATGACTGACTCTATACAAGATTTTGGGTATTTATTCAAATGCATCAGCACGTAGTGGGAGCAAGATGAAAGACTCGACTGAATACCAGGGGATTGATTGCAAATCCCTTCTATTTGCCAATCGCCTCTTCACTTAGGAGGACTTGAAGTACATGGAACAAATATAAATTATCACAGACATTGCCTCTTAAGGAGGACTTCAGCCAAATGTCTGCCAAACAGAAACGACAGGGCTTCCAGACTACATGGAGTTAGAGAGGTTACCTAAGTGGTATGCCAACCACAAGCAAAGCAAAGCTTAAGTAATGAGCAAAAGCTACTAAGGTACCTGTATGAAAAGCTAAACAATCAGTATTCACATTCAGACAACCAAACAGTCAACAACAGTCAGACATTCCCAATATGTACAACATGTAAGCCATAAGAGGCAAACACTCAAGTGAGTTAGCCACCAAAGGACCTGCAACACAATCAAAATTAGTTAAACAAAGTAAATTGCATCTCAAGCAAGGAGATCACATCATCCATTAGAACTAATTGCTTGAACTTGAAAGGCAAAGCTCAAATTGTGAGTACAAACCCCTAGGGCAAAGCCTAGGGTCAAAGGCAAAGCAAAAAGTCAAAACAACAACCAATATTCAACATGATGCTCATTTAATCAAGAAAAAACATGTCCTAAAAAGGACCATGTCTAAATCAATAAGCAAAGTCATCACATGAGCAAGATATGGCAAAGGCAATTACAAAGCACACAATTGGTCATCAAGAATGAAAATTCCATATTAAAATAGAAATGAATCAAACAATCATGGAAATTTTTATGTGTATACAACATGTCAAACACAAGCACCATACAAAAAATTGGAATCAGAAAAGCTCAATTGACATGTATAAGAAAATGAACAAGATCAACATCAAATTGTGTGACACACATTGTCACACCCAAAGTTTATGTGTCCAAAACAGAGCAGGAAAATGCTAAAAATGCACAACCAAGCCTCAAAAATCATGCAACATGTTGGGAAATAGCATACCAAATTTCAAATCAATTGGCCAATGTATGAGCATTTCACAATAGAATGAATGAAGCATGTCACATTTGCATACATGTTCAAAGAATCAATCACATTTAAAATTCCAGAAATGATAAAATCATGAAATCAGGGTCACAAAATAATAGACATCCAGATGAACATGTAGCAAAAAATTGGAAGTGATTTGGATTAAATTTCAATTTGTTATGATTTTTCAAAGTTGGATGAAAATATTTGAAATAATATGAGTCATGTACATGATAATTGGAGGGAAATGGAAATGATTTGGTTAATTTGAAAAATGCTGGAGGGGAGGACCGAACCATGTACATGCAAAAATGATCAAGCGCTGAAAAAATAAATCACAGAAGCGCTGCCAATGGGAATCGAAGGAGGTATGGCGCGCATCATCAAAACGCAGTCGTTTTGGTATGGCAATGGGAAATCAATTGAAAAAATAAAACAGCACAGGTTAGGATCGAATTGCCAACGCGAAGGCTACAGGCGCTCAAACAGTGAGCCCTAATGCACGAACCAGAGAGGCAAAATCACTATTCACGTGCGGTGGTTTCCACCGTCTTCCTCAAGGAGAAGGTGGCGCTACAGTACCTCCATAATTTTTTTTTGCAGAATTTTGTAATGCATACATCATTGGAAAGGTCATGAGGTGTAGAACACGGATCCATCATTTGTTTGGCTTAAATCTCCATGAATTATGAGAATCGAATGAAAACATTATTGCACTCAAAACTTTAAATCAGCATAACTCAGTCAATTCTCAACCATTTTTAATGAAATTTATATCAGCGTGATCAGCATGAAAAGCTCTACCTAAACATGTGCATAAAATCAAGAATTGAGAGGATCGAATTTCACACCTCTTGAAGAGCAGAACGATGAAACAGTGGATTTGAGGCTTCAATTGATCCAGATCCAATCCTGAGATGATGACTTGAAGTTTGATGCAATAATTGAGGCTTGGCACGACCTAGATCTAGCTCAAATGGCAGTTTCCATCTTCATGTTCTTGAGCTTGGTGTGCTTGATTCTGGCTCGAATTCTTCAATCAAGAGCTTGATCTACACTCAATGATGATCAGAGAACACGAATATCCAATAAAATTCAAGTGCTATGTGGAAAATTTGAAGTTTGAGATGAGAGAAAATTTTGTAGGGAACTTGAATCTAGATCTAGAATGAGCAAAAACTCCAGAATTTTGTTATGATTTGATTTATATATGGTCTCTTAATCACATCCAAATCAAAATTAGGCATGAGTTAATTATGATTAGTGAAAATAAGGTGCATGACCAAAATTGGAAAATGTGAGGTGCATGGAAAATGTGGACGTGAACAGTAGCAGATGGATGCTCAAATTCACTTAAAATCATCTCATGCACATGTTGGAATTGGAATTTTGTTCATATGATGCACCAAATTTGAATTTGGCATTTTCCCTCCAAAATGTTCATGAATGAGCAAATGATTATGTGATGCAATTTCATGCAATGTGATGATGGATTTGGAAAATATATGTCATGAGGAGCATAATGCAAAAAGAGGCACTCAATTTGGAGCTTTGGATCAAAAGTTATGGCTTGTTGAAGTTCCATGTACACATTGCAATCATTTGACCATATCTCATCAAACATTCATCAGATGCTCATGATCTTGGACTTTTTGGAAATGGGAGAGAAAGATCTTCAACTTTCATGTTGGATAAAAATTCATTTGAAGCTTCTTTGATGTTGGAAAGTCAAGTTGAATGTGGACCAAAAACTTGCCATTTTTGGAAACTTGAAATTATAGGTCACTTTCTATTTTAGGAAACTTTTGCACTGGCTTCAAATTCTTCAAAATAGATGTTTGACATGATGAATAAGCCTTGTATGAACATGAATGGGATGAAGAAATTCAATTCTCACACTCAAAGCCCTTAGTTGACTTTCAGTTGACTTGCATTGGTCCTTAGATGACCTGAAATTGCATGATGAACTTGGGCCTCAACCTCTTGGGGAATTTGCTCCAAAATGAACCTCTAGCTCATATAAGCTCAAGATAATGATATGTGGTCCTCATACCAAGAAAATACCATCACCTCCTGTACAAAGGAAAACCTTGAATTGCCTGGCTTGATGACTGCTTAGACTGCAAAACAAATGTTAGATGACATATTTTTGGTGCTTTTAGTTAGTGATTAAACAAGAAAAGCAATGATATACAATGCAAGCAATGCCTGGTGATCCAAAACCACTCACAAGGATATCCCACCCACAAGGAAGGAAGGCAAGATGCTCAAAGATCCTTGAGACTGTGAATGCTATGATATGATGCCATGAGGGATCTTAAGGACAAAATTGGGGTCTTACAGATGCCCCTATTTAAGGTCATTCTAGCTGGAGAAGTGAAGATTAAAATCTTCATCTCGACGCGGTAAAATGGGCTTAAATAACAACAATGAGACAAATTTTGGTCCCTGAGAGGCCTCATGATGCAAATGTATGTATGCAAATCAAAAAAACTCTGTGGGGAATATGGATCCACAAAGAAGAAAAGAAAATCAGGAGAAAAGACAAATCCACAGGAATGATGCACTTCCTAGTGGAACAGAGACTCTGACGGGACTCTTATGGGGATAAGAGAAGAAAAAAAAAGAATGCGTGAGCAGGACACGACTTGAAACTGGAGACTGTACTGGGGAGTAAAGGACTGACACTGGGGAAAAGATTTCCAAAGGGAAACACATCCGATGAAAAGACTCAAGCTGACTCAAAGATGCGTGTGTTGGGAACTACGCCAACACTGTAAGACTATCCACAAAGGATACTTCGGATGAAAATCCGGACTCAGACTAGGGAAAGAGCTGACAAGACAACTCTGTCGGGAAATGCATGTATTGGGGAGTTATGCCAATACAGCAAAAAGCGAATCACGACAACTACTCCGTTGGGGAAAATCTAACAAAGACTCTCCAGGGGAAGCAAAAGGATGAGATGTTACCGGTTAGTGAGTAACAAACTCGGGAAGAATGAATATTTAATACCTAAGTACGGGTGAGAGATATCAATTGACCAAATCATCTGAGGAAGACCTGAAAAAGGTATATTTCGACTTAGGAAAATCTAACTCCACAGGGGACCGAGGTCATAATAGGGAACAGAAAGGAAGGAACACCAAGGATACCGGGTTGTAAGCATATAACAGGTGACCGACCAAGGCGTGAATTGGTGTGTGTTCCAAAACACTCATCATCCTGAAGAAAGCTGGAAAAGCAGACTTGTTTATAGGATGGACATTCGATTTTGTAAAGAATGCGAATCTTACTCAATTGGGGAAACAAACAAAGGATTCAACCAAAGAGCGCATGAGATATATTATCTATAGCCGTCAAAACGTAGATAATATACTCGCATGGAAGATTATCCATAACCGGGTTGTAGGTTGTTAAAAGATAAATCATCCGAAATCGTGAATTGGTTTGTGTTCCAAAACACTCATCATCCTGAAGAAAGCTAGAAAAGCAGACTTGTTTATAGGACGGACATTCGATTCCACAAGGAATACGAATCTTACTCAACTGGGAAGGACGAGACTTCGATTAAAGAGCGCATGAGATATATTATCTATTGTCGTCAAAACGTAGATAATATACTCGCATGGAAGATTATCCATAACCGGGTTGTAGGTTGTTAAAGGATAAATCAACCGAAAAAGAGAAACAATCGTTACCAACAACAAAAGGGTAGACGAGAGATGACTCACTGGGGATAAATTGCAAGCAAGGCAAAACACCAGAACAAATGGGGTAAAATGTTCGATTCCGCAAAGGGACAACGAATCTTACTCGACTAGGGGAAACACGAAAGGCTCCGACTGAAGAGTGCATGAGACATATTATCTATAGCCGTTAAAACGTAGATAATATACTCGCATGGAAGATTATCCATAACCGGGTTGTAGGTTGTTAAAGGATAAATCAACCTTAAAGAAAGGCATCGGGATACCAAACTAGGTATGATAATGATGACCAATCACAAGGGACAACAAACATTACCGGCAAACGGTGAATGAAAGAGGACCCGCTGAGGATAAAATTGCTTACTCGGAGCAAATATCCACAAGGAAGGGGAAGACCCGCTGGAAATAAAACTTCTTAATCAAAGCAAATATCCAAAAAGGGAAAGGAATATCAATACCGAAAACTGGGTAATGATAACCGCAAAGAGGGGATTACATCTACCGGTTAGTAGGCAGAAAACCACGGAAAAGTAACCGTCATCGGTTGGGATGAACAACAAGATTAACTCTGCAAGGAGAGAAAAATAGGGTTTACAACTACCGAGATGATGGGTAGAAGACCAAAGATTCTGCTGAGGAACAAAGCGAGAAAATAGGATTTACAACTATCGGTTAGTAGGTAGAAGACCACAAAATCCGCCATCAACCAGAATGAACCACAAAGGTTACCTCTGCTAGGGGATAAAAGTAGGATTTATAACTACCGGTTAGTAGGCAGTAAACCAGACAGATAGGACTTACGACTACCGGTTAGTAGGTAGAAGGCCACAAGTTCCATTGAGGATAAGATGAATGAGTGTCGGTTAGTAAGCAACTATTCATTTATACCACAGGGTAGCACAAGAGACAGCCACAAAGAAGCTAATTTAGGAACGATCCAAAAAGGCAAACTGAATCAAGACTCATCCTAATGAGGAAAGAACTCAAAAGGGAAAACCCATCCCATTATGTGTGTCGGGAGGGAACGGAAACAACCGTTATCCACGAGGATATAACTCAGTTGGGAACTGCAGAAGGAAAGACAGGCACTTTCTGCTTAAGGGACTGACTCTAAATGGGGAGATCAGACACACCGACATCTGCTTGGAGATCTACCAGGGAGATCTAGATTACCAAAAGCAGGAGACAACAAACAAAAGATATATGGCAAAAAAATGCAACATGAATATCTGAATGTTGAAAGTATGCATGAATATGCTTGATTTATGTTTGATGAATGCTGACAAAACAGACACATCTAACACAAACAGGTCCAGGAATCAAACGCCCGGTACTACATCTCGAAAGAGAAATCCAGGATCACCGGATAACAAACAATCTACCGGGATCAAAGACAACAAAATCATCTACAAGGATGGATCATCAGTCTCAGCTGGGAAAGAGGAACTCGCTGCACAGGCGAAAACTGCCACAAAAGCAACTCCAAGCAACCTCACTGGGGAAGACCCACTGAGGGAGAAAAGATCACACAAGTAGATCCTGCCACACAAGCAACTCTACTAGGGATCAGAGGTATCAGGAAATCACCAAATCTCTGCAGGGGAAGAAGGCCTCAAGAGGTTTCCGGAGGGATCGTCAGTCACAACCGGAGAAAAGAGTTCAATGCACAGGTAGAAACGTCGCAACAGTAACTCACCCTAGGGATCAGAGATGCCAGGAAGCAACCAGATCTCTGATGGGGATAGATAGCATAGATGAAGTTGATCATACCAACAACTCCGCTAGCGATCTATCTGAAGAAATAATGGGATACTGGGATGTCAACCCACCAACTACCGAATCTTCCAAAGAAAAGCACCCATGCTGGGGAGAGAATAATGCTGGAGAGGAAAGTTGAAGTCTTCAACAAACACTCTGCTTGGGACTGACCCACAAAAGTGTTCAAACAGCACTCTACTAGGGATGAAAACCACAATAGGGCTAAAACAACACTATACTGGGTATGAAAACCACAATAGAGCTAGTAGAGCCTTGGAGGAAGAATGTTGTATTGCCGGGGAAATGAAGTTGAACAACTTCAACCAACACTGAACTGAGCAACCTCGCTGAGGAGAAACCATAAAAGGTTCTACAAGAAAAAAGATACAGTTATCTCGAGATATGAACAAATGCCTTACCCTGTTGGAAATCATACCACCCTTGGGAGAGCACTGAGAATCTCCTGAGTATCCTTTGATCATTGTGAATGTTCACTTTGTTTAAGAACAATTTGTGAAAGATTTGTTTATTTTGAAAACAATGATATTTTTATCAATTAAAAACATGCAAAACATTTGTTGAGTAGAAACAAATAAGAGTGCAAATAATTGGATAAAAGCTCAAATTTATTTGATGGGATGGTAGTCTGCAAATGGCAAGACTCCATAGATCTGTACAAAATTTGAAATCGGTGATATATATTGGAAGAGGGCTACATTGAACATAATGACCATTTCTCTACCAATTTGAATCCGATGTATCTGAAACTTCGGTTGACGACGAATCGAGAATCTCTGGCGGATGACGGATGTAGAACACAATCTTGTCAAGATGCAGTTACTTGCCAAATCCCTAATTTTTGCCTAGATTGCCCCAGGATGAGGTACTCAATCTAGCGGGATGCAAATATACTTTTTTTTATGTCTCTATCTTTTGCCTGGATCGCCCTTTCGGGTTTTCAATCCACCGAGACGCTCATTTTTACCTAAGCCGCCCTTTCGGGTTTTCAACTTAGCGAGCTATTCTGTTTTTTTAGGCGAAGTATTTCTTGACTGCATCTGAATTCACAGGACGAGTGAAATCCTCCCCATCCATTGTTGTAAGCATCAAAGCACCGCCTAAAAAGGATCGCTTAACAACATATGGACCTTCATAGTTTGGACTCCACTTGCCCTTGGAAGCGGGCGCGAAAGACAAGACTTTCTTGAGCACAAGGTCACCTTCTCGGAACACACGAGGTTGAACCTTCTTATCGAATGTTTTCTTCATTCTCTGCTGATATAACTGACCATGACACATGGCAGTCAATCTCTTCTCTTCGATCAAATTCAGTTGGTCGTAACGACTCTGAACCCATTCGGCATCAGTCAACTTTGGGGTTTGAGGTGTCTTTCTATATATATATATATATATATAATATATATTATATTTAATATATATATATTATATATATATAATATATATATATATTATATATATATATATATATAATTATATATATATATTATATATATATTAATTAATATAATATATATATATTATATATATATATATATATATATATATATATATATATTATATATATATTAATATATATATATATATACTATATATATATATATTATATATATAATATCTATATTATATATATATTATATATATATTTTGATTTGTTGATTTTGTTTTTCACCCTCTTTTTTTTTATTACATTTGTAATGCCCCAGTTTGACTGTTTTGCTGATTTTCGAGATGCAGCTGACTGATCTTCTTTTCATGCTCAAGAAGACGGGTAATCTCGTCAGGAACCCCTTCAACATCATCTTCCTCTGCTTCGAATACAGGGAATCCAAAATTGGGAGATGGCGTTGGATCATTATGTTCAATGGGTTTTAGGATCGTCCTGCATAATGATTTTGAATATAAAAGCTTTTTAGAAATCAAACAAGGCAATCATTATGCAGATGAAAAGATTTCTTTTATTCTTGTTTTTGGGGTTTTTTGTGATCACCAATTTCATGCAAAAGCAAAAAGTGAAAACAAATGGAAAAACAAACATTTAACATGAATTTATTGAATGAAATATCATTGTATATATGATGCCAACAATGTCATCACTTCTCCTTTTGGCATGGGAGAAGGGTTTTTAAACAAAGTGAAACTTTACTTTGATCTATGAATGACTGTAGGAATATCCACAGCGACCCAATTGTGGCAGATCCCGCCAGGGATGACAAAGTTGTCAGAGTCCTCTGCGTTTTCTTCCAGAATAACAGCAGCTTCCTCGCTTTGACCGGCGTGGATGAAACCTCCACTTTTGAACAGCCCTTTGTCGTTGAAGACCCCAGAAGAATAGCCAATGCCAGCCCGGGACTTGTTATCTTCAAGCTCAATCATTTTTCCTAGACCAGCAACTGCACCACATTTGATGGCCAGTTTCGCATCTCGATAGGAAGCAAATGAAGGAGTTCTCTTCTCAACAGGCTTGGCTATAGATAAAGCTTGGAAAGGAGTTCCAACTTCATCCTCAGCATCTATGTATGAGAAGAAGACAGGTGGCTAACCAGGAGAGCCTTTTCTCCCCCTACCACAACCAGTTTCTTGTTCTTAACAAATTTCAGCTTCTGGTGTAGGGTGGATGTCACGGCGCCAGCCTCGTGAATCCATGGTCTACCAAGGAGACAACTATAAGATGGGTGGATATCCATAACCTAAAAGGTGATCTGGAAATCACTTGGTCCAATCTTGATTGGCAGATCAACTTCCCCAATCACAGTCTTACGCGACCCATCAAAAGCTTTCACAACAACTCCACTCTGCCTCATGGGAGGCCCTTGAAATGACAATCTAGAGAGAGTGGTCTTCGGCAATACGTTCAGAGATGACCTAGTGTCCACCAGCACGTTGGACATGGCGTCGTTCTTGCAATTCATGGATATATGTAAAGCCATGTTGTGGTCTCTTCCCTCCTCAGGAAGATCAGAGTCACAGAAACTCAAAGTGTTGCAAGCAGTAATGTTTGCAACAATGTTGTCAAACTGTTCTATAGTGACATCGTGATCGACATAAGCTACATCCAAGACCTTCTGCAGAGCCTCTCTGTGCGGTTCTGAATTCAGAAGCAACGCTAACACGGAGATCTTGGATGGTGTTTGTAGAAGTTGATCTACAACACTGTACTCACTCTTCTTGATGAGCCTCAGCATCTCATCACAGTCTTCTTTCGAATTGCCACTATGGCCAACAGAAGCAGGAGTCTTTTGTACAGAGGAGGGTTTAACAACAAGTGCCGGGTTCGGAGGGTTCACTGCATTCCCAACCGGACGCTCAACAGAGTCAGCAACAGCCTGAGGCTTCGGGGGTGCAGAAAACACACGACCGCTACGGGTCAACCCACTGACATCGGCAATATTCATAACAGATGGAGAAGGCAAGGGCACTTCTTTCCCATCTTCCACAACAACATCATTATAGCGGAATGGAATTGCCTTGTCAGACAAATAAGGCACAGGGCCGGCAGGTTTGATAATCAAAGCAGGAGAAACCTTCTGCTTACTACCATCATATCGAATGACAACAGGCTCAGGGATCCTGAATACCAGAGAAATCACGTTAACCTCTGGTTCGTCTTCATCAACATTTCTATTTTGAAGAATCTCAATGGTTCCATCATCTAGCAATTCCTGAAGATCTTTCCGCACTTGGCGACAGCCTAGACGATTAACAGAGCAGATACGGCATTTGTCATGGTCGTGCCCCAGATGACTGTAATCACACAGCAGACGATGCAACTCGACCAATGACTGTCGAATATGGCTAACATATTTGACTTTGTATTTTCCAGGGCAACCCTGGACCATGTTAACTGATTTCCCATGCTCGGGCAATGGGTTCTTCTTAACATTAGGACCTGCGTCCTCAAAGCTCAAAATGCCGCATCTCATAAGGTCTTGAACCTTAGTCTTCAGCTGAAAGCAGTTCTCCACATCGTGGCCGGGAGCACCCGAGTGATAGACACAGTGCTGATCAGGCTTATACCACCACTGAGGGTTGACCGGTATAGCTGGCGGGTCTCTCGGAGTAATCAATTTTCGCTCTATCAAAGAGGGATATAGCTCTGCATATGATACAGGAATAGGATCGAAAGTGATCTTCTTCCTTTCATAACTCGTACTAGCTTGATTACTGTTGCGAGGCTGGTAAGCCTGCTGTTGAGGAGGATGTTGTTGCTGATACTGCTGAGACGGCTGTTGATGATTATTGTGCTGCTGATATTGCTGATTGTTGTCTCTGAAGACAGGTGCTATGTGAGCCACCTGGTGCTGATTGCTGGCTGAACGCACAGGCTTCCTCCTCACGGAGGGTCTTCTGGGTTTGACATGGGATTACACAACATGTGCCTCTCCATCTTTCTTCTTCGCAAACGCCCCATATCGCTTGCTATAAGAGCCTTCATCCCTGGTTAGACGTCCTTCACGGACTCCCTCCTCTAGTCGCATCCCCATGTTCACCATTTCAGTGAAATCAGAAGGAGCGCTAGCAATCATCCGCTCGTAATAAAATGAGCTCAAGGTCTTCAGAAAGATCTTGGTCATTTCCTTCTCTTCCAGCGGAGGCACAATCTGAGCTGCCAACTCTCGCCACCTCTGGGCGTACTCTTTAAATGTCTCTTTGTCCTTCTGGGGCATGGCCCTGAGCTGATCCCGATCGGGAGCCATATCCATATTATATTTGTATTGCTTGACGAAGGCTTCGCCAAGATCATTGAAGGAACGGATGTTTGCACTGTCCAAACTCATATACCATCGTAGTGCAGCACCGGACAAACTATCCTAGAAATAATGAATGAGCAGCTGATCATTATCCGTTTGAGTAGACATTTTCCTAGCATACATAACCATGTGGCTGAGAGGGCAGGTGTTCCCCTTGTACTTCTCAAAGTCTGGGACCTTGAACTTCAACGGAATCTTCACATCGGGAACCAAACACAACTCGGCGGCAGACTTTCCAAACAAATCCTTTCCTCGAAGGGTCTTCAATTTGTTGCGGAGTTCAAGAAATTGGTCATTCATCGCATCCATCTTCTCATGAAAATCTGGGCCCTCAAACGGCTCAGAATGATAGATGGTGTCGTCTACCCTAGGAGCGGTATGCACGACAGGAGGAGGAATAGAAAGGACCAGGCTAGATGCCGGCATGGAAGCAAACATCGGCGCAGGAGTATCAGGCATAAAGCCAAGAGGCATACCCCACGGAAACCCGGCTGGCATGGCTATTGGCACAAACTAGGCACGGGCAGCAGGCATTGTAGAGGAAACAATCTCAGAGATGACTGTCCTCTGGGGAGGAGTTGCAGGTGTTGGAGACGGCTGGTTCTGAGCTTCCAGGAAAGACTCCATCAAAGCACTCAGTCTGGCGACTTCCTCTTTGAGCTCACGGTTTTCTTGCTCAAGATGATCCATCAATCTAGAAGAGTTGGCTCTGGTGTAGTACCGATGAGTCAGCTTGTCTTCAAAATAAATGAAGAGCACAGAGTCAGACCACAAACAAGAAGACCGGAACAAAACCTGCTTATGCGAATGATGCATGCAATGCTCGTGCACATGATTTGTTTTTATTTTCGAAGGAACTTTTAGGGTATTATTTGCAAATTTTGAATATTAAGCATTTGATCCCATATGGAAAATATCTCATCAAATATATTTGAGAAAAAGAAGTACAACATTGTCAATCATTACAAGAGAAAAGGAAAATAAACATCCTATGGATCCCTAGAAGCTCGGGATGCCGAAAGATAAGCTGCACGAAGCCTCTTCACTTCTCTCTCATAGGCTGCTTCCATATCCGCCTTCTCTTTGGCAAGTCTGTCATACCTCCTTTTCCAGAACTTGGAAGACTGAGGAAGTGGAGAAGTCCATGCATCGTCAGGATCATCAATGACCCGATGCTCGAGGAACTCGATCAGAGCGTCCTTCTCTTTAAGCTGTTGAAGCAACTCTTCTCTTTCACGGATCTAGGCACGTGAAAGGTCTTCGTCTCTCAACTCCTCTACGCCTTGGTTAGGGCGGGTTGAAGGCCCAGCCACAACCAAAGGTGTAAGTCTCGGATAATCATAAGGCATGAGATACTCAGATACTCTCTTCCTTACCCAAGTAGTATACGACTCCAAAGTTATGCAATTCTTCGGACCCAACTCACTTCTACCCTTCTTATGAATCTTACGCCAAGCGCGAACCATCCTTGCTTTCAAGCCTTGGGGATCTTTACCCTCCTGAAAGAACACACCTTCTACCAGAATGTTATTAGGTTTATCCTTTAGGGGGAACCCAAGCTGACGACGTGCTAAGATATGGTTGTAGCTAATCCCACCACATGTACCAAGAAGAGGCACATTGGAGAATTCACCACAAGAATCAATGATCTGCACAGTGTCGTAGACTCGATCATACCAAGAGATATCATCATTAGTGAGAGACATGAGTCTCGTAGACCACCGTAGACATCCCTTGTTCTCCTTGAAAGCGACCGTCTGTGGTAAGTGAGAAATAAACCACTTATACAACAGAGGCAAACAGCACACAATAGCGCCACCACCCTTTGCATTCCTCAGATGCAAAGAGACATAAGTATCACCCAACAGAGTCGGAACAGGATTAAGAGCAGAGAAGATCCTAATAGCGTTCACATCCACAAACTTGTCGATGTTGGGGAACAATACCAATCCATAGATAAGAAGCACGAATATGGCCTCAAAGGCATCCTCACTCATGGCCTTCCCATAAACGGTAGCTTGAGCGATGAGGAAATCAGAAGGAAGACCTTGAATTCCACCTTTGGTATTCATATGAGCTTTAACCAAGGATTCATCTATGTGCAACATGTCAGCTATCTCTTGAGAAGTAGGAATACTCTCTAAGCCACTGAACGACAACTGATCCAAAATAGGAATACCCACAAGATGAGCATACTCCTCGAGGGTAGGCAATAGCTGAAAGTCTGGAAAAGTGAAGCAGTGATACAGAGGATCATAGAACTGGACCAAAGTACCCATCAACCCTTCGTCAACCTGAGTAGTCAGAAGAGGCAGAAGCTTCCCATAACGAGCTTTGAAACCCAAGGGATTTAATACATAAGATGTCAGATTCCTTAACTCTTTCAGATCGGGTTGTCTGAAGTTGTACTTCTTTGTATGCCTTTTTAGTCTTTCCATATCTGAAAATTTTGCAAATAAACCCCTTAAGTTCCTTGAAAATTTTCTTTTTTTTTCTGATGATATGGATGCAGATGAATGCATGAATGCATGAATGCAACAATCACACTCAAGGATCAAGCAAAGCACACCATACAAAGGTCATGGGATGGTTCGTATTATCCCTAATATCAATAGTCCATTTTGGTGGATTATGGTTTTCACCTTATCAACACCCAAGTTCCATTGATATTAATGATATACGAACGGTTCAACCATCCTTAATATCAATCATCCATTTTGGTGGATTATGGTTTACACCTTATCAACACCCAAGTTCCATTGATATTAAGGATGTGTGAACGGATCAACCATGAATCACGGGTTTGTTGTGAGTCACGAGCATGGAGTCTCAGTTAAGAACCACCCAAAGGGAGTGTACTATGGTTTAAACCTGCCGAACATGTTCTACCAGAGGTTCCCATAGTCATCATCCCATCTTTCGAATATTATCGGAGGAACGAATACTCGTATTCTAAAAATATTCTCAAGAGAGACTCTTTTGAGTGTAGTATCGTGTAACAATCGCATCAAATCTGACATTTGAACGACCTCCGCACTACATCCTAAAAATAGGCCAAGATGGGCTTGGTAAACTAAGGTCCTTGGCTTCTACGGCACATATTGAAAGAATAATGCCTAACCACAAATGACTTGTGTGACATCATTAATCCAACATGACCTCCACCAAGTGAATGGACTCGCAAGTCAACTTGCTAAGGAATAACTCCACACAAGTCGACGAGACTATGCCATTCTCCTATCATAGGGTGCACTCGAGTTCGGGTATAGAACTCATCTCACCGAGATCACCAAAGCATGCAAGCAATTGATATATCAAGCAAATCAATCATTACAAGCAATACAGTAATCCCAAATTGCACAAAAATATGTCATAAACAAGTATAATACAACAAGTGTGAAAAGTAGGCAAACCCACCAGGAAGATGTCCCCAGCAGAGTCGCCACTTTTCTGTAGCGGTGTATTCGTCACCATTGGAAATATTAACTAGATCCAAGGTAAATCATACAAAGATAGAGTCGCCACCGCACTTCTATTTATCCAAAGGAATGGCTAGAAAGCGAACAAAAGCCTAAGAAGTTTTGCAAAGAAAACTAATAAAAGGTCAGAGATCTGGGTAAGGGGGTAATTATGTTGTGGGAAGGTGTTAGGCACCCACAACATCCTAGGTACTCCTAGGGAACCCTTTTCATAACTTATTGTAAAATTATTTGTTTATGAAATTATTTTGTGCAAACATTGATTGAAGAGATGAGAAAAGAATGTACAAGTTAGTTATTTTTGTGTTTGGATGGATGAACCCATTGCCTACATACCTTTTCATGAAAGATAAGGATCAAAACGCCGTAGTTCGGCTAAAAGATTTCCAAAAAGTGAGTGGGTTGATTTTAAATAAATAAAAATGATCCAAGGAAGTTCCTTTGGAATTAGGCAACACGAATCAATAAGCAAATAAGCAAGCTCAAAGGAGCAACAACAAACTGGAAATAGTCTTACATCCAACTCCGAAAGCAAATGGGAAATAGATAGCCAATCAATGGTCTTACGTCTGACTCCACAAAATAAAACAAGATACGAAACAGATAGCCAATCACTGGTCTTACATCTGACTCCACAAAAGAAAACAAGATAGGAAACAGATAGCCAATCACTGGTCTTACATCTGACTCCACAAAAGAAAACAAGATAGGAAATGGAGTGCCAATAAATGGTCTTATATCCAGCTCCCCAAAAGGAACAGGAAACAGATAGCCAATCAATGGTCTTACATCTGACTCCTCAAACAAAGTAAATAAAAAATGCAAAAACAATATGCAAAACAATATGCAAAAGCAAACACAAGCAATCACATCAATCAATTATCACACGCTATACACAACCAAGAGGCTCAATCAAAGTCGGGCTTTAGTCAAGGGGTCATATCAACCTTGACAATCAAGCCAATACTGTTATGGGTGATGAGATGCTCTTAACCACTGACATTGACCGTCAGGGTGAGCAGATGAAAGGTAATGAGGGTTAGACCTCATAGCTCTTAACCCTGGCCTGGGTGAGCTTGAATCAAAGAAGGTGTGGGAGTCCAGAATGAGGAACTCTATTCCACATGACTGACTCTATACAAGATTTTGGGTGTTTATTCAAATGCATCAGTACGTAGTGCGAGCAAGATGAAAGACTCAACTGAATAGCAGGGGATTGATTGCAAATCCCTTCTATCTTACAATCGCCTCTTCACTTAGGAGGACTTGAAGTACATGGCACAAATATAAACAATCACAGTCATTGCCTCTTAAGGAGGACTTCAGCTAAATGCCTGCCAAACAGAAACGACAGGGCTTCCAGACTACATGGAGTTAGAGAGGTTACCTAAGTGGTATGCCAACCACAAGCAAAGCAAAGCTTAAGTAATGAGCAAAAGCTACTAAGGTACCTGTATGAAAAGCTAAACAATCAGTATTCACATTCAGACAACCAAACAGTCAACAACAGTCAGACATTCCCAATATGTACAACATGTAAGCCATAAGAGGCAAACACTCAAGTGAGTTAGCCACCAAAGGACCTACAACATAATCAAAATTAGTTAAACAAAGTAAATTACATCTCAAGCAAGGAGATCACATCATCCATTAGAACTAATTGCTTGAACCTGAAAGGCAAAGCTCAAATTGTGAGTACAAACCCCTAGGGCAAAGCCTAGGGTCAAAGGCAAAGCAAAAAGTCAAAACAACAACCAATATTCAACATGATGCTCATTTAATCAAGCAAAAACATGTCCTAAAAAGGACCAAGTCTAAATCAATAAGCAAAGTCATCACATGAGCAAGATATGGCAAAGGCAATTACAAAGCACACAATTGGTCATCAAGAATGAAAATTCCATATTAAAATAGAAATGAATCAAACAATCATGGAAATTTTTATGTGTATACAACATGTCAAACACAAGCACCATGCAAAAAATTGGAATCAGAAAAGCTCAATTGACATGTATAAGAAAATGAACAAGATCAACATCAAATTGTGTGACACACATTGTCACACCCAAAGTTTATGTGTCCAAAATAGAGCAGGAAAATGCGAAAAATGCACAACCAAGCCTCAAAAATCATGCAACATGTTGGGAATCGGCATACCAAATTTCAAATCAATTGGCCAATGTATGAGCATTTCACAATAGAATGAATGAAGCATGTCACATTTGCATACATGTTCAAAGAATCAATCACATTTAAAATTCCAGAAATAATAAAATCATGAAATCAGCATCACAAAATAATAGACATCCATATGAACATGTAGCAAAAAATTGGAAGTGATTTGGATTAAATTTCAATTTGTTATGATTTTTCAAAGTTGGATGAAAATATTTGAAATAATGTGAATCATGCACATGATAATTGGAGGGAAATGGAAATGATTTGGTTAATTTGAAAAATGCTGGAGGGGAGGATCGAACCATGTACATGCAAAAATGATCAAGCGCTGAAAAAATAAATCACAGAAGCGCTGCCAATGGGAATCGAAGGAGGTATGGCGCGCATCATCAAAACGCAACCGTTTTGGTATGGCAATGGGAAATCAATTGAAAAAATAAAACAGCATAGGTGAGGATCGAACTGGCAACGCGAAGGCTACAGGCGCTCAAACAGTGAGCCCTAACGCACGAACCAGAGAGGCAAAAGCACTATTCACGTGCGGTGGTTTCCACCGTCTTCCTCAAGGAGACGGTGGCGCTACAGTACCTCCATAAATTTTTTTTTGCAGAATTTTGTAATGCATACATCATTGGCAAGGTCATGAGGTGTAGAACACGGATCCATCATTTATTTGGCTTAAATCTCCATGAATTATGAGAATCAAATGAAAACATTATTGCACTCAAAACTTTAAATCAGCATAACTCAGTCAATTCTCAACCATTTTTCATGAAATTTATATCAGCGTGATCAGCATGAAAAGCTCTACCTAAACATGTGCATAAAATCAAGAATTGAGAGGATCGAATTTCACACCTCTTTAAGAGCACAACGATGAAACAGTGGATTTGAGGCTTCAATTGATCCAGATCCAATCCTGAGATGATGACTTGAAGTTTGATGCAATAATTGAGGCTTGGCACGACCTAGATCTAGCTCAAATGGCAGTTTCCATCTTCATGTTCTTGAGCTTGGTGTGCTTGATTCTGGCTCGAATTCTTCAATCAAGAGCTTGATCTGCACTCAATGATTATCAGAGAACACGAATATCCAATAAAATTCAAGTGCTATGTGGAAAAATTTGAAGTTTGAGATGAGAGAAAATTCTGGAGGGAACTTGAATCTAGATCTAGAATGAGCAAAAACTCCAGAATTCTGTTATGATTTGATTTATATATGGTCTCTTAATCACATCCAAATCAAAATTAGGCATGAGTTAATTATGATTAGTGAAAATAAGGTGCATGACCAAAATTGGAAAATGTGAGGTGCATGGCTAATTTGGACGTGAACAGTAGCAGATGGATGCTCAAATTCACTTAAAATCATCTCATGCACATGTTGGAATTGGAATTTTGTTCATATGATGCACCAAATTTGAATTTGGCATTTTCCCTCCAAAATGTTCATGAATGAGCAAATGATTATGTGAAGAAATTTCATGCAATGTGATGATGGATTTGGAAAATATATGTCACGAGGAGCATAATGCAAAAAGAGGCACTCAATTTGGAGCTTTGGATCAAAAGTTATGGCTTGTTGAAGTTCCATGTACACATTGCAATCATTTGACCATATCTCATCAAACGTTCATCAGATGCTCATGATCTTGGACTTTTTGGAAATGGGAGATAAAGATCTTCAACTTTCATGTTGGACAAAAATTCATTTGAAGCTTCTTTTATGTTGGAAAGTCAAGTTGAATGTGGACCAAAAACTTGCCATTTTTGGAAACTTGAAATTATAGGTCACTTTCCATTTTAGGAAACTTTTGCACTGGCTTCAAATTCTTCAACATAGATGTTTGACATGATGAATAAGCCTTGTATGAACATGAATGGGATGAAGAAATTTAATTCTCACACTCAAAGCCCTCAGTTGACTTTCAGTTGACTTGCATTGGTCCTTAGAAGACCTGAAATTGCATGATGAACTTGGGCCTCAACCTCTTGGGGAATTTGCTCCAAAATGAACCTCTAGCTCATATAAGCTCAAGATAATGACATGTGGTCCTCATACCAAGAAAATACCATCACCTCCTGTACAAAGGAAAACCTTGAATTGCCTGGCTTGATGACTGCTTAGACTGCAAAACAAATGTTAGATGACATATTTTTGGTGCTTTTGGTTAGTGATTAAACAAGAAAAGCAATGATATACAATGCAAGCAATTCCTGGTGATCCAAAACCACTCACAAGGATATCCCACCCACAAGGAAGGAAGGCAAGATGCTCAAAGATACTTGAGACTATGCAATGCTATGATATGATGCCATGAGGGATCTTAGGGACAAAATTGGGGTCTTACAGTAGGGACTGTAAAATAGTGTCATATGACCTGTCTGTCCTCCGTTGCGATTCTTGCATGAAGCTCATTTTATTCGCTAGTTGTTGTTGGATGGTAGAGAGTAGGTCATCATGCCTTTGCTCTCTAGCCATGTGGTCACGCCACATCTCCTCTGTAATATAAAAGCCAGGAGCAGTACCTGCAGAAGAAGAAGATGGTGCGGTGTGTGGTGGTGAAGTGTGATGGGGGGACACATGGGGTACGGGAGATCTCTCTCTCAGATCATATTCATCATCAGTGTCATGTCCCGCCTCATCAAGAATGTTAGGAGGAAGAGGACCCAAAACAGGTGGAGCATCTAAAGCGTAGGTCCAATTCCTTTCATCTCGTACATCGGTACGTCTAGTGCATGGTAAAACATTAGATGGGATAGCTACACCATGAACCATAAGTACATAGCCTCCTTCTCTCCTTAATCGGCACAATTTCATGTCTCTCAGAAATTTTAGGTTAATTGTGCGGGGAGGTAAGGGGTCTAGGGTAGCTATCTCATTGTTCAGGTTAAGCGCCCGAGCAATAGACGTAATCAATCCTCCGAAAATAATCGGTCCTGCTTTATTTAAAGTTAAAGTCATATGAGCGAGCATGAACGGGACCGAGTTAATTCGTCTATTTGTGAGGCTTCCTTGCCAAAATAGAAGCTCACTAGCATTGACCTTATTTGGATTCTCCCGGCCAAAAATAGTACATGCCAACAGATATCTAAAAACTCTGATGGTCGGGTTATAGATAGTCGAGGCAAGAACTCCTTCAAAAGAATTTATGGAAGTGTTTGACAATCTCTGCCAGAAGGAAAACACCTCGACTGACCAATCCGAATCCAAAGGGGCCTCACAAATAGCACCGTCCCCATGAGGGATTCCTAACAAGCCTGCTAGTTCGTCGGTACTGAATTCATATTCAACAGTAAACATTCTAAATCGGACAGTACCAATTGTGCTAGCAGTGTTAGGATTGACAATATAGATTAAAGAACTTAGAAATTTGATTGTCAATCGCTCATAGGTAGGTTCTTTGTTTGAAAAGAAATTATGCAAACCTAAATTATCTAATAAATGAAATATGCTATGATAGATACCTAAAGTGTAGAGATAATTTTCATCAACATACCTTGTCGGGAGGATCTCCCGATTTTGCAACCGTTTGATACTCTTCCTTTGCCTATCTCCCGGTTTCCCTCCTCGAAGAATAAATCCATTAAACTCCATTGTGTAGCTCTTGAAATGTGACGAAGAAGATGAAGTGGAATGTGAAAAGGTTGGATTTTTATGAAATCCGACGGATGAAAATGAAAATGGAAATCGGGAAAATGATTTGTATGGTGTGAGGATGAGAAAGGTGTGAGCTTTTTGTGGGTTCAAGGACGTTTTTGCAAGGTGGAAAAATGGGTTTTAAAGGTTTGAAGGTGTGAAAATGGTGAAGAAATGGAGTCTTCCCCGAGCTTATACAGACGCTGTGGCGGGCGCCACAAGGCAAAATTCGGCTGGGCCGGATTTTGGTCCTTTAGCTTGGGCTTCTCGTTGTCTTTTGGCTTGAGGGGTCCGGATAGCGTTTGTCTTGTAATTTTTCCTAGTATCATTGGCTTGCATAATTTTATAAAAATAAAAATAAAAATAAAACAAATTTTAAATATTAGATTAATAAATAAATAAACAACTAAAATAAAAAGTGTAAATAAAACAAACACAAGACATATATATATAAAAGTAAAAATATCAATGTGTAGACATAGTTGATAAAATATCCCCAAATGCGATGATATAAAATGATTTATGTAAATGCGAGAAATATAAGCATAAAAAAATATAAAATAAGATGAAATGGTAAGATCATATACTAGGGCGGTCGTCTTCCTGAATGGATCCACGGAGCATGGATACCTCCTGCCTGAGCTCTGCGATCTCCTGGTATAAACAGACGGCCTCGGTAGTGTGAGTGAGATCAGATACTCCCATCTGTGTGGTGAGGTCAGCCACCTCCTGTCTAAGCTCTGCAATCTCTCTACGACAGTCTGCAATCTGGGTGCGGATGTCTGGGGTCTGCAATGATAGATTGTTAGAGAATACAGTGATCCTGGGAGAAGGTGGTGTAGGCGTGTACTCAGCAATGGGTGGTAATCTCGGCTCCTCGATGGTTTCTCCCTGGCCCTCCAGAGCATAACTCCAGTTTGTTGGATCATGCACACTAGTCATTATAGGATTAGGTAGTGTGAAATAATGAATAGCCTCGTTGTCGACTAGCAATCGGAACTGACATGGGTGGAAAGAGGATCTCCTCATCAGCCCTCTGGTCAAATAAAAGTCGATGTCCATGGTAGTGTACCCACGGTAGGTCCGGAGATGTAACAGCTTGCGAGATAGACCTAAAGTGACAACAATTTGTGTAATGATACCTCCTACATGGATGACTCCTTCAGTCGATCTGGAGACACCACTGAGACCACATAACAGAAAGTTTCCACATGCTACTGGGCGAGACTGGGATGCACAAAATAGTAGGAAGATCTCCTTTTCACTCAGTAATGTCTCAGCATCCGGTCTTCCTAGGAAGGAATGTGCCAATATCATTTGGAAGTATCTAAAAGCAGGGTTATGTATAGCCTGAGACAGCTGTGTAGATGGATCCTGGCTTCCGCCACCTGATATATCACTCCAAAACTTCTCCACCTCCTTACCCAGAAAATATCCCATAGGTGTCTCGGGGATAGCATTAGGAATGGTCTGGAAATCCAGAGTATGGGTCATAATCAAATGAACTGAGGAACTCCAATGTCATGTTCCTGTAGGTGTTACTCAGGTCGTCAGCGAACTCGTCCCAGTGAAGCTGGTGGCTTAGAAATCGGATACTTGGCTCAATGCCCAGTGCCTCCATGCAGTGCTGATTAGGATAACGTGTGGGTGCCATAGGGCGCTGATACAAAGCGGTGTAGCGCTCTCTCTGAGCATCATCTCTATAGGCCACGTGCATATCATCGAAATCCTGCATCCTGTAAAAGTTAGGAAAGGGGTCCTGAAAATACAAACCATTCAAATATTTAGTCTCGGTGAAAATAAAAATAAAATAAGATAAAATTAAATAAATGCGAAAAAGTAAAATGAAAAACCATGGGTTGCCTCCCACGCAGCGCTTGTTTAACGTCATTAGCTTCACGATTAGAATTTATACACCTGTAGTAGTAAGAATCGGTGGATCAATCAGAGTGTGGCTTGAGTAGTATGCTGGAATGTCTCCTCCTTCGTAGAGCTTCAGTCTTTGTCCATTTACAATGAATGGACTACAGGTTCCGTTCTTGATTTCTACGGCTCCGGATCTCAGAATCTTGGATACTTCGAAAGGGCCAGTCCATCTTGAGCGTAGCTTTCCAGGGGAAGAGTCGTAACCTATAGTTGAAAAGGAGAACAGGATCGCCTATATTGAAGTTTTTATTTACTATTCTTTTGTCGTGCCAGGATTTTGTTCTCTCTTTGTATATTTTTGCATTCTCGTAGGAAGATTGCCTAAGTTCTTCTAGTTTATGAATGTCAAGGATACGCTTTTCTCCAGCGGTCAGGTAGTCTAAATTCAATGTTTTAATGGCCCAATAGGCCTTATGCTCTAATTCGAAAGGTAAGTGACAGGATTTTCCATACACTAGTTGGTAGGGAGTAGTTCCTATAGGGGTTTTGAAAGTGGTTCTATAGGCCCATAATGCTTCTTGAAGCTTCTGAGACCAGTCTCTCCTAGAGATAGAAACAGTTTTCTCTAGGATTTATTTTATCTCCCTATTGGATACTTCTACTTGGCCACTAGTTTGTGGACGGTATGGTGTTGCTACTCTATGCCTAACTCCATATTTTCTTAAAAGTTTATCAAATATCCTCGATATGAAGTGTGATCCTCCACCGCTTATGACTAAACATGGTGTTCCAAATCTAGGGAATATATAGTTTTTAAATAGTTTAATCACCATCCTAGTATCGTTTGTGGGTGCAGCTATAGCTTCAATCCACTTAGACACATAGTCTACAGCTACTAAGATACACCTGTTTCCTAAGGATGGTGGGAAAGGTCCCATCAAATCTATACCCCGTACGTCAAAGAGTTATACTTCCTGAATGTTTCTTAGAGGTATTTCGTCACGCCTTGAAATGTTTCCAGTGCGTTGGCATCTATCACATCTGACAATACAAGCATAGACATCACGCCACATGGTAGGCCAGAATAGGCCAGATTGAAGAATCTTGGCGTATGTCTTAGAGGTGCTCGCATGTCCGCCATAGGGTGCAGAATGATAATGCTCGATAATACTATTTACCTCTTCTTCCGGCGCGCAACGGCGAAAAATGTCATCTTTACCCCTTTTGAAAAGGAGCGGTTCGTCCCAATAAAAGTTTCTCACATCGTGGAAGAATTTCTTCTTGTGGTGGTAGTCAAGATCAGGGGGTACGATATCAGCAGCTAGGTAATTAACGAAGTCTGCATACCATGGTACGTTACTTACTGCTAAGGAATTTTGGAAGTGCTCATGAGGGCCTAGGTGTAGCGGGGTATTCGTTACCATTAGAGATATTGACTAAATCCAAGGTAAACCATACAAATCGAGTCGCCACCGCACTTCTATTTATCCAAAGGAATGGTTAGAAAGCGAACAAAAACCTAAAAGTTTTATCGAATCAAAAACTAGTAAAAATGTCAGAGATCTGGGTAAGGCGGTTGGTTATGCAACGGGAAGGTTTTAAGCACCCAAAACATCCTAGGTACTCCTAGGGAGCCCTTTTCATAAGTGTTGTTCTAGTCTAAAGTGTGTAGGTATATCTAAAGTACTATTTACTAAAAGGAAGATTAAAAGAAAATGACTCGCAAGGATGTCGCATCCACTGCCTACGTATCTCATCTGAGTATGAGAATCAGAGTCTTCGTAGCTCGGCTACCTATGGGTTAAAGAGAAGTGTGCTCGGTAAGACGTCGCGTCTTATGCCTACGTATCTCATCTGGAATGAGAATCAGAGTAAAACGTAGTTCGGCTAACTACGGGAACAAGGGTCTCGATTGCAACTAGGGAAAGGGATGGTCTCGATCGCAACGAGGGCGAGAGAAAAGAATCGCAGCAAGGGCGAAAGCAAGCAAGGATTAGTTGTTAGTCGTCAGTCAAACTCGATAAGACATCGCGTCTCGTGCCTACGTATCTCATCTGAACATGAGAATCAGAGTTGTCGTAGTTCAGCTAACTAGGGGTTAAGGATTTCCACCTGAACATGGACTTACAAAAGAGGACACCAACTGTGTCAAAGGAGGGTGGGTAGTGTGCTCAACGTCCTAGCAGTAGGTGTCGTAGCTCGCTGAATCGAGTCATAGGCAGTTACCTCTTTGCAATAGAACAGACTGACATGCCACAATATCGGAGACGCACGGAAGGTCTAAAAGTGGGGAAGCTCTGCTCTAGGGTTGTCATGCAATATGGACCTATGTGTTAGGATTTACAAAGGGGAACATCTACCTAATGTTAGCATGCAAAGAATAGGGGAATTCTACCTATGTTATCATACAAAGGGTTCTACCTAATGGGTGCTACCGAAACGGAACAAGAGTCGACAGATGGAGCGTGGTGAGGAGTTACGGATAAGGGTAGATGGCGATGCCGGAGGAAAACGACTTACAGGTAGATGGCGATGCCTGAGGCAATCGACTTATAAGAGGATGGATGAATGCGTGCTGGTTCTGTTAAGTTTTGAAAATGATTACTCGACGTTGGATCGAGCTTTTGATCTTATTTTGAAATGGTTATCGGATGTTCGTTTTAATTCTTGTATTAACAGGTGACTAAAGAAATAAAGAAATAAATACTATACACTTTATGAGATAGGGGTACATTTGTTATGAATGGGGATTGTTCATGGCAAACAAACAATAAGAATATATGCCTCATACATCATTCAAGCAGGCAACAATTATCAATCAGATCAAATAAATAAACAATATATAATCAAACCAAAGAATCAAATAATGGAGCATTTAAACAATGCATGGGAGTATGAACAAGTTAAATAATCAAGCATTAGAAAACATGAATGAGAGAAACAAGTATAAAAGATAATAGATGAATCAAACAAATGAAAATATGCAAACGAAGGGTACACTGAATAATTTAATCAGGAAATAAGGTAAGGACCAAATAAAATCAAGGTAAAAGGCCTCTAATACATGGCATATGAGATGAACGAGGGAGGATCAAAAGATCTCTTCAATTGCCATAAGCAATCCCTAAGTCAAACTTCGATCATAAAGAAGTCAATTGAAAATTCAAGTCAACTTAAAAAATAACAAATAAATAGCAAATTAATCAAGAAAATTATGAAAAATTAAACTAAATAAAGTGGAGTCAGGATATCCTCATCCCTCAAAAAGATTTTAAAAATAATGAAAATTGGCACGTGAATTAATTAAAACAAAACATAGGTCAAACCAAAAGTCAATTAATAAGACTAGGTTAGAAATAAATCAAGAATAAATAGTAAATTAATCAAGAAAATTATCAAAAATTAAACTAAATAAGGTGGGGTCAGGATATAATCGTCTCCCAAAAAGAATTTAAAAATAATGAAAATTGATACGTGAATTACAAAAAATAAAACATAAGTCAAATTAAAAGTCAATTAATAAGACCAGGTTAGAAATAAATCAAGAATAAATAGTAAATTAATCAAGAAAATTATGAAAAATTAAAATAACTAAGGTGGGGTCAGGACATCATCATCCCTCAAAAAGATTTTAAAGATAACGAAAATTGGTACGTGAATTAATTAAAATTAAACATAGGTCAAACCAAAAGTCAATTAATAAGACTAAGTTAGAAATAAATCAAGAATAAATAGTAAATTAATCAAGAAAATCATGAAAAATTAAACTAAATAAGGTGGGGTCCGGTCATCATCATCCCCCAAAAAGATTTTAAAAATAAATTAAATTGGTACGTGAATTAATTAAAATAAAACAGAAGTCAAATTAAAAGTCAACCAACCAAACTAGTACAAAAATAAATCCAAAATAAATTGAAAATGTGAAATAAAATTCCAAGAAAAGGTCAGGTTGACCATGAGACAGTGGTCAACCTTCATCCCAAAAATCAAATACTAACAATAATTTTAAGTCATAAAAATAAAATCAATAAAAAAAAGTGTGTTAAAATGAACCATTTAGAATAAATCATTAAAATAAAATATTAATATTAAAAAATACGAAAATTAAAATTATATAAAATTAAGTAAAACGTTAAGAAAAGTGAAAAATATTTTTAGGGAATTTTATGGACGAAGAAAATATTTTAAATAAGAAAAAGAAATATGAAAATGGAAGGATTAATGGTGATGAACATGGTAAGCAAGCGTATATATATCAAAACATTGCCATGGAAGAGATGATTACCTAATGGAAAACAGAAATGGAATGGAATCTGATATGTGCTGAAGCTTTGCCTCCTTGCCACGAAATTCCAATGCTCCTTTAGGGTTAGGTTTTCAGCTTCTTAAATAGGGTGGATTAGGTGTTCTCATGGGCTTTTTAATAAGTGATTTATCCATAAGAATAAAAGTGTGAAGTGAGGTGTAAAATGTTGTTATTTTGGGGCAAACTTAAGTGAATGGATGTCCAATACATGGCCAAAAGAGGTAAAAAAACGTGATTGGTTTGTGCAACATGCTTAGAAAATTTGATTGGGCCAGCCAGGCCCAAAATCTGCCTAGAAAATCAAGTCACGGTGCCCATTTTAAATGAATGTATCTCTCAAACCATGGATCTAAATGATATGATTCCAAAAGGATGTGAAAGAGGACATGGCAAGGTACAATTGTTGTGAAGAAAGTATTTTCAAATAATGCCTTGAAGTGCAAGAAAACTGGCCAAGAAATCTTGACAAATTTTGAAGATTTTGGACTTAGAAATTTTTCTAAGTGTCCTAAAAAAAATGTCTCACTTTGACTAAGCATAACTTTCTCAAGATGCCTCTCTAATCATGACATGGATGAGCTCCTCTACTTCCAACCAGATATTGCCTATTGCAGGTAGCCATGAAACCCTAATTTCTGATTAAATCCAAATGAACACTCTGATAGCTTTGAATCCTTCACTGATGAACTGAGGACCATAATAAGATACTTGGACCCCCCTAAGACCCTTGAGACTTGTATACTTAGAAAATGAAGTCCAGCTCTCAATCTTGCTTTGTGTGGGGTCCTTTTGTTAAGGAGTGATCGATCAAAACCTGATCTCCATGTCACTAATGCAGTATGCAATGAGTATGACCTAATATGATGCTAATGAAGTGTAAAACATAATCACATGCTTCCAGGAAAAATGAAGGGTAAATTTTGGGGTATTACGGCTGCCTCTATTCAATCAACTGGAAACCCGAAAGGAAGATAGCAACGGCTTTCGCACTTTTGAGGTATCAAGTGATTGAATACGATAAAAGCCCAAAAATTTACACTGAAGTGAAAAAATGAAGTAACAATGTCTGTCAGAATCGGCCAAGAGGTGGTCTTGAAAAAGAATCCGTCTGGTACGGTGAGAGTCGGTCTGAACACCGAAACAAGAAATGTTAGTCTGAATACCAAAATAAATGGTAACACAGAAATAACCATGGCCTGAATGCCACTCTTCTATAACACCCCAAAATTTGCACTCCTTATTCATGCATTCATTTTTAGGTCATTTAACATTTCATATTGCATTTCATCATGTTAATCAGAATCAGATCCAAGAAACTTAAAAAAAAAAAACAAAAAAAAAAGCGAAAAAAAAAAGCGAAAAAAAAAATGAAAAAAAAAAACTTAATTAATTAAAAAAATAAATAAATAAAATAAAATAAAAAAAATCTCAAACTTGGACCTCTCTCAAAAGCCCACTAAGCTACCAATATTAGCCTATAAATACTAAAGTTTCATTGAAACAAAACAGACAAAAGAAGGAAGAGAAGCAAAACACTCTGAGGTTTCCTTGGGACAAAACCTGGAGAGACTACCTGACAGAGAACTCAGAGCAGCCTCCAAACCCTGAAGGAAACTCAACTGCACAGAATCACCTCTGCCTCAAATTTACCCTAAAGATTGTTTTGTATACCTCACGGGTGCAACTCAATTTCAATCAAGCTCTCCAATCAGGTTTGCCCTTATTCCCATTACCTTTGTGCTTTGAAGTTGAATACTTTGAATGTTTGAGGTATGATGGATGAATTTCATTAGGTTTTTGCCCACGGGTTCATAATTATGTATGAATGTATAAATAATGCCTTGAATGCCTAATCGTTTAATTTCTGAAGTGTATGCCACAGGGTTTGAGGTTTCTAAAACCATACTGTTATCCATAAAAAAATGCTTATCGTCTTTCACTAACCCTTTTGTTGTGTTTTTGTGAAGGCTCACATGACTTTTGCAGGGATAGCTTGCCTGGTGTTCCACTTTATTTGTGGGATACCACCTGGAGGTTTATTCCGATTACCTATACTGACTCACTTTCTTTGATAGTGTTTAGCTTGGAAGGATCCCTGGGTTTCCCATTCCTCTAATTGATGTTACTTTGAATCTTTATCCGCGTGGTACTTTTACATTTTCCCGCATTTTACTGCTTTCCTAGCTGGAAGACCTCGATAGGAGGCAATGTTTTTGAGTGTTTATTTTTGTTTTACATGTTCCTTTGTCCAGGACTCCTTTTGCATGAGCATCCCTAACCCTACCAACTCATTGATTTTTCTTCTCCTAAGAACACGTTAACTCCTTCTACTACAGGCGAGTAAGTCTCCAAAGGTCGAGCATCCGATAGATTACGTAGTAACATCGTTTGTCCAAAACCCAATCCATAACCCCGTAGTTAGCCGAACTACGACTTGCTCTGATTCTCATTCCAGATGAGATACGTAGGCATAAGACGCGATGTCTTAGCGAGCACAATTACCCTTAACCCCTAGGTAGCCGAGCTACGAAGACTCTGATTCTCATATTCAGATGAGATACGTATGCAGTGGATGCGACATCCGTGCGAGTCATTTTCTTTTGACCCTTTTTTTTAGTAAATAACACATTAGATAAACCCACACCCTTTAGACAAGAACTACAAAAGTGGATCCCGTAGAGTACTACGGATGCGTAGGGGTGCTAATACCTTCCCTTCGCATAATCGACTCCCGAACCCAAGATTTGGTTGCGAGACCCTATCTTGTCCTTTCCTTTTTCCAGGTTTACTTCGAGCGTTTCCTTTCCCTCCTTTGGGATAAATAACGCACGGTGGCGACTCTCCTGTCTTTCTTCGCCGGTTGTTTTTTTTCGCATTCCATTTTTCAGGTTGCGACAGCTGGCGACTCTGTTGGGGAAAACGGTTTCCCTAAGCGAGTCCCTCCTAGCTTTTGTAGGTTGTTTGTTTATTGGGTGTTTATTCTTTTGTACAGTTATTTATCTTTCAGCATTTACCTGCTTTATTGCATTGTGTACATATGACTGCCGTATCTGCTGGTTCTATTTGTGAGATGAGTTCTATACCCGGACTCAAGTGCAATTAAGATAGGAGAATGGCATAGTCTTGTTGACTTGTCTGGAGTTACTCCTTAGCAAGTTGACTTGCAAGCCCATTCACTTGGTGGAGGTCATGTTGAGATCAATAATGTCACACAAGTAAGTTGTGGTTAGACATTAATTTTTCCAATATAGATCTTAGAAGCCAAGGACCTTAGTTTACCAAACCCATCTTGGCCTATTTGTAGGATGTAGTGCGAAAGTCGTTCAAGTGTAAGATTTGATACGATTGTTACGGAATACTACACTCATAAGAGTCTCTCTTGAGAATATTTTTGGAATACGAGTAGTCGTTCCTCCGATAATATCCGAAAGATGGGATTATGACTATGGGAACCTTTTGTAGAACATGTTTGGCAGGTTTAAACCTTAGTACACTCCCTTTGGGTGGTTCTTAACCTAAACTTCATGCTCGTGACTTGCAACAAACCCTTGATTCATGGTTGATCCGTTCAGGTATCCTTAATATCAATGAAACCTGGATGTTGATAAGGTGTAAACCATAATCCACCAAAAATGGATGGTTGATATTAAGGATAACATGATCCATCCCATGACCTTTGTTTGGTGTGCTTTGCTTGATCCTCTTAATTTCTCTCCAGGCAGTGCAACCTGACAGATGTTCAAGCGGATCCAGCAATTCTGATTGACATGCCATTGCATTGCATAACATCATCTGCATATTTGCATCCAACATCTCATGCTTATTCATTTGTAGGGTATTCCCTTTTTAAGGGGGGGCCTTAAAATAAAATAAGCAGTGCATTGCATACCATACATACTAACCCTTGTTTGTTTTACAGGTGTCACCGTAGTGTCTAATGTTTGTTCCCTGTTGCAGGCAGTTATTGGTCCCAAACGAGTTCACAGGTACCCGACAAAGGAAAACCGTCCACGACTAGCAATGGACCAGATACAAAAAGAACTGGCTGATATGCGTGAAAGGATGGATCAGTTCATGACATTGATGACTGGTATGGCAGAAGGCCAAGAAAAGCTGAGGGAATTGGTTGAGCAACCGAGGCCCGATCCAGAGGTGGAAATACCAAGTGCTGAGGGGAACCCTAGTAACCCTGGGAACCCCGGTAACCCTGGGAACACTGATAACCCTATGAACACTGGAAACGCGGGTAACGCAAATGTTGATGGAAACCCGGGTAATGTTGGCAACACGGGAAATGTTGGGAATGATATTGGCGGAAGGTACAATGTGAATCAAGGGATTCGGATTAACGGGTGCCCCGTTACTGAAGATTGTCAATATGATCAATTTTGTTTGCACGACGAGGCCCTCGAGACCACTCGCCGTATGGATGAGCTTGCTGAGAAGCTCAAATCTTTGGAGTCTCAAAATTCCTTAGGTTTTGATGTCACCAATCTTGGTCTGGTTCAGGGAGTAAGGATCCCTCACAAGTTCAAACCCTCTACTTTTGAGAAATACAACGGGGCTTCTTGCCCACGCACTCATCTCCAATCTTATTTAGGAAGGTTGGGAGCTCACACGGAAGATGAAAACCTGTGGATGTACTATTTTGAAGACAGTTTAACTGGAGCTTCTCGTGAATGGTAATCTCATTTGTCTCGTACTACCATCAAGAGCTGGAAAGACTTGGCAGAGGCTTTTATTAAGCAATATCAATACAACTTGGACAAGGCTCCAACTCTGACCTTGTTGCAAGGAATGTCTCAGAATGCCAAGGAAACCTTTAGAGAATATGCTCAGCGTTGGAGACAGATTGCTGAATCCGTCCAACCCCCTATGTCTGAAAGGGAGATGGCAGACATGTTCATGAACACTCTTCAAGGTAATTATATCGAGAGATTGGCTGCTTGCCCGTCAATCAGCTTTGCAGAGATAGTGATTGCTGGAGAAAGGATCGAGAGTCTGTTGAAGATAGGCCGAATTCAAGACAACAGTGCTTCCAACTCATCAGTTCCCAAGAAACCGTTTGCTGGTAACGGTCAGCGAAGAAGAGAAGGTGAGACGAGCGTTGTATATGCCGGCAGAGGCAGGGGCAGAGGACGCCCTAATTATTATCAAGATCAAGTGGCCGCAGTCACTATTCCAACACCTGTTCCTCAACCGCAGTATCATCCGCAACAGCAACCCAGGTACAACAATCAACAACAAGGAGGTAATCCGGGTCAGCAAAGACCCTATCAACAACGTCCAAGGCAGGCGGACCGGGTCATTGAGCCAATCCCAATGCCTTATTTTGTATTACTTCCCAAGCCGATTGACATGAATCTGGTTACGTTGAGAACTCTGGCCCCACCGGTCGATCCCAACAATCTGCCTAGAGGTTATGATGTCAACGCCAGATGTGCTTTTCACACCAACGCACCTGGCCATACTACAGATAATTGCAAGGCTCTATAGCTAAAGGTACTAGATTTGAGAGATGCCCAGGCCATCAATTTTTCTCCGGTGCCTAATGTTATCCAAAACCCGATGCCAGCTCACGCCGGGCAGAGGATTAATGTTGTTGATAGTGGCGAAACTTTTAATTTGGTTTCTGATGTGACTAAAGTGAAGACTTCGATATCGGTGGTCAAAGACCGACTCTTGAAAGGACGGATTTTCCCGGGCTGTGGGGAAGAGTGCGGAAATTGTCAAGCTGCCGAGAACGGATATGATAGTTTGAGAAGGGGTATTCAGCAACTGATAGATGAAGGTTGTCTTCAGTTCGATCAGACTCGTCCAGTGAAGAATGATGTGTCGACAGTAACGTTTTATTTCACTCCTGAAGAAATATATGTTCCCGAGAGACCCGCTCCGACAACAATATATTTCCCAGGAAGTCCAGCACCAATTTACTCTGATAACCCTCAACCGACTTTGATTGGTCCGGTCACCATCACGGTACCAGGACCTGTTCCGTATGAGAAAACAGTGCTATCCCGTGGCACTATGGGGCTGATATCTACTGCCAGGGGCAGAAAGTTAACGAAGAAGACATTGACATTGGTAGCTCCGCTGTAGACAATGTTTGAGGAATTGGTGGCTTCACTTGTAGTGGACGCCTATTTGCACCATCAACATTGAGCACGAATGCTGAAGCTGAGGAAGCTGCCAAGGCTAAAGGAAAACAGGTATCTACCGAAGAGGTTACTACCGAGGAAACTCCTCCTAAGACCGCATTCGAGAAGGAAGTGGATGAGTTTATGAGGATTATCAAGAAAAGTGACTACAAGGTAGTCGACCAGCTAAATCAGACACCCTTAAAGATCTCCATTCTCTCACTATTGATGTGCTCTGAGGCTCACAGAGCAGCCTTGTTGAAAGTACTGAATATGGCTTATGTTCCCCCAGAGATAACTGTTGACCAGCTGGAGTCGGTAGTTTCGAATATACAAACTAGCCATGCGCTAGGTTTCACCGATTATGACCTAACATCTGAGGGCAGGAATCACAACAAAGCCTTGCATATCACAATGGAATGCAAAGGGACGGTGCTTTCCCATGTTTTGGTTGATACAGGTTTTTCTCTGAATGTTCTCCCAAAGAAAGCCTTAACGAAGTTGGATTGCGATGACATCATCCTGAAGCCAAGTAATTTAGTTGTGAGGGATTTGATGGCTCTAAGTGAGCTGTTTGTGGCGAAGTTGAGTTGCCAGTTAAGATTGGACCGCAGGTATTCAAGAGTACCTTTTATATGATGGATATCCAGCCTGCCTATAGCTGTCTGCTAGGTCGACCCTGGATTCATGATGTCGGTGCTGTTACTTCTACTCTCCACCAGAAGCTCAAATATGGACTAGAAGGTCAGATTGTCACCGTCTGTGGTGAAGAGGATATTTTTGTTAGCCACCTGTCTACATTTAAGTATGTGGAGATGGATGGCGAGATGCATGAGATGATGTGTCAGGGCTTCGAAGCCATAAACATCAGTGAGGTCGCGCCCGAAACTGTCTTTTCACCTGAGTCTGAGAAGGTCGGGACTTCTATCTCTTCATACAAGCAAGCTGTTGAAGTGGTTAAGGCCGGTAATGCCCAAGGCTGGGGCAAATTTGTGGAGCCAATCATAAAAGAAGACAAGTTTGGATTGGGGTATACTCCGGGGTCTCAGAAGAATGAAGCAGGTACTTTCTCCAGCGGGGGTTTGGTTTCTCCCCACACCGTCAATGCTGCAGATGAAGACAAGACTGACAGCGACTGTGACTTAGATAGCTGGATTCGCCCGTGTGTCCCAGAAGAAAAGCTCGACAATTGGTCGTCTAAAAAAGTCGTCCGGTTTACTCTACTGAAGGAGTAATTTTTATTGTTTTCCTTTTATCACATGCATAACAAAGTCTTGCACTTTGACCAAGGTGTAATGACTCATCTGTAGGGTCATCCATTTAGTTACATTTCGGAATTATTTTCATCATCAATAAAGGACAGCTTTTGCAAACAATTTTGTGTTCTCTTTCTTTCAATTATTTTTACTTTTACAAGAACGGCAATGTTTCTTTTTCATGTTTCTTTTTCGTTTTTCTTTCCAAAAAACACCTCGTAAAACTGATCACCCGGATCTCACTGCTAACGACACTGCTATGGCCAAGTATGACTTCGACAATCCTATCTATCAAACCAAAGAAGGGGTTGAGGAAGATTGTGAATTGCCTGAGGAGTTAGCCGGGTTTGTGAAACAGGAGACCATCAACATTGGTACCGAAGACGACAAGAAAGAGATCAAGATCGGGGCCAGTCTACAGGCCGACAGGAAAAGACCGTTGATCATGTACTTGACTGTGTTAGAAAGGTCAATGGGTTGTGTGCTCGGTCAGCATGACGAGTCAGGTCGAAAAGAGCATGCAATATACTACCTTAGCAAAAAAAATTACCGACTGTGAACAAAGATACTCACTGCTCGAGAAAACTTGTCGCGCTTTGGCATGGGCTGCTCGCCGACTAAGACAGTATATGTTGACTCACACGACTCTATTGATATCAAAGATGGATCAAGTCAAGTATATTTTTGAAAAGCCAGCAGGGTTGCTAGGTGGCAAATGATGCTGACAGAGTATGACATCCAATACACTTCACAAAAAGCCATCAAAGGAAGTGTCTTGTCAGACTATCTTACCGCGCAACCGATTGATGATTACCAACCTATGAGGTTCGACTTTCCTGATGAGGACATCATGTTTCTCAAATCGAAAGATTGCGAGGAACCACTCCCGGAGGAGGGGCCTGACCCTGAATCCAAATGGATTATGATGTTTGATGGGGCGGTCAACGTCAATGGTCGCAAAGTTGGTGCAGTGTTGATCACACCGGAGGGGGTTCATATGCCATTTTGTGCCAGAATAACTTTTCCCTGCACCAACAATGAAGTCGGACGAAGCAGAATGGGTCCGTTCTCGATACAATCAGCTAAGCCTAGTTGAGGAAAAGAGACTAGCAGTTATATGCCATGGCCAGCTATATCAGAGACGGACGAAGAGAGCGTTTGATCAGAAAGTGCGCCCTCGGGAGTATCGAGTCGGTGAATTGGTACTCAAAAGAATTCTTCCTCCCAACACAGATCACAGGGGAAAATGGACACCAAACAACGAGAGTCCATACGTGGTTAAAAGAGTTTTCTCTGGCGGAGCTCTGATGCTAACAACCATGGATGGCGAAGACTTCCCGTCCCCTGTCAACTCAGACGCAGTTAAAAAATACTTCGCATAAAATAGACCCGCTGGACAGTAAAAAAGAATAGTCTAGGCAAAAAAGGGGCATCCCGACGAACCAAAGAAAAGAATGAAGAGGTTCGGGCAAAAATTAGGGATATAAAAATCAAAAAAAATGTACACCCGGGTGAGTCGAAAACCCGAAAGGGCGGCTCAGGAAAAAAAGGGTATCCCGGTGGATTGAAAACCCAAAAGGGAGGTCCACGCAAAAGTTAGGGAATAAGCGAATAACTGCGATCTGAGTTCATCCGTGTTATATCACCGTTTCATTCAATCCGGTAATCTTCGAAGGTAAAAGATCGACTAATCATCCACTTCAGAAAGCAAGATGAGCAGAGCGTCTTGAGGACATACGAGCCATAGCAGAGTCGAAACTCGGTGGGACCCCGTTTCCACATTGCCATTAGGATAGTTTCTCTTGTTCAATTTATAGCGATCGCCTCTTTCCAGGGATCAGCTTCCTGATGTACTCGCCTATTCCTGGAACAAATTTTTCAATCAACAAAAGTCGAATAATTCAGTTAAAAAGCCTCTTTACTTTTCATTTATCAGTTTGTTTGCAAAAGATGTCTGAATTCTTGAGGAAACATATTGCATCTGAATGTAATGGTGGCTTTTGCAGATGACTTGCGCAGGAAAACAACCAAAATTGCTTTGAATGTGCTTAATCCCAAACGGTGAATTCAAACTGAGTAATTCCCCGGGGCATACGTGTATTTTTTGGTCACAGGTCACAGGAACCGGATGCTAAGTCATGAATCCTCACCCCTAAGCGGTTGACAAAGCCTCTCCTCTGCAGAGCAGGTTCCCCAGTAGAGTTGACAGTATCCAGACTGTATATCCCCAGTAGAGTTGACAGTATCCAGACTGTATATCCCCAGTGGAGTCGACAGTGCCAGACTGTATCTTCCTAGCAACAGCGGAGTAGTCGCATACCCAACAGACAAGATGGTGGTGTTCCCGGTGTTCATCTCATTCCCCCAGCAGATTATTTCTAACAGATTTGTTCTAATCCCCAGCTTGAGGACGATTAGCAAGTTCATATCCTCAGTAAAGGTCGATTCCTACGACATTTCCCCAGGAAGTGCTTTCCTCACAGACTCTCCTCGCAGAGCCTCGCCAAGCAAAGTTTCCATAGTTGATACTTCCCCAGCAAGGTCAACTTTTCAAAAAAGGCCGATTTATTTTTTGTGGCTCCCCGATCCCGGCAGACGGATCGTTCCCCACAGAGCATTCAAGGATTGATACGGCGATCCGCTCCCTACCAGAGTTGCTTCCCCAAGCAGATTTCTTTTTTCTTTTGCACCATGCATAACATTTGCATTTGCATTTGCATGCATATCAAACATACACATAAGCTGATAAACAGGTTCTTCAAAGCAGACTGAAAAATTACTTTACAACCAAAGTCATGAGATTCGGCCAGAGGATCAAGTGTGTGTGTGACCCAGCATGAGGGTCATTTCGAAGATTCAGCCTGAGAATCGTTTTCCAGAGATCCAGCCTGAGGGTCATTTCGAAGATTCAGCCAGAGAGTCGACTACGAGCGTTATTTCCCCAGCAAGCCAGCTGGAGGAATAGATTGACAGCTCAACAGAAAATCAACCTACAAGAGGATCCAGCCCGCGGATCGCATTAAAAAAAAACAAAGTCTAATCGAAGAGTCGTTATAACATGTTCTAACCTGAAGAATATGTACGAAGCCCAAAAGTGGGATATTCTCGAAGCTGCATATCTAACATGAAGACCGCAGATTTCGAAAGAAAGTCAACCAGCGCATGCCTCAAATGCGAGATCCTGATGATGGGAATTTATCATCAAAACAATCCAGATCTAGCCAGAAGATCAAAGTCAGGTCTAGCCAGAAGATCGAAATAGATTCAGCCAGAGAATCGAAACAATTCAGATCTAGCCAGAAGATCGAAGAAGATCTAGCCAGAAGATTGAAGTCAGGTCTAGCCCGAAGACCGGAAATAGATTCAGCCAGAGAATCGAAACGATTCAGATCTAGCCAGAAGATCGAAGTAGATTCAGCCAGAGAATCAAAGGAAATAGATTCAGCCAGAGAATCGAAACAAAGGAGATCTAGCCAGAAGATCGAAGAAGATCTAGCCAGAAGATCGAAACCGTATCCAGCCCGAGGATCAAAATTAACATCCAACCAGAGGACTAAATTGAGTATAGATTCAGCCAGAGGATCGAAACTCCAGATTAAGTCAGAAGACTGATTCAGATTCAGCTAGAGGATCGAAAGAGAAATAAACAGTGTGGTGTATTTTAGCATTTTTGTGGTGTTCTCGGAGCGCAAGTTTTCGGTCTGTCTTTGGTATTCAATCATAGCTCACCCTGTTTGTCTGATAAGCTGTTCGCTTTCATCCTGCTCGGGTTAGCTAATGACTGAATAGGGGCAGTTGTAACACCCCAAAATTGGCCCTCCTTATTCATGCATTCATTTTTAGGTCATTTAACATTTCATATTGCATTTCATCATGTCAATCAGAATCAGATCCAAGAAACTTTAAAAAAAAAAAGTGAAAAAAAAAAAACGAAAAATAAACGAAAAAAAAATGAAAAAAAAAAACTTAATTAATTAAATAAAAAAAATAAAATCAAAAAATCTCAAACTTGGACCTCTCTCAAAAGCCCACTAAGCTACCAATATTAGCCTATAAATACTAGAGTTTCATTTAAATAAAACAGATAGAAGAAGGAAGAGAAGCAAAACACTCTGAGGTTTCCTTGGGACAAAACCTGGAGAGACCACCTGACAGAGAACTCAGAGCAACCTCCAAATCCTAAAGGGAACTCAATTGCACAGAATCACCTCTGCCTCACGGGTGCAACTCAATTCCAATCAAGTTCTCCAATCAGGTTTGCCCTTATTCCCATTACCTTTGTGCTTTGAAGTTGAATACTCTGAATGTTTGAGGTATGATGGATGAATTTCATTAGGTTTTTGCCCACGGGTTCATAATTATGTATGAATGTATAAATAATGCCTTGAATGCCTAATCGTTTAATTTCTAAAGTGTATGCCACAGGGTTTGAGGTTTCTGAAACCATACTGTTATCCATGAAAAAAATGCTTATCGTGTTTCGCTAACCCTTTTGTTGAGTTTTTGTGAAGGCTCACATGACTTTTGCAGGGATAGCTTGCCTGGTGTTCCACTTTATTTGTGGGATACCACTTGGAGGTTTATTCCGATTACTTGTACTGACTCACTTTCTTTGATGGGGTTTAGCTTGGAAGAATCCCTGGGTTTCCCATTCCTCTAATTGTTGTTACTTCGGATCTTTATCCGCGTGGTACTTTTACATTTTTCCCGCATTTTACAGCTTTCCTAGCTGGAAGACCTCGATAGGAGGCAATGTTTGTGTGTTTATTTTTGTTTTACAAGTTCCTTCGTCCAGGACTCCTTTTGCATGAGCATCCCTAACCCTACCAACTCATTGATTTTTCTTCTCCTAAGAACACGTTAACTCCTTCTACTACAAGCGAGTAAGTCTCCAAAGGACGAGCATCCGGTAGATTGCGTAGTAACGTCATTCGTCCAAAACCCAATCCATAACCCCGTAGTTATCCGAACTACGGCTTGCTCTAATTCGAATTCCAAATGAGATACGTAGGCATAAGACGCGATGTCTTAGCAATCACAATTACCCTTAACCCCTAGGTAGCCGAGCTACGAAGACTCTGATTCTCATATTCATATGAGATACGTATGCAGTGGATGCGACATCCGTGCGAGTCATTTTCTTTTGACCCTTTTTTTTAGTAAATAACACATTAGATAAACCCACACCCTTTTGACAAGAACTACCAAAGTGGATCCCGTAGAGTACTACGGATGCGTAGGGGTGCTAATACCTTCCCTTCGCATAATCGACTCCCGAACCCAAGATTTGGTTGCGAGACCCTGTCTTGTCCTTTCCTTTTTCCAGGTTTACTTCGAGCGTTTTCTTTCCCTCCTTTGGGATAAATAACGCACGGTGGCGACTCTCCTGTCTTTCTTCGCCGGTTGTTTTTTTTCGCATTCCATTTTTCAGGTTGCGACATCATCAATCTGAAAACTGGAAATGACTTCGATCTGAGCATCGGACGATACTTGATTATCAAACATCGGTCTGAACACCGGGAAACTTGCCTGAATAACACTTCGGTCTGAATACTGGAAAACTGGCCTGAATGCCACAAGTTGCATCGACCTGAATGTCGGAAACTTCTTCGATCTAAACATCGGAAAACTGGCCTGAATGCCACTTCGGTCTGAATACCGGAAACATGGCCTGAATGCCGCAAGTTGTGAGGACCTGAATGTCGGAAACTTCTTCGATCGGTCTGAATACCGGAAACTTTCATGCCTGTCAGCATCGACAGAAATAGGGAAAATGATAATTAAGGCGGCGCGTGGGCCAACGACCCCTGCTGGGAATAATAAAGATAAGTCATGAACAATCTTCAGTCTGAGTACTGGAAACAACTTCTGGCTTATCACTTGGGATACCGAGAATGTCTTATGCTTTATATGTATATGTTTGAATTTTTCAATGGCGTAATGCTCCATGAAAATGGAAATGCTACGTAATTTGGGAGGATGCAATGCAATATTATTCTACATACAGGGATGCGAAATGCTTGATTAGAGAGAACGCCAAGCTGAGGCAAGGAATTCTGCTGGGGAAATGATCACAATCTTCTAGACCCTGGAAAGGCTGTTGGAGATGCACAGCACAAAGAACTTTGTGGGGAAATGACCCGCCACACGGTTTTCTGGAAAATAACAAAATACCGAGGCTCTGACTGGGGAGAGAATGGCACTGAAAACTTGTTGCTGAGGAAAGCGACAGTGGTTCTGGCAACCATAATCTGCGAGAGAGACGACTCAGCAGGGGAAGCAAACACTGATACGGTACCGAGATTCTGCTTCAAGGAAAGAGACCATGGGTCTAGCGTCGAGATCATCGATCTGGCATCGAACTCTGAGGAGCATCCGCTTCTACTGGGAAGATACAGTTTGGCACTGTCAACTCCGCTGGGGATATACAGTCAGACACTATCAACTCCGTTGGGGATATACAGTCAGACAATGTCGACTCTACTGGTGAATGTATAATCTGAAACAAATGTTTAGGGGAGTACAGCAGTGAGAGCCTGCTGAGGATTGAAGAATCCAACGCTCGGACCAGCTCTGCATGGATAAGATACCAAATTCCAACTGTTAAGGAAAAACATCCGCGATCATTTGATGGGGACCTTAGGGAAATGCCACGAGTGTACCTGTTCTGAATAGACGATCCAAAGCACTTAAAATTTACAGCAATTTTCTATGTTTATTAAGCACGTACCTGTAAAGCTCTTATGTTTCATGATGCAATGTTTATCAATAATTCAGACGTCATTTACATCAGGAAGCAATCCCTGTAAAGAGGTAATTGCACAAAAGATAAAAACAGAGATTAATCTAATGGCAATGTGAAATGGATTTCTATCGGGTTCCAATTCTGCTATGATTCGCTCGTCTTCAAGATCCACCAGATGATCAGCTTTCTGAAAAAGGTGATTGTATTTTTTCCTATCCTTTGGAAGTTTCCGGTTATCGACACGAGATGATATTCAGAACTACTCAGAACGCAGCCATTCGCTTAATCCCTAACTTTTGCCTGGATCGCCCTTTCGGGTTTTCAATCCACCGGGATACCCATTTTTGCCTAAGTTGCCCTTTCAGGTTTTCAACTTACCGGGTGTACAATCTTTTCATTTTTTAATCCCTAACTTTTGCCAGAACCTTTTTCATTTTCTTGGTTCACCGGGATGCCCATTTTTTTGCCTGGACTATTCTTTTTATCATCCAGCGGGTCTATTTTATGCGAAATATTTTTTAACTGCGTCTGAGTTCATAGAGGAAGTGAAGCTTTCACCATCCATAGTTGCAAGAATTAAGGCTCCACCATCAAAAACCTTGGTGACAATATACGGTCCATCATAGTTAGGAGTCCACTTGCCCCTGTGATCTGTCTGAGGAGGAAGGATCCTTTTAAACACCAAATCTCCGACTTGGAAGCATCGAGGACGCACTTTCTGATCAAAGGCTCTCTTCATCCGACTTTGATACAATTGCCCATGACAAATGGCTTCCATTCGCTTCTCTTTGATAAGACTCAACTCATTGAACCTTGTCCGAACCCATTCAGCTTCGTCTAACTTGACATCCAGCAGGACTCTTAGAGAAGGAATCTCCACTTCAACAGGTAGGACTGCTTCCATACCATACACAAGGGAGTAAGGGGTTGCCCCGATCGATGTACGTACTGAAGGACGGTACCCATGCAAGGCGAAGGGTAGCACTCATGCCAATCTCTGTACATAACGACCATCTTCTGCACAATCTTCTTTATGTTCTTATTTGCTGCCTCAACAGCACCGTTCATCTTAGGACGATAAGGGGAAGAGTTGTAATGTTGAATGTTGAAGTTCTTGCACAACTCCTTCATCATTTTGTTATTGAGGTTAGAACCATTATCAGTAATGATTCTTTCAGGAACCCCATAAGGACAAATGATTTCTTTCTTAATGAATCGGGTAACCACATGTCTGGTGACCTTCGCAAATGACGTTGCTTCGACCCACTTGGTGAAGTAGTCGATGGGAACAAGGATGAAGCGATGCTCATTGGAAGCAGTCGGCTCAATCTTTCCAATCATATCAATGCCCCACATAGCAAACGGCCACGGTGAAGACATCACATTCAGAGGATTTGGCGGCACGTGCACCTTATCAGCATAAATCTAGCATTTATGACACTTCTGAGCATATTTGAAACAATCAGATTCCATCGTCATTCAGTAATAACCCGCTCTCAACAATTTCGTAGCCATTGCATGTCTGCCGACATGATTACCGAAGGAGCCTTCATGAACTTCTTGCATCAACATGTCTGCTTCGTGTCTATCCACGCATCTGAGCAAAACCATGTCGAAGTTCCTCTTATACAGCACATCGTCTTTGTTCAAGAAGAAACTGCCTGTCAATCTTCTCAAAGTCTTTCTATCATTGTTGGATGCCCCTGCAGGGTACTATTGATTCTTCAGAAAGCACTTGATATCGTGGTACCAGGGCTTGTCATCAACTACCAGTTCAGCAGCAAACACATACGTGGCCCTATCAAGGCGCATAACATCGATCCTGGGAGCATAGTTCCACCGAATCACCTTGATCATGGAGGACAGAGTAGCAAGAGCATCTGCCATCTGGTTCTCATTACGAGGTATATGATATAGCTTTACTGTTGTAAAGAAAGTCAACAGTCTTCTCGTGTAATCTCTGTAGGGGACCAGATTAGGCTGGAGAGTATTCCAATCACCATTCGCTTGATTGATCACTAGAGCTGAATCTCCGAATATGTCCAGAATCTTGATTCTCAAATCAATGGCTTGCTCAATACCCAAGATACAAGCTTCATACTCAGCTTCAATATTGGTGCACTCGAAAGTCAGACAAGTGGTGAAAGGCATGTGGGCACCTTTCGGAGCGATAATGACAACACCAATTCCACTTCCTTTAGCATTGACGGCCCCATCAAACATTAAAGTCCATTTTTCATCTGGATCAGGTCCCTCCTCAACAACTAGCTCTTCAAAGTCTTTCATCTTGAGGAACATGATGTCTTCATCCGGAAAATCAAACTTCATCGGCTCATAATCATCAATCGGCTGCTGAGCAAGATAGTCTGACAGAATACTCTCTTTGATGGCTTTCTGGGATGTATATTGGATATCGTACTCTGTCAGTACCATTTGCCAACGAGCTACCCTTCCGGTGAGAGCTGGCTTCTCAAATATATACTTGACTGGATCCATTTTGGAGATCAGTAAGGTTGTGTGAGTCAACATGTATTGTCTCAATCGCTTAGCAGCCCATGCAAGTGCACAATATGTCTTTTCAAGCATTGAGTATCTCGACTCGTAATCTGTGAATTTTTTACTCAGGTAGTAGATGGCATGCTCTTTCCTACCTGTCTCGTCGTGTTGACCGAGAATACAACCCATGGAATTATCGAGTACTGTCAAATACATAATCAGCGGTCTCCCTGGGACTGGAGGCATAAGGATAGGAGGATTCTGCAAATACTCTTTTATTTTTTCGAAAGCCCTTTGGCAATCATCATTCCACCTGATAGCCTGATCTTTTCTCAACAATTTCAATATTGGCTCACACGTGGTTGTTAGGTGAGAGATGAACCTTGCAATGTAGTTCAACCTTCCTAAGAAACCACGGATTTGTTTTTCTGTTCTTGGCTCAGGAATTTCTTGCATCACTTTCGCTTTGGCCGGATCCACCTCAATCCCAGCAATTTTCCAGATCTCACCCCGAAAGTACACTTGTTCGGATTATGCCTTAGCTTGAATTTCCTCAAACGCTCAAACAGTTTCTGCAAATTCACCAGATGTTCTTCTTCCGTCTGAGATTTGGCAATCATATCATCAACATAAACCTCGATTTCATGATGAATCATATCATGGAAAAGAGTTACCATAGCTCATTGATATGTTGCCCCAGTATTTTTCAGACCAAACGGCGTCACCTTGTAGCAGAAGGTGCCCCATGGGGTTATGAAAGTTGTCTTCTCCATGTCTTCTGGTGCAATCTTAATTTTATTATAACCAGAAAAGCCATCCATCAAGGAGAATATCGAGAACTGAGCCGTGTTATCCACCAAAACGTCGATGTGAGGTAATGGGAAATCATCTTTAGGACTAGCTCTGTTCAGATCCCGGTAGTCAACACACATCCGTACCTTTCCATCCTTTTTAGGTACTGGAACGATATTTGCAACCCATGGCGGATAATTTGTAACCGCTAGAAACCCTGCATCCAACTGTTTTTGCACTTCTTCCTTTATCTTGACAGCCATCTCTGGTCTTGTTCTTCTGAGCTTCTGCTTGACCGGAGGACAATCCTCTTTGAGAGGCAAACGGTGTACCACAATGTCTGTGTCAAGCCCTGGCATGTCCAGATAAGACCAAGCGAAGATGTCAACATACTCTTGCAACAATTCAATCAGCCCATTCTTCATATTATCTTCCAAAACAGCCCCTATCTTGATTTCTCTCTTGACGTCCTCGGTGCCAACATTAATCACTTCAATAGACTCTTGATGCGGTTGAATGACCCTTTCCTCCTGTTTTAACAACCTGGAAAGTTCTTCAGGGAGTTCACAGTCTTCATCACCCTCTTCTTCAGCTTGAAAGATTGGATTTTCAAAGTCGAAGCGAGCCATAGCAGAACTGTTATCAATAGGATCCGGTGACGTGCATCTGCATGAGTGATGATATGTGCTTATGAGTGTGAACAAGAAGTGGAAACTAAACAAAACATTGCCAAATGTATATTTTTTTTTTTGATTTTTGAAAACTGCAAAAATAGAAAGACAGTGAACAAAATATTTGAATGCAAAAAGACGTCCTTTATTTATGATAAAAAATGCAGGTATCCACATAGATGAGCCCTACAATGAGTCATCACACCCTGGGAGGAACGTAAGACTTGGATATGCATGAATAAATAAAGAAAATTACTCTTCAAGAAGAGTGACTTGGATAATCTCTTCAGAAGACCAGTTGCGGAGAACTTCACCCGGGACCCTTGGACGCACCTAGTTGTTAATGTCGCAATCACTATCCTCATCTTCTTTGTTGATTGCAGAGATATCATTGGGAATTACAAAATCAGCAGGATCAACATTTTTAAATTCTTCAGCATCTTCAGGAAAGAGAGGATCAACATCTGCATTCTCAACAACCCCTTCAACAGACCTTTGGGCAGATAAGTCTTCAGCTTGGAGGATACCATCGTCAAGCAAGGCCTGGATACCCTGCGGCAGCTTCACACAACCCCCACTCTGTGCAACACAACCCAAACAACCGCTCCCACAATCGGGGAAAACATCTGCCTTTAGCAAGTATTCTTTGATTTCAAACATCGGAGTCTTTAGCTTCAACACCTCCTTGACTAGTTTGGCTTCTCCTTCAACCATGTTAACATTTGCTCCACCATGCTGCAACATGGGATTATTGACAACATTAGGAGCCGATGCAAAGTTAATGGCCTTTGAATCAATAAGTTCTTGAACTACGTGATTAAAACCTTTGCAGTTCTCAATAGTGTGGCATGGTGCCCCAGAGTGGAACTCACACCTAGCATTGGCATCATAACCCACTGGAAGCCTGCCGATGGGAGGAGCCAAAGTGCGTAACTGCACAAGTTGCAACTGCTGAAGGTTGGGAAGCAACTGGGAGTACGACATCGGAAGAGCGTCGAAATGCCTATCCATCATCCTCTGTCTCTGTTGATAAGCAGGTTTGTTACCCTGTTGTTGTTGGTATTGATTTTGTTGACGTGGTGGTTGTTGTTGTTGCACTAGTGTTGCAGCCGGAATGGTCACTGCTGCAACATAAGGTTGTTGATGGTAATTCTGAAAGTTATTCCTCCGGTTACCCCTGTTCTGATAAGAAGATATGGCATTTGCATCCCCTTCTCTCCTCTTCTGTCCTCCTAAGAACGGCTTCTTTGACCCCGAAGATGATCCAACCCTGTTTTGGATCTTACACGTATTCAAGTAGTTCTCCACCCTCTTATCGGTAGAGACCACATCAGCAAAATTCGAGGCGTTGCAACCCACCAGACGCTCCAAATAAGACCCGGGCAGTGTGTTCATAAACATGTTGGCCATCTCTTTTTCCAACATCGAAGGCTGAACACGGGAAGCCAACTCTCTCCAGCATTGAGCATACTCTTTGAAGCACTCGTTGCTCTTGAGAGACAAATTCTAGAGCTGAGTCCTGTTAGGTGCCATATTCGCATTGTACTGATATTGCTTCACAAAGGCCTCATCCAAGTCTCTCCAGCAGAGAATATGGGCTCTGTCCAGCCTCATATACCACTCCAAGGATGCCCCAGCTAGGCTGTCCTGGAAGAAGTACATCAGCAGCTTCTCATCATCAGAATACGCGATCATCTTGCGGAAGTAAGCTTGTACATGAGTCTTTGGGCAAGAGTTGGCATTGTACTTATCAAACACGGGGAATTTGAATTTTGGCGGAACTCTCACGCCTGGGACCAGCCCCAAGTCAGCAACATCCACACCAAGAGCATTCTGCCCTTCCACAGCTTTCAACCTCTCTTCCAGTCTCCGAAACATAGGGTCCATACCATGGCCCATGCCAAAGTCCTCTTGAAGCAGGGGGAATTGATCCTCCTGATCATCATGGATGGGTTGTTGACCAAGGTTGCCATGTGGGATTGGGATAGGCCCCGATCCATTGGGTCCATTAGCATCTCCAGCGGGAGGATCAGCCACAACCTCCAGTTGAGTAGTAGGGGGATTCCCCTGTACCAACAATCTAATCTCCTGTTGTCCCTGAGCCACTCCTTGGACCACTTCCATGAAGTGATTCATGTGAATCCTCATCTCAGCGAGCTCTGCTGGTAAACCTTCCATTGCTCTCTGTTGATTCCTTCGGGTACGGTATCGGTGAATGCCTGAGTCAGCTATCCTAATAATGGAATGACATGTTTATCAATTTCAAAGGGTATTCTACCCCTTGATTCCAGTCTCACATTAGATAAACAGTGTAAGAAAACCCCGACTAGAATCAAGAAGAAGATATAAACCCCTAGGAATAGATAAACATGATGCATGCAATGCTTATGATTTAATTTTTATATCAGAGGAACTTTATAGTCTTATTTGCAAATTTTGGAAATATTAAACGTTTATCACATACGAAAATATCACGTCAATTAATATTTGGAAATGTTTTTACGCCAAAGAAGTACAGTCTTGGTAACCAAATACAATACAAGAGAGAAGGAAAATGAACATCCTATGGATCCCTAGAAGCAATCGTCCAAAGCCCTCGAGACCGGAAGATAAGCTGTACGAAGCCTCTTCAACTCCCTCTCATAGGCTGCCTCTATATCTGCTTTCTCTTTGGCGAGTCGATCATACTTCCTCTTCCAAAACTTGGAAGACTAAGGAAGTAGAGAAGTCAATGCGTCATCAGGATCATCAATAACCTGATGCTCAAGGAACTCTATTAAAGCATCCTTCTCTCTAATCTGCTGAAGCAACTCCTCTCATTCACGGATCTAAGCACGTGAACGGTCTTCGTCTCTCAACTCCTTCCTTTCTTATGGATCTTGCGCCAAGCGCGGACCATCCTGCCCTTCAAGCCTTGGGGATCTTTACCCTCCTGAAAGAACACACCCTCTAACAGAATGTTATACGGTTTATCCTTTAGGGGGAACCCAGGCTGACGATGTGCCAAAATAGGGTTGTAGTTAATTCCACCGCATGTACCAAGAAGAGGTACATTGGAGAATTCACCACAAGAGTCGATAATCTGCACACCATCATATACACAGTTATACCAAAAGATATCATCATTAGTGAGAGACATAAGTCTCGTGGACCACCGTAGACATCCTTTGTTCTCCTTGAAGGCGAGCGTCTGAGGCAAGTGCGAAATAAACCACTTGTACAACAGAGGCAAACAACACACAATGGTACCACCGCCCTTTGCATTCCTCGTATGCAAAGAGAAATAAGTGTCACCCAACAGAGTAGGAACGGGATTAAAAGTAGAGAAAATCCTAATGGCATTCACATCCACAAACTTGTCGATGTTGAGGAATAACACTAGTCCATAGATGAGAAGTACAAATATGGCCTCAAAGGCGTCCTCACTCATGGCCTTCCCAAACATAGTAGCTTGATCAATGAGGAAATCAGACGGGAGACCTTGAATTCCACCTTTGGTAGTCATATGAGCACCAATAATAGATTTATCTATACGCAACAGATCAACAATCTCTTGAGAAGAAGGAACTCTCTCCAAGCCACTGAACGACAACTGGTCTATGATAGGTATGCCCACAAGATAGGCATACTCCTCAAGCGTGGGCAAAAGTTGGAAATCCGGAAAAGTGAAGCAACGGTACAAGGGATCATAGAACTGCACCAACACACTCATTAGACCTTTATCCACTTGAGTAGCCAGAATAGACAGAAGCTTCCCATGACGAGCCTTGAATTCCAAGGGATCTAATACATAGGATGTCAAACTCCTTAACTCTTTCAAGTCGGGTTGTCTGAAATTGTACTTCTTCGTATTCCTTCTTTGCTTATCCATGTCTAAAAATTTGCAAATATACCTCTTAAGTTCCTTGAAAATTTTCTCATTGTTGATGATATGGATATGAATGAATGCATGGATGCAACAATCACACTTAAGGATCAAGAAAATCATACCACACAAAGGTCATGGGATGGATCAAGTCATCCTTAATATCAATCATCCATTTTGGTGGATTATGGTTTACACCTTATCAACACCCAAGTTCCATTGATATTAAGGATACACAAGAACGGATCAACCACGAATCAAGGGTTTGTTGCGAGTCGCGAGCATGGAATCTTGGTTAAGAACCACCCAAAGGGAGTGTACTATGGTTAAACCTGACAATCATGTTCTACAAGAGGTTCCCATAGTCATCATCCCATCTTTCGGATATTATCGGATAAACGACTACTCGTATTCCAAAAATATTCTCAAGAGAGACTCTTATGAGTGTAGTATCGCGTAACAATCGTATCAAATCTTACACCTGAACGATCTTCGCACTACGTCCTAAAAATAGGCCAAGATGGGCGTGGTAAACTAAGGTCCTTGGCTTCTAAGGCATATATTGGAAATAGTAATGCCTAACCACGACTACTCGTGTGACATTATTGATCCCAACATAACCTCCACCAAGTGAATGGGCATGCAAGTCAACTTGCTAAGGAATAACTCCACACAAGTCAACAAGACTATGCCATTCTCCTATCCTAACTGCACTCGAGTTCGGGTATAGAACTCATCTCACAAATATCACCAAGCATACAAGGAATTAATATTCAAACAATTCAATCATTACATACAATACAGTAATCCCAAATTGCACAAAAATATGTCACAAGGCAATATACCATACAATACAACAAATATGAAAAGTAGGCAAAACCCACTAGGCAAATGATAGTCCCCAACAGAGTCGCCACTTTTCTGTAGCGGGGTATTCGTTACCATTAGAGATGTTGACTAAATCCAAGGTAAACCATACAAGTCGAGTCGCCACCGCACTTCTATTTATCCAAAGGAATGGTTAGAAAGCGAACAAAAACCTAAAAGTTTTATCGAATCAAAAACTAGTAAAAATGTAAGAGATCTGGGTAAGGGGGTTGGTTATGCAATGGGAAGGTTTTAAGCACCCAAAACATCCTAGAAACTCCTAGGGAGCCCTTTTCATAAGTGTTGTTCTAGTATAAAGGGTGTAGGTATATCTAAAGTACTATTTACTAAAAGGAAGGTTAAAAGAAAATGACTCGCAAGGATGTCGCATCCGCTGCCTACGTATCTCATCTGGGTATGAGAATCAGAGTCTTCGTAGCTCCGCTACCTATGGGTTAAAGAGAAGTGTGCTCGGTAAGACGTCGCGTCTTATGCCTACGTATCTAATCTGGAATGAGAATCAGAGCAAAACGTAGTTCGGCTAACTACAGGAACAAGGGTCTCGATTGCAACTAGGGCAAGGGAAAGGGACGGTCTCTATCGCAACGAGGGCGAGAGAAAAGAATCGCAGCAAGGGCGAAAGCAAGCAAAGATTAGTTGTTAGTCGTCAATCAAACTCGGCAAGACATCGCGTCTTGTGCCTACGTATCTCATCTGAACATGAGAATCAGAGTCGTCGTAGTTCGGCTAACTAGGGGTTAAGGATTGCCACCTGAACATGGACTTACAAAAGAGAACACCAGCTGTGTCAAAGGAGGGTGTGTTCAACGTCCTAGCAGTAGGTGTCGTAGCTCGCTGAATCGAGTCTTAGGCAGTTACCTCTTTGCAATAGAACGGACTGACATGCCACAAGATCGGAGACGCACGGAAGGTCTAAAAGTGGGGAAGCTCTGCTCTAGAGTTGTCATGCAATATGGACCTATGTGTTAGGATTTACAAAGGAGAACATCTACCTAATGTTAGCATGCAAAGAATAAGGGAATTCTACCTATGTTATCATACAAAGGGTTCTACCTAATAGGTGCTACCTAAACGGAACAAGAGTCGACGTATGGAGCGCGGAGAGGAGTTACGGATAAGGGTAGATGGCGATGCCGGAGACAATCGACTTACAGGTAGATGGCTATGCCTGAGGCAATCGACTTACAAGAGGATGGATGAATGCGTGCTGGTTTTGTTAAGTTTTGAAAATGATTACTCGACGTTGGATCGAGCTTTTGATCTTATTTTGAAATGGTTATCGGATATTCGTTTTAATTCTTGTATTAACAGGTGACTAAAGAAATAAAGAAATAAATATTATACACTTTATGGGAGAGGGTTACATTTGTTACGAATGGGGATTGTTCATGGCAAACAAATAATAAGAATATATGCCTCATACATCATACAAGCAGGCAACAGTTATCAATCAGATCGGATAAATAAACAATATATAATCAAACCATAGAATCAAATAATGGAGAATTTAAACAATGCATGGGAGTATGAACATGTTAAATAATCAAGCAATAGAAAGCATGAATGAGAGAAACAAGTATAAAAGATAACAGATGAATCAAACAGATGAAAATATGCACACGAAGGGTCCATTGAATAATTTAATCAGGAAATGAGGTAAGGACCAAATAAAGTCAAGGTAAAAGGCCTCTAATACATGTCATATAAGATTAACGAGGGAGGATCAAAAGATATCTTCAATTGCCATAAGTAATCCCTAAGTCAAACATTGATCATAAAGAAGTCAACTGAAAATTCAAGTCAACTTAAACAATAACAAATAAATAGCAAATTAATCAAGAAAATCATGAAAGATTAAAATAAATAAGGTGAGGTCAGGACATCATCATCCCCCAAAGAGATTTTAAAAATAATGAAAATTGGCACGTGAATTAATTAAAACAAAATATAGGTCAAACCAAAAGTCAATTAATAAGACTTGGTTAGAAATAAATCAAGAATAAATAGTAAATTAATCAAGAAAATTATGAAAAATTAAAATAAATAAGGTGGGGTCAGTACATCATCATCCCCCAAAAAGATTTTAAAAATAATGAAAATTGGTACGTGAATTAATTAAAATAAAATAGAAGTCAAATTAAAAGTCAATTAATAAGACTAGGTTAGAAATAAATCAAGAATAAATAGTAAATTAATCAAGAAAATTATGAAAAATTAAATTAAATAAGGTGGGGTCAGGAAATCATCATCCCCCAAAAAGATTATAAAAATAACGAAAATTGGTACGTGAATTAATTAAAGTAAAACATAGGTCAAACCAAAAGTCAATTAATAAGACTAAGTTAGAAATAAATCAAGAATAAATAGTAAATTAATCAAGAAAATTATGAAAAATTAAAATAAATAAGGTGGGTTCAGGACATCATCATCCCCCAAAAAGATTTTAAAAATAAATCAAATTGGTACGTGAATTAATTAAAATAAAACAGAATTTAAATTAAAAGTCAACCAACCAAACTAGGTCAAAAATAAATCCAAAATAAATTGAAAATGTGAAATAAAATTCCAAGAAAAGGTCAGTTTGACCATGAGATAGTGGTCAACATTCATCCCAAAAATCAAATGCTAACAATTTTAAGTCATAAAAATAAAATCAATAAAAAAACGTGTGTTAAAATGGACCATTTAGAATAAATAATTAAAATAAAATATTAATATTAAAAAAATACAAAAAAAATTATATAAAATTAAATAAAACGTTAAGAAAAGTGGAAAATATTTTTGGGTAGTTTTATGGACGAAAAAAATATTTTAAATAAGAAAAAGAAATATGAAAATGGAAGGATGGTGATGAACATGGTAAGCAAGCGTAGATATATCAAAACATAGCCATGGAAGAGATTATTACCTAATAGAAAATAGAAGTGGAATGGAATCTGATATGTGATGAAGCTTTGCCTCCTTGCCACGAAATTCCAATTCTCCTTTAGGGTTAGGGTTTCAGCTTCTTAAATAGGGTGGATTAGGTGTTCTCATGGACTTTTTAATAAGTGATTTATCCATAAGAATAAAAGTGTGAAGTGAGGTGTAAAATGTTGTTATTTTGCGCCAAAATTAAGTGAATGGATGTCCAATGCATGGCCAAAAGAGGTAAAAAAATGTGACTGGTTTGTGCAGCATGCTTAGAAAATCTGATTCGGCCAGCCAAACCCAAAATCTGCCTAGAAAATCAAGTCATGGTGCCCACTTTAAATGAATGTATCTCTCAAACCATGGATCCAAATGAGATGATTCCAAAAGGATATGAAAGAGGACATGGCAAGGTACAATTGTTGTGAAGAAAGTATTTTCAAATAATGCCTTGAAGTGCAAGAAAACTGGCCAAGAAGTCTTGACAAATTTTTAAGATTTTGGACTTAGAAATTTATCTGTGTCCTAAAAAAATGTCTCACTTTGACTAAGCATAACTTTCTCAATTCTAATCCAAATGGAGCAAACTTTATATCTCTAGAAAGCTTGGAACAAGAGGAACAACTTTCATGATGGATAAAGTTTCAAATGGAGCTTTTATCTTGATGCAAAATGCGCTTAAAGTGAGTGCAACAACCATGAAAACTTGCCCTAAATGGAAAGTCAACCATTTCCAAATTAAGTACCTTTTCCAATCCCTGATTAAATGATGAATTCATGATCCAACCTTGATCAAATTTCACATGTAGGCTCCCTTAGGCATGGATTTTGAGATTCCACTCTCAAAATGTCAGGAGTTGACTTTTTTGGCCCCACAGTTGACTTTTCCCAAATTGTCTGATTCCCGATTTCAGTGATCAATTGAAGCACCTCTGGCTCAAATAAAGAGATAATTTTTTGTATGTAGACCCTTGTGGACATATGGAGGGCCATGGAAAATAGTTTCACCCAAAGAATCAGAAATAAACTGATTTTATACAAAACCCTAGTTTTAGGGTAAAATGATCAGGAACTGATTGCATTGATTGCCAATGGATCTTTCTGAGATAATTGTGAATCTTCCTAGGCCAAGATGCCTCTCTAATAATGACATGGATGAGCTCCTCTACTTCTAACCAGACATTTCCTGTTGCAGGTAGCCATGAAACCCTAATTTCTGATTAAATCCAAATGAACACTCTGATAGCTTTGAATCCTTCACTGATGAACTGAGGACCATAATAAAATACTTGGACCCCCCTGAGACCCTTGAGACTTGTATACTTAGAAAATTAAGTCCAATTCTCAATCTTGCTTTGTGTGGGCTCCTTTTACTAAGGAGTGATCAATCAAAACCTGATCTCCATGTCACTAATGCAGTATGCAATGAGTATGACCTAATATGATACTAATGAAGTGTAAAACATAATCCCATGCTTCCAGGAAAAATGAAGGGTAAATTTTGGGGTATTACACTAGGTTATCATCTTCAATGGTTTCTAGTCTAGCTATCAGTCTATCATAGGCGAAATCATCGTTTATGGGTACTAAGTCTGGTTTTAGATGTTCTAGCCTAGAAAGCTGATCAGCTACTACATTTTCAGTGCGTTTTTTATCTCTTATATCTAAATCAAACTCTTGTAGTAATAGAATCCATTGGAGTAACCTGGGCTTGGCATCTTTTTTACTTAATAGGTAACGAATGGCAGCATGATCAGTGTAAACTATAATTTTTGCTCCTACTAAATAAGATCTAAATTTGTCTATAGCGAAAACTACAACGAGTAATTCGTTTTCAATTGTTGCATAGTTAACTTGGGCAGTGTCTAGGGTTCTACTGGCATATTAAACGGCATGTAATTTTTTATCTTTCCTTTGTCCTAGAACGACTCCAACCGCGTAATCACTAGCATCACACATTATCTCAAAAGATTCTGACCAATTAGGTGGTTTCATAATGGGTGTTGATACTAATGCTTTCTTTAAAAGATTAAATGCGTCATTACATTTTTCATCGAAAATGAATTCAGCATCTTTCATTAAAAGTCTAGTTAAAGGTTTAGTTATTTTGGAGAAGTCCTTAATAAAACGCCGGTAGAATCCAACGTGTCCGAGAAAACTTCGGACTTCTCTGATATTTTTAGGGGGTTTTAGGTTTTCTATAACTTCTATTTTAGCTCTATCTACCTCTATACCTTTTTCGAAAACTATATGTCCTAAAACAATTCCTTCGGTCACCATGAAATGACACTTTTCCCAATTTAGCACGAGGTTCACCTCCACGCATCTCTCCAGGATTTTCGAAAGGTTAGCAAGATAATTGTGGAAATCAAATCCGCAAACCGAGAAATCATCCATAAACACTTCCATAATACCATCTAGGTAGTCTGCAAAGATTGACATCATGCAGCGTTGGAAAGTAGTTGGGGCATTACAGAGGCCGAATGGCATTTGTCTCTAGGCAAAAGTTCCATAAGGGCATGTAAAGGTAGTTTTTTCTTGATCTTCGGGATGGATAGGTATTTGGAAGAATCCAGAGTGTCCATCTAGATAGTAGAAGTAATAGTGTCTGGCTAGACGCTCCAACATCTGGTCTATAAATGGTAAAGCGAAATGATCCTTCCTGGTTGCTTTATTTAATTTTCTATAATCTATACACATCCGCCATCCTCCTTCTAACCGTTTTGCTACATGTTCGCCTTTATCGTTTTGCACGACTGTGATGCCTCCCTTTTTAGGTACCACATGCACAGGGCTCACCCACTTACTATCCGAGATCTGGTAGATTATACCTGCCTCAAGTAACTTAAGAACTTCCTTTTTAACAACATTACTCATTATAGGGTTTATTCTTCTCTGATGTTCTCTGGAGGGTTTTGAATCTTCTTCGAGCGAAATCCGATACATGCATACGGATGGGCTTATACCTTTCAGGTCAGAGATATTATATCCTAAGGCTGAGGGATATCTTCGTAAAACATCTAAAAGTTGGTTTGTTTCCTTTTGGCTCAAGGTAGCACTGACTATAACTGGACGGTTCATCTCTTCATCGAGGAACTCGTATCTCAGATTCTTAGGCAGTTCCTTAAGTTCTAAGGTTGGTTTCTTAGGGCATGGCATAGGATCTGGGGTAAGGGATAAACAATGATAAAGGTTATCATCGATGTAGGGTTTCTTAAAGTCATCATCTTCCATTATGAGAGTTAATGGTAACTTAATTATTTTTATAATTTCTTCTTGTTCTAATTCCCTAACGCATTCATCAATGATATCTAAGGCATAACACGCGTCTCCCATCACAGGTGCCATAAGAAATTTTGAAAGTATAAATTCTATTTTCTCGTCACCTACCTCAAAGGTCAACTTTCGTCTCTTGACATCTATTATGGCTCCTGTAGTTGAAAAGAATGGTCTACCTAGAAGGATTGGTATATCATTGTCCTCTTTGATGTCCATGATAACAAAATCAGTAGGGATAAATAACAGGCCTATCCTAATAGGGACATCTTCTAAAATTCCTATCGGATATTTAACAGATCTATCGGATAATTGAAGTGACATCTTAGTGGGCTGTAATTCTCCTAAGTTTAACCTCTCAAAAACTGCTAAAGGCATTAAGCTCACACTAGCTCCTAAGTCTAGAAAAGCTTTTTCAATGACATGACTTCCCAAAAGACAAGGAATTGAGAAATTTCTAGGATCTTTATCTTTTTTGGCTAATTTATTCTCTGAAATAGAATTGCATTCCAAGGGTTTCGGATCGTCTAGTCTACGTTTGTTGGTAAGGATGTCTTTGAGAAACTTTGCATAAGAAGGTATTTGGGTGATGGCTTCTGTGAAAGGGATTTCTACGTGAAGTTTTTCTATAACTTTAATAAATTTTTGATACTGGTTATTGATATGGGTTTGTTTGAGTCTTTGCGGATATGGTATAGGTGGTTTATATGGCGGAAGTGGTACATAAGTTTTATCTTTAGGTTCTTCTCCTTTTTCTTGACCTTCCTGTTTTTCAGATTCCTCTGGTTCCTTTACTTCGTCCGTGGGTTTGGTATATTCCTTAGAAGTTTTGGGTTCACTCAATCTTGGGTTTGGTGGCTCATCATAAGCGTTCCCACTTCTTAGGGTAATGGCGTTGGCTTGTCCTCTCGGATTCTGTTGAGGTTGTCCAGGGAAGTGTCCTCCAGGTGTAGTCTGAGGGGCTTGGTTTAAAGCTACCTAAGAGATTTGGGTTTCAAGCATCTTGGTTTGAGTAACTATTTGGTCATCCTTGGTTCCTAACTGAGTAATCAATTCATTAACATGAATGTTTTGGTTCATGAACTCCTTGTTTTGATGGGTTTGAGCAGTGATAAAATTTTCCATAATTTTCTCAAGGCTCGGCTTTGGTGGCACAGGTTGCATAGGTTGATTTGATCTTGGGGCTTCATAACCAGTTTGTCTCGGAGGTGCATTATTTTGGATAGGGTTATTATTTTTATAGGAGAAGTTCAGGTGATTCCTCCATCCAGGGTTATAGGTGTTCGAATATGGGTTCCCTTGGGTGTAGTTCACTTGCTCAGAGTGGGTTTCATTTAATAGACTGCATTCTGCAGATTGGTGTCCTTTGGTTCCACATATCTCACAATCCGACGAAACTGCGGCTACAATATTCGGGTTTATGCACATATGTTCGACTTTAAGGGCTAATGCGTCCATTTTAGCTTGCATCATGTCTATAGAACTTAGTTCATGCACTCCTCCTTGGGCTTCCTTCTTCTCTACTGTCGCTCGTTCGACTCCCCATGATTGATGGTTTTGAGCCATATCTTCGATGAGGGCTCTAGCTTCAGGATAAGGTTTGTTCATCAGCGCACCGCCTGCGGCAGTGTCGATGGTCATCTTGGTGTTATAGTGAAGTCCATTATAGAAGGTTTGAATGATTAACCAATTTTTTAAACCATGATGTGGGCATGCTCGTAACAGCTCTTTATATCTCTCCCAAGCTTCGAACAACGATTCTCCTTAGTTTTGGGTAAATCTAGTTATATGGTTTCGAAGAACGGCGGTTTTACTCGGGGGAAAATATCTAGCAAGGAATACTCTTCTAACATTATCCCAAGTCGTAATGGAATTGGGTGGAAGGGAATCTAACCATGATAGGGCTTTATCTCTGAGGGAAAAAGGGAATAATCTTAAACGGATTGCCTTAGGAGAAGCTCCATTGGTTTTAAAAGTGTCTGCTAATTGAAGAAATATTTTTAAATGTTGGTTTGGGTTCTCAGTAGCGAGACATGTGAATTGTCTCTGTTGCACTAGTTGCAACAGGGATGGTTTAAGTTCAAAATTATTAGCTGGGATGGTTGGGTTTACTATAATAGAACTAGGTTCTTCGTTAGATGGTTGAGCGAAGTCCTTAAGAGGTCTTTGGTTTTGATCTTCGGCCATAGCTCTCCTAATTCTATGAAAGAATAAACGTGCGCGAGCGTAACGTTCAGGTTCCGCCAGAGGGTATACTAAGCTTCCGGTGCTGCGAGCTTTTCGCATTGACCGGTGGGAAATAGCCTAAGTCTAAACGATATAACAACAGGGAAATGAAATTTGACGAATATGGTCCCCGACAACGGCGCCAAAAACTTGATGCGTGCTTTTCACAAGTACACGAACGCGTCAGAGTAATATAAAAGATTGTCGAATCCACAAAGACCAAGTGTCAATCTATCGTTATCTATTGTTATGGTGTTTATCAAAGGCAGTCAAAATAGGTGTTTTTAGAGTGTGCAATGAAAAGTAAAGTATTGAATAAAGTTCAATTAATAAAGATAGGGTCGAATGTAATTCACATAATCAATTAATAATCCAAGTACTTGCTAATAGAACTACTTATGGGCAGTGTTTCCTACTTTGAAAAGAACCAATTTAACAGGAACTGTCGCTTTCGCGTATTCAGAACCGGGTTATACTCCCTAATCAAACCCTCTTATTGTCACTTATAAAAAGGTGCGCATTGCGTTAGAGTAGTAAACCTATTTTTAAGAAATATAGTATCTTGGCTAAGTTGAAAAGTATTTTAACCTAGATTTCGTAACCAAAAGAGGTTTTTACGAACCAGACTCTAAACTTATCAACGCGTCCGAAAATAGTTTTAAAATTTCTTTTCTTCTTAAGTTAAAAAATCCTAATGAACTAAACAAAGCGCTTTCGCTGTTTTTGAAATAGTTAAAAACAATTAAGTTTAAATAGACGTTGGACGGCTTTCGATCTTACCCAACGGAAATTAAGTGCGGGAAAACTTAAGTTGAAAGTTAAAATAGCCCTTAAGTGTTTCTACGAACGATTGTACGAATTATCGGTTCAATTACGATCCTTACATTCTAACCTTATAGATTTAGTTAGACATGGTAAAGTAAAAGTGCATTAATTTAAATAAAAGAAGTGCGAGTGCGGAATTTAAATAAAAGTAGTGCGAGTGCGGAAAGTAAATAAAGTAAAGTGCGAGTGTGGGAAATAAATAAAGTAAAGCGAGTGCGGGAAATAAATAAAGTAAAGTGAGTGCGGGAAATAAATAAAGTAAAGCGAGTGCGGGAAATAAATAAAGTAAAGACAGTACGGGAAAATAAATAAAGTAAAGCGAGTGCAAGAAAATAAAATACAAAGGCAAAGTAATAAAAACCTGCTCCATTCGGAGGGTTGAATAAAATGCAAAGCGGAAATGAAAATGGCGGCAGGATTAACTTCCTTCCAAAGTGCTCCAAACTCGATTACAAACTTGATTACACAATTGTGGTAACACCCCAATGCGAAGCGATTACCACTTTAAAATACTGAATATATGCCTAAGTGAAACAAAGTTTGCTCTAAGTTTGCCTCTGTTCTAAGTTTGGATGATTAAACAAGTGAATTCGAGTCTCTATTTATAGGAGAATAAAATGATGGAAATGACAAGGATGCCCTTCAACTTGAAAATGGGAGGGAAAACTTTTCCTCTTGTGGCGCCCGCCACAAGGCCATGGCGCCCGCCACAAGGCCAATCTGAGGCGCCTTAGTGGAGGTGGTGGGGAACGTGGAAGTTGAGGGAAGTTGAGCTAGGACACGTCATGGCAGGGTCCATGGCGCCAGCCACAGTGGGAGCCACAAGTACAAAATGCTGAATTTTAGGGTTTTTATCTCTTTTTCACTCCTTTTATCGATCGGGGGTCCGATTAAAGTAAAAACCTGAAAACAAAGAGAAACATAGTAATAACACAACAAAATGACAATAAAACTACTAAAATGCATGCAAAATTGGAGTCGAAAATACGGTGAATTTTAGTGTCATTAGACATCCACCCTACACCAAAAGTTGAAGTTTGTGAAGAACAAGAAGTTGGTGGTTGTAGGGGGAAAGAAGGCTCTCTTGGTCAGTCATTTATGTTCCTTCTCCTACATTGATGTTGAGGATGAGGTTGGGACTCCGTTCCAAGCCTTATCTATTGTTGAGCCTTCAAGAAAAGAACTTTCTTCATTTGTCTCCTACAATGATACAAAGTTGGCCATTGAGCATGGTATAACGACTGGTTTGGGGCAAATGATCAGATTGGAAGATAACAAATCCCGAGCTGGCATACAGTATTCTTCTGGTGTTTCCAATGAGCGTGGGCTGTTCCAGAGTGGTGGTTTCATCCACACAGTTGAAGATCAGGAAGCTGCTGCCATTGTTGAAGATGATGAAGAGGAAGACATTGGCAACTTTGTCATCCCTGGAGGAATCTACAATAATTGGGTCGTTGTTGATGTTCCAACAGTTATCCATAAGCCAACATAATGTGTTCATTTTGTTTGAAAACCCTTCTCCCATGCCAAAAGGAGAAGTGAAGACATTGTTGGCACAATTTGATTAATACAATGATATTCATTCAATAATCACATGTTAAATGTTTGTTTTCCAGATTATTTTTCCTTTTTTCTTTTTGCATGAAATTGGTGATCACCATAAAACCTTAAAAAAAGAGAATAAAATCAATCTTTTCATCTGCATAATGATTTTCTTTGTTTGAATTCTGAAATCTCTTTTATACTCAGAATCATTATGCAGGTTGATCAAACCCATTGAACATAGTCATCCAACACCATCTCCCAACTTTGAGTTCCCTGTATTTGAGGCCGAAGAAGATGATGTTGAAGAGATTCCTGATGAGATCACCCGTCTACTTGAGCACGAGGAGAAGATCATTCAGTCGCATCTTGAGAATCTAGAAACACTCAACTTGGGGTCTATAGACTGCATTCGTGAGGTGAAGATTGGGGCACTCCTTGAAGAGTCTGTTAAGAAGGGGTTGATTGAGTTGCTACGAGAATATGTCGACGTCTTTTCCTGGTCGTATGAAGACATGCCTAGTCTAGATACTGATATTGTGCAACATTTCTTGCCATTAAAGCCTGGGTGTGTACTTGTGAAGCAGAAGCTCAGAAGAACTCATCCTGATATGGCAGTAAAGATTAAAGAAGAAGTTCAGAAGCAAATTGATGTTGGGTTTCTGGTGACTTCTACATATCCTCAATGGGTGGCCAATATTGTGTCTATGCCTAAGAAAGATGGAAAAGTCCGAATGTGTGTGGACTATCGAGACTCGAATAAAGCTAGTCCAAAAGATGATTTTCCTCTACCACACATTGATATGTTGGTAGATAACACAACTAAATTCAATGTATTCTCATTTATGGACGGATTTTACGGTTATAACCAGACCAAAATGGCACCCGAGGATATGGAGAAGACAACATTCATCACACCTTGGGGAATATTCTGTTATCGAGTGATGCCCTTCGGTTTGAAGAACGCCGGAGCCACGTATCAACGCGCTATGACTACCTTGTTCCATGATATGATGCACAAGGAGATTAAGGTGTATGTCGATGATATGATTGCAAAGCCGAAAATGGAAGTTGAACATGTAGAACACTTGTTGAAGTTGTTCCAGCGTTTGAGGAAGTACAAACTCCGCCTGAATCCGAACAAGTGTACATTTGGAGTCCGTTCCGGAAAGTTATTGGGCTTTATTGTCAGCGAGAGAGGTATTGAAGTTGATCCTGCCAAGGTCAAAGCAATACAAGAGATGTCTACGCCCAAAATTGAGAAGCAAGTTCGAGGTTTTCTTGGCCGCTTGAATTACATTTTGAGATTTATATCCCACATGACTGCCACATGTGCGCCTATATTCAAGCTCCTCAGGAAAGATCAGCGTCAAGATTGGACCGAGGATTGCCAAAAGGCCTTTGATAGTATCAAAGAGTATTTGTCTGAGCCTCTGATTCTGTCTCCACCTATTGAAGGGAGAACATCAATTATGTACTTGATTGTGCTTGATGACTCCATGGGATGTGTATTGGGTCAGCAAGATGAATCAGGGAAGAAAGAATATGCAATATACTACTTGAGTCATGTAATTCTGGTATCATGTATGAGATGTCGAAGGTAATGTCATGACACTAATATCTGAGTTATGCAAACAGGATAAAGATAAAGAATAGTAATGCAAGAGACACAAGCAATTGTTAACCCAGTTCGGTCTAACTCACCTACATCTGGGGGCTTGCAAGCCAGGAAGGAAATCCACTAAAATAGAATCAGTTCAAAGACTCTCCGTACACTTCAACAAGTTACAGTCTTTCTCACCTAATCTATACCCGTGCAATTTCTACCTACGCACTCTTAGATATGACAACCCACTCACTTCCCTACAATCACACCTGTGATTTTAAACAACAATCCCTTGAGAAAAGAAAACACTTTTCAATAACACACTCTTGATTTTACTTCACAGTTTCAATCAAGAAGACACACTCTTGATCTTGCTTAACAACTTTGATCAAGAAGACACACACTTAAATTTGCTTCACAACTTTGATCAAGTAGACACACACTTGATCTTGCTTCACAACTTTGATCAAGTAGACACACACTCTTGCTTAACAGCTTTAGAGTGACAAATTACAACCACAAATCAGTCCAATTCAATCATCAAAAGATGACTTGAATGACTTACAAGTCTCACGACTAAACAGACACAAACCCTAGCTCTCTCTCTATATTTCGCTCAGTATTGGTTGTGTGTTGTAAAACAGGTTTTCTAAGTCCCTTTTTATAAAAGCTTTCAGCTGGGCTTGGACATCTTGAAAACCCTAAATCTATTTTCCAATTAAATCTTTTCATAACAGCTGGTTAGATCTCCTTGGAAAATAAATAAATCAGGTTGTAATCCATGATTGAATGCGCCAGCTAATCAGATCTTCAATCATACATAGATTGCCATTAATTATGCAATCACAAAACACCATACATTCACACTGAATGTTCTGTGTACAGGATGTCATAACATCGGGTCTGACATCCTTGAAAAATCCTGCATAATTCCATAATTCCTTTTATAACTCCAGCAGGTGCAAAACATCAGATGCCATGACATTGAGTATGACATCCTGATACACTCCTGCCTAATTATGTTTTTCCATTTTAACTCCAGCAGGAACACAATATCAGAAGCCATGGCATTGCATATGACATTCTAAAATAATCCTGCATGATCATGTTCTTGAACTCCAGCAGGTACATAGGATATCTTATGTTAAGACATCACACATAACATCTTATGAACTCTCTTTATTTTACTAAAATTGCTGCCAACACTTAGAACCAACAAACCCCCCCTTTGGCAAATTTTGGCTAAAACATATATTTATCCTTTTTGTTCACAAGAAAACTATCAGCAGTTAAACAACAGTTTAATCAGCAGCAGAAGCAAACACAATTACTAGATATAGCTACTAGTAATACACACATGCACAAGGGTATTTCTCCTCCCCCTAAATTTGTGCAACAGAAACAGAATTACTAGTCATGGATGCAACTAGTAAGACACACAAATGCACAAGGGTACTCCTTCTCCCCTTAAATCTGTGCACACAACATACATCTCCTTTAATAATAACAGCACCTGTAACCACAGCACCTGTAACAATCAGAATATCATTCTGACATCTGCTTCAACATGTTAACATTCAGAATTTCCTTCTGACATCTCCTTCAACATTCAGAATTTCCTTCTGACATCTCCTTCAACATGTTAACATTCAGAACCTCCTTCTGACATCTCCTTCAACATCACTTGTACAACATAGAGCTTGCACAGACCATCAGACATCTCCTCCAACATCTCAGAACAGAACACCATTCTGTCTTACATCAGACATCTCCTCCAACATCTCAGAACAGAACACCATTTTGTCTTACATCAGACATCTCCTCCAACATCACAGAACATAACATCATTCTGTCTTACATCAGACATCTCCTCCAACATCTCAGAACAGAACATCATAGAACATCATTCTATTCAACATCATCAGTTGTCATCTGTTTAGCCTAGCTGGCTACATCAGCACTGCAGATCTCCATAACCACATATTTAACTACAGCTCTTCACATAAACACTTCTCCCCCTTTTTAGTCAAAATTGACCAAAGGTGACCAATTAGACAAAATAAATGTCAATTAGCCTAGCAGAGAATGTCACAGCAGATGTTATAACATTAAAAATGTTAAAACATAATTGTTAGGAGATACAAACCATCATCATACACAACTGTGACAACTGAGATAATGAGAAATCCATGGAACTCATTAAGATCCCAAATCTTACATCAAGGCATCAGTAAGGACTGCCACACAATACAAACATTTCAATAGAAACAAAACATCCAAGCTTCCAAAACAGTCATAACAGCATCTAGAACAACACACATGTCATCATAACAGGGGGAACATCAACAGCACAGCTTAGTCTGAGGAGGTAGCATCTTCTTTACATCAGATTCAAAATTGCCACTAGAATTGTCTTGAGAATCAGACCTCTCACTTGAGATATAGGCATCTGACTCCTTGGCTTCACCATCTTCCAGATGGAAGGAAATGTTGTCCAAATGCACAGTTGCAACCTTAGCTGGAGACTTTCTAACAGATTTCCTTTTAGTAGGTGAGATGTCTGGGACATCGTCTTCGACATCATCTTCAGAATCAGAGCTTTCTCTGATTTTCCTCTTCTGAACCTCTACTTTACTCCATGATTTAGAAGGACCTACAACAGCAGCCTTCCTACTAGTTCTAGCCACAGTCCTACTTTTCCTGGTTTTCATTTTCTTTGCAACACTTGGTTTCAAGTGATGAACCAAGGTGTCATCTTCCTCTTTTGAACTCTCTTCCTCCAAATCAATTACTCTCTCAGCAGTGTCATGCTTCTTTCTTGGCCATTCTTTGACTTGACCAACAGTGATTGTCCTACAGACTTCATTGTCTGTGGCTTCTAACTCAATATCTCCTTTTGTTCCTCTCCCTAGGAACTTATTCATTATAGTTGAGGAGAACCTTACACACCTTCTTCTCACAAAGACCTTGCAGAATTCTTTGTTATTCTTGTCAGAAATATCCTCTAGGATATTCACCACAAACTCCTCCACTAAACCTTCAAAACATTGGGGTAATGCACTAACTGTTTTCATCAAACCAGCAAACTTGATTAATTCCATAACCTCCTTCACTTCTATAGCCTCCTTCCCTAGCTCCCTTTCTACAACAACTCTCCTCTGTATAACAAATTTCCACTTTAATTGCTATAAATTCTCATGAATACAAATCCCCAATTTCCCTCTTAAACATTCAAACTGATTAGCATCCAAAGCTTTTCTAAATATGTCAGCTAATTGCATTTCAGTAGTAACATGCTCCAGTGCTATGTTTTTCTCTTCCATAAGTTCTCTAATAAAGTGATGACTAATATCAATGTGCTTTGTCCTGCTGTGCTGAATAGGATTTTTGGGAATAGTTGTAGCACTCAGGTTGTCACAGTACACTGTCCTGACATCTTGTGTGACATTGTGTTCAGTCACCATTAGTTTCAACCAACCAAGTTGAGAACAGCTACTTCCAGTTGCTATGTATTCAGCTTGATATATAGCACAAACACCATTTTCATCTTTTAATACTTTCGAATGTGTAGGAGCAGGAGTCCTTGCACTCTTCATGCCAATCTTCTTAACATTATTCTTGGCACATTTGCTTTGAGATAGAAAAATAGACTCTTCTATCTGCTTGATTTGTAGCCCAAGTCCAACAAAGCTCTTCCCAACTTCAGACTGCATTTGACGAGCAACATGTTCTACCATCTGATTTGACCTCCTACCAAACCCAATATTATCCACATCTGTTTGAGCCACCATGAGCTTTTCTCCTTGAGGTTTCAGACAACAATCTTTGAAGATTTCAACCACATCAGATTTGTTTTTGGTCCAGATGTATCTGGAGAAATCATCCACCACTACAAACTTCTTTCCACCAAGGCTTTCCACTTGCATGGGTCCCATCAACTTCATATGAAAGAGTTTCAACCCTTTGGAAGTGATGTTAAGTCTGAGTTTCTGGTGTGACATCCTTGTCTGACATTTCCCACAGACTTTCAATTTGGGAGTTTCTCTAGCAGATATAATCATCTTCATCCCTTTCTCCTTGACTGAGGTACATTTTGAGGAGTAACTAATTTGAGAGTTCCACATGTAACAGTCGTCTTTGGTTCTGACTCCTTCCATGATTACTTCACTTTCTTTGTTGGTAATTAGACATTCAGTTTTAGTGAAGTTAACATTTATACCTTGGTCACATAGTTGACTGATGCTTATTAGATTTGCAGTCAAGCCCTTAACCAGTAGGACCTTGTCAAGTTTAGGCACTCCAGGACAATCAAGCTTGCCTATCCCCTTGATTTCACCCTTTGCTCCATCACCAAAGGTTACATAGCTTATAGCATGAGGATGAAGTCCAGTTATCAGGTCTTTGTTTCCAGTCATGTGTCTGGAACATCCACTATCAAAATACCACTCTTTTTTGGCTGAGACTCTGCGGGGAATATGAGCTATTAGACTTGTAACATTAGTCTTAGGAACCGATTGCTTCTTGTTCATAGGCCTGTGCTGTTTGGGTCTGGGTTGATAGTGAGTCTGATGATGAATAGGGCTAGGATAACCATACAACTTATAGCAAAAGGGCTTCAGGTGACCAAATTTCCCACAGTAATGGCATCTCCATCTTTGGTGTTTCTCTTTCTGTTGTCTTCTCTTCTGATGTTGTGACATATGATATGATATCACAGGTTTGCTTTTACTATGGCTGCATTTAGGTTTGGCTTGAGGTTTGCAACCAGTGTAACTGCACTCAGGCTTAGATTCATTATACCCAATGCCATATTTGTCTCCTGTTATTTTTCCAGTTTGGAGAATCTTGTCTAGGGAGTCAGATCCATTGTTTAACATTCTTACATACTTGGTCATCTCTTCTAGTTTAGAATTCAAGAACATAGCTTCAGTGTTTAACTTGGAGATGATTTCCACATGGTCTGCCTTCTCATTCTCCAGTTGTACTATCTTCTGGCTTTCAACTTGTTGACTTTCATCTATCTTGGCCTTCAGAACCACTGCTTCTGTTTTTAATTTGGAGATGGTTTCCAAGTGTTCTACCTTCTCATTCTCAAGTTGAGTTATTTCCTTCTTCTGGCTTTTAACCTATTTACACCACTCTACACTTTTGAGACACAACTTTCTGTAGGTAGTGGACAACTTTTCAAAGGTTACTTCACCATCACTTGAGTCTTCATCAGAATCCCATCTTCCAGTCAATGCAGTCATAAGATTTGCAGATTCTTCTGTTTCACTTCCATCTGACCAAGTGGCAGCAAGACTCCTCTTCTGTTTCTTGAGGTAGGTCCCACATTCAGTTCTAATGTGTCCATACCCACCACATTCATGGCATTGAACTCCTTTTTCTTATTTGGGCTTTTCATCTGACCTTGTTCTTCTTCCAATATTGTTGGATTTACTGATGTCAGATGCGATGTTCTTGACATTAGCCTTAGATCTTTCATCCATCTTTTTCACTAGCTTGTTGAACTGTCTTCCCAGCATTGCTACATCATCTGCCAGATCTTCATCAATATCTGGACCACCTTCCTCCTCTTCCTCCTCAGTGTTTGACTTGAATGCTATGCTTTTGGCTTTCTTTTCAGATCCATCACACATTCCCATCTCAAATGTTTGAAGGGATCCAATTAGCTCATCAACTCTCATATTGGAAATGTCTTGAGACTCTTTTATGGCTGTCACTTTCATGGCAAATCTCTTAGGGAGTGACCTGAGCATTTTCCTCACTAAATATTCATCTGACATCTTCTCACCCAGGGCTCGTGAGGCATTAGCAATTTCAAGGATATTCATATGAAATTCATGAATATTTTCATCTTCTTTCATCCTTAAATTTTCAAACTTGGTAGTGAGCAGCTGTAGTCTAGACATCTTCACTCTAGAGGTGCCTTCATGAGTGGTTTTGAGAATCTCACAAGCATCTTTAGCCACTTCACAGTTGTTTACCAATCTGAAGATATACTTATCTACACCATTGAATATAGCATTCAATGCTTTAGAGTTCCCAAGGGCTAAGTCATCCTCCTCCTTGGTCCATTGTTCTTCAGCCTTCTTATCAACATTAGCTTCTCCATTCTTGGTAACAACTGGATGTTCCCAGCCTGTTAACACAACCTTTCAAGCCTTATTATCCAGAGATTTTAGGAAGGCTACCATTTAAGGTTTCCAGTAGTCATAATTGGATTCATCCAAAATAGGTGGTCTGTGAACAGATCCTCCATCTCTCTCCATAGTACCAGAAAGTATCGTCCCTAGATCTCACCCAGAACCAGAGCAGGATGCCTGCTCTGATACCAATTGTAATTCTGGTATCAGATATGAGATGTCGAAGGTAATGTCACGACACTAATATCTGAGTTATGCAAACAGGATAAAGATAAACAATACTAATGCAAGAGACACAAGCAATTGCTAACCTAGTTCGGTCCAACTCACCTACATCTGGGGGCTACCAAGCCAGGAAAGAAATCCACTAAAATAGAATCAGTTCAAAGACTCTCCGTACACTTCAACAAGTTATAGTCTTTCTCACCTAATCTCTACCCGTGCAATTTCTACCTAAGCACTCTTAGATATGAGAACCCACTCACTTCTCTACAATCACTCCTGTGATTTTAAACAACAATCCCTTGAAAACAGAAAACACTTTTCAATAACACACTCTTGATTTTACTTCACAGTTTCAATCAAGAAGACACACTCTTGATCTTGCTTAACAACTTTGATCAAGAAGACACACACTTGATCTTGCTTCACAACTTTGATCAAGTAGACACACACTTGATCTTGCTTCACAACTTTGATCAAGTAGACACACACTCTTGCTTAACAGCTTTAGAGTGACAAATTACAATCACAAATCAGTCCAATTCAATCATCAAAAAATTACTTGAATGGCTTACAAGTCTCATGAATAAACAGACATAAACCCTAGCTCTCTCTCTATATTTCGCTCAGTATTGGTTGTGTGTCGTAAAACAGGTTTTCTAAGTCCCTTTTTATAGAAGCTTTCAGTTGGGCTTGGACATCTTGAAAACCCTAAATCTATTTTCCAATTAAATCTTTTTATAACAGCTGGTTAGATCTCCTTGGAAAATAAGTAAATCAGGTTGTAATCCATGATTGAATGCGCCAGCTAATCAGATCTTCAATCATACAAAGATTGCCATTAATTATGCAATCACAAAACACCAGACATTCACACTGAATGTTCTCTGTATAAGATGTCATGACATCGGGTCTGACATCCTGGAAAAATCCTGCATAATTCCACAATTCCTTTTCTAACTCCAGCAGGTACAAAACATCACCATGACATTGAGTATGACATCCTGATACACTCCTGCATAATTATGTTTTTCCATTTTACCTCCAGCAGGAACACAATATCAGAAGCCATGGCATTGCATATGACATTCTGAAACAATCCTGCATGATCATGTTCTTGAACTCCAGCAGGTACATAGGATATCTTATGTTAAGACATCACACATAACATCTTGTGAACTCTCTTTGTTTTACCAAAATTGATGCCAACACTTAGAACCAACAAGTAAGAAGTTCAGTGATTGTGAGTCTCGGTACTCAATGCTTGAGAAGACATGATGTGCTTTGGCTTGGGCCGCTAAGCGTTTACGCCAGTATATGTTGAATCATATAACTTGGTTGATATCTAAAATGGATCCAATCAAGTATATCTTTGAGAAGCCTGCTTTAACTGGGAGGATTGCCCGTTGGCAAATGTTGTTATCTGAGTATGATATTGAATATCGAGCTCAAAAAGCTGTTAAAGGTAGTATCCTGGCTGACCACTTGGCACATCAACCAATTGAGGATTACCAGTCTGTTCAGTACAATTTCCCTGATGAGGAGAATCTGTATTTGAAGATGAAAGATTGCGATGAGCCTACACTTGATGAAGGGCCAGAGTCTGGTTCTCGATGGGGTATGGTGTTTGATGGCGCTGTTAATCAGTATGGAAATGGTATTGGGGCAGTGATTATTACTCCTCAAGGCACACATTTTCCTTTTACAGCAAGGCTAACTTTCAAATGCACGAATAATATGGCGGAGTATGAGGCCTGTATTATGGGTTTGGAAGAATGTATTGATCTTGGGATCAAACATCTTGATGTTTATGGTGATTCGACCCTTGTTGTTAATCAGATTAAGGGTGAATGGGAGACGAATCATCCTGGCCTCATCCCATATAGAGATTATGCGAGGAGGATTTCAACTTTATTTACTAAGGTTGACTTCCATCATATTCCTCAAGATGAGAATCGGATCGCAGATGCTCTTACTACGCTTGCTTCAATGATTGTGGTGAAATATTGGAATGAAGTTCCCAATATTACTGTGATGCGCTTGGATAGACCGACTCATGTATTTGCAGTTGAAGAAGTGAAAGATGATAAGCCATGGTATTATGATATCAAGTGCTTTCTCTAAAATCATACTTACCCGCCTGGGGCATCTGTTAAAGACAGGAAGACTTTGAGGAGATTATCTGGCAGTTTCTACCTCAATGGTGATGTGCTTTACAAGAGGAATTTTGACATGGTTTTCCTCAGATGCGTGGATAGACACGAAGTAGACCTATTGATGACTGAAATCCATAAGGGTTCATTTGGTACTCATTCCAATGGACATGCTATGGCTAAGAAGATGTTGAGAGCAGGCTACTATTGCCTGACAATGGAGTCTGACTGCTGCAAATATGTGAAGAAATGCCACAAGTGCCAGATTTATGCGGATAAGATTCATATTCCCCCGACACATATGAATGTTATTTCATCACCATGGCCTTTCTCCATGTGGGGAATTAACATGATTGGCATGATTGAACCAAAGGCGTCTAACGGTCACCGTTTTATTCTCGTAGCTATTGATTACTTCACCAAGTGGGTTGAAGCGGCATCATATGTGAATGTGACCAGGCAGGTGGTTGTGAGGTTTATCAAGAACCAGCTTATATGCCGATATGGTGTGCCAGACAAGATCATTACTGATAATGGATCTAACTTGAACAATAAAATGATGAAAGAGTTGTGTAGCGAGTTCAAGATTGCACATCATAATTCTTCTCCCTATAGACCCAAGATGAATGGGGTTGTTGAAGCTGCAAACAAGAACATCAAGAAGATTATTCAGAAGATGGTTGTTACGTACAAAGATTGGCATGAGATGCTGCCATTCGCCTTGCACGGTTATCATACATCAGTTCGCACTTCAATAGGGGCAACCCCTTTCTCTTTTGTGTATGGCATGGAGGTTGTGCTCCCCGTGGAGGTTGAGATCCCATCAATGAGAGTCTTGATGGAAGCCAAGTTGACTAAAGCTGAATGGGTCCGGAGTCGTTATGACCAGTTAAACTTGATAGAAGAGAAGAGATTAACTGCCATGTGCCATGGTCAGTTATATCAGCAGAGGATGAAGAAATCCTTTGATAAGAAGGTCAAGCCTCGTGTGTTCCGAGAAGGTGATCTCGTGCTTAAGAAAGTCTTGTCTTTCGCTCTCGATTCCAGGGGCAAGTGGACTCCAAACTATGAAGGTCCATATGTTGTTAAGAGAGCATTTTCAGGCGGTGCTTTGTTGCTTACAACCATGGATGGGGAGGATTTCACTCGTCCTGTGAATTCAGATGCAGTCAAGAAATACTTCGCCTAAAAATAAAAACAGAATAGCTTGCTAAGTTGAAAACCCGAAAGGGCGACTTAGACAAAAATGAGTGTCTCGGTGGATTGAAAACCCGAAAGGGCGGTCCAGGCAAAAGTTAGAGACATGAAAAAAAAATATATCCCGCTAGATTGAGTACCTCACCCTGGGGCAATCTAGGCAAAAATTAGGGTTTTGGCAAGTAACTGCATCCTAACAAGACTTTGCTCTATGGCTGTCATCTATCAAGGATTCTCGCTCAGTCATTGTCAACTGAAGCTTTAAATACATTGGATTCAGAGTTGGTGGAGAAACAATCATTATGTTCAATGTAGCCCTTTTTTCCAATATATATCACCAATTTCAAATTTGTAAAGATCCATGGGGTCTCGCCATTTGCGAACTACCATTCTATTAAATAAATTTGAGCCTTTATCCAATTCTTTGCACTCTTATTTTTTTCTGTTTAACAAATGTTTGCATGTTTTAATTGATAAATATCATTGTTTTAAACAAATAAAGTTTTTATAAACTGTTTTAAGCAAAGTGAACATTCACAATGACTAAAAGGATAGTTGGAACGTCTTCAGTGCTCTCCCAAGGATATTATGATTTCCAAAAGGGTAAGACATCTATTCATATTATGGAATGTTTATATCCTCTTCATCAGCTTTCAGTTGTCTCCTCAGCGAGCGCAGAAAAGAATGATATATCGTCAGCTTCCCAAAGAGTCTGACACTAGCATTTGTGTTTTATCAATTATATGGTTTTCATCCCTTGTGTGGACTGACCTAAAATCCCTTATAGATTGATAAAATTTGATATGCTATCTATTTACGAGGAAGTTTGTCTTTCCCCAACATGAGTAAGAATCTCCAAGCGGAGTAGGCATGTGCTCCCTGCGGAGCTATTTTTCCAAATTTTTGTCTCCTCAGCAAGAAGTTGTTTAAAGCAGTGGGTGAAGGGTTTGAGTCCCTTTTCATCCCCAGAATGGCACGTGTTGACGAAGGATGTTGGCAGTTCATCCCCAGTATGGTCTCTCACAGTCCATCCCCAATAGGGTTGCCCAATCCAAGCTTGTATCCCCTCCGAGTCTGAAGATCTCTTCCAGTATTAAGGGATTTTGAGGAAGATGTGTTATATTCTTCCCCAGCGGAGCAATGCTTCTTTCTCCCCTTAGCAGAGATGTCTCTCCAGCAGTTAGAAGGGAGTGTTTGATTGATGTGTATCCAATTGGTGGTTGTTCCCCACGGAGTTTCACCTCACCCCTTTTGATAAGTTCCCTAGTAGAGTTTCTTCTATGACGGATCTTATCAATATTCAGCATCCTGTTCCCGAGAATTATGGGAAAATCCTCGACAGTCGGAAGCTGTGACTTTGCCTATCCCCAGCGGTGGTCTATGTCTCCTGGTATTTGATGCATCCCCACCAGAACTGATTTCTCCTGTGGGCCTGGCCTTTCTCTTTTGAGATGTTATGTCAGGTGTCCGTTCGTGGCTCTTGAGCCTGTTTGTGTTAGATATGTCTATCTGTCAGCATTAATCATACATAAATCACGCATATATATGCATAATAATAGCATTCAGATACTCATGATGCATTCTTTTCCATATATCTTTGCTTGTTATCTCCTGCTATTGGTGAAATTCTCTTCCCCAAGCGGATGTTTGTGTATGATCTCTCCATGTAGAGTTAGCCCCATAGGTAGAAAGTGTATATCCTTCCTTCTTTCTTCCCCACTGAGTTATGTCCTCATGGATGATTATTGTTTCAGTTTCCTCCCTAGTTACGTATTGCGATGGAATTACTCCCCTGAGTTATATCCTCATCGGGTTGAGTCTTGTTTGATTGTGTCTTTCTAGTTTGTTCCTAGATTGACTCCTTTCTTATTATTCCCCTGCAGTTCCCTGTGGTTTAGTTGTTCAATTGCTCAGTAACCAGTAATTGTCCATCTCTTTCCCCAGTGGACTTTGTGGCCTTCTACCCAGTAACCGGTAGTTGTAAGTCCTATTTCCGTGGTTTTCTACCCAGTAACCGGTAGATGTAATCCCCTCTTTGTCGTTTATCTTTATCCAATATTCGGTAGTGATATTCCTTCGCTTCTGAGTATACCACCCAGTAACCGGTGATATATTTCTTGGATAATTGCTCTTATCAAGCAATTCATCCCCTGCCGAGTCATCTTTCATTTACCCGTATTTGGTAATGACTGTTTCTCCTTTTGATTGGTCATCATTTTATACCCAGTACCCGGTATCCTGATGTCCTTTCTTTTCGGTCGATTTATCCTTTATTAACCTAGTAACCGGTTGTGGATAATCTTCCATGTGAGTATGTTATCTATGTTATGACGGTAATAGATAATATGTCTCATGCGCTCTTCGGTCGAAGTCTTTGTTCTTCCCCGGTCGAGTAAGATTCGTATTTCCTTGTGAAATCGAATGCCCATCCTGTAAGTCGAGTTTTCTTTTTCAGCCCTCCTTTCGGATGATGAGTGTCTTGGATTTGTTCTCAATTCACGCCATGGTTGGTCACCTATTATATGCCCGGTAACCGGTATCCCTGGTGTTCCTTCCTTCTGCTCCCTATTATGACTTTTGGTCCCCTGTGGAGTTAGATTTTCCTGAGTTGAGATGTGCCTTTTGGGTCCTTCTTAGTTGTTCCGGATGATTGATATCTCTCACCCTTATACTAGTCTTAGATATTCTTTCTCCCTGAGCGTGTTGTTCTCTCACCCAGTAACGGGTATTTTGAACACATGTCTCTTTTTGAGTTTAATACCCAGTAACCAATAATATCTCATTTTTGCTTCCTCAGCTAAGTCCTTTGTGGACATCCCTGTCTGAGTCCGGATTTTTATCCGAAGTATCCTTTGCGGATAGTTTTGTTGTATTGGCATATTCCCTAATACATGCATCTTTACGTCAGCTCGAGCCTTTCCATCGATTTATTTCCATGGAATCCCTTCGTGTCTCCCAGCAAGTTTTCAAGTCGTGATCTGCTCACGCATTTTACCTTTTTCCCCTAGAGTCTCTGTCTCCCTAGCGAGTGTGTTACTTCTACGGATTTTTTCAGTTTCTACCGATTTCTTTTCCTTTATGGCAATTATTCACCATGAAGATTTTACTTTTGCATACATACATTTGCATCATGAGGTCTCTTAGGGACCAAAATTCGTCTCTTTGTTATTATTTAAGCCTATTCTACCTTGTCGAGACGAAGATTTTAACCTTCATATCTTCGGCTAGAATGACCTTAAATAGGGGCATCTGTAAGACCCTAATTTTGACCCTAAGATCCCTCATGGCACCATATCATTTGCTCATTGCATTGCCTCTAGGATCATAGCATGTGTGGCTCTTTAACCCTAGGGTGGGACTTGTATGAGTAGTTTAAGACCACTAAGCATGCTTGTATTGTATATTATTGCTTTTCTTATTTTTATTACTAACCAAAAGCACAAAAATATTTCACTAACTCTTTTTGTTTTGAAGCTCAAGTGATCATGTGCTCACATTGCTCCTAAGATGCTCCTAAGCTCAATGAAGTGGCTAGATGATGAGAACAAGCATGACAATGTTCCACAAAGATCTTAATCATCATATATGTCTCCCAAGTATCTCAATTTGCCAATTTGATCAAGAGAACCTAAAGTGCTTGAGGATTGTTTCCCAAGGAAACCCAAATCCAACTGCGCATTGACTATGCCTTGCTCATGAAGCAACCTCAACCTATGATCAAATTCAATCAAGGGAAGTTCTTACATTCATTATTTTATGCATATATGAGCTTATGTGAGGATCCTCAATCATTCATTCATCAAGATTTGAAGTTTGGCCTTGAGAAGTTGACCAGTCAAGTCATCTGACTAAACTAAGGATCACTGAGATATAACTTTTGATTTGTTTGTCAAATAAAGATGACCCCAAGAGAAAATATGTTCTTAAGAACCATATTAACAACTTTCATGTTCATAAAAAATCCATTTGAGACTTGGAAGGTCATCATTCATTTCAAAACATTATAGGTCATTTTGACTGAAACCCTAATTTTGGGTCAACTTCCCAAGGACCTAACTTCCTTAATTATTATGATTTTGTGGTGAGACCAAATGCATTGGAAATCTTAAGATGTCTACTTCAATTTATATGTTGGACAAAATTTCCTAATCCTAAAAAAAAATACATGTGATAATACAAAACATTATAGGTCACTTTGGACCTAAGTCATTGAATTTGAAAAAATTCCAACTTCAAGTGCCCATAACTTTCTCATGAAAAATCCAAATGATTCAAAATATAAGTCTAAATTTATCATATTGAGAATATCTACAACTTTTATGTTGAAGATATTTCCATTTGAGGCTTGCATCATTGAAATAGAAGGGCTTGAAGAGGCTTGCTTTGGATGAAAATTTTCAAAGGGAACTTAGACATGTTTTGTACCCAAAACTTCACAGACAGTTTTCATAAATTTCCAATCTCCAAATAAATTTTTGCCCAACATGACTTTTTTTCCTTATTTCAAGGGCTTTCCAACCATTACTCACAATAATTTTTTGGACTTTCCATGAGTGAGTTTCGAAAAGCTTAGTGTTTATGTCCATTTGTGCATTTCACATTATAACTTCATGTACAAGCAAATGCAGCTCCAATTACATGTCCAGTTCACTTATACTTGATCTCAGCATGCATTTCCATTCATTTTTGGGTCTCACATGCGCCTGTACAGGCCCATGCATGGAGGATCCAAAATTCATGCACACGAGCCAAGCATTGCATTGCATCAATTCCAGCTATAAATAGAAGTGCAATCTCATTCAAATGGTAACCACAAGGAGATCTGAAGTGCTGCTGGATTGAAAACCAAACCCTCACCAAAGTAATTTCAGTTTTTCTATTTCATTTTCAAGCTTGAATTTCAACATCATTAGTTGAATTTCAAAGCATAATTCCTTAACCTTGCATCACCATCACACTTCCAAATCAAAGGATCAAGAGCTTGGACAATTCGTGCTGTTTGAAGCTCCATTTCAGAGGTATATCACCAAACTTTTTTGATTCAGATCTTGAAATATAATGTGAATTCCTTTGGTTTGTGTTGTTTTCTGAAGTCTTCATGCATGAGGCAGGCCAGTGGTGGTCTAAATTTTGCAAATCGTGCCATTTTAGATCAAGCACCATGATCTTAAAGCTCATGTTTCTCTTTAAATAGGAACTTTGAGAATGATCCATGGTTACAGGGGTGATGTGCATCACCTCAGCTTCATTTTGATACCTTCCTTTTTAATTTTTATTAAGGTTTGATTTCCTACGCGTGGTGGCCGAAATTGGTTGTCTGGCCGGAGAAGATGGTGGTTTCCACCACCATCTCCACATGGGAGCTTCATGGCCCTTGGATCTCACTGAAACGTTCTAATCTTGGCCCTTGCTCGTGTTGACTTATTTTAATTCCATGTGTTGCGCGCTTGACCAAGGATCAACTTGTGACCGCGCCTCTGAACCATGAGATCAGTGCCACGTCAATTAATGAATTTATCAGATGGCGCTGGATTTTCCTGATTTTCTTATTTTTGTTTTAATTTCATTTAATTCCTTTTATTTTCAAAAATTCATAAATATTTTAATTGAAGTCACAAAAATATGAGACCAATGCCAAAAAAATTCTTGAAAAATCTAGTTTCATATTTTGATTTTTAATTATTTTTGTGACTTCATTTAATATTTTTTGTGAATTATGTGGTTTTTAATAGTTTTAATTCATTTTAAAATACTTTTTGATATCTGAAAAATCCAAAATATTTTATTAACACATATGGATCATGATAAGTCAATGAAAAATAATCTCATCAATTTCTTAATTGGTTTGAGATTTTAATTCATATTGTGTTATTTTTATTGTTTTTAATTGTTTTTAAATAGTTTCTGATTTCAAAAATTGTTAAAAAATTTTGTCAAAGCTTGTTTGACCATGTTAGACCTATGAGAATTTATTTGGACTTGTTGAAGTTGATTTGAATTAAATTTGACGTTTGACCATATTTTGTCCATTTTATTTTGCATTTATTTTTAATTCAAAAAATACCAAAAAAATATGTTTGACTTGTTGACTTGTGATCTTCATTTCTCTTCTGTTTAGCATTGGTTGATGATGATTTGATTCACTTTTGACCAATTATGTTTGACACTTTATTTCTCTTTCCATTCATTTCATCTTCATCCCATTTTCTTTTTATTTTTTGGCCAATGAGTTAATGTCTTATGGTTAGTCTTGATAAATGAGAGGCTTAACCTTCTTTGATCCAAATTAAACTCAACTTGGTCCATGATCAAGTGAGTTGCTTTGTGTCCAAGATAGGTTGCTTCTTGGTCAAGCAAAAAACCTGAAGTCCATACAAGGCCTTTTCTCCTTTCTTTTGGCATGGTATGTTTTAGGAGCTTAGCTTACTAGTCATGATCTCTAACTTTTATTTATTTGCCTATAGTTTTGTTGACCGGCCTCAGATAGGTGTGACTACTACATTAGTCAACTTACGATTCCTTAACATAGCGCTAAATTGTCTTATGACAAACTAACATAACCACTAACTACTAACTTCAATTTGAGCATTTAACTTCTTGCCCTTTACTTTAATGCACTTTATTTCTTGCTCATTTATTCATATTGCTTTTCATTTTGCTCACTTGAGCATATATTTTATGTTTATGCCAATTTCCTTTTGCTCATTTGACCTCATTATTGTATATAAATATATTGTTGTCTTGTGTTTGTTTTGTCTTTGTTTGTGTGAACCTAATGCAAATAGGAGAAAGGACTTAGAATTAGGATATACCTATGCTTAAAGGAGTTCAAGAGCAACTAAGCCTCATGCCTTTAGAATGCTAACTTGTAGAAGAGCAACTAGGCCTCATGCCTTTAGAATGCTAAACTTAAAAGTTGACTTCAAAGGACTTCTCCTCCAAACTTATTCTTTGTCCATTCCCTTTATTGTGTTGTGAACATTTTGATGTTTGCTTTTGTGTGATAGGGATCCCACCTTGAGATTGTGAAAGGAGGACCATTGTCATGAGTAGCCAAGTTAAGAGAGACAAGCCAAATGGAGATCCTAGGAGCTTGAATCTAAATTGTTTGATTGCTTGAGTTGGGTGCTAAGTCCAAAAGAAATGAGCATCTTGAATAATCTTTATGATCTCAAGAAAAGGAACTCCAAGGGTTTTATTTTCTCTTTATCTTTGCATGCTTTAGGACTAGCCCTTCTCTTCTTCTCCTCACTCTAAACCAAGCCAAAATCTTTTCTAAACTTTGACTTTGTTTCAAATTAGAAACCTAGGCCTTATGCCTTTGACTTTTCAAAATCTTTTCATTAATACTCATTGTAAATAAACCTTAATTCAACTTTGACTTAATTTTTTGCAAATAAATCTAACTTGTAAATACAACTCACTTCAAGTTAATTTTGTGGTTTCAATGACCACCTTTGTTCAATCTTTTCATAAAACATTAGTCATAGGTTTGAGTTATCATAGTGGTTGATGTAAACCTCGCCTTATCTTTATTGGTTGGACTATAAGTCTTCCATACTTATTATAGGGTTAACCCCTCACTAGTATGTTGAAGCTCTCCTCACATGGTGGATTGTTGGTTTAGATTGAGTTTTCTCCCTTTGATAACAAAAGACTTTAGGACTTTTGATCAAATTAACTCACCAATTCTTTGTGATTTTTACCCCGAACTACAAGGTTTTGATCCTACCTTTGTGATGGCACGTAGGAAATGGGTTCATCCATTCAAACAACAAAATTGTAAATATAATCTATTCTCTTCTCATCCCTCCAATCATTTGTACATATTTTCACAAATACCAACCTACAATACACATTTGCAAAAAGAGGTTCCCTTAGAGTACTAAGGATGTTTTGGGTGCGTAAAACCTTCCCACCTCATAACCAACCCCCTTACCTAGATCTCTGACATTGTTATTAGTTTTTGATTTGATAAAACTTCTTACTTGGCTTTTGTTTGCTTTTTAGCCTTTCATTTAGACAAATAAAAGTGCGGTGGCGACTCGAATTGTATGTTTACTTTTGGTTTAGTCAATAAACCATAAGGTAACGAAATCCCCGCTACAGTAACCAATACCTTCGTCGGATTTCTCGTCAAACTTACCAAGATTGTCTTTGTCATTGTTAAGAACAAAGAACTTACATCCAAAAACATGAAAGCGAAGAATGTTTAGCTTTCTCCTCTCGAAGAGTTCATATGGAGTCTTTTTCAAGATTGGCCCAATGATTACCCAATTGCTTACATTACATGTCATGCTTATTGTATTCTCCCAAATGTACTTTAGTAGTTACGGTTCACTTAGCATGATTCTTGCAAGTTCAACTAAGGATCGATTTTTCCTTTCAATCACTCCATTTTGTTGAGGAGTCCTTGGTACTGAAAAATTATGGAAGATTCCATTTTCTTCATAAAACTCTTCAAATGATGCATTTTGGAACTCTCTGCCACTGTCACTTCTAATTGATGCAATCTTTAATGATTTTTCATTTTGTACTTACTTTGTATACTTCTTAAATGCCTTGAAAGCGTCTCTTTTCTGCAATAAACATAATGTCAAAGAAAATCTAGAAAAATCATCGACAATAACTAAGGCATATACATTACCTCTAAAACTTCTTGTTCTTGATGGACCAAACAAGTCCATGTGCAACAACTTAAGTGGTCTTCTAGTTGTTACCACATTCTTTGGCTTGAAATTGATTTGGTTTGCTTTCCTTTTTATAAGCATCACATAATTTATCTTTGACAAATTTCATCTTTGGTAAACCAATGATAAAATCATGTTTGACTACTTTGTTTAAATGATATATATTGTCGCAACCTGAAAAATACAGTGCGAAAAAAAATAATCGGCGAAAGAAAAAGACAGGAGAGTCGCCACCGTGCGTTATTTATCCCAAGGGAGGGAAAGGAAACGCTCGAAGTAAACCTGAAAAAGGAAAGGACAAGACGGGGTCTCGCAACCAAATCTTGGGTTCGGGAGTCGGTTATGCGAAGGGAAGGTATTAGCACCCCTACGCATCCGTAGTACTCTACGGGATCCACTTTTGTAGTTCTTGTCTAAAGGGTGTGGGTTTATCTTGTGCTGTTTGCCAAAAAAAAAAGGGGTTAGATGAAAATGACTCGCGCGGATGTCGCATCCACTGCATACGTATCTCATCTGAATATGAGAATCAGAGTCTTCGTAGCTCGGCTGACCTATGGGTTGGGGGATGTGTGCTCGCTAAGACATCGCGTCTTATGCCTACGTATCTCATCTGGAATGAGAATCAGAGCAAGTCGTAGTTCGGCTAACTACGGGGTTATGGATTGGGTTTTGGACGAACGACGTTACTACGCAATCTACCGGATGCTCGACCTTTGGAGACTTACTCGCCTGTAGTAGAAGGAGTAAACGTGTTGCTTTGGGTTTTAGGGTTTGGGATGCTCGAGGGCAAAAAGGCAGTCCTTGACGAAGGAACCGCGCTACCTGCAGGGATATGAATACAAAACACAAAACATGTATCTCAAAGTAAAATGCCACCAAGGGGCCCAAACATTGCCTCCTATCGAGGTCTTCCAGCTAAGAAAGCGATAAAGTACGAGAAAAGGAAAAAATTACCACACGGATAAAGATCCGAAGTTACAGCAATTAAAGGATTAGCAACCCTGAGATCTCTCCAGCTAGACCATCAAAGAAAATCAGTCAATACGATTAATCAGGATAAACCTCCGGATGGTATCCCTGCAAGAGTATGTGAGCCCTCACGAAAACTCAACAGAAAGGTTAGACAAACAACGTGAAATCCAGGGAAAACAATGCCATGGCAACACAAAGACGGGTTAGAGAAACAAAATAGGGTAACCCAGAGTTGCCCCTAAATCAAAATGTAACCACATGAATAATTCCATCAAAATTCACAAAAGGCTCACAAAAAAGGTATCAAATTCACCCATAATACCTCATACATTTAGAGCATTCAAATAAAAGGCATAAAGATGATGGATATAGGGCAAACCTGATTGGAGAGCTTGATTGAAATTGAGTTGCACCCGTGAGGTTTACAAGTTGAGTTCCCTTCAGGGTTTGGAGGCTGCTCTGAGTTCTCTGTCAGGTCTTCTCTCACTATCTTTTTCCTCAGGGTTTTGTTCCAAGGAAACCTCAGAGTGTTTTGTTTCTCCTCAAAATCCCCCTTTGTTCTGTCTTCTTTCTCTCACTATCTTTCTCTAGTGAATCTCCCAGTGTAACTCCAACTGTCTTTTCCTCTACTGAAACTTCAGTATTTATAGACTGATTTTCGTGGGTAGTGGGCTCAAATGAGGGAGACCCAAGTCCAAAATAATTTGTTATATTTTATTTATTTATTTTATTTATTTATTTAATTAATTAATTAATTAATTAATTAATTAAATTTTTTTTCTTTTTTCTTTTTTCGTTTTTTTTTTTTTTTTTTTTTTTTTTTTTTTTTGTTTTTTTGAAAAATGAAGGGTAAATTTTGGGGTATTACAGCTGCCCCTATTCAATCAACTGGAGACCCGAAAAGAAGATGGCAGCTGCTTTTGTGCTTTCGAGGTATCAAGGGATTGAATACAATAAAAGCCCAAAAATTTGCACTGAAGTGAAGTGAAGTAACAATGTCTGTCAGAATCGGCAAAGAGGTGGTCTTGAAAGAAGAATCCGTCTGGTACGGTGAAAGTCAGTCTGAATATCGAAAAAGAATGTTAAACTGGATACCAAAATAAATGGTAACACATAAATAACCATGGCCTGAATGCCGCTCATCAGTCTGAATACTGGAAAGGATTTCGATCAGAACATCGGAAACTGGGCCTGAATGCCACAAGTCGCATCGACCTGAACGTCGGAAACTTCTTCGATCTGAACATCGGAAAATTGGCCTGAATGCCACAAGTCGCATCGACCTGAACGTCGGAAACTTCTTCGATCTGAACATCGGAAAGACTTGGCCTGAATGCCACTTCGATCTGAATATCGTAAAACTGGCCTTAATGCCACTTCGGTCTGGATACCGGAAAACTGGCCTGAATGCCACTTCGGTCTGGATACCGGAAAACTGGCCTGAATGCCACTTCGGTCTGGATACCGGAAAACTGGCCTGAATGCCACTTCGGTCTGGATACCGGAAAACTGGCCTGAATGTCACAAGTTGCATCGACCTGAACGTCGGAAACTTCTTCGATCTGAACATCGGAAAGACTTGGCCTGAATGCCACTTCGATCTGAATATCGGAAAATTGGCATGAATGCCACTTCGATCTGAATATCGGAACACTGGCCTGAATGCCACAAGTCGCATCAACCTGACCGTCGGAAACTTCTTCGATCTGAACATCGGAAACTTCATGCCTGTCAGCATTGGCAGAAATAGGGAATCATAATAGAGGCGGCGCATGGGTCAATGACACTTGCTGGGGATAACAAAGGTAAGTCATGAACAATCTTCAGTCTGAGTACTGGAAACAACTTCTAGCTTATCACTTGGGATACCGAGAATGTTTTATGCTTACATGCGTATGTTTGAATTTTTCAATGGCGTAATGCTCCATGAAAATGGAAATGCTACGCGATTTGGAAGGATGCAATGCAATATGATTCTACATGCAGGGATGCGAAATGCTGGGTAGAATGCCAAACCGAGGCAAGGGGATCTGCTGGGGAAATGATTACCATCCTCTGGGCTCTGGCCAGGCTGCTGGAGATACACACCACAATGAACTCTGTGGGGAGATGACTAGCCATGCGGTGTTCTGGCCATACCGAGACTCTGATCGGGGAAAGAATGGTATTGGAAGCCTGCTGCTGAGGAAAGCTACAATGGTTCTGGCAACCACGATTTGCGAGAGATGACTCAGCAGGGGGAGCAAACACTGATACGGTACCGAGGTTCTGCTTCAAGGAAAGAAACCATGGATCTGGCATTGGGATTATCGATCTGGCCTCGAACTCTAAGGAGCAGCCACTTCTGCTGGGAAGATACAGTATGGCACTGTCAACTCCGCTGGGGAGTGTATGTCCTGAAACAACCGCTTGGGGAAGTGCGGTGGTGAGAAACTGCTGGGGATTGAAGAATCCAATGCTCTGATCAGCTCTGCAGGGATAAGACACCGAATTTGTCTGTTGGTGACTTCACTGAGGAAGATATTCACGATCATCTGCAGGGAATTTTAAGGAAATGCCCCGAGGGTATCTGTTCTGAATAGACGATCCAAAGCACTTAAAATTTACAACAATTTTAAATGTTTATTAAGCATGTACCTGTAAAGCCCTTATGTGTCATGATGCAATGTTTATCAAAAATTCGGACGTCATTTTTGCAAACAAAACAGTAAAATGAAAATGAAAACAGAGATATACTGAATAACATGATTTTATTGATTGAATGGCCTCTGAATAGGCATTTACATTAAGAAGCAATCCCTGGAAAGAGGTAATCGCACAATAGATAAAAACAGAAATTAATCTAATGGCAATGTGAAATGGATTTCTATTGGGTTCCAATTCTGCTATGACTTGCCCGTCTTCAAGATCCTCCAGATGATCAGCTTTCTGAAAGAGTGATTGGACTGTTTCCTATCCTTCAAAAATTTCCAGTCATTGGCACGAGATGAGATTCAGAACTACTCAGAACGCAGTCATTCGCTTAATCCCTAACTTTTGCCTGGATCGCCCTTTTCGGGTTTTCGATCCACCGGGATACCCATTTTTGCCTAAGTTGCCTTTTCAGGTTTTCAACTTACCGGGTGTACAATCTTTTTTTTTTTGTCCCTAATTTTTGCCCGAACCCTTTCATTTTCTTGGTTCGCCGGGACGCCCATTTTTGCCTGGACTACTCTTTTTTACTGTCCAGCGGGTCTATTTTATGCGAAGTATTTTTTAACTGCGTCTGAGTTCACAGGGGAAGTGAAGTTTTCACCATCCATAGTTGCAAGCATTAAGGCCCCACCATCAAAAACCTTGGTGACAATATACGGTCCATCATAGTTAGGAGTCCACTTGCCCCTGTGATCTGTCTGAGGAGGAAGGATCCTTTTCAACACTAAATCTCCGACTTGGAAACAACGAGGACGCACCTTCTGATCAAAAGCTCTCTTCATCCGACTCTGATACAACTGCCCATGACAAATGGCTTCCATTCGCTTCTCTTCGATAAGACTCAACTCATTGAACCTTGTCCGAATCCATTCAGCTTCGTCTAGCTTGACATCCAACAAGACTCTTAGAGAAGGAATCTCCACTTCAACAGGTAGGATTGCTTCCATACCATACAAAAGGGAGTAAGGGGTTGCCCCGGTCGATGTACGTACTGAAGTGCGGTACCCATGCAAGGCGAAAGGTAGCATCTCATGCCAATCTCTGTACGTGACGACCATCTTCTGCACAATCTTCTTTATGTTCTTATTTGCCGCCTCAACAGCGCCGTTCATCTTAGGGCGGTAAGGGGAAGAATTGTGATGCTGAATGTTGAAGTTCCGACACAACTCCTTCATCATTTTGTTGTTGAGATTAGAACCATTATCAGTAATGATTCTTTCGGGAATCCCATAGCGACAAATGATTTCTTTCTTGATGAAACGGGCAACCACATGTCTGGTGACATTCGCGAACGACGCTGCCTCGACCCACTTGGTGAAATAGTCGATGGCAACAAGGATGAAACGATGCCCATTGGAAGCAGTCGGCTCAATCTTTCCAATCATGTCAATGCCCCACATGGCAAACGGCCACGACGAAGACATCACATTCAGAGGATTCGGCGGTACATGCACCTTATCAGCATAAATCTGGCATTTATGACACTTCCGAGCATACTTGAAACAATCTGATTCCATGGTCATCCAATAATAACCCGCTCTCAACAATTTCTTAGCCATTGCATGTCCACCGGCATGAGTACCGAAGGAACCTTCATGAACTTCCTGCATTAACATGTCTGCCTCGTGTCTGTCCACGCATCTGAGCAAAACCATGTCGAAGTTCCTCTTATACAACACATCGTCTTTGTTCAAGAAGAAACTGCCTGCCAATCTTCTCAAAGTCTTTCTGTCATTGTTGGATGCCCCTGCAGGGTACTCTTGATTCTTCAGAAAGCACTTGATATCGTGATACCAGGGCTTGTCATCGACTACCAGTTCAGCAGCAAACACATATGCGGCCCTGTCAAGGCGCATCACATCGATCCTGGGAGCATGGTTCCAACGAATTACCTTGATCATGGAGGATAGAGTAGCAAGTGCGTCTGCCATCTGGTTCTCATCACGAGGTATATGATACAATTTTACTGTTGTGAAGAAAGTCAACAGTCTTCTCGTGTAATCTCTGTAGGGGACCAGAGTGGGCTGGAGAGTATTCCAATCACCATTCACTTGATTAATCACCAGAGCTGAATCTCCGAAGATGTCCAGAGTCTTGATTCTCAGGTCAATGGCTTGCTCAATGCCCAAGATACAGGCCTCGTACTCAGCTTCATTATTGGTGCACTCGAAAGTCAGACGAGCGGTGAAAGGCATGTGGGCACCTTTTGGAGTTGTGATGACAGCGCCAATTCCACTTCCTCTAGCATTGACAGCCCCATCAAACAACAAAGTCCACTTTTCATTTGGATCAGGTCCCTCCTCAACAACTGGCTCTTCACAGTCTTTCATCTTGAGGAACATGATGTCTTCATCTGGAAAATCAAACTTCATCGGCTCATAATCATCAATCGGCTGCTGAGCAAGATAGTCTAACAGAATACTCCCTTTGATGGCCTTCTGTGACGTGTACTGAATATCATACTCTGTTAAAATCATTTGCCAACGAGCGACCCTTCCGGTGAGAGCTGGCTTCTCGAATATGTATTTCACTGGATCCATCTTAGAAATCAACAAGGTAGTATGGTTCAACATATACTGCCTCAGTCGGCGAGCAGCCCAGGCCAAAGCACAGCAAGTTTTCTCAAGCTGCGAATATTTGACTTCACAGTCGGTAAACTTTTTGCTAAGGTAGTATATGGCATGCTCTTTTCGACCAGACTCATCATGCTGTCCCAATACACACCCCATCGAGTTCTCAGTCACTGATAGGTACATTATCAGAGGTCTCCTAGGAACTGGAGGTATAAGGATTGGAGGTTTCTGCAAATACTCTTTTATCTTCTCAAAAGCCCTTTGACAATCTTCATTCCACCTGATAGTCTGATCTTTCCTCAGCAATTTGAAAATTGGCTCACACGTGGTTGTTAGGTGAGAGATGAACCTTGCAATGTAGTTCAACCTCCCTAAGAAACTACGGACTTGCTTCTCTATTCTTGGCTCTGGCATTTCCTGTATCGCTTTTACTTTGTCGGGATCCACCTCAATCCCTTTTCCGCTAACAATAAAACCCAGCAATTTTCCCGATCTCACCCCGAAAGTGCACTTGTTCGGATTAAGTCTCAGTTTGAATTTCCTCAAACGCTCAAACAGTTTCTGCAAATTCAACAAATGTTCTTCTTCTGTCTGAGATTTGGCAATCATATCATCAACATAAACCTCGATTTCATGATGAATCATATCATGGAACAGAGTTACCATAGCTCGTTGATATGTTGCTCCGGCATTTTTCAGACCAAACAGCATCACCTTGTAGCAGAAGGTGCCCCATGGGGTTATGAAAGTTGTATTTTCCATGTCCTCTGGTGCCATCTTGATTTGGTTATAGCCAGAAAAGCCATCCATGAAGGAGAATACCGAGAACTGAGCTGTATTATCCACCAAAGCGTCGATGTGAGGTAATGGGAAATCATCTTTAGGGCTAGCTCTGTTCAGATCCCGGTAGTCGACACACATCCGTACCTTTCCATCCTTCTTAGGTACTGGGACGATGTTTGCAACCCATGGCGGATAATTGGTGACTGCTAGAAACCCTGCATCCAACTGCTTTTGTACTTCTTCCTTTATCTTGACAGCCATCTCTGGTCTTGTTCTTCTGAGCTTCTGCTTGACCGGAGGACAACCTTCTTTGAGAGGCAAGCGGTGTACCACGATGTCTGCGTCCAGCCCAGGCATGTCCTGATAAGACCAGGCGAAGATGTCAACGTATTCTTGCAGCAATTCAATCAGCCCTTTCTTCACATTGTCTTCTAAAGCAGCCCCTATCTTGATTTCTCTCTTGGCGTCCTCGGTGCCGAGATTAATCACTTCAACAGACTCTTGATGCGGTTGAATAACCCCTTCCTCTTGTTTTAATAACCTGGTAAGCTCTTCAGGGAGTTCACAGTCTTCATCACCCTCTTCTTCAGCTTGAAAGATTGGATTTTCAAAGTCGAAGCGAGCCATAGCAGAACCGTTATCAATAGGATCCGGTGACGTGCATCTGCATGAGTGATGGTATGTGCTTATGAGTGTGAACAAGAAGTGAAAACTAAACAAAACATTGCCATTTTTTTATTTTGAAAAACTGCAAAAATAGAAAGACAGGGAACGAAATATTTGAATGCAAAAATACGTCCTTTATTTATGATAAAAAATGCAAGTGTCACATAGATGGGCCCTACAATGAGTCATTGCGCCCTGGGCGGAACGTAAGACTTGGATATGCATGAATAAACAAAGAAAATTACTCTTCAAGAAGAGTGACTTGGATAATCTCTTCAGAAGACCAATTGTTGAGAACTTCACCCGGGATCCTCGGACGCACCCAGTTGTCAATGTCACAATCACTATCCCCATCTTCTTCGTTGACTGCAGAGACTTGACCATACTGAATGATGCCAGCACTGGAGAAAGTGATTGGCCCCTGATGAGTCTGAGGCGTTGAAGTACACACATCCGAAACATCGGAATCCATTTCAGTTACATCATGGACTACAGAATCAGTAGGAACAACATCTGCGAATTCATCAGTAGCATCTTCAAACCCTTCTTCCTCAACCCCTTCCACAAACTCTTGGACAGACAAATCTTCAACCTGGAGGATACCTTTGTCGAGCAAGGCCTGGATACCCTGCTGTAGCTTCAAACAACCTCCACTCTGAGTAGCACAATCCAAACAACCCTTCCCACAACCGGGGAAAACATCGGCCTTCAGCAAGCATCCTTTGACATCCGACAATGGAGTCTTCAGCTTCAACACATCCTTAATGGACTTGGCTTTTCCCTCTATCATGTTAACGTTCGCACCACCATGCTGGGGCATGGGATTGTTAACGATATTCGGAGCCGGTGCAAGGTCGATGGCCTTTGAATCTATGAGGTCTTGAACTACGTGCTTAAAAGCTTTGCAGTTCTCAATATTGTGGCCAGGTGCCCCAGAGTGGAAGCTACACCTAGCGTTGGCGTCGTAACCCACCGGAAGTCTACCAACAGGAGGAGCCAGAGTGCGCAATTGCACAAGTTGTAGTTGTTGAAGACCAGAAAGTAACTGGGCGTACGACATTGGAAGGGTGTCGAAACGCCGGTCCATCATCCTTTGCCTCTGTTGATAAGCGGGTCTGTTACCCGGTTGTTGCTGCTGTTGATACTGAGCTGGTTGACGTTGTGATTGTTGTTGTTGTAGTGGTGCTGCAGCTGGAAGGGTTCCCCTTGCGGCAGTACCTGTTATGCAAGACATGCTAATGAATATGCAAATGCAATGACATGTTTATCAATTCCAAAGGTATTCTACCCCCTTGATTCCAGTCTCACATTTGATAAACAGTGTAAGAAAAGACTAAGCCGTTGATGAGAACCAAGAAAATTCCAACTAGAATCAAGTGGAAGATATAAACCCCACAGAAATGGATAAACATGTGTGAATGATTATGAATGCAAAATGATGTGATGCAAAATGATGTGAATGCAGTGCAGTGGCATGTCAATCAGGATTGCTGTATCTGCTTGAACATCTGTCAGGTTGCACTGTCTGGAGAGAAATCAAGAGCACACCGAACAAAGGTCATGGGATGGATCATGTTATCCTTAATATCAACCACCCATTTTGGTGGATTATGGTTTACACCTTATCAATACCCGAGTTTCATTGATATTAAGGATACCTGATCGGATCAACCATGAATCAAGGGTTTGTCGCAAGTCACGAGCATGGAGTTTAGGTTAAGAACCACCCAAAAGGAGTGTACTAAGGTTTAAACCTGCCAACCATGTTCTACAAAAGGTTCCCATAGTCATAATCCCATCTTTCGGATATTATCAGAGGAACGACTACTCGTATTCCAACAATATTCTCAAGAGAGACTCTTATGAGTGTAGTATCGCGTAACAATCGTATCAAATCTTACATTTGAACGACTTTCGCACTACGTCCTACGAATAGGCCAAGATGGGTTTGGTAAACTAAGGTCCTTGGCTTCTTAGGTCTATATTGGAACAAGTAATGTCTAACCACAACTTACTTATGTGACATTATTGATCTCAACATGACCTCCACCAAGTGAATGGGCTTGCAAGTCAACTCGCTAAGGAATAACTCCACACAAGTTGACAGGACTATGCCATTCTCCTATCTTAAATGCACTCGAGTTCGGGTATAGAACTCATCTCACAAAGATCACCAAGTAGCCATATCCAGCCAACAGATACAACAATGATATGTACACCATGCAATAAGGTAAAGCAGGTAAATAAATAACTGTACAAAAGCATGAACACCCAATAAATAAACAAACTACAAAAGCTAGGAGGGACTCGCTTAGGGAAGATGGACCAGCAAGAGGTCAACTTCTTAAAATCCCCAGCAGAGTCGCCAGCTGTCGCAACCTGAAAAATACAGTGCGAAAAAAAACAACCGGCGAAAGAAAAAGACAGGAGAGTCGCCACCGTGCGTTATTTATCCCAAGGGAGGGAAAGGAAACGCTCGAAGTAAACCTGAAAAAGGAAAGGACAAGACGGGGTCTCGCAACCAAATCTTGGGTTCGGGAGTCGGTTATACGAAGGGAAGGTATTAGCACCCCTACGCATCCGTAGCACTCTACGGGATCCACTTTTGTAGTTCTTGTCTAAAGGGTGTGGGTTTATCTTGTGCTGTTTGCCAAAAAAAAAGGGGTTAGATGAAAATGACTCGCGCGGATGTCGCATCCACTGCATACGTATCTCATCTGAATATGAGAATCAGAGTCTTCGTAGCTCGGCTGACCTATGGGTTGGGGGATGTGTGCTCGCTAAGACATCGCGTCTTATGCCTACGTATCTCATCTGGAATGAGAATCAGAGCAAGTCGTAGTTCGGCTAACTACGGGGTTATGGATTGGGTTTTGGACGAACGATGTTACTACGCAATCTACCGGATGCTCGACCTTTGGAGACTTACTCGCCTGTAGTAGAAGGAGTAAACGTGTTGCTTTGGGTTTTAGGGTTTGGGATGCTCGAGGGCAAAAAGGCAGTCCTTGACGAAGGAACCACGCTACCTGCAGGGATATGAATACAAAACACAAAACATGTATCTCAAAGTAAAATGCCACCAAGGGGCCCAAACATTGCCTCCTATCGAGGTCTTCCAGCTAAGAAAGCGATAAAGTACGAGAAAAGGAAAAAATTACCACACGGATAAAGATCCGAAGTTACAGCAATTAAAGGATTAGCAACCCTGAGATCTCTCCAGCTAGACCATCAAAGAAAATCAGTCAATACGATTAATCAGGATAAACCTCCGGATGGTATCCCTGCAAGAGTATGTGAGCCCTCACGAAAACTCAACAGAAAGGTTAGACAAACAAGGTGAAATCCAGGGAAAACAATACCATGGCAACACAAAGACATGTTAGAGAAACAAAATAGGGTAACCCAGAGTTGCCCCTAAATCAAAATGTAACCACATGAATAACTCCATCAAAATTCACAAAAGGCTCACAAAAAAGGTATCAAATTCACCCATAATACCTCATACATTTAGAGCATTCAAATAAAAGGCATAAAGATGATGGATATAGGGCAAACCTGATTGGAGAGCTTGATTGAAATTGAGTTGCACCCGTGAGGTTTACAAGTTGAGTTCCCTTCAGGGTTTGGAGGCTGCTCTGAGTTCTCTGTCAGGTCTTCTCTCACTATCTTTTTCCTCAGGGTTTTGTTCCAAGGAAACCTCAGAGTGTTTTGTTTCTCCTCAAAATCCCCCTTTGTTGTGTCTTCTTTCTCTCACTATCTTTCTCTAGTGAATCTCCCAGTGTAACTCCAACTGTCTTTTCCTCTACTGAAACTTCAGTATTTATAGACTGATTTTCGTGGGTAGTGGGCTCAAATGAGGGAGACCCAAGTCCAAAATAATTTGTTATATTTTATTTATTTATTTTTTTTATTTATTTATTTAATTAATTAAATTTTTTTTCGTTTTTTTTTTTTTTTTTTTTTTTTTTTTTTTGAAAAATGAAGGGTAAATTTTGGGGTATTACATATATGAATATGGGTTACTCTTATGTTCCAAAGCCATGAGTCACTATTGCTTACCAAAAGACACTTTATTTTCAAAGATAAATCATCTAAAGAAATCGTAAAAATATTATTAATTCTCTTATCCATGAGTTTTACCTCATGTGTGACTTCATCTTTAATTAAGCATTCATCCTCATTGAACTTGATTTTAAAGCCTTTCTCACAAAGTTGGCTTATGCTAAGAAGATTGTGCTTTATTCGTTCTACTTAAAGTACATCTTCAATAGTTATGAATAGTGGTGCTCCAACTTTTCCTATGTCAAGAATTTTTCCTTTGTTGTTGTCCCCATAAGTGACATATCCCTTGGCCTTTAGGATTAGAGATGAAAATTTGTTTATATCTCTCGTCATATGCCTAGAACTATCATTATCAAGATACGTTAGATTTCTAGTGGTCTTTAAGCAAACCTACAAAACAAATCAAGATTTGTTAGGTATCCAACGTGCTATGGGTCCTTGAAAATTACTTCCTTTCTTGATCCATGAATAATGGCCATTAGCAACTCTAAAATTCCTTACATAGCAAGCATTAGGTGCATGACCTATTATACCATAATAAAAACATGTAGGAACAAAGTTAATTCTATATTTATGAACATAAGATTTTTTCTAACAAATCTTATCTTAGGATGATAATGAACATTTTGTGCTTTATTCACTTTCTCTTTATTGGATAGGTTACTTTCCTGAACAAAGATGGTTTTACTAGTACTTGGCTTATCAAATTTTGAATAACTAAATCCACTTTTATCATTGGAATATCTTTGTCTACTGAGGACACTTTCCAATCCAATTTATCCTTTTCGTGTCTTTCAATAACTCCTTTCAATTAGAAAATTTGAAAAGAAAATGAATTACACTTATTGCATGTAGAATTTTGTTTTTCTTTATCAAAATAATTTTGTTTTTCGTTATCAAAGTCTTTTTGCATAATTTCAATTTTCTCTTCAAGAGATAAAATTGTTTCTTTTGAGTTGACATTGTTTTGTATAGAATTTTACACTCATTGAGTAATTAATCTATTTCTCCTTGTGCATCATTATCATAAGAAAGTTTTTTGTTACTAACCTCATCTTCTTCATCATCGAAATGATGTGATGCCATCAATTCAAGATTAGAACTTTCTTTGCTTTTCGAATCAGATGATGAACTTACTTTATTATCATCTTATGTAATAAAGGTCTTTTTGGAATTTGATTCCTATCTTCCTTTATGATCACTTTTCTTGGAAAGTTTTGGACAATTCATCTTCATGTGTCCTTGCTTTCCACATTCAAAGCAAGTGAAATTTTGTGTTGATGTATAAGCTTCATTCTTCTTGAAAAATTTATTTCTATTTACAAATTTTAAGGATTTACCATTATTGAAAAACTCGTATAACCTTTTTACAAGAAGCATGAAGTTATCATCTTCATCTGAAATATCTTATTATAATTCTTCCATTGAATTAACTTTTAAAGCAATACCTTTGGATTTCTTCTTTTGAATCTCATGCATTTCTAGTCTTCCCAATTCAATCTCATGCTCTTGAAGTTTTCTGAATAATGATGCATACGACATAGTGGATAAACTATTCTTTTCGGATATCGCTGTCACCTTTTGTTGCCATTCCTTAGTTAAAGATCTAAGTATTTAATATTAAGTTCATCACTAGGAAAAGTCTTACCAAGAGCGATCAAGTGATTAGTCAAGTGTACAAATATTTTCTACAAGTAAAGTATTGATTCTCCGGGATGCATCCTAAATAGTTCATACTCTTGACATAAAGTTTTCAATCTTGACCTTTTTACTTCAGTGGTTCCTTCATGACTGACTACTAATGTATCTCATATTTCTTTTATCATTGTACATTTTGAAACACAGAAGAATCCATCGATGTTAAAAGCCGCTTGAAGTAAGTTTATTGATTTCTTGTTGTAAAAGACTTTTTTTCTTATCATTTTCATCCCACGAACTTTTGATTTTTGTTGTATCAACACTTGTAGGGACGAACATGCCACTTTCTACAACGTCCCAAACTTCTTCTCCTTGTGCTTCGAGATGTGGCTTCATACCTATGTTCCGAAAATCAAAGTATTCACTACAAAATAATGGAGGCCTATTTTTGCTACCACCGTCTCTAAAAAATGGATTTGTGGAAGCCATTTTTGGACCTTTAGGAACATGTTACTTATACTCTGCTCTAATTCCAAATGTAAGTATGAAATGTAATCTAAGGGAGGGGGTGAATTAGATTAATCGGTCTTTTGTAATTTTCTCGCTTTAAGAATGATAACAATGTGTTCTTATTTTTCCCAAAAGGTTATGAATGATAAAATGCAGGAAAAAAAAGACACCAAGATATGTACTAGTTCCCTTTTCCAATCAAGGGTATGTCTAGTCCCCTTACACACTGTGAGATATTATACTATGATAGAAACTGTTACAGCCGAATCACCCCTATTCTCTTAAACTTTTTACCTATCAATCCCCAAGGCACCCCACCTTGTGGTTTTAGAATTTCAGAGAAAGAAAACCTAATTCCTCTTCAACAACCTTGATTCAACAATCCTGGAGTCAAGTTACAACAATTTGATATGAGTTACAAGTGAGTTTTGGAATACAATTGAGTATGGATAATTCTGAAAACTTCAAACAGAATAAATACTCCTTCTCTTTCAAGTATATGACAATTCAAATATTCTACACTCTTATGTGCTCAAGATATTTGGGATATGATATAAAAATGATATGTACAAAGCATCTGATTAAAAGTATGAAAGAAATAATGCAGAGTACTTTTGAATATTGAAAGAGGTAACTTTGAAATTTGAAAATTGATTCCTATTTATATCACACAAACATCCATTGATCTATCATGGAAATGTTTGAAATTTCATCAGAAAAATATTTGCACAGGTTTGGAAAAAGTTGCCATGAAGAGACACAATGAAATGGTGTGACAATGTTTCAGAAAAAGTTAAAATGCTCCAGGAACCAATAGTTTGGTCCTTGACGTCAATCTATTGGTCCATTTTTGTAACATTAAAAACTTTTTTCTCTTGTGTAAAATGTTCTTCCTTAGGAAGTGTTTGTTTGAGCTTGAAACATGTTAAAAGCTTTTTTGGGGGGATTTAGTGTTAAGTCTCTATTTGGTTCGTGAGTTCTGTCATAAAAAGAAAAACTCTTCATTTGGGTTTGTGAAGAATAATCATAAAAAATCTTGTTTCAGATAATCTCACTATAAAATCTCTCTCAGTTTTTGAGCTCAGCTAGTGTTAAAGCTCAATAGGTTCAATATCAGCCGATAAAAATCTCGATTTGGTTTGTGATCGTCCCGTGTAAAATCTCGGTATGACTCCGAAGATAGTTAGTTCAAAACTCCACTTTGGTTTGAGATAAGTCCATACAAAATCCCAATTTGGCGTAAAGGCTAACCGCTTCATTCCATTGTTCGTTGTTTGGTTGGAAGTAAACTTTAAATTTAATTTTTCCTTAAATAAGGAGGTTCATGACCTTAGCCTACTAAAAACACTCAAAAATTATTGGATACTCTCAAGATTAATTCTTTAAGAATAAATCACTTCTTTAAAATTGAATCTCTATAAATCTCAGATGTTATTTCTCTTTTCTTAATTTTTTACGTTTTACTTATTTTCTTTACGCTAATTTTTTGTTGCTATTTTCAACATTTTTTTAAAAATGTTTTTAAACTCTAATTTAAAAAATAATTTTATTTTAAACAATTATTTTTCAAATCTCCACGGTTTATCCCTCGTCCCCTCCTCTTTGTACTTGGAATCACATTCAACACTTAATAAAGATGTATTTCCACACTGTTTAATTATTATATTTACACGTTATTGCCTGGTTCAAAAATTTATCTAGAAGAATCCTCCTGGAATAACATTGTCGCATCATTCCCCGTTTTTCTTGTGTATATTTTTAAATCTAGTCACCATTACTACCTATTTATTTTTCTAACCCTCACAAATATTTCTAGAAAAGTATTCAAATATTTGATTTGAACTTATATAAAAATTATAAAATCTCTTCACACCTACACAATATTTCACAATATGAACGTATTTCCACAACACTATTCACTTGTAACCCCCCTTAATTTTATCTCTACGCGCATCAAACCATATGAACAGAGAGAAACCCCCTAAAAGAGCCTCCTTTGAAGTTGAACAATTATCTTCAAAATAATTACCTTACAAACAAGTTAATGAACATCATCCATCCTTTCAAATTGACATGTCCATTTCTCCATGATCAAAATATTCTTTATAAATCATGCAAGTTGAAGTCTTTCTTAAAATTGGCACCAATAGACAAAGATAAATAAATATTAACCGCACTAATTTAGAAATGAGAAATCTATCTTTTAAACCTATAAAAAAAAACATCCGAAGATAACATCGTTCCACTGTTCCCATTTTATCTTGGGTACGCATAAATTTTTGTCTTAATTATATTCTAATTATTTTAAAATTTATTGAATAATTAATAATTAATAATTATTAATTAATAATTAATTATATATATATATATATATATATATATATATATATATATATATATATATATATATATTCTATTATTCATCTAAATACATTAATTATTTAATTAATTTAAAAGTAAAATTTCTCTTATTTGTAATTATTCAATAAATTTCCACTTATAAATAAGACAAAAATAATAACACTTAACAATTTTTTCACATCTTTTGTGTGTGGGATGGTTAATTAGAATATATTTTTCTTCTAAAGGAAAAAACCTTTTTATGAATGAAGTATTAAAATTTTAAAAAATGTTTCTCCTAAAACAACTTAATAAAATGTTTGATAGAAATTTAGAATTGCTTGGGTGATGTATCCATTTTAGTAAACTTATGCCAGCATTTAAGATATAAACTACTAAAAAATTGAAATATACAAATGATTCTTACGAATATCAATAGTTTTTATTTTAAATTCTATAAAATATTTTTTTCTCTTTGTAAATATGAATTTTTTAACTCCCTAATTTTTGTTTTAGGCTCTGAATAATTTATTTGTATTAAAAAATTAGCTTTGCAATATATAATGTTTAATTTTAATTTCTAAAAACACGAGAGACTAAAATAAATTCTTATATAGATCAAAGTTAATACATACATATGTTATTAGGACTAAAAAAATATCAATAAAAACTGATCTATTTGCAACGACTGAAAAAGATATTTATAAATACTAAACACACATTTCAACCTTAATAAAAAATTACAAAATCATAGATGATTTCATTATTCATATATTTCCGAAAAAACTATAGAATAATGGTACAAATTCTTATTTATTATTACAATATAATTTTTTTTAATTTTAGTTATCAAATAAAAGTTGTCGAACATTAATAGCTTTATACAATAAATAATAAATAGAATATTTACGCCATCTAACAATTTCTTGGGTTCAAAAACAAACTATATTCTTTAAATCCGAAACACATCATTCCCAAATTAACCACCTATGATTGTACAAATACGGATTTAAAAAAAAGTTTCTTGATAAAACTTAGTGTGCAAGATAATACTTTTGGTTAGGATTCGATCTCCACTGTAGAGTAACCTTAAAAAAAAAGTAGAGGCCATTTCATTTTATGGTTCCCGAACAATATTAAAAGCTAATTTATTCTACGTACCGTACGTCTGCACTTATTTTAATTAAAAAATACTACATATCAATATTAAATATGCATACATTTTAGTTTATGGATGATATGATAAATTTAAATATTATTTTAGACCAACCAAACACCTAATATTTCACGTTCAAATACAATGCTCCAATCTAAAACATCGTTACAAAAGACCAACGAACATGCATAACCTTACTAATGTTAAAAAAAGCAAGTATGGATTTAAAGTGTTGAAAAACAAGTGTGCCGAAATTTCATATTGATTAGAAAGGTGGAGATTGATTACTTTATAAGTGAGAGAATTCACACACTTATTACCTTAAGATTTTCGGTGTGTATGTGATGTGTCTCCTATAAGGTGTGTTACTCATAAATAAATGTCCCACACGGATTAGAAAAATGAAGACTTAAGCATTTATAAGTGAGAGAATCCACACACTTGTCACCTTAAGGTTTTTGGTGAACATGTAGTGTATCTCTCACAAGGTGTGTTGCTCATAAAGAAAAGGTCCCAAATGTAAAAAATGTTCTCTCATGTTGACCCCCAAATTGATGATCAAACAGTGATATCATGAGTTGTTGGTTCAGTGAAGGATAACTCACTTGTATCGAAAGTCCTCCCTACATGGTGGTGGGTAAGAGGCATGTCCCGTTTAAAAGTGAGCAAATAGAGATACAAGTGTATGTGGATGAAAGAGTTTCTGCTTAAGGGGGATCATTGTTGATAGGCTCACAATTGAGGGAGAGTGTTGAGAAAAACACGTGTGAGTTGGAAGTGTTGAGAAACAAGTGTGGGGAAGTCTCGCATTGATTAGAAAGGTGAAGATTAAACACTTTATAAGTGGGAGAACTCATACATCTATCACCTTAAAGTTTTTGGTGAGTATGTGGTGTGTCTCTCACAAAGTGTGTTGCTCATAATGAAATACTCCAATGTAAAAATGCTCCCTCATGTTGATCCCGAAGAATTTATGACCTAACAACCAAAACGATCTCACACCTTATTCAAGTTGCAGATCCACTACTCATCATTAGATGTGATCAAACGACTGTCCACGAATCACACCAGATCAAACGAGGATAGTTTTAATCGTCTACCATATGAAAGCCCTACCACATGTCATAATAGATATGATATCATTCTCACTTTTGCAAGTTACACTTATCTGACCCCATTAACTTGGACATTGGAGTGCTAACCTTGAAGATCTAATATGTTTCACCAAATTGGATTTTCATACCATTGCACCTGTCGTACCCTAAATTTTGTCCATATTTCTCGCAACCTAAGATTTAGATTACTAACACATCCAGAGCTTGTATAAATCATCTTGTCAGTCCCAATAACCTAAAAAATCAAAGGAGGATCATTTTTACTTTTTCCTGATCCATCTTGATTAACTGATAACGTTTCATTTTAGAATTAATTAGGTTAATATTTATTGATTATATTATTAATAAAAACAAATAGTTTTTTTAATAAAACACTGATTAATATTACTAATATAATCCATTAGATTATAACTAAATTAATAAGTATTGATTAATTAGTTTGTTCATTAGGTCATTAGGTTAGTTTTTATTATTTTAATTAGTCAAACTTATTGGTAGTATTGATATTTTCGTTTAATGGGTTGGTTAAGGGTTGACCAAACCCAAGCTCAAGTCCATTGGGTCAGGAGATGACCCAAGTTCAAATCAATTGGGTCAAGATATACCCGAAGTCGCCACTGAACCGGGTCAAGTCCATGACCCGGGTTCATCCCCAATTCCCCATCCAATCCCAGAAAGCCTAATTGGCGCGCATGATTGGAAACATAGTGAATCAAAAGTTGCAATTTCAAATTCCATCAAAAACTTCCATTAATAGATTTAAATTTTATTATATGGTATATAATTAGAAAATAATCACATCATACACAAATCTAAGACCCTAATCAAGCAATCAAATCCTAAAATTTCTAATACAAATCAATCAAATATCAATCAGGTTACAAAATTCCTAATACATCAATCTAATTAAAATCAAAACCCTAAAACTAATTTGTAATAACCTAAAGAAAAATCAGAAAGGGGGATGAAAAAAGATGGAACCTTAAGGGATTATTGCTTCTGCAATCCCCCAATCCTCACTTAAAGTTCAGCAACATAGTTGATTAGAGTTTCAAATCGAAACCTTAATCATAATTGAACTCATCCTTCATCCGAATCCAGAGGAACCTTGCAAAAACAAAAAAAGAAAGAAGGAGATAAAGGGAGGAAGAGAAATAGTCAGGACAAACAGATTCAAAGGAAAAGAAAAAATATCGAAGTAGTTACCTTGCTGATCGGAATACTCCTTCATTCTGTAGGTTGGTCTCCATAATATAGCCTCTAACTTGTATTGTTATACTTGATTGCTTATTTTTTATTGTGGAGTTGTTTAGGGTTTAATTTTGGGGAGAGGTTGGGGTATACTTGAAAGGGATTTAGGGTTAGGTTTGAAGATTATTGATTTGATGTTGGGAATTTAGAGGTTTGATTGGGGTTCAGGGACGACCGATCTATGGATCGCCCTAAGTTTGGTGTGGATATGGGTGGGGGAAGGGAATATCTTGGCAAAGGTTAGGGTTTGGTGGAGGTAGAAGATGAATATTCATCTTCTTATGGTTAGGGTTCCTCACGAAATTGTTAAGGGTCATCTGAACCCAGCTAGGGTTCATCAACCAGGGTTAGGTTTCAAAGGTATGGAGTTAGGGTCCATAAGTTTTGAAGGGTTTATGGGAATTTTGGATGAATGTATGAAGTTTTCAGTTGAACTTCAACCGGAAACTGGGGCGCACGGTGTTTGATAGGGTGGTTGTTGTGTTTAGAGGGCGACCGAAGTTCATGGGGTCAGAGAGAGAGAGAGAGAGAGAGAGAGAGAGAGAGAGAAAAGAAAGAAAGAAGGGAAAGAAATGAAAAATCTATAGAGGCTTTCCTTATATATTCCCCATGAACTTATCCACCTCACGCCTACTTGGCTTTTCCTCAACCAACAAAACGGCTGACTCAAAGAAGTCCGGGTACACGCACACTTGCCCAATGCCATTGTTGACTTGGCATCATAACCACACGTTTGACATACATTGACCAATAATCTAGATCAATGGCTATGATCTCGTGTGGAAAGGGCTATATGATCTTTATTAAGAGGTTCAGAGAGAGTTAAGTGTTGACTCTCTCCCTCTGTAGACTCCCTCCAGCGTGGGCCTCCATAAGAAAATGGGCCTAGATCCTTTGCTTTTCACACCCCCTAGTCCCTGACCCATTGCTATTTCAATACGAAATAGACCCCCTGCCCTTTTTAATTAATTATTGAATTTAGTTTTTTTCTTAATAAATAAAATCATTAATTTATATTTATAATTATAAATTAATCAATAATTAATTAAATTAGTTAATAATTAATTTTAATAATCAAGGGTCTGTTTTATTTTAAATTAATAAATACAAAAAATACAAAATATATATTTTATAATTAGGGTTTATTAGAATAACTCAATGAGTAATCTTAGGGTTAACATTTAGACATCATTAGGGTTAGTTAGGGGTTTAATCAGGATACTGTAGTTTTTCGTTTGCTAATAAGTTATATTTATTATCTCAAATAAGATTAATTATATAAATCATATTCATAATTATATTTATTATCTATAATTAAATTAATTATAATATTTTTGGAATTAACAAATTAACTAAAATCAACTCCACACATTCAAATGTTAAGTCCTCTGTCCTTGTGCATTGAAGCATTTTCAAATCAAATACTTTCTCCGTCCTCAGTGCGTAGAGAACCTTTTTCAAGATCTAAAATAAAAAAAACAAACAAACATTTTTTAGAAGAACTACGGTGCTCTGATCCTTCATCTAACATGGAGGTACGTAGGCATAGGGTCGTAGCACTCTAGCGAGTACGATAACCAAAAGCTTTTTCTTTGTCTTTATATATTAATTAAACTATTTTTTTTCTGAATAATAATATTTTCTTTGTAAATAAATACCTTAAGAAAATAATAAATGGTAAAAGCGAATTTCCCTTAGAAACACACATTAACCCTAAATTTAAAGGAGGATCTATTGAGTACAATGGAAGTAAAGGATGCCTAACACCTTTCCCCTATTTATGCGAATTTCCACAAAAGAGATTTGTGTCACCGTATTGAAATGTATCATTTCCTAAATATCACTAATCTCTTTTTCCATGACCAAAATAAATATATAAATCACTGACCTCGATAGAGAATAAAAATATACAAAGTTGTATCAAACTCCATTAAAAAAAGACTTCAATCGAGTATACAGAGGATACAAAGTTTTATCAAATTCCATTAAAAAAGTTGTATTAAATTAATGACATTAAGTTTATCAAAATATAAATAGCAAAGTATATACATATTGAAAATATCATGAATACTTCAACCTGAAGTAAATTAATCAAAGTTGTGAGATGGAATTGAATGTACAACATGATTATAATTAAGACAATCTGCAACCAAAGATGGGATGTCTAGCTACAACTTACAGGTGAGAATAGGAAAGTAATCATGCATATAACAAATGACATTATTGGAGCAGACAAAGGGAGGGCCAAATGCAGAGAAACAAACCCTCAGAACATGTTGTCAAATAATTCATATGTAAAACTCCAACAAGATTTGGTCAGATCTCGAGGTGCTTCAGGTGTAAGTTATGTCTAACGACAATTATAAAACAATGTTTTGTTCTTTTTGTGTTACTGGTATTTATTTTTCTTTTCCTTTTTTTACTAATAAAATAAGTGTATTTTGATTAGGCTTATTTCATAATTTGTCATTATTGATAGTTTCCCTTTTTAGTTAATGTCGTTTACCTTTTTATTCTACTGGTAAATATAATTTCTTTTTGATGAGTTTTTTCTCTTTAAAAAAAATGATAGATACATTACAAAGTAGTAAATGAAATTAATGTGACTACAAGAGAAAATTTTTAGTAAATTGACAGAAGAAATAGAGAAAAATTATTCTTATATTATAGTCATTTATTTGTTGCAAAAGTAATTCTAGATGTGTAGAATTGATTTTGAATGATTTTGAGGTGTATGATTCTTCTAAATTAGAATTTATTCTATGTCTAAAATTGATTTGACTTAAAATTGGAATTTATACTTTTTTTTTGAATTTAAACATGATTATCACATAGGAGTCAAAGCCTTTTGAAAAAAAAATCTAACGAGAGTTTAGAAACTATTTTGATGGTGAGATTGTAATAATTTTTTGATTCTCATTAGTTTACATTATTGAAGATATTGTTGTTGTTAAATTGTTATTATTGTTATTTTTTATAGCGTGAGAAAAATGTGATTCTAGAATAAACAATTATCCATTGGCTTTCTATTAGGTGTTTTAATTGGCATCATTCACACCAAGTGGCATCTCAATTTTGATTTACCGCACATTTTAACTTATATTAGTCACAATGGACGAGTCGACCTCGATGTCATCATCAATAATGATAACCTCTTTAAACTAATCAATTTGGAAGTCCTGAATGAAAGACATACTATATTGCAAATCTGATGATGATTAGAATTTAATGAATAGAAAAATTCTTGGACAAATTCGACAATGGATAGATCAAAATTTATTTCATCGTGTTGTACAAGAAACAGTCGCATGCACGGTATGAACATAATTAGAAACCTTGTACAAGAGAAAGAAGACCCCAAATAAAGCTTATGTTATTCGGCGATTGGTGAATCTTAAGTATATGGAACCCCGAAGTGTTTGTAAACACTTGAGCCACTTTAAAAGATTGATAAATCAACTCACCATTATCAAAATGGTGCTTGAAGATGAATTCAAGTATTGTTACTATTAAGTTCCTTACCGGATAATTTGGACATACTTGTGGTTTCGTTACCCAACTTAGCACCACAAGGTGTTCTAACATTGGACATAATAAAAGATAGTATGTTCAATGAAGAATAAAAAAAATAAGGAACATGGAATGTTGACAGAGTTTGAGGCCCTTGTCAGAGAGTATCTTGGAAGAATAATCCATAAGATGTTCATTACAAGAGATAAGCAAGGGGGAAGTCAAAAGATAATTATATGGGAAGGTCTTGGACAAGAAAAGATTTAAAATGTTAATACTGTCACAAGAAAGGTAACATGAAGTGAGAATGTAGGAAGCTCAAAAGAGATCAACAAGAAAATAATGATGCGACTAACATAGTCTCTACCATTATTCAAGGAAATGAGGTAATCTTTTTTTATGAAGATGGTCTTGTTAATTTGGAATCTCAAGATACATGTTGGGTCACGGATTTTGGTGCATCATTCCATTTAACCTCACGAAGGGATTTCTTTTCCTCCTATACAAGCGTGATTTTGGTCTGTCGCTACCGAGGTTCTCGGAACAACCGGACGGACTGAACAAAAGAATGCCTTCTCAAAGAGAATAAGACAAAACAAAGGAGTCACCACCAGATTATATTTATTCCTAAGGAAGGAAAGGGGAAATAGTCGATAAAACCCTTAAGGAAAATGGGTGCATAAGGAAATGCGCGTATATATGGATACAAATTGGTCTCCAACCAAATAATGGGTTCAGAAGTTGTTTACGCAATGGGAATGTATTAACACCCCTCACGTCCATGGTACTCCATGGGAACCATTTAAGTTGTCAGTGTGCGTGAGTATTTATTTATAAATTTTTATCTTTATTAATATAAAAAATGTGAAAGAATGAGATTTTGGGTATTTTATTATTGTGCTCGCCAAGAATTTGGGCCCTTGTGCGTACGTATCATTTATCGGGTGATGAAGAATCATAGCTCTGTAGTTCGAAGTAGAAAATGTTTGTGGGTGGGTTAATTTTACCTTGAAAAGGGTTTTCGGTGTGATGCCCTAAGGCATAAAAATAAGTCTGATGGGTGTAAGACCCCAATTTTAACCCTAAGATCCCTCGTGCTACCTCATCATATGCATTAGCATTGAGATCATACCTTGGCATCCTCCTTACCCTTCTTTCATTGGGTTTTTTTTAGGAGAGATCACCAAGCACCATGTGATTGTATCATACTTGTTATCTTATCCTTTACTAACCAAAATACCAAAAATATGTCTTTGTATTTGTCTAACTCTTTTGTAGGTAGGGCATGATCACCATTGATCTACCAAGTTCACATCTAGGGTTTAAGACCCTCATTGCTAAAAGCTCAACCATGAAATGATCCAAAATGGTTCTAGGCATCATATATGAGTCCCAATGATCTCTACATGTTATTTGGATCAAGAATTCTTCAAGAGTTTGGAGTTAGTTTGCCTTGGAAACCCTAGTTCATCTCGGTATCTCGAGTAACTTCTTCAACAAGCTTCTTCACCCATTGATCAAATATCTCAAGGGACACTTCAAATTTCACCATCTTATGCATATATAATCTCCCATGAGCCTAAAAAGTCAAGAGAATTGCAAGTTAGCAAGTTGGTTGATGGTGGTTGGGCAGATGAATTCATCAGATCAAAACTGGGTCTCCCTAGATCCTATCTCCTACACTTTTCTTCATATGAAAATTATTACAAGAGAAAAGTTACTCTAAATAACATTCCAAACAACTTTCATGTTGAGGTCTAGAGCTAGTTTTGCTTGGAAAGTCATTCTTTATGTTGAAAGTTTATAGGTCATTTTGTCTAAACCCTAATTTGAAAGTCAACTTCCCAAGACCATAACTTGCTCAATTTTTATGAGATGAAATATTTCCAAGTTGCAAAATAAAATTCAAAGTGTCTAATTCAACTTGTATGTTTGGAGGAAGAGCTAAATCAACTTATATGAGTATGTGATATGAGGATACATTATAGGTCATTTTGGACCAATACCATTGAACAAGTGATTTTCCTCAACTTCAAAAATGCATAACTCATTCATCCCAAATCCAAATGATGTCAAATTGGTAACCATTTTGAAGTTTTTTGAATAATGTCAAGAATCATGCTTCAAACATCAAAACATTCTTGCCTTGCAATCCAATTCTCATTCAGACTTCATTTCATTTGCATTTGGACCTAATTGAGTTTCTTCATGGGCCTGTACATGCCCATGCAAGCGTGCACTTCACATTGCCAATTTTGGAAGCATTTTCAAGTGTGCAAATATCACTTATATTTTCAAGTGTCCATTGCCTCATATTGAAGGACCTTGCATGCCAGCTTTGCCTCAACCATTGAAACCCTCACAATTCAAAGGAAAACCTGATAAATTTCACTTGTAATTTGAGTTTGAATCTCACTGTTTGGAGATTCAAGAACTCCAAGATCCAAAGCCTTGTACCATTCCTAATCTACTTCTGCAAGTTCCATAAGCAAGATCAAGCACGAATTGAAGCAAAAGAGATCCAGTTCTACACAACATTGAAGGTATTTTTCCAGATTTTTCTTTTCTTCGATTCTCCCTCAATTCTCTTGGATCCTTGGTTGTCTGAAGAACTACTAATGTAGGCAAGAAGATTAAGTTTTTTTGAGGTCAAATTGAAGCAACTTAGTTCATACACCTCAAAATTCAACTTCATGTATCTCTTAATATACATGGAGTTAGGTTAAATTGATGTGATATTCGTGATCTACGCCATTTTTTCTTTAAGATCATGTCCTCCTTTTTCATTCATGTGATGGTGATGAGAGAACCAGTCCGGCCAGGGTCATCGGAGAAGATGATCGGCACTTGGCTTCGGCGATGCGCTGGATGTGTTATGAACCATTGGATCAATTTAAAATGTTTTAATCGTGAACGTTGCTTGTGATGACCAATTGTGTAGCGCTCTGACTAGCGTGTACCATGGAACGTGCGTTCTCCACCACTTGATCTGCCACCTCAATTAATGAGGGAGATCAAGTGGTCCACGTTTTTCTGATTTAATTGATTTTCACTTTATTCCTTTTATTTTTATTAATTCATATTAAATTTAATATTGATCCAAAAAATATGAGCTTTTCACCAAAAAAATTTAAATAAAATCTTCTTTCATTTTCTGAATTAAAATTATTTTTTGGATCATTATTAATATTTTTCATTATTTAATTGATTTTGCGAATATTTTTAATTGTTTAAAACTGCTTTTAAGTTTCCAAAAATTCTGGAAACTTTTCTCCAAGGTCCTTTGACCTTGTTTGACCTATGATAAATCTTATAACCATTTCTTTGGTGTTTTAATGAGGTTTTAGGAAATTGACAAACCATATTTAATTTAATGCATTATTTTTATTATTTTTAATTGATTAAATGCCAAATAAATTGTGTAGAGCAATTTTAATTGACTTTGTGAGTTTAACTTGTGTTGTTGGGCCTTGGTCAAGGTTGATTTGACTTTGTTAGGTTAAGATCATTGGATTTAGGGGATTGATGGAATGTACATTCCATCTCCCAAAATGAATGAATGATCTTAACTTGATAAAAGTCCTCCTTTGTCCAATTACGATTGCTTAACATAGCGCTAAATTTTGACACAAAAAGGAATAACATTCTAGTTAGTGAGATTGTAAGTCTCCCCTCTTTCATGGTATTATGTGGAAACTTGGCCTTTTTTCCTTCCTTAGGAAGATGTCTTGGTTCAAGGATCCATGCTTGTGATAAGTGGGTTGAGTGTTCTCCAAAGAATGACTTAAACAAAAAAAAGCAAAAGCAATACTAACTCCTAATTCACTAACAACTAACATTTAATTTCAAGTCATTTACTTTTAATGAACTTTAAGTTTTAAGCCTTATTCATTTTCCATTATTCATACCATTCAAGTTGTTTATGTTAATGTCATTTTTACTTTGTATACTTGGACCATATTTTGTAATTGTGTATATTGTGATTGTTTGTGTGGTCTTTTGACCTTAATGTACATAATAATAACAAAAACCTTAAAAATATGTTGTGTGGATTGTTGGTGTGATATGAGACAATTGGACTTAGAATTTAGGCAACATTCCATATGCAAAGGACTTGGCCAATGCCAATATTCATGAGACCAAGTGCTTGTTAATTGAAACTTCATCTGTTACATCATTGAAGATCCATTTAAGTTCATCTGCAACATGATCATTGTGAAGGTATTATTTTGAACCTGTGATTTATGCCATCTTGGAAGTCATGTGCTACATGGGCAAAACTTGAAGAAGATCATGGAGTTGTTAATCTTGGATGTGGATATCTTTATTTTATGCCTTACTCTTCAACTTGCTGTTTGTGTATTGATTGTTGTATGATTCTAAAGTCCAAAGGGAAATTTGGGTTTCCATGTGACATTTTTGGCTATTGGATTGCAGCCCATGGGTCAGATATTTTCAACTCTCAACTTTTAAATTTATGCTTAGGATTAGAGTCTTCATCTCCTCCCCATTTCTTTAATTTTAAAATCTCTCCCTCTTTTTTTTTAAAAAAATCTTCTTTGCTTGTGTCTGTTTTCAAAACTTTGACCTTATTGCAAAGTAGAAACTTTGGCCTTATACCATTGCATTTTTAAAAATCTTTTCTTAATCAAACTTGTAAATAAATTTAACTATACTTGACTTAAAATTTAAAAAGCCAAAAAGAACTAACACTCATTCAAACCATTTTAGGCCCTTGTGCCTTTCAAACTTAAATTTTGTTAAAAGCAATGCACTCACTTTAAAATTGATACCACGAACTACGAGGTTTTGATCCCTCAATTTTATGTTGGTACGTAGGCACAAGTCCGAAGGTCTTGTCAAACACAAAAAATATAATTAATAAATTACTTTCTCATCCCCACACTCTTTTTATTTGCAAACATCATTTTGTACAAAAACACATATGCACACAAAAAAGGGCTCCCTAAGAGTACCTAGGACACTTTGGGTGCTAACACCTTCCCTCTGTGTAACCAACCCCTTTACCTGTAATCTCTAGCATTTTATTAGTTTTGATTTGAAAACTTCTTATTTTTGGGTTTTGTTCGTACTTTTCCCTTTTCCCTTGGAAACAATAAAAGTGCGGTGGTGACTCTGGTTTTATTGACGTCTAGCTTATCCATAGCTTGATGGTCATGAATTTACCGCTACAATGGGTTGTGTTGTTTTTACCTTGAGAAAGGGTTTATGAAAATAATGTTTGTAATTAGATTGCACTAAAGAGTATGGGTGGAGGCGAATATTCTAGATAAACAAGTCAAGCGTATTGTATCCAAAATAATCAGAGTAAGGGTAGGAAAGCTCTATCCTTAATCATCCCCACCACTTAAGGCTCATGGCGTACAATACTAATCACATTTTTTATTAGTTTTTGAGTTTGATTATGAAAATACCAATTGATGTTGGATCAAGGGTTTATTTCTTTTGATTTTGAAATTGTGACGTGCATGAATACATATAAAGTAACCAAGTAAGAAAATAAAGAGTCTCATTGTAAGATAGCCCAAGAAAAAGCCTTGTGTATGCAAAGTGACCTAAGCTAACAAGTGGATAATGGTCTTATAGTCATGTCTCCCTATGATAGTGCCATGATGTCATTCTTACAATAAAAGATTGCAAGGTATAGATGAAAATCCAAGTTAAGGAAAAGTACCAAGAGATTAGGGCAAGGTCTTCAAGAAAGGGTCCTAAATTCATCTAAGTCCAATGATTGATTATAGATGGATGCATCTTTTTGGTCTTATAATTTTATCATGTTTTTGTTGTTTTTGGTTGTATGATAACAATAAGTAAATGACAATGTTAAATGTGCATAAAGAGATATATACAATTATGATGATGATGATGATGATGATGATGGGTATTTGAATGTAAATGACAATACAATATAATTGACAATAAAGTAAGTCACAAGATGATAAATAAGATTAACAATAACAAAGGTTAACAATGAATATTTAGTGGTTAGTTAAATGAACAAAGTAACCAATTAGGGATTATTTATCCATAGGTCAAAGCACTCAAAATACGGGGCATCAAGGGATAACTTATCATTGATACAAAGTATTGAAGGTGATATTTAATTATCTAACAATATACTTTAAGCAAAGAAAGTTATACAACCTCAAGTTCATCTATCAATGATTTGACAAATGGATGATTATATCACCCACTGATTACAATTTAGAGATTGATTTTAATGTACAAGTCAAGCATTGAAACATAAGTGTTAGAGGGTTAATGTTTAATGGAATAAATTCAATCAAAATGGATCAAAAAGATAAGATCACAAGTATGGTTTCATCTAGGCATCAAATGGACCATAATATGGTTAAATAGAGGCAACCTATCAATGCCTCAAAGTATCATGAATGATCTATTGATCATTCATTTATAGGTTTGAAGCATTGAAGGTTTTATCAACCCTAAAAACCAAAGACATGACTCGTTGAATTCATTAACCAATGAATAAGAAAAGGCATGAAAAAGTTAACATGAAATAGTCAAGATAAAATAATCAAAGTGAAAACTAAAATATGTCAAGTATATTTGCAAAATGTTTGGATTAAAAATAAAATAAGTGGTGAAAAAAATGGAAAAAAATGAAATAAAATTGGTTAAAAATGAGAACATAAGAAAAAGAAAAGGAAAAAATAGAAAACAAAGTAAATGGGGGGCTATGGGGATTGAACCACTGACCTTGGGGTCCTAGGGTCAACCCCATATGTTATACCCTCGAATTTACCCTACCTCCACATCACCTTCTTGAACCCTAATTCATGAGCATACATCCCATACATTTCATCTCATATGCATCTATACCTAATGATCCGCACGAATCTACAAACTCAAGGCATGGGGTTCATATGTGAAGCCTTAAGACCCTATGATCATGTTGAGGTGTGACCAAGCCACCTTAACCCTAATCTTATCCTCACGCATCCAACAAATATTAGAGGATCACTCAAGACATATCACTCACTCTCCAAAACCAATTTGGATGGTGAGTCCCCTTTAAAGAAGCATCAAGATTCATCTGGTCACCCAAGGACCCGACCTAACTCTTGACCCTCATTTGGCTTGCACAAGTCTTGATTCATCATGGATCTTGACCATGCCATTGAGGACCCCTCAAATCCAAAGTTTTTTCATGCCTTACACCTTTGAAACATCTGAATGTGACCCTTGCATCACCAAACCCTAATTCATCTAACCATGGTTATTTAGGAAACTTATGGCTCAAGAAACCCTAACTTAGGCATCCCGTGATCATTGACCTTGCTTCATTTTGATCATCTGATCACCCCCACCACTCATTCAACATCAATTCATGTCTATTACAACCAAAACCCATCATTTAAACATCCATTCAATCAATGTTACATGTACTTGGTTTGGTCGTGATTTTTCAACTTTCAAGACATTTGATCCACCCATGAACTTGAACTAAAATCATCCCACAAAGCTCCAAATCTCATTTCCCATCATGGTATGATCATATAAACTTAAAACATCCACGATTATGCCTTGGAAATCAAAAAATCAAAAAATCACATTTTTAAGTCATGTTGGTTGGTCACATTTTGGCAAGAATGGCCTATGGAAAGTTCCAAAGACCATACCTTTATCATTTCACAAGATTTTTAAGTTCCACTTCGAGAATAATGTCCTAATTTAATCTCTCCCCAACTTTGTTTCAAGGTCCAATACCTAATTCATTGAGGAAGGACCTTAATATTTGTATTGTCCAAACTGATCCAACATGCCTACCATGCCCTAAAACATGGCCAAGACCATTACTTTACCACATTGCTCTTTACAAACCACAACCCCTTTTGGCCTGGTTCTCTTTGAATTAAATCAAGGACATGGCAAGTAACATTTGACACAATTTTTCGACAAAATGCACGAGTCAATTTCATTTGGCCTTGGTTCAAACATTGATGATCATCCTGATTGGAAAACCAGACCAAGTCAAGTCATAATTTGCATTTCCACTCACCAAGCCCTCAAATTGATTCAATCTGATCCTAATGGTCCCCAAACATATTGCATATGGTAGTGTGGTGTAATTGGAAGTCAACTTGGTAGCTAAAACACCTAACATTGCAAAGTCTGATCCCATGTGCAAATTCAGATTTTGCCCAAAATGGCAAAAACCAAATTCAATAACAAGCCATCCCAAGTACCTTGTCTGTTCCAAATAGATGCTAAGGACCAAAGAAAAGTGATCTAAGGTGTAATCAAGGTCAGAGCACAACCATACATGTCCCCCAAATTCCAACCTTGAGTGTGCTTTGAGCTCCACACCATTTTGAAGAAAACCTCCAATTCCTTCCCTCCAATCCATCCAAACACATTCCTTATAAATAGGGGAAGGTGTCCCATTCATTTTCTAAGCATTCCAAGCCAAAGAAACTTTGCTGCATTCCCGAGCCAAAACCACAAAAACATAGATTCGTGTTTTAAGATTCTAAATGTTTCAACTCCAAACAACCACCCAGAAACCTTTCCTGAGCCTCACCTAAGCTGAGATGAGTCATCAGAACTTGACTCTGATATCGATTCCGATCAGGTAGTTTCACTCACCCCCATCATCCAAACAAGTTACCATTCCCCTCAAAATTTATCCTTGATCATTAACCCTAAACTTTTAGCTTTGATTAATCCATTTTTAGCATTTAATTTTTAGATTAGGTTAAGTTTGTTCTTCTAGTTCATGGAAAAATACTCCACACTCAGAGCCAATCAATGGCTCATGAGTGTGTAGGTTAGTTTGTTATGTGTTAGCAAGATGAATCCATGAAAAAAACTAGTTAAAAACACTTATTTCTGGACTTTGATTTTTGAACTTCTAAGGTTGAAGACGACACCGAGTCGTTACTTCGCGCAAAAAATTGAATTCAAAAATGTGTCGTGTCCCATTCTGGTTGGTTATTCAGTGCGCACATTCTTTTTTTAATTGTTATTATTTTATTTATTCTTTTCAGTATGTTTCCTTTCACAAGTGAGTGCCTTGCCTAGTGGGAGAGGGGGTTGATCCCCCTGTGACCCCAAGGTCAGAGGTTCAACCCCCAGCGTGTGCATTCCCTTTGTTTTATTTTATTTCATTTATTTGGATTTATTTTTACCATGTTTATTTCCCTATTTTGATTTATTTTTTAACCTACTTATTTTATTTATTATGAAAATATGTTCAACATAGACCCCTATTATTTTTGTATATAGTATTTATTTATGTCTTGTTTCAAATCGTTTGGCTATTTTTTGAGGGACTTATAAGGTCTTGAATCCAAGAGGCTAATGAAATTTACACGTGTCATGATATTGATTTGATTAGGGTTTGCTTGAACCTTCTATGTTTCAAACCTAATAATGGGTGATCAAGTGTTCACCCATGGTAATTTTAGTCATGGATAGGTTGCCCCTACATAAATCAAATTGGGTCATTGGATATGTAGATAAAGCCTTGCTTATGTACATATGTTAACTAGCGATTCCATCTTATACATTATCATTTCTTTTGCTTATACTAACCCACTAACCCCTCACACTTACTATTTATATTATACACTAACCTTTACTATTATGTTCATATTATACCTTAATCTTATACCTTATTTAACTTAACCTAACTTAATCAAACATTAACTTTCAACCTTGAGTTTTGCATAGTCTTTCGTTTGTCAATCTATTGATAGATGGACTTGGGGTAACATAAGTTTCATTGTTACAAATATATTTTAAGTTGATCCTTTGATCATCTTTAATACCTTACATTAGTGATAAGTTATCCCCTGATGCTCCATATTTTGAATTTATTGACCTAAGAATATATAATCCTCAAGTGTTGGCCCATTGTTCATAACACTAAACTAACTTAACTTTACTAACAGGTGTCAAAAACCCAAAGTCCCATCACTCTCTGTCGCTACCGTAAAAAATGGAGCGAGTCGACTAACAGGTGTCAAAAAGAAAATGACGCAGAATCTCCACCAAATTTTATTGGATTTCCTCTATAGGAGAGGAGAGTGAAAATAGTCGATAAACCCCTCAAGAGAAAAGATATGAACATGTGAAGCACAAGAGAGGAATAAGGAATGGGTCTCGCAACCGAGACTTAGGTTCGGAAGTCGGTTACGCAAGGGGGAGGTAGTAGCATCCCTCACGTCCATGGTACTCCATGGGAACCATTTGCGTTGTCCGCATATGCGGGGAATTATCTCAATAATTTTTATTTTATTTTCAAAAGTATGTAAAAAGTGTGTATAGAGAGTGATGGGACTCTAGGTTTTTTTATTGTTGTGCTCAACAAGGAATGTGGCACTTGTACCTACGTATCACTCATCAAGTGATTAGGAATCAGAGCTCCGTAATTCGGAGTAGAAAATGTTTGTGTGTTGGTTGATTTTACCTTTGAGAAAAGGGTTTTCAAGATGGTGACCTAAGGCAAAAAATGATGTTTGATGAGTTGTATTATTTTTACCTTGCAAATGGGTTATGAAAATGGTGTTGGTGATTAGATTGCCCTAAAGTCTATGGGCGAAGGTGAAAATTCTAGACAACAAGCCAAGGGTCTTGCATCCAAAATAATCAAAGTAAGGATATGGATGCTCAATTATTACTCATTCTCAACCCACTTAAGGCTCGTGGCGCACAAAGTAACCAAACAAGAACGTAAAGGGTCTCAATGTAAGGTAGCCCAAGAGAAAGCCTTGTGGGTGCAAAAGCGACCTAAGCTAACAAAGGATAATGGTCTTACAAACATGTCCCCCTAGGGTGGTGCCATGTTTCCATTCTTACAACATGAATGTAAGTTACAAATGTAATCCAATGTTAAGGAAAAGTGTCAAAATATTATGGAGAAGGTCTCCAGAAAAAGGTCTTACATGAGATCCTCTATGTCCAAGTTTATTACAAGTGGAAAGAATCCATTTTTGGTCTCTATCATTTTATCATGTTTTTGTTGTTTTTAATGTATGATGAAAATAAAGTAAATAACAATAATAAACATGCATGAGAGTATATATAATGATGATGATGATGATAATGATTACTTGAATGTAAATTACAAGGTAATAACATAAAAGTAAATCACAATAACAATGGTTAGTGAGTATGAATAACATAAAATAGACCATAAGTCAATAGTAACAAAATCACAATGACAAAGGTTAATAGTAAACAAAGTTAATGAAATATAGTTACTGGTTAGTAATATGTGCGAAATAAACACTTGAGGATTATCTATCCATAGGTCAAAATATTCAAAATATGGTGCATCAAGGGATAACTTATCATCGATGAAAAGTATTGAAGATGATAAATAATCATCTAACAATAGATTTGTAAAAATGAAAGTTATACAACCCCAAGTCCATCTATCAATAGTTTGACAAATAGAATATTATATCACTCAAATGATTATAAGTTTTTTTTACTTTTATTTATTATACAAGTTGGTAAGAAAACAAATAAATTGGCACAATGTAAATGATATATGAATAAATGTCAATGGACATAAACATAAAATGTATGAAATAAAAAGAATAATAAAATAAATTGTGAGCAAAATTGCCCTGGGGAGCCTTTGTAACGCAGGTGTAACCGATTACCAGGATTTGGGTATCCGGTTACACATACTGAACATGGCATATGGAGCCTGTGTTACGCAGGTGTAACCCGTTACCATAATTTGGGTAACCGATTACACATACTGAAATTACCCATGGACGCCTATTTACAAGAGGGTGTGACCGGTTACCAGGATCTGGGTAACCGGTTACACCTGACAAAAAAGGGAAATTTTCTTTTTACACACTTTTCGTTGAAGCATCATCCGAAAACCCCAATTTTTCCTCAGGTGTAAACACCATGCCTTGAGTTTGTGTAATACGCCTTTGGTTATGAATGTTAATGCAATTATGGCGATGAATCAATGAATGCATGCATGTGTAGAAGGGCCATGGATCAGATGAAAGTTGTATAGGGTAGGGTAAGTTTTAGGGTATGACAGCTACCCCTCTTTAATCTTCTCGGACCTGAATGTATGGATAGCAACGACTTTCACTCATTCAAGGTAAGAGAGGATTAAATACAAAATGTATCCAAACATTTGCCCTACTAGGAATGAATGATTGTGATATGAGGTGATGGGTATTTATGAAGTTTATTCATGGGATGGAAAATAACTTTGATATGGAGTAATCTGCTGGGGATTCTTTATGGTATTTTGTGGGGAGAACATGGGTTAGTTGTATGATGGTTATATCAAGATGTGTATGATATGAAATACATGTTATGATGTGCAACATAAGTATCTCTTAAAATGAAAAACATAGAGAAAAGCTCTACGAAAAAAATGTCAAGAAGAAAGGTGAGGGAAAATGACTTCACTCGGGATGACTTTCCTATTCAAAAAAATGATGAAAATCCATAGCAATGGCTCAGAAGATTTAAGTCCAACGATGATTCCTATAACCGGATGGGAATACCTAATTTCTTAAGAAGTCAATCCCTAGCAACGATTGGGGAGGTTTTATTTCAGTGACGCTTCCTAGAAACGGCTGGAAATACCTGAAATCTAAAGAAGTTAATCCCTAGCAATGGCTGGGAAGGTTTTTAATTCAGTGATGCTTCCCAGCAACAGTTGGAATACCTTAAATATAAATAAGTTAATCCCTATCAATGTCTATAAAGGTTTTAGATTAGTGATGCTTCTTAGCATCAACTAGAATACCTGAAATCTAAAGAAGTCAATTAGCAACAAATGAGGTGGTTTTAGTTCAGTGACGCTTCCTAGCAACGACTGCAATATTTGAAATATAAAGAAGTCAATCTCTAGAAATGGTTGGGGAGGTTTTAGTTTAGTGACTCTTCCTAGCAACGACTGGAATACCTGAAATCTAAAGAAGTTAATCCCTAGCAATGGTAGGGAAGGTTCTAGTTCAGTGACACTTCCTAGCAATGACTGGAGTACCTGGAATCTAAAGAATTCAATCCCTAGCAACTGATGGAGAGGTTTTAGTTCAGTGATGCTTCCTAACAATGGTTGGAATACCTGAAATCTAAAGAAGTCAATCCCTAACAACGACTGGGGAGGTTTTAGTTCAGTGACGCTTCATAGCAACAACTAGAATACCTGAAATCTAAAGAAGTGAATCCCTAGCAACAGATGGGGAGGTTTTAATTCAGTGATGCTTCTTAGAAAAGGCTGAGAATACCTAAAATCTAAAGAAGTTAATCCCTAGCAACGACTGGGGAGGTTTTAGTTCTATGACGCTTCCTAGCAAAGGATGGGAATACCTGAAATCTAAAGAAGTCAATCCCTGGCAATGACTGGGAGGTTTTAATTTAGTCATGCTTCCTAGAAACGGCTGGGAATACCTGAAATATAAAGAAGTCAATACCTAGCAACAGTTGGGAATGTTTGAAGTTTGAAAATTTTAATCCCTAGTAACGACTGAGATGGTTTAAATTTTGATGAAATGCAAAAGGCAAAGGTGTAATTGCAATAGTCAGGTGTAAAGATGACTTGATGATCCTTGTACCAAAGGTAGAGGGAACTTTGCAGTAGGTACGAAAACTTCATTATATTTCTTAGGCACAACGACAGGGATGAGGTTTCAAAAATATGGCTACCACTCGGGACGTGCCAAACTTATGTCAGGTGTTTCAAAACTAACGATAAGAGAATAGGTCAATCATCCAATCTCTCATTTTTGCTTAACATGTAAAGTTTTGACAAAGGTAAACTCTCTCGTGCAAATGGCAACAAGGAGGCTTGCAAAAGGCAAAATGGGGTTTTCCCATGCAAAGAGCAGAGGGGACTTGCGAAAGCCAAGGTACTGATAAAGGGACAACATTATTCCCAAAAGGAAAATGAAGAGGAGATACTTCAGGGAATCCTGTTAGGGTTGTTCATGGGGATCCTTGCGCTTTTTAGAAAGGCTTGAATCTATCATATGCTAATCTTACTTTCCTTATTCTGAAGAGTATACTATGATGCAATGTTATGTATGAAAAATGCCGTTGTATGCAGAATGTCAGTGTATGCTCGGGATGCTAGGGGTATGCAAATGGGTGCTCTATGGATTGTGCCAAGTACGATTGGGATTTGTGAAATTTCCCGTTTCGGCGGGAAAATTATGCATGACGTGATGTATACAATGCGTGTGGGAGTGCAACTAGGTATTTGGATTTTTGTAGGGATTTATTTTTGTTTCCAATGAAAGATTGTGGGTGAATATCATCATCAATGGGTTGATGGAAAAGGGTTTGGAATATTGTCATCAAAGGGTTGATGGAAAGAACTATTATTTATGGATTGATGGCATCATCAAAGGGTTGATGGAAAAGGGGTTTGGAACATCGTCATCAAAGAGTTTACGGAAAGGAGTGTCATCATCAAATGGTTGATGGCATCATCAAAGGGTTGATGGAAATAAGTGTCATATATGGATTGTTCCAAATATGGTTAGGATTTATGTTTAATGATGGAGATTTGTTTTGGGTGGTGCCAATAACGAATGGGATTTTGGAATTTGGTTTGGACGGGATCTGGTTGGATCTAATGCTTATTGGTTTTTTGGATTTGCCAAGTAGGCTTGGGTTTTGGAAGGTATCAAGTGAGGCTTGGCTTCATCATTCTTGTCGGGGAAGGGCTTCATGTTATGCCTAACGCATGATATGTTTGAGTGAAGCGGCAATGTTGGTGCGTAATGACTGATGCAATGGTTTTGGATAGTTCAACAAATTTCCCTAAGGTGGTTCAAGAATGGTTAAAATTGGGAAACATTTTTTCTTGGCTTCAAGGCTAATTGTTGACAAGTTATGGGGTGATATGTTTAGCATGACTTCCCGAAATTTGCTTTGAACTTGGATGACGCAATGAGCTTGGTCTGGATCTTCTGATGTCCCACACTTGATTTGAACAAGAAAATTGAAGATATAAGGAACAGCCTCATCTCCATGTCTAGTCTTGCCTCAGTCTGCTAGGTATCTACATGGACTACCCCAATCACAAGCTATGAAGAAAAACTTGGATATAGTGATCTTGATCTGTTCTGCCCCAGTGTCTTGGGTCTTCCTGCCCCTGTTTATCCATCTCTTGGAGCACTTTTATTTTCTCGTGCCTTTGAGGTGGTCTGCCTTAGCACGAGCCTTGAAGGGATTTTGCCCCTAACTGGTTGATCTTTAAGGGAATGCCCCTGGCCAACTACCTTTGGAGAGAGTTGCCTAATCTCAACTTGATTGTCCCAAGCTGACCGGATCTTGAAGTGGTTTGCTCAATAGAGTTCTTAGATGTCTTTCCCCCTTGGTGAGGTTAATCTAAAAGAATGACATTTGCTTATCGGAGTCCTAAGGAAATTTTCCTCTTTCGGGTGACAAAAACTCCTCATGTCATATTCATTGTGAAAACATTGTTGATGTCAATGCTAATTCACATGTAAAACTATTTATGCTAATGTTATGTTTAAGTCAGTTTTAGAAATCCTAGCCCGTCCACTAAAAAGATGACATATAGTGAATGGGTCAATAATTACAAAAGTCATATTGATACTTAGTAAAACAAATAGGAGTCAATTTCGACACAAGCTCTAATGCAATATGCTTTCAAAATAGACCTTTCTTCAATTAGGTCTTTTGAGGGTTGTAACGTGGGCTGGTTCAAGGTTTGAGAAATAAAGGATTTACGGATCAAAAATTTACTTACCCCGCCCATTCTTATTGATACCCTCCAGTCCTACGTTAAACTAGTTTCACACAGACGCTCGCCTCTTAGAATGATGGGAGTTGCAGTAAAAGAATCCTCATGGTTTGGTGAGTGACAACCACTTGCCTTTCTGTTTTTGTGTTTGCAGTCACACGATTTTGTTCTTTTTGTTTTCGATTCCTCTCTTGCTTTTTGTTTTTTAACTTCCCTAATTTTTCCTAGACTGATTGTTTTGCTTACAATTCATTAGGATACCCTAATTTATGCCTAAGCCACTTGTTTTCAATTTTCGACTTAGCGGGCTTTCTTCTTTCTTTTTTATTTTAGTTTTTGTAGAGTATTTTTGGTGGAACAAATCGTGTGACATTTGTTCATTTGGTTTTAAAAAAAGGGTTTGTGACTATCTCACTTGTTTTGTTGGCGAGGGACAACCGTTGGGTATGTGATTTTGACCTCTCGTTGTAGCGGTAAATTCATGATCATAAAGTTATGGATAAGCTAGACATCAAATAACAAGAGTCGCCACCGCGCTTTTATTGTTTCCAAGGGAAAAGGGAAAAAGTACAAACAAAACCCAGAAGTAAGAAGTTTTCAAATAAAAACTAATAAAATGTCAGAGATTACACGTAAGGGGGTTGATTACACAGAGGGAAGGTGTTAGCACCCAAAGTCTCCTAGGTACTCATAGGGAGCCCTTTTGTGTGCATATGTATTTGGTACAAAAATGATGTTCACAAACAAATAGAATGGGGGGATGAGAAAAGAATTCATTAATTATATTTTTGTGTTTGACAAGACCTTCGGACTTGTGCCTACGTACCAACATAAAACTCAGGGATTAAAACTCGTAGTTCGTGATACAAATTTCAAAGTGGATGCATTGCTTTTAACAAAAATTAAGTTTGAAAGGCACAAAAGCCCAAAAATGGTATGAATGAGTTAGTTTTTTTTTTTTTTTTTTTTTTAAAGTTTAAGTCAAGTAAAATTAAGTTTATTTACAAATTTGATTTAAGAAAAGAAGTTTGAAAATGCAATGGCATAAGGCCAAAATTTCTATCTTTTTGCAAAGTGGTCAAAGTTTAGAAAAAAATAAATTCAATCAAAGAAGATTTTGAAAAGGGAGGGAGAGATTTTGAAATTAAAGAAATGGGGAGAAGATGAAGAGACTAATCCTATGCGAAAAATTAAAAGTTAAGAGTTGAAAAGATCTGACCAAATGGGTAGCAATCCAATAGAAAAGAATGTCAATAGAAACCCAGAATTCCCTTGGACATTTAGAATCAAGCAACACACAAATGCACAATTATATCATCTTGAAGAGCAAAGGCATCAAATAAAGATAGCCACATCCAAGCTTTAGCCACTCAATGATCTTTTTCAGATTAGCCCATGTAACAGATGAATTCCACAAGTCACAGGTTCAAAATAACAGCTTCACAATGATTATGTTGCAGATGAACTCAGAGGGATCTTGAATGATGTATCAGATGAAGTTTCAAATTGCAAGCACTTGGTTTCACAGAAAGTTGGCATTGGCCAAATCCTTTAGAATAGGAATGTTGCCTAATTTCTAAGTCCATTTGTCCAAGATCAAGCCAACAGTCCACACAAAAGTTATTTAGGGTTTTTGTTGTTATTATGTAAATTAATGGTCAAAGACCACACAAACAAACAAAGTATACACAAACAAGATATATCACTCAATATGGTCCAAGTGGACAAAGTGAAAATTGCATTAACATAAACAATTAAAATGGTATGAATAAAAGCTAAAATTAAATGACATTAAAGTAAATGGCTTGAAATTAAGAGTTAGTTGTTAATGAGTTATAAGTTAATATTGTTTTGCTTTTGCTTTTCATTTTAAGACATTCTTTGGAGAACACTCAACCCACTTGTCACAAGCATGGATCCTTGAACCAAGACATCTTCCAAAGGAAGGAAAAAAGGCCAAGTTTCCACACAATACCATGAAAGGGGGGATACTTACAATCTCACTAACTAGAATGCTATACTTTTTGTGTCACAAATTTAACACAATGTTAAGCAATCGTAATTGGACTTATGTAGAAGTCACAACTATTTGAGGCCGAGCAATAGAATTTTTGTGTTAATGCATGTTAGAGACATAATATAATGGACTATGCTTATGAAGCATACCACACACAAAAAGAATATGCAAAAGAGGTGGCCTAATCTCATCCATATTTATGTTGAGTTTTCAATCAACTAGCCTTAGGACTTTGAGATATCATAGGCCAAATGAAATGGATGCATAAAGAAGGGGAATGAGATGAAGAGGGAGGGGAATGGATCAAAACTCAAATTGGTCAAAGGAGGACTTTTACCAAATTAATATCATCCATTCATTTTGGGAGATGGAATGTACATTCCATCAATCCCCTAAATCCAATGATATTAACTTGACAAAGTCAAATCAACCTTGACCAAGGCCCAACAACAAGAGTCAAACTCAAACAAGTCATTACAATTGGTCAACAAAATTATTGGGCATTTATTCAAATTAAAAATACTAAAATAAGGCATTTAAATTGAATATGGTTTCTCAAATTCCTAAAACCTCATCAAAACACCAAAGAAATGGTCATGAGATTTATCGTAGGTCAAACAAGGTCAAAGGACCTTGGAGAAAAAAATTCAGAATTTTTAAAGACTTAAAAGTATTTTTAAACAATTAAAAAAACGATAAAATCAATTAAATCATGAAAAATATTAATAATGATCCAAAAAATAATTTTAATTCAGAATATGAAAGAGGAACTTATTTGAAATTTTTTGGTGAAACTCTCATATTTTTTGGATCAATATTAAAATTAATATGAATTAATGAAAATAAAAGGATTAAAAATCAGAAAATATGAAAAAATGTGAGCCACTTGATCTCCCTCATTAATTATGGTGGCAGATCAAGTGGCCTAGAACTCGCGTTCCATGATCTACGCTAGTCAACTCATTCACACACCTGGTATTCACAATGGACGCGTGAGATTAAAACGTTTTGGAATGATCATGTGGCTCAGAACCTGTTCAGCACACCACTGGCGCTGGACCTCCGGTCACCTTCTCAGGCGAGGCTCACCGGACTGGTTCAGTCATCACCATCACATAAATGAAAAAGGAGGACATGATCTGAAAGAAAAAATGGTGTAGAGCACGAATCTGACCTCAATTTTGACTAACTCCACATATATAGAAAGATATGAGGAGTTGAATTTTGAGGTGTGTCAACTAAGTTGCTTCGATTTGACCTCTAAGCAACTCAATCTTCTTGCCTACATTGGTAGGACTTCAAACAACCAAAGATCCAAGAGAATTGAGTAGAATTTAGAGAGAATCGAAGAGATAAAGTTTTCTGAAAATTACCTTCAAGGCTATGCAGTTCTTGATGTTGCTTGCTCCAAACACGATCTGATCACACTTGAGAAGCTAGCAGGAAGTGATTAGAGAGGTTACAAGGCTTTGGATCCTGGAGTTCTTGAATCTCCAATACTTGAGATTCAAACTCAAATTTTAAATTGAAATTTCTCAGGTTTTCCTTTAGAATGTAAGGGTTTGAATGGGGGGCAAAGCTGACACGCAAGGTATCCTTCAAATGAGCACAGAGTTCATGTATTTATAGCATGAATGAATGATATTTGCACACTTCAAAAATTTGTCCAAAATTAGCAATGTTGATGGCACGAGTGCATGGGCATGTTCAGGCCCATGATGCAATGCAAAAAGGTCCAAAATGATTCCAAATGAAGTCTGAATGGAAGCTTGATTGGCAAGGCAAAGTGAACTGAAGTTTTGAAGTTTGATTCTTTCCAATTATGCAACCCTGTTAAAGCCATGCACATACGTAGCAAACCTCATCCAAAATGCATGAACTTGGGTTCTTTGGAAAGCTTGGATTAAGGGGAACAAGTTTGATGTTCAACACTTTTTCATTTTGAGCTTGGAGCATGGAGAATTTTGAGGTGGAAGTTTGGAAATTTCAACATGTTTAACATTTTTCTAAGTGTCAAGCCACATATCTCAATATTCCACCTTACTTAACTTTTTATGTGAGCTTCAAATGAGAAAAGTGTATTCATAAAAGTTGTAGCTCTTCCAAACTTTGAGGTGGAAATTTATATGTCATTTGAATTTAGAATGATAGAGTTATTCATTTTTGAAGTTTGGAAAAATCACTTGCTCAATGGTATACGTCAAAAATGACCTATAACATAACCTCATATCAGATGCTCATAAAAGTTGAATTAGCTCTCACTCCAAACATAAAATTTGAAGTATACATCTTGAATTTTATTTTTCAATTTGGAAATCTTTCATATCATAAAAATTGAGCAAGTTATGGCCTTAGGAAGTTGACTTTCAAATTAGGGTTTAGACAAAATGACCTATAATGTTTCAACATAGAAAATGATTTTCCAAGCAAAAATAGACCTAGGTCTCAACATGAAAGTTGTTTGGAATGTCATGTAGAGTAACATTTCTCTTGGAATAATTTTCATATGGTGAAAATTGTAGGAGACAGGGTCTAGGGAGACCCAGTTTTGATTAGATGAATTCATCTGGCCAACCACCATCAACCAACTTACTAACCTTCAATTCTTTGGACTTTCATGGCTCATGGTAGATCATATAGGCATAATATGATGAATTTTAAAGTGTCCCTTAAGAAATTTGATCAATTGGTGAGATAGCTTATTAGAAAAGTTACTTAAGATACCCAGTCAAACTAGGGTTTCCAAGGCAAATCATTTCCAAACTCTTGAAGAACACTTGATCAATATATCATGTAGGAATCAATGGAAATCATATATGATGCTCATAAACATTATTGGATAAATTCATGGTTGTGCTCTTTGTCATGAGGGTCTCAAACCCTAGATATGAACTTGATAGATCTATGGAGATCATGCCCTACCTACAAAAGAGTTAGGCAAATACAAAGATATATTTTTGGTATTTTGGTTAGTAAAATGATAATATACAATTATTATACAATCACAAAGTGATTGGTGATCTCTCCCAAAACAAACCCAATGAAAGAGGGGTAAGGAGGATGCCAAGGTATGATCCCAATGCTAATGCTTATAATGAAACTGCATGAGGGATCTTATGGTCAAAATTGGGGTCTTACACTCGTGACGAAAAAGAAGTGGTTATCCTTTAGACAAGACAATCCCTAGGATGTGGTTGATCCTCAAATGGGACGCTCCCTACTTTGTTTTTTCTAAGAATTGAACGCGCGGCCAAATTAGTTGAAGGCTACCCTGCCTCGGGTTTAAGATGTGAGGTTTTTTTTGTATATAAGAAAACTCTTACTTCTAGGCTCAAAGGGGTTGACTAGGGGTTATCATCCTTATACCTCCAGTGTTTAGGGATTTGAAGTAATGCTTTACATCATTAGAAAGGTTTTTATTCAAAAGTATACATGCAGTGAGCTAGTGTACCTTATATTCATCATTCTCCCTCTTTGTTTCGTCTTTTAAAAAAAGTAAAATAAGAGTGAACACAATTGGATTGATTTAAAACATGCATATTCATTTCATCATTGAAAAAACAAGTTTTTAAGAGCAGGTATTACAATGATAAGCAAGAAAATTACACATGAAAATAAATGAATAATTGCTGGCATGATTATCCTTGTTTCAATCATAGACCGGTGCCATCATGCTTGCAGAACCTGATGTGTGATAGTCCCGAAGGAGGGTCTTATTAAACTTCTTGTTGCTTATCCATTGGCCCTGGTTATGGCATTACAGAAGTGCCTTCATGTGGCGGCATGAGATTTCTCAATATATCCAGGCCTTTTGGTGTAAACACAATAGCCTTTGAATCGATCAGTTCTTGAACTTTATATTTGAAGCTCACACAACTCTCGATCGAGTGTCTGGGGTGTCTTAGAGTGGAACTCACACCTAGAATTCATGTCGTAGTTCAAAGGAAGAGATGTTGGATTAGGTCCTAGTTCCCTTAACCGCACCAATGAGCTATTAAGAAAAAGAGGGAGAATTCGACCGTATGACATAGGAATTGGGTCGAACTGTATCTTCTGCCGCTTTAATTTTCTGGCCATTTTGAGCATAAGAATTTTGACTCTGATTTGAGTACCAATTCCGATTCCATGTCTGGTTCCTCGGAGCTAGATGAAGATTGAACAATGGCTATTGATAAGGAAGACGTGAAATTTCGGGTTGGGGACGGTATCCCTAAGGCAGCTCATGACGTGAGATGGAGCCGGACAAATGCACAGGAGGAACCATTTCAATCATGGCAACTGGTATGGGATTGCCTTCCCTTTTCAATAGTGTTTGCAGGATTTCCATAACCAAGCTCATCTAAGTCTTTAGTTGGCTGATCTCTTCCACAATGGCTTGAGATATGCTTCTAGTTCTGAGCCTACGTCGCGAAATCAACTAGCGAGGTAGAAACAGAAGATGGTATGAGGTTTTGTTTGTGAGATGCAAATGATGCATGAATGTGAGGTTTGTTTATGAATTAATGGGAGAGAAGATTAATGGTTTTGATGGATCTCAGGAACGGGCTCATAATTTGAGACCATCGTGACGAAGTGTGAGGTTTAATAATGACTGCATTTCAAACACATGTTCTCACTTTGCATGATATTGGGGAAAGTGAAGCACTAGTAGTCAGGATCATAAAACTGAACCAATGTACAAATAAGACCATCCTCAACATCAGTGGATAGAATAGATAAAAGTCTTCCAAAACAGTCTCTAATCACCTGTAGAACAAGGTTTTAAAAATTTCCCAGAGTCATAATTCCATCTTTTTAATATTACCGACTTAAATGACTGCTCGTCAACCAATAATATTCTCAAGAGAAACTCGTCCGAGTGTAGTATCGTGTAACAACTAATTCAAGTCTACACCTCATTAGCCACCGCATTACATCCTAAAAGGACAAGATGGGTTAAGGGTTTTAAGGTCCTCAACTTCTCGGACTCCCAGGTCGAAAAAAGTAATGCCAACTACGACTACTCGTGTGACATCAGTAATCCCAAAGGGGCCTCCACTGAGTAGGGGATCTCAAGTAAGCTTATTAAGGATTAACTCCACGTAAGCCAAAGATGACTATACCACCCTCCTAACAAAAGAGCTCTCATGTCCAAGTATAAGAATTTTTCTCGCCACACAGAGATCGCCAAGCACCAGGCAGAACAAACAATAAGAAACAACAACAAATATAATATATGCACAAAAACAAAGATGGGATTAACACACTAGGGATAACTCCCCTACAGAGTCGCCACTTTCCTGTAGTGGTAAAATTTTTGATATTAAGCTATTGATTAACTTAACTTACAAAGCAAGAGTAGTCACCGTGCTTTTATTGTTTCCAAAGGAAAAAGGGAAAAGTACGAACAAAACCCAAAGAAATTTTAAAACAAAACTAATAAAAAGAGAACAAGGGTCCGGGGGTTAGTTATGCAAAGGGAAGGTGTTAGCAGCATAAACATCCATTGTACTCCATGATAACATCTTCGAAAATGTGCCTTTTGGTTTGAAAAGGGTATTGTTTGCAAAAGATTGGAGAGATGGGAAAATAAATATTTTCTTAATTTATGTTTGCCAAGACTTTTGAAGCCTCATGTCTAAGTACCAACAAAGTGCAATGGAGGATCAAAACGTCATAGTTTATGGTAAAAATATTTTCTTAATTTATGTTTGCCAAGACTTTTGATGTTTGTTTTGATTCAATTTTTAATGAAAGGCATTTTTTCATTTTTAGGAGAATACTCAACTAGTCACCCACAAGTATGCCACTAGCATCATCATGACAAGGGATCCAACTTGGATAAGGACCAATAAGTATGCCACTAGCTTTAACAGGTGGAAAAAAATTATCATCAATGCTAAGGGGATATGATAATTATATCTCAACTGTGGAAATTACTCATGTATAAACTTTGACAACAAAGTTTTAAAAGGAAAAGTGAACAAAGGGCACAAAATGGTTTGAATGAGTTATGTATTTTTTAAGTCTTTTGAAATTCGTCTGAATATGCTTAAGATGAATTAAAATTTATTAGGAAAAGGTTTTAAAAATCACTTGACAAAATTCAAGGTTTACTAAGAAAGTGGTTCAAGTTAAAACAAGAAGATTTTGAAAAAGAGAGAAGATTTTGAAAACTAAAGAAAGGGAGGAGAAGAAGAGACTATCCTAGAGCATACAGTAAAAGTTAGGGAGAAAAGATCTAACAAAGAAATAGAAAGCTTTATGTAATAAGTAAAGAAAGAATTATCTCCTTTGGATTAAGCCTCAAGCAAGCAAATAATAACCCATACATCAGATGAAACCAAAGTAGCTCAACCAAGTCTTCAAAGGTAGTCCCAAGTCAAAGGTATCAGATGGATTCCAAGGTTTCATACTACAAGTTCCCAAGCAAAGATTAAGGTCATAATTCTAAGTCCATAACTCCACAATCATTCCTAAGGATAGTAACCACAAGTCCATGAATCAGGGTAACCAAGTTTCTTTTTAGGTTATTTTTCTTATTAATGTTTTCTTTACAAACATATGAAATAAAAGTACTAATAGACAAAGTACAAATGATATAATCACAAATATTATGATATGGAATGCTAACATAAAGCATAAAGTAAATGGTATAAAATAAAGGAGCATAAAGTAAATGACTTGGAAGTAAAAGTTAATACAAGTAAAATGTTAGTAAATGATGTTAGAAATCAAAATGAAAGATGCTTTGTCATTTTTTGGAGAACACTCAACTATTCACTCACAAGCATGAAAAGATGAACCTATACATCATTTATGAGAAGGGATCCAACTTGGATGAAATCAACAAGTATGCCACTAGCTCTCACAAATGAAAAGGGAGTAATATTTTAACACAATACCATGAGTAGTATGAGACTTACAATCTCACTTAGAAAAATGCCTTTGCTTTTGGGACAAATTTAACGCTATGTTAAGCAATCATAATTGGACTTATGTAGAAGTCACAACAATCTGAGGCCGATCAATAATAATGTTTATGTTAATACATGCTAGAGAGATGATATGTAAATCATTCTCCTAAAGTCATGCCAGACAAAAAGAAAAACAAAGAATGATCAAGCACAAAGGCTAGGAGGATGATCCATTACTTCAAATCCTCACTTCATGACACTTAGGACAAACTTATGCATCAATCCAAAGTACCTTAAATGATCCATGATCAATTAGGAGATAAATTTGACATGATGAAAGTTCATCAAGTACCAATCCACAAATCATGAACAAGATGGACACAAACCATTTAATTGATCAAAGGGAAAAGAAGGAGATGAAGAAGAAGGTGACAAATGAGGTCACACCCAAATTGGATCAAAAGTTTGATCAAGTCATCATGAAAATAAATCATAAATTTTGGGGGATTAGGGTTTTCACCTATCAACACCCAAGATCCATTATGTTTGATAAGACTCATGCTCCAAACCGTCATGTTCCAAGGCCAACAGAAGTTCATAAAGGTCATACCAATATAAAATGCAATTAAATGAAATAAAAATGCACCAAAGGTATTTTTAAATGAATTTTAAAATAGAAATTAAAAATCCATAAAGTCCTTCAAAACACCAAATAAATGACCAAGAAAATTATGGGAGGTTGAAAATAAAATAAGAAGCATGTAATAAGTTTTTCAGAATTAAAAAATGCAGAAAATTATTTTTAAACCAATTAAAACAAAGGAGAAAAGGGAAAATTCATGAAAATAGAAAATTAATGAAATAAAATGTGAAAAAATAAAAATCAGATGAAGAAAAATAAAAGAGAATTTTAGAAATTATTCTGGGTTTTTTGGATAAAAAATGAAATTACTATGAATTTTAAAAGAAAAAGCAATTAAAAATAATAAAATAAAAATAGTTAAAATCAGCAAAAACACGCAGCGTTGGATCATGCCTCATCAATTGACGTGGTAGATCCAACACTCCCCAGGTTAGGGAGCACAATGGAATGCGCTACAAGCAATACACATAATCCGATTCAACGTGCCCAACGTGTCTGGCCAAAATCAGACGACCTGGAACATTCCGGCCATCTTCTTCGGTGAGCTCTCACCGAAGCATCATCGTTTGGTAAATTCAGAACACAAGATCACCACCATTGTGATCCTCTTCTCATCCCGAATTCAATCTCATGCTCCAAATTCATTTATCTAAATCAAGTAAAGGGAATTTATGAGATGTTTCAAAGGCAAGCAAGCCACGAAAAATAAAATTAAATGATGAACACGGTCAATCAACAATAACTAAGTTAGGGGAAATCATTAGAGAGTGAAAGACTACATTGTGGTAACTTGTTTGAGTTCAAATGATGCTCATAACTAGCTTGTCCAAATGGTGATCAGAAGTTGATGAAGCTCAATCTGGTCAGAGCACGTTAGAAGGTCTCAGAGCTTGGGAATTGTTGCAAAAGTTTCAGAGGATGCCCAGGATGCTAATGGAATCAAGAAATTGGATTGAAACAAGCTGAAACTCAAAACACAATAGTTGACTTTTTCTGGAAAATTTCAAGCTGCAACATGGATTTCTTGACTCTTAAAAGCTTGAAAATGAATGCAGTAGATTCCTCTATTTATAGAGAATGTGTTTGGATCCAAATATATGTGGAATGATGTTGAATTCGTGCAAACCGAATTTGATTAGAATGTGAGAAAAGTGTGACTTGTAACTCATTAAAACTCAACCAAATGATGCATTTTAAGGGCCAATTAACTTCTAGAGACCTGTTTAAACATATTTAGGTCTAAAACATATGTTAATTTGGCTTGGAATTGAGATTAATCAAGTTCAAAATTTGGGCAATGGTAATTTCTTCAGTTACAAGTCTCCATGTTCAACCTAATGGGGAACCCTACTTAAGAGGCTTTTTGATCCCATAATTTTTGAAATGTGTTAACATCATGGAAAAGATAACAATGTGCCAAGAAAGGATGCATTTTGATGCTTGAGCACAAAGTTATGTCACGTGTTCCATGGCTGAAAATGACATGTAATGTTTTAATGAATTCCATGGTCTTCCAAGCATAATCAGACCTTCATCCTTAAATAAAACACGTAGAGGGCATCACAAATGTCATTGTGAAAAAAGAATCAGTCTCAAATGTTGAAAATTGAAGAAGTTATAATCTTTGAAAGTTGAGGAAAAGTCACATGAAAATAAGTCAGATATCACTAGGTCCACAAAGACCTATAATGTCTCCAAACGTTTGATGCTACTCCAAGTATAATTAGCTCTTGTCATCTAAAGATAAGTTGTAGAGGATGTTGATAATAATCATATTCAAAAGAAGAATTATAAAATGTTGAGAATTGACGGATTTGTGATCATTGGAACTTTGACTTCAAAATGTTAACTTCTTGGTCAAACCACTTAGAACAAACTTGTGTACTTGGACTTTCCTTGAATTTAAAAGAACATGGGTGATCATATGAACTAAAAATAAGGTTCCATGATTGAGTCTTGATTAAATTACCCAAAGCTTGAAGTTTCTTGTTGAAGAAGGCATGGAAATAAACACATGAACCTTTGACTTTCCTTGAGAAGTAAGCAACATAACTTTGAGATGCTCTTGATTGAATAACCCTACCTTGCACAATAAACTTAAGGAAAATAAAAAATATTTTTGATACTTTTATTAGTGGTTAGATAAGTGTAAGACCCCAATTTTGACCCTAAGACCCCTCATGTTATCGCATCATATGCATCACCATTAGGATCACACCTTGGTATCCTCCTTACCCCTGAATCATTGGGTTTGCATTGGGAGAGATCACCAAGCACATTTGATTGTATGATACTTCATTTTTATTTGTTTACTAACCAAAATACCAAAAATATGTCAATGTATAATTTAACTCTTTTGTAGGTAGTGTGTATGCTCACATATGCTCTATCAAGCTCATATCTAGGGTTTAAGACCCTCAATGCAAGGAGTGCAATCAAGAATTAGTTCAATTTGGCTCTAAGTATAATATATGGATTCCCATGATCTTCACATGTTATTTTGATCAAGAAATCATCAAGATTTTGAAGTTTATTTGCCTTGTAAACCCTAATTCATCTGGGCATCTTGTGTGACTTCTTTAACAAGTTTCCTCAACAATTGATCAAATATCTCAAGGTATACTTCATATTACATCAAATTATGCCTATATGATCCTCCATGAGTCCCAAAAGTCAAGAGAATGTCAAGCTAGCAAGTTGGTTCATGGTGGTTGATTAGAGAAAGTCAACTGGTCAAAACTGGGGTTCCCTAGACCCTATCTTCTACAATTATTGACATATGAAAATGATTCCAAGATAAAAGTTACTCTAAATGATATTAAAAACAACTTTCATTTTTAGGTCAAGAGCTATGTTTTCTTGGAAAATCATTTTTTATGATGAAAGATTATAAGTCATTTTGTCTGAACCCTAGCTTTGAGGTCAACTTCCCAAGACCATAACTTGCTCAAATTTTATGATATGAAATCCATTAAAATTGCATGATAAAATTCAAGATGTCTACTTCAACTTTTAGGTTTGGAATAAGTGCAAATTCAACTTGCAAATGCATTTCCCAAGAGGAAACATTATAGGTCATTTTGGGCCAATACCATTAAACAAATGATTTTCCTCAACTTCTAAAATGCATAACTCCTTCATGCCAAATTCAAATGAGGTCCAATTTCTGACCACATTTAATATGTTTGAAAGAGATACAACTTTTATGACGGAATGTTTTTCATTTGAAGTCCCTAAAAAAAGTTATTCAGGGTGGAAGAAGTGAACATTTGACTTGGGACTTAGAAAATTTTCAAATATGTTTGCTTTCCCAAACTTCCACCTCAAAATTCATCATGATCCAAGGTTCAAATGAAAACGTGTTCAACATGAAAGTTGTTCCCCTTGATCTCACCTTTCCAAAACATCCAAGATCATGTGATTTGGATCAAAATTGAAGGACTTGCACAAGGCTTCATTATAGAAAGTGTTTTGGCAAGATTGGATTTCAAGTGATCAAATTCTTTTGCATGCTTACACATGATGCATTTAGCACATTTTGTACATGAATTGGGAGTGGATCGCATCATCCCTAAGGCCCAAATGATTTCCCATGCACCCATGCAAAGGAGTTTCCAAACATGTCCAAATTTCAAATGGTGCAAATATCAAGTGCATTGCCTATTTAAACAAGCTTAAGGCTTCAAATTCATCATCAACATATTTCTTAAGCTTTGCTATACCAATTCAAACCTCCATTGGCATAGAATTTCTGAATGTTTCTTCTGAAATCGAGCTTGAACTTCATCTTCTGTTTGGAAGTTTAAACTTCAGAAATTCACTTCCCTTTTCATCTCATTTGGTTTCTGCGAGTAAGAGGAGGAGAAAGCAATCAAATCCAGATCAAGATCAAGTGGAATTAGATCAACTCGAAGGTGATTTTTCAGAAACTTCTTCTCTTCAATTCTCCCTCAATTCTCCATTATTCTTGTTGATTTTTTGTTGTCTGAATTCCTATTAATGTAGGCAAGAAGATTGAATTGCTTTGAGGTCAAATCGAAGTAACTCAGTTCATGATCCTCAAAATTCAAATCCCTGTATCTTTTTATATACTTGGAATTGGACAAAATTGAGGCCAGATTCGAGCTCTTGAGCATTTTTTCTTTAAATCCATGTCTTGCTTTTTCATTTTGGTGATGGTTGATGGTGGACCAGTTTGGTGAGGTTCACCAGAGAAGAAGACCGGAGCTTTGGCTCCGGCGATGTATTGTCATGCATCTCAACCATATGATCCCTTTAAAATGTTTTAATCTCATGTGTTGCTTTTGAATACCAAGCCAATGTCGCATTGACTGCAGTGACCATGGAACGCACACTTTCATCCATCTGATCTGCCACCTCAATTAATGAGGGAGATCAGATGGTTCTCATTTTTTGGAATTTGTGATTATTTCATTTAATTGCTTATTTTTAATTAATTTATATTAATTTCATTATTGATCCAAAAAATATGGGACTTTCACCAAAAAATTTCAAATATTTTCCTCTTTCATTTTCTGAATTAAAATTATATTTTGGATTAATATTGATATTTTTCATGATTTAATTGTTTTTGTGTATATTTTTAAGTGTTTAAAAATACTTTCGACTTTTCAAAAATAATGAAATTTTGTCTCCAAGGTCCTTTGACCTTGTTTGACCTATGATAAATCTCTTGGTCATTTACTTGGTGTTTTGAAGATGTTTTAGGTTTTTGATCAAACATAATTTAATTTAAATGCATTTTAATTTGATTTTTAATTGTTTAATTGTGTAGAAATTATGTTGAGCCATTTTTATTGACTTGTGACGTTTGACTATGTGTTTGGGCCTTGGTCAAGGTTGATTTGACTTTTGTTGGATTAAAATCATTGGATTTAGGGGATTGATGAAATGTCCATTTCATCTCCAAAAATGAATGAATGATTTTAATTTGATAAAATTCCTCCCATGATCAACTTGTGTTTGTCTCATTTCCCCTCCCTATTCATATTCTATCTCATTCCATCCCATCCCTTTCATTGACCAATGACATCTTAATATTCTAAGGCTAATTGGTTCATCAATAATATCATGTTAGATGAACCAATACAAGTATGGATGAGATTAGGTCCATCCTTTGATCATTTTCTTTTTGTGTGTGGTATGTTTTAGGAATATGGTCCATTATACCATATCTCTAACATGCATTAACATTAAAATTTCTATTGCCCGACCTCAGATAGTTGTGACTTCTACATAAGTCCAATTACGATTGACCCAAAGCAATAACATTCTAGTAAATGAGATTGTAAGCCTCTCCCCTTTCATGGTTTTATGTGGAAACTTGGCCTTTTTTTCTTCCTTTGGAAGATGTGTTGGTTCAAGGATCCATGCTTGTGAATAGAGGGTTGAGTGTTCTCCTAAGAATTAAATAAATAATTGAAAAGAAAAACTCCACTAACATCTAATCAACTAACATTTGATTAACCTTTTAATTACAAGTAATTTACTTTATGCAATTTAAATTAAAGTCATTTACCATTTCATTTGCCATTTTACATCTCATTTAATTTGTTTATATTTATGTCATTTTCCCTTTGCTAATTTGAGTCATATATTGTATTTGTATATACTTGTTTGTGTATCTTGTTTGTGTTTATGCTCTTAGGATCTTAATATACTTAATAAACAACAAAAAACCCTAAAAAAATGTTTGTGTGGACTGTTGGATTTGATCTGAGCTTTGGACTTAGAATTAGGCAACATTCCCTATGCAAAAGGACTTGGCCAATGCCAACATTTCTGAAACCAAGTTATCGTGATTTGAGTTTTCATCTAATGCAAGTACTAGGATCCACATGAGTTCATCTGCTACATGGTCTTGATGCAAATGTTACTTTGAACCTGTGTCTAATGCCTTATTCTGATCCATTCAAGGAGTATGTCATCTGATATATGGGAATATTATGAAGAAGACTATGAAGTTGCTAGCTTGGATGTGGCTATCTTTATTTTAGGCCTTACTCTTCATATTGTTTGTTTATTGGTATTTGCTTGATTCTAAAGTCCAAAGGAATAGTGGATTTCTATATGACATTCTTGTTTATTGGATTGCATCCCATTGGTCAGATCTTTTCAACTCTTAACTTTCAAATTTTTGCTTAGGATTAGTCCCTTCATCTGCTCCCATTTCTTAAATTTCGAATCTCTCCCCCTTTTTAAAACCATCTTTTCTTGTGATTTCAAACTTAGACTTTATTGCGAATTAGAAACTTTGGCCTTATGGCATTGCATTTTTGAACTCTTTTCTTAAAATTTCAAAAGACAAAAAGAACTAACACTCATTCAAACTCGTTTAGGACCTTTGTGCCTCTTTTAAAACTTAATTTTTTGTTAAAAGCAATTCACTCACTTTAAAATTAATACCACGAACTATGAGGTTTTGAGTCCCTCATTTTTATGTTGGTTCGTAGGCACAAGTCCGAAGGTCTTGTCAAACACAAAAATATAATTAATGAATTCTTTTCTCATCCTCACTCTCTATTTATTATAAACATCTTTTATACCAAACACACATACACATATAAAAAAGGGCTCCCTAGGAGTACCTAAGACACTTTAGGTGCTAACACCTTCCCTCTGTGTAACCACCCCCCTTACCTGTAATCTCTGACATTTTATTAGTTTTGATTTGAAAACTTCTTATCTTTGGGCTTTATTCGTACTTTTTCCTTTTCCTTTGGAAACAATAAAAGCGCTACAAAAATCAAGTGGAGACTCTGCTGGGGAGTAGTCTCCAGTGGGTTTAGCCTACTTTTTCATGTGTATATATTTGTATATTTGATGTTTGTATACTTGTTTGTATGATATAATCCGCTTGTTATGCTTGGTGATCTCTGAGTGGTGAGATAAATTCTAACCCGAACTTGAGTGTAATTAAGATAGGAGGGTCGTATAGTCATGTTTGACTTATGTGGAGTAGTCCTTACCAAGTTGGCTTGAGACCCATCTACTCAGTGGATACCCTTTTGGAGCTATTCATGTCACACAAGTTATTTGTGGTTAGGCGTTACTTTCTATGATTTGGGGTCCAAGAAGCCGAGGATCGTAGAACATTTAACCCAACTTGGCCTATTTAGGACGTAGTGCGGAGACTGTTCAACTGTAGACTTGATAACAGTTATTACGCGATACTACACTCAGACGAATTTCTCTTGAGAATTTTATGGGTTGATGAGTCAGTCATCCTAACGTGTAATATCCGCTAGATGGAATTAAGAATCAGGGAACTTTTTAGAACATGATCTACAGGTTTTTATTCTTAGTACACTCCTTTGGGATGGTTCTTAACCCTTGATTCTTAGTTGATCCAATCAAGTCTTGTCAATATCAATGGAACTTGGGTGTTGATAAGGTGAAAACCATAATCTACCAAAATGGATAATTGATCTTGACAATGAATTGATTCATCCCTTGGCCTTTGTTTTGTTTCCTTGTGTTTGACCCCTTATATATGATTGTTGCATTCATGCATTCATGCGCATCATAACATTCACCACACGAAAAATAACTTCAAGGAACTGAGGTTTAATTTGTAAATATTTTCAGACCATGGATTATGAACGAAGGAACACTAAGAAGTACAGTTCCAGATGTCCCGACTTGAAAGAGCTAAGGAAGCTATCAACTTTTGTATTAGATCCCTTGGACTTCAAACGATGTCATGGGGAACTTCTACCTATGTTGTCTGCTGATGTAGTGGAAAGACTCTTGGGTGTGTTGGTTTAGTTCTATGACCCTCTCTACCGTTGCTTCACTTTTCCCAATTATCAGCTTATGCCTACATTGGAGGAGTATGCCCATCTCTTGCGAATATCAGTTTCTGATAAGGTGCCTTTTAGTGGATTGGAGGAGATTCCCAGATCTCATCTTATAGCTGAAGCTCTTCATCTGAAGAAGTCTGAGATTGAGGCTCATTGGGTGAATAAAGGAGGAATATTTGGGTTGACTTCTGAGTTTCTCATTGGGAAAGCTACTGCCTTTGCTCAAGCCGGTAGTGTGGATGCCTTTGAAGCTATCTTTGAGTTGCTCAGCTATGGTTTGACTTTGTTCCCTAACATTGATGGTTTTGTCGATGTTAACGCCATTAGAATCTTCTTGATTGGGAATCCTGTGCCTACTTTGTTGGGTGATATGTACTTCTCTTTGCATTTGAGGAATTCTAAAGGTGGTAGAACTATTGTGTGTTGTGTTCCTCTTCTGTACAAGTGGTTTATTTTGAACTTGCCTCAGACGCCTGCTTTTGTGGAGAACAAACAATGTCTACGGCGGTCTCAGAGACTTATGTCTCTCACCCATGATGGTAGATGGTTGTCCAGAAAGTTTCCGAGTGTTTGATGTGAGACGTATTCGTCGGTCCTTGATAGAGATGTATAAGACCTTGTGTACCATCAGTGATTGTGAGCTCGACCATGAAGATTGTGCAATTTGCAGTGTAAACCCTCGTGGGTGTTCAATCATCAAGAGATATATCCAGAAGTTGATGGATAAGAATGTAATCCAGATTCAACAGTCGAGGGATGTAGGTGATGTGAATGTGATAGTACCAGTGTTTAAGACCCCAGAGCGTGTAGTAATTTAGTTTGATAGCAGCAACAGTAACAACGTCAATAGATCGGTATCACTGTTAGTGATACGGTTAGCGGGTCCAATCCCGTATGCATCCGATAGAGTTGTTCCGTACGAGTATAATGCTACCATGTTGGATAATGGTCAAGAAGTTTTGTTGCCTACGACCAATTCTGTTGTGAACGTTGCCGATATAGCGAAGGTGACCCATAGTGGTCGTGTCTTTAGACCTGTCTTTCCAAAAGAGGTCATAGAAGATATGTTTGTTGGTAAGAAGGTTGATGTGCCCGTAACGAATCCGGTTAGTGCTCCAAAGTGTCAATCTAGTGAATCCAGCAATTTGAAGCCTAGTGATGATGATGAGGTACTGAGATTGATAAAGAAAAGTGAACTCAATGTCGTTCCCTAGAGCGAAACTTTAAGTTGGGTCTTTCGTGAGGGATTAAGATGTGTAACCTTGTTTTGTAGATGATATTATTTAACAAGGATATGGATTTTTGAAACTAACAACTAATATTTTATTATAAGTCAAGTATAAATGGTTATACAAATAATGATGCAAACCTAAGTATTAAAGTTTGATGTACTTGACTATCTGATAATGACAATCAAATGGAATGTAACTAAATCCTCGTCTCAAACTACTCATGTAAGTGTATACAAAAGAGCAAGCAATATGCAAAGCCTTGATATGCTAAGGACCCTCTAATTTAATCGTGAGTGAATAAGGTGTAAGGCATAAGGCATAAGGCATAAGGCATAATGCCTTTGCGAGAAAATTCTTTTTGAGAGTGAGAATATTCTGTAATTCTGGAAAGTTAGAATTATAAATTTACCAAGGGAATCTCTTATATGCACCTTGGTTCAATATTATCCTTTTAAGGATTTATTTGGGTTAAAAGATAAACTTGTTAAAAGCTTTGATTTGGGATTTGCATGATCAAACCCCATCTTGTGAGCGCAACTTCCCGTTAGATGTATTTTGTATAATATCAAAACTAGGATACTTTAGCGTTTATGTATAGTTGACAGTATCCTTTGAGTCTTAATATGCATCTTAGCATTAACAAGCATTAAAAAAATTTAAAATTAGTTAGAAAAGTTTTCATGCATTAAAAATAGGTTTTTATGGGAAAACCAAGTTGGGGTTTTCCTTAAACGTCAATTACAGATTTGAAGGTTTTGAACAAGATTATTCAATTTGGATTCGATCGAGTGAAGGCTTTTTAGAACAGAAGTTTCTTGCAAAGGAGTAGCATGAGATGGTGGATCATATTGGTAAACCTTGGGATACAACAATTTTCAAATTGGATCTGATCGAGTGAAGGCTTTGAAAAACGAGAGTTTCTTGCAAAGGAGTAGCATGAGACAGTGGATCAAATTAGCAATGTTGGGTTACTTGATCAAGCTCAGATCAAAGGGAAGAGAAAATGTTAGAATCAACATCAAATATAGGGTTTGTAGGATTGGATTGCTACATTTCTCTTGTATACAAATTTTGCAAAATAAGGTTAATTTCATTATCTCAATTCGAGTTTGAATTGAGGAAAGACGTACCCATAGTAAGGAAAATTGGGGAACTACAAGAGAAAATCCTTGCGTAATTTTTGTCTGTCTGTCTGTCTGTCTGTCTGTCTGTCTGTCTCTCTCTCTTCTCTCTCTCTCTCTCTCTCTCTCTCTCTATATATATATATATTTATATATATATATATATATATATATATATATATATATCTTTTACGTTTCATTTGCAAATTCTTGAATTCATCGATTGTGCGATCAATATGTTTGGTTAGTTCGTTTGAAAACCATTTTAAAAAGGTTTTGTTCAGTTGATCACAATCTATTGGATTATGGTTGAATTTGAAGATCAACAAAATCATACAAAATTCTAAACAAAATCGATTGCATACAAAGTGTTCAATAATTTGACTTAATAGAATTTTTGTGTATTTTATCATAGGGAATAGACTCTACTTGTAGTATAGAATTAAATTGGTTATGGTTGAAATTTTGTTGATCAAATATGTGTTCATTATCATACTTTGATTGTAATTACGCATATCCGAGCTTTTCGATAGCGGTTCGGTCAGACGATTCGATTCAGATCACTTCCGCTCGCCATGAAAATTTTCAAAATATTTTTTCATAAGTTTTTAGCTTGGGATCTATTCACCCACCCTCTATATCGTTTCCTCTCACCTAACAAGTGGTATCAGAGCTCCGATTAATTTCGTACTTTAATGTTTTCTTATTAGAAAATGGCTACAAAACCTAAAGGGGCGTACAATAGAGAACCCATCTTTACCGGTGAAAGTTATGTCTATTGTCATACCCTAATTTTTAACCCTAAGATCCCATATATCATTTTCATCATTACACACAAACATGGTCACATCTTGGTATTTCCCCTTATCCATCTTTGGGTTTGCTTCTTGCAGGGATCACAAAACACCACTTTGTTGATGTTTTACCTTTGTGCTTATATGATTAATTTCTCATCTAACCACTAATAAATATATCAAAAAAATATGTCTTGTTTCCATTAAATTTATTGTGCAAGATAAGGGCTTTTTAACCAAGGACATCTTAAAGTTTTGTGTCTTACTTCTCAAGGAAAGTCAAAGGCTCATGTGTTTATTTCCATGCCTTATTCAACAAGCAACTTCAAGATTTGAGAAATTTAATCAAGAGGCAATCACTGACACCTTATTGTTAGCTCATATTATCACCCATGTGCTTTTAAATACAAGGAAATTCCAAGTACACAAGCTTGTTCAAAGAGGTTTGACGAAAAAGTCAACCATAAGTCAAAGTTCCAAGGATCACAACTCCTTCAATTCTCAACATTTTTGAATGCTTATTTTTTTATATTAATAATCTCCACATCCTATACAATTTCTATTCACATGCCAAGATCCAATTATGCTTGGAGGTTCATCAAAAGTTTGAAGACATTATAGGTCATTTGTGGACTTAGTGAAATTTGACCTATTTTCAAGTGACTTTTCCCGAGCTTCCAAGATTCATAACTTCTCCAATTTTCAACATATGAGGCTGATTCTTTTTGCACAATGACATTTTCCATTCCCTTTGCAAGTTTGCTTCAAGGATCAAGGTGAAAAGATTCTTGGAAGGCCATGTAATTCATTGGAACCTTACAAGTCATTTTCAGCCATGAAGTACTCAAATTTTTCTAAGTTATATGATCAGTTTTTCATGTGAACTTCAACATGACATAACCTTGTGCTAAAGCATCCCAATGCAACCATTTTTGGTATATTGTAATCTTGGCCATGATGTTAACACATTGCAAAAAATGGGATCAAAAAGCCTCCTGAGGAAGATGCCCCATTGAGTTGAACATGGTGACTTATAACTGAAGAAATTACCATTGCCCGAGTTTGGAACTTCACTAATCTCAATTATAAGCTAAATTAGCATGTGTATTGGACCTAAACATGTTTAAATAAGGCTCCTGAAGTTAATTGACCTACGAAATGCATCATTTGGCTGAGTTTTGATGAGTTTCAAGTCACACTTTCCACACACTCTGATCAAATTCATTTTGCACGAATTTTGCATCATTTCACACGTATTTGGATCCAATCACATTCCCTATAAATAGAGGAATCTATTGCATTGATTTCCAAGCTTTGGAGAGCCAAGAAATCCCTACTGCAACTTGAAATTTTTCCAAAAAATTCAATTATCGTGTTTAACTTTCAGCTTGTTTCAATTTAATTTCTTGATTCCATTAGCACCTTCGGCATTCTCTGAAACTTTTGCAACAATTCTCAAGCTCTGAGACCTCCTGAAATTCTCTAACTAGATTGAGCCTCATCAACTTCTGACCACCATCTGGACAAGGTAGTTCTGAGCATCATTTGAACTCAAACAAGTAACCACAATGTAGTCTTTCACTCTCTGATGCTTTCCTCTAACTTATCTGGTGTTAATTGGTCGTGTTCATCATTTAATTTAATTTTTCGTTGCTTGCTTGTTTTTGGAACTTCTCTAAAATTTCCTTTGCTTAGCTCACATAAATGAATTTGGAGCAGAATGTTGAATTCGGGATGAGAAGAAGATCACAATGTTGGTGGTCTCGTGTCTTGAATTTACTAAACGATGAAACTCCGATGAGAGCTCACCGGAGAAGATGATCAGAGCTTTCTCAGATTGTCTGAGTTTGATCATACACGTTGGCAAAATGAAATGTTTTGATTGGTTGGATTTAAACTGGATCCTGTGTTTGGCTTGCAGCACGTTCCATCGTGCTCTCTAACTTGAGGAGTATTGGATCTGCCATGTCAATTAATGAGGCGTGATCCAACGCTCCTTGTTTTTTCTGATTTTTATTATTTTTATTTTATTATTTTTAATTGCTTTTTCTTTAAAAATTCATACTAATTTCATTTTTCATCCAAAATATCTCATAATAATTTCTAAAATTATCTTTTATTTTTCTTCATCTGATTTTTATTTTTTCACATTTTATTTCACAACTTTTCTATTTTTCATGAATTTGATCTTTTCTACTTTGTTTTAATTGGTTTAAAAATACTTTTCTGCATTTTTAAATTCTGGAAAAATTATTATATGCTTCTTATTTTATTTTCAACCTTCCATAATTTTCTTGACCTTTTATTTGGTGATTTGAAGGACTTTATGGATTTTTCATTTTATTTCTATTTTAAAATTCATTTAAAAATAACTTTGATGCATTTTTATTTCATTTAATTTCATTTTTATATGTGTGACCCTTGTCAACTTCTGTTGTCCTTGGATCATGATGGTTTGGAATCCAAGACAATACATGCTCACTCATACAACGATGTTAAACTCCAAGATGGACCTAGTCAAGTACATCTTTGAGAAGCCTACTCTAATCGATAGACTAGCCTATTGGCAAATGGCTTTAACCGAGTACGACATCCAACATGTCACTCAAAAGGCCATCAAAATGAGTGTACTATCTAACTACCTGGCACACCAACCTTTGGAAGACTACCAGTCTATGCGCTTTGAATTCCCTGATGAGGACATCATGCTAATCAGAGACTGCAACATCCCTGACCTCGAGGAAGGACTAGAACCTGGATCCTGATGAACTTTAGTATTTGATGGAGCTTCTAATGCTCATGGAAATGGCATCAGGGAAATCATCACCTCCCTAACTAGTTTTTATTTTCTCTTCACTACAAGGTTGTGTTTCGAATGTACGAAGAATATGGAAGAATATGAGGCATGTATCTTCTATATTGAAGCCGTAATTGATCTTATGATCAAAGTTCTCGAAGTCTACGGAGATCCAACCTTGGTAATCATCCAAGTCAAAGGATATTGGGAAGCTAGAGGTCATAAGCTCACTCTTTACAAGGAACACATCTTGAAACTATTCCCCTACTTTGACAAGATTACATTTAACCACATCCTTAGAGAATAAAACCAGCTAGCCGATGCTTTGGGAACTTTGTCATCCATGTTTTAAGTCAAATGGAAAAACAAAGCACCAATTTTCCACCTTAATTACTTGGACGAGCATGCCCTTTGTTTGGCAGCAGAAGACGAAGCTGACGATCATCCTTGGTTTTATGACATCATGAAGTTCTTAGAGAGTCAGGAGTACCCTGTGGACGCATCCATCACCGACAAGAAGTTTCTTCGGAAATTGTCATCCAAGTTCTTCTTAAGTGGAGGGGTTTTATACAAGAGAAATTAGGATTCAGTTTTTCTTAAATGTGTGAACATGTAAGAAGCAAACCAGATTATAATGGAAATCCATGAGGGATCATCGAGAAGATGCTGAAAAATTAACTATAAAGCTGTCAAATCAGTTTAGAACGCGTCCGAATAGGCCCAGAAAAGGACCTATCGCATGCATGATATCTTTCATCATGAACATGATGTTGACTATACATCTTTATCATGCACGCGATGCTGCACGTAATTATTCATGTAGCTGCATGTTTTTGCTCCTTTTTCCACCTTATTTTCATTAAGTCTTTATTTCTTCATACTTGGTCATTTTTGAATATTTCTTTGGTATTTATTATTCATATTTATTCATCTTTGATGTGGCTTTCTCCGTTTCTTCAACAAAAAACATGCAATGAAAGAGTGTCACTAAGACTCAAGTCTAACTCCCTCGGGAGAGACATTTAGATGGGCCTGTCTAACGAGACTTTAAGTCCCTCTAGCAAGGCGTTTAGATGACCCTATATGATGGGACTCTAAGTTCCTCACACGACGTGTTTAAGTTGAGCTTGTCTCACTAGACTCTTAGACCCTCAAGTAAGACTTTAAGTTAAGCATGTTTGATGAGATTCTTTATCCCTTAGGCGAGGCATTTTAAGAGCTTTTCTGATGAGATTTTTAGTGCCTCATGCGAGGTGTTTAGATGAGCTTGTATGACGAGATCTAAGTCCCTCAGGAAAGGTGTTTAGATGAGTCTCTCAGGCCATAATTTAGTGGAGTCCCTCAGGAGAGATTTAAGTTGAGTCTCTCTTGCCAGACATCTATGAAGTCCCTCAAGCAATACTTTAAGTTGAGCCTTCCTGAAGAGACTCTTAGTCCTTTTGGTAAGACTTTAATTTAAACATAGCTGATGAAACTCTTAGTCTCTCATACGAGGTTTTTGGATGACTCTCTTGGGTCAAACTTCATTTGAGTCCCTTAGGAAAGACTTTGAGTTTAGTATCTCAAGCCATACTTAAGTCGATTCCCTCAAGAAAGACTTTAAGTTGAGCCTGCCTGACGATACTTTTAGTCCATTAAGCGAGGCATTTAGATGTATCTCTCAGGTTAGACTACACTAAAGTCCCTCAAGCAAGACTTTGATCTAAGTGTCTCGTGCCATACTTCAGTCGAGTTCCTTAGGAAAAACTTTAAGTTGAGCCTGTTTGACATGAATCCTAGTCTGTTGAGCGAGGAATTTAGATGAGCTTGTTTGACGAGATCGAAAGTCCCTCAAGTGACGCGTTTATATCAGTCCTTCAGGCTAGATTTCAGTCGTTCCCTAAAGCGATACTTTAAGTTGAATCTTTCATTAAGGACTAAGAAGTGGAACCTTGTTTTGCATATGATATTCTTTTAACAAGGACATCAAGTTTTTATAATGAAAACTAATGTCTTATGATAAGTCAAGTATGAACGATTATACGAATAACAATGCAAACCTAAGTATTAAGGTTTGATGGACTTGACTATCTGATAATGACAATTAATAGGATGGTAAGTAAAGCCTCATCTCAAACTACTCGAGTAAGTGTATACAAAAGAGAAAGCCACAGGAAAAGCCTTGAAATGCTAAGGACCCTCTAATTTAATAGTGAGTGAATAATGTGTAAGGCATAAGGCATACAACATAGTGCCTTTGTGTGAAAAGTCTTTTTGTGAGTGAGAATATTCTCTAATTCAGGAAGATTAGAATTCTAAATTCACCAAGGGAATCTTTTGTATACACATTGGTTCAATATTATCCATGGAACGATTTATTTGGGTTAAAAGATAAAATTGTTAAAATATTTGGTTTGGGATGTGTGTGATCAAACCCTAGCTTGTGAGTGCAACTTTCCATTAGATGTATTTTGTATGATGTCAAAACTATGATACTTTAGCGTTTATGTATTTTGGACAGTATCCTTTGAGTCTTAATGTGCATCTTAACATTAACAAGCATAAAAAACATTTTAAAACTAGTTAGAAAATGATTCATGCATTAAAAATAAGTTTTTATGAGAAAACCAAGTTGGGCTTTTCCTAAAAAGTCAATTACATATTTGAAGGTTTTGAACAAGATTATGCAATTTGGATTCGATCCATTGAAGGCTTTGAAGAATAGAAGGTTCTTGCAAAGGAGTAGCATGAGATAGTGGATCATATTGGTAAATCTTGGGTTACAAATATTTGCAATTTGGATCCGATTGAGTGAAGACTTTGAAGAACGAAAGTTTCTTGCAAAGGAGTAGTGGGAGAATGTGGATCAAATTGGCATTGTTGGGTTACTAGATCAAGATCAGATCAAGGGAAGAGAAATGTTAGAATCAACATCAAACATAGGGTTTGTAGGGTTGGATTGCTACATGTCTCTTGTATACAAATTTTGAAAAATAAGGTTAATTTCATTATCTCGATTTGAGTTTGAATTGAGGAAAGACGTACCCATAGGGAGGCCAATTGGGGAACTACCTAAGAAAATTCTTGTGTAATTTCTCTCTCTCTCTCTCTCTCTCTCTCTCTCTCTCTCTCTATCTCTCTATCTATCTATCTATCTATCTATATATATATATATATATATATATATATATTATATATATATATATATATATATATATAATATATATATAATATATATATATTTCTCTATCTATCTATCTATCTATCTCTTTTACGTTTCATTTGTAAATTGTTGAATTCATCGATTGTGCGATCAATACATTTGGTTAATTCGTTTAAAAAGCATTTGAACAAGGTCTCGTTGAGTTGATCATAATCTATTGGATTATGGTTGGATTTGAATATCAACAAAACCATACAAAATTCTAAACAAAATCAATTGCACACAATGTGTTCAATAATTTGACTCAATAGAATTTTTATGCATTTTATCATAGGGAATAGACTCTACTTGTAGTATAGAATTCAATTGGTTTTGGTTGAAATTTTATTGATCAAATTTGTGTTCATTATCAAACTTTTATTGCAATTATGCATATCTGAGTTTTTCGATAGCAGTTCGGTTAGACAACTCGATTCATATCACTTCCGCCCGCCATAAAAATTTTCAAAGTAGTTTTTCATTAATGTTTTTAGCTTGGGATCTATTAACCCACCCTCTATATCATTGCCTATCATCTAACAAGTGGTATCAGAGCTCCGATTAATTTCGTGCTTCATTATTTTCTTATTAGAAAATGGCTATCAAACCTAAAGGGGCGTACGATAGAGCACCCATCTTTACCGGTGAAAATATTGGCTATTGTATAACCCTAAGATCCCACGTATCATTTCCATCATTACACAGAAATAAGGTCACCTAATGATCTTTCCCTTTATCCATCTTCGGGTTTGCTTCTTGCAGGGATCACCAAACACCTCTTTGTTTATGTTTTACCTTTTTGCTTATATGATTAATTTCTTATCTAACCATTAATAAAAATATCAAAAAATATGTCTTGTTTCCTTTAAGTTTATTATGCAAGTTAAGGTCTTTTTAACCAAGGACATCTCAAAGTTTTGTGGCTTACTTCTCAAGGAAAGTCAAAGGTTCATATGTTTATTTCCATGCCTTCTTCAATAAGCAACTTCAAGCTTTGAGAAATTTAATCAAGAATAAATCAAGGACACCTTATTTTGAGTTTATATGATCACCCATGTGCTTTGAAATACAAGGAAATTCAAAGTACACAAGCTTGTTCTAAGAGGTGTGACCAAAAAGTCAACCATTTGAAGTCAAATTTCCAAGGATCACAACTCCTTCAGTTCTCAACATTTTTGAATGCCTATTTTTTCATATGACTCTTCTCAACATCCTCTACAATGTTTATTCATATAAAAAGATCCAGTTATGCTTGGAGGGTCATCAAAAGTTTGAAGATATTATAGCTCATTTGTAGAATTTGACCTATTTTGAAATGACTTTTCCCCAACTTTCAAGATTCATAACTTCTTCAATTTTGGACATATGAGGCTGATCCTTTTTTCACACTGACATTTATGATTCCCTCTATACGTTTTCTTCAAGGATCACAGTCATACTATGCTTAGAAGGCCATGGAATTCATTGGAACATTACATGTCATTTTCTGCCATGAAATACTTAAATTTTTCTAAGTTATAGGATCAGTTTTTCATGCCAACTTCAACATGATATAACATTGTGCTCAAGCATTCAAATGTAACCTTTCTTGTCACAATGTAATCTTATCCATGATGTTAACACATTGCAAACAAAATGGGATCTAAAATCCTCCTGAGCAAGATGCCCCATTGAGTTGAACATGGTGACTTGTAACTGATGAAATTTCCATTGCCCGAATTTGGAACTTCACTAATATCAATTCTAAGCTAAATTCGAATGTGTTTTGGGCCTAAAAATGTTTAACCAAGTCTCCAAAAGTTAATTGGTCTTTGAAATGCATCATTTGGCTGAGTTTTCATAAGTTTCAAGTCACACTTTTCACACACTCTAATCAAATTCATTTTACACGAATTCTGCATTATTTCACACGTATTTGGATCCAATCACATTTCCTATAAATAGAGTAAGCTATTGCATTCATTTCCAAGCTTTGGAGAGCCAGGAAGTCTCTGCTGCAACATGAATATTTTCTAGAAAATTCAATTATCGTGTTTTGAGTTTCAGCTTGTTTCAATTCAATTTCTTGATTCCATTAGCACCTTCGGCATTCCCTGAAACTTTTACCACAATTCTCAAGCTTTGAGACCTCCTGAAGTGCTCTAACCAGACCGAGCTTCATCAACTTCTGATCACAACCTGGACAAGGTAGTTTTGAGTATCATTTGAACTCAAACAAGTTACCACAATGTAATCCTTCACTCTCTAATGCTTTCCCCTAACTTATCCGGTGTTAATTGATCGTGTTCATCATTTAATTTTATTTTTCGTGGCTTGCTTATTTCTGAAACTTCTCTGAAATTTCCTTTGCTTAATTCACATAAATAAATTTGGAACATAAGGTTGAATTCGGGATGAGAAGAAGATCACAATGGTGGTGGTGTCGTGTCTTGAATTTACCAAATGATGAAACTCCGGTGAGAGCTCACTACAGAAGACGACCAAAACTTTCTCAGGTTGTCTGAGTTTGATCAAACAGATTGGTGAAATGAAATGTTTTTATTAGTTGGATTTATATTGGATCATGTGTTTGGCTTGCAGTGCGCTCCATTGTGCTCTTTAACCTAAGGAGTGTTGGATCTTCCACATCAATTAATGAGGCGTCATCCAACGCTCCGTGTTTTTTCTGATTTTTATTATTTTTCTTTTATTATTTTTAATTTCCTTTTCTTTAAAAATTTCATATTAATTTCATTTTTCTTCCAAAAAATCCCAAAATAATTTCTAAAATTCTTTTTTTATTTTTCTTCATCTAATTTTTATTTTTTCATATTTTATTTTAATGCTTTTCTATTTTTAATGAATTTTCTCTTTTCTCCTTTGTTCTAATTGGTTTAAAAATACGTTTCGGCATTTTTAAATTCTGGAAAAATTATTATATGCTTCTTATTTTATTTCCAACCTTTCATAATTTTCTTGGTCATTTATTTGGTGATTTGAAGGACTTTATGGATTTTTCAATTTATTTCTATTTTAAAATTCATTTAAAATACCTTTAATGCATTTTTATTTCATTTAATTGCATTTTTATTTGTGTAACCCTTGTCAAGTTCTGTTGGCCTATGACCATGATGGTTTAGACTCCATGTCTCATCAAACTCAATGGATCTTGTGTGTTGATGGGGAGAAAATCCTAATCCACCAAAATGGATGATTAATTTTGATGATGACTTGATCAGAATTTTGGTCCAATTTGGGTGTCTTCTCTTCTGTTTATCTTCTTCATCTTTTTCTTTTCCATTTGATCAATTGGGTGGCTTGTTTCCATCTTGTTCATGATTTATGGATTGGTACTTTATGAACTTTCATCATTTCAACTCTACCTCCTAATTGATTATAGATCCTTTAAGGTACTTTGGATTGATGCATAAGTTGATCCTAAGTGTCATGAAGTGTGGATTGAAGTAATGGACCATCCTCCTAGCCTTTGTGCTTGATCATCCCTTTTCTTTTTGTGTTTGGCATGTTTTTAGGAGAATGATTTACATATCATTTCTCTAGCATATATTAACATAAACATTACTATTGACCGACCTCAGATAGTTGTGACTTCTACATAAGTCCAATTATGATTGCTTAACACAACACTAAATTTGTCCCAAAGAAAACAAAGGCATTTTTATAAGTGAGTGTTGGTTCATCAATAATCTCTAGCTTTCCTATAAGAGGGTTACTTGTAGGACCGGCTACAAAATCCTGGACTTAGTGTTTGGGTGTATGATTTTTTGATAAGAAATGTTCTTGAAAGGTTTAAAAGGTGTAGAGGAAACTCTTGATGAGTTAGAAACGTAGTAAAAATAAGGTAAAAGTGAACGTATAAACGATAAAGTAAGAAAGACAAAAGGTAAACTTTGTAAGATTAAATTACTTGTAAATATAAAGTGGAGGCAAAATACATTTTTGTGAGGAGATTGAATCTTTTCTCGTAAACGCTTTGATACTTCAAGCTTTACCCCTACTGCAAATATTCAAAATGCCACCTCTAGAATTTCACCTAACATTGCCTTAAATACTAGCTGAAAATAACCGTCTGGAGGTTACAAAACTTTCTCATGATGCCACACATCGGTCCACTTCCCCCATCTTGGCGAATAACTACCCACGAGCTCTTTGAGTGCCCATGTTTTCCTTCACCGCTCAAAACCTTCGACTTCGACCGAGGCTTATAGGTGTAGACCTACGGACTCGTCCATCATCCTGTCGAGGAGGCTTCGACAGGTTCCCTAATCGAAATTGACCTTCTCCTTTGCTGAAATTGGTCAACTAACAAATTCCCCCCTGAAAAGGCTGGATTCGACATGAGCGAGTCGATCGAGAAGCCGACCTTTTGACGTTCCGTATTTGGGCTAGCTGTCTTATTATTACTCATGACTTCATATATGATGATGACTTTTTTCGGCTGCACGATTTACAAGATACTCTACCATCATTAGCATTTATCCCTAGGTCGTGGGATCTCAACTGAAACCCACTAACTCTTCTGATTACTTCCTAGCCAGCTACTTGTCAGTCACCTACTGCTCGACTATTCACTAAACTGCCCTAGAAATAGTCTCTTCTCCTTCTTCACACACTCTTTTATTTCCATACTTATGTATTTTCTTGCTCAAACTTCAGACGCATTTCTGCATTGTAATTTCTCACACAACATCTCACAAACTCCAATCCTTTGCTTTATTTCACAATGGCTTCCTCCTTTCACGCAAAATAAATCGTTTCCTATGGTACTGGTCACAACCCCATCGCCTTCAAGATTACTGCTAAAGAGGGTATGAATCGCATTCCTCAACCCACATCATCTGACGAAGCTATTATCAAGAACTGGCAAAACCAGATGGTGATACCTTTCATGGTTGACAAAAAGTTTATGGATTTTCATGGACCCCTTGCTGACAAAATATCTTCTCCAAACCCCGTTGCACCCTTTTTTCCTAGGTATAAACCTGTTATGCCTCCTGCTTTCGACAGATCCGTCCTGCTCGACGTCAGATTCATGGAGGCGAAAGACAGAGTTTTGCAATCCATGCACAGTCCTGGCAACAAGGAATACTTGGCGTGGCTTAACAAGGTTCAACGAAAGCGTCAAGACCAATGGCGAAGTGCAGGGATTTTCGACCTCATTCAAGTATCAAGGTACGCTCACCTTGTCAATCCTTGCATGTTGCTGAAGGAGAATTGCCATCTAAGGCGCAGCGGAATTTAAATTTTTTTCCATTTAGTGATCCTTACGAATGGGCATGATCAGTGATAGAATCGTTACCTCTTGTGGCGATTCAAAACTTTGGTGCAGATTTCTGATAATGATCAAAACCTTTGATACAGATCCACGGGGCGATCACGAACGTTGAACGATGACAACGTCTCTACTCAGTCCACACGAACGGATTCCTTCAATCGCAATGCTAGCTGTTATGAATGAAGGCTTTGAGTGAGAGAGAGATACGAAATTCCAACTCTTCAGTTGTGTTGTCTGTCTCAGTGAGTTACAATGCTTCTACCCAAAGGGTTCTATTTATAGAACCACTTGTGTGGGCTTCAAGCCAAAAAGCCCACTTAAGTGCATTTTGGCCCATATCTCATAATATGCCAAAATCACTTAAGTATTTGGTACCTTACCATATTTCGTATTCTACTTAAGTACACCGTACCTTACGATGTTCCTTAATTATTCTATCTCTCATCAATCCGTCCTTTGTGTGTGACCCTATACGTTTTTGCGACGTTGGCAATTATATTAAATCACGCATTTAACATAATAAATAATGAGCGGTATCTAGCAACACATCACTGCTACCCAAGTCAGACAAAACCTCCTGTGATAATAATTATGTGTATAATTACCCCTTTGCCCTTATGTCTATATTGAACACAAGGTATAAACCGTGTCACCCTTGTCCAGTTCAATATTGGGCCCATAGACATTTATCCTATTACGCAGGATAGGCAAATTCCATCTAGGACACTCATGTCCCTCAGCATGCTTTGTGGAGTACCCATCAACTGTCTTTATGGTTATCCAGTTACGGACAACGTTAGATCAGCAATAAAGCACTCGACTCTACATCTAGGATCCATAGTGGTTTCAGGTCGAAGAGTGGTATACACTATTATCACCATGAGAATAACTTATGACACTTTGCATAACTTTCTATATAGTATTCTCATAGCGGGTCAATCCGGTATAAATATTACTCCTAATATTCATACCTATGTTTATGACTTGGTAACTCTTTATCCATTATCCATGAGATGTGATCATCAGTCTACAAACATAATAGTCTTGATGCTTTAATGCTATCCCACTTCACACTAAAGCTCGACTACGGATACTTTAAGAATAATGTCCTTATATTTAATGTGTTCTCATGATTAAGTCACACTTAATATATTAAACGGACTATCTATTCTAGGGACTTTATTAATCAACCATAATAAAGAAAATGCCTTTTATTATTAATAAATAATTCGATACAAGTACCAAAAGTATTGACCTCTAGGGCTTACACCAACAATCTCCCACTAGCACTAGAGCCAATCAGGCATACCCCTAATGCCCATTGATCTACTATGGCCATCATGCTTCTGCTGCGCAAGAGGCTTTGTCAGTGGGTCAGCAATATTGTCAAGTGTAGGTATTTTACATATTTTCACGTCTCCTCTATCTATTATCTCTCGAATGAGATGATAACGCCTAAGTATGTGTTTGGATCGTTGGTGAGATCTAGGCTCCTTAGCTTGTGCGATAGCACCATTGTTATCACAATAGAGACCAATGGGATCCACAATGCTAGGGACTATGCCAAGTTCACTAATGAACTTCCTGATCCAAACAGCTTCCTTTGCTGCACTTGAGGCAACAATATACTCGGCCTCGGTCGTAGAATCAGCAACTGTATCTTGCTTTGAACTTTTCCAGCTCACAACGCCACCGTTCAAGCAAAACACATAACCAGATTGTGATCTAAAGTCATCCTTATCTGTCTGGAAGCTAGCATCGGTGTAACCAATTACAGCCAACTCTTCCTGACCTCCATATATCAAGAATGAGTCCTTAGTCCTTCTCAAGTACTTAAGGATATTCTTGACAGCTACCCAATGGGCATCACCAGGATCAGATTGGTACCTACTCGTTGCACTTAAAGCATACGAGACATTTGGTCGAGTACATAACATGGCATACATGATAGATCCTATTGCAGATGCATATGGAATCTTATTCATGTGTTCCCTTTCTTCCTCAGTTGAAGGGGATTGTGTTTTTGATAGACACAGGCCATGTTGCATAGGTATGAATCCTTTCTTGGAATCATGCATATTAAAGCGTCTCAGCACTTTGTCTATGTATGTACTCTGACTTAGGCCAAGCAGTTTTCGTGATCTATCTCTATAGATCCTGATTCCTAATATATAGGCTGCTTCACCTAGGTCCTTCATAGAAAAGCATTTCCCCAACCAAGTCTTTACTTGTTGCAGGGTAGGGACATCGTTTCCAATGAGTAATATGTCATCTACATATAACACCAGGAACACGATCATGCTCCCACTAACCTTCTTGTAGACACAAGGCTCATATTCGTTCTTGATGAATCCATATTGTTTTACCGTTTCATCAAAACGAAGATTCCAGCTTCTGGAAGCTTGCTTCAATCCATAGATTGATCTTTGTAGCTTACATATCTTATGGGCTTCTTCTGGTATGTCAAATCCTTCAGGCTGTGTCATGTACACATCCTCAAGAAGATTCCCATTAAGGAAAGCAGTTTTGACATCCATCTGCCATATTTCATAATCATGATATGCAGCGATAGCAAGTAAAATCCGAACAGATTTAAGCATTGCAACTGGTGAAAAGGTTTCATCATAGTCAACACCATGAATTTGTTTATATCCTTTTGCAACCAGTCTTGCCTTATAGGTATTGTAGGTGTTTAATTGGCTGCATTATATGGTAAAACACTAATGTCTTGACTGATGTCATGACATGTATATGTGACTACATTGTAGTTACTGCAGGACTAGCTAACACAGGATTATTGAATGTTGTGACATTCATACCTGTCAACAGATACTAAGGAACAGAAGTTCTGTTAGAACTTAGTATTCATTTGCAGTCTGGTTATCAAGGAAGAACCAGACCTGGCATAAGGCCTACTGACTGAATGTCAAACTGGATGTTGTGACATTCATCATTGACAGCAGCTACTGGAGATTAGGCAGAGTGGTGTTCTGCTATACTTCAGCATAAAACTTAGTTTGTTCTTCAAGAGAATAACAGAACTAACTTAAGGCCAAATGTATAAATGTTAAGTTGGACACTTTGACATTTATTAATGTAAGTTGTTACTGTAGTATGGTCATTTTGATCATGTACAGGTCAGCAAATTGTACAGTCTGTTTTCTGGAAAAACAGACTCAGCATATGGACCTTGATGTCAAGCTGAATGTCGTGACATTCGTGCCTGACAGCATATGCTAAATTGTAGGTTGTTCAGTTTTCTGTTTCAGCTTTTTCTCAGGCTATTCTTTAGGGATTCAACAGCTGAGAGAAAATCCAGGAAATCAACAACCAAGCTACATTCAATGAACCTAACAAATAGCCTATTTGTTAGCAACCTAAATGTTGAATTTGAGGGAACTTGTGTGACCTAAAATTCAGGAAAATACAGGTGCAAAAGCCCAGGTGCTGCAATATAAAAAGGAAGGCATTCCTTCATTCAGTTTCGGGGATTTTGAAGCGTGAAGAGTCAGTGTGTCCATCATACTTCACTGCTGTATTTTGTGAGTCTTGTATTAGACGTATCTTGTAAGCCAAGCCATTATCAAGTAGATGATTGCTTTGGCATAGGGTGTTCATTGAGTTGTAAGTGTTGTGTCACTCAAAGCTTTTAAGCGTGAGTGCTGTGTATCTTGATTTAAGCTGTGAAGCATAATCAAGAGTTGTTTTTGAAGTGTGACTTCAAAGTGTCTTTAATATCACTGAGGTGATTGAGGGGGAGTGAGTAGGAACTTTGATCTTAGGTTAAGATTGAAATTGCATTGGGTAGGGATTAAGTGATAAGTTGTAAACGGGTGAGTTTAGCTTTGAATTGATACTACTAATAGTGGATTTCCTCCCTGGCTTGGTAGCCCCCAGATGTAGGTCATGTTGGACTGAACTGGGTGAACAATTACTTGTGTTATTTACTGCACTTACTGTTAAGTTCTGCATAATCCCTGTCTGTGCAGAATTGGATGTCATAACAACCAGTGTGACATCCAAAGTCTGATAACTAGAATTTCAGGTATGTACCTTACCATCCATGTCAGTCTTCCTTTTGAAGACCCACTTGCATCCTATAGGATTAACTCCTACAGGAGGCTCTACCAAGGTCCAAACTTGGTTTGTGTACATGGAATCTATTTCGGATTTCATGGCTTCTAGCGAATTCTCAGTCTCGGGACCAGTTATGGCCTCTTGGTAGGTCACAGTTGGCGTCCCTATACTTCTGGGAAGGCTCGACTAACACCTTTCAGCTGCCTTGTAGGATGTTGACACCCACTCTCTTCGACGTGGAAGCGATCACCAAACTTTCTCCCCTGGGGGAAACCTTTGATCCAACCCTTTCGACAGAGAATACTTTCATGTTTGGTCAGGCCATCCTTCTGAATTATATCGAAGATCACCACAATAAGGACTCTATCGAAGTGTTTAATGAAGAGCACATAGCCTTCCTCACGTTGTGGCTCTCATACTACGTCTTATGTCCTAGATCCCTGCAGATACCCAAAAGTTATATTTCTCTGGAGATCCAGATCCATGAGGGTCGACAGGTATTGTTAGGAAAATTGCTACCAGCTTTTTTGTATCAGGCCCTGAGGTTGGAAACCTTGAAACTGAAGCTCCTTTCTGACACACATAAGGCCATGAACCTGTCGGGTCCTTTGTGGCTCTTGCAACATTGGTTGAACGCTACCTTTGAGTATCAACTGGGATACACAATGTCGAAGCGTCTCATGTGACTGAACGAAGATCGGCTGATCGAAGGAGCCAGGTTGGCCTTGACGATCATCGTGAAATACTTGAATATGTTCATCGAAGCGGAAAAATTTCCTCCTTGCATGGCGCCATTTGTTGATAGAAACTCTTACCCCAAATGGTTTAAAGATCCCTTTCTCGGTAACTCCCCACAAACTGCAGCTCAGTCGAACGCGATATGGAAGGCTGTCCTGACTCCTACCTTGTTGTCAGACAGGATTGAACCAAGGTCGAAGGGGTTCGGTTTCATGAGTTACCAACTAAACCTCATGGCTCGTCAATTTGGCCAAAGCCATATGGTCCTGAAGCCTCTGGTATCACATGACACCAACATTGTCTTGTCCGGTCGAATGTTAACAACTGATGATCACAAGGCTTGCCTCCGTTTTTGCATATTTACTAACCGCTACGAACTCCCGGTTTTTAGGTTCCAATAATCATTCCTGACAACAATAGATTTTGAAGAGCGGTGGGGCTCCTACTACATTCATGCTTTCCCAAGTGACCAGTTTCTTCGAAACATGGTCGATGCATTTTCCACTCTCGCCGACGATACACCGCCTCCGCTCGTCAATGCTCCCGACCAAAGAATCCAAAGACCTCATGTAAATGAAGCCCCTAAAAAGGTACTTGTAAACTAATTTAGTTTCTTCTTCTATTGGTGTTTTACCAAACTAACAATTTTTTGGCTATCAAGGTCGAAAGAGGGTCGCCCCCTCTGCTGAACCGACTCAGGCGAAGCCTTCGAAGAAGCAACAGGCGCCTTCGACCCCGCCTCCGCAGGTATTACCTATTCATTTTTGAACTGGTTTTTTGCAAAGACCTTCTCATCACCTCTCCACATGTCTCAGAATTTAGGTACCCGAAGAAGTGCTTGTGATGGGGGACGAATATTCTGATAGGAGTGTGCACTCACACATTTTTTCTCCATCAAAAGCACCCCCCATAACTCCTCCTACCCCTAAGTGGCGGAAGAAGGCTCAAAACCAGAATACTCCGACGAAGGTGGCTCCCAGGGTTTCCTCGATAGTCCAGGAATATGTCGAAGAGGTTCCCACTCCTCGGGATTCAGAGATAACTCCCACTGCTTCTCCTCCTGTGGATCTCCAAGTATTTGTCCACACTTTTCCCCATCATCTAGGGGTTCCTCCTTTCATGTGATCTAACACTTCTATCTTTCAGGGACCACTGGGCTCCCCGATTGAGGTCGAAACCACGGCCAGAGATACGGTTGAACGTCCTCCCACCGACGTTGTCTTAAGCCCTCAACAACAAACTGAGTTTCAAAATGATCCCCTAGTGATCTCTCAAAATCCTGCCTCTCCACCACCTCTTGATGCAAATGTGGCTGACGAAAATGCATCGACCAACATTCCGGCCCCAAATGACATAAGGATAATCAAACGAAGGGATTCTATAGAGGCCTTAAGAAAATTGCAACAAATTCGTCGTTTGTCGACTGACGCACCACCTATATCTACTACCATTGGTGCTTCCTCAGAGCTTCATGTCGAGGTTGTCTTCATCCATCAGCAGCTGAAGGTGTCACTCTTTGACGATTAATTTCTAGGAGCTATTTAAAAAGATGGGGAGATTGCTCGTGATATTTTCAAGTTCCTCGACCCTTTTTCCATTCGTGACCTCCCCACCTCAATGGTGAAGTACTTTGTCGAATTTAAGGCTTTCTTTACTCAATTCGTCAAGGACCTGAGCCTATGACAAAATGATGATCTTCAGATAAAAATGACACTTAATGAGGCAAAGATCAAATGGGACTCTAGTGAGGCTTGTGAGCGGGAACTCGACGAATTCGAACACAAGAAGGAAGAGCTTCTGCGTCAGCGGGAAGCCTTCGATCCAAAAATATTTGACTACCAACCTCAGATCGATGAACTCCATAAAAAGATTGTTGACATGGAAGAACATAAGGCTTCTTTGGAAACAGTTGAGGGAATTCCTGAGCAGGAGGCGATCGAAAATGAGGTCTTGAGGGGAATATCTCATGGAGAAAGATCCCTTAAGATCCAGGCTAACATCAAGTACTTACGTGGGAAAAAGGTCACTCTGGATAATAGGCTTAGACATGAGATGACCTCATTTGAGGATTTTAAATCTAGGTTCCCCATTTGAATCTTTCTTTATTTCTATTGTAGGTCTGTCGACCATATTTGTAATGCCTTTTTGGGACAATTTCTAAAGAATCAATGAACCTTATGTTTGGATATGGATCTCTTATAGAATAGGTTTATATTTCTTCAAGTATTTTCCATTTACCCTTACGACCCTTCGGTCCCCACTAAGTTCTTTGATCTCATATGCATTGTTTGCGTATGTTCGAGTTACTCGAAATGGTCCTTCCCACTTCGGCGACCATTTACCTAGAGTTTGATCTCAATGATCCATAAGCAAGATTACTTTCCAAACATACTCATTATCAGCAAAGGTTTTTCCATTAACTTTCTATTGTATACCTTGGCCACACGTTCCTTCGGTCGAATCAGCACTTCGTCTGCGGCCAATCTTTCTTCGTCCAACTCAGCCAATTCGTTGAACATCATGTTCCAATACTGTTTTGACATAAGGTCGTTCTGACATTGTACTCTGACGGACTGTAAGCATATCTCTACCGATATTAAGGCATCGTGACCAAATGTTAGTCGAAAAGGCGTCGAGTTTGTCGCCTCTTTAGGGGACATTCTATGAAGACAAGCTTCCTACAAGATTTTCATAAATACAACATATCTAACTCTCCATAACAAAAGAATGGAAAAAGAAGATCACTTCAACATTGCTCAAGTTTTTCATGGATCTAGTAAAGGTATATGGAATTCTTGACAATAAACTCCTAGTGCTCAAAAGTTTTATCATACATTAATATGATCACTCTAAACTTTTTCTATCATGATTATTTATTTTAAGATAATTTTTAAAAATTGCATGTTCAAAAGTTTTTTAACTTAGAATTTTTTTCAATGTTTTGGCCATGTCAATCAATTGATGCCATACTACAATCGATTGATCAAACTTTCTGTTTTAGAATTTTTAGTTTTTAAAGCTGGACCAATCAATTGGTGTTGTATGTCAATCGATTGATCCTAGTGTATTTTTTTCAATATTTTGGTTATGTCAATCGATTGGTTATGTGTGTTAATCGATTGACACTGGAAAGTTTTTGAAAAATCTGAAAAATTATTTCACCATTCTTTGCACCAATTCATCATGACTCTTCATGGCAAAAGCTTACATCTCTTCATCATCAAATCTCTGGTTTTGATTCTAACCATTTCCATGTTATGATTGAAGGGATGCATTCCTACTATAAATAATCCTTATATTTTCATTACAAAACTCACCTCTTTCAAATCAATTTGCAAAATCTCAATACATTCATTTTCATCTATTTTTCATATTAAGATACTTTTGAAAAAGAATTTTCATATCATTTTCTTCAAAAGTACTCTTGAGCACTTAGAGATTATTTTGTTTTGAACTTTCATATTGAAAGAGAAGAAGATTCTAATCAATTGATTAAAGTCTTATTCAATACAAATATTCATATATTCATTCAATTACTTTGTAAAATCCTAAGTACAAAGGATTGTTTGGTTTTAGGTGTATTGCTTATTATCCAGAATTGTTGGATATATGTGTTAAGAAAAGGAAGGATTGTTTTCTTTTCTTGTAAGTTAAGTTTTCAAGAGGATTTTTCTTGATTACTTAGTTAGAGGCTTGCTTTAGGAGATCTAACAATAATAAAATCTCTTACACATTGTAAGGGGACTAGAGTACTCTCAAGTTGTGAGGGGAACCAGTATAATTCCTGGTGTTCTTTACTTTTCGCTCTTTACCGCTTTCAATATCATACCAATCCAGAAAAGAAAAGAACCTTATCCACCAAATCCAAATAAATTTCTAAAAGTCCTAATTCAGCCCCCCCCCCCCCCCCCCCCCCCCCCCCCCTCTTAGGCTCATTCCTAACTTACACATTCGAAAGGCCCATAGAATTGAGTCCAAAGTCGTATGCCAATTATTTAGTTTTTTGGAAACATGTTTCTTAATCAAGCTTATTATAACTTTGTTGGCCGCTTCTACTTGGCCATTTGCTTGTGCGTAGTAAGGTATAAAGGTAACCAACTTGAAACATGTCTCTTTGGCGAACTCCTGCATCTTTTGTCCTACAAACACTGATCCTTGATCCGTGGTAATGGTCGCTGCGATGCCAAACCTATACACAATATGTTTTTGGATGAATTCAATCACCGCGTCTTGATCCATCTTCACCTGAGGGACGGCCTCGACGCACTTGGTGAAGTATTCTATCCCTACTAGGATAAACCTCTGCTGCTTCGACGAGGCTGGTTGAATTTCTCCAATGACGTCTAACACCCACCCCCTAAAATGCCATGGTTTGATGATAGCACGCAACTCACTTGTCGGCATATGTTGAATACATGCGTGTCTTTGACATTCTTGGTATCCCTTGGCAAACTCGATGCAATCTTTCAACATAGTGGGCCATTAAACCCCTTGTCTAAATAGCAACCACTTCCACTTATGGCCTTCCTGGTGGGCACCACAAGCTCCACAATGTACTTCGTAGATGGATAAATACGCTTCGGTATCTCCCAGGCATTTGAGTAGTAACCCTTCTGGTGTCTTCTTCAGCAATTTGTTTCCTGACCACACGTAGCTCAATGCCCTGTATTTAGTTTTCATGTCAGTACCTCTGACTAGATTCTCCAAATATTCAATAATTCGCTTCCTCTAATTTGTTAGCGATGAACTGTTGATGGCAAAAACTCCATGTTCTGTGGCCTCCTCGACTCCACTAGTTTCCTGACACTCTTCGTCGAGCTCTTCATCACGACTGACATTCTTGTCGAGGATATCTTATGTCGGTGGTGTACTCGACAACATTTTTTCTCGAACCTCAATCATCTCTTGTAACTTTGACCCAAATATCTTATACCCTGAAGCGATTTGAGCTAGCTCGTTGGCTTCTTGGTTTTCGTTTCTGGGTACATGTATTATGTCTGTAACTTCAAAATGTTCTAGTAGCTGCGTTGCAGTCACAAAATATTTCAGCAAACTCCCCTTGATGCACTTATATTCGCATGTGATTTGCTTTACTATCAACTCTGAGTCTCCCCTTACTTCAATTTGACTAGCTCCCAACCCTTTCAAAAGCTGAAGACCAACTATTAAGGCCTCATATTCGGCTTCGTTATTGGAACACTTTTCACTGATCCTGTACTTAAACTTCGTCGGACCCACCTAAGGGGATTATAATCAATTCTCTGACTCTTGTTCCGTCTTTGTGACTTGATCCGTCGAAATGTAGACGCCATGGTGTGGTGTCGACCATATTCAGGGATGATTCGACCATGGCATATCCATTATAAAATCCGCCATGATCTGGCCTTTCATGGCCTTTAAAGGTTTGAAACTTAGAGAGAACTCTGTTAATTCCAGTGCCCATTTCCCAATTCTACTATGCAGAATAGGTTTAGACAACATATGTTTAATAATATCGTAATGAGACGAAACATAAACATCAACTGGTTTAATAGATTGCTTTAATTTCATACATGCGAAGTACAAACATAAACATAGTTTTTCTATGAGATTGTACCTAGTTTCAGCATCTACCAACATCCTACTGAGGTAATATATGGGCCTTTCGACACCATTACAATCCTATTGGGCCAACATGCTCCCTATAGTCGTATCATATGCAACAATATATAAACTCATACTTTTATTTCTACTGGGAGGTAACAGAATCGGAGGCTTGGTAAGGTACCCCTTGATCGCGTTGAAATCCTCTTGTTGTTCAGGGACCAGTGAAAATCACTTTCCTTCTTAATTTTAAGTAGCGGCAAAAATAACTTCATTTTACCACTTAAATTTGAAATGAATCTTCTTAGGATGTTTATTTTCCCTAACAAAGATTGGAACTGTTTCTTTGTAGATGGGATTTTGAGGTCTAAGATCGCCTTCGTCTTGTTCTGATTGATCTCGATACCTCGTTTGTGTACCATAAATCCCAAGAAGTCACCTGTGTGCACCCCGAAAGCACACTTCAATGCATTCATTTTCAATCCATATTTCCTCATTCTATCAAACGAGTGTCGAAGGTGATCCAGATGCCCCTCTTGAGATGATGACTTTACCACGATGTTGTTGATATATACCTGCATGACCTTCTCAATGAAGTCATGAAAGATAGCATTCATGGCCCTTTGGTAAGTTGCTCATGCGTTTTTTAAAGCAAACGGCATGACGACCCACTCGTATGTCCCTAGTGCACCAGGGCATCAAAACATTGTCTTGGGGACATCTTCTTCGGTAATGAGAATCTGATTGTAGCTAGAGTATCCATCAAGTAGGCTCAGATACTCAAAACCTGCGGCCGAATAGACCAACATTTCCGCCACGGGCATCGAATACTCATCCTTTGGTGTGGCATTGTTTAGATCTCTGAAATCTATACAAATCCTAAGAGTTCCATTTTTCTTGATGACGGGCATTATGTTGGCCAACCATTGGACGTACCTTGCCGTTCTTATGAAACAAATTTTTAGGAGTCTTTCGATCTCTTGCTTTATCTTGTAAGTAAAGTCTGGTACAAACTGTCGAGGGTGTTGCTTCACCGGCTTCTTCCCAGGTTAGATAGGCAATTGATGCTCTACGATGCTTTGATTTAGACCTGGCATTTCATCATAATCCCAGCAAAAGCAGTCCCTGTATTTGATCAATACCTCGACTAGTTTCTCCTTCATTTATGACCCCACCTTAGCACTTATGTAGGTTGGTCTTTTTGTGGTTCCACCTCCCATATCGATCTCTTCGACGGGATCTTGCGCTTGCATCTCCTAGGACTCATTTAGTGGGTTCTTCTTGAAACCCAAAGGCTCATTATCATAAATACAATCAAGCCTCCTGCTTTCTGAAGTTATTGTCTGGTCTAGTCGACCATCTTCTAGACCTCCGACCTCACAAGCCAAATTTTGAAGTATCTCCCTTTCCAGAATTGACTTTCTCTTGTTTTCAGCCAATAAGGACGAAATTCGAGTTAGGCTTTCTGACTCAGCAGACATCCTCATCGATTGCTGGTCACCCCGTAGGTGGGATTCCTGTCTCTGAACCCGTGTCTTCCTCGTTGTCCCATACGAAACCATGACTAGGGTCCAAGTTCAGCACTTGACCAGTTTTTACGGAAGTATAGGATCCCGATTCATCGTCACATGGCGCTATATTCGCCAAGTGTTGGTCGAGAGACCTCTTGGAACCCCTGTCATCGACCCGGTATTAACTTTGGTCGGCCTCAATATTCTCTATGATGGCATCCTTTCGCCAGATTATAAGCCTCTGGTGGACCGTTGAGGGAATAACCCATATCCCATTGATCCATTCTCGACCCAGGAGTAAGTTGAAATTGACTTTTAAGTCTATCACCATGAATAGTATTGAACGTGTTGTCGTTCCGACCGCGAGGGCGACCTGAACAACCCCCATTATATTGTTAGTTTTCCCTTCATAATTTGACAGGACCATGTTGTGTTGTCAGAGATCTTCATCGGCCTTTCCCATTTCTGATTGAAGAATTCTATCCATTTCTCTTGTGGAACATCAATTGGAGGAATGAAAGTCTTTGGTCGGGAAAGCTGAAACTGTCTTCTATAATCTTCATTCAGTCGAGGTGCTTCATGCCTATCGAACACGATTCATGGGACAACAGGCTTTTCCTCTTTCACAACCTTGTTGTCGGCCTCCAGTCTTTCGGAGGTTTTCTTGTCGAACACCGCGCTGCAGTTTGGGCATCATAGAGCTTTTGACCCGTTTCCCTTACACTTCTCCTAGAACCTTCTTTCAATGGTTTTCTTATCTAATAAGCTTTCGCCAGGATGAGGGTAGGCCAACTCGACCCTCCTTTCGTCCTTCATTCTGAAACCTTCAGTAGTTTCTACCATCCTTACTTCAAATGGTTCAGCTAACGAGGTTGCTTTGGAAACCTTAATGAGACCATCAACAATCTCTACCATCATGCACTTAAGAGCCACTACGTACAAAGCTTTTTCCACCTTCAGAGGGTCAGAATCCACCTGCATTTTTGGCCTTTCTCCAAACTGGAGCCTTCCTTCTTTCAGAGCTTTCTGCACCAAATCCCTGAAAAGAACACATTGGTGAGTTTTGTGACCAAAGAAATTATGAAATTTACAGAATCCCCTTTTTTTCTTTTGTTCTAGGGGGGTATTTTAAACACTGAGGGACGATAATCTGACCATCTCTTACTAATAGATCAAAGATTTCATCGCACTTCAACACGTCGAAAGTATAGGTCTTAGCTACGTATTTGTCTGTTTTTTTTTTTGTTCGAAAGGGTTTTTTCCATTTGCCAGCTTCAAAACCTTACACGCATTCGGAGGTCCGGGCTTAAGTTCTGACATATTAACCTCACTCCTGTCGATTATATCTTCGTCGTCAGAAGAAACTCCCTCGACCGTGATGTAGGACACTTTTTCTTTCTTATGATATCGACCCGCCTTAGACTTCTCAGCTTTCAGGTATTCGATACGTCGAACTCTATCGGCCAATTGGACTATATCTCTCAGATATTGAGTATCCATCTTTTTCCCTATATAATAATCTAGAACTCCATTTGTCATCTCGACTAGTTCGTGTTCAGGGACATGAGTAAAGCATCGTGCTTTCAGACGTCTAAACCTGTTCAGATACTGATCAATTGATTCAATAACCTTTCTCTTAACGCTAGATAGTTCTTTGAGGTTGATCTTTGATTGTCCCATGTAAAATTGTTCAAGGAACAACCTCTCTAACTGTGTCCATGTTTGGATCGACTGTGGAGGTAGCATCGTGAACCATGTAAAAGAGTTTTTTGTTAGAGAACTTGGGAAGTATTTTAACTTCAAATCCTCATTGTTCTCTATGTCTCTAGCTTCGGTCTGGTATCTGGCCATGTGCTCGACGGTAAATTCTTCAGTATCCCCGGCGAACTTAGTAAATTTAGGGACTTTCCATCCCCTTGGCAATTCTGTCTGTAAGACAAAATCTGGTAGAGGTGAAGAGTACGTCGGCCGCTGGAGGCAAGGACTTACTCTATTTCCCACTATGATTCGTTCGATGATAGCCTCTGGGTTTTGTTCCCTCATGGCTGCATCGTGTCGAACTTGTCGAACCACCTGGTCTGGATCCTGGTTACGGTTAACCAGTACCACAGGGGGGCCTATGTGCCACCCTTGGGATGTGTTCGAATTCCTGATATTCCTATTCGACAATATCATCTGTCATCTCCTCTTGTCGAACCGGTGTTTCCGGTCGAGGAGGAGGCGTGGGATTTCGACGAACATGAGCCCTTGGATCTCCCAAAAAATCTCCAATCCTTGTCATTTGGGTTGCCAATTGTTGATAACTCTGCATCATTCCTGGATCAATGACCTCAATATAGTACCCATTTGCTCAGTTAGCATGTGTACCATTTCATGGTTACTTTCTTCCATCTACTGTCTCATAACGACGATAGAACTTAACGTAAAAGTTGGGACTGATTGAGACGTCAATCTGAAACCTAGGGGCGACTAAATGGGGTTGCCAAAGGTCTAAACCCTTAGTAGCGAGGAAAGGGTGATGATGAGGTATCGCTGTAAGTCAAACCGAGAGTATGCATATTTTCCATAAACTCTGTTGGCATTCCCAGCGTTCTGTGCATGGGAACCGTGAAACTAGGCATATGTTGCCTCATAGTTCCCATGGTTGTCGGTGTCGGCGTTTGTGGCTGACACAACGTCAGAATTGGTCCTACAAACGTTGTTGATACCGTTGACACCATGCTAGAGCCGATGTCGGCGGCTTGGGGTGTCGTTGTGTCTCCCGCCAAAGACGTTTCTTCGTGGGGTCTAGGAGACGTCATTTTTCCACTGTGCAATCGCATACAACTTAGCATTGTCGAAGTCCCACCAAATGTGCCAATTTGTTGGTTCGTCAACAATATCTAGCCTTCCTATAAGAGAGTTACTTGCAGGACCAATTATAAAGTCCTGGACTTAGTATTTGTGTGTATGATTTTTTGGTAAGCAATGTTCTTGAAAGGTTTAAAAGGTGTAGACGCAACTCTTGATGAGTTGTAAACATAGTAAAATAAGGTAAAAGTGAACGTATAAACGATAAAGCAAGAAAGATAAAAGGTTAACTTTGTAAGATTAAATGACTTGTAAATATAAAGTGGAGGAAAAATACATTTTTGTGAGGAGATTGACGCTTTTCTCGTAAACGCTTTGATACTTCAAAATTTACCCCTACTGCAAATGTTCAAAATTCCACCTCTAGAATTTCACCTAACATTGGCTTAAATACTAGCTGAAAATAACCGTCTGGAGGTTACAAAACCTTCTCATGATGCCACGCGTTGGTCCACTTCCCCCATATTGGCGAATAACTACCCATGATCTCTTTGAGTGCCCACGTTTTCCTTCATCGCTCAAAAACTTCGACTTCGACCGAGGCTTACAGGTGTCGACCTATGGACTCGTCCATCATCCTGTCAAGGAGGCTCCTACAGCTCCCCTAGTCGAAATTGGCCTTCTCCCTTAGCCAAAATTGGTCAGCTAATAGTGAGATTGTAAGTCTCCTATTCCTCATGGGATTGTGTGAAAATATTGTTCCCTTTCCATTTGTGAGAGCTATTGACATACTTGTCGATTCTATCCAAGTTGGAACCTTTCTCATAAATGATGTATATGTTCATATTTTCATGATTGTGAGTGGATAGTTAAGTGTTCTCCAAAAATTGACCAAAGCATTTTTTCATTATAATTACTAACATCCTTTACTAACACTTTACTTGTATTAACTTCTACTTCAAAGTCATTTACTTTATACTCTTTTATTTTATGCCATTTACTTTATATTCTATGTTCAATATTTCATATCATATTGTTTGTGATTATGTCATTTGGTCTTTTTCCATTTGGACTTTTCTTTTATATCCTTGTAAAGAAAACAACAAGAAAAACCTAAAAAAAACTTGATTATCCTGACTCATGCACTTGTTATTACTATCCTTGACATCATTGTGAAGTTATGGACTTAGAATTATGCCCTTGACCTCTTCTTTGGACTTATGATTTGAGATCTTGGGCTTCATCTGATACCTTTTACTTTGGACTACCTTTGGAGACTTGGTTGAGTTAATTTGGTTTCATCTAATTCACAGATTATTACTTTCTTATTTTGCTTTATTGAGGCTTAATCCAAAGGAAGGAATTCTTGCTTGACTTATGTCATAAAGGTTTCTATCTCTTGGTTATATATTTCCCCCATAGCTTTTACTTTATCCTTTAGGGTAGTCTCTTCTTCTCCTCCCCTTCTTTAATTTTCAAAATCTTCTCTCTTTTTCAAAATCTTCTTGTTTTCTTAAACTTGAACCATTTTCTCAATAAACCTTGACTTTTTTCAATTGATTTTCAAAACCTTTCTCCTAATAAATGTCAATCTATCTTAAGTATATTGGGACCAATTTCAAAATACTAAAAAATGCATAACTTATTCAAATCATTTTGTGCCCTTGTGCACTTTCTCCTTTTAAAACATATCTCAAGGTATTAGACATGAGTCATTTCATAGTTGATATATAATTCTCCTATCCCCATAGTATTGATGACAATTATTTTCCATTTGTGAGAGCTAGTGGCATACTTATTGATCCTTATCCAAGTTGGAGCCCTTCTCATGATGAGGTAAAGTACTCATACTTGTGAGTGACTAGTTCAGTATTCTCCTTAAAATAACAAAAAAAATTTTCCCATAAAAATGAATCAAAACAAACTCCCTTTGTTATTTTTACCATGAAGTACAAGGTTTTGATCCTCCATTTCACTTTGTTGGTACATAGACACGAGGCTTCTAAAGTCTTGGCAAACACAAAAAATAAGAAAAAATACACTTCTTTTCCCATCTCTCAAATCTTTTACAAACAACACCCATTTTTGAAACCAAAATGAACATTTTCAAAGAGGTTCCCATGGAATACCATGGATGTTTAGTGTGCTAATACATTCCCTTTGTATAATTAACCCCCAGACTCTTGTTCTCTTTTTATTAGTTTTGTTTTAAAACATCTTTGGGTTTTGTTCATACTTTTTCCCTTTTCATTTGGAAACATTAAAAGCGCGATGATGTCTCTTGCTTTACGAGTTAAGTTAATTGATAGGTTAATCTCAAAAATTTTACCGCTACAGCTATTGGAAAGCTTGTTTGTATGGTGGAAGGAATTCTAGAATCCCAAGTTATTGCTGAAGCCACTCACCTGAGGAAGTCTAACATAGATGCCAATCTCACTGTCAAAGGAGGTATCAGAGTGTTTACTTTAAATATTTGATTAAGAAAGCCTTTTCTTTTGCTAATATTGGTAGCATGGTGGCCTTTGAAACTATTCTTGCCTTACACATTTATGGCTTGGATTTGTTTCCCAACATTGACAACTTAGTTAATGTTAATGCTATGAGGATCTTCTTGATTAAGAATTTGGTTCCAACTCTGCTCGGTGACACTTATTTCTCCATTCATCATAGGACTTCTAAAGGGGGTGGAACCATTGTCTGTTATGCGCCTTTACTGTATAAGTGGTTTCTTTCGCACTTGTCGTAGTCTCCTATCTTCAAATAAAGCAAGGATGGTTTAAGGTGGTCCCAAAGACTTAGGTCTCTCACCAATGATGACATAGCTTGGTACTCTTCTGTTTATGATGACCTTGAGATTATTGATAGTTATGAGGAGCCTAACACTAGTTAGATGAAGAAAAGAGCAAAGGAATTCAAGATGCCATATGCTTCTGAAAGACCTATGTCCTTAGTAATGGTCAAATCACCCACTATTGAAGGCATGGAGGAGTTGCAAGAGGCTTTGGATAGGATGAAGCAAGACAGGTAGGAGTGGGAAGAAAAATTTCACACCTCACACCTTGAGAAAGTAGAATTGCAGAAGTAGCTAAAGGAAAAGGACAACTTGGTAGAATTGCTTGAGCAACGTGTTGTGAAGAGATCAAGGGACCAAGAGGATTTATTTTCCTCTAACAGATCATCATCTACTCATCTTCCTACTTTCGGCATTTAGAAATGCATTGTAGACCATCTCGTAATAGAGAAGGAAGCTATGGAAAACGGCTACGAAAGAGAGATTAAAAGGCCTCGCAAGAAGTATCATCTTGGAGTTAGGTCATCATCGGACATGATTCCATATATCTAGTTTATTTTCTTTTATGATCATTGAAATTGTATTTTCTGATTGTAATCCTTTACACTATTAATAAAATGAGATGGTTTGGATACATCAAAATGTGTTATTCTTATTATGATGTTTGCAATTTATGTCTTAATGTTCCTTGAAAAATAATAATAACATTCACATTTGCATTTGTATACCATGCATCATGTTGCATCTTGGTCTTGTTTTAAGCAAGGTATCCATAGGTCTTATTTCTTTCTTGGTCTTTATCAAGACAAGCTATCTCACTGATACAATACTCGAGCTAATCGATTGAAGAATATTGTCCTCCTAGAGTAAGAGAATCGTGAACTCCGTGAAGAGGTGACAACATTGAGGGACAGCTATGAGATCCTTACTACTATGATGGAAGCTTTAATGGTTGCTCAGAATCAGCCACCTCTTCCTCAGACTCCGCTTCAGAGGATCGTGATTTCCAAAATTGTCTCTACGCCCATCTATGTGTCTCTCGTCAGTGCTCCACAACATCATATGCCTATTGGTTTCCCTTGGAGCATGCCTCCTAACTTCGTGCCTGAGGGGTACCAACCTGCTGTTGAAGTTCCTATAGCTCAACCTGTTATGTAAGTACCACCTCTTGTGGTTCATGTTGTTCCTTACGTTAAAGAACTTGTCTTTCATACTGACCAGAGTGAGATTGTGGGTTTTTATGAAAGAATGGATGAATTTCAAGATCAATTTCAAGTTATGCAGAAAGATATTCAAGCTTTGAGGGGGAAAGATATGTTCAGGAAGAATGCTCATGATTTGTGTTTAGTTCCTAATGTGAAGATTCCGTATAAGTTCAAGGTTCCAGATTTTGAAAATTATAAAGGAAAGTTCTCTCCTCTGAGCCATCTGGTGATGTACTCTCGTAATATGTCGACTCAGACTGACAACCATCAATTGCTGATCCATTACATTCAAGACAGTTTGACTAGTGTTGCTCTAAAATGGTAGATGGGGCTCAAGAGTACTCAGACCCGAACATTCAATGACCTTGGTGAGGCTTTTGTTCTCCAATACAAATACAATGTTGACATGGCACCGGATAGGGATCAACTCCGTGCTATGTCCTGAAAAGATAAAGAAACTTTCAAGGAATATGCACGGAGATAGCGCGAGATCGCTGCACAGGTTAGTCCTCTATTGGAAGAAAAAGAAATGAAAAAGTTGTTTTTGAAGACATTGAGTATGTTCTATTATGATCGGATGGTTGCAAGTGCACCTAGTGACTTTACTGAAATGGTAAATATGGGCTTGATATTAGAAGAAGGAGTCCGTGAAGGACGATTGAAAGAAAATGGTTCGGCCGAGAGTTCCAAAAAGTATGGGAATGAGTTACCCAAGAAGAAGGAACAATATGCTAATGCTATCTCACAAGAGAGGCGTAGAAGGCTTCCGAGGAACAGTCAACGTTATCAACATGTGGCGTCTCTAACTCCAGTGATTAATTCTGCTAAGGTTGTTCAAGCAGCACCGAGTTATCAACCGTGTTTCCAGCAACGTACAAATCAACAGAATTTACATAATCATGCCCAGAGGCCTGTACAATTTTACCCAATTCCAATGACTTATACAGAGTTATTTCCTACTTTAATTCAAAAGAATTTTCTATAAACAAGAACTCTATCAACTGTTCTGAAAGAGCTTCCGTGGTGGTATAAACCTGACCAACATTGTGCATTCCACCAAGGAGCACCTGGACATGATATTGATAATTGTTTCACTTTGAAAGTCGAGGTGAGAAGGTTAATACAAAGCGGTATCTTGTGACTTGAAGATTCTAGTCCCAGTGTACGAGCTAATTCGTTACCTAAACATGGCAATACAACTGTGAATATGGTCGAAGGATGCCCAGGAAAGTACCGAGTTTTTGACGTCAATCTAATCAGAAGATCCTTGCTTTAAATGCACGCTACTTTATAGGAATTGAGCTATTATGAGCATGACCATGCTTCCTGTCAAGTTTGTTCCAGAAATACCCGAGGATGAGTTATTGTCTAAAGAGACTTACAAGAAATGCTGGATCAAAACCTTATTCAGGTTACAAGAGATAGAAATGAAGATGAGCATGAGGTGAACATCATAGTTCCCCATTTTAATCTCCCAGAATCGGTTGTGATTGCATATGATGGTCAGAAGACTGTTGTTTCTCTGTTGGTTATTTGTTTGGCGGGTCCTACGCCTTACAAGTCTTATAAAGTTGTGCCTTACAAGTATAATGCTACTATGGAAGAAGACGATAAAGAAGTGTCTATTCATGCTTTTCCGTCTGTTGTGAACATTGTCGATGTAAGTGGTGTGACCCGAAGCTGTCGAATATTTACTGATGCTGTCGAATATACAAGCCAACCAATCCAGCAGTGTGAATCAGAATGCTGATCAAGATGAAGTGCTGAAATTGATTAAGAAGAGTGATTTCAATGTGGTAGACCAGTTGTTGCATACTCTGTCCAAGATATCCGAATTTATTTACTGATGAGTTCAGAATCTCATTGAAAAACTTTATAGAAAGTCCTAGAGCAGGCCTATGTGGACCATGACGTGACGATCGATCAATTTGATTGCATTATGGCTAATTTTATCGCATGTAACAATTTAAGCTTCAGTGATGAAGAGCTGCTCGAACAGGGGAGGAACCACAATTTTTCCGTGCATATCTCTATGAATTTCCAGGAAAATGCCATGTCAAATGTGTTGGTGGATACTGGGTTCTCTCTGAATGTTCTGCCTAAGTCTACGATATCTAAGCTTGCTTACTAAGGTGCTCCGATTAGATTCAGTGGAGTTATTGTGAAAGACTTCGGTAGCTCAAGGAAGAATGTGATTGGGGAGGTTGATCTTCTAATAAAGATAGGTCCATGCTTATTTCAGATCACTTTTCAATTAATGGACATTGATCCTGCCTATAGTTGACTCTTGGGATGTCCGTGGATTCATGAGCTGAAGTTTGTGAAGAATGGGAAGTTAGTGATCATGGGTGGAGAGCAGGCAATGTTGGTGAGTCATCGCTATTCATTTTCATACATTGATGTCGACGAAGCTGAGGGAACGTCGTTTCAAGCCATTTTTGTTGATAATGTTAATGTTAAGAAGAATGACGAATTCATGTCATCCTTGAAGGATGCCCAACATGTGTTGAAGAATGGTCAATCGGCTAAGTAGGGACAAGTTGTGGAGCTTGCAGAGAAAAATAACATAGCAGGTTTGGGTTTTTCACCTGGTGCAACCCAAAGAGATTTGAAGTGAATTCAGAAAGTGTTTCACAGTGGTGGCTTTATTCATTCCAGAGATCATTTTGCGGCCGCAATTTTAGAAGATGATGAAGAGCAAGGAACGCCAAACTTTGTGACACGTGGATCGATGTTCCAAAATTGGATTGTTGTTGATGTTCCTTCTGTTATTCAATTATCGAAGTAATACGTTTTTTGTCATTTTCAAATTCCTTTCACTATGCCCAAGATGAAAGTGAATATGTGTGGGCTTTGTTTCTGATTTCATTATCATTAATAAAGTGTTATTTCGTTTATCCATATTATGTTTTTCCTTTTTGTTTTTTCTAGAAAAATGGTAACATAAAAAACAAAACAACAATCACTTTTATATCTACATCACCAATGTGCATTTATTTGTTCATATTATAAAGTCAAGCATAAAATCATTGTGCAGATTAGTTATTAACCTATTGAAATCAATGACCTTATGCCATAGCCCAACTTTGGATTTCTTGTGTTTGAAATGGAAGAAGAGGATGATGAAAAGATTCCTAATAAGATTTCTCGGTTGCTTGAGCACGAAAAGAAAACCATTCATCCTCATAAAGAGTCATTGGAAGTGATTAAACTGGGTTCTAAAGATAACAAGAAAGAAGTCAAGATTGGGGCACTGCTTTGTACAGATATTAAGAAGAGGATGGTAGAACTTATTAGAGAATATGTGGATGTTTTTGTGGAGCATCGAATACCGTTGAAGCCAAAATGTCCGCCAGTTAAACAAAAGTTGAGAAGAACTCATCATCATATAGATGTCAAGATTAAAGAGGAGGTGCAAAAGTAGATTGATGTTGGATTCCTTGTTACTACTAAGTACCCTCAATAGGTGGATAACATTGTACTTGTTCCAAAGAAATATGGTAAAGTTTGGATGTGTGTTGATTACAGAGACTTGAACAAAGCTAGTCCGAAAGACGACTCTCCTCTGCCACACATTGATGTGTTGGTAGATAATGAAGGAAAATAGCGATCCAAAACGCATCAGAAATTAAAAATTTATCCTTTAGTGATCCTTACAAATGGGCATGATCAGTGACAAAATCATTACCTCTTGTGGCGATTGAAACCTTTGATGCAGATCTAAGGAGCGATCACGAACGTTGAATGGTGACAACGCCTCTACTCAGTCCATACGAACGAATTCCTTCAATCTCAGTGTTAGCTGCTACGAATGAATGCTTTGAGTGAGAGAGAGAGAGAGAGATAAACAAAATTTCATATGTTCCAATGCCTCTGCACAAGGGTTCTATTTATGGAACCACTTGTGTGGGTTGCAAGCTAAAAAGCCCACTTAAGTGTATGTGGCCCATATCTTATGATATACCAAGATCACTTAAGTGAGTGGTACCTTACCATATTTCGTATTCTACTTAAGTTCACCATACCTTACGATGTTCTACAATTCACTTAAGTGCACCGTACCTTATGGTGTTCCTTATTTACTCTATCTCTCATCAATTCATCCTTTTCTGTATGACCCTGTAGGTTCTCGCGACATTGGTAATTATATTAAATCATGTATTTAACATAATAAACAGTGAGCGGTATCTAGGAACACATCACTGCTACCCAAGACACGAAAATATCGTGTGATATGACAAATCCTTTTGTGATAATACTTATGTGTAAAATTATCTGTTTGCCCTTATGTCTATATAGAACACAAGCCATAGACCGTGTCATCCTTGTCCAGTTCAATATTGGGCCCTTATACATTTATCATGTTACGCAGGATGGGAAAATTTCATCTAGGTCACTAATGTCCCTCAGCATGCTTCGTGGAGTACCCATCAACAGTCTTTATTGTAAGAACAAAAATAGTTCTACAACAGATTCCAAGATTTTGATGATAACAAAGGATGAAACCAAAAATGGCACTCTAACGAAAAGTTCCTAAGTATGCAGGACTCTAAACAAGAAGAAAGAATCTGATCACGTTATCAGATACAGAATCAAATCAGATACAAATTACCAGAAGATCAGAAGCATCTGAAGTAGAAACGCGCTCTAGAAGCTCTGACTCTGAGCAACATCATATCAGAATATCAGAAGCATCTGAAGAAAAAGGGCGCTCTAGAAGCTCTGACTCTGAGCACGATATATCAGAATTCTAAAGGGATCAGAACTATCAGAAGCTCTGAAGCCATATCTCAAGATCTCAGATTAAGAGAATAACGCAGACGCTGATAATGGATTTCATTATCCAGAAAGAATAACGGCAACTTCAACTTCAAATGGAAAGAACTATATTTGGAAAGAAGTTATTCAGGGAGACAAACTTGTGTTGGCAAGAAACAACGAAGTAATGGCATTTAACTCTCATCAAGACTAAAAATCTGCCATCATTACAACGGTCGTTTTTCACCTCTATATAAAGAACGGCGAACCTCATTGAGAGATACACCTGAACGCACAAAATTACTCAACTCTCTCTCTAATCTTTCACGAGCTTTTGCTCATTACGTAAAAATTCTTATCTGCTCTAATTGTTGTAATACTTGCTTTATCCTATAAGCACCTTAGATTACAAATTCTGTTTTTACCTCAATTATTTTAATTCCTCAAGTGACTCTGCGCAGTCTGTATACTTGAGAGGACTAAGAGATCTTTCTCTTAGACGTTGGTTGTAATAATCTTTCAAGATTAATGGATTAAGTCCTTATTGAAGGCGAAATCACCTTGGCCGGGTGGACTGGAGTAGCTTTGTGTTATAAGCGAACCAGTATAAAGTCCTTGTGTGGTCTTATTCTGAAAAAGCGCTTATTTTCCAAAACAATTCAAACCCCGCTTTCTTGTTTTTCTCACCTTCAATTGGTATCAGAGCTTCGGCTCTGTTATTGATTTTCTAATCAAACACTTAACAGTGTAGAGAGATCCAGAACGAGAAAAACTATGGCCCAAACAAACGAAAGAGACAGTTACAATGCTAAGCCTCCTGTTTTTGATGGAGAGAAATTCGATTACTGGAAAGATAGAATTGAAAGTTTCTTTTTGTGCTATGACGCTGATCTCTGGGACATTGTCACAGATGGATACACACCTCCTGTAACTAATGCTGGAGTTGAAGTTCCCAGAAGTAAGATGACAGACGATCAGAAGCGCGTATTCAAGAATCATCACAAAGCCAAAATGATACTTCTCAATGCCATATCCTATAATGAGTATGAAAAAATCACCAACAGGGAAACAGCTAAAGATATACTTGATTCTCTGAAGATGACTGATGAAGGAAACTCTCAGGTCAAAGAAACAAAGGCTCTGGCTCTAATCCAGAAGTATGAAGCCTTCAAAATGGAGGATGACGAAGCCATAGAGGTAATGTTCTCTAGATTCCAAACTCTTATTGCAGGTCTGAAAGTTCTAGACAAAGGATACACAACTGCAGACCACGTCAAAAAGATAGTCAGAAGCTTGCCAAAGAAGTGGAGACCCATGGTCACTGCTCTGAAGCTATCAAAGGATCTGAACAACATCAGTCTTGAAGAGCTTGTCAGTTCCCTTAGAAGCCATGAGATAGAACAAGAGGAAGATGAGCCTCAGAAGCAGAACAAGTCTGTAGCATTAAAGTCCAGACCTGAAAGACGCAAATTTGACAGAAACAAAGCATTCCAGGCCGAAACAGAAGATGCGGATGACTCTGAACAGGAAGATTCTGATGATGAAGAAGAATTGTCCCTCCTAACCAGAAGAGTTAAACAACTCTGGAAAAAGAGGAACAACAACTTCAGAAGACCAAGACCCAGAGGGGATAGATCAGAATCAACCTCAAAAGGTAAAACTAACAAAGATGTTACTTGTTATGAATGTAAAGAAACAGGTCACTACAGGAATGAATGCCCCAAGCTAAAGAAAGACAGCTCCAGAAAAGAAAGCTTCAAGAAAAATCCCCTCAGAACCAAGAAGGGATTAATGGCTACCTGGGATGACAGTGAATCTGACTCATCAGAATCTGACTCTGATGAACAGGCCAATGTGGCATTCATGGCCACCACATCCAGAAACAGTTCAGATGAAGAATCTGAAGAGGTATTTTCTGAACTCTCTAGATCTGACTTAGAATCATGCTTGTCTGAAACTCTTAGCTCATATCAGAAACTAAAACAAAAATTTAATGCTGTAAAAGATTGCCTTGAAGATAAGTTTGAAGAGTGTGACAAACTTGAGATAACTATTTCACAACTAAAGGATGAAAACAGAAGTTTGACTTTAGAAAGAAATGCTGCAAAGAAAAAATTTTCAAAACTGGAAGAAGCGTTATCTCAAGCTCCACAAACCTCAAACACGATAATTTATAAATATGAAAAGGCATTTCAAAAGTTTCTGAAAAATGGGATAGGAAGGAGTGTTATGGCATCCATGATTTATGGAGTCAGTCAGAACAATAAAAGAGGAATTGGGTATGATCCTAAGGAAGATAAAACTTCTACTAGTGACCAACCTAAACCCCCATTTTCATATCACTATACACACACACAAGAACAAAAATTTGAAAATGCTAGAAAACCCAAAGTGATAAGAAACTCTGGGAAAACTAATCAGAAAGGACCCAAGAGACTCTGGGTACCAAAAGATAAGATTGTTTATGTTGCTGATATCTTATGCAGCAAAGTCCAAACACCAGTCATGGTACCTGGACTCTGGATGCTCGCGACACATGACGGGAAGAAAGTCTATGTTCCAAAGCCTGGAACTTAAAGACGCTGGATTCGTAGGCTTCGGAGGAGATCAGAAAGGAAGGATCAGAGGCTCCGGAACTATTGGTAATGGTACTCTTCCCTCTATATCTAATGTCCTTTACGTAGAAGGATTAATGCATAATTTGTTATCCATAAGTCAATTAAGTGATAACGATTATGATGTGATCTTTAATCAAAAAACATGTAAAGCCATAAATCAAAACAATGGTTCTGTCTTATTCACAGGCAAGAGGAAAAACATGATTTATAAAATTAATCTTTCTGATTTAAAAGAACAAAATGTGAAATGTCTGATGTCTGTTCACGAAGAGCAATGGGTATGGCATAGACGCTTGGGCCACATTAGCATGAGGAAACTATCTCAGCTAAATAAACTCGAGTTAGTCAGAGGCCTACCTAAACTGAAGTTCTCTTCAGATGCTCTATGTGAAGCATGTCAGAAAGGAAAATTTTCAAAAACATCTTTCAAAAAGAAAACTATTGTTACTACCTCTAAGCCTCTGGAACTTCTTCACATTGATCTATTTGGTCCTGTGAAAACAGCATCAGTCAATGGAAAGAAGTACGGACTAGTCATTGTTGATGATTTCAGTCGCTGGACATGGGTGAAATTCCTTAAACACAAGAGTGAGTCTCACTCTGTATTCACTAGTTTCTGCTCCAAAGTGCAAAAAGAATTTGACTCTAAAATTGTCAGAGTCAGAAGTGATCATGGTGGGGAATTCGAAAATAAATCCTTTGAGGAATTATTTGACTCTAATGGAATATTCCATGATTTCTCCTGCCCTAGAACTCCACAACAAAATGGAGTTGTAGAGAGGAAGAATAGGACACTCCAAGAGATGGCCAGAACTATGATCAACGAAACTAATGTGGCTAAGCACTTTTGGGCCGAAGCTGTAAATACAGCGTGTTACATTCAGAATAGAATCTCCATAAGACCTATTCTGGAAAAGACTCCCTATGAACTATGTAAAGGAAGAAAACCAAACATTTCATATTTTCATCCATTTGGATGTTCTTGCTTTATTTTAAACACTAAAGAACATCTGAACAAGTTTGATTCCAAAGCACAAAAAGGTATTATGTTAGGATACTCAGAACGCTCTAAAGGCTACAGAGTATACAATAAAGAAACCAAAATTGTGGAAGAATCAATTCATGTCAGATTTGACGATAAGCTTGAGCCTGAAAAGTCAAAGCTAGTTGAAAATTTTGCAGATTTAGAAATCACTCTTGCAGGATCTGACAAAGCTCCAGAAGCAACTATCACTCAGAATTCTGAAGAAATTAATCCTCCATTAATCCCAAAGAAAGCTAAAAGTCGCCTCAACATATCTGAAGAATTGATTCTGGGCAACAAAGACGAACCTATCAGAACCAGATCTACCTTCAAGACCTCTGAAGAGACTCCTCTGGGACTAGTGTCTCTGATCGAGCCTACGTCCTGTGATGAAGCACTTCAAGATAACGACTGGGTTTCAGCCATGCAAGAAGAGTTAGATCAATTCACAAAGAATGATGTCTGGGATCTTGTTCCCAAGCCCAAAGGCACTCACGTTATCGGAACCAGATGGGTATTCAGAAACAAGCTGAACGAGAAAGGAGAAGTCGTCAGAAACAAAGCTCGACTGGTAGCTCAAGGTTACAGTCAACAAGAAGGTATTGACTACAATGAAACTTTTGCTCCAGTCGTAAGGTTAGAATCTATTCGTCTTCTTGTATCTTTCGCTATAAACCATTCTATTAAATTATATCAAATGGATGTCAAGAGCGCATTCCTTAATGGTTACATATCAGAAGAAGTGTATGTCAACCAACCTCCAGGTTTTGAAAATCCAAATTTTCCAGAACATGTTTTTAAACTTAAAAAATCTTTATATGGACTTAAACAAGCTCCTAGGGCTTGGTATGAACGTTTAAGTAACTTTCTTCTAGAACACAATTTTATCAGAGGGAAAGTTGACTCCACACTCTTCTGTAAGAACCTTAACAATGATCTCATGATATGCCAGATATACATTGATGATATTATCTTTGGTTCAGCTAACGCCTCTGTTTGTCAAGAATTCTCTGAGTTAATGCAGGCAGAATTTGAAATGAGCTTAATGCAAGAACTAAAGTTCTTTCTGGGAATTCAAATTAACCAAACTTCAGAAGTCACGTACGTCCATCAAAGCAAATACATAAAAGATGTTCTGAAGAAATTTGACATGGCTGAATGCAACTCTGCAAAGACTCCCATGCATCCAACATGCATTCTTGAAAAGGAAGAAGTCAGTAAAAAGGTTTGTCAGAAGCTCTATCGTGGTATGATAGGCTCCCTTCTCTATCTGACTGCTACTCGACCTGATATTCTCTTTAGTGTCTGTCTATGTGCCAGATTCCAATCAGATCCTAGAGAAACTCACTTAACAGCAGTTAAGAGAATTTTCAAATATCTGAAAGGAACTCCTAACCTGGGCCTGATGTATGAGAAAACATCAGAGTATAGACTTTCGGGTTACTGTGATGCAGATTACGCAGGAGATAGATTGGAACGAAAAAGCACATCTGGAAATTGTCAGCTCTTAGGAAACAATCTGATATCCTGGACTAGCAAAAGACAGTCAACTATCGCTCTATCCACAGCAGAAGCTGAATACATATGCAAATCTTCGAGAGTAACATTCCTATCTTTTGTGATAATACTGCTGCCATTTGTTTAAGTAAGAATCCCATTCTACACTCCAGAGCTAAGCACATTGAAATAAAACATCATTTTATCAGAGACTATGTTCAGAAAGGGATAGTAACATTGAAGTTCATTGATACAGATCATCAATGGGAAGATATATTTACTAAGCCTTTAGCTGAAGATAGATTCCTCTTTATCTTAGAAAATTTGAACATTCAAAACTGCCCTGAATAAAATGTGCCTCTGAAGTTGTAAAATGAGACTCTGACATAAACAAATAAGATTCTGCCTCGGACTCTGATACTTCTACCTAGTTAAGAAGCTATCTGAGTTAGAAATCTCTAGGAACTATTCATTTGGTATTCCTGAAGATCAGATAAAGCAAACACGTGGAGTGACTTGCGTCTAACCTTGGAACTTCTAGACAGCTGTCTAGCAGTAATCAAGGAACAGACTCTTGAGATCTCCTCGAGCAGTGTGCATACTGTTGGGATTAGACATTCATTAATGAGCCATAATCATTTCTCCCTCTAAACGTGCTAACTTGGTTTCTGTGCTACTCTGATTTGCGTGTTGTTTTGCATGCGTTTCTTTTGGGTATTTAAACAATCCTCTCACACCACACACACACTTCACTCTCACTCACTTGTTCAACCCAAGTTCTCTCAGGCATTTCTGCAAACAGTTCATCTTCTTCTCGTTCTTCATCAACAATGGATTCTCAACAACAATCTGTATTCAACTATTCTCAGCAAATGAACTCCAGCAACGCAGCTCAAAGCACATCTACTCCAACCGTTACAGGCGTAACAACAACACCAGTTTACAAGGAGCCTCACATTCTTGACCGTGAGCCTCATATAAATCTTGCAACTCCTTTCGAGAAACTGGACGTGCTGTATGAATCCCTGGTGGATTTTAACAACATGAAGAGAAATGGCGTAGACCTCACTGAAGAACTTCATCAACAAGGTTGGAGAAACTACTTTCAACGCCTCTACGGTCCAGTTTACCCTAATCTCATTAAGGAATTCTGGAGGTTTGCTGATGCTGACGATCATTTCATCGTCTCCTACGTTTTGGGTCTAAAAATTGTGATTACTGAAAAGTCAATCGCTACCTTGCTGAACATGGAGAAAGCTGGAGGAAGAAGAATTTACAACATAAATCCCAGGGCGAAATACATTGCTCATGAAATCAACCCCACAATCTTCAAACTCAACACAGAAGGAAACCCCTCAAAGAACAAGGAACTACATCAGAATCTCCGGGTGTGGCTCAAAATCATTCCGGGAACTATTCATCATCGCCCAACATCAAACTCATCAGATTACATCAATACATATCAGAAATGTATTATGTATTGTATTCATAAAGGTCTGAAGCTTTGCCTCTCTTCACTCCTCTTCAAATACCTCAGAGATTCTGTACGGGAAACCAGGAATAACATGAAACCTAGAACTTACATTCCTCTGGGAAGACTCCTCTCAGATGTGCTGATAGAAAATGGTCTCGTGGACCATCTGATAAAACACAAACTCATGGAAGACTTGGCAATAGAAACTGGAAGGCCTCTGAACTCCAGGAATCTGAAGAGCATGGGGATTCTGGAGAAGATTCACGTTAAACCTACTCTTGACACTTCTTGGGAAGCCTTAAGAGATCAGAGGGATATGCCAAATGGTCTATGTAAGTTCTACAAGGATGAACCCAAAGAAGCAATTCTCCACTACCTCCAACGTCTGAAGGATGAAGGAGTGGACATATCAGATTTCAGACTGAGCGAACTGCCATATTCAGCTCCATACTTTGTGAGGTTTAAAAGAGGTCCATCTGAGAAGGCATCCAAGGCGAAGAAAGCAAAGCTAGGGGAAACTTTTGAATCAAGACCTCCAGCACCTCTACAAGAGTCTTCTGGTAAGTCTGCCTCTACTGCTTCCTCTGTACAGCAACTGGCTTCTTCTACTCCTCTACCAACACCCATCTACACCACATCTGAAACCCCTCCTTCAACAACCAGAACATCTCAACCACTAGCCAAATTCAACCTTGCCAATACCTCCCTACCCATATCTGAAGCTGAAGAAATGAAGCAAACCACTTCCTCATCCTCAGCCCCAGAATCACCTCCCTATTTTGTCCTTTCTTCTGACACAGAACCCTCTGACCCCGCTTCCCCCACTCTAGCCCAACTTCAAACTCTAAACTGTAATCTACAACAACCTCCATCTGAACCTGAAGTAACTTCACCACCGACAGAACAACCAACCGTCACTCCATCTGAAGTTCAACCCTCTGACCTCCATACCTCTGACATTACCCCTCCAAACACTTCCGTTGAACCTCCAACTCTCAACCTAAGCCCTCCAAACTCTCCACCTCAACCATCTGAACCAGAACATTCCCTGCCAACCCTAGAGGAAGCAATTATGTTGTTTGCAGGAGCATCAGTTGAAAAGGTCAAGTCTATGACCATCAACTCTGGTATCAGTGATGATCCTGACTCTGTTAGGACACACTTGAACAGAGTCATTGGCTGGATGACATCTGAGGCCTTTAAACTGAAGCACATCTCTGAGCAAGTCAGAGACGACTTCATCAGAGACGCTGAGGCAAGACTACAGGAGCGCTTGGCCAGAGAAGCTGAAGAAGAAGCCAGAAGGAAAGAAGAAGAAAGAGCAAGACAAGAAGAACTTCTGAGGATAAGGGAAGCTGAAGCCAAAGCACTAGCCGATGCTGCTGCTGCTGCTGAAGCTGAAGCTGAAGCACAAGTTGCTGCTGAAGCTGAAGCTAAAGCCGCTGCTGAAGCACAGAATGCTCTGACTCAGGGGGAGTCCTCTACGTTTGCCCCTCTGGTTCTCAGAACCCTTGAGGAGCTTCAGAAAGAGCAGAAGGAAGTCCGAGCCAGATTGGATCAACAAGACACAGTCAACGCCAACATCCAGAACCTGCTGACTCAACTGCTTCAGAGAATGCCTCCTCCTCCTAACCCTTAGGCACTTAGGATTTTTTTTGCTTGTTGTTTTTGCTTGTTTTTGTCTCTGATGTTTTTTTCTTATCTGGATATATACATATATTTTTCTTCCTGCCTATCTTTCTATGTCTTTTTGATTCTGACAAAAAGGGGGAGAAATCAAATAGCTCTGATGAAAAATTGCCTAATGCCTCAAGCACTCTGCAAACATATTTTTTCTATAAAATAAATCTATCTAATACTTGACTTAAGAAATTGCATAAAGGTATCGAGAAACCTCACTGCTTGGAAGCTCTGGTAAGAACTTCTGAACTCCCTAGCCTATCTCAGGGGGAGCTCACTTCTATCTGATCTGATTAACTCTTTATTTTTGAATGTTTCATCTGTCATTTGAGTTTGTTTTGTCATCATCAAAAAGGGGGAGATTGTAAGAACAAAAATAGTTCTACAACAGATTTCAAGATTTTTGATGATAACAAAGGATGAAACCAAAAATGGCACTCTAACGAAAAGTTCCTAAGTGTGCAGGACTCTAAACAAGAAGAAAGAATCTGATCACGTCATCAGATACAGAATCTTTCAAGATTAATAAAAGATCTTTCTCTTAGACGTTGGTTGTAATAATCTTTCAAGATTAATGGATTAAGTCCTTATTGAAGGCGAAATCACCTTGGCCGGGTGGACTGGAGTAGCTTTGTGTTATAAGCGAACCAGTATAAAGTCCTTGTGTGGTCTTATTCTGAAAAAGCGCTTATTTTCCAAAACAATTCAAACCCCCCTTTCTTGTTTTTCTCACCTTCAATTGGTATCAGAGCTTCGGCTCTGTTATTGATTTTCTAAGAGATACACCTGAATGCACAAAATTACTCAACTCTCTCTCTAATCTTTCACGAGCTTTTGCTCATTACGTGAAAATTCTTATCTGCTCTAATTGTTGTAATACTTGCTTTATCCTAGAAGCACCTTAGATTACAAATTCTATTTTTACCTCAATTGTTTTAATTCCTCAAGTGACTCTGCGCAGTCTGTATACTTGAGAGGACTAAGAGATCTTTCTCTTAGACGTTGGTTGTAATAATCTTTCAAGATTAGTGGATTAAGTCCTTATTGAAGGCGAAATCACCTTGGCCGGGTGGACTGGAGTAGCTTTGTGTTATAAGCGAACCAGTATAAAGTCCTTGTGTGGTCTTATTCAGAAAAAGCGCTTATTTTCCAAAACAATTCAAACCCCCATTTCTTGTTTTTCTCACCTTCAATGGTCATCCAGTTACGGATAATGTTTGATCATCAATAAGGCACTCGACTCTACATCTAGGGTCCATAATGGTTTCAGGTCGAAGGGTGGTATACACCACTATCATCATGAGAATAACTTATACCACTTTGCATAACATTTTATATAGTATTCTCATAGCGGGTCAATCTAGTATAAATATTACTCTTAATATTCATACCTATGTTTAAGACTTGATAACTCCTTATCCATGATCCATGAGATGTGATCATCAGTTTATATACATAATAGTCTTAATGCTTTAATATTATCCCACTTTACAACAAAGCTTGCCTACGGATACTTTAAGAATAATGTCCTTATGTTTAATGGGATCTCATGATTAGGTCACACTTGATACATTAAATGGACTAACTATCCTTGGGACTTTATTAAACAAACATAATAAGGAAAAAGCCTTTTATTATTAATAAATAATTCGATACAAGTACCAAAAGTATTGGCCTATAGGGCTTACACCAACAGATAATACAGCTAAGTTCAATCTCTTCTCCTTTATGGATGGATTCTCTGGTTTTAATAAGATCAAGATGGCACACGAGGAAATGGAAAAGACAACATTTATTACATCCTGGGGAATATTCTACTATAGAGTGATTCCTTTCGATTTAAAGAATGTTGGTGCAATGAACCAAAGAGCCATGACTACTCTTTTCCATGACATGATGCACAAAGAGATATAAGTCTATGTTGATGATATGATTGCTAAGTTGAAGACCGAAGAAAATCAATGTGAGTATTTGTTGAAGTTGTTTTAGTGATTGAGAAAGTTTAGACTCCGGTTGAATCCTAATAAATGTACTTTTGGTGTCTGTTCAGGATAGCTATTGGGTTTCATTGTCAGTCAGAAAGATATTGAAGTAGATCTTGATAAAGTTAGATCTACTCAAGAGATGCCAGCACCAAAGACAGAAAAGCAAGTCAGAGGATTCCTCTGGCGTCTGGATTATATATCCAGATTCATATCTCACATGACTGCCACATGTCAGCCAATATTCATACTTCTCCGTAAAAATCAAGGTTGTGTTTGGACAGAGGACTGCCTGAAATCTTTTGACAACATCAAAGAGTATCTGCTTGAACCTCCGATTTTGTCTTCTCTAGTGGAAGAAAGACCTTTGATGATGTATTTGATTGTGTTATAAGAGTGCATTCGTTGTGTTCTTGAAAAACAAGATGAAACTGGTAGAAAGGAGCATGCCATCTACTATCTGAGTAAGAAGTTTACAGACTCTGAGTCTCGGTATTCCATACTTGAGAAGACTTGTTATGGTTTAGCATGGGCTGCCAAACGTTTACGCCAGTATATGATCAATCATACCATTTGGTTGATATCCAAAATGGATCCAATCAAGTATATTTTTGAAAAGCATACTTTGACTAGAAGGATATCTCATCAGTAAATGCTATTGTCCAAATATGTTATTATGTACCTTACTCAGAAGGCAATTAAAGGGAGTATTCTTGCAGATCATTTGGCTCACCATCCAATTGATGATTATCAATCCATCATGTTTGATTTCCTTGATGAAGATGTTATGTATTTAAAAGCTAAAGATTCTGACGAACCATTTCCTAAAGAAGGGCTAGAGCCTAGATCCCAATGGGGGTTGGTGTTTAATGGAGTTGTTAATGCTTATAGTAACAGAGTTGGGGCAATAATTATTAATCCTAAGGGTTCTCATATCCCTTACACTACAAGATTGATGTTTGATTATACAAATAATACGGCAAAATATGAAGCTTGTATCATGGGTCTTGAAGAGGCCATTGATTTGAGAATTAAAATCCTAGATATGTATGGAGATTCAGCCTTGGTGGTTAATCAAATTAAAGGAGAATGGGAGAATCGTCATCCTGGCATGATTCCTTACAAAGATTATGCTAGGAGGTTGTTGACTTTATTCAACAAAGTTGAATTTCATCATATATCTCGTGAAGAGAACCAGATGGCAGATGCTTTGGCTACTTTGTCTTCTATGTATAAAGTAAATCGTTGGAATGATGCACCCAATATCACAATTATGCGCCTTGATACACCTGCTCATGTGTTTGGAGCAGAAGAAGTTACAGATGATAAGCCTTGGTATTATGATATTAAGTGTTTCCTCCTAAGTCAGGAGTACCCGCTTGGGGCATCCAGCAAAGATAAGAAGACTTTGAGAAGACTGGCTGACAATTTCTTTCTTAATGAAGATGTGTTTGTACAAGAGAAACTTTAACATTGTTCTGCTCAGATGCGTGGATAGACACAAAGAAGACATGTTAATGCAAGAAGTTCATGAAGGATCCTTTGGCCCTCATGTCAATGGACATGCAATGGCTAAAAAGATGTTAATGGCAGGTTACTATTAGTTGACAATGGAATCTGATTGTTGTAAATATGTGAAGAAGTGCCATAAATGTCAGATTTATGTTGATAAGATTCATGTGCCTCCGACACTTCTCAATGTTATTTCATATCCATGTCCTTTATCTATGTGGGGAATTGATATGATTGGTATGATTGAACCCAAAGCTATTGATTACTTCACCAAGTGGGTTGAAGCGGCATATTATGCTAATATGACCAAGCAGGTTCCAGTCCAATTTATTAAGAATCAGATTGTTTGCCGATATGGTGTTTCAAGTAAGATCATTAATGATAATGGGTCAAACTTTAATAATAAAATTATGAAAGTGCTTTGTGATGACTTCAAGCTTGAACATCATAAATCTTCTCCTTACAGACATAAGATGAATGGGGTTGTTGAAGCTGCAAATAAGAACATTAAGAAGATCATCCAGAAGATGGTTCTGACGTATAAGGATTGACATGAGATTCTCCCATTTTCTTTGCATGGATACCGTACATATTTCTAAACTTCAACAGGGGCAACCTATTTATCTCTTGTGTAAGGCATGGAAGCAGTTCTCCCTATAGAGGTTCAGATCCCATCAATGAGAGTGTTGCTGGAAGAAAATTTGTCTGAGGCTGAATGGCGTCAAAGCAGGTATGACCAATTGAATTTGATTGAAGAGAAAAGGATGACGACTTTGTGTCATGGCCAATTATAACAAAATAAAATTAAGAAAGAATTTAACAAAATGGTTTGACCTCGTGTGTTCAAAGAAGGTGACCCTGTGCTCAAGAAAATCTTATCTTTCAACACTTATTCTAGGGGCAAGTGGACTCATAAATATGAAGGCCCATATGTTGTTAAGAGATCTTTCTCTGGTGGTGCATTAATTCTTACAAGTATGGATGGTGAGGAGCTCCCTCGTCTTGTAAATTCTGATGCAGTCAAGAAATACTTCGCCTAAAAAACTAAAAGAACAACTCGCTAAGTTGAAAACTCGAAAGGGCGGCTTAGGCAAAAATGAGCGTCTCGGTGGATTGAAAACCTGAAAGGGTGGTCCTGGAAAAAATTAGAGACATAAACATAAAGTAATCATCCCGGTAGATTGACCCCGAGAAGGAAATCTAGGAAAAAGTTAGGGATTATGGCAAGCAACTACATCATGCCAGACTTGACCGCTTGAAGCAACAGTGCCTATCACAGGTTCATATTCAGTCATCCTCGATTGAAGTCTAGAGCATAGTGGAATTCAAATTTGTTAGGGAGAATAGTGGTCATTGTATCTCATTGTATCCCTTTCCATGTATTTACCATTTTCCAACTTTGTAATGACCCATGGAGTCATGCCATTTGCGGACTACCATTTTATCAATAAAATTTGAGCTTTTGCCCACTTGTTTGCTATTCTTATTTTATTTCTGTTTACAAAATTTCATTTATTTGTGATGATAATTTTTTTTTAAACAAAAAAATATTTAAACAATCATGTTTTTGAAAATTTACAAAAAAAAATATGTATTTTCCTTGACTTGTAAATAGAAGAGAGGAATGTTTATGGCAATCCCAAGGATGGTAAGATCCTGAAGAATGGAATCCAGAGACTTCCCCAGGCCGGATTTGTCTTGTTGCTACTTAGGGAAGTTTCCCCAACATCAGATTGCAAGAATGTTAGAATCCCTAACGAATCTTTGTCAGCACCTCCATCTTATTGAGATTAGCCGAGTATCCGGTTGTACTATGCTATCAGTCTCACACTCTTTATGCTTGTTTTGTCAGCATAAGCATACACATATGCATAGCATCATGTTTATTTAGGCATATTACATTTCTCAATGCTTTTCCCCGCTCTCTAGAACTTTTCTCCCCGGAAATTGTATACGTCTTCTCTCCAATACAGCGTCAACTTTAAGCAGAAAGAGTTTATCCTTTCTAATTCCCCACTGCGTCTGATCCTCTTGGAAGATTTTGTTTCAGTTTTCTCCTCCAGTTCATTATCTGGATGGAATCAATCTCCAATTGAGTTCATGTCCTCATTGGATTGAGTTCTTTTTTACCGCTTCTCTCCAGTTCATTCCTGGGTTGAACCTTGGTCCCCTTGGGTTGGTTACCTTTGTTGAGTTAGCACTTGTCTGGTAGTTGGTAATCATTCCATTTTTAGCTTATTACCTTTTATTAAGCTATCACTTAGCTGATAGTAGGTAATACTTCTTTTACATTTGATTGGTTGCCTTTGTTAAGCTATCACTTGGTTGGTAGTTTGCAATCATTCCATTTTTAGCTTATTACCTTTTGTTAAGATGTCACTTGGTTGATAGTAGGTAATACTTATTTTACCTTTGATTGGTTGCCTTTGTTAAGCTATCACTTGGGTGGTAGTTGGTAATCATTCCATTTTTAGCTTATTACCTTTTGTTAAGATGTCACTTGGCTGATAGTAGGTAATACTTATTTTACCTTTAATTAGTTGCCTTTGTTAAGTTACCACTTAGTTGGTAGTTGGTAATCAATATGCTTTGGTTTATTACCTTTGTTAAGTTATCACTTGGCTGATAGTAGGTAATATTTATCTTACCTTTTATTAGTTACTTTTGTTAAGTTACCACTTGGCTGGTAGTTGCTAATCATTCAGTTTGAGCTTATTACCTTTGTTAAGCTATCACTTGGCTGATAGTAGGTAATGTATCTTACCTTTGGTTGGTTACCTTTGTTAAGTTGTCACTTGGTTGGTAGTTAGTAATCATTTCTTTTGAGCTTATTACCTTTGTTAAGCTATCACTTGGCTAATAGTTAGGTAATATTCCTCTCCTGTCTAGAGTCGAGGTTTTCCCCTTTTGATGATTTCTTTTCCCCAATGAGGTCTTACTTTGATAAGCATTCCCTGTTGGATCTCTAGTTCGTTTGTTTTCTAACTGTGTATTGGTTATTCTCGTGTCTTTTATTTTTTCCCTACGGAACTTTGCTTGTCCCCAGTCGGGTCTACCTACGGAGACTGTTATTCCCCACAGAGATCCTGGTTTACATTCATATCATATCATAATCATGTTGCAGTATCTTAGGGCCAAAAATTGGGTCTTTGATATTTAAGTCTCTTCAATCTTGTCGAGACAAAGATTTCAACCTTCGTATCTCCAAATTGAAGAAACTTAAATAGGGGAACCTGTCATACCCTAATTTTTAACCCTAAGATCCCACATATCGTTTGAATCATTACACAAACATAAGGTCACATATTGGTTTTTTCCCTTAACTATATTTGGGTTTGCTTCTTGCAGGGATCACCAAACACCTCTTTGTATATGTTTTAACTTTATGCTTATATGATTAATTACTTATTTAACCACTAATCAAAATATCAAAAAAAAAAATGTCTTCCCTCCCTTAAGTTTATTGTGCAAGGTAAGGGCTTTTTAACGAAGGACATCTCAAAGTTTTGTGGCTTACTTCTCAAGGAAAGTCAAAGGTTCATGTGTTTATTTCCACGCCTTCTTCAACAAGCAACTTCAAGCTTTGAGCAATTTAATCAAGAGGAAATCAAGGACACCTTATTTTGAGTTCATATAATCACACATGTCCTTTGAAATACAAGGAAAGTCCAAGTACACAAGCTTGTTCCAAAAGGTTTGACCAAAAAGTCAATCATTTGAAGTCAAAGTTCCAAGGATCAAAACTCCTTAAATTCTCATCATTTTTAATGCTTATTTTTGCATATAACTCTTCTCAACATCCTTTACAACTTCTTCTCACATGAAAATAGCCAATTATGCTTGGAGGATCATCAAAAGTTTGAAGAAATTATAACTCATTTGTGGAATTTTCCCCACCTTTCAAGATTCATAACTTCTCCAATTTTCAACATATGAGGCTGATTCTTTTTGCACAATGACATATGTGATGCCCTATATAAGTTTTCTTCAAGGATCAAGGTCAAAATTAACTTGGAAGACAATGGAATTCATTGAAACATTACATGTCCTTTTCAACCATGGCGCACTATAATTTTTCTAAGTTATAGGATCAGTTTTTCATGCCAACTTCAAAATGACATAACTTTGTGCTCAAGAATCCAAATGCAACCTTTCTTGGCACATTGTAATCTTGGCCATGATGTTAACACATTGCGAAAAAATGGGATGAAAAACCTCATGAGCAAGATGCCCCATTGAGTTGAACATGGTGACTTGTAACTGAAGAAATTACCATTGTCCGAGTTTGGAACTTCATTATCTCAATTCTAATCCAAATTAGCATGTGTTTTGGACCTAAAAATGTTTAACCAAGTCTCCATAAGTTAATTGACCTTTGAAACGCATCATTTGGCTGCGTTTTGATGAGTTTCAAGTCACACTTTTCACACACTCGGATCAAATTCATTTTACACGAATTCTGCATCATTTCACAAGTATTTGGATCCAATCACATTTTCCTATAAATAGAGAAAATTATTTAATTCATTTCCAAGATTTGGAGAGCAAAGAAATCCTTGTTGCAACTTGAAATTTTCCCAGAAAATTCAATTATCGTGTTTTGAGTTTTAGCTTGTTTCAATTCAATTTCTTGATTCCATTAGCACCTTCGGCATTCTCTAAAACTTTTGTAACAACTCCCAAGCTCTGAGACCTCCTGAAGTGCTCTAACTAGATTGAGCTTCATCAACTTCTGATCACCATCTGGACAAGGTAGTTCTGAGCATCATTTGAACTCAAACAAGTTAGCACAATGTAATTCTTCACTCTCTAACGTTTTCCCTTACCTTATCTGGTTTTGGTTGATCGTATTCATCATTTTATTGTAATTTTGATGGCTTGCTTGTTTCTGAAACTTCTCTAAAATTCGCTTTGCTCAGTTCACATAAATGAATTTAGAGCATAAGGTTGAATTCAGGATGAGAAGGGGATCACAATGGTGGTGGTCTCGTGTCTTGAATTTACCAAATGATGAAACTCCGATGAGAGCTCATCAGAGAAGAAGCTCAGAGCTTTCTCCGTTTGTCTGATTTTGATCAGACACGTTGGCAAAATGAAACGTTTCGATTGATTGTATTTAAACTGGATCCAGGGTTTGGCTTGCAGCACATTCTATTGTGCTCTCTAACTAAAGGAGTGTTGGATTTGCCACATCAACTAATGAGGTGTGATCCAACGCTCCGTGTTTTTTCTGATTTATATTATTTTTCTTTTATTATTTTTAATTTCTTTTTATTTTAAAATTCAAGGTAATTTCATTTTTCATCCAAAAACTCCCAAAATAATTTCAAAAATTCTCTTTTATTTTTCTTCATCTGATTTTTTTTCACATATTATTTCACTGCTTTTCTATTTTTCATGAATTTTCTCTTTTCTCCTTTGTTTTAATTGGTTTAAAAATAATTTTATGAAATTTTAAATTCTTGAGGAATTAATATATGCTTCTTATTTTATTTTCAACCTTCCATGATTTTCTTGGCCATTTATTGTAGAAGCAAGCTTCGATCCAAAAAGAATTTTGATGAAGACAACATGTATCAATGCAAAAAGAGAAGAGCTTCAAGAGAATTCAAGCATCAAAGTGATCAAGCCACATATGCATAAGCAACATTTGGTTCAAGCTTCTTTTTCAAGCCAACCTTTTGCAAGTTTGTTGATTCACTTCTAAGGTATATCTAATTCACTCTTAGATTAGTATACAAGTGTTCAACAATCATGATTTGCATTTCCATATTTAACCTAACCAATTTTTAACATGTTGAAATGAAAGACACATTTTTTCTTAAAGTATTTTTCTGCATTTCAACAGTGTTAACCGGTTAACCATATGGGTTAACCGGTTAACGGCCCTGTTTTTGAACTTCACTAGTTAACGTTATACGCGTTAACCGGTTAACCCATTTGGTTAACCGGTTAACACTGTTCGTTTCAGTGAAAAATGTTTTTGAAAAACTCATACCTTTTCATTAATTTTTATGAATAAAATTATACCTTTTTGAAAAGGTGTTTTGTCAATATAAATTCTTGAATTTTTTAAATGAAAATTTACCTCCAAGAACTTTCATAAAAAACTTAAAAAATAATCACTCTTTCATATTTTCAATATCTCATAAAAGTGTTCATAACCAAATTTTTATCTCATTCCATTTTTGTTGAACACTTATATATTATTCATTGAGTGAATTATTTATCTAAGGAGAAGATCAATCAAGAGAAGATTGATAGTGCTACACTTTATTCAAATCATCAAAAAGATTTATTTCTGTTTGACTTGTGATCCAGGATTGTTGGACACAAGGGTTGGTGTTGCAAGAGGATTGTTCTTGCACACTTGATTACCTATAGGTTAGATAGTAAGAATCACCATTGGTGTGAGTAGGCTGTACAATAATTCTAACTATAGTGAAATCTCTTTCGAGTCGAAAGGGGAGTGGATGTACCTTCGGATTGTGAAGGGAACCACTATAAATTCCGGTGTCTTTTTACTTTCCGCAATTTATTTTTCCGCACTTAAACGAAAAATAACCAAAAACCGGAAACAAGATCGAAGAATTTTTAACCACCTAATTCACCCCCCCCCCCCCCCTCTTAGGCGCATTTACAACTTACAATTGGCATCAGAGCAAGTTATAGGTAACTTGTTCCTAGAGATCCAGCATGGCTTCCGCAAGCAGAAACCCGGTTTTCAAAGATGGTGGAAGTAGCAACAAGCCCCCACTCTTTTTCGGAGAATATTTCGATTTCTGGAAAATCAGAATGAAGGAACATCTTAAGGCCCAAAGGGAAGGTATATGGGAAGCAGTTGAAGAGGGTCCACACAAACCGGTGAATGTGGTGAATGGAGTTGGTATCCCAAAGTTGAAAAACACTTATGACGAAGATGATAGAAAAAAGATTCTGAATGAGAAGAAGTCAATCAACATACTCAAAAGCACTCTTAGTATGGACGAGTTCTTTCGTATATCTCAATGTAAATCGGCAAAGGAGATTTGGGACACCTTGGTAGAAACACATGAAGGAGCCACCGAAGTGAAGAGATCGAGGCTAAACACTCTAAGTCAAGAATATGAGATGTTCCGCATGCAACCCGGTGAATCTATAGTTGCCTTACAAAAGAGATTCGTCCATCTAACAAATCACTTGATTGCTCTTGGTAAAACCTTCACCAATGATGATCTCAACCTGAAAGTCCTAAGATCATTGACAAGAGAATGGCAACCGAAAGTGACTGCTATTTCGGAAAAGAAGAGTCTCTCAACGATGACATCCGCGTCTTTATTTGGCAAACTTCAAGAACACGAATTGGAACTTGGAAGGCTCGAGAAGTACGAAAGTCAAGAAAAGAAGTCCAAGGGAATTGCCTTGAAGGTTGATTCAAAAAATGACAAAGATGATGAGACGTCCGAAGATGAGAACTTTATGCTTCTTGTGAAGAAGCTTGGTAAGTTTTTTAATAAAAATAAAAATTCCTCTTATCCTAAAAAGAATAAACATTTCAGGAAAAAGGAAGCATCCACATCAATGCAAGACGTCACTTGTTATGAATGTGGACAGCAAGGTCACATAAAGTTGGATTGTCTGAAACTTGCAAAGAAAGGAGGATTTAAAGGCAAGAAGGAATTCAAAAACAAAAAGGCTTATTTTGCTTGGGACGATAATGAGATCAGTTCATCTTCGGAATCGGAAAGCGATGAATGTGCGAACATGGCTCTTATGGCTTCACATCAATCCGATGAAGAAATCGATGAGGTTAGTAGAAATTTTTCAGTTTATGACAATGACGCACAAGATGTTATAGATGAACTCTTAAAAGAATGCAAGACCTTGTATAAAAGTATTTCATCCCAAAAGAAACAAATTTCATCCCTAGAAGAAAAAAATATTGCTTTGGAAAAATATATTGAAAGTGAAAAACAAAAGTTGATGGATGGAAAACAAAGTCTTGTATGTAAGAATTGTGAATCTTTATCTTTTCAAATTGTTCAACTTAAAAGAGTTTTAGAAAGATATGAAAAAGGTCAAATTGACTTGGAGGAAATTCTTAAGCACCAAAGGTATTCTAATGATAAAAGTGGATTAAGATATTCTAAGTTTTCCAAACCAAGCACAAATGAGACCATTTTTGTTAAAGCAAGTGAACAAGTTGTTAAAGAGAAAGTAAACAATTCTAAAAGTGTGCATCAAAGACATAAAAAGAAAATGATTTCTAAGAAGAAAAATTATGTTCCTAGATATAGAAGTCATTTTCAACCTACCTGCTTTTATTGTGGAATCAAAGGCCACACACCTAATGCTTGTTATGTGCGAAACTTTAGCGTTCCAAAAGGGCATTATGTGTGGGTTAAAAAGGGTACTAACTACCAAGGACCCAAAGCAATTTGGGTACCTAACAAAACTTGATTCTGTTTTGTAGGTATGCTTGAAGACAACTTCGAATCAATGGTATCTTGATAGCGGTTGTTCAAAGCATATGACGGGCGATGTCGACAAATTTTCCCTTCTATCTTTAAAGGCCAGAGGATATGTTACATACGGTGATGACACTAAAGGAAAGATCCTTGGAGTAGGAACCATTGGAGCACCTCCTTTTACCATCATCGAAGATGTCCTTTATGTTGAAGGCCTAAAGCACAACCTACTTAGCATAAGTCAATTGTGTGACAAAGGGTTCCAGATCAACTTCACAAAGGATGAATGTGTGATAGAACATGAAGTCACCCATGACATTTTGCTAAAAGGTAAAAGGGTTAATAATATTTTTATGACTTTTTTTGATGACTCTTCCTTGAAGGTAAAATGCTTAATGACAAACAACAATGAGGCTTGGCTATGGCATAAAAGATTCACTCACATTCACATGGAGCACATGAACAAGTTGATAAAGCATGATCTAGTTGTTGGTCTTCCAAAGATTAAGTTCATCAAGGATAAGTTATGTGACGCATGTCAAAAGGGAAAGCAAACCAAGACAACTTTCAAATCCAAGAATGTTGTATCTTCGTCGAGGCCACTTCAACTCTTGCACAAGGATCTCTTCGGTCCATCAAGAACGAAAAGCTTCGGAGGTAATGTTTACGCCTTAGTGATTGTTGATGACTTCTCTAGATATACGTGGACATTGTTTCTTGTGCAGAAAAGCGATGCTTTCAAGGCTTTCAAAAAGTATGCGAAACAAATTCAAAATGAGAAGTCTCTCACAATAACCTCCATAAGAAGTGACCACGGTGGAGAATTTCAAAACACATTCTTTGAAGAATTTTTCAAAGAGCACGGAATTTCCCACAACTTCTCCGCGCCACGAACACCACAACAAAACGGTGTCGTAGAAAGAAAGAATAGATCTTTGGTGGAGCTCGCAAGAACAATGCTCAGTGACTCCAACCTTCCTAAATATTTTTGGGCGGACGCAGTTAGCATAGCATGCTTTGTTAGCAACCGTGTCAACATTCGCCCGATTCTAAAAAAGACTCCGTATGAGCTTTTCAAAGGAAGGAAGCCTAATATATCCTTCTTTCACATCTTTGGGTGCAAATGTTTTGTCCTCAACAATGGAAAGGACAACCTTGGTAAGTTTGATGAGAAATCCGACGAAGGTATCTTCCTTGGCTACTCCTTATCTAGTAAGGCATTTAGCATTTTCAATAAAAGAACTTTTTCTATTGAAGAATCAATGCATGTATCTTTTGATGAAACTAACCCCTCGAAAGAGGATAACATTATTGTTGATGATGATGATGATATAATAGATATGTCACAACAAAAGGAACTTTAAAATGATCAACCAATACCACAAGGAGATGTCTCACCAATCATTGAAGAACATCATGATCTACCGAAAGAATGGAGAACTCATAGAGATCACCCGATCGATAAAGTTATTGGTGATATTAGCCAAGGCGTAGCAACACGACTAAATCTCAAGGATGCTTGTCTCAACATGGCTTTTGTATCTCAAATAGAACCAACCAAAGTAGATGAAGCCTTAAGCGACGATCAATGGATAATAGCAATGCAAGAAGAACTCAACCAATTTGAAAGAAATCAAGTTTGGAGTCCTGTACCAAGACCGGACAACAAGCACATCATAGGAACAAGATGGGTATTCAAGAACAAACTTGATGAGAATGGGATCATAGTTCGTAACAAAGCAATATTGGTCGCACAAGGATACAACCAACAGGAAGGAATTGATTTTGATGAGACGTTCGCTCCGGTAGCAAGGTTAGAAGCAATTTGATTATTACTTGCCTATGCTTGTTCTATGAATTTTCAATTGTTTCAGATGGATGTCAAAAGCGCTTTCCTAAATGGCTATATCAATGAAGAAGTCTACGTCAAACAACCTTCGGGTTTTGAAGACTTCAAGAATCCTTCACATGTGTACAAGTTGAAGAAAGCACTATATGGCTTAAAGCAAGCACCAAGAGCTTGGTATGACCTCCTCAGAAACTTTCTATGTGAAAAGGGATTTGTAAAAGGAAAGGTTGACAAGACTTTGTTCATAAAGAAGATCAAGGGTAATACCTTATTGGCTCAAGTCTATGTCGACGACATCATCTTCGGTTCAACAAACAAAGATCTTTGCGAAGAATTTTCAATCATGATGCAAGGAGAATTCGAGATGTCCATGATGGGAAAATTGAACTATTTTCTTGGACTACAAATCAAGCAAACAAAGGATGGCATCTTCATCAACCAATCCAAGTATTGCAAAGAATTGTTAAAAAGATTCGATATGGATAGTTGCAAAGTGATGTCCACTCCTATGGGATCCGGAACGTACGTTGATCAAGATGAATCCGGAGTTTCAATAGATATTACAAAATATCGAGGTATGATTGGTTCATTACTATATTTGACGGCAAGCCGTCCTGACATTATGTTTAGTGTATGTTTGTGTGCACGCTTTCAAGCAAACCCGAAGGAATCGCATCTCACTGCCGTGAAGAGGATTATGACATACCTCAAAGGAACAACGAACGTCGGACTATGGTATCCAAAAGGTAGTATATGCTCCTTGATTGGTTATTCTGACGCTGACTATGCAGGATGTAAGACCGATAGAAAAAGCACAAGTGGTACTTGTCACATTCTCAGGAATGAACTAGTGTCGTGGGCATGCAAGAAGCAAGCATGTGTCGCACTTAGCACGGCCGAAGTGAAGTACATTGCAGCAGGCAGTTGTTGTGCATAAATTTTATGGCTTAAGCAACAACTTCTGGATTTTGGTGTAGACCTCGGCTGCATTCCTCTTCGATGCGATAACACAAGTGCCATCAACATCACAAAGAACCCGGTCATGCATTCAAGGACAAAGCACAGAGATATCCAGCATCATTTCCTTTGAGATCACATGCTTAACGGAGATGTATATGTTACGTTCGTGGATACACATAACCAACTTGCCGACATATTCACAAAACCATTGGCTAAAGAGCAATTTTTCAAGATTCGGCGAGAACTTGGTATTCTCAATGAAGGTGACATCTAACCTTTTCTTAAAATTACTTGTTATGTGGTATAGTAACTTCAAATATGCTTATTTTCACCTTTTATGTTATGCAATGCTAGCACTTCTTTTTTCGCCGTTTTTAGTTTTTCTTACTTTCGCATGCCCGAAAATTATCGGTTTTAAAATATTTTTTGATTGAAAGTTGCGTATTGATAAGTGCTAATACTTTGTGAAATTTTTTTGTGAAAATCTTTTCCCAATATTTCAAAACAGAGCTGCTGTTTTTTTTTATTCTTTTTTGAAAATTTCAGTCCGTTAACCGGTTAACGGAATAGGTTAACCGGTTAACGCCTCCCATAAAGCAGTTCTGCGCTATTTTTAAAAGACAGAATGTTTAAAGTTTTTAATTTTAATTTGTGGTATGCGTGTATGCTTGTATGCTTTTATATTTTCATAAGTTTCTTCCTTTTTGCTAATGCCAAAGGGGGAGAAGACTTGTTTCTCTAATGGTTTCTCTATGCAAAAAAAAAATTTTGGGTGCCTCTCATTTAGGGGGAGTTCTTGAACTTAGGGGGAGAATCAAATTAGAGAAACTTCACTCTCAAGCATCTATCTCAAAGTTGGTTGTCATCATCAAAAAGGGGGAGATTGTAGAAGCAAGCTTCAATCCAAAAAGAATTTTGATGAAGACAACATGTATCAATGCACAAAGAGAAGAGCTTCAAGAGAATTCAAGCATCAAAGTGATCAAGCCACATATGCATAAGCAACATTTGGTTCAAGCTTCTTTTTCAAGCCAACCTTTTGCAAGTTTGTTGATTCACTTCTAAGGTATATCTAATTCACTCTTAGATTAGTATACAAGTGTTCAACAATCATGATTTGCATTTCCATATTTAACCTAACCAATTTTTAACATGTTGAAATGAAAGACACATTTTTTCTTAAAGTATTTTTCTGCATTTCAACAGTGTTAACCGGTTAACCATATGGGTTAACCGGTTAACGGCCCTGTTTTTGAACTTCACTAGTTAACGTTATACGCGTTAACCGGTTAACCCATTTGGTTAACCGGTTAACACTGTTCGTTTCAGTGAAAAATGTTTTTGAAAAACTCATACCTTTTCATTAATTTTTATGAATAAAATTATACCTTTTTGAAAAGGTGTTTTGTCAATATAAATTCTTGAATTTTTTAAATGAAAATTTACCTCCAAGAACTTTCATAAAAAACATAAAAAATAATCACTCTTTCATATTTTCAATATCTCATAAAAGTGTTCATAACCAAATTTTCATCTCATTCCATTTTTGTTGAACACTTATATATTATTCATTGAGTGAATTATTTATCTAAGGAGAAGATCAATCAAGAGAAGACTGATAGTGCTACACTTTATTCAAATCATCAAAAAGATTTATTTCTGTTTGACTTGTGATCCAGGATTGTTGGACACAAGGGTTGGTGTTGCAAGAGGATTGTTCTTGCACACTTGATTACCTATAGGTTAGATAGTAAGCATCACCATTGGTGTGAGTAGGCTGTACAATAATTCTAACTATATTGAAATCTCTTTCGAGTCGAAAGGGGAGTGGATGTACCTTCGGATTGTGAAGGGAACCACTATAAATTCCGGTGTCTTTTTACTTTCCGCAATTTATTTTTCCGCACTTAAACGAAAAATAACCAAAAACCGGAAACAAGATCGAAGAATTTTTAACCACCTAATTCCCCCCCCCCCCCCCCCCCCCCCCTCTTAAGCGCATTTACAACTTACATTTTTTTGGTGATTTGAAGGACTTTATGGATTTTTCATTTTATTTCTATTTTAAAATTCATTTAAAAATACCTTTGATGCATTTTTATTTCATTTAATTCCATTTTTATTTGTGTGACCCTTGTCAACTTTTGTTGGCCTTGGATAATTATGGTTTGGACTCCAAGTCTCATTAAACTCAATGGATTATGGGTGTTGATGAGGTGAAAAACCTAATCCACCAAAATGGATGATTGATTTTGATGATGACTTAATCAAACTTTTGATCCAATTTGGGCGTGACTTCTCTTGTGTCTATGTTCTTCATCTTTTTCTTTTCCCTTTGATCAATTGGATGGCTTGTGTCCATTTTGTTCATGATGTATTGATTGGTACTTGATGAATTTTAATCATTTCAAATTAACCTCTTAATTGGTCATAGATATTTTAAGGTGCTTTGGATTGATGCATAAGTTTATCCTAAGTGTCATGAAGTGTGGATTAAAGTAATTGACCATCCTCCTAGCCTATGTGCTTGATCATCCCTTTTCTTTTCTTTTTTGCGACATGTCTTTAGGAGAATGATTTGCATATCATTTCTCTAACATGTATTAACATAAACATTATTATTGATCGACCTTAGTTAGTTGTGACTTCTACATAAGTCCAATTATGATTGCTTAACATAACGCTAAATTTGTCCCAAAGAAAATAAATGCATTTTTATAAGTGAGATTATAAGTCTCCTATTCCTAATGATATTGTCTGAAAATGTTGCCCCCTTTCCATTTGTGAGAGTTAGTGGCATACTTGTTGATTCTATCCAAGTTGGGACCTTCTTAGAAATGATGTATATGTTCATATTTTCATGCTTGTGAGTGGATAGTTGAGTGTTCTCCAAAAAGTGACCAAATCATCTTTTCATTATAATTACTAACATCCTTTACTAACACTTTACTTATATTAACTTCTATTTCAAAGTCATTTACTTTATGCTCTTTTATTTTATGTCATTTTCTTTATACTCTATGTTTAGCATTTCATATCATATTGTTTATGATTATGTCATTTGTTCTTTTTCCATTTGGAGCTTTATTTTATATCCTCGTAAAGAAAACACTAATGAAGAAAAATCTAAAAAAGAAACTTGATTATCCTTACTCATGGATTTGTTGTTACTATCCTTGGCATCATTGTGAAATTATGGACTTAGAATTAGGACCTTGACCTTTGTTATGGACTTATGATTTGAGATCTTGGGATTCATCCGATACCTTTGACTTTGGACTTCATTTGAAGACTTGATTGAGTTAATTTGGTTTCATCTGATGCATATATTATAACTTGCTTATTTCTCTTGCTTGAGGCTTAATCCAAAGGAGGTAATTCTTGTTTGACTTATATCATAAAGCTTTCTATCTCTTGGTTATATCTTTCCTCCCTAGCTTTTGATTTATTCTTTAGGGTAGTCTCTTCTTCTCCTCCCCTTCTTTAATTTTCAAAATCTTCTCTATTTTTTCAAAACCTTCTTGTTTTTTTAAACTTGAACCACTTTCTCAATAAACCTTGACTTTTGTCAAGTGATTTTCAAAAGCTTTTTCCTAATAAATTCTAATTTATCTTAAGTATATTGGTACCAATTTCAAAAGACTAAAAAATGAATTACTCATTAAAATCATTTTGTGCTCTTGTGCACTTTTTCCTTTTAAATCATTTTTCAAGGTATTAGACATGAGTCATTTTCATAAGTGAGATATAATTCTCATATCCCCATAGTATTAATGACAATTCTTTTCCATATATGAGAGCTAGTGGAATACTTGTTGATCCTTATTCAAGTTGGAGTCCTTCTAATGATGATGTAAAGTAGTCATACTTGGTGGTGACTAGTTCAGTATTCTCCTTAAAATGACAAAATGTATTTTCCCATAAAAATGAATAAAAATAAACTCCCTTTGTTATTTTTACTACAAACTACAAGGTTTTGATCCTCCATTGCACTTTGTTGGTACATAGGAGTGAGGCTTCAAAAGTCTTTGCAAACATAAAAAATAAAAAAAAATATACTTCTTTTCCCATCTCTCCAATCTTTTACAAACAACACCCATTTTTTAAATCAAAATGCATATTTTCAAAGAGGTTCCTATGGAGTACCATGGATGTTTAGGGTGTTAATACCTTCCATTTGCATAAATATCCCACAGACCCTTGTTCTCTTTTTATTAGTTTTGTTTTAAAACTTCTTCGGGTTTTGTTCGTACTTTTTTTCTTTTCCTTGGGAAACAATAAAAGCATGGTGGAGACTCTTGCTCTGCGAGTTAAGTTACTTGATAGCTTAATCTCAAAAAATTTACCGCTGCAGCTATTGGAAAACTTGTATGTGTATCCATATCAATTCGGTTGATAAGGGTTTATGGGACGTCATCATTAATGGTCCTAATCAAATTACAATGATCAATGGTGAATGTGTCGTCGTACCAAAACTAGAAGATCAATGGAATGATAATAATAAGAAATTATGGTCATATGATGGGAAGACACGAAATATTCTCATATTCGCGCTTGCTGTTGATGAGTATTATCGTGTTTCCCATTGTGAAACGACCAAAGCTATGTGGGACACATTAGAAGTTTCCCATGAGGAAACTAATGAAGTCAAACAAGCTAGGATTAATACCTTAAATCAAGAGCTTGAATTGTTTTTCCTGGAGCATGGTGAGCCAATTTCCAATGATATTGCTACTAATAAAGTTCTGAGGTGTCTTAATAGGGAATATAAACCCATGGTCACTGCAATCAAAGAAGCGAATAATCTTAAATTACTTGATCTCAACACTTTATTTGGCAAGATAGAAGAACATGAGCAAGAACTCACTTGCTTGTAAAAACATGAAAAAGAGCATGAAAATAAGATGAATAAAGATAAAGGTAAAGATAATGAGGTAGAAAAGAAGTCTATTGCTCTAAAGGCTTCAATCTCAAAGTCCTCAACAAATGAGCAAATTGATGTGAAACAAGAGATGACTAGAATTCCAATGACGATGATATGAGTTTGTTCGTCAAAAGGTACCATATGTATATAAGGAAAAAATGGAGTCAAGCACTCTGATAAGAACCTAATCAAATTTATAAGGATATCTAACTCCTTAAAGGAATATGAGAATAAGAAGGGTAAACTTATAAGTTTGTGCTACAATTATGGAAAAGTTGGTCAATATAGACCAGATTGTCCTATGATCAAGATAGACAAAGGGAAAGGTTATCACAAGAAATCTAGCAAGACTAGAAGATCCTAGGATGCTTGGGAGAGTGAAAGTTATTCCACAAGTGATGAAAGCTCAAGTTCAAGTGTCAAATCTACCAATATTTTCTTCATGGAAAACAAGAAGAAAAATAAGAATGTAAGTCACTCTATGCTTGAATATATTCATGAATTATCTTATTCTCAATTACAAAAAGCTTTTGAAAATATAAATAGAGAAGTCGTAGACTCTTTTAAAAAGTTAGCTTCAAACAAAAGAATCTTTTTAGATTTAGAAGCTAAAGTTTTAGAAACCGAAAATAAGATGGATGCTCTTAAGCAATCAATGGTAGATATTCTGAAAGATAAGAATGAGGATGAATAACCTTCATGGTTCGGTTGTGAAACTTGTCACATTTGGAAAAAAGAGGTAAATACTCTTCAAGATAAATTGGACAAGGCATTACAACCAAATATTAATTTTGCTATTGATACTACCAAATATTAGATGCCTTCTTATAATCCTTATAGAAGGTATAACTTTGTTGAAAAGGATTGAAATATAAAAAGTACATCTTATTACAACATACCTTATCATTATTGTTGCAAGAAAGGTCACATTATTAAAAAATGAAAGTTTATGAGACTTTTTCTTCCTAAAGGTAATTATCAATGGCTGCCCAAGTGAAACCTTGGTTTCACTAATCCTCAAGGATCCAATGAAGATTGGGTACCTAACACTTTTGTTGATCTTACAAGACATATGAAAAGAGTATGGGATCTCTTTTGTGGATGCTCAAGACATATGACGGGTGAAATCTTCCTATTTCATTGACTTTGTGGCAAGGAAGAAGGGTTGTGTGACCAAGGAAATCAACAACTAGTGTTCATTAATTAGTAAAAGTTGTGTAGATTACTTTTAATGTTTCATATCCTAGAAGTGTCAGAAAAGGTATTTAGTTTCATGATGCAGGTGTATCTTCAATAAGACATACTCAAGTACATAAAATAAGGGATTGGTCAACCTAAGACGATTAAACCTGAGAAGGAGCAAGATAACTATCATGATAAGGAGAAGAATGAAAGTCCAACCATAAAGGATGATCATCAAATCAATAATTTCTTTGATACATTATTAATCACACTTCTGGGTACCTTAACAAAGATAAAACTGGTAAGAATGTTGATGTCAAAAGGTTTTGTGGCACATTTTTCATTTATTCCAACTTTAGTTCGAGAGTTCCTTATGGAATGCATGTGCATCCTCCGTCATTCATAGGGTGAGGTAATATTGTTTCAATTTTCTCTTTATAAGTAAGTCCTTTCTTTTGCATGTTTGTTCTTCAAAGTTATATGATATACTTTGTGTTTGATACATGTTATGAGTGTTCATTTCAGAAAATTTCAATTGATAACCATGATGTGTTTCAATTTACTTGTTTTAGTGACCCCGTCTTAATATCTTCACATGTATTATATATTGTTTATATTTTATGCTTGCTCCAATGATTTCAAGTTATTTCAAATGGACGTAAAAATTTATTTCCTTAATGGATATATTAATGAGGAAGTGTATGTTTCATAACTTCTCGGTGTTTTAAAAATCATGAGTATCCTAATTATGTTTATAAACTAAAACAAGCCTTTTATGGCCTCAAACAAGTACCTAGTGCTTGGTATGAGTGACTTGGTAAGTTTTTAGTAAATCCAGGATACTCTAGGAGGAAGGTAGATACTACACTTCTCATTAAGCATCAAGGAAAACATACTCTTCTAATTTGAGTTTATGTCGATGATACCATCTTTGATTCCACCAACATGCAACTAGTCAAGGAGTTTTCTAAGATAATGTAGGGCGAGTTTGAGATGAGTCTCAAGGGGGATTTGAATTACTTCCTTGGTCTTTAAATTAAGCAACTCAACTAAGGGATATTCATGTGTCAAAAAAAATATTGCAGCAAACTTCTAAACAGATTTGGTATGGAAGATGCAAAATCAATTGACATTCCAATGCCCATAAATGGAAACATGGAAAGAAATGAAAATGGTAAGGATGTTGATGTCAAGAAGTATATAGGTACATTCAGCGTGTGTATTTGCACTCGTTATCAATTGGATCCTAAGGAATCACATCTAAAATCCGTGAAATGCATCCTTAGATACCTTCATGGTACATCTAAGTATGGGCATTGGTATTCCAAGGGAAGTGATTGTAATTTGTTTGGTTATACCGATTCCGATCTTTCCAGTTGCAAATCAGATAGGAAAAGTACTAGTGAAACTTGCCACATGTTTTCAAACTCCTTAGTAAGTTGGCATAGCAATAAAAAGGTTTTTGTTGCTTTGTCAACTGCCAAGGTGGAATACATTGCAGCTAGTAGTTGTTGTGCTTAAATATTGTGGCTCAAACAATGACTACTTGATTTTAATATTAAACTAAAATGTATTCCTATTATGTGTGACAACACTAATGCTATTAATTTAACCAAAAATCTGGTGTTACACTCTCGCACTAAACATATTGAGATACGTCACCACTTCCTACATGGCCATGTTGAAAAAGGAGATGTCGTATTTGAGCATGTTAATAGAAAAAATCAACTTGCGGATATATTTACAAAACTCTTGCGACTGAACTATTTTTCAACATTCGAAGGGAATTTAGCATACTTGATATCTCAAATTTGGCCTAAATATGATTTATTCCATGCACTTTATATACTTTTGCTCTAACTTTTCTTGGAATTTCAATCACATATGAGTGCATCATTCATCAATTCATACGCGAGGTACTATTGTTACATTTTCTCTCTTTGAAAGTAAGCATTTTACTTTTGCACGTAATATATGTTCCAAATGCTTGATATGCTTGATGTATGAACTAATTTATGAATGTTCACTTCCAAAAGTTTTAGTTGATGTATTTTAATTTATATGATTATAGTGACTTCATGTTATTCTTCTTCCATGCTTGAAATATGTTCTTGGTGCATAAGCATGGTATCTATTATTAGTTCCTGCATGATGTATGTGATATTGTTGTTTATCTATTCCGGCATGAAATATGTTTGAACATGTTATAATGTAAATGAAATCCTTGTAGTGTGTCACTTTTCTGATAACATTTCTGTTTTTGGTTTGAGCGGTGATAAATCTATATAATCGCCTTGCTAGAGCACATGTGTATGCAGTATTCGGGAGCACCAAAAGTATATGTCACGTAAACGTGTCACTTTTGAAGCAACCCAAGAGTTTTGATTGCATTGTATCCTTCATATTTCATTATTTTTTTGTATATGTTATTTGGCATAAGTTGTGGTAACCATGTTATATTTTTTCTTTAAATGGTTTTTTTTATGTTTACACATTTTCAATATTTACATCATTCTATGTGAGTTTTGTTTTATTGATGATCTTATATTTGCAAATGCATATGTGTGTTATATTGGTATATGTGTGATATAAGATACGTCTCATGGATTGCTCTGTCTCTTTTTTATATTGTCAAAGGGAGGAGAAGCATTTGCAAGATGAAGTTGGAATTCATATATTCAGGGGGAGCCTTCATGAAGACACGAAACGCATCGTCTCATGTTTTGTCATCATTAAAAAGGGGGATTATGTGAGTGTAACTTTCAGTTAGATGTATTTTCTATGATGTAAAAACTAGGATACTTTTGCGTTTATGTATATTGGACGGTATCCTCTGAGTCTTAATGTGCATCTTAGCATTAGGAAGCATAATTTTTTTTGAAATTAGTTAGAAAAGGTTTCATGCATTAAAAATAAGTTTTTATGGGAAAAACATTTTATGTGTCGACACATATATGCTATAGGTCGACACATAGAAGAATTTGTTTTCTACAGGTCGACACATGTAAGTCATTTTTAAAGCCTGTAGCTTCTGTTTGATGTGCCAATTGTATGTGTCCACACATGATCTATATAGGTTGACACATGACCTATACAGGTCGACACATGACTTACATAGGACGACACAAGCAACATACTTTTTTCAAAAATTCATGATTTTTTCAAATACTTTGCATTCCTTTTTGCCTCCAACTTGCACACATATATATAATTCATGCATGCATCATTTCAAGTTTTTAAAGTAAACCTACACGAGACCGAGATTTCAAAGAGTTCTCATCATCTTCAACCTACATTCGATGCATACACACAAACAAACTACACATAATCATTATTTGTTTGTGTGCCATCTAGAATTAGAGTTGATAAAGTCCAATTTAGGTTGTTGGGTTGTAAATTGGGTTGAGATATTTGAGGGTTTCAAATAAGAAAACCAAATTGGGGTTTTCCCTCAAGATCAATTAGGGATTTGAAGGTTTTGGACAATATTAAACAATTTTGACCCAATTGAGTGAATGCTTTGAAGAAAGGAAGGTTCTTGTAGAGTAGCATGAGATGGTGGATCATATTGATAAATCTTGGGTTACAACAATTCACAATTTGGATCCGATCGAGTGAAGGCTTTGAAAAACGGGATTTTCTTGCAAAGGAGTAGCGTGACACAATGGATCAATTAGCATTGTTAGGTTACTTGATCAAGCTCATATCAAGGGAAGAGAAAGTGTTAGGATCAACATCAAACATAGGGTTTGTAGGATTATATTGCTACATTTCTCTTGTATACAAATTTTGCAAAGTAAGGTTAATTTAATCATCTCAACTTAAGTTTAAATTAAGGGCATACATAGCCGTAGTGAGGCCTATGAGAGAACTGCCTAAAGAAATCCTTGTGTACTCTCTCTCTCTCTCTCTCTCTCTCTCTCTATATATATATATATATATATATATATATATAATATATATATATATACATATATTATATATTATATATATATATATATATATATATATATATCTTGTACATTTCATTTGAAAATTGTTGAATTCATCAATTGTGCTATCAATACATTTGGTCAATTCTTTTCAAAACCATTTGAAAAAGGTTTTTTTGAGTTGATCATAATCTATTAGATTGTGGTTGGATTTGAAGATCAACAAAACCATATAAAATTCTAAACGAAATCGATTTCATACAAGGTATTCAATAATTTGAATGTTTTTATAAATTTAGAAATATTAGAAATTATGTAGGAAATTATATCTCTCACAAATACCTAAAAAATAATAATTGGAAATTTAATCCAATTTTAAATCCAAAGACGAGAGGCATCATGAATTTTAGGAAAAATCAAGTAATAAGGAAACTGTAGAAAAGTTGAACGATCTAGTTCAATTACCTAAAGATGAAGGAATCTAAATTGAAGAATCATCATCCTCATAATACTCATATAATACAACTCGTGTGCAATACTTCGAAAGAATATACTCAGTAGTTAAACGATCCTCAGAAAATTCAACATCCAATGAAGAACCCTCTTATTCAAGGAATGAAAAAGAAGATGAAGAAGTTTCTTCAATACTCGAACAAAGAAGAGAAGGAGAAACAAAACCTCGGGGAGAAATATGAAAGAATCTTCTTCAAATAAAGAAGATGAATTTTTCTTAAAGGCGTCCTGGGAGGAAGATACTATTCCGCTTATTTCACCAACTATTTAGAATGACTGGCCAACTGGAGAAAGAAAATGCTAAACTAAGTTACTGTGCCATAGGTGTTAAGGAATCCCAAATATATAGTAAGGCAATCAACAATTATTTCAAAATAGAGATACTTATGATTAAAAACTCGAAAGAAAATTGTAAGGGGTATGGCTCTCTTATAAAAGAAGCAACTAGACTTCGTGAAACCTTAGGAAAGTTTACCCAAGAGAAAGAAAATTTTGACCTAATAATATGTAGTCAAAGGACCTCCATAAATATAAATGGCATGTGATATAAAAAGAATAGAAAACCTAAAAGAGTTGTATATCAAAAGGATAACAAGCGTCCAGTTTATAAATGCACATAATGTGAGAGAATAAGGAACTTAAAAACCCTTTTACTTTGACAAATTGAAAGGATATAAAGATATATTTTTTTACGAAAATAACCCATTTTTTCAAAAAAAAATCCCAAAATAACCTTGTTTTCAAAAAATCCCAAACTACCCCACTTTTAGGAGGAGGCGTCAATCCAAGTGACGCCTCCTCTTAAAAATAGAGTGCAGGCGCCAATTGGATTGGCTAGGGAACATGGTGTATCCAATTCAATTGGCGCCCATGTGTATCAATTGAAATGAGGCGCTAATTGGATTCACACCTCAGTGTATTTTGCAATTTTTTTGTTAAACAGTTTACGTGATACATAATTTCGAAATAGGACCAATTGATATTAATATAAATTCTCGTTTACACAAAAAATCCTAATGTCGATGACCGGGATAACCTAACCGACCTCCGGTCCAACATCCCCTAGCTACCCGAACCCGTGGCCCTAACCCATATTGATTATTAACTACTAGTGTTTGAGCATCTGAGGGGCCAGGATCATCACTACCAACTACAGGAGATGGCCTGTTGAGATAGTCATATAAATCGTCATAGTCTTGAGTTTGCATCGAAGGTGTACCGTCATAGCTAAGTTCATGACCCATGCTAGAGTAGTTGGGTTGTGTTTGACTTATTGATGGGTGACCGGGACGGTTGAAGGGAGACATGGGTGTAAATGATGCATCGAGGAAAGGTTGGAAAGATTGTTGGGGTGTTTGGTAGAGATATGGTTGTTGAAGGTTTCGGTTTTGTGAGGTTTGGGCTTCTTGGCTATGGTAGGATGAGGGACGGTTGGTGCTGAATGATCGTTGAGTGTTTTGGCTAAGGCGGCTTTGGTAGGATGATATGTTGGGTGCAAAGCGATGTTGGGTTTCTGGTTGATGATCTATTTGTTGGTGGTGGTACGGGGTACGCTCTTGGTATTGTGGTTGGGTGTATGGCATGTTATGGTTGTATGTTTGTGTGTTTGTGGAATGGAAAGTTTGACGGATATGGGGTTATGTGTAGCTGGGCTGACACTGTTGTTGGGGGTTAGATGTTGAGACATCTAGTGTGTAAGTTTGCTGGCGTGGGTCGTATAGATACATATCCTCGACGATAAACTCAAAACCAACCAAATTGTACCAAGCCATATAAGTATGACTTGGTTTTTCTTCATTTGGCATCACTACGTCAGTTAAGACATGGTCATGGCGGTGCTTCCATTTGTGATACTCAGATCTTGTGAAGCTTTGCCATTTATTGGAGTTCCATTGATCGTTAACTTTATGCATATGCCATTCTCGTAGGCTTACTGGGGGATCTGGGATGTGTTGAAGCATAGTGTAAGACCCCAATTTTGATCCCAAGATCCCTCATGGCATCATAGCATTGCATTGCATAGCCTCAAGGATCATTAAGCATTTTGGCTCCTTACCTTTGGGTGGGATCCCTCCTTGTTAGTTGGTTTGATCACCAAGTATGCTTGAATTGTATATCATTGATTTTCTTATTTCATTCACTAACCAAAAGCACAAAAATATTGTCACTAACATTTTGTTTGCAGCTGAAGCAATCATCAAGTCAAGAGCTTCAAAAAAGATCCTTTGTGCAAGAGTTGAAGTATTTTCTTGAGATGAGGATCACATGATCATTATAATTAGCTCCCATTAGCTAGGGTTTCATTTTGAAGATATTCCCTCAAGTGGCAAAGTCCCAAATCAATCAGAACATTTCCAGGTCATCTGAGGACCAAAAAAGTCAACTATGTAGTCAACTGAGGGCTATGAGTTGGGGAAATAAGTTGATACACCTCAATCATGTTCAAATAAGGCCTATTCATCATTTTGAACATCCATCTTGAAGATTTTGAAGTCATAGCAAAAGTTACTATAAGTGGAAAATGACCTGTAATTCAAAGTTTCCAAAATGGCAAGTTTTTGGTTCACATTCAACTTGATTTTCCAACATCAAAGAAGTTTCAAATGGATTTTTGGTGAACATGAAAGTTGTAGATCCTTCTCTCCCCTTTTCAAAAAGTCCTAAATCATGTTCATATGATGATTTGTTGAGAAGTTATGGCCAAATGATCACAAGGTGTGCATGGAAGTTCAAAGTGACATAACTTTTGATACAAAGCTCCAATTTGGTCCATTATTTTTGCAAAATACTCTTCATGACCAAGAGATTCCAAAATGTGCTTTGCCATGCATGAGAGAAGCTCATATACTCACTTGTTCACACATGTGCAAAATGGAGGGAAATTTCACAATTCAAATTTGGCTTAAGCTACAAGCATAATACCATTCAAATCTTGATTATTGGTTGATTTCAAATGATTTCCAAGCTTAACATGGCACTGTTCACGTGTAGCATGTGCATGAGAGCTCACTTTTTCATTTTTGCATTTTACTCCATATTTCACTAATCTTGATTAGCCATTGCCTAATTGGGATTTCAGTGTCATTAGCACACCATATATAAGCAAAACCCTAACCACAATTGAAGGAGAATAACAGAATTTCAGATCAAAAATTTCCAAATTCCCTCTAAATTCTCTCTCCTCGAATTTCAAAATTCTTCACACAAACACCAAATCTCTTTGCATATTCTTGCTCCTGGTGTAATTCTGAGCAAGAATCATCATCTGGATCGGACAATTGAGCTGAATTTCGGGCAGATCAAGTGCATGAACATGGCAATGGATTTCTGAAATTGAGCTAGATCCAGTTGGTTTCAAGTGGTGATTCTTGCATAAAGCTTCAAGGCAAGGTTAAGGAAGAAGATCTGGAGATTTTGAGAGCCTGAGGACACGAATTTAGAGAACTCCATTTCAAGTAAGTGAAAATTTCATCAACTCCTTTTGCTATTTTCTTGATATGATTGTGTAGATCTCTTTGTGCTGAGCATGCTGATATGTTTAGTTTTGAAAATGATTGAGAAATGAGCTTGTATGATGAACTGGAATTTTTTATCATGATTATGTTTCTCTTCGATCCAGAAAATTAAGGAAGAATTAGTATCACTTGATTATAGATTTGGATTGTGCATGGAAAGAGCTTTCGATTGATATAAATTTTGTGTGATTCTGCATTTTTCCACGGCGGCGCCGCCGCCTGTTTGGCCGGAGAAGATGATCGGCTCCGCCGTCTGGTTCGGTTAGGGTTTTTATCCTGCGTGTGTGCTGAGTGTACGCCTGCGTGTGTTTTCCATTGGTTCTCCTTGCATTGACCAGGCCACGCGAGCTTTGACTCGCTGATATGTGCGCCAACACATTAATGAAACGCTTCGTTTCATTCTGATGGCGTGGCCTTCCATGTGTGTGTTGATGTGCCGCTTATGTGTGCTAATGATTGGACCACGCTGTTTTGACCATGCCTTGTGTGCCATTGACTAGCTGACTGAGCATGCATTGTGTATTAATAAAACGCTGCGTTTTGCCTGTTTAATGTGGACCGTTTGATGTGATTCTCGCGCCTGATCGTGTGGATGTGAATATTCTGAGTATTATTTGAAATATTTCTTTTCCCTCCATATTTCCATATTATTTCATTTTATTTGTTCATCTTTAAAAAATCATAAAAAATAGAAAAATATTCCAATTTCACTCCAATCATTTTTCATGGTCTTGTTTTGATGTCTATTATTTTTTGGTATTATTTTCATGATTTGTTGATTATTGGAATTTTATTGGTGAATTTTTGAATGAACCTTGTGCTATTTGGATATGTTGCATTCAATGCTTTGTGAAATATTCATTGTTGATCCAACTGATCTGAAATTTTGCATGCTTAATCTTCTCTCATGATGTGATATTTGAGCACTGATTTGGAATTTTTCTCATATGCTTTCATTGTTTTTGACACATGAAGATATGGTGTGACAATTTGTGTCGCATTTTTGATATTGCATTTGTGCATTTTTGTTCATGCATCATTTGAGCTCTTCTGGATTTGATTTTTTTCATATTTCTCATTCATAGCATTATAAACTTGCATAAAAAATATCATAGTCATTGCATGCATTTCTGTTTTGATTTGGATTTTCTAAGTTGGATGTCCATTTTGTGCTCATTTGTTTGCCTTTGCTTTACATTGATCATTTGAGGTATTTGCTTTATGAATTGATGTTGGTCCTTTTGAGGACATTTTATTGAATGCTTGAATGTGCAATATGTGAAAGATTGAGTTCTATTTTGATCATTTGATTTAGTTTTGAACTTAGTCTTTGTACTAGTGTTTTGTACATAAACTAATTGTGCTTTGTGTTTCAGGTTTGGACATTTAGCATTGATGGTTGGATTTGATCTCACTTTGTGAGATGCAAATACCTTTGAGTACTAACTATTGTTGTTTTGTAGGTCAATTGATGTGATAAACTCATTTGAGTGCTTGCACTTGTGCCTTGCATTGTGTAAAACTGTTGAATGGTTCCACTGTTTGTCTGTTGGTTTTCTGTTTGAGATATTAATTGTTTGGCTTTTGTACAGGTATATTAGTTACTTGCTTTTAGCTCTTGCTTGAGCTTTGGATTGTGGTTGATACACCACTTAGGTAGTTACCTTCTTACTCCATGTAGTCTGGAAGTCTTGTCACCTTTTTGGCAGGCATTTTGGCTGAAGTCCTCCTTCAGAGGCTTTGTTTGTGTTTGCTTACATTTGTGCCAAAGACCTCCAAATGAGGCATGTTATTTGATAAGACCTCCAAGAGTAGAGGCAATTGACAGATAGAAGGGACTAGTAGCCAGTCCCCTGTTATTCAGTGAGTCGTTCTTTATGCTCGCACTACGTGCTGATGCTCTTGAACATGTACCCAAGATCTTTGTATAGAGTTTGTCAAGTGGAATAGGGTCTCTCTTTCTGGATCCCCACGCTTTCATTGTCATTAAGCTCACCCAGGCCAGGGTTAAGAGCCTGAGGTCTCATCCTCATTTACCATCTTTGATCAGCTTCACCCTAACTCTCAATGTTAGTGGTTAAGAGCTGCAAATTACCCTTGTACAGCTTGGCTTGTTTGTCGAGGTTGATATGACCCCTCTTGACTAAAGCCCATCCATTGCTTGAGCCTCCTTGTATGCATATAGTGTGTGCTTGTTTGCTTGCTTGTGAACCTTTCATGTGTTTGCTTTTCATGCATTTTTGTTGTTAGGAGTTGGATGTAAGTCCATATATTGGCATTTTCTTTCCTGTTTGTTGTTGGGAGTTGGATATAAGTCCATATATTGGCATTCTGTTTCCTTTTTGTTGTTTGGAGTTGGATGTAAGTCCATATATTGGCATTCTGTTTCCTTTTGTTGAGGTTCTCTTATGAGACTTTTTGATTGCTCTTGCCTTGTGTTGGTTTATTCCAAAGGATGGTACTTACTTGGATCATCTCTATGATCTCAAGAGAGGAACTCCTAGAGTGGTTTCATTTCTTATCCCCCACCTTTTTGTTTCCTTAGAACCTTTTTCATCTCTAACCCAAAAACCAAAAATTGTGCAAACATTTGACTTGTTTTCAACATTAGAAACCTAAGCCTTAGGCTTTTGATTTTCAAACTTTCTTTTCATAATACTCATTTTGAATTGAATCTTTTAAGTCAACTTTGACCATTTTTGTATATACTTCTAATTGGTTAATTCAACCCATTCAAATGTGTCTCTTTTGTGGTTTCAATGACCATGTTCTTAATCAAATTTTTTCATAACCTTTTGCTATTAGGTTTGAGTTATCTTTGTGGTAGATATAATACTCACCTTTGTCCTTAGTGATTGGATTGTAAGCCTTCCATGCTTATTATAGGGTTAACCCCTCACTAGCATGTTGAAGTTGTCATCACATGGTGGACTTGTGGTTTTTCAGGTTGAGTTTTCTCCCTTTGATAACAAAAGACCTTAAGGCTTTTGGACCAATCAATCCACTCATTTGTTTTTAAATTTTTTACCCGAACTACGAGGTTTTGATCCTAATCTTTTCATAAGAAGGTACGTAGGCAATGGGTTTATCCATCCAAACACAAAATGTAAATAACTTGTATATTCTCTTCTCATCTCTTCAATCATGTTTGCACAATAAAAATTTCACAAAAACAAATAACCTTTTGCAACAAGCGTGAAAAGGGCTCCCTAGGAGTACCTAGGATGTTTTGGGTGCTTAACACCTTCCCATAACATAACCGACCCCCTTACCCAGATCTCTGTTTCTTTTATTAGTTTTTGTTAAAACCTCTTAGGTTTTTGTTCGCTTTCTAACCATTCCTTTGGATAAATAGAAGTGCGGTGGCGACTCGACTTTGTATGCTTTATCTTGGATTTAGTCAATATCTCCAATGGTAACGAATACACCGCTACACATAGCAAACTGCAACTTTACACGATCACTGTTGTGAATCTTATTATCGGTGTGCATACAGTCCATATGGTTGCGTCTTCTTCGTTGACTTCATGGTCATGATCCAAATTTAGGTATGGACGCCAAATGAACTGAAATGTCAAAGTAACTTGGATTATAAACTTGGTAGAAGAAGTTAACAAATTATAACGAAATAATGTGGTTATTATCCATACGTTCGTCGATCGAAGGTGATCCAAGAGATTACGATACTGGGTAATACAGTGTCTAGGACATCTGTTATAACTCATACAACATGCTGACCATCTACACCAAAAAGGTAAAAAAATATAGTTAGAGATAATAATCGTTAAAGTAAGTATATATATAGCATTTTAAACAACTTACTTTTATGCATAAGGGAATATGAAAGGGTTGTTGTTGACGGGCGCTAGGGACGGTAGTCTTGACCAACCCCATGCTTGGAGTAAAATAGCACATCCAGAAAAGGTAGAAGTGTCTTTGTGTGAATTTTTACACAAAGAACTATAAAGATAGGCCAGACAAGGGGATCCCCAACTCTAACTTCCTATTCTATCTACATGTCTTAGTAAAGGTAAATACATAACATGCATACTAGAACCACTACCTTCATAAAATAAAAAAGAACCAATTAAAAGAATAATGTAACACCTAATTTTTATTATTCGAGCCTCTTCGGTAGAATTCTCATTTAAATGTAAACTGTTATAATATGACTTAAGGCGTGAAAGGAGTATACCTTGACCTCTTGAGTTATCATCTAAGAAAGAGGTCCATGCAAATTGAATTTGCATAGTTGGTTTTACCATTTACAACTTTACCTTCAATAGGCAGTCCCAAAAGCATGTAGACGTCTTCTAACGTCACGGTACACTCATTGGTTGGAAACCAGAATGTGTGTCTCGGGACGCCATCTTTCGCATAAAGCAAGAATGAAATTATTATCCACCGACCAAGACATAATTTTGCTTATATGTCCAAAACCGGCGAGTTCGGCATAAGGTTGAATCATCGGGTCCATGTGGACATATCCGTGGACCCGAGTACGGAACCTTGAAACATCCTATAAAATAAACAAGAAAATAATTTACTAAGTTGATATGTTATTAAAAGGTACTCTATTAAAAGGTACTCTAGACAAATAAAAAAACAATAAAACACTTACCTAAGTTGTTATGTTTGCAACTGTTCCTGTGTGCGATTCGCCCATTCTGAGGATAGACATCTTGTCGAAGATGAAAGAGGTTGCTGCAGATGAAAGAGGTTGTTGCAGATGAAAGATTTAATGTTGTAGAGGAAGTAGTGAGTGATGGTGTGGAAGAAGTGTTAGAGTTACCTTTCTATTTATAAGAAAAAGTGTGGAGCATAGAAAAATATGTTTGCATGTGGTAGCCAAATGAAATTCGTGGCCATGTGCATTTTGTACATGGTGTCGCCATTCAAATTGGCGCCTCCATAGACACATGTATGACACACCTAGGTCTAAATGCTTGGTTATGAGGTCTGCATGCAGGCAAGACATGGTGTAGCGAAATGGATTGGCGCCCATGTGCAAGGATTGTAAGGAGTTTCCAATTCATTTGGAGCTAATGCTTGCATGTGTGACACGTGGCTTTCCTCTCTCTTGCATGCTGGACACATCACTTTAGAGTAGCTTGCATGTTTGAAACATCATTTTGGACTAGCTTGCATGTGTGACACCTCACTTCGGACTAGCTTGCATGTGAGACAAATCACTTACCTATTTAAGTGTCTTATTATCAACATCCAACACTCAACACACATTCATCTGCAGTAAGAAATTAATTTTTATCTACACCAGAAATATTACAATGTCATATTCACCGAAATATAGTGTCAATGTTCACTGCAATGGTGAGACATACAAGTCATAGTTATACGGATTTTGTTTTTGAAACACCGATACCATTCGACTTACGATCAAGAGAAATGCAAATTTCATGCATTTGAAAAAAAATGATACAATCCTACATAGGATCGGGTATTGTGTCAAAGATCATGTAACAAAATCCAATATTTTTTCAGAACAGTTAAAGCATGTTTTTCCCGCTTAAGGTACAGGATGATGAAGATGTTGAATACATGTTTGTTAGTTATGAACATTCAGGCTGCAATTGTATTGAGTTGTATATTACTCTTCAACCATGTATACCATCTCAGCAATCTCAAATAACTAGTCAGGATGAATCTAGTGAATTTGATTCACAATGCTCAGATGACGTCGACCCAGAAGCAGGAGCAGAAGTCAACGTCGTTGATGAAGAAGAAGAGGAGACTGAGATACAAGTCGATCATATGTTGAATAACGACATTGAAGATGATGATCAACCAGCGCCAATACCTCCTATTCATGTCTACAATTCGCCTCAACATATGACAAACATGGATCTGCATGACGATCTAACATTGTTTTCTATAACTCGTATCCGCAATCAGAAGGCGAGTTAAAGGTGGGAGACATGTTCCACACTAAAGAAGAATGTGTGCGAGCTATCAAAAAATTCCACATGAAAAACTCTGCTGATTTTATAGTGAAACACACTGATTCGAGAAGGTATGTCAATGAATGTCGTAACATCCTTTGTAAGTTTCGGTTGGCTTTGTCTTACAAAAAGAAAAATGACTCTTGGGAGATAGCTTCAATAAACCCACCTCACAGTTGCATTGCAACTAACTTTGAACAAGATCACCATAAATTAAGCGTTGCATTGATATGTCAAGACATTCTGTTGCTTGTTAACAAAGACCCATCAATGAAGGTGAGTATAATTATATCCCATATTAGAACAAGATATAATTATACTCCATCTTACAAGAAAGTGTTGATTGCAAGGACAAAGACTGTTGAACAGGTATTCGGCAACTAGGAGGATTCATACAAAGAATTGCCACGGTTTTTATGCGCACTAAAAACATATGTCTCAGGAACTGTAGCAATTATGGAGACATTTCCAGCAATGACGCCAGACAGAACCTGTGTTACAGGTAATAAAATCTTTCACTGTCTCTTTTGGGCGTTTGACCCATTCATCAAAGGTTTTGGATTCTGCAAACCTATTATTCAAATTGATGGAACTTAGTTATATGGTAAATACAAGGTTACTTTGCTTATGGCGGTTGCACAAGACGGAAACAACAATGTCTTTCCCATTTCCTTTGCTCTGGTTGAAGGTGAAACGGCTGGTGGTTGGGGTTTCTTTCTTCGACATCTCCGAATGCATGTGACTCCACAAGCCAATCTCTGTTTGATTTATGATAAACATGTTTCCATTGAGAGTGCCTACAAAAACCATGACAACGGATGGCATGATCCTCCTTCTACCTATGTTTATTGCATTAGAAATATTGTACAAAACTTCATGCGTGCAATAAAAGATAAGAATCTTTGCAAGAAGGTGGTGAATGTTGGGTATGCTCTAACTCAGGCGTCATTTCAATATTATCGTGATGAAATTAGATTGTCTAATGAAGATGCAGGAAGATGGCTGAATAACATACCAGTAGAGCAGTGGACAAGGGCATTTGACGGAGGTTGTCAATGGGGCTACATGACAACAAACCTTGTGGAATGCATGAATGGGGTATTCAAAGGCGTTAGAAATATGCCAATAACCGCCTTGGTCAGATCAACCTATTATAGGTTGGCTTCTATGTTCGCAACCAGAGGTGAAAGATGGAGTGCGGTGTTAATATCTGGGCAAGTATTCAATGAGTGTTGCATGAAAGTCATGAAAGAGGAGAGCATCAAATATAGCACACATGTTATAACAGTCTTTGACCATCATAGGCAAAATTTCAGCGTCCAGGAAACAATGGACCACAACAAGGGGATACCAAATTTAGATTATGCTGTCAGACTAAACAGAAGCTGGTGCGGCTATGGAATGTTCCAGGCCTTCCGCATTCCTTACTCCCATGTCATTGCAGCATGTGCATATACTTGCCAAGACGCTTACAACCATTTATATAATGTGTACAAGGTCGTCACTGTCATGAATGTATATAATAAAAGCTTCTCGGTGCTACCAATGGAGGAATATTGGCCTACATACGAAGGTGACATAGTTTGGCACAACGACGAGATACGTAGAAAGAAAAAATGAAGGCCAAACAGTACATGTATCATGATAGAAATGGATATGACAGATAAAATGTTAAGACTATGTAGTATCTGTCGTTAACCAGGACACAACAAGAACAACTGTTCCAATCGAGGAGCATCATCTGGGTCATAATATTTTTGTAACATTGTATTTTTGTAACCTTTAATTTTTATGTATCATTAAGTTTTTGTTACAACGAGGTTCACAACAAACATCACTACAACATAAGCAAACTGAAAACAAAATATTTCTAACTCATTACACCAATCAAAGTGATGACATCTCGTCCGAACATCATTTCCATAGCATCATTATCAGTTTTCATTCGCACCCAACCAAAGATAATGTCGAGTCTCTCAATACTTCTAATTTTTTTTCCCTTCTGGTATTTTCCCATCTAACCAACGAACCAACTCCCTCTTCAGTTGATCGAAAGTAGTGATGTTCCAAAAGAGCATCAACATCTGAGGTTTGTCTCTCGCATAAATCACCTTTCTATAGCAGCGACGAACACCAAACATGATTGCCAAATAATGAAATGAGATGTGGAAAAATGATTCACACAACACCTCTATTTATAACAAAAAAATTGCATAATACACTGAGGTGCCAATCCAATTGGCGCCTCCTTTGAAAAAATACACATGGGCGCCAATTGGATTGAGTGCACCATGTGCCCTAGCCAATCGAATTGGCGCCTACACTCTATTTTTAAGAGGAGTCGCCAATTGGATTGACGCCTCCTCTTAAAAGTGGGGTACTTTGGGATTTTTTTTTTTAAAACAGAGTTATTTTGGGAATTTTCTTGAAAAATTGGGTTATTTTGGTAAAAAAAAATTCTATAAAGGTAACTGTAACACTCTGAATTCAATATATTAATTTAATTTAACTATTTAGGATTTAATTTGATTAATTGGTGTTTTAAATTATTTGTTGTGTGATTGTGGGAATTTTAATTAATTATTAGAATAAATAGTATAGGTTTATAGAGAATAAGAGCTTGGTATATATTCTAAAATTAGGGAAAGAGCTAGGTTTTTAGAGAAAACTTCAGACACGTAGAAAATAAGCAAGAGAAGTGAAGGGAAACAAGTTAGGAGATTGAGGAGAGAACTCATAGAAGCTACACAAATCATCATCAATTTTTAGAAATCAGGTAAGGGTGGATCATGTATAGGTCATGAGTCGACCTGTACGATCATGTGTCGACACATAAATGCCAAAATGTTCGTTTTGTAGTGTTCGACGATTTTGGCCATAACTATTGATTTGTATATCCAAATGACGTGTTGTTAGAAGCATTACAAAGCTAACACTCAGATATATAACTTGGTAGATATATATGAGATGTTTGAATATTATTCATGTGGCTATTGTTTGGTTGATGAATCGTTGCATTATTGTAATACCGTTGTGCGATAATGATGTTGTTATGTCGATGATGTTATGATAATCTTGTTAAGATGTTCATGAGTTGTTTCTATTTGTTGATGTTATTAATGTTGTAACATGAATTGATTGTTGTGCATGATGAATGGTGAGATGTGTATAAGGAAAAAGAAGCAATCCACATATTTTATAATAAACTTGTATATATATATATATATATATATATATATATATATATTATAATATATATCATAACGGTTGTATAATATAATCATTGTGATAGTTGTTGCATCATGTGCTTGGTTCAAATGGAAAGGAGTGGACATGAATTTGGCGGTTTGGGACATGAAGCAACATGGTTTGGCTGATCTGACTTGCAACATGCAGCATGGTGAGGCATGATTTTTCACTTGAGCCAATTGAAATTGGCTCGTGCATTTTGAACTAAAATCAGGCCAAATCATCTTTTCCATGCTCTTAATACAATGCAAAAAGAGTTAGGTCAAAATATGTTGTGAGGTGAAAATGGCAATGGTGCAAAATGGAGGCCATGACATGCTTTGAGGCCTGACTATGCAACTTGATCTGACTTGGTCAATCCCATTTTTGATGTCCTTATGTATTGAATTAGGTTTTGGGCTTTGAAACAAAGTTGGAGAGGAGTTCATTTATGACACTTGCCTTAAATTATATCCTCAAAAGGTTAAAAGATGAAAAAGTTATGGGATTTAGACCAAATGGAAGGCCAAATTTGCCAAAACATGGCCAAACCAACATGACCTAAGTTGCATTTTTTATGTTTCTTGAATTCTAAGGGACAATGAAGGTTGTTTGAAGACCAAATGAGAAATTCTTGATAGAAACCAAACCTTGATGCTTTGTAAGATGATCAAGGGCTATGCTTGTGGATGAACCCATTTAACTTTAAGTTCATGATTCAAAAATATCAAACCAAAACTTTAACTTGTATTATCAATTATGGATGGAGTTGATGGATGTTTGGTGGTTAATTATTGAAACTAGCTTGAATTGGATATGAATGGACTAGTGGATGATGAGGGGATCAAGTTCAATCTTCATGAAGTAGGGTTTCAAGCAAAAAAGGTAAGGCATAGAAGCAAAGGGGCACACTTGGGGTTTCTTGGACCAAAAGGTTCCTCAAAGGCAAAGGTCATACAAACTAGGGTTTGGGTGCATGAGGTGTCTTGGTATAATTTCACAAGATTGAAGACTAACCAATGGTTGGATATTAGGGTTTCCTCAAGGCAAGGCCAAAGCATAAAGTCAAATGATGACTTTTACAAGCCAAAAAGGATCAAGGGATTAGGGTTAAGGCCCATGGATGACCAGATGAACAAGAAAAACTTCCAATAAAAGCTCACCATCCAATTAGGATTTTAGAGGTGAATGGGATGACTTGTGTAGTATCACAAAGTCAAAGAGTGTTTGAGGATGAGTTTAGGGTGGATTGGGTGCACCCTAACATGATCAAGAGATCTTGGTGGTTCTCAGATATGAACACCTTGAGTTTATGCTTTCTTGTTATGAGTTCAAATGCAAATGAGATGATGAGATGATGGATGTATGCTTATGCATTAGGGTCATGAAAATTGATTAAGATGTAGGGTAAATTTGGGGATATGACAATTGCTCCTATTTAATCTTCTCGGACCTGGATGCATGGATAGCAACGACTTTCACACATTCGAGGTAGGAGAGGACTAAATATAAAAAATATCCATAAATTTTCCATATTGGGATGAAGGTGATATGAAGTGATGGGAGTTTGTGAGGAAGTGTTTATGGGAATGGAAACTGAATTTGATATGAAGTCATCTGCTGGGGATTGAATATGGTATTTTATGGGGGAGAATATGGTTTACTTGTATGATGGTTATGTTCATGATATGTATGATATGAAATGCATGCTATGATATGAAACATAAGTATTTCTATAAATGAAGAACAAAGAGAAAAGTTCAATGACAAAAAGTCATGGAGAAAAGTGAGGGAAAATGAATTCGTTGGGGATAAGTTCCTTATGTAACAGGAGGTGATAATCCCTAACACGACTGGGAAGATCTAGAATTTGGTGACAACCATCCCTCGAAACGAATGTGAAGGTTAAAAAAAATGGTGAGAGCCCCTAGCAATGGTTGAGGAGGTTTTAGTTCAGCAACGATTCCTATAAACGATTGGGAATACCCAAATTCTAAAGATGTTAATCCCTAGTAACAACTAGGTAGGTTTAAGTTCAGTGATGATTTCTAGCAATGAATGTAAATACCTGAGTTCTTATGATGAATGGTCCCTAGCAATAGTTGGGAAAGTTTAGGTCCAATGACGATTCCTAGCAACGACTGGGGATACCTGAATTATAATGGTGACGGTTGTAAGAACAAAATTAGTTCTACAACAGATTCCAGGATTTTGATGATAACAAAGGATAAAACCAAAAATGGCACCCTAACGAAATCCCTCTAAGTGTGCAGGACTCTGAACAAGAACAAAAGAATATGATCGCTTTATCAGATACAAAATCAAATCAGATACAAAGTACCAGAAGATCAGAAGCATCTGAAGAAGAAGCGCGCTCCAGAAGTTCTGACTCTGAGCAAAACAGCATAGCAGAATACCAGAAGCTCTAATCTTCCTCTGGAAACAACTCTAATGATCTAAAAGACCAGGACTATTAGAAGCTCTGATGTAACTTCAACACAATCTCAGATTAACAGAGTTAACGCAGACTCTGACGAAGGATCTCCTAATCCAGAATGAGTAACGGAAACAACAACTTCAAATGGAAAGAAAGTATATTTGGAAAGAAGTTATTTAGGGAGACAAATTGGTTATGGCAAGAAACACAGAAGTAATGGCATTAAACTCTCATCAAAGACAAATATTCTGCCATCACTACAACGGTCCTTTCATCACTATATAAAGGACGACATAATTCATTGAGAGACACCTAAACGCACAGAAAAACTCTACTCTCTCTCTTAGTCTTTCACGAGCTGTTGCTCATACGTGAAATCACTTGCTTGCTCTATTTGCTGTAATATTTGCTTAATCTTAGAAGCACTTTAGATTACAACTTCCTTTTGTTAAATTGATTTTGTTCCTCAAGTGACTCTGCGTAGTCTGTATACTTGGGAGGACTAAGAGATCTTTCTCTTAGACATTGGTTGTAATAATCTTTCAAGATTAGTGGATTAAGTCCTTTTTGAAGGCGAAATCACCTTGGCCGGGTGGACTGGAGTAGCTTCGTGTTATAAGCGAACCAGTATAAAATCCTGTGTGTTCTTAATCTGCAAAAGCGCTTATTTTCCAAAACAATTCAAACCCCCCTTTCTTTTTTTTTCTCACCTTCAATTGGTATCAGAGTTTCGGCTCTGTTATTGATTTTCTAATCAAACACTTAACCGTGTAGAGAGATCCAGAACGAGAAAAACTATGGCCCACACAAATGAAAGAGACAGTTACAATGCTAAGCCTCCTGTCTTTGATGGAGAGAAATTCGATTACTGGAAAGATAGAATTGAAATTTTCTTTCTAGGATATGACGCTGATCTCTGGGACATTGTCACAGATGGATACAAACCTCCAGTAACAGATGCTGGAGTTGAAGTTCCCAAAAGTAAGATGTCAGATGATCAGAAGCGCGAATTCAAAAATTATCACAAAGCGAGAACGATACTTCTCAATGCCATATCTTACAACGAGTATGAAAAAATCACCAACAGGGAAACAGCTAAAGACATACTCGACTCCCTGAGGATGACTCATGAAGGAAACTCTCAGGTCAAAGAAACAAAGGCTCTGGCTCTAATCCAGAAATATGAATCCTTCAAAATGGAGGATGACGAAGCTATAGAGGTAATGTTCTCTAGATTCCAAACTCTTATTGCATGTCTCAAAGTACTAGACAAAGGATACACAACTGCAAACCATGTCAAAAAGATAGTCAAAAGCTTGCCAAAGAAGTGGAGACCCATGGTCACTGCCTTAAAGCTTTCAAAGGATCTGAACAACATCGGTCTTGAAGAGCTTGTCAGTTCACTCAGAAGTCATGAGATAGAACTGGAGGAAGATGAGCCTCAAAAGAAGAACAAGTATGTAGCATTAAAGTCCAGATCTGAAAAGCGCAAGTCTGACAGGAACAAAGCCTTCCAGGCCGAAACAGAAGATGCTGATGACTCTGAACAGGAAGATTCTGATGATGAAGAAGAATTGTGCCTCCTGACCAGAAGAGTTAAACAACTCTGGAAAAAGAGGAACAATAACTTCAGGAGACCAAGACCCAGAGGGGATCGATTAGAATCAACCTCAAAAGGTAAAACTAACAAAGATGTTACTTGTTATGAATGTAAAGAAACAGGTCACTACAGGAATGAATGTCCCAAGTTAAAGAAAGACAGTTCCAGAAAAGAGAGCTTCAAGAAAAATTCCCTCAGAACCAAGAAGGGATTGATGGCTACCTGGGATGATAGCGAATCTGACTCATCAGAATCTGACTCTGATGAACAGGCTAATGTGGCGTTCATGGCTACCACATCCAGGAACACTTCAGATGAAGAATCTGAATCAGAAGAGGTATTTTCTGAACTCTCTCGATCTGACCTAGAATCATGTTTTTCTGAAACTCTTAGCTCATATCAGAAACTAAAACAAAAATTTAAAGCAATAAAAGGCTGTCTTGAAGAAAAATTTGAAGAATGTGGCAAACTTGAGACAACAATTCTAGAACTAAAAGATGAAAACAAAGTTTTGACATCACTAAGAGATGCAGCAAAGAAAAATTGTTTAAAATTGGAAGAAGCGTTATCTCAAGCTCCACATACTTCAAACACGATAATTTATAAATACGAAAAAGCCTTTCAAAAGTTTCTGAAAAATGGGATAGGAAGGAGTGTAATGGCATCCATGATCTATGGAGTCAGTCAGAACAATAGAAAAGGAATTGGGTATGATCCTAAGGAAGATAAAACTTCTACTAGTGACCAACCTAAATCTCCATTTTCATATCACTATACACACACACAAGAGCAAAAATTTGATAATGCTAGAAAACCCAAAGTGATAAGAAACTCTGAGAAAACTAATCATAAAGGACCCAAAAGACTCTGGGTACCAAAGGATAAGATTGTTTATGTTGCAGATATCTTATGCAGCAAAGTTCAAACACCAGTCATGGTACCTGGACTCTGGATGCTCGCGACACATGACGGGAAGAAAGTCTATGTTCCAAAGCTTGGAACTTAAAGATGTTGGATTCGTAGGCTTCGGAGGAGATCAGAAAGGAAGGATCAGAGGCTCCGGAAGTATTGGTAATGGTACTCTTCCCTCTATATCTGATGTCCTTTACGTAGAAGGATTAATGCATAACCTGTTGTCCATAAGTCAATTAAGTGATAACGGTTATGATGTAATCTTTAATCAAAAAACATGTAAAGCCATAAATCAAAACAGTGGTTCTGTCCTATTCACAGGCAAGAGGAAAAACAATATTTATAAAATAAATCTTTCTGATTTAAAAGAACAAAATGTGAAATGTCTGATGCCCGTTCACGAAGAGCAATGGGTATGGCATAGACGCTGGGGCCACATTAGCATGAGGAAATTATCTCAGCTAAATAAACTCGAGTTAGTCAGAGGCCTACCTAAGCTGAAGTTCTCTTCAGATGCTCTTTGTGAAGCATGTCAAAAAGGAAAATTTTCAAAAACATCTTTCAAAAAGAAAAATATTGTTTCTACCTCTAAGCCTCTGGAACTTCTTCACATTGACTTATTTGGTCCTGTGAAAACAGCATCAGTCAATGGAAAGAAGTATGGACTAGTCATTGTTGATGATTTCAGTCGTTGGACATGGGTGAAATTCCTAAAACACAAGAGTGAGTCTCACTCTGTATTCACTAGTTTCTGCTCCAAAGTGCAAAAAGAATTTGACTCTAAAATTATCAGAGTCAGAAGTGATCATGGTGGGAAATTTGAAAAGAAATTTTTTGAGGAATTATTTGACTCTAATGGAATATCCCATGATTTCTCCTGCCCTAGAACTCCACAACAAAATGGAGTTGTAGAGAGGAAGAATAGGACACTCCAAGAGATGGCCAGAACCATGATCAATGAAACTAATGTGGCTAAGAACTTTTGGGTCGAAGCTGTAAATACAGCGTGTTACATTCAGAATAGAATCTCCATAAGACCTATTCTGGAAAAGACTCCCTATGAACTGTGTAAAGGAAGGAAACCAAACATTTCATATTTTCATCCTTTTGGATGTTCTTGATTTATCTTAAATACTAAGGAACATCTGAACAAGTTTGATTCTAAAGCACAAAAAGGCACTATGTTAGGATACTCAGAACGCTCTAAAGGCTACAGAGTATACAATACAAAAACCAAAATTGTGGAAGAATCAATTCATGTCAAATTTGATGATAAGCTTGACCCTGAAAAGTCAAAGCTAGTTGAAAATTTTGCAGATTTGGAGATCACTCTTGCAGGATTTGACAAGAAGATTGAAGCTCCAGAAGCAACTGCCAGTCAAATTCCAGAAGGAACTGACTTCCCAGTGATCCCAAAGAAAGCTAAAAGTCGCCTCAACATATCTGAAGAGTTAATTTTGGGAAATAAAGACGAACCTGTCCGAACTAGGTCTACATTCAAGACCTCTGAAGAAACTCCTCTAGGACTAGTATCTCTGATCGAGCCTACATCCTGTGATGAGGCACTTCAAGATAGCGACTGGGTTCTAGCCATGCAAGAAGAGCTAGATCAATTCACAAAGAACGATGTCTGGGATCTTGTTCCTAAGCCCAGAGGCACTCACGTTATCGGAACCAGATGGGTATTCAGAAACAAGCTGAATGAGAAAGGAGAAGTCGTCAGAAACAAAGCTCGACTGGTGGCTCAAGGTTACAGTCAACAAGAAGGTATGGACTACAATGAAACCTTTGCTCCAGTCGCCAGGTTAGAATCTATTCGCCTACTTGTATCATTCGCTATAAATCATTCTATCAAATTGTATCAAATGGATGTCAAGAGCACATTCCTTAATGGTTATATATCAGAAGAAGTGTATGTCAACCAACCTCAAGGTTTTGAAAATCCAAATTATCCAGAACATGTCTTTAAACTTAAAAAATCTTTATATGGAATTAAACAAGCTCCCAGAGCTTGGTATGAATGTTTAAGTAACTTTCTTCTGGAACATAATTTTATCAGAGGGAAAGTTGACTCCACACTCTTCTGTAAAAACCTTAACAACGATCTCATGATATGCCAGATATACGTTGATGATATCACTTTTGGTTCAGCTAACGCCTCTGTATGTCAAGAATTCTATGAGTTAATGCAGGCAGAATTTGAAATGAGCTTAATGCAAGAACTAAAGTTCTTTCTAGGAATTCAAATAAACCAAACTTCAGAAGTCACAGACGTTCATCAAAGCAAATACATAAAAGACGTTTTGAAGAAATTTGACATGGCTGAATGCAACTCTGCAAAGACTCCTATGCATCCGACCTGCATTCTCGAAAAGGAAGAAGTCAGTAAAAAGGTTTGTCAGAAGCTCTATCGTGGTATGATAGGCTCTCTTCTCTATCTGACTACTACTCAACCTGATATTCTCTTTAGTGTTTGTCTCTGTGCCAGATTCCAATCAGATCCTAGAGAAACTCACTTAACTACAATTAAGAGAATTTTCAAATATCTGAAAGGAACTCCTAACCTGGGCCTGATGTATGAGAAAACATCAGAGTATAGACTTTATGGTTATTTTGATGTAGATTACGTAGGAGATAGATTGGAACGAAAAAGCACATATGGAAATTGTCAGCTCTTGGGAAACAATCTGATATCCTGGGCCAGCAAAAGACAATCAACCATAGCCCTCTCCATGGCAGAAGCAAAATACATCTCAGCATCACTGTGCACTACTCAGATGCTCTGGATGAAGAATCAGTTAGAGGATCTTCAAATTTTCGAGAGTAACTTTCCTATCTTTTATGATAATACTGCTGCCATTTGTTTAAGTAAGAATCCCATTTTACACTCCAGAGCTAAGCACATTGAAATAAAACATCATTTTATCAGAGACTATGTTCATAAAGGGGTAGTAACTTTGAAATTCATTGATACAGATCATCAATGGGCCGATATCTTTACTAAACCCTTAGCTGAAGATAAATTCCTTTTTATTTTAGAAAATCTGAACATTCAAAACTGCCCTGAATAATATGTGCCTCTGAAGTTGTAAAATGAGACTCTGATGTAAACACAATGGATTCTTCCTCTGACTCTGATGCTTCTACCAAGTTAGAAGTTATCTGAGTTAGAATTCTCCAGGAACCAATCCCTTGGTATTCCTGAAGATCAGATAAAGCAAACACGTGGAGTGCCTTGCGTCTGACCTTGGAACTTCTAGACAGCTGTCTAGCAGTAATCAAGGAACAGCCCCTTGAAATCTCCTCGAGCAGTGTACTAGTTGTTGGGATTAGACATCATTTATGAGCTGTAATCATGTTTCCCCCTAAACGTGCTAACTTGGTTTTTGTGCTAAACTCTGATTTGTGTGTCGTTTTGCATGCGCCGTAATTTTGGTATTTAAACACTTTCATTTCACACATTGCACACTTTTCACTCTCACGCACTCTCAAAACCTCAGTTCTCTCAAGGCATTTCTGCAAGCAGTTCTTCATCTTCACCTCAGTTCTTCATCAACATCATGGATGCTCAACAACAAGCTGTATTCAACTTCTCCCAACAAATAAGTTCAAGCGAACAAATTCAAAGCACAAGCAACCCTACTCCAACGGTTACAGGCGTAGTTACAACACCATCTGACGTTCAACCCTCTGACCCAAACACCTCTGACATTACCCCTCCAACCACTTCCGCTGAACCACAAACTCTCAACCTAAGCCCTCTCACTTCTTCACCTCTACAATCTGAACCACAAAACTCCCTGCCAACCCTATAGGAAGCAATTATGTTATTTGCAGGAGCATTAGTTGACAAGGTCAAGTCTCTGACCATCAACTCTGGCATCAGTGATGATCCTTCAGCTGTTAGGACACACTGGAACAGAGTTATTCGCTGGATGACCTCTGAGGCCTTTAAGCTGAAAAACCTCTCTGAGCAAGTCAGAAACGACTTCATCAGAGACGCTGAGGCAAGACTACAGGAGCGCTTAGCCAAAGAAGCTGAGGAGCAAGCCAAAAGGGAAGCAGAAGAAAGAGCACGACAAGAAGAAATTCAAAGGGTTAAGGAAGCTGAAGCCAAAGCTCTAGCTGACGCTGCTGCTGCTGAAGCTAAAGCTAAAGCCGCAGCTGAAGCTGAAGCTCTCCGTGCTGAAGAACAGAATGCTCTGACTTAGGGGGAGTCCTCTACATTTGCCCCTCTGGTTCTCAAGACCCTTGAGGAACTTCAGAAAGAGCAGAAGGAAGTCCGAGTCAGATTGGATCAACAGGACACAGTCAACGCCAACATCCAGAATCTGCTGATCTAACTGCTTCAGAGGATGCCTCCTCCTCCCAACCCTTAGGCACCTAGGATTATTTCTTGCTTGTTGCTTTTTGTCTCTGCTTGGTTATTTTTGGTCTCTGATGTTTATGCTCTTATCTGGATATATATATATATATATATATATATATATATATATATATTCTTCTTTCCTTTATTTTTTCTAAGTCTTTTTGATTCTGACAAAAAGGGGGAGAAATCAAAACAGCTCTAATGAAAACTTATCTAATTCCGTCAGTACTCTGCAAACATATTATTCAATAAAAATCTATCTAACCCTCTTTGACTCAGAAAGTTGCAGAAGAGTATCTAGAAACTTCATTGCTTGGAAGCTCTGGTAAGAACTTCTAAACTCCCTAGCTTATCTCAGGGGGAGCTCACTTCTATCTGAACTGATAAACTCTTATATCTGAATGTTTCATCTATTAATTAAGTTTGTTTGTCATCATCAAAAAAGGGGAGATTGTAAAAACAAAATTAGTTCTACAATAGATTCCAGGATTTTGATGATAACAAAGGATAAAACCAAAAATGGCACCCTAACGAAATCTCTCTAAGTGTGCAGGACTCTGAACAAGAACAAAAGAATATGATCGCTTTATCAGATATAGAATCAAATCAGATACAAAGTACCAGAAGATCAGAAGCATCTGAAGAAGAAGCGCGCTCCAGAAGTTCTGACTCTGAGCAAAACAGCATAGCAGAATACCAGAAGCTCTAAACTTCCTCTGGAAACAACTCTAATGATCTAAAAGACCAGGACTATCAGAAGCTCTGATGTAACTTCAACACAATCTCAGATTAACAAAGTTAACGCAGATTCTGACGAAGGATCTCCTAATCCAGAATGAGTAACGGAAACAACAACTTCAAATGGAAAGAAAGTATATTTGAAAAGAAGTTATTTAGGGAGACAAATTGGTTATGGCAAGAAACACAGAAGTAATGGCATTAAACTCTCATCAAAGACAAATATTCTGCCATCACTACAACGGTCCTTTCATCACTATATAAAGGACGACATAATTCATTGAGAGACACCTAAACGCACAGAAAAACTCTACTCTCTCTCTTAGTCTTTCACGAGCTGTTGCTCATACGTGAAATCACTTGCTTGCTCTATTTGCTGTAATATTTGCTTAATCTTAGAAGCACTTTAGATTACAACTTCCTTTTGTTAAATTGATTTTGTTCCTCAAGTGACTCTGCGTAGTCTGTATACTTGGGAGGACTAAGAGATCTTTCTCTTAGACGTTGGTTGTAATAATCTTTCAAGATTAGTGGATTAAGTCCTTTTTGAAGGCGAAATCACCTTGGCCGGATGGACTGGAGTAGCTTTGTGTTATAAGCGAACCAGTATAAAATCCTGTGTGTTCTTAATCTGCAAAAGCGCTTATTTTCCAAAACAATTCAAACCCCCCTTTCTTGTTTTTCTCACCTTCAATGGTCCCTAGCAACGACTGGGAAAATTTAGGTTCCATGACGATTCCTAACGACGGTTGGGAATACCTGAATTCTAAAGACGCAAATCCCTAGCAACTTTTGATATGGTCTTGGTTCAGGGGGATCCTGACAGGTGTATCTGTTGAGGATGTTTATAAAAAATTACTCTTGAGTAAGATTTGAATGTGGCTTATGCATTCCCCATTTTATTAATGCATCTAAGTGATTACTAACTTTCCTAAACAATTAACAGGGTTTTTTTTACACTAAATAATTAATTATCACAATAGGGTTCATTGGTTATCTCAGTTGCAACACCTCCAAATCGTTTAAGAAGGCTTTTAGTATTAGGGATGGCGTATTTCAAAGACCTTCCTTATTTAAGTTATCTAATTGATTAACTACTAAGATTAATCAATTAGAACATTAAAAAGGATGATGGAAAATTTTCCTTTTTGAGCTAAATATTTTTCTTTAAATAGAGGACTTCTCAGCATTCTATTGTAGACCCGTTTCCGAAATTGAAACTATAATATACTATTTTCTACTATCGTCTTCTCTATTTTCTTATTCTTCGCTAATGTTGTCTTTGTGTCAAGAGAATAAAAAATACTTGTGAGAGTTTGGTTGTAATAGTTGGGTGTTGTATTTGTTCTTATTCAATGGTGTGATTCTCTTGAGCAGTATCCCTGTTTAGCTTTTGAGATTAACATGTTAGAATCTTTGTTTGAATATTCATACTAGCCGATTAAAATCTTCATTTGATTTGTGAGCTCAATCTGTTAAAAATTCAGTTTGGTTTGGGTATATAAGTTTATGTAAAATGTCTCTTTGTTGGAAAAGGTTCGTGAGTATATCCTTAAAAACTCAGGGGATATGAGTATGTCAAGTGGTAAACCGAACTTAAGTAAATCGCTAATACATTCTCTCTAACTCTATCTCTTTACTTTATGTTATTTACTATTATTTTCTCTCACTCCTTCTTCTTCTTCGGCTTTATCTATGTTGAACTAATACAAATCAATTTTTTTTTAGAATTTTTTTTTTAAAATAAATTTCGATTTTTAAATAATACAATTCGTATCCCTTTTATATTTTGAGTCATTTGATCAACCGATTTCAGAATCGTGGATAATTTGTCCTTAGAAGGACCGATAGTGATGAAGTTACAAAGATCAAGACGTTATTTAATGACAAATTCATCATTAAAGACTTGTGAGTCCTCAAATACTTCATAGGATTTGAAATGGCCAAAACATTACCTTGGATTTCACTATGTCAAAGAAAGTATCCTCTAGATTTACTCCAAGATGTTATGCTCCTTAGAGTCAAGCCTTGTTTTACATCAATGTAACCTTATCTCCAACTTCATAACTCACTTGATCATATTTTAAATGAACCTACAACATAAAAAGATTGAGCAGAACTATTTTATTTGACTCATTCTACTAGGTCTGAGATTTCCTATGTTGTAATTAAAATACAAATAAATTGTTGAACCAATGCTGAATTTAATTGGAGAATCACAATCACCCCATGTGATTCTCTTTCTCTACAATAACAGTGTAGCCCAGGATGCAGAGTTTTTCTGATTCTTAATCGTACCCTTGTCACTATCATGTCAGCTAACCGGAAACAACCTTTCGCATATATTTTTCTGAAAAAGAGATGCCAACCAACACACTAAGTTCTGCTTCTTACGTGGCTTTCTTCACTTTCCAATGTCTTTATTTCACTTTTTCTTTCCCATCTACTATATTTAAAATATAAATAAAATTTTCTTCTATTTTCTTAAATTTTATTGTTATTCCTTAAAATAAAATTTTCAATTAAGCTTTTGACAACATTTTTAAAAGAAATATTTGGAGATGAGGTCTCTTTTTATGGTTTAGTTTTGTACCCGTTACTTTTAAAAATAAGAAGTAGATTAAGACGAAGCAATTGTATTTAACATTCTAAATAATACTTGTACCAAAAAAAGGGGTTATTGGAATGTTATTTGGTTTTTAATTTTTAAAAACTATTTTATAAATTTATTTATTCTTTTAAAGAAAACTAAAATAAAACATGTTTGATAGTTTTTTTAGTTTTGAAAACTGTTTCAGAAAATGAAAAAAAAAATTTGTTTGATTTATTTATTTCAAAAAACATTTTAAAAAAGAAGAGGAAATTTGTATTATTTATATTTTATTTCTTATAATAATATTTCTATTAATATATTTTATTTTAATCTAGATATAATTCAAAAATATTTTATAGTATAATATTTATTATATTAAACTTAAAAGTGAAATTCATGAAATATATTTTAATATTTAAAAAAAACATTATATTCATATATGTAAGGTGGATACTCAATTAATCATATTTATTTTTAATCCACTCTATTTTACATTAATTATCTTTATATTTATATCCTTGAATATTTATCGAACATAACATTGTTACTATTATAAATGTCATATAAATATAAGCTTATTGTCGTTGTACATTGTACATGTTTTAAATACATGTAATTGTCCACTATTTTAAAAATATTTCATGGATAAAATCTTTATTGTTACGAGTTGAATTTGTTACCTATTACTTTTTTTTTCAAATTCATTGACAAATAAATTAATTTATTCTATATTTTTATAGGATGTTGAATATTGTATTCATCTTCTAAAATTTAAATATTATTCCTTTTATTATTTTAAAGTTCAAAATGTAAATGAGTTTTTCTCTAAAAAAAATGTTTAAGTTGAATAAATTATAAAACAGATACAATTAATAAAAAATAATAGGAGAAAAAGGATTAATTTTATCAAAATATATACAAATATAAAAATAAATAAATATGAAAATATATGTAATACCTGACTAAATTCTAAAAATACTTAATATTTTAATTATGCGAATTAATGTTAAGTATTTCAAGTACATGCTAATCTGAGGATTTAGTTATTAATTGTTTGGTTCTTTGTGAGAATGGCTTATTGATAATTAGGCTTAAGACCAAAGCACATTAAAGAAATTAGAATAAAGTGGAGGAAAACATGGTAAATTTCCTCGTGAACAATAAAACTTCAAATGTCAAGAATTTCTTTTATTTTTGGGTTATTTTTATTATATATATATATATATATATATATATATATATATATATATATATAATATATATATATATATATATATAAATTTAGAATTTAAGAAGAGGTGGAGAGAAGGAAGATGGGTGAAAACAAGAAAGGGATAAAAAGAGAATTTGCATGCTCAAATCTTGTGGCTGGATCATCATTAATCTTGTGGCTGGATCATCATTAATCATCCTCATCATTCTGATTTTAAAATCCAGATTTTAAGCAACGTGGGATTCTAGGTTGTCCTAGCCATTATATGTTAGGGTTTTTGTGAAATCATAAAATCCATGCATAGGTTATGTGAAACTTTCTTGTTTTGTGGATACATGATGAACTTGATGTGATCAAATGTAAACAACTTACATTTGATGTTTCTATTATGATTTAATCCTTATGACATGTTAGTATGTGTTAGGATATCTTGGATAACGCTTTAGTGTGTTGAAATGGTGTTAATGCATCAATTTTTGAGAAACATTGCAGGTACAATTGGTTGACATCCCTGGAAACTCGTTTTTCTTAAACATCTAGTTGATGCTCCGATTGCACTAAAACAACCATTGACTACACACCCTTGTGACCACCATAACTTGAGTTTCGTAACTCCATTTGGGATATGGTAGGACGCTTGGAATGCTAGTTTGATGCCTTGCCATATGGTGAAATAAAATGATGCTTGTATGCCTTAGTTCTATTAAGTTTAGCATTGGATGACGAGTGATCCCCTAACAGACGATTTCCAGCATTGGGTGACGGGTAACCCTAGTTGGAGGTCATTAGGTGACAACTGTCATGGCCATAATGGCCAGACCATAATCCTGGCTTGTCCAACCTCATTTTGTATATGAAAATCTGATTCTTGGAGTGGTTATGTCCCTCCTAAGGTTAGACCTCTATGGTTGTGTAAGTCCCTAATGTTGACCTTAAGATCCCTCATGCCATCTAATCATTTTTGCATTGACATTGGGATCACAACTTGATATCCTCCTCACCTATCATTCATTGGATTTGCATTGGGAGAGATCACCAAGCATTTGTGATTGTATCATACTTTTTTTTACTAACCAAAATCCAAAAATATGTTTAGTGTAGTTTTGTTTCTTTTGTAGGTAGTGTGTGCATCCTCCTGTGCCTCATCAAGCTCACAACTAGGGTTTAAGACCCTCAATGCAAGGGATCAAGTTAGAAAAGGTTCACATTTTTTATAAGCATCATATATGGATCCCCGTGTTCTTTATTTGTCATTCTGACCAAGAATTCATCAAGAGTTTGAAGCTTGTTTGTCAAGGAAGCCCCAATTCATCTGGGTATCTTGTGTGCCTTCCTCAACAAGTTTCTTCAGCATTTGGTCAAAGATATTATGGGATACTTCCTTAAACATCATCGTAAGAATATATTATTCTCCATGATCCCCAAAGAGCAAGATAACTTCAAGTTTACAAGTTGGTTCAAGGAGGATGACCAGAAAAGTCAACTAGTCAAATATAGGGTTCCCTAGACTTTATCTCCTAGAATTTTTGTCATATGAAAATTATCCCAAGATAAAAATTACTATTTATGACATTACAAAAAACATTCATGTTGGCATGAAGAGTTAATTTTTCTTGTAAAGTTATTTTTTGTGGTGAAGGATTATAGGTCATTTTGTGTGTGACCTAGATGGAAGGTCAACTTCCAAGAACCATAACTTTCTCATTTTTTATGATATGAAGATGATAAAAGTTTAATGATAAATTTCAAGATGTATTATTCAACTTTTCTTCTTTGAGAAAGGTCAAATTCCACTTGCAAGGGCATGTTCAATGAGGAAACATTATATGTTTATTTTGGTCCTCATCATTGAACAAACAATTTTCCTCAACTTCTAAAATCCATAACTCCATCATGCAATCTCCAAATTCTGTCAAATTTATGATCAAATTTAATATAATTGAAAGAGATACAACTTTTAATAAGGAACCAAAGTCATTTTAAGCTCATAGAAAAAGTTATTCTAGGTTGAAAAAGGGGTTATTTGACTTTTAACTTAGAAACTTTTCAAGTATGTTTGATTCCTCCAACTTCAAGGTCAGAATTCATCAAGTTCCAAGCTTCAAATTGAAAAAGTTACAAAATCAAAGTTGTTCCCCATTATGGTATCTTTCCAAAGAGTCCAAGATCATTCCATTTTGGCAAGATTTGAAGGGGTTGTGCATGGCTTCTTTGCATGGCCCAATTTGGCAACTTTTGAACTCAATTATTACACACCTTTGCATGACTTCATGTTATGAGCTTAACAACATTTGTGCATGAATTGGAGTGGATTGCATTTATCATTTGGGCCTAAACACATGCCCATGATCCCATGCACATGAATTACTATATTTGGACAAAATTTGAAAGGTGTAGAAATCATTTTGCATTTCCTATATAATGAGATGCATTGCCTCCGAATTAGGGAGGACCCTTGCCCAAGCTTTCCCCAGCAATCCCATATCCACATTTCATATAATACCTTGAGGATTTACTTGAAATCAAGTTTCTAGTTCAACTTCTATTTTTGAACTAGAACTCCAAGGATTCACATCCATTTTGATTCTAATCATCTCCTGCAAGCAAGAGGAAGCAAAACCAAGTGGAATTGCATCAAGATCGAGCTTCAAAACTGCAACCCGAAGGTGAATTTTCCAGAATTTCAACTCTTCGATTATCTCTCATTTATTATTATTTTGGCTTGATTTTTGGTTGACTAAAACCTTACTAGTGCATGCATTGATACTGAGTTGCTTTGAGGTTGAATCAAAGCAATTCGGTTTGAACACCTCAACTTTCAACTCCATATTTCTCATTATAGAGTGATAATTGAAAGATTTAGAGGCCATGTTTGGAATCCTCATGATTTTTTCTTTAAAATAGTGTATGATCCATTATTCTTGGTGAACTTTTTATCTGGACTAGTTCGGTGAAGTGGCCGAAGAAAATGACCGGAGCTAGGGCTCTGATGGTGTGCTGGCGCAGTCTAGACCATCTGATCATGTGGTCACGTTCTAATCTGGTCCATCCATTTGAAATACCACTTGTACACACGTGTTGATGAAGGTCTTTGGTGGATGATACACGCTTGACCATCAGATCTGCCACCTCAATTACTGAGGGAGATCTGATGGGCCTTGTTTTTTCTGATTAATTTTATTTTCCAAATAATTTTTTAAATAGTATTTTCTCATTTAATTCACTATAATTTCAATTTTAATCCGAAAATTATGGGTATTATATGAAATGTACAAATAATATGGCAAAGTATGAAGCTTCCATTATGGGACTCTGTAAGACCCCAATTTTGACCCTAAGATTCCTCATGCTATCTCATCATTTGCATTAGTTTTAGGATCACACCTTTGCATCCTCCTTACCCCTTATTCATTGAGTTTCATTGGGAGAGATCACCAAGAATATTTGATTGTATCATACTTTATTTTTTCTTTTTTTACTAACCAAAATACCAAAAATATGTCTATATATAACTTTGTTTCGTTTATAGGTAGTGTGTGTATCCACCAATGCTCATCATGCTCACAACTAGGGTTTGAGACCCTCAGTACAAGGAGATCAATCAAGGAATGGTTCAAAATGGTTTTAGATATCATTTATGGATCCCCATAATCTTCATTTATCATTTTGATTAAGAAATCATCAAGAATTTGAAGCTTTTTTCCTTGGAAACCCTAGTTCATTTGGGTATCTTGTGTGACTTCCTCAACAAGTTTCTTCAACATTTGATCAAATATTTCAAGGGATACTTCATATTACATCATCTTATACATATATGATCCTCCATGAGTCCCAAAGATCAAGATAACTTCAAGTTAGCAAGTTGGTTCAAGGTGGTTGACCAGAGAAAGTCAATTGGTCAAAATTGGGGTTCCCTAGACCCTATCTCCTACAATTTTTGTCATATGAAAATGATTCCAAGAGAAACGTTACTCTTTATGACATTACAAACAACCTTTATGTTGGAATAAATAGATATTTTTGCTCGGAAAGTCATTTTTTATGGTGAAAGATTATAACTCATTTTGTATGTGCCCTAGTTAAGAGGTCAACATCCAAGGACCATAACTTGCTCAATTTTTATGAGATGAAGGTCATCCAAGTTTCATGATAAATTTCAATATGGCTTATCCAGCTTTTATTGTTTAAGAAATATCAAATTCAACTTTCAAGGGCATGTGCCAAGAGGAAACATTATAGGTCATTTTGGGTCATTACCATTGAACAAACAATTTTCCTCAACTTCTAAAATGCATAACTGCTTCATGCCAAATCCAAATGAGGTCAAATTTTTGACCAAATTTAAGAGGATTGAAGAGCTAAAAATTTAATGAAGGAACTATTTCCATTTGAAACTCATAGCAAAAGTTATTCTAGGTGGAAGAAGTGGATATTTGACTTGGTACTTAGAAAATTTTCAATTATGTTTGATTTCTCAAAACTCCACCTTAAAATTCATCATGATACAAGCTCCAAATGGAAAAGTGTTCAACATGAAGTTGTTCCCCTTGATATCACCTTTCCAAAAAGTCCAAGATCACCTCATTTGGACAAGATTTGAATGACTTGCGCATGGTTACTCTTCATGGTCCCATTTGGATGAATCACATGATCATTTCTCACGTACAATTGCATGGCCTCATGTTAAGCTTTCAGCATCATTCATGATCATTTGTGGACCTATTCCAATCATCTCATGGGCCTATCACATGTCCAAGCAAGCATGCACTAACCTTTCCAATTTTTGCCAAATTTTTAAGTGTGTGAAAAGCAATGCAAAACCCTATAAATACATGACATTGGTGATCAGAAGGAGGACCCTCTTGCCCAAGCTTCGACCTGCTTCTTCCCCAAACCCCATTGAAAGGATAATATTGAATATTTCTTTAGAAGTCGAGTTTCAATTCTCATTCTGTTTTGGAATTGAAACTCCAATAGTCCAAGCTTTTTAATCATCAATATCATCTCCTACAAGTAGATAGAAGCAAGCCATGCCAAATTTAAAGGAAGATTAAGCTCAATTGAAGCAAACAAAAGGTGAATTTTTAGATTTTTCTCTTCTTCGATTCTCCCTCAATTTTCCATCATTTTGCTTGATCTTTGGTTGTCTGAAGACCTACCGATGTAGGCAATAAGATTGAGTTGATTTGAGGTCAAATCAAGGAAACTCAAATCATACTCCTCAATTTTCAATTCCACGTATCTTTCAATATAGTGAGAATTGGAGAATTTTGAGGGCAGACTTAGATTGCTGGCGTTTTTCTCTTCAAATTAGTGTATGCACTTTTTATTTTGGTGAAGGTTGATGGTGGACCAGTCCAATGAGGTCCACCTAAGAAGATGACCGGAGCCCTAGCCCCGGTGGTGTGTGTTGGTGTAAGCCCTAGAGGCTAATACTTTTGGTACTTGTATCGAATTATTTATTAATTAATAAAAAGGCTTTTTCTTTATTATGGTTGATTAATAAAGTCCCTGGAATAGAAAGTCCGTTTAATGTATTAAGTGTGACTTAATCATGAGAGCACATTAAACATAAGGACACTATTCTTAAAGTATTTGTAGTCGAGCTTTATTGTGAAGTGGGATAACATTAAAGCATTAAGACTATTATCAAGTCTTAAACATAGGTATGAATATTAAGAGTAATATTTATACCGGATTGACCCGCTATGAGAATACTATATAGAAAGTTATGGAAAGTGTCATAAGTTATTCTCATGGTGATAATGGTGTATACCACTCTTCGACCTGAAACCACTATGGATCCTAGATGTAGAGTCGAGTGCTTTATTGCTGATCCAACGTTATCCGTAACTGGATAACCATAAAGACAGTTGATGGGTACTCCACAAAGCATGCTGAGGGACATGAGTGTCCTAGATGGAATTTGCCCATCCTGCGTAACAGGATAAATGTCTATGGGCCCAATATTGAACTGGACAAGGATGACACGGTCTATACCTTGTGTTCAATATAGACATAATGGCAAAGGGGTAAATATACACATAATTATTATCATAGGAGGTTTTGTCAGATCACATGACATTTTCGTGTCTTGGGTAGCAGTGATGTGTTGCTAGATACCGCTCACTGTTTATTATGTTAAATGCGTGATTTAATATAATTTCCAACGTCGCGAAAACCTACAGGGTCACACACAAAGGACAGATTGATGAGAGATAGAGTAATTAAGGAATACCGTAATGTATGGTGCCCTTAAGTAGAATACGAAATATGGTAAGGTACCAAATACTTAAGTGATTTTGGCATATTATGAGATATGGGCAAAATGCACTTAAGTGGGCTTTTTGGCTTGAAGCCCACACAAGTGGTTCTATAAATAGAACTCTTGTGCAAAAGCATTGGATAGGAATACAACACAACTGAAGAGTTGGAATTTCGTATCTCTCTTTCTCTCACTTAAAGCCTTCATTCATAACAGCTAGCACTGCGATTGAAGGAATTTTGTTTTAATGATTAGAAACTTTGTCCTTATGCCATTGAATTTTCAAACATTTTTTCTTTCTCTCACTCAAAGCCTTCATTCATAAGGGAGATCTGATGGCCCTTGATTTTTCATATCTCTCTTTCTCTCACTCAAAGCCTTCATTCATAACAGCTAGCACTCAAAGCATTGTATGGGAATACAACACAACTGAAGAGTTGGAATTTTGTTTTACCCTATCTGCAGCGCATCAACTCAAGTCCATTGTGTTCCCCATGTGCGTGGCCATCAGATCTGCCACCTCAATTAATAAGGGAGATCTGATGGCCCTTGATTTTTCATGATTTCTGATTTTCTTTTAATTACTCTTATTTCATTTAATTCATAATAAATCCATTTTAATCCAAAAAATATGGGACTTTCACTAAATATCTTTAAATATTTTTCTCTTCCATTTTCTGAATTAAAATAATTTTTTGGATTAATTTTGGTATTTTTCATGAATTAAATTTTTGTGTGCATATTTTTAATTGTTTAAAAATACTTCCGAGTCTTTAAAAATCATGAATTTTTTTGTCTAAGGTCCTTTGACCTTGTTTGACCTAGGATAAATCCCTTGGCCATTTATTATGTGTTTTGAAGGGATTTGAGGTTTTAATCAAATTAAACAGTATTGTAATTCATTGTTAAATTTATTTTTAATTGATTAAATGTTTGAAAATATTGTTGAGCCATTTTTTATGGTCTTGTGATGTTTGACTTTCTATTTAGGCCTTGGTTATAATGGATTTAACTTTAGTTAGACCAAAACCATTGAATTTAGGGGATTGATGAAATGTACATTTCATCTCCAAAGATGAATGATTGAGTGTTCTCCAAAGAATGACTTAATCAATTAAAATTCAATACTAACATTTGACTAACCATTGACTAACTCTTATTGATTATGCTTTTACTTTCAAGTCATTTACTTTATGAAATTTAAATTTCAGTCATTTATCATTCATTTCCATTTACATTTCATGTAACTTGTTTATGTTTCAAGCCATTTTCACTTTGCTCATTTGAGCCATATCTTCTGATTGTATATTTTATTTGCTTTCTTTTGTCCTGTTTGTGGTCTTAGGACCTTAAAACATTTAATAACAAGAAAAAACCCTAAAAAAACATTTGGTGGATTGTTGGACTTGATCTGAAATTTTTGACTTCGGATTAGGCAAAAATCCCTATGCTAAAGGACTTGGCCAATGCCAACATTTTGAGACTTAACTATCTTGAATTGAGCCTTCATTTGATGCAAGACCTTGAGGATTTATTTGATTCATCTGCTACTCTGTCTTTGTGCTTAATTGCTTATTTTGTTGTTTGTCTATGTCTGATGTTCTGCTCTGAGTTGATCAAGAAAAATTTCATCTGATGCATTGGAAGAAAATGAAGACTGCTAGCTATTGGAGTACTTGCTTGGATTTGGATATATTTATTTGATGCCTTGATCTTGATGATGTCCGGATATTGCTCATTGCTTATTGATTATTGCTTGATTAAAGTCCAAAGGAAAATGGGTTTCTATATGACATTCTTGTCTGTTGGATTGCATCCCATTGGTCAGACCTTTTCAACTCTTAAAGTTTACATTTTTTTAGGGTAGTCTCTTCATCTTCTCCCACTTCCTAAATTTCAAAATCTCTCCTTATTTTCAAAAACTTTCTTTGTTTTTGATTTCAACTTAGGCATGTTTTAATGATTAGAAACTTTGTCCTTATGCCATTGAATTTTCAAACATTTTTTCTTAAATCAAACTTAAATAAACTTAACCATATTGACTCAAATTTCAAAAGACAAAAAGAACTAACAACTCCATTCAAAATTTTGGCCTTTTTGTGCCCTCTTCTAAAACTTTTGTTAAAACCAATTCACCAACTTCTTTGAAATTTTTACCATGAACTACGGGGTTTTGATCCCTCATTTTTATGTTGGTACGTAGGCACAAGACCGAAGGTCTTGTCAAACACAAAAATATAATCAATGAATTCTTTTCTCATCTTCACACTCTATTTTATCAAACATCATTTATACCAAAAACACATGCACACATAAAAAAAGGCTCCCTAGGAGTACCTATGACACTTTGGGTGCTAACACCTTCCCTCTGTGTAACCAACCCCCTTACCTGTAATCTCTGGCATTTTATTAGTTTTGATTTGAAAACTTCTTACCTTTGGGTTTTGTTCGTACTTTTGCCCTTTTCCTTTAGAAACAATAAAAGCGCTGTGGCGACTCTGCTTTTATTGACGTTAAGCCTATCCATAGCTTGATGGTCATGAATTTAGCGTTATAGACTCAAAGAAGCTATTGATCGTAGGATCAAATGTCTTGACGTCTATGGAGATTAAGCTTTGGTTGTTGACCAAATCAAAGGTGAATGGGAGACGAATCAACCCAGTCTAATACTGTATAGTGATAATGCGAGGAGGATATTAACTTTATTTACAAAGGTTGAGTTTCATCATATCCCTCGAGATGAAAACTGAATGGTAGATGCTCTTGTAACATTGGCTTCCATGATCGTGGTGAAGTATTAGAATGAAGTTCCTAATTTGACCGTGATGCGTCTTGATAGGCCAACTCACGTGTTTGCTATTGAAGAAATCAAGGATGATAAGCCATGGTATTATGATATCAAGTATTTCCTCCAAAGTCAGATTTACCCGCCTGAGGCAACTTTGAAAGATAAGAAGACTTTGAGAAGATTAGCTGGAAACTTCCACCTGAATGATGATGTGCTTTATAAGAGAAATTTCAATATGGTTTTTATCAGATGCATGGATAGACACGAAGTAGATTTATTGATGACAGAAGTACATGAAGGTTCCTTTGGTACTCATTCCAATGGACATGCTATGATAAAGAAGATGTTGAGAGCAAGTTACTATTGACTGACAATGGAATCTAATTGTTGCATGTTTGTGAATAAATGTCACAAGTGTCAAATTTATGCAGATAAGATTCATGTTCCTTCGACACTTTTAAATGTCATTTACTCTCCATGGCCCTTATCCATGTGGGGCATTGATATGATTGGCATGATTGATCCCAAAGCTTAAAATGGACATCGTCTCATTTTGGTGGCTATTGATTACTTCACAAAGTGGGTTGAAGAGGCATTGTATGCAAATGCGACCAAGCAAGTTGTTGTAAGGTTTATCAAGAATCAAATTATATGTCGGTATGATGTGCCAAGTAAGATCATTACTGATAATGGATCGAACTTGAAGAACAATATGTTGGAAGATCTTTGTAAGGTGTAACACCCCGATAATAATATGGTAATTATTTAAATTAAGTTAATAATATATTTATTAATTTAATTAGATAATTGGATTATTATTATTATTATTATTTTGGAATTATTGAATTATTATTTTATTGGGATAATAAAATAAATTGGAAAATATATAAGTGTGAAATAAAGAAAAAGAGCCCATTTGGTAAAGAAAAGGTTTTCACGTGAAACAGAGAAGCGATTGAGAAAGAGGAGAAAGGGCAAAGAGGCAGAGCAAGAGGAAGAAGATTTGGAGAAGAGAAGAGCTCGGAGCTTAGAGATTGCCGGATTAACTCAGGTAAGGGGGGTTTATCGTCGTTTAATGGGTATTATGGGTTAGCATGTAATGGGTAGTGATAAACCGTTGAATTGACCCTAATTGGGATTTGTCGAATGCTGAAAATTGTGATGGATATGTTGTGTAAAAACTGAAATTGAACCTGTAATTGAGTGTGTTGTAATTTCCCTAACGTATAGCTTTTTACGGAATTGGAATCGGAGGTCCGGAAGTCCTCCAACGGCGGAAAATGCGGAGAATTCTGCATTCTGCTTTGTGTTAGCGCAGGAACTGCTGTTTTGTCTGCGTTAACCGGTTAACCCAGGGTGTTAACCGGTTAACACTGTTACGAATTGAGAATTAGTGCTGTTTTGCCTGCGTTAACCGGTTAACCCAGGGCGTTAACCAGTTAACACTGTTAAGTTTTGGGCAGTAAGCGTGTTTTGCCTGCGTTAACCGGTTAACCCAGGGCGTTAACCGGTTAACGCTGTTGCAGAGTGGAAAAATTGTTAGTTTAAATGTTGTGTGCCTAATTGGTGGTTGCCTATATCAGTGTGTGATATGGTAGGGATTATTTCCCGCTGTTCTGAGCAGTATAGGTATTAGTAGAGTGTGCTAATACTGTGTTCATTTATTTGAGATGATATGATGTTTTGACAAATGTGTTGATGATGTATGATGATATGCATAACGTTGCGAATGTATATATTATGCATGTAATTGTGAATGGACTGTTGTATGGCTTAGAGTGTGAGCATATGTCCATTGTGGATTGTTGTTGATGTTGCATTGCTAGATGATTAGCGTGCATAGCATAGCCCTTGGGGTTGTAGCTAATTCCCATGGTGAGGAATTAGTGAGTGAATCATTGTGGATTTGTTGTTGATGTTTGCATGCTAGATGATTAGTGTGCATAGCATAGCCTTTGGGGCTGTAGCTAATTCCCATGGTGAGGAATTAGTGAGTGAGTCACTAGGTCTCAAATGAGTGGGACTAGTGAGCTTAGTAGCCGTATCTGGATTTGATCGGTGAGCTTGAACTATATGTTCAAGAATAGTCGGTACCGCATGTGTGGAGTCTCATTGCATAATTGATATATGGCGTATAATATGAATGGATGGATTCCAGTATTATACGTGTGTTGTGTGTTGTGTGTTGTGTGTTGTGTTGATGTTGAGTATGATTGAGTTGACATTGCTGTTACTGAATGTGTAATCTGATTTGGGTGATGAAACGTGTTGTTTACTTAGCATTACATGATGTTTTATAATGCTTATTATATCGATTGAGGAACTCACCCTTACAACTATTTTTCAGGTAACGAGCAATGAGTTGAGTAGAAGCTAATGCTTGGAGTCTAGTGTAGTCTCCTTAGTGGGTCGTGCTCTGATAGATGTAACATCGGGACGGGATGTTTTTATTTTTTGAATAATTTCACATGTAATATGTTACATGTTTTACATGATTGATGAGATTTCTATCCGCTGCGTTTTATGCAAATGCTTATGTTTTGAATTAATAAAAGAGCATGACCGTTAATTGGTGATTGGTGTGAATTAACTGTGTGACACCCTTGATTGCATATTACTCTGATTGACATATTGTTATTTTAATTAAATATTTGGGGTATTTTAGAAGGGTGTTACATTAGTGGTATCAGAGCATAGTCGGTCGAGTCGAGTCGTAATTATTCTGTTTCCCGGTACGGGATAGGTGTTGTGTAACCCTATCAGTACTTATTGTTTTAGCTTGTTGGGTTTTCAGAATAGAAATGGCTGGAAGAGGTAGAGATGATGTTGCGATTGCTGAGGCTCTGGGTATGCTAGCTGGAGTACTTGGAGGGAATCCGAATGTTGTGGGAATGGGAGCTGCTCGTCAACTGAGTGAGTTCCAGAAGAACAATCCTCCAATGTTCAAGGGAGCATACGATCCAGATGGCGCTCAGAAGTGGTTGAAGGAGATAGAGAGAATCTTTCGAGTGACTGAGTGTGCCGATAACCAGAAGGTCAGGTTCGGTATGCATATGCTATCAGAAGAAGCTGATGATTGGTGGGTTGCTACCCGCACTGAGTTGGAATCTGCTGGAAATGCTGAGATCACTTGGGCTGTGTTCAGAGAGAGATTCCTGAGGAAGTATTTTCCAGAGGATGTTAGAGGAAAGAAAGAGATAGAGTTCTTGGAATTGAAGCAGGGCAATCGGTCGGTTACTGAGTATGCTGCTAAGTTCACAGAGCTGTCGAAGTATTACACTCCCTATAATGAGGCTGCTGGAGAATTTTCGAAATGTGTGAAGTTTGAGAACGGGTTACGTCCCGAGATCAAGCAGGCTATTGGATATCAACGGATCAGAGTGTTTTCTGACTTGGTTGACTGTTGCAGGATTTTTGAACAGGATTCCAAAGCCAGAGCTGAGAGCTATCAGCAAAGGGTTGATAGGAAAGGCAAGAATCAGAATGATCGTGGAAAACCGTATGCAGCTGGCAAAGGTTTTCAGAGACAGAGTGGGATGAAGAGGCCTAGTGGGGGAGACTCTAGTGCCCCTGCTAAGTGTTATAGATGTGGTCGGGCTGGACATCGTGTCCATGAGTGTACCAGTGCTGAGATGAAGTGTTTCAAGTGTGGCAAAGGTGGTCATTTGGCTGCAGAGTGCCGGTTGAAGGCTGTAACTTGTTTCAACTGTGGAGAGGTGGGTCATATCAGTCCACAGTGTCCTAAGCCGAAGAAGGAGAATCAGTCAGGAGGCAAGGTCTTTGCCTTATCGGGTTCTGAGACTTCTGCAGATGATCGTTTGATCAGAGGTACGTGTTATATAAATGGTTTTCCTCTTGTAGCTATTATTGACACCGGTGCTACTCATTCCTTTATATCTTTGGATTGTGCTGTGCAACTTAAGTTAGAAATATCTGAGATGCATGGTAGTATGGTGATTGATACTCCTGCAAAGGGTTCAGTGACTACTACTTCAGTTTGTTTGAGTTGTCCTTTGAGTATTTTTGGTAGAGACTTTGGGATAGACCTTGTGTGTCTTCCACTAGTGCAGATTGACGTTATCTTGGGTATGAACTGGTTGGTGTTTAACCGGGTTTCCATCAATTGTTTTGATAAGACTGTGATATTTCCTGAGGTTGAGGAAGGAAAGGATTTGTTTCTATCAGCGAGGTAGGTGAATGAGGAAGTAGCAGATGGGGCAGAGTTGTTTATGCTGTTAGCGACTTTGGAGGCTAAAGATAAACTGGTGATTTGTGATCTGGTTGTGGTGTGTGATTTCCCTGATGTGTTTCCTGAAGGAGTGAATGAATTGCCGCTAGAGCGTGAAGTTGAGTTCTCGATTGATTTGGTACCTGGTACTAGACCGATATCGATGGCTCTGTATCGTATGTCTGCTGTTGAGTTAGCTGAATTGAAGAGTCAGCTGGAAGATCTGTTGGATAAGAAGTTTATTCGTCCGAGTGTGTCACCGTGGGGTGCACCAGTGTTATTGGTTAAGAAGAAAGAAGGTACTATGAGGTTGTGTGTGGACTACAGGCAATTGAATAAAGTGACGATCAAGAATCGGTATCCTTTGCCGAGGATTGATGATTTGATGGATCAATTGGTTGGTGCGAGTGTGTTCAGCAAGATAGATTTGAGATCTGGGTATCATCAGATACGTGTGAAAGCTGAGGATATTCAGAAGACTGCTTTCAGAACAAGGTATGGACATTATGAGTATTCTGTAATGCCTTTTGGTGTGACTAATGCGCCTGAAGTATTTATGGAGTATATGAATAGGATTTTCCATCCGTACCTAGATAAGTTTGTTGTGGTGTTTATTGATGACATTTTGGTGTATTCGAAATCTGAAGAAGAGCATGCTGAGCATTTGAGAGTGGTTTTAGAAGTTCTACGAGAAAAGAAGTTATTTGCTAAACTGTCAAAGTGTGAATTTTGGTCAGAAGAGGTTAGTTTTCTTGGTCATGTGATTTCAAGAGGTGGTGTTGCTGTTGATCCTTCTAAGATAGAAGCGGTGTCTAAGTGGGAAGCTCCGAAGTCTGTTGCTGAGATTCGAAGTTTTCTTGGCTTGGCTGGTTATTATAGGAAGTTCATTGAGGGATTTTCTAAGTTGGCGTTACCGTTGACGATGTTGACTAGAAAGGGGCAAGCGTTTGTTTGGGATTTAAAATGTGAAGAAGGTTTCCAAGAGTTAAAGAGAAGGTTGACTACTGCTCCTATTCTGATATTACCGAGTTCGTCGGAATCATTTGAGGTTTACTGTGATGCTTCATTGTTGGGTTTGGGTGGTGTGTTGATGCAGAATAAGCAGGTTATAGCTTATGCTTCGAGACAACTGAGAGTTCATGAGAGGAACTATCCGACGCACGATTTAGAGTTGGCAGCTGTGGTATTTGTTCTGAAGTTATGGAGACACTATTTGTACGGGTCAAGATTTGAAGTTTTCAGTGACCATAAAAGTTTGAAGTATTTGTTTGATCAGAAAGAGCTGAATATGAGACAGAGGAGATGGTTAGAATTTCTGAAGGATTATGACTTTGGTTTGAATTACCATCCGGGTAAAGCAAACGTAGTAGCTGATGCATTGAGTCGGAAATCATTGCATATGTCTATGTTAATGGTTAAAGAATTGGATTTAATTGAGCAGTTTAGAGATTTGAGTTTGGTGTGTGAGAGTACTCACAATAGTGTTAAATTGGGAATGTTGAAGTTAACGAGTGGTATTCTGGATGAGATCAGAGAGGGTCAGAAATCCGATGTGCTTTTGGTTGATAAGTTGACTTTAGTGAATCAAGGTCAAGGTAGTGAATTCAGAGTTGATGAGAATGGGGTTTTGAATTTTGGTAATCGGGTGTGTATTCCGGACGTTACCGAACTTAAGAAGAGTATTCTAGAAGAAGGACATCGTAGTGGCCTGAGTATTCATCCTGGAGCTACGAAGATGTATCATGATTTGAAAAAGTTATTTTGGTGGCCGGGAATGAAGAAAGAAATTGTGAGTTTTGTTTATTCCTGTTTGACTTGTCAGAAGTCAAAGATTGAGCATCAGAAGCCGTCTGGGCTAATGCAACCGTTGGCTATTCCAGAGTGGAAGTGGGATAGTATCAGTATGGATTTTGTTTCTGGTTTGCCGAGGACAAGTAAGAATTTTGAAGCTATTTGGGTGATTGTGGATAGATTGACGAAGTCGGCTCATTTCATTCCGATCAGAATGGATTATCCGTTAGAGAGATTAGCCGAGTTGTATATTGAGAAGATTGTAAGTTTGCATGGTATTCCGTCTAGTATTGTTTCGGACAGAGATCCTAGATTTACATCGAAGTTTTGGGAAGGTTTGCAGAGGGCTTTAGGAACTAAGCTGAGATTGAGTTCTGCATATCATCCGCAGACTGATGGTCAGACTGAGAGGACGATTCAGTCATTAGAGGATCTTTTGAGAGCTTGTGTTTTGGAAAAGGGAGGTGCTTGGGATTGTTATTTGCCTTTGATTGAGTTTACCTACAACAATAGTTTTCATTCGAGCATTGGTATGGCACCGTTTGAAGCTTTGTATGGTAGGAGATGTCGGACACCTTTATGTTGGTATGAGTCCGGTGAGTGTGCTGTGGTTGGACCAGAGATTGTTCAACAGACTACGGAAAAGATTAAGATGATTCAGGAGAAGATGAGGATTGCTCAGAGTCGTCAGAAGAGTTATCATGATAAGAGGAGGAAGTCACTTGAGTTCCGAGAGGGAGATCATGTGTTTCTTCGTGTTACTCTGATAACTGGTGTTGGTCGAGCTTTGAAGTCAAAGAAGTTGACACCTCGATTTATTGGTCCTTATCAGATTTTGGAGAGGATAGGGGAGGTAGCCTATCGTATCGCTTTACCGCCATCACTTGCAAATTTGCATGAGGTTTTTCATGTGTCTCAGTTGAGGAGATACATTCATGATCCGTCGCATGTAGTCCAAGTAGATGATGTACAGGTGAGAGATAACCTGACTGTTGAAACATCGCCTATGAGGATCGAGGATCGAGAATTGAAGCAGTTGTGGGGTAAAGAGATTGCCTTGGTGAAGGTAGCTTGGGGAGGACCAGCAGGTGGCAATGTGACTTGGGAACTTGAGAGTCAGATGAAGGAGTCTTATCCTGAGTTATTCGATTGAGGTATGTTTTCGAGGACGAAAACTCTTTTAGTGGGGGAGAGTTGTAACACCCCGATAATAATATGGTAATTATTTAAATTAAGTTAATAATATATTTATTAATTTAATTAGATAATTGGATTATTATTATTATTATTTTGGAATTATTGAATTATTATTTTATTGGGATAATAAAATAAATTGGAAAATATATAAGTGTGAAATAAAGAAAAAGAGCCCATTTGGTAAAGAAAAGGTTTTCACGTGAAACAGAGAAGCGATTGAGAAAGAGGAGAAAGGGCAAAGAGGCAGAGCAAGAGGAAGAAGATTTGGAGAAGAGAAGAGCTCGGAGCTTAGAGATTGCCGGATTAACTCAGGTAAGGGGGGTTTATCGTCGTTTAATGGGTATTATGGGTTAGCATGTAATAGGTAGTGATAAACCGTTGAATTGACCCTAATTGGGATTTGTCGAATGCTGAAAATTGTGATGGATATGTTGTGTAAAAACTGAAATTGAACCTGTAATTGAGTGTGTTGTAATTTCCCTAACGTATAGCTTTTTACGGAATTGGAATCGGAGGTCCGGAAGTCCTCCAACGGCGGAAAATGCGGAGAATTCTGCATTCTGCTTTGTGTTAGCGCAGGAACTGCTGTTTTGTCTGCGTTAACCGGTTAACCCAGGGTGTTAACCGGTTAACACTGTTACGAATTGAGAATTAGTGCTGTTTTGCCTGCGTTAACCGGTTAACCCAGGGCGTTAACCGGTTAACACTGTTAAGTTTTGGGCAGTAAGCGTGTTTTGCCTGCGTTAACCGGTTAACCCAGGGCGTTAACCGGTTAACGCTGTTGCAGAGTGGAAAAATTGTTAGTTTAAATGTTGTGTGCCTAATTGGTGGTTGCCTATATCAGTGTGTGATATGGTAGGGATTATTTCCCGCTGTTCGGAGCAGTATATGTATTAGTAGAGTGTGCTAATACTGTGTTCATTTATTTGAGATGATATGATGTTTTGACAAATGTGTTGATGATGTATGATGATATGCATAACGTTGCGAATGTATATATTATGCATGTAATTGTGAATGGACTGTTGTATGGCTTAGAGTGTGAGCATATGTCCATTGTGGATTGTTGTTGATGTTGCATTGCTAGATGATTAGCGTGCATAGCATAACCCTTGGGGTTGTAGCTAATTCCCATGGTGAGGAATTAGTGAGTGAATCATTGTGGATTTGTTGTTGATGTTTGCATGCTAGATGATTAGTGTGCATAGCATAGCCTTTGGGGCTGTAGCTAATTCCCATGGTGAGGAATTAGTGAGTGAGTCACTAGGTCTCAAATGAGTGGGACTAGTGAGCTTAGTAGCCGTATCTGGATTTGATCGGTGAGCTTGAACTATATGTTCAAGAATAGTCGGTACCGCATGTGTGGAGTCTCATTGCATAATTGATATATGGCGTATAATATGAATGGATGGATTCCAGTATTATACGTGTGTTGTGTGTTGTGTGTTTGTGTTTGTGTTGATGTTGAGTATGATTGAGTTGACATTGCTGTTACTGAATGTGTAATCTGATTTGGGTGATGAAACGTGTTGTTTACTTAGCATTACATGATGTTTATAATGCTTATTATATCGATTGAGGAACTCACCCTTACAACTATTTTTCAGGTAACGAGCAATGAGTTGAGTAGAAGCTAATGCTTGGAGTCTAGTGTAGTCTCCTTAGTGGGTCGTGCTCTGATAGATGTAACATCGGGACGGGATGTTTTTATTTTTTGAATAATTTCACATGTAATATGTTACATGTTTTACATGATTGATGAGATTTCTATCCGCTGCGTTTTATGCAAATGCTTATGTTTTGAATTAATAAAAGAGCATGACCGTTAATTGGTGATTGGTGTGAATTAACTGTGTGACACCCTTGATTGCATATTACTCTGATTGACATATTGTTATTTTAATTAAATATTTGGGGTATTTTAGAAGGGTGTTACATAAGGTCTTCAAGATTACACATCATAATTCTTTTCCCTACAGACCCAAGATGAATGGGGCCGTTGAAGCTGCGAATAAGAACATCAAGAAGATTATCCAGAAGATGGTTGTGATGTACAGAGATGGGCATGAGATGCTCCCATTTTCTTTGCATGGGTACCGTACATCCGTACGCACTTCAACAGGGGCAACCCCTTTCTCTCTTGGTTATGGCATGAAAGTTATGCTCCCCGTAGAGGTTGAGATCCCATCACTGGGTGTCTTGATGGAAGACAAGTTGACCAAAGTTGAATGGTGTCATACCAGGTTTGATCAGCTCAATTTGATTGAAGAGAAGAGATTGACTTTCATGTGTCATTGTTAGTCATATCAACAGAGAATGAAGAGAGCTTTTGATAAGAAGGTCAAGCTTCGTGTGTTCCGAGAAGGTGACCTCGTGCTCAACAAGATTTTATCTTTCAAACCTGATTCTAGGGGAAAATGGGCTCCTAATAACGAAGGCCCATATGTTGTTAAGAGAGCCTTCTCAAGAGGTGCATTGATTCTTACAACTATGGATGGTGAAAAGTTCACTTATCCTGTGAACGCCGATGTAGTCAAGAAATACTTCACCTTAAATAAGAAAATAACAACTCGCTAAGTTGAAAACCCAAAAGGGAGGCTTAGGAAAAAATGAGCATCTCGGTGGAATGAAAACCCGAAAGTGAGATCCAGGCAAAAGTTAGAGACATAAAATAGAAAAAATCATCCCGGTAGATTGAGTACCCCACCTTGGGACAATCTAGATAAAAATTAGGGATTATGGCAAGTAACTACATCCGGCTAGATCTGATCATTGAAGCAACATTGCTAGTCAGTTTGGTTCTGATTCATCATTCTCAATCGAATAAAAAAGAATAGTGGATTTTAGAGTTGGTAGGGAGAGTAGTGGTCATTGTATTCAATGTAGCCCTTTTCCATATAAATTACCATTTTCAAATTTGTAAAGATCCATGGAGTCCTGCCTTTTGTGGACTACCATTCTATTAAAGAAAGTTGAGCCTTTACCCAATTTTTTTCTATTCTAATTTGTTTCTGTTTAATAAAATTACATTTTTATGATGATAATTTTGAACTAAATAAATCAATGAATACAAATTTTTCTAAAATAATAAGGCATTTATTTTAAGAACTTTGAATTCAAAAAAGGAATGTCAACAGCAATCTGAGAACGATAAGTCTTGACGTGTGAAACATTGTTGCCTACCCCAAGCAGCTATCATTCACCCTTAAAAGAGTTGATGTGTTGTTATCCTTGTAGTTTATAGTTCTTTCTCCAACTGAGGCCTTCATGGATTTTTCATCCTTGATTTGTATTATTTTGTGATTGAACCTTGGATCTCCAGTGAAACCTTTATTTGGTTCTCGGATCCGCAACACCTTTATTTGGTGGCTGCATAACCATGGCATTATTTCTCCCGTCGTGAGTTTCTGCAGGCCGATTGATATATTTTGGTACCTTGGAATTGGTTTATTTCTCAATCTCCAAGAAGTGTCTTGTGATTGTTGTTTTTCCTTTTGAGGAATTTATTATTGTTTGCATCCTCGTGTGAAGAATGATTTGTCCTGACGAATTTTTATTCCCTAGTGAAGTCCCCACAGAGTTGATACTGATAGAATCCCTAGTAAGTTTTCCGGCTCCCCACTCAGAGTTTTGCCTCTTGTTGGGACGTGGATCCCCTACGGACTTTCCTCTTCTGATGAAAGATCTCCCTATTCAAGAAGTGTTTGATTCTGAGCAGTTTTGATGTAGCTATCCCCTGTAGGATTGTCTCCCATTTGATATGGCGTTGACCTAAAATCCTCCGTAGCATTAACTTGTGGCAATGAAATATATATATCCCTTAGATTGAGATGTGGATCCTCATCAGATCTCCCTTATCCTCAACATTTTGGTTGATACTTTGAGCAGTGTTCTCATCCCCCGCGGGGTTGCCAAGCTATGATTTTCTCCTCTCCCAGAGAGTTTGAGCTTTAAACAAGATTTTTGCCAATCTTTGCTTATCTCCTAGCAGTTGTTCCTCGTCTCTCGAGAGTTGAGTTTTGAAGTTGGAGTTGTTCCTCTTCAATTCCTCTGAGCGCTGAGCCTTCAACAGTTTTTGTCCGGATGCATGTTCTTCACGTCTTCCCCAACCAGAGTTGAGCATTTGATTTTGGATTGTTATATCCTCAGTCTTCCTTGAGTACATGGTTGTGTTATGTCCCCGAAGAATTGAATAGTTTAAGATAGGATTCATATCCTTGATGATTTATTTTCATCCTTAGTAGGTTCTCCAGTTGGTATTCCCATCTTGTTGAGATTAGCCGAGTATCGAGTTGTGATGATTGGATCTTCAGTGTGTGTATCTTTTATGCTCATTTGTCAGCATACTCATAGACATACTCATGCATATACATGAATAAACATAACATTAGATATTTCATTATGCATTTTACATATTTCCCCAATTTATTCTGATCCCCTGCTTTTGTGATATCATTTCCCCATGCAGATTTGGTGTGTCTGTCCTCCTTCAATGCAGAGTGTCAGCCCCTTAAGCAGAAAGAGTTTATCCTTTCTTCTTCCCCACTGAGTTATTTCCTCGTGGATAATTATTATTTCAGTTTCCTCTCTAGTTCATTATCTGGATGAAACCACTCCCCTTGAGTTATATCCTCATAGGGTTGAGTCTTGTTTGACCGTTTCTTTCTAGTTATTACCTAGATAGATCTTTTGGTCTCCCAAGGAGTTATTACCCAATAACTGGTAATATCCTTCTTGATGTTAAGTACTTTACTTGTGTTAATTTACCCTAGCCAGTAAAAGGTAATTTACTTCTTTGATTTCTCCAACGTATTCGTTTTCGTTTCCCCAGCAAGTTTATCCTTGATATGTTTACCCTAACCGGTAATGGATATTATTTCCTTTGGTCTTCTACCCAGTATCCGATAGTTATAAATACTATTCTTTTTGGTAGTCTATCCTTGATATGTTTACCTTAACCGGTAACAGCTTTTCTTCCTTCGGTCTTCTACCCAGTATCCGATAGTTGTAAATCCTATTTCTTTGCGAGTTTATCCTTGATGTGTTTACCTTCACCGATAACGGATATTCTTCCTTTGGTCTTCTACCCAGTATCCGATAGTTGCAAATCCTATTTCTTTGGGAGTTTATCCTTGAGATGTTTACCTTAACCGGTAACTGATATTCTTCCTTTGATCTTCTACCCATTAACCGGTAGCTGTAAATCCTATTCTTTTTGGTAGTCTATCCTTGATATGTTTACCCTAACCGGTAACAAATATTCTTTCCTTTGATCTTATGCCCATTAACCGGTAGTTGTAAATCCTATTTCTTTATGAGTTTATCCTTGATATATTTACCTTAACCAGTAATGACTATTCTTTGCGGAAAGTCTATCCTTGATATGTTTACCTTATCCGGTATTGAAAATTCTTTCCTTTGGTCTTCTGCCTAGTAACCGGTAGTTGTAAATCCTATTTTCTTTTGGTAGTCTATCCTTGGTATGTTTACCTTAACCGGTAGCGGATATTATTCCTTTGGTCTTATACCCAGTTCTAGTAGTTATAAATCCTATTTTCATTTTTGGTAGTTTATCCTTGATATGTTTACCTTGATCGGTAACATATATTCTTCCTTTGGTCTTCTACCTAGTAACTGGTAGATGTAAACCCTGTCTTTTCTTCCTAGCAAGTCAATCCTTGATATGTTTACCTTAACCGGTAACAAATATTCTTCAACTGGTAGTTGGTGATTCTCCCCAACACTATATCCTTGATATGTTTACCTTAACCGATAACAAATACTCTCATATGTTCTATCTTTTTAGGTAGTCTATCCTTGAGATGTTTACCCTAATCGGTAACAGATATTCTTCCTTCGATCTTCTACCCAGTAGCTGGTAGTTGTAAATCCCACTTCTACATTTTCCCCGTAGGCTATTCTTACCCAGTAACTGGTAATGGATATTCCTCATTTTTCTCAGTGAATCATCCTTGATATTTTTACCCTAACTTGTAACGGATGTCTCTCTGCCCGAGTGTATTATCTTCTTACCCAGTAACAGATGGTAGATAATATATCTCTTTTACTCCTGTGTTAAATCTTTTCTTCCTCCATTTGAGTCTTGATTCATATTTCTTTGTGAAATCGAATTTCTTTTTGTTTGTTTGGGTATTTCAGCCTCGTTCTAATTTACACCTTCCCCTAGTGGTTGTTTCTTGATGTGTTGGTCTTATTCCAATACATGCAGATTCTTTTTCCCCGGTCCGAGTTTTTCCATTGATTTATTTTCATGGAAATCCCCTTGTGTTTCCAGCAGTTTTTAAGTCGTAGCCTGACCTACACATAACTTTTATCCCTAGAGTCTTTGTCCCCTTAGTGAGTTTTCCTTATGGAAGACATTGTTGTCCTGTGGATTTTCAGTTTCTCCAGATCCTCTTCTTTTGTGGCATATATTCCCCAAAAAGATTATTTTTACATCCATATCATATGCATGACGAGGTATCGTAGGGACCAAAATTTGTTTCTTGTTGTTATTATTTAAGTCCATTCTACCTCCTTTATACGTAGATTTTAACCTTCACATCCCCGGATAGAATGACCTTAAATAGGGGCAGCTGCAAGATCCCAGTTTTGACCCTAAGATCCCCCATGTCATCTCATCATATTTGCATTGGCATTGGGATCACAACTTGGTATCCTCCTCACCTATCATTCATTGGGGTTGCATTGGGATAGATCACCAAGAATTTTTAATTGTATCATACTTTATTTTTCTTTGTTTACTAACCAAAATCCAAAAATATGTCTAATGTAGTTTTATTTCTTTTGTAAGTAGTGTGTGCATCCACCTGTGCCTCATCAAGCTCAAAACTAGGGTTTAAGACCCTCAATGCAAGGGATCAAGTTAGAAAATGTTCAAATTGGTTCTAAGCATCATATATGGATCCCCATGTATTTTATTTGTCATTTTGACCAAGAATTCATTAAGAGTTTGAAGCTTGTTTGTCAAGGAAGCCCCAATTCATCTGGATATCTTGCATTCCTTCCTCAGAAAGTTTCTTCAATATTTGGTCAAAGATATTATGAGATACTTCATTGAAATTCATCATAAGCATATACAATTATCCACGAACCCCAAAGAGCAAGATAACTTCAAGTTTGCAAGTTGGTTTAAGGAGGCTGACCAGAAAAGTCAACTAGTCAAATCTAGGGTTCCCTAGACTCTATCTCCTACAAATTTTATCATATGAAAATTATTCCAAGATAAATATTACTCTTTATGATATTCTAGACAACTTTCATGTTAACATCAATATCTAATTTTGTTTGGAAAGTCATTTTTTATGGTGAAAGATTATAGGTCATTTTGTTTGTGCCCTAGATGGAAGGTCAACTTCCAAGAACCATAAATTCCTCATTTTAATGTCATTTACCTTAATGAAATTTAAATTCTTACACTTTATCATTCATTATCATTTACATTCATGCAAATTGTTTATGTTCCAGTCATTTTCACTTTGCTCACTTGAGCCATATTTTGTGCTTGTATTAAATCTGTTCTTGTGATTTTTGTTTTATTTGTGGTCATAGGACCTTAAAACACTTAATAAAAACAAAAATTCTAAAAAATACATTGGTGGACTGTTGGACCTCTGTCTGTGACTTGATTTGATCTTTGGACTTAGAGTAGACAACATCCTTGAGCTATGGAGATTCTTGGTCAGTGCCATTATTGGAGACCTTTGTTGGTCAATGTCATTCATCTGATACATGCTTGAGAAACTCCTATGGTTTATCTGATTCATTTTGTCTCTATGTCTAAGTTGTTATTTTGATCTTATTGTGACTATCTAATGCTTTCTCTTTGAGTATGTATCAAGGGATATTTCATTTGATACGTTTAAAGGACATTGAAGACTGCTGACTTTGGAGTACTTGCTTGGATATTTGGTTATCTTTATTTGATACCATTTGGTCTTCTTATTAATTGCTTGAATGATTATAGCTTTGTTGCTTGCTTGATAATCTAAAGGAAATGGATTTCTATCTGACACTATTGTCTTGTGGATGTTTCGCATTGGTTAGATCTTTTCAAGTCTAAACTTTTAAGTCTTGTCTAGGATAATCCCTTCATATACTCCTCCTTCTTTAATAATCTCTCCCTCATTTTCAAAACTTCTTTGCTTGTTGTTTTCAACTTAGACTTGTTTTAATGATTAGAAACCTTGGACTTATGCCATTGATTTTCAAAAACATTTTCTTAATCAAACTTGTAAATGAACTTAATCATATTGACTTTATTTTCAAAAAAAGACACAAAAAAACTAACAACCTCATCTAATCATTTTGGCCATTTTGTGCCTTTTTCTTTTATACTTTTCAAAAGAGAGCATTTAGATTTGTGTTATCTTTGGTTGAGATATAATTCTCCCATTTCATGATATATTGATTGTAAGACTTTCCATTTATTATGGGTTAGTGGCATACTTCTTAATTGAATCCAAGTTGGAGCCCTCCCTCTTTAATGTTGTAAAGCCCTCATTATCGGTTGATGTTTGGTTTAGTATTCTCCCTTTGATAACAAAAAAATCTTTAAGCTTTTCTAAAATCAATCCACTTATCTTTAAAAATTTTACCATGAACTACGAGGTTTTGATCCCTCATTTTTAAGTTGGTACGTAGGCATAAGACCGAAGGTCTTGTCAAACACAAAAATGTAAATAATGAATTCTTTTTCTTCCCCTCATTCTATTTTTTTAACAAACATATTTTTCAACTAAAAGACTTGCACACAAAAAGGGCTCCCTAGGAGTACCTAGGACACTTTGGGTGCTAATACCTTCCTGTAACACCCCAAAATTTGCCCTCCTTATTCACGCATTCATTTTTAGGTCATTTAACATTAGATACATTGCATTTCATCATGTCAATCGGGATTAGCTCCAAGAAGCTTGAACATCATCCAGGACACTTTGTGGGTTCTATTTAGATGATCAGTCAACACAAGGGAAAGACTTCAGTTACTTCCAACAGGGGTCTATTCGTCAGTCAAAACGTTAATCTTGAAGGAGCAAAAGTTTGTTCATGAACTGTCATGATCGCTAGGCGAAGCCCACGCGTTTCGAAAAAAAAAATTAAAAAAAAAGAAAAAAAGAAAAAAAAAATTAAAAAAAAAAATAATTAATTAAATAAATAAATAAATAAAATATAATAGAAAAATCTTGGACTTGGACCTCTCTCATTTGAGCCCACAAAGCCATGAAAATCAGGTTATAAAAGAGGGAGAACAGACAGAAAAAGGGAGAGAAGCAAAACACTCTGAGGTTTCCTTGGAACAAAATGTAAGACCCCAATTTTGGGCCCTAAGATCCCTCATGGCCCATATCATTCATATCATAACCTCAAGGATCATTGCATGCCTTTGTCCCCTCTTAGTGGATAGATTGCCTTGTAGGTTTGTTTCTTGATCACCAAGCATACTCTGCATTTGTATATCTTTGCTTTCATATGTTTATCATCCAAAAAGTACAAAAATATTGTCTGTCTAACCTTGTTGCTTGCAGTTGAAGCAGTCATCAGCAATTAGGTCAAAATCAGTCGTTGGTCAGTCAAAGCAATGGATGATGGCCATTCTTGCAGAATTTGGGCATCATGGTCATTAATCAAAGGTTCATACATCTGGAGACATCATTTGAAGTCAAGTTCTCAAGGAATTAGGGTTTGGAAATCATCAGAAGAGGATCAATCAGTCCAAAACCCTAGAAAAGTCAAACTTGGTCAACAGTTGATTTAATCAAGATTTGATGGATGGAATTGATTTGAAGAAGTTCATTCATGCTTGTATAAGCCTCATCTATCATGTTCAACCTCATCATGGAAGAAAATCAAGTCAAATCAGAAAATTTTCCAGAAATAGAAAGTGGACCTGTAATTTCAACTGCCAAAAATGGAAACTTCTTGATCTTAAACTTACATCATGATACAAGCTTCAAATGAATTTTTGCCCAACATGGAAGTTGAAGATCTTGTCTTCCCATTTTCAAAAAGTCCAAGAACTCTCAAATCCCATGTGTGGTTGTCAAGATATGATCAAATCATTTTCACCAATTTTTGAACTTCAACAAGCCATAACTCTCAAACCATAAGGCCAAATTTGGTGGGGTTTTTTCCTACACATCACATTTTTCATCCTCTTTCCAAAAATATAAATTTCATGACCTAAAACCTTACCATTCAAAATGGCATTTTTGGACCTTTTCATTTAAAAATCAAGGTTTGACTCATAGTTGACTTTTTGATTTAGGACTTTTTTCTCATTTTTGCCAATTGGGAAATGTTTCATATATTATTTGTAATTTGCTCAAAGTCCAAAACCATCATCACATCACCATTTTACCACCATTTTGAACCATAGTACAATCTTGGCAATTTTAGCAATTGGTTGGAAAAGAGCAAAAGCAAGTACAGCATTCCTTTAGCAGACCAAAGACAGCATTTGTGCTGGCCATTTGCAGCATGCTCAGGCCCAAATTTGTGCAGACAAACACACCTCCTTTTCACTTGTTCCACAATTAGCAAAATGTGCATTTGGTTGTTTTAACATAAGTAGGATTAAGCATCCCTAAACCAACTCTAAACAGCCACATATAAGGGCATTTTCCTGACAGTTCAACCCTAGTTTTGGAGCAGCCACACACAGAAAACTTCCATCCACTCTTTCTTGCAATTCTGCAGATTGAGATTTTCAGAGCAAAAACACCAAAGACCCTTGAACAAACCTTGGTTGTTCTTCATTTAAACATATTTCTGAGATCATTGCCACCATCAAACACTAGCTGGAATCGTTTCTCATGTCCTGTTCTTCAAAGCACACAATAATGGCAGTTGGAGCTACTGAGTGTTCCAAGCATTTTTGAACCTACCTTCTTCAAGTATTCAGCATTGCAAAGCACAAGGGTCATCTTTTCAAGTGTAGCAACCTCAAAATACCACTGTTTCATCCATTTCTTCATAACCAAGTAAAATCTCGATTTCTCCTTTCTTTATGCCATGATATGCTTTAGATAGTTCATTTGCTGCTGATTCTAATGGATGTTAGTTTGCTTGAAATGGTGGACTATATCGTGTCAAATCTGAACTTTCATTTTCATATGTAAATGCATTTTTCTTCGATTTGGCTTGGACATGATGAGTTAATGAAATATGATACCACATTCTTGTTGTTTGATGCTTGATGAAGCTATTGGCATGCTTGGTTTCATTTTCTGGGCATGTTGATTCATGATGATGTTGCATGAACTTGGGGAATACTGTTGCATTAAAGCCCTAATTCTGTCCAGATTTCCACAGGGTTAAAATGTGTGTTTGCTGTTGATTGAAGCTGCTAAATGATGATATGTCATGGCCATGATTTTTGTTAAAATGCTGCTGTTTCTAAAATACTTGTCCTGTCCAGAATTTTGCCTGAATGTTGTATGGTTGTGTTGCTGTTTAGATGTTCATCATTGCCATGTTTGTTTGTATGCTATGTTGAGATTTCAATTGCTTTGATTGCTTGAGAATGCCAAGCCATGCTGCTGAAACCATGTTGCTGTTTGAAATCCCATAAACTTGCTCAGAAAAACCATGTGATTTGTGTTGAAAGCTGTGAATGCCATTGCTTTTGTGTGCTGTTGTTTATTTTGTTTGGATGTTGATGAACACCTTATGCCATGCCAGAAAATCCATGCGAAATATATTGTCTGCTGTGTGTTGCTATTGATTAATGATGCTTCATGATGATATTTCATGGCCATGATTTTTGTTTGATACTATTGTTTATGTGTTGGTGATTTAAATGATGAGCGTGGATAATGATAGTGAATGCTGCTCATGTTAAGCTTTGTCCTGTCCGAAATTTTCTCAAGAGTTTGTTTGGTTTGTTGTTAATGGTGCATAATGATGATGTTTGAATCATGAGGATAGTGTTCCATGACCATGCTTGTTTATTGTTACTGTTGTACCTAGTGATGTTTGGTCAATAACATGATACCATTGCTGACATACTTTGCTGCAGTCTTGAAACACCTTGAACACCATGCTGTTGTTTGTTTTAATTGCATTGAACCATCACCACTTGCTTTGCTTTTGTTTTTTTGGTTGAGTTTTGTTTGAAGCATACTGAATGCCCTGCTGTTTTGCTGTTTTAAAACTACCAAGAAATCTCATGAGTATGTGTATGCTGTTGTGATAAACATGTGATTGCATGATGAAGCTTGTTATGCTGTTGTGATTTTTTTGCTCGAATGTTGAATGAGTGCTGCTGTTGTTGAAACCCGGTTGTTCCCTTCCAAAAATCATGCTTTTATGTTGCATGAGCATTGGCTATTGTTGTTACTTATGTTGCATGAGACATTTCATATACCCTGCTGTTTTACTGCCTTAAGCTGCCAAGAAAAATATCATGAACATGCTTATGTTGTGTTGGTTGATAATGCACGAGGTTGGTATGTCATGGCCCTGTTCGAGTAGTGCTGTTGTTGTTTTGATAGTTTGATGATGATGAACTTTGAATGCTGAAACCTTGTTGCTGCTATGCTTGAATCATGAGCTGTCCAGAAATCCTCATGCTCATTTTGTTTGGCTGTTATGTTATGAAGAATGTTGATAGCTGCTATGCTGTTGCTTGATTTTGTTTATGATGCTTACTTGATGATGAATATTGTTGATTACAAATGCCTGGCTGCTGTTTCTAAAATTTGAGCTGCCCACAATTTCTCATTTTTGTTTGCTTTGGCATGTTGTTTGTGATTCCCACTGCCATGCTATTTGGATGTCACATGTTGATATTGAATTGTGAAATTGATGAATATGCTATGCTGCTATGTGCTGTTGTTTGGATGCTGTTTACATGATGATGATGGTTGAATGCTGCTGTTTCTAAAACCATAGAACAGAACTCTCCATAGATTTTTCCCATGAGCATGCTTGTTCCAATGCTGTTTATGTGTTGTCGCATGATGTTGTTGCTTGGTCAAAATTTTGCATGATGTTGATTGCTTGAATGTCACAAATACCATGCTGCTATGCTAGAGCCCTGTTGTTATGCTTGAATATCGCTCAGAAAATCCACATGGTTGATGTTTGATTGTGTCGTTTGCTGTTTGGATTGTAGTAGGAACATTCCCATACCATGCTTTTTGAATGATGTTTGGTTTGAACTTACTTGACATGCCATGATGTTGTTGCTGGTCGAGTGTTTTGTGATGATGTTGTTGAACCCAGTTGCCAAGCCGTGCCATAAACCCTAGGGTTTTTCCAACTCAGAAAAATTTGAATAGTTTAGCTCGTGTACTGTTCCATTGGCTGAGAGCCAATGGGAACATTTCGTTTCCCCCATCAAAACGCTGCAGTTTTGTTAAGTGACTGCGCTAATTACACAATTGCCATCGTTGACTCCTTAGTTGACCAACATTGCCATGCATTTTGTTCATTTTTGCTCCAATTGTTACACAAACTTCCACAATTATTTGCTCTTTCATTTCAACTCCAAAAATTATGATTTTTTTTGCATGATGATCACAAAGATGTCTATTATTTAATCATGATTTTTAATTAATTTTTGGTTGGCTGAATTTTAATTGATAAATGATTTCTTCACATGTGTGCATGAATGATACCCTTTGCCATTTCAATTGTGAAATTGTCATGATGCATCCAATGAGCCTGAATTTTTTTGTGATGAAACTAGACACATTGACCTTCATTTCCATATAAAGTTTGTGCATTTATCATTTGTGGATTGAGAGTTATGATTTTCTGAAGTTATGTGTTACATTTGGTGCTATACCATGATCATGTATTTTCCCAATTTTTGTTCACATGCTTCCTCTTATCCAATTGACCTCAAATTTTGCATGAATGATCTATCACATGTCTAGTTGATGTATGAATTTTCTTGGAATTAATCTTGCTGTTTTCCATTTGATTGAGAATTTTCTTCCATATGTGGTCATTTGTTGACTTTTTGTGCTATGCCTTGCCAAATCCTTTGTGAAATTCTCAAATCATATTGTATGATCATGAAATTTCATATGTGATAACTAGACATCTCAAGCTTTGCATTGGTGTTAATCTCATTCATTTCTCTTCTGTTTTCAAATTGATATGATTTTTTTGAAGTTGACCCATGTTTGTTGACTTTCACCATGCTTACTTGAACTTGGTTTGACTTCATGATTTTCATTGACTGCCTTCCTCTCATCCAAATGCCATGAAATTTGACATGCTTGCTATGTTAGATGTTAGGATTGAGTGTGATTTATTTCATAATTTTTGAAATTGTTTGAGTTGACTTTTGATGAAGTCTTTGCTGTTGACTTTTGTATGCTTCTCTTGCCATGCTTTGCATCCTTTTGCATATGAAATGACCATGATGCATGATATAATTATGAATCCAATTGAACATGCTTCTTGAATGTTTAAACTTGGTTTGGGTTGACTTTTCCTTGCTGCCTTGACTTTTTCTTTCATCTTTGACCCTAGGCTAGTCCTAGTGGTCTTCTAAGCTTACAATTGAGCTGTTTGTTTCAGGTTGAGCACCAATGCCCCAAAGACCTTTCAATTTTGATTGAGTTGGTTTGTTTATCATGTGCTAACCTTTGTTTTGTAGGTGACTCATATGCTTGAGTCTTTGTGCCTTGCACAATTGGTCCCTCTGTGGTTGACTATTGGTTCATTTTCTTTTGATTTTGATTGTTGACTTGTTTACTAATGAGTTTGACTTTTTCAGGTACTTTAGTTGCCTAAGTTCTTTGAACTTGCTTGCTTGCTTTGCTTTTTAGCATTTGCTTTGAGGTATAAATACTTCTTCTTCATGTAGTCTGGAGACCCGGTCTGTTATTTGACCGGGCAAACTGTCTGAAGTCCTCCTTAAGAGGCAATGCCTGTGTTTGTTTATATTTGTCCCAAGCAGGAAAAGTCCTTCAAGTAAGGCAATTGGTGGAAGGTAGGGATAAGTAATCTATCCCCCACTATTCAGTGTGTCCTCTCTTTACTCCCAGTACCTGGTTGAAGCAATGAGATAAATACCCAAGATCTAATCGAGTCCATAATGTGGAGAGAGTTCCTACTTTCTGAACTCCCACACTTTCTTTGATGCTCTCTCTGATTTGAGATAGAAGCAATGAGGCACACCCCTCATCTCCTTTTCATCTGCTTCACCTGAGCCCCTCAATGGCCAGGTTAAGAGCGATCTTTACCCATTACAGTGGACTTTTAAAGTCAAACCCTCTTGTGTGAGCCCCCATTGTTTGGCTATAGAGTGTGCTGTTTGTTATTCATTGATTGTTTGATTTGCTTCATGTGCACTTGCTTGCCTGTATGCTATGCATTTATCATCATCATCAATTGCCATTAATGCATGATCATCTCATTTGTTTTGTGATGCTATCATTGTTGTTTGCCCATTGAGGACAATTGTAAGTCCATTGCTTTGGCATTTGCTCCTGTGATATGGAAGGATAGAGTGTAAGACCTCATTGGTCACTCATATCTTCTGTTTATCTGCGTGTATGTGAGGATACAGTTATAAGTCCCTGTAAGTTGGCATCTGTTGTCCTGTGATCATTTTGATCTGTTCGATTTGCATGTGAGGATACAGTTATAAGTCCCTGTAAGTTGGCATCTGCTTTCCTGTGATCATAGTTGGTTCTATCTGTTGTATGTGAGGTTGCAATTATAAGTCCCTGTAAGTTGGCATTTGCATACCTGTGATCATATTGTTGCTTTTGTTCTTGTATGTGAGGATCCATTGTAAGTCCCTGTGATGTGGCATTGGATTTCCTGTGAGCATACTGTGGAGTTAACCTAAGTCCAGATAGATTGGCAGTTGACTTTCCATATTTTCATTCCTTTGTTTTCTTTTGAGGAGATTGGTGTAAGTCCATTGAGTGGCATCTGATATCCATTTTTATTTTAGGAGACTGGTGTAAATCCATCTATTGGTATCCGGTATCCGCTTTTTATTTCTTTGTCTGTGGAGATTAGTGTAAGACCATTGAGTGGCATCTGACATCCCATTTTGTTTTAGGAGATTGGTATAAGACCATTGATTGGCGTCCGATATCCGTCTTTCTTGTTTGTTTGTTATTATTAATTGCTATTCCAAAGGACACACTTGAATCATCTCCCATATGATCTCAAGAAGTGAACCTTCTAAGAAGTTTTACAAATCCATCCTCATCCATTCATCATTCATTATGTCCTAGACTTTTCACACTTTACTTTTCAAACTTGACATAAGTGTTGTGCAAACATCTTCATGCTTTTCAAACTAAAAACCTGGACTCAAGTCCTTGACCTTTTTTCAAAACTCCATTTTATAATACTTATTTGAATTGGTCTTAATCATACTTTGACTTCATTTTCATAATCATAATCAATAACTCCACTCATTCACTTGTTTTGGCTTTGTCCATTAATGTTTTCATACATGAGCTATAGGTTTGATTTATCTTAGTGGTTGATGTTAATCTCACCTTCTGTCTTTAGTGATTGAATTGTAAGCCTTCCTTGCCTATTATAGGGTTAACCCCTCCCTGGCAAGTTGAAGCTGTTCTCACATGGTGGACGTTGTTGTTTGTATAAGGTTGAGTTTTCTCCCGTGGATAACGTAAGACCTAGGGTTTGTGTTTAAAATTGAACCTAACCCACTTTTGGAAATCTTTTAGCCGAACTACGGCGTTCTGATCCTTACCTTTGATGGAAGGTACGTAGGCAACGGGTTCATCCGTTCGAACCCAATAACCTAATCAAAATGTATATTCTTTTCTCATCATCCCAATCATGTTTGCACAATATTTTTGTCATAACAAATAATAATTTAGCATAACAAGTGTGAAAAGGGCTCCCTAGGAGTACCTAGGACGTGATGGGTGCCTAACACCTTCCCATTGCGTAATTTACCCCTTACCCAGAATCTCTGATCTTTTTATTAGTTTTCTACGTGTAAAACTTCTTAGGCTTTTGTTCGCTTTTTAGCCAATCCTTTGGATAAATAAAAGTGCGGTGGCGACTCGAAATTTTTCATGTATCTCTTAGCTTATGATTTAATCGATAGATCATATAGCGACGAATACACCGCTACAGAAAAGTGGCGACTCTGCTGGGGAAATCTCACCAGAATCCTTGGTGGTATTGCCTACTTTTCACCCTTGTTGTGCTATATTGTTATTCTTTATCTGACATATTTTTGTACAATTTGGGATCACTGTATTGATTGTAATGTGTGAATTGCTTGATATACATTTGCCTGTGTGCTTTGGTGATCTGTGAGATGAGTTCTATACCCGAACTCGAGTGCACTCTAGGATAGGAGAATGGCATAGTCTTGTTGACTGGTGTGGAGTAGTCCTTAGCCAGTTGACTTGCGAGTCCATTCACTTGGTGGAGGTCATGTTGAACTAATAATGTCACACAAGTTATTTGTGGTTAGGCATTATTCTTTCAATCATGTTCCGCAGAAGCCAAGGACCTTAGTTTACCAAACCCATCTTGGCCTATTTTTAGGACCGTAGTGCGGAGGTCGTTCAGATGTCAGTTCTGATACGATTGTTACGCGATACTACACTCATAAGAGTTTCTCTTGAGAATATTCTTGGAATACGAGTATTCGTTCCTCCGATAATATTCGAAAGATGGAACGATGATTATGGGAACCTCTGATAGAACATGTCTGGCAGGTTTAAACCCTAGTACACTCCCTTTGGGTGGTTCTTAACCGAGACTCCATGCTCGTGACTCTCAACAAACCCGTGATTCGTGGTTGAGTCGTTCAAACATTGTTAATATCAATGGATCCCGGATCAGGTGTAAAACCTAAGATCCACCAAAGCGGCTGGTTGATATTAGGAATGTTTGAACCGGTTCATGTACCGTTAATATCAATGGAACTTGGGTGTCGATAAGGTGAAAACCTAAATCCACCAAAATGGATGATTGATATTAGGGATACCTAGAGCTTTCCCACGACCTTTGTTTGGTGTGCTTTGCTTGATCCTTGAGTGTGTTTGTTGCATTCATGCATTCACGCATTCATCCGCATTCATATCATCAGATAAAAAGAAAATTTTCAAGGAACTCAAAGGAGTTTATTTGCAAAAAATTTCAAAACATGAAAAAACCGGAAAAATTTTTTCACCTGATATATCTGATGAGATATTCTCATGTAAGATCAAATGCTTAAACGTTTCAAAGTTTGCAAATAAAACCCTCGGGTTCCTTTGACAAAAAAAAACAAGCATATGCATAAACACTTCATGCATCATTTGCATAAGCAGGTGTTTTGTTCCGGTCTCCCGTCCTGTGGTCTGACCCCGCGATCTTCATTTATTTTGAAGACGCACCTCGCCGGTATTATATCAGAGCCAACTCTGCCAGATTGATGGATCGTCTTGGGCAAGAGAATTGTGAATTCAGAGAGGATTTTGCCAGCCTTAGTGCTTTTAATGGATTTATTCCTGTTGATGGATTTATTCCTGGTTAACCAATCCCGGGCTGGCATAGGCTACTGTTCTGGGGCACTTAATGAGCAAGGTTTGTTCACGAGTGGAGGATTCATCCATGTTGATCAACCTGAAGATGCTGCTTTCTTAGAAGAAGATGCAGAAGATTTGAACAATTTCGTCATTCCTGGTGGTGTCTTGCCACAATTGGGTCGCTGTGGATGTTCCTACGGTCATTCATAAATCAGCATGATTTGTTCACTTTATTTAAAACCCTTCTCCCATGCCAAAAGGAGAAGTGATGACATTGTTGGCAGCATTTTAATACAATGATGTTTTCATTCAATTAATGCATTGTCAAACATTTGTTTTTCCATTTGTTTTCACTTTTTGCTTTTGCATGAAATCAGTGATCACAAAAAACCTGAAAAACAAGAAAACAGCTTTTTCATCTGCATAACTGATTTGCTTGTTTAAATATTCAAAAGCTTTTCATTATCCAGAATCATTATGCAGGGATTTCTAAACCCATTGAACATAATGATCCAACGTCATCTCCCAATCTTGAAGTCATTGTATCTGGGGCAGAGGAAGATGATGTTAAAGGGGATTCCTGACGAGATTACCCGCCTTCTTGAGCACCAAAGAGGCTCATTCAGCGGTATCACGAGAATCAGCAGAACAGTCAAACTGGGGATTACAAAAGAAAAAAAATCAAAAAAAAAACAACAAAAAAAAAAAGAAGAAGAAGAAAGAAAAAAGAGGGTGAAAAAAAATAATAATAAGGAAAAATTTTCCAAATATTTTTCCAAAGAAAAAAGAAAAATTATACCCTCAAGTCCCTAGTTGACAGACGCTGAATGGATTCAGAGTCGTTACGACCAGTTGAATTTAATTGAAGAGAAGCGTTTAACTGCCATGTGTCATGGTCAGCTATATCAGCAGAGAATGAAGAAAGCATTCGACAAGAAGGTCAAGCCTCGTGTATTCCGAGAAGGTGACCTTGTGCTCAAGAAAGTTTTGTCTTTCGCGCCCGATTCCAGGGGCAAGTGGACTCCAAACTACGAGGGTCCATATGTTGTTAAGAGAGCCTTTTCAGGCGGTGCTTTAATGCTTACAACAATGGATGGGGAGGATTTCACTCGTCCTGTGAATTCAGATGCAGTCAAAAGATACTTCACCAAAAAAAAAAAAAAAAAAAGAAAAGTATATGCAAATGAAAAAAAAAATAATGAAAAAAAACAGAATTGCTCGCTAAGTTGAAAACCCGAAAGGGCGGCTTAGGCAAAAATGAGCGTCTCGGTGGAGAACCTGCAAGGGTAATCCAGGCAAAAATTAGAGACTTGAAAAAAAAAGAATATATTTGCATCCCGCTAGATTGAGTACCTCACTCTGGGGCAATCTAGGCAAAAATTAGGGATTTGGCAAGTAACTGCATCCTGACAAGACTTTCTGGTTCATCAGTCGTCATTTCGTCAGCAGATTCTCGATTCGTCGTCAACCGAAGCTTCGGATACATCGAGATTCAAATTGGTAGAGAAAGGATCATTATGTTCAATGTAGCCCTCTTCCAATATATATCACTGATTTCAAATTTGTACAGATCTATGGAGTCTTGCCGTTTGCAGACTACCATTCTATCAAATCAATTTGAGCTTTTTATCCAATTTATTTGCACTCTTATTTGTTTCAATTCAACAAATGTTTTGCATGTTTTAAATTGATAAAAATGTCATTGTTTTAAACAAATCAATTTTTCAAGATTTTTGCTTTAAACAAAGTGAACATTCACAAGATTGAAAAGATACTCAAGAATATCTCAGTGCTCTCCCGAGGGTGGCATGATTCCCAACAGGTAAGACATTGGTTCATACTCCTGGTTTGGTGGTATCTTCTTTCTTCAGATCTTTGTTGAGGTTGTTCCTCAGACAGAGTTGTTGTTGGGGTTGTTCCCCAGTATATTCGCAAGTAATTTGTTGTTGAAGACTTCGTTTTCTCCAGCAGCAGTTTTCCATAGCATGGGTGTTTCTTATAGAAGTTTCGGTGGTTGATGGTTTGTTACCTTGGTACCCCGTCACTTTCTCCAGTGGGTCGTATCCCCAGACTTTAGTTGTCTCCTCAGCACAATCATGAGTATAACTGATTGATTGATACTCCCCTCGGAGTCGCGAGTAGAGCTGTTATTGATATCCCCACCAGGGTTGCAAGTGGAGTTGTTACCTCTTCTCCCCATGCAGTGTGCCAGCAGGATTTGTCTGTTTCCTCAGCACGTTTGTTGTCTCTTTGAAGACTTGGTAAGTCAGTGGTTTGATACCCGGCACTTTACCTTTTCCCCGGCGAAGTCGTCTGCGGAATTGTTACTATCTCTCCATCAGAGTTATTATCTTCAGCAGAGCAGGATTTATTTTCCTGAGCAGTTTTGATTTGGGTCGACATCCCAGTATTGCAATCATCTTTTCCTCAGCTTAGTCTGCAGAATGTTTGTTATGGCGGTTTCGCCTGTTGAATATTCCTTCAATCCCCGATATGGTCGGATGATGGCTTTTGCTTCCAGTGAACGGATTTGATTTCCTGACTGTTTGTGATCCCCAGTAGAATGGCTTATATTGCAGAATCTACTTGTTGTGATCAATTTGCTGTATATTCTCCCAAGTGGAGTGGTCCGTTGCAGAATATATTTGTTTGATCTGTCCTCCCTCAGTGGTTTGTTCCCAAGAGAGTAGCCGACAGTTTTCCCCAATGGAGTTGCTTATGCAGTTAGATTCTATTTGGATGATATCATTCTCCCTCAGTGGGTTGTCCCCCAGAGGAGTTATGTGGATTTGCTTCTACGGCAATTCGTGCTTATGCTTATGCACTTTTATTTCTCAGTTGACACTGGAATCCCCTGCAAATATACTTTGGGACTTTCTCTTGTCCCCTACAGATTTGTCTTGGTGGCTGTCTCGCCCGTTGTGACTTTCTGTACCCTGATTGGGTTGTTTCCTGATATCTCTGATTCTCTGCTTCTTCAGCAGTACTTGCAGATCTTTGCTTTACAGCACGTAGATCTCCGCAGATTGGCTCTCCAGCTGGTTTTTCCCCTGGAAGTATAATACCGGACGTTGTTCCTGAACCTGTTTGTGTTAGAATTGTCTGTTTTGTCAGCATTCATCAAACATAAATTACGCATATTCATGCATATTCATAAACATTCAGATATTCATGTTGCATTTCTCGCCATATATCTTTTGTTTGTCGTGTCTCCTGCTATGGTGATATAGATCTCCTTACAGATCTCCCCAAGCAGATGTTGGGTGTTATAAATCTCTCCATATAGAGTCAGCCCATAAGCAGAAAATGTTGTCTTTCCTTCTGCAGTTCCCCACTGAGATATATCCTCGTGGATGACGGTTTCTTCCGTTTCCTCCCAACACATATATTGGGATGGGTTTTCCTATTTGAGTTATATCCTCATTAGGACGTGTCTTTATCTAGTCGGTCTTTTCGGATTATTCCCGAATCGGCTATTTGTCAGATATCTTGTGCTTCCCAGTGGGTTGTTCCCCAGCGGAATGTTTTTGGGCCTCTACCCTCATACCGGTAGTTATAAGTCCTATCTTTCCTGGCTTTCTTGACAGAATTTGTGGTTATACACCTTTTATTCTCCAGCCAGATTTTTTGGTTTTCTACCTCATACCCGGTAGTCGTAAATCCTATTTTCCTGCTCTTCAGCAGTTTGTGGTTTGTTATAAACCCTGTTTTGGTTTCCCGTGCGGATTTGTGATTTGTTCTATCCCCACGCGGAGTTGTTGGTCTTCTACCCCGTATTCGGTAGATGTAAACCCTAATTTTGTGGTTATCTTCATTCAATATTCTTGATGTTGATTTTCCTTTGCTTGTATAAGTTGCTCAGATCAGCACTTATATCTCCAGCAAGTTCTTTGTGGATAATTGCCGTATGCTAGCAATTTTATCCCCAGTGGGTCTTTTCACCGTATGCTAGTGATTTGTTCCCCGGATCATTGGTTGTTTACCAGTGCATCCCCAGCTAGTCTTCTGTCGATAATTGCCGGATGCTTGCAATTTATCCTCAGCAGTTCGCCTTTCATTTACCCTTTTGTCGGTAATGTCTGTTGCTCTTTTTGATTAGTCATCATTATATACCTAATTTGGTATCCCGATGCCTTTCTTTTCGGTTGATTTATCCTTTGCTAACCCAGTAACCGGTTGTGGATAATCTTCCATGCGAGTATATTATTCACGGTCTGCCGGTAATGAATAATATATCTCATGCACTCTTCAGTCGAAGCCTTTCGTGTTTCCCCGGTCGAGTAAGATTCGTTATTTCCCTTTGCGGAGTCGAATATTCTTGTTGTTGGATAATTGCCGGATGCTTGCAATTTATCCTTTGAGTTGTCTTTCGTTTACCCGTATGCTTGGTATCGATCGTCTCTCTGTTTTGGATAGTCACCTATTATATACCCAGTAACCGGTATCTCTGGTGTCTTTTCCTTTCGAGTGTATTATTCACGGTCTGCCGGTAATGAATAATATATCTCATGCGCTCTTTAGTTGGAATCCTTTGTTGATTTTCCCCAACTGAGCAAGATTCGTATTCTTTGTAGAATCGAATAGCCATCCTTTAACCAGTTTGTGTTTTGGATGATGAGTGTTTTGGAAGTGAAAACCAATTCACGATTCCGGATCTTATCCTATAAACAACCTACAACCCGGTTCAGGATAATCTCCCTTTCTGAGTATTCTATCCACGTTCTGACGGTAATGGATATTATATCTCGTCCACTCTTGAGTCGATCTTTTGATTGTTTTCCCCTCAGAGTAAGATTCATTTTTCCTTGTGGAATTGAATGTCCATCCTTTAAACAAGTTTGCTTTTCTAGCTCCCTTCAGGATGATGAGTGTTTTGGAAGTGAAATCCAATTCACGCTATGGTCGGTCACCTATTATATACCCAGTAACCGGTATCCTTGGTGTTCCCTCCTTTCTGCTCCCTATTATGACCTCGGTCCCCCTGTGGAGTCAGATTTTCCTGAGTTTGTTACCCGTATGCCTGGTAACATCTCATTTGCTTCGTTACTTCCCCAGTGGAATTTCCTTTTTGCTTCTCCTCAGGAGTCAGCTTGTGTCTCTCCAATGGATTTATTTTCCATTTGGAATTCTGTTCCCCAGTGTGAGTTCTTCACTCCCCAATGAGTTCTCCAGTCTGTTTTTCTGTTTTCCTTAATCAGAGTCGTGTTTTGATCACGTTATGTCAGTTTTGTTTTTCCCCAGTTCAGAGTCGTGTCTTGTCCACACATTTCTTTTTCTTTTATTATCCCCATAGAGTCTTATTAGAGTCTCTGTTCCTGGTGAGTGTACTACTCCGATGGATCGTCTTTTCTTCTGTGTGAATCATATTCCCCACAGAATTTTTTTTGTCTTTTGCACGCATACATCTGCATCATGAGGTCTCTTAGGGACCAAAATTTGTCTCATTACTGTTATTTAAGCCCATTCTACCGCGTCGAGATGAAGATTTCTAAACTTCATTTCTCCGGCTAGAATGACCTTAAATAGGGGCATCTGTAAGACCCCAATTTTGGGCCCTAAGATCCCTCATGGCCCATATCATTCATATCATAACCTCAAGGATCATTGCATGCCTTTGTCCCCTCTTAGTGGATAGATTGCCTTGTAGGTTTGTTTCTTGATCACCAAGCATACTCTGCATTTGTATATCTTTGCTTTCATATGTTTATCATCCAAAAAGTACAAAAATATTGTCTGTCTAACCTTGTTGCTTGCAGTTGAAGCAGTCATCAGCAATTAGGTCAAAATCAGTCGTTGGTCAGTCAAAGCAATGGATGATGGCCATTCTTGCAGAATTTGGGCATCATGGTCATTAATCAAAGGTTCATACATCTGGAGACATCATTTGAAGTCAAGTTCTCAAGGAATTAGGGTTTGGAAATCATCAGAAGAGGATCAATCAGTCCAAAACCCTAGAAAAGTCAAACTTGGTCAACAGTTGATTTAATCAAGATTTGATGGATGGAATTGATTTGAAGAAGTTCATTCATGCTTGTATAAGCCTCATCTATCATGTTCAACCTCATCATGAAGAGAAAATCAAGTCAAATCAGAAAATTTTCCAGAAATAGAAAGTGGACCTGTAATTTCAACTGCCAAAAATGGAAACTTCTTGATCTTAAACTTACATCATGATACAAGCTTCAAATGAATTTTTTGCCCAACATGGAAGTTGAAGATCTTGTCTTCCCCATTTCAAAAAAGTCCAAGAACTCTCAAATCCCATGTGTGGTTGTCAAGATATGATCAAATCATTTTCACCAATTTTTGAACTTCAACAAGCCATAACTCTCAAACCATAAGGCCAAATTTGGTGGGGTTTTTTCCTACACATCACATTTTTCATCCTCTTTCCAAAATATAAATTTCATGACCTAAAACCTTACCATTCAAAATGGCATTTTTGGACCTTTTCATTTAAAAATCAAGGTTGACTCATAGTTGACTTTTTGATTTAGGACTTTTTTCTCATTTTTGCCAATGGGAAATGTTTCATATATTATTTGTAATTTGCTCAAAGTCCAAAACCATCATCACATCACCATTTTACCACCATTTTGAACCATAGTACAATCTTGGCAATTTTAGCAATTGGTTGGAAAAGAGCAAAAGCAAGTACAGCATTCCTTTAGCAGACCAAAGACAGCATTTGTGCTGGCCATTTGCAGCATGCTCAGGCCCAAATTTGTGCAGACAAACACACCTCCTTTTCACTTGTTCCACAATTAGCAAAATGTGCATTTGGTTGTTTTAACATAAGTAGGATTAAGCATCCCTAAACCAACTCTAAACAGCCACATATAAGGGCATTTTCCTGACAGTTCAACCCTAGTTTTGGAGCAGCCACACACAGAAAACTTCCATCCACTCTTTCTTGCAATTCTGCAGATTGAGATTTTCAGAGCAAAAACACCAAAGACCCTTGAACAAACCTTGGTTGTTCTTCATTTAAACATATTTCTGAGATCATTGCCACCATCAAACACTAGCTGGAATCGTTTCTCATGTCCTGTTCTTCAAAGCACACAATAATGGCAGTTGGAGCTACTGAGTGTTCCAAGCATTTTTGAACCTACCTTCTTCAAGTATTCAGCATTGCAAAGCACAAGGGTCATCTTTTCAAGTGTAGCAACCTCAAAATACCACTGTTTCATCCATTTCTTCATAACCAAGTAAAATCTCGATTTCTCCTTTCTTTATGCCATGATATGCTTTAGATAGTTCATTTGCTGCTGATTCTAATGGATGTTAGTTTGCTTGAAATGGTGGACTATATCGTGTCAAATCTGAACTTTCATTTTCATATGTAAATGCATTTTTCTTCGATTTGGCTTGGACATGATGAGTTAATGAAATATGATACCACATTCTTGTTGTTTGATGCTTGATGAAGCTATTGGCATGCTTGGTTTCATTTTCTGGGCATGTTGATTCATGATGATGTTGCATGAACTTGGGGAATACTGTTGCATTAAAGCCCTAATTCTGTCCAGATTTCCACAGGGTTAAAATGTGTGTTTGCTGTTGATTGAAGCTGCTAAATGATGATATGTCATGGCCATGATTTTGTTAAAATGCTGCTGTTTCTAAAATACTTGTCCTGTCCAGAATTTTGCCTGAATGTTGTATGGTTGTGTTGCTGTTTAGATGTTCATCATTGCCATGTTTGTTTGTATGCTATGTTGAGATTTCAATTGCTTTGATTGCTTGAGAATGCCAAGCCATGCTGCCTGAAACCATGTTGCTGTTTGAAATCCCATAAACTTGCTCAGAAAAACCATGTGATTTGTGTTGAAAGCTGTGAATGCCATTGCTTTTGTGTGCTGTTGTTTATTTTGTTTGGATGTTGATGAACACCTTATGCCATGCCAGAAAATCCATGCGAAATATATTGTCTGCTGTGTGTTGCTATTGATTAATGATGCTTCATGATGATATTTCATGGCCATGATTTTGTGTGATACTATTGTTTATGTGTTGGTGATTTAAATGATGAGCGTGGATAATGATAGTGAATGCTGCTCATGTTAAGCTTTGTCCTGTCCGAAATTTTCTCAAGAGTTTGTTTGGTTTGTTGTTAATGGTGCATAATGATGATGTTTGAATCATGAGGATAGTGTTCCATGACCATGCTTGTTTATTGTTACTGTTGTACCTAGTGATGTTTGGTCAATAACATGATACCATTGCTGACATACTTTGCTGCAGTCTTGAAACACCTTGAACACCATGCTGTTGTTTGTTTTAATTGCATTGAACCATCACCACTTGCTTTGCTTTTGTTTTTTGGTTGAGTTTTGTTTGAAGCATACTGAATGCCCTGCTGTTTTGCTGTTTTAAACTACCAAGAAATCTCATGAGTATGTGTATGCTGTTGTGATAAACATGTGATTGCATGATGAAGCTTGTTATGCTGTTGTGATTTTTTTGCTCGAATGTTGAATGAGTGCTGCTGTTGTTGAAACCCGGTTGTTCCCTTCCAAAAATCATGCTTTTATGTTGCATGAGCATTGGCTATTGTTGTTACTTATGTTGCATGAGACATTTCATATACCCTGCTGTTTTACTGCCTTAAGCTGCCAAGAAAAATATCATGAACATGCTTATGTTGTGTTGGTTGATAATGCACGAGGTTGGTATGTCATGGCCCTGTTCGAGTAGTGCTGTTGTTGTTTTGATAGTTTGATGATGATGAACTTTGAATGCTGAAACCTTGTTGCTGCTATGCTTGAATCATGAGCTGTCCAGAAATCCTCATGCTCATTTTGTTTGGCTGTTATGTTATGAAGAATGTTGATAGCTGCTATGCTGTTGCTTGATTTTGTTTATGATGCTTACTTGATGATGAATATTGTTGATTACAAATGCCTGGCTGCTGTTTCTAAAATTTGAGCTGCCCACAATTTCTCATTTTTGTTTGCTTTGGCATGTTGTTTGTGATTCCCACTGCCATGCTATTTGGATGTCACATGTTGATATTGAATTGTGAAATTGATGAATATGCTATGCTGCTATGTGCTGTTGTTTGGATGCTGTTTACATGATGATGATGGTTGAATGCTGCTGTTTCTAAAACCATAGAACAGAACTCTCCATAGATTTTTCCCATGAGCATGCTTGTTCCAATGCTGTTTATGTGTTGTCGCATGATGTTGTTGCTTGGTCAAAATTTTGCATGATGTTGATTGCTTGAATGTCACAAATACCATGCTGCTATGCTAGAGCCCTGTTGTTATGCTTGAATATCGCTCAGAAAATCCACATGGTTGATGTTTGATTGTGTCGTTTGCTGTTTGGATTGTAGTAGGAACATTCCCATACCATGCTTTTTGAATGATGTTTGGTTTGAACTTACTTGACATGCCATGATGTTGTTGCTGGTCGAGTGTTTTGTGATGATGTTGTTGAACCCAGTTGCCAAGCCGTGCCATAAACCCTAGGGTTTTTCCAACTCAGAAAAATTTGAATAGTTTAGCTCGTGTACTGTTCCATTGGCTGAGAGCCAATGGGAACATTTCGTTTCCCCCATCAAAACGCTGCAGTTTTGTTAAGTGACTGCGCTAATTACACAATTGCCATCGTTGACTCCTTAGTTGACCAACATTGCCATGCATTTTGTTCATTTTTGCTCCAATTGTTACACAAACTTCCACAATTATTTGCTCTTTCATTTCAACTCCAAAAATTATGATTTTTTTTGCATGATGATCACAAAGATGTCTATTATTTAATCATGATTTTTAATTAATTTTTGGTTGGCTGAATTTTAATTGATAAATGATTTCTTCACATGTGTGCATGAATGATACCCTTTGCCATTTCAATTGTGAAATTGTCATGATGCATCCAATGAGCCTGAATTTTTTTGTGATGAAACTAGACACATTGACCTTCATTTCCATATAAAGTTTGTGCATTTATCATTTGTGGATTGAGAGTTATGATTTTCTGAAGTTATGTGTTACATTTGGTGCTATACCATGATCATGTATTTTCCCAATTTTTGTTCACATGCTTCCTCTTATCCAATTGACCTCAAATTTTGCATGAATGATCTATCACATGTCTAGTTGATGTATGAATTTTCTTGGAATTAATCTTGCTGTTTTCCATTTGATTGAGAATTTTCTTCCATATGTGGTCATTTGTTGACTTTTTGTGCTATGCCTTGCCAAATCCTTTGTGAAATTCTCAAATCATATTGTATGATCATGAAATTTCATATGTGATAACTAGACATCTCAAGCTTTGCATTGGTGTTAATCTCATTCATTTCTCTTCTGTTTTCAAATTGATATGATTTTTTTGAAGTTGACCCATGTTTGTTGACTTTCACCATGCTTACTTGAACTTGGTTTGACTTCATGATTTTCATTGACTGCCTTCCTCTCATCCAAATCCCATGAAATTTGACATGCTTGCTATGTTAGATGTTAGGATTGAGTGTGATTTATTTCATAATTTTTGAAATTGTTTGAGTTGACTTTTGGATGAAGTCTTTGCTGTTGACTTTTGTATGCTTCTCTTGCCATGCTTTGCATCCTTTTGCATATGAAATGACCATGATGCATGATATAATTATGAATCCAATTGAACATGCTTCTTGAATGTTTAAACTTGGTTTGGGTTGACTTTTCCTTGCTGCCTTGACTTTTTCTTTCATCTTTGACCCTAGGCTAGTCCTAGTGGTCTTCTAAGCTTACAATTGAGCTGTTTGTTTCAGGTTGAGCACCAATGCCCCAAAGACCTTTCAATTTTGATTGAGTTGGTTTGTTTATCATGTGCTAACCTTTGTTTTGTAGGTGACTCATATGCTTGAGTCTTTGTGCCTTGCACAATTGGTCCCTCTGTGGTTGACTATTGGTTCATTTTCTTTTGATTTTGATTGTTGACTTGTTTACTAATGAGTTTGACTTTTTCAGGTACTTTAGTTGCCTAAGTTCTTTGAACTTGCTTGCTTGCTTTGCTTTTTAGCATTTGCTTTGAGGTATAAATACTTCTTCTTCATGTAGTCTGGAGACCCGGTCTGTTATTTGACCGGGCAAACTGTCTGAAGTCCTCCTTAAGAGGCAATGCCTGTGTTTGTTTATATTTGTCCCAAGCAGGAAAAGTCCTTCAAGTAAGGCAATTGGTGGAAGGTAGGGATAAGTAATCTATCCCCCACTATTCAGTGTGTCCTCTCTTTACTCCCAGTACCTGGTTGAAGCAATGAGATAAATACCCAAGATCTAATCGAGTCCATAATGTGGAGAGAGTTCCTACTTTCTGAACTCCCACACTTTCTTTGATGCTCTCTCTGATTTGAGATAGAAGCAATGAGGCACACCCCTCATCTCCTTTTCATCTGCTTCACCTGAGCCCCTCAATGGCCAGGTTAAGAGCGATCTTTACCCATTACAGTGGACTTTTAAAGTCAAACCCTCTTGTGTGAGCCCCCATTGTTTGGCTATAGAGTGTGCTGTTTGTTATTCATTGATTGTTTGATTTGCTTCATGTGCACTTGCTTGCCTGTATGCTATGCATTTATCATCATCATCAATTGCCATTAATGCATGATCATCTCATTTGTTTTGTGATGCTATCATTGTTGTTTGCCCATTGAGGACAATTGTAAGTCCATTGCTTTGGCATTTGCTCCTGTGATATGGAAGGATAGAGTGTAAGACCTCATTGGTCACTCATATCTTCTGTTTATCTGCGTGTATGTGAGGATACAGTTATAAGTCCCTGTAAGTTGGCATCTGTTGTCCTGTGATCATTTTGATCTGTTCGATTTGCATGTGAGGATACAGTTATAAGTCCCTGTAAGTTGGCATCTGCTTTCCTGTGATCATAGTTGGTTCTATCTGTTGTATGTGAGGTTGCAATTATAAGTCCCTGTAAGTTGGCATTTGCATACCTGTGATCATATTGTTGCTTTTGTTCTTGTATGTGAGGATCCATTGTAAGTCCCTGTGATGTGGCATTGGATTTCCTGTGAGCATACTGTGGAGTTAACCTAAGTCCAGATAGATTGGCAGTTGACTTTCCATATTTTCATTCCTTTGTTTTCTTTTGAGGAGATTGGTGTAAGTCCATTGAGTGGCATCTGATATCCATTTTTATTTTAGGAGACTGGTGTAAATCCATCTATTGGTATCCGGTATCCGCTTTTTATTTCTTTGTCTGTGGAGATTAGTGTAAGACCATTGAGTGGCATCTGACATCCCATTTTGTTTTAGGAGATTGGTATAAGACCATTGATTGGCGTCCGATATCCGTCTTTCTTGTTTGTTTGTTATTATTAATTGCTATTCCAAAGGACACACTTGAATCATCTCCCATATGATCTCAAGAAGTGAACCTTCTAAGAAGTTTTACAAATCCATCCTCATCCATTCATCATTCATTATGTCCTAGACTTTTCACACTTTACTTTTCAAACTTGACATAAGTGTTGTGCAAACATCTTCATGCTTTTCAAACTAAAAACCTGGACTCAAGTCCTTGACCTTTTTTTCAAAACTCCATTTTATAATACTTATTTGAATTGGTCTTAATCATACTTTGACTTCATTTTCATAATCATAATCAATAACTCCACTCATTCACTTGTTTTGGCTTTGTCCATTAATGTTTTCATACATGAGCTATAGGTTTGATTTATCTTAGTGGTTGATGTTAATCTCACCTTCTGTCTTTAGTGATTGAATTGTAAGCCTTCCTTGCCTATTATAGGGTTAACCCCTCCCTGGCAAGTTGAAGCTGTTCTCACATGGTGGACGTTGTTGTTTGTATAAGGTTGAGTTTTCTCCCGTGGATAACGTAAGACCTAGGGTTTGTGTTTAAAATTGAACCTAACCCACTTTTGGAAATCTTTTAGCCGAACTACGGCGTTCTGATCCTTACCTTTGATGGAAGGTACGTAGGCAACGGGTTCATCCGTTCGAACCCAATAACCTAATCAAAATGTATATTCTTTTCTCATCATCCCAATCATGTTTGCACAATATTTTTGTCATAACAAATAATAATTTAGCATAACAAGTGTGAAAAGGGCTCCCTAGGAGTACCTAGGACGTGATGGGTGCCTAACACCTTCCCATTGCGTAATTTACCCCTTACCCAGAATCTCTGATCTTTTTATTAGTTTTCTACGTGTAAAACTTCTTAGGCTTTTGTTCGCTTTTTAGCCAATCCTTTGGATAAATAAAAGTGCGGTGGCGACTCGAAATTTTTCATGTATCTCTTAGCTTATGATTTAATCGATAGATCATATAGCGACGAATACACCGCTACACAAAACCCTGGACAAAACCTGGAGAGAAACCTAGACAGAGAGAGTGAGAATTAATCTGCAACAACCTCCAGGCAACTCTGAAAGGTTCATTCTGACTCACACACTTTCAGCTCAAGCAAACCCTAACATTGGTTTGCAAATTCAGCCGTGCCATTTGATTTCAACCGATCTCTCCAATCAGGTTTGCCCTTATTCCCATTACCTTTGTGCTTTGAAGTTGAATACTCTGAATGTTTGAGGTATGATGGATGAATTTCATTAGGTTTTTGTCCAAGGGTTCATAATTATGTATGAATGTATAAATAATGCCTTGAATTCTTAATCGTTTAATTTCTGAAGTGTATGCCACAGGGTTTGAGGTTTCTGAAACCATACTGTTATCCATGAAAAAAATGCTTATCGTGTTTCACTAACCCTTTTGTTGAGTTTTTGTGAAGGCTCACATGACTTTTGCAGGGATAGCTCGCTGGATATTCCACTTTGCTTGTGGGATACCATTTGGGAGATTTATTCTGATTGCCTTATTGGCACGTTTACTTTATACATGTTTGTTTTGTATGTGTTCGTATCCCCACAGGTAGCGCGGTTCCTTCGTCAAGGACTGCCTTTTTGCATGAGCATCCCTAACCCTACCAACTCATTGATTTTTCTTCTCCTAAGAACACGTTAACTCCTTCTACTACAGGCGAGTAAGTCTCCAAAGGTCGAGCATCCGGTAGATTGCGTAGTAACGTCGTTCGTCCAAAATCCAATCCATAACCCCGTAGTTAGCCGAACTACGACTTGCTCTGATTCTCATTCCAGATGAGATACGTAGGCATAAGACGCAATGTCTTAGCGAGAACAATTACCCTTAACCCCTAGGTAGCCGAGCTACGAAGACTCTGATTCTCATATTCAGATGAGATACGTATGCAGTGGATGCGACATCCGTGCGAGTCATTTTCTTTTGACCCCTTTTTTTTAGTAAATAACACATTAGATAAACCCACACCCTTTAGACAAGAACTACAAAAGTGGATCCCGTAGAGTACTACGGATGTGTAGGGGTGCTAATACCTTCCCTTCGTATAATCGACTCCCGAACCCAAGATTTGGTTGCGAGACCCTGTCTTGTCCTTTCCTTTTTCCAGGTTTACTTCGAGCGTTTCCTTTCCCTCCTTTGGGATAAATAACGCACGGCGGCGACTCTCCTGTCTTTCTTCGTCGGTTGATTTTATTCGCATTCCATTTTTCAGGTTGCGACAGCTGGCGACTCTGCTGGGGACCCGGTTTCCCTAAGCGAGTCCCTCCTAGCTTTTGTAGGTTTTTTGTTTATTGGGTGTTTATTCTTTTGTACAGTTATTTATCTTTCAGCATTTACCTACTTTATTGCATTGTGTACATATGACTGCCGTATCTGCTGGTTCTGTTTGTGAGATGAGTTCTATACCCGAACTCGAGTGCACTTAGGATAGGAGAATGGCATAGTCTTGTTGACTTGTGTGGAGTTATTCCTTAGCAAGTTGACTTGCAAGCCCATTCACTTGGTGGAGGTCATGTTGGGATCAATAATGTCACACAAGTAAGTTGTGGTTAGACATTACTTTTTCCAATATAGACCTTAGAATCCAAGGACCTTAGTTTACCAAACCCATCTTGGCCTATTCGTAGGACGTAGTGCGAAAGTCGTTCAAGTGTAAGATTTGATACGATTGTTACGCGATACTACACTCATAAGAGTCTCTCTTTTGAGAATATTTTTGGAATACGAGTAGTCGTTCCTCCGATAATATCCGAAAGATGGGATTATGACTATGGGAACCTTTTGTAGAACATGTTTGGCAGGTTTAAACCTTAGTACACTCCCTTTGGGTGGTTCTTAACCTAAACTCCATGCTCGTGACTTGCAACAAACCCTTGATTCATGGTTGATCCGTTCAGGTATCCTTAATATCAATGAAACTTGGGTGTTGATAAGGTGTAAACCATAATCCACCAAAAATGGATGGTTGATATTAAGGATAACATGATCCATCCCATGACCTTTGTTTGGTGTGCTTTGCTTGATCCTCTTAATTTCTCTCCAGGCAGTGCAACCTGACAGATGTTCAAGCGGATCCAGCAATTCTGATCGACATGCCATTGCATTGCATAACATCATCTGCATATTTGCATCCAACATCTCATGCTTATTCATTTGCAGGGTATTCCCTTTTTAAGGGGGGGCCTTAAAATCGAATAAGCAGTGCATCGCATACCATACATACTAACCCTTGTTTATTTTACAGGTGTCACCGCAGTGTCTAATGTTTGTTCCCTGTTGCAGGCAGTTATTGGTCCAAAGCGAGTTCATAGGTACCCGACAAAGGAAAACTGTCCACGACTAGCAATGAACCAGATACAGAAAGAACTGGCTGATATGCGTGAAAGGATGGATCAGTTCATGACATTGATGACTGGTATGGCAGAAGGCCAGACAAAGCTGAAGGAATTGGTTGAGCAACCGAGGCCCGATCCAGAGGTGGAAATACCAAGTGCCGAGGGGAACCCTGGTAACCCTGGGAAACCTGGTAACCCTGGGAACGCTGATAACCCTGTGAACACTGGAAACGCGGGTAACGCAAATGTTGATGGAAACCCGGGTAATGTTGGCAACACGGGAAATGTTGGGAATGGTATTGGCGGAAGGTACAATGTGAATCAAGGGATTCAGATTAACGGGCGCCCCGTTACTGAAGATTGTCAGTATGATCAATTTTATTTGCACGACGAGGCCCTCGAGACCACTCGCCGTATGGATGAGCTTGCTGAGAAGCTCAAATCTTTGGAGTCTCAAAATTCCTTAGGTTTTGATGTCACCAATCTTGGTCTGGTTCAGGGAGTAAGGATCCCTCATAAGTTCAAACCCCCTACTTTTGAGAAATACAACGGGGCTTCTTGCCCACGCACTCATCTCCAATCTTATCTGGGAAGGTTGGGAGCTCACACTGAAGATGAAAAGTTGTGGATGTACTATTTTGAAGACAGTTTAACTGGAGCTTCTCGTGAATGGTATTCTCATTTGTCTCGTATTTCCATCAAGAGTTGGAAAGACTTGGTAGAGGCTTTTGTCAAGCAATATCAATACAACTTGGACATGGCTCCAAATCGGACCTTGTTGCAAGGAATGTCTCAGACTGCCAAAGAAACCTTTAGAGAATATGCTCAGCGTTGGAGACAGATTGTTGCATCCGTCCAACCCCCTATGTCGGAAAGGGAGATGGCGGACATGTTCATGAACACTCTTCAAGGCAATTATATCGAGAGATTAACTGCTTTCCCGTCAATCAACTTTGCAGAGATAGTGATTGCTGGAGAAAGGATTGAGAGTCTGTTGAAGATGGGCCGAATTTAAGACAACAGTGCTTCCAACTCATCAGTTCCCAAGAAACCGTTTGCTGGTAATGGTCAGCGAAGAAGAGAAGGTGAGACGAGCGTTGTATATGCCGGCAGAGGCAGGGGCAGAGGACGCCCTAATTATTATCAAGATCAAGTGGCCGCGGTCACTATTCCAACACCTGTTCCTCAACCGCAGTATCATCCGCAACAACAACCCAGGTACAACAATCAACAACAAGGAGGTAATCCGGGTCAGCAGAGACCCTGTCAACAACGTCCAGGGCAGGCGAACTGGGTCATTGAGCCAATCCCAATGCCTTATTCTGTATTACTTCCCAAGCTGATTGACATGAATCTGGTTACGTTGAGAACTCTGGCCCCACCGGTCGATCCCAACAATCTACCTAGAGGTTATGATGTCAACGCCAGATGTGCTTTTCACTGCAATGCACCTGGCCATACTACAGATAATTGCAAGGCTCTCCAGCTAAAGGTACAAGATTTGAGAGATGCCCAGGCCATCAATTTTTCTCCGGTGCCTAATGTTATCCAAAACCCGATGCCAGCTCACGGCGGGCAGAGGATTAATGCTGTTGATAGTGGGGAAACTTTGAATTTGGTTTCTGATGTGACTAAAGTGAAGACTTCGCTATCGGTGGTCAAAGACCGACTCTTGAAAGGACAGATTTTCCCGGGCTGTGGGGAAGAGTGCAGAAATTGTCAAGACGCCGAGAACGGATGTGATAGTTTGAGAAGGGGTATTCAGCAACTGATAGATGAAGGTTGTCTTCAGTTCGATCAGACTCGTCCAGTGAAGAATGATGTGTCGACAGTAACATTTTATTTCACTCCTGAAGAAATATATGTTCCCGAGAGACCCGCTCCGACAACAATATATTTCCCAGAAAGTCCAACACCAATTTACTCTGACAACCCTCAACCAACTTTGATTGGTCCGGTCACCATCACGGTACCAGGAACTGTTCCGTATGAGAAAGACAGTGCTATCCCGTGGCACTATGGGGCTGATATCTACTGCCAGGGGCAGAAAGTTAACGAAGAAGACATTGACATTGGTAGCTCCGCCGTAGACAATGTTGGAGGAATTGGTGGCTTCACTCGCAGTGGACGCCTATTTGCACCATCAACATTGCGCACGAATGCTGAAGCTGAGGCAGCTGCCAAGGCTAAAGGAAAACAGGTATCCACCGAAGAGGTTACTACCGAGGAAGCTCCTCCTAAGACCGCATTCGAGAAGGAAGTGGATGAGTTTATGAGGATTATCAAGAAAAGTGACTACAAGGTAGTCTACCAGCTAAATTAGACACCCTCAAAGATCTCCATTCTCTCACTATTGATGTGCTCTGAGGCACACATAGTAGCCTTGTTGAAAGTACTGAACATGGCTTATGTTCCCCCAGAGATAACTGTTGACCAGCTGGAGTCGGTAGTTTCGAATGTACACACTAGCCATGCGCTAGGTTTCACAGATTATGACTTAACATCTGAGGGCAGGAATCACAACAAAGCCTTGCATATCACAATGGAATGCAAAGGGACAGTGCTTTCCCATGTTTTGGTTGATACAGGTTCTTCTCTGAATGTTCTCCCAAAGAAAGCCTTAACGAAGTTGGATTGCGATGACGCCACCCTGAGGCCGAGTAATTTAGTTGTAAGGGCTTTTGATGGCTCTAAGCGAGCTGTTTGTGGCGAAGTTGAGTTTCCAGTTAAGATTGGACCGCAGGTATTCAAGAGTACCTTTTATGTGATGGATATCCAGCCTGTCTATAGCTGTCTGCTAGGTCGACCCTGGATTCATACTGCCAGTGCTGTTACTTCTACTCTCCACCAGAAGCTCAAATATGGACTAGAAGGTCAGATCGTCACCGTCTGTGGTGAAGAGGATATTTTTTGTTAGCCACCTGTCTACATTTAAGTATGTGGAGATGGATGGCGAGATGCATGAGATGCTATGTCAGGGCTTCGAAGCCATAAACATCAGAGAGGTCGCGCCCGAAACTGTCTTTTCACCTGAGTCTGAGAAGGTCGGGACTTCTATCTCTTCATACAAGCAAGCTGTTGAAGTGGTTAAGGCTGGTAATGCCCAAGGCTGGGGCAAATTTGTGGAGCCAATCATAAAAGAAGACAAGTTTGGATTGGGGTATACTCCGAGGTCTCAGAAGAATGAAGCCGGTACTTTCTCCAACGGGGGTTTGGTTTCTCCCCACACCGTCAATGCTGCAGATGAAGACAAGGCTGACAACGACTGTGACTTAGATAGCTGGATTCGCCCGTGTGTCCCAGGAGAAAAGCTCGACAATTGGCGTCTGAAAAAGTCGTTCGGTTTACTCTACTGAAGGAGTAATTTTTATTGTTTTCCTTTTATCACATGCATAACAAAGTCTTACACTTTGACCAAGGTGTAATGACTCATCTGTAGGGCTATCCATTTAGTTACATTTCGCAATTATTTTCATCATCAATAAAGGACAGCTTTTGCAAACAATTTTGTGTTCTCTTTCTTTCAATTATTTTTACTTTTACAAAAACGGCAATGTTTCTTTTTCATGTTTCTTTTTCGTTTTTCTTTCCAAAGAACACCTCGTAAAACTGATCACCCAGATCTCACTGCTAACGACACTGCTATGGCCAAGTATGACTTCGACAATCCTATCTATCAAGCCGAAGAAGGGGTTGAGGAAGATTGTGAATTACCTGAGGAGTTAGCCAGGTTGTTGAAACAGGAGGACCGAGCTATCATACCTTATCAGGAGGTGGTTGAGACCATCAACATTGGTACCGAAGACGACAAGAAAGAGATCAAGATCGGGGCCAGTCTACAGGCCGAGAGGAAAAGACCGTTGATCATGTACTTGACTGTGTTAGAAAGGTCAATGGGTTGTGTGCTCGGTCAACATGACGAGTCAGGTCGAAAAAAGAGCATGCAATATACTACCTTAGCAAAAAGTTTACCGACTGTGAACAAAGATAGTCACTGCTCGAGAAAACTTGCCGCACTTTGGCATGGGCTGCTCGCCGACTAAGACAGTATATGTTAACTCACACGACTCTATTGATATCAAAGATGGATCAAGTCAAGTATATTTTTGAAAAGCCAGCAGGGTTGCTAGGTGGCAAATGATGCTGACAGAGTATGACATCCAATATGCTTCACAAAAAGCCATCAAAGGAAGTGTCTTGTCAGACTATCTTGCCGCACAACCGATTGATGATTACCAACCTATGAGGTTCGACTTTCCTGGTGAGGACATCATGTTTCTCAAATCAAAAGATTGCGAGGAACCACTCCCGGAGGAAGGGCCTGACCCTGAATCTAAATGGATTATGATGTTTGATGGAGCGGTCAACGTCAATGGTCCCGGAGTTGGTGCACTGTTGATCACACCGGAGGGGGTTCATATGCCATTTTGTGCTAGAATAACTTTTCCCTGCACCAACAATGAATCCAGACGAAGCAGAATGGGTCCGTTCTCGATACAATCAGCTAAGCCTAGTTGAGGAAAAGAGACTAGCAGCTATATGCCATGGCCAGCTATATCGGAGACGGACGAAGAAAGCGTTTGATCAGAAAGTGCACCCTCGGGAGTATCGAGTCGGTGAATTGGTACTCAAAAGAATTCTTCCTCCCAACACAGATCACAGGGGCAAATGGACACCGAACAACGAGAGTCCATACGTGGTTAAAAGAGATTTCTCTGGCGGAGCTCTGATGCTAACAACCATGGATGGCGAAGACTTCCCGTCCCCTGTCAACTCAGACGCAGTTAAAAAATACTTCGCATAAAATAGACCCGCTGGACAGTAAAAAGAATAGTCCAGGCAAAAAAGGGGCATCCCGACGAACCAAAAAAAGAATGAAGAGGTTCGGGCAAAAATTAGGGATATAAAAAAAAAATGTACACCCGGTGAGTCGAAAACCCGAAAGGGCGGCTCAGGCAAAAAAGGGTATCCCGGTGGATTGAAAACCCAAAAGGGCGGTCCACGCAAAAGTTAGGGAATAAGCGAATAACTGCGATCTGAGTTCATCCGTGTTATATCACCGTTTCATTCAATCCGACAATCTTCGAAGGTAAAAGATCGATTAATCATCCACTTCAGAAAGCAAGATGAGCAGAGCGTCTTGAGGACATACGAGCCATAGCAGAGTCGAAACTCGGTGGGACCCCGTTTCCACATTGCCATTAGGATAGTTTCTCTTGTTTAATTTATAGCGATCGCCTCTTTCCAGGGATCAGCTTCCTGATGTACTCGCCTATTCCTTGCACAAATTTTTCAACCAACAAAAGTCAAATAATTCAGTTAAAAAGCCTCTTTACTTTTCACTTATCAGTTTGTTTGCAAAAGATGTTTGAATTCTTGAGGAAACATATTGCATCTGAATGTAATGATGGCTTTTGTAGATGACTTGCGCAGGAAAACAGTCAAAATTGCTTTGAATGTGCTTAATCCCGGACGGTGAATTCAAACCGAGTAATTCCCCGGGGCATACATGTATTTTTTGGTTACAGGTCACAGGAACTGGATGCCAAGTCATGAATCCTCACCCCTAAGCGGTTGACAAAGCCTCTCCTCTGCAGAGTAGGTTCCCCAGTAGAGTTGACAGTATCCAGACTGTATATCCCCAGTAGAGTTGACAGTATCCAGACTGTATATCCCCAGCGGAGTCGACAGTGCCAGACTGTATCTTCCTAGCAACATCGGAGTAGTCGCATACCCAACAGACAAGAGGGTGGTGTTCCCAATGTTCATCTCGACCCCAGCAGATTATTTTTTTTAACAGATTTGTTTTAATCCCCAGCCTAAGGACGATTAGCAAGTTCATATCCCCAGCAAAGGTCGATTCCTACGACATTTCCCCAGGAAGTGCTTTCCTCACAAACTCTCCTTGCAGAGCCTTGCCAAGCAAAGTTTACACAGTTGATACTTCCCCAGCAAGGTCAACTTTTCAAAAAAGGCGGATTTATTTTCGGTGGCTCCCCGGTCCCGACAGACGGATCGTTCCCCACAAAGCATTCAAGGATTGATACAGCGATCCGCTCCCTGCCAGAGTTGCTTCCCCAAGCAGATTTCTTTTTTCTTTTGCACCATGCATAACATTTGCATTTGCATTTGCATGCATATCAAACATACACATAAGCTGATAAATAGGTTCTTCAAAGCAGACTGAAAAATTACTTTACAACCAAAGTCATGAGATTTGGCCAGAGGATCAAGTGTGTGTGTGTGACCCAACATGAGGGTCATTTCGAAGATTCAGCCTGAGAATCGTTTTCCAGAGATCCATCCTGAGGGTCATTTCGAAGATTCAGCCAGAGAGTCGACTACGAGCGTTATTTCCCTAGCAAGCCAGCTGGAGGAATAGATTGACAATTCAACAGAAAATCAACCTACAAGAGGATCCAGCCCGCGGATCGCATTAAAAAAAACAAAGTCTAATCGAAGAGTCGTTATAACATGTTCTAGCCTGAAGAATATGTACGAAGCCCAAAAGTGGGATATTCTCGAAGCTGCATATCTAACATGAAGACTGTAGATTTCGAAAGAGGGTTAACCAGCGCATGCCCCAGATGCGAGATCCTGATGATGGGAATTTATCATCAAAACAATCCAGATCTAGCCAGAAGATCAAAGTCAGGTCTAGCCCGAAGACCGAAAAATAGATAGATTCAGCCAGAGAATCAAAGAAAATAGATTCAGCCAGAGAATCGAAACAATTCAGATCTAGCTAGAAGATCGAAGAAGATCTAGCCAGAAGATCGAAGTCAGGTCTAGCCCGAAGACCGGAAATAGATTCAGCCAGAGAATTGAAACAATTCAGATCTAGCCAGAAGATCGAAGTAGAATCAGCCAGAGAATCAAAGAAAATAGATTCAGCCAGAGAATCGAAACAAAGGAGATCTAGCCAGAAGATCGAAGAAGATCTAGCCAGAAGATCGAAGTCAGGTCTAGCCCGAAGACCGGAAATAGATTCAGCCAGAGAATTGAAACAATTCAGATCCAGCCAGAAGATCGAAGTAGATTCAGCCAGAGAATCAAAGAAAATAGATTCAGCCAGAGAATCGAAACAAAGGAGATCTATCCAGAAGATCGAAGAAGATCTAGCTAGAAGATCGAAGAAGATCTAGCCAGAAGATTGAAACCGCATCCAGCCCGGGGATCAAAATTAACATCCAACCAGAGGACTAAATTGAGTATAGATTCAGCCAGAGGATCGAAACTCCAGATTAAGTCAGAAGACTGATTCAGATTCAGCCAGAGGATCGGAAGAGAAATAAACAGCGCGGTGTATTTCAGCATTTTTGTGGTGTTCTCGGAGCGTAAATTTTCGGTCCGTCTTTGGTATTCAATCACAGCTCATCCTGTTTGTCTGATAAGCTGTTCGCTTTCATCCTGCTCGGGTTAGCTGATGACTGAATAAGGGCAGCTGTAACACCCCAAAATTTGCCCTCCCTATTCACACATTCATTTTTAGGTCATTTAACATTAGATACATTGCATTTCATCATGTCAATCGGGATTAGCTCCAAGAAGCTTGAACATCATCCAGGACACTTTGTGGGTTCTATTTAGATGATCAGTCAACACAAGGGAAAGACTTGAGTTACTTCCAATAGGGGTCTATTAGTCAGTCAAAACGTTAATCTTGAAGGAGCAAAAGTTTGTTCATGAACTGTCATGCTCACTAGGCGAAGCCCACGTGTTTCGAAAAAAACGAAAAAAAAAAGAAAAAAAAAAGAAAAAAAAGAAAAAAAAGAAAAAGAAACGAAAAAAAAAATTAAAAAAAATTCAAAAAAAAATTCAAAAAAAATTAATTAATTAAATAAAATAAATAAATAAAATATAATAGAAAAATCTTGGACTTGGACCTCTCTCATTTGAGCCCACAAAGCCATGAAAATCAGGTTATAAAAGAGGGAAAACAGACAGAAAAAGGGAGAGAAGCAAAACACTCTGAGGTTTCCTTGGAACAAAACCCTGGACAAAACCTGGAGAGAAACCTAGACAGAGAGAGTGAGAATTAATCTGCAGCAACCTCCAGGCAACTCTGAAAGGTTCATTCTGACTCACACACTTTCAGCTCAAGCAAACCCTAACATTGGTTTGCAAATCCAGCCGTGCCATTTGATTTCAACCGATCTCTCCAATCAGGTTTGCCCTTATTCCCATTACCTTTGTGCTTTGAAGTTGAATACTCTGAATGTTTGAGGTATGATGGATGAATTTCATTAGGTTTTTGTCCACGGGTTCATAATTATGTATGAATGTATAAATAATGCCTTGAATTCTTAATCGTTTAATTTCTGAAGTGTATGCCACAGGGTTTGAGGTTTCTGAAACCATACTGTTATCCATGAAAAAAATGCTTATCGTGTTTCACTAACCCTTTTGTTGAGTTTTTGTGAAGGCTCACATGACTTTTGCAGGGATAGCTCGCTGGATATTCCACTTTGCTTGTGGGATACCATTTGGGAGATTTATTTTGATTGCCTTGTTGGCACGTTTACTTTATACATGTTTGTTTTGTATGTGTTCGTATCCCCACAGGTAGCGCGGTTCCTTCGTCAAGGACTGCCTTTTTGCATGAGCATCCCTAACCCTACCAACTCATTGATTTTTCTTCTCCTAAGAACACGTTAACTCCTTTTACTACAGGCGAGTAAGTCTCCAAAGGTCGAGCATCCGGTAGATTGCGTAGTAACGTCGTTCGTCCAAAACCCAATCCATAACCCCGTAGTTAGCCGAACTACGGCTTGCTCTGATTCTCATTCCAGATGAGATACGTAGGCATAAGACGCGATGTATTAGCGAGCAAAATTACTCTTAACCCCTAGGTAGCCGAGCTACGAAGACTCTGATTCTCATATTCAGATGAGATACGTATGCAGTGGATGCGACATCCGTGCGAGTCATTATCTTTTGACCCCATTTTTTTAGTAAATAACACATTAGATAAACCCACACCCTTTAGACAAGAACTACAAAAGTGGATCCCGTAGAGTACTACCGATGCGTAGGGGTGCTAATACCTTCCCTTCGCATAATCGACTCCCGAACCCAAGATTTGGTTGCGAGACCCTGTCTTGTCCTACCCTTTTTCCAGGTTTACTTCGAGCGTTTCCTTTCCCTCCTTTGGGATAAATAACGCACGGTGGCGACTCTCCTATCTTTCTTCGCCGGTTGTTTTTTTTCGCATTCCATTTTTCAGGATGCGACACTTCCTTCTGTGTAACCAACCCCTTATCTGTAATCTCTGACATTTTATTAGTTTTGATTTGAAAACTTGTTATCTTTGGATTTTGTTCGTATTTTTCCATTTTCCTTTGGAAACAATAAAAGCGTGGTGGCGACTCTGGTTTTATTGATGTTGAGTTAACCAATAGCTCGATGGTCATGAATTTACCACTACAGGTTGGATTTCTCAATCGATATGTACCTATGGTTGAATTTCTCAATCGATATGTAGTTATGGTTTGATTTTCCATCTGATATGTAGCGTGTAATACTAATAAGAATAAGAAGATATGTTATGAACAATAAAATAAACTGATATATACTACCTATTATGAATCAATAATGAGGTTATACACTATGGTTGTAAATAGCCTACTTGTAACCACACGCTACCTAACCAAAGTTGCTCAACCATAAAGTTAATGGCTCAATTGAGAGATACAAGTCTAGATTAGTGTCCAAGGGTTATAATCAAATAAACTGTTTTGATTTTTTTGATATTTTTCACCTGTGGTAAAACTAACGATAATCAGATTTTTTCTTGCTCTCGCATCTATGAAGAATTGGCACATTCATTTAATGAATGCCAATAATGTTTTTTTGCATGGATATTTACAAGAGAATGTATATATGTCCATACCCTAAGGAGTCATAGCTAAACCTAACCACTTTTATTTCCTCTCTTAGTATATGTTGATGATATCATACTAGCTGGAACTTCTCTTAGAATCAAAGGCATTCTAGACAAAAAAAATTCAAGATCAAAGACCTTTGTACTCTTAAATACTTACTATGATTAGAAGTAACACACTCATAAGAGTGAATTCCTAAATTCACCAAATATCATTCATTACAAGGTTGCTTATAGAGTAACTTTATATTTGAAACAAAACCTTGGTAAAGGTCATACGATTCCTAGAAAATATGAGGTACAAATTCTAGGTTTTGCGGATATAGGTTGGGCAAATTGTTCTTATTCAAGAAGATCAACCACTAATTTTCTCTTTTTCTTAGGTAATCCACTTGTGTTATGGAGAGTAAAGAAACAATAAACCATCTCGAGATCATCTTCGAGTTTTATCAACTGTAGCATGTGAGTTACAATGACTTTTATATCTTTTGAAGGATTCAGAAGTCAATTGTAACAAACTACCTATTTTATATTGTGATTCACAAAGTGTAATTAATATTGCATTAAATCTAGTTTCCTTCAAGAGAAAAAACACTTGGAGATAGATTCCCACTTTATGAGAGAAAAAGTCTAAAAAAATGTTCTCAAAATGCTACTAATATCTACACAAGAACAACTTATTGATTTCCTAACTAAAGGTTTAGCTCCTCCAAAATTCAAAGCATTTGTATTCAAACATAGAGTGATAAACATTTATCATAGTCAATCTTGTGGAAGGGTGTTAAATGAAAAATAAATAATGATTAAAAGTATTCAAAGATACATCTATGGAATGTACGAGATGAAAGAGAGATGAACAAGAGATTACTTGCTTTGTAAGTTACTGAAGTTGTTGTAACTGTCGTAATAAAATTTAAATCATCTAATGCATGTGTATTCTAGTTAAGGTGTAGCATCATGGTAATTGTATGAAGCCTTGTAATCTCACTGTAATGAGTTTAGTTGCAATATAAAACATTAATTATTCTCTTTTTCTCTAAGTTCTCCACCTCTATTTATGGAGTTTTTACTTTCTCAACAACCACTTTGTAGAATCTGACTCACTTACCTACAAAGAAACATTAGCATCCAACAATTGATCCCCCCATTGGAACAAACTCTTTCTGAGGCGTACCTATATTATCATTAGAATATTACATTAAATCTTTCAAATATTTGATGCAGCCTCCACGAGCTCAGGGTGTCTAAACAATGATCTCTCCATCACAACACAATGCACTATTATTAAATGTTTCTTCATTTTTTTCAAATCTAAAATCTCGTTCACCATCACAACACCTTCTAAGATTTGTCTATTTGAAACAAAAAGTGTGGGCATATGGCCCATTAAATATTTCAATCATATATATATATATATATATATATATATATATATTATATATATATATATATATATTATATATATATATATATATATATATTATATAATATATAATAATATTCACCCATATATCTTTGTTTCCTATAGTAATATATTTAATTGATATGCATATAATAATATATAAAATATCACACATGTCCTCGATTTTATTTAGTTTGTAATTTTTTTTAAAGTACTATAATAAAGTGACATGATGATGAAATAATTAAGCATAATTGTTTTTTTATATAAGACAAATTATTTAACACAAATTATATATCATGCCCCACATTTTAAATTTTCGGCTCCGTTCTTGTTTACAGCTAGATATAAATTTCTCCATATCTTTCTTAAGTCTTGCTCCAAGAAACTTTGATATAACTTTGTAGAGACTATTCACTAACCTTCTTATGGCTTAAGACATATTGATCTATATTTGGTAAGTTTTTACGGGGTGATCAATTTTTTGAATCAGAATAAGAAAAAAGATTTTACTTGGTAAAAATACAATATATAATAATTCCTACTGATTAAGGGTTGTAAGAGATGTTAACATTTGTTATAGGATTTAAAGATAACTGATACAACGGGTGAGATATTTTGTATATGTGGTATTTGTGTAGGAACAATTCCCCCCTCTTCAACCTCAAGGGTGAGGTATTTATATAATTTATTAGGCTTGGATCTCAGACTCTAAAATAAAAGCAACCTCTTTTAGGATTTTGGGAATGGGACAACTAGTCCCCTATTATTCAGGACTACATAATATATTCCCCTAGACTCCTTCTCTACATTGCTATGGGTTGAGACATCCACGTCCACATTTCTCACAAGAAGGTGTCTGATATGATAAATTGGCGTCATATCCAAATGATGGACGCTCGAACTGATAATTAGACAATAAAAAAAAGGTGTTACGGGTGACGTGTGGTAGAATTTTGTGGATCTATGAGCTCGCATATATGAAGCTGATGGTCCCGGTGCTAATAACCTTCTTTAGATTTTTATGACAACAACACTAATGACTGTTGAAGTTGATGGTGATATCTTTCCAACTCTTTGACGATGACTATTAACTTTAAGATATCTCAAGTATCATCAAGTAGAAGATTCAAATCTCCATTAAAGTTCCTATATAATGGGTGTATTTGGAAAAAGAACTTGAAAGCTTTAAAGTTGTGAAAGAGAAGAAATGTGAAAGCTTGTTTGGTTAGGTCTGTTTGAGTGTCCAGAGTCTTGTGAAAGTAGAAGAGTAACTCCTAAGATACTAAGGTAACTCACACCCACACTTAACATACTTTTAAAAGCCTTTCTTTACTTAACAAAAGTTGATTAGGAGACTGTCATCTTGATTAGGAAATTATTCTAAACTATCTAATCCATTAGGTAATTTGTCTAATCAATTAGACGGTGCCAAATTGAGTCTATAATCGATTATGGGAGTATTAATGATTGGTAATAGATCTATATCAAAACCATCCATTTTGGGCCATAATAATCGATTATTTGAAGCACCTAATCGACTAGCCTAATCCATTAGCCCATTAAATAAACCCATGATCTGTTCCAATTTTGAACAAAATTGTTTCCTATATAAATAAGGCTTCTCCTCACTTTATTTCACACAAGAATTCAGAGATTTCTAATTATTTACAATTGTCATACCCTAATTTTGAGCCTGAATTGTGGAATCATTACATTTATCACATCATTCACATCATCTGCATAGCATAACATACATTTCATCTAGTACAATGCCTAAAATGTCAACAAGCATAATTTTTCGGATTTACAGACAGACTGGTCAAATTGATTCTCAATTGTACATGAAATTAGTGGGCAGAAAATTTTGAAGTCGAGCTTGCAGACGTCAATTTTATTAATCTACGATTCACGTAGTTTAACCTAGCATGTTCGATTTATTTTTCGACTACTTCTTTCGGTCGCATTTTATCAACTTGAGCCTATTAACTGGTCAGTTTTTATTTCAATGTTTGATCAAAACATGTATGTTTCTGAGAAGTTTATTTCATGCTGATCAGTTTAATGCATCCAATTTAATTTTTCGAACATTTTTGCGCTCAATTTTTACTCATTTTTATTCCTTTTATTTTTATTTTTTTTATCAAAATGTTCGGAAAAAAATAAATAGGATTAACTATGTATTCATTTTGATTTTATTGTGTTTATTTAAAGTGTTTGAATTTTATTTGTTTTAAATGATTTAAACTCATTTTTATCTTTTAAAACTTCTAAAGGGGCATTTTAGACACAAATACAAAGGAAACCCTAGTTATCTTACTACATGAGAGATACTTGGCCAATGTACAAAGTATACAACAAAAGCTAGACATAAAAAAACTCAAGTAACGCCACCCCATTCTTTCATCAATTTTGAAAATAGAACGAATTAGAGAGAAAAAAAGTTTTGTTTTGCCAGATAAGACCTTGCGTTGTTGTCTAAAACAAAAAGGGATTCACTTTGTTTTCAAAGAAAAAGAAAGGGAGGACTTTTCTCATTAAAGTAGAGGGTTAGAAAAATGAAAGTAAAAAAGAGGGAGTGTCTTCTTTCTTCTTCATGATAAAAAACTTTTTGCCTTCTATCTCATTAGAAAAAAAATTAACACGTCCACTTTCCTTCCTCTCACTCTTTCATTTCTCCCATAACTCCATTTGTTACACATATATTAAGAAATACTTTCACAAAAAAGAAGAATATAGCATATTTTTCTCCTCACTTACAGCTGGATATAACACGAATCAGCCTCTCCATCCTTACATAACCTCTCCCTCTTAATCTTAATCTTGAACTTTAATTTTTGTTTTCATCATTTTCATCACCATGAAACTCCATTAACCTTCGATAACCAAACTCCAACGAAACCTCCATTTTCCTCTTCCCTCCTCCTCACAAAATCGAAACCGCAACAACAATTCACTCACGCCAAACCTCATCCAACCGACACATTCAACAGATCCGAAACAACAAGTCCAAATCTCACACTATATCTTATTTCCATAACATAACCTTCATATCCCACTACAAAACAATCCATACTTCTCCAACTTTTTCTCCACATGGGCCTAAGAATCTTAAAGAGTTTGTAAGAGAAATTAAATATAAGTTTGAGACTGTTTCTCATCATAGAAAATAAGTCATGTTTCTTTCTGAGGCTTGCGAACCACCATCCTGCAAAGAACACCAACATTCTGCACACATCAACTACACAATGACTCTACTTCCTTCCATCATTTTCAATTATGGAAACCATGACAACACCTCTCTGCAAACCTAAGTAGCAAAAATCTTGACAAAAACAACTTTCTCCGTTGTGGCTTTCTATTCCGGAAGAACATAACTTTTGCGTCGTTAACTCCACAACTCACCCTCATGTCCAACCTTTCAACACACCAATAAACTCCCTTTATTTTTCGTCTTCCCTTGTGTAGTGGTAAATTTTTTTAGATTAATTTATTGATTAAATTAACTCGCAAAGTAAGAGTCGCCATCATACTTTTATTGTTTCCAAAGGAAAAGGGAAAAGTACGAACAAAACCCAAAGAAGTTTAACTAATAAAAAGAGAACAAGGGTTCAGGGGTTACTTATGAAAATATAAGGTATTCGCACCCTAAACATCCATGGTACTCCATGGGAACCTCTTTGAAAATATGTACATTTTAGTTTGAAATAAGTTTTGTTTGTTAAAAGATTGAAGAGATTGGAAAAAAAGCATATTTTTCTTATTTTTCATGTGTTGCTAAGACTTTTGAAGTCTCATGCATACACACAAACAAAGTGCAGAGGAGGATCAAAACCTTGTAGTTTGTGGTAAAAATAACAAAGGGAGTTTGTTTTGATTCATTTTTATGGAAAAGACATTGTCATTTTAAGGAGAATACTCAAATAGTCACCCACAAGTATGAGAACTTTGCATCATCATGAGAGGGGGTCCAACTTGGATAAGGATCAACAAGTATGCCACTATCTCTCCCAAATGGAAAAGAACTATCATTAATACTATGGAGATAGGAGAAGTATAACACCACTATGGAAATGACTTATGTCTAATACTTTGAGAAAAGTTTTAAAAGGAAAAGTGCACAAGGGCACAAAATGGTTTGGATGAGTTATGCAATTTTTAGTTTTTTGAAATTGGTCTGAATATGCTTAAGATGAATTTGCATTTATTAGGAAAAGGTTTTGAAAATCACTTGACAAAAGTCAAGGTTTAAAAAAAACAAGAAGGTTTTGAAAAAGAGGGAAGATTTTGAAAATTTAAGAAGGGGGAAGGAGAAGAAGAGACTATCCTAAAGCCTAAAGTAAGAGCTAGGGAGGAAAGGTCTAACCAAGAGATATCAAGTTTTATGACATAAGTCAAGCAAGAATTCCCTCCCTTGGATTAAGCCTGAAGAAAGCAAAATAAGCAAATAATAGTCCATGTGTCAGATGAAACCAAAGTAATCAAGCCAAGTCTTCACAGAGATGTCCAAAGTCATATGTATCAGATGAATTCCAAGGTCTCAAGTCACAAGTTCCAAAGAAAAGGTAAAGATCCTAATTCTAAGTCCATAACTCCACAATGATTCCAAGGATATCAACCACAAGTCCATGAGTTAGGAGCAACAAGTTTCTTTTTAGGTCTTTTCTCATTAGTGTCTTCTTTACAATGATATAAAAGAAAGGTGCAAATGGACAAAGTATAAAATGACATAATCATAAACAGTATGATATGAAATGCTAAACACAAAGTATAAAGTAAATGACATAAAATAAAGGCATAAAGTAAATGACATTAAAATAGAAGTTAATACAAGTTATTAAAAGAGGATAGCGAAGATGAAAAGATGTTTTGGTCATGTTTTATAGAACAGTCAACTATCCACTCACAAGCATGAAAATATGAAGTTATACACCATTCATGAGAAGGGCTCCAACATGGATAAAATCAACTAATATGCCACTAACTCTCAAAAATTAAAAAGGAGCAATATTTTCACACAATACGATGACGAATAGGAGACTTACAATCTCACTTATAAAAATGTCATTGCCTTTAGGACAAATTTAATGCTATGGTAGATTTGAAATGATGAAAGTTCATCAAGTACCAATCCACACATCATGAACAAGATGGACACAAGCAATCCAATTGATCAAAGGGAAAAGAAGGAGATGAAGAAGAGAGACACAAGAGAAGGCACACCCAAATTGGATCAAAAGTTTGATCAAGTCATCATTAAAATCAATCATCTATTTTGGTGGATTAGGGTTTTCACCCCATCAAGACCCAAGATCCATTGAGTTTGATGAGACTTGAAGTCCAAACTATCATGATCCAAGTAAATGGCCAACAAAATTATGGAAGGTTATAAATAAAATAAGAAACATATAATAAAATTTTTAGAATTTTAAAATGCATAAAAATATTTTAAAACCAATTAAAATAAAGGAGAAAAGAGAAAATTCATAAAAAATAGGAAATCAAAAAAATAAATTTGAAAAAATAAAAATTAGATGAAGAAAAATAAAAGAGAATTTCAAAAATTATTTTGGGATTTTTTGGATAAAAAATGAAATTACTATGAATTTTTAAATAAAAAACAATTAAAGTAAAATAGTTAAAATCAGAAAAAAACACGGAGCGTTCGATCACGCCTCATTAATTGACGTGGCAGATCCAACACTCCAAAGGTTAGGATGCACGCTGGAACACGCTGCAAGCCAGACATAGGATCCAGTTTGAATTTAACCAATCAAAACATTGCCAACATGTCTGGTTCAAACTCAGACCACCTGAGGAAAACTCCGGTCGTCTTATCCGGTGAGCTCTCACCAGACTTTCATCGTTTGGTAAATTTAATTTACGAGACCACCACCATTATGATCCTCTTCTCATCCCGAATTCAACCTCATACTACAAATTCTTCTATGTGAACTGAGCAAATGGAATTTCAAAGAACTTTCAGAAAAAATCATGCCACAAAAAATAAAATTAAAGGATGAACACGATCAATCAACACCAGATAAGTTAGGGGAAAAAATCAGAGAGTCAATGACTATATTGTGGTAACTTGTTTTAGTTCAAATGATGCTTAGAACTACCTTGTCTAGATGGTGATCAGACATTGATGAAGTTCATTCTGGTTAGAGAACTTCAGAAGGTCTTAGAGCTTGGGAATTGTTGCTAAAGTTTCAGAGGATGCCGATGGAGCTAATGAAATCAATAAATTGGATTGACACAACCTGAAACTCAAAACACGATAGTTGAACTTTTTGGAGAAATTTTAAGTTGCAGCAGGGGTTTCTTAGCTCTCCAAAGGTTGCAAATAAGGAAATAGTTTCCTATATCTATAGGGAATGTGTTTGGATCCAAATACATGTGGAGTTATGCATAATTCATGCAAAACGAATTTGATCCAAGTCTATGAAAAGTGTGGCTTGAAACTCATCAAAACTCAGCCAAATGATGCGTTTTAAGTGTCTATTGACTTCTGGAGACATGGTTAAACATGTTTAGGACCAAAACACTTTCTAATTTGGCTTGGAATTGAGATTAGTCATGATCAAATTTTGGGCAATGGTGATTTCTTCAATTGCAAGTTACCATGTTCAACCAAATGGGGCATCCTACTCAAGAGGCTTTTTGAATCCATTCTTTATGCAATGTGTTAACATCATGGCCAAGATTATAATGTGCTAATAAATGTTGCATTTGTATGTTTGAGCACAAAGTTATGGCATATTAAAGTTGGCATGAAAACCTGGTTATGTAACTTAGAAAAATTTGAGTGCTTCATAGCTGAAAATGACCTATAATGTCCCAATGAAATCCATGGTCTTCCAAGCATATTTTGACCTTGGTCCTTGAAGAAAACCTGTAGAGGGTATCACCAATGACATTTTTAAAAAATAACCAGCTTCATATCTTGAAAATTGAAGTAATTATGATCTTTGAAAGCTGGGAAAGAGTCACTTGAAAATAGGTCAAATTTCACTAAGTCCACAAATGACCTATAATGTCTCCAAACTTTTGATGTTCGTCAAAGCATAGTTTTCTCTTGTCATGTAAGGAGAAGTTGTAGAGGATGTTGAGAAGAACCATATGAAAAAGTAGGAATTCCAAAATGTTGAGAATTGAAGGAGTTGTGATCCTTGGAACTTTGACTTCAAAATATTGACTTTTAGGTCAAACTTATTTGAACAAGCTTGTGTATTTGGATCTTCATTGAATTTGAGAGCACATGGGTGATCATATGAACTCAAGATAAGGTTTTATTGATCGTCTCTTGATTAAATTTCTCAAATCTAGATGTTTCTTATTGAAGAAGGCATGGAAATAAACACATGAACCTTTGACTTTCCTTTGAGAAGTAAGCAACTAAATTGTGAGATTCTCTTGATTTGAAAAGCCCTACCTTGCACAATAAACTTAAGGGAAACAAGACAAATTGTTGTTATTTTAATTAGTGGTTAGATGATTAATGAATCAAATAAACATAAAGGTAAAACAAAGAGGTTCTTGGTGATCCCTGCAAGAAGAAAACTCAAATATGGACAAGGGGAAAGATCAAGATGTGGCCTTGCTTGTATGCAAAAAACTGAAAATGAGATGTGGGATCTTAGGGTTAAAAATAAGGATACGAAACCTTGCACCTCCCTCTACATCGTACCGGCGGAACCACAAACCGAGCAACCTTCCACCTAGTTTTTCCCTCTGTTTGTCCGGATCCTCCATCACAACTAACTATTTTCGGCGAACACCAACATAACAACCCATACGTCTTGAACAATTTTACCACACAACAACATCGAAACTGCTATTTCACCGCAATGGAATGATTCTCACTTTTTTTGTTTGTTCAGAGAGTGAGGATAAAATGAGAAAGGAATAAATTGAGATAGAAACCATGAAGGTGTTTTTCTCTTTGAGTTTATGTTTTTTGTGCAACATGTAGAGGGTATTGATTTTTATTTCTTTACTAACACATGCATGAGAGAGATTTGTGTTTTCTTTTTTTTAAAAATCCATTCCACGTGTCATATATGGGTTGGTGGTTTTTGAATTTGAAAAATGATGGTGCTCTCTCTTTGCACAACGACGCCACCACACTCTCCTTTTATTACTATATTTTATTTTTTATTTTTATTTACTTTTATATAATTATTTGTGTTTATTAATTTTTATTATTTAGTAGAGTTAGGGTTTAATTTTGGTTGGGCCTTAGGCCCATCTTGCTCCTTTTACACCCCATATTTAGTTTACTCTCTCATGCTTTTCTTTTGTTTTATTTCTATTTTCATCATTTATTTTTATTTTTCATTTTAATTAGTTTAATAATTTAATTAATATTTAATTGTTTATTTACTTATTATTCATTCGTAGTTTAATTAATTATTTTCTTTTAGTTAGTAAGTATAATATAAGTTAATTGTTGCATCAAGTTCATTGCGGTACGATTTCGGAAGTTGAAATCCAATTTAGCTTTCAAAAGCCGTTTGGACGCATAGATATTTTCCTCGGCTTATTGTAGAGTGATTCATACATGAATCCACTCCAAGTAAGTTTAGAGTTAAATTCGACGCTCTCGATTTCGGTGTCGGTCTCATGGCTTACTCTTGGGTCTTTTTACAATGATCTCTTGATCAATATCAAATTTGTCTTTGAAATCTCATTGACTCAAACTATTTTCAAATCATTTCTCATCTACGAAAATCAAACCTCGATCAATATCGAGTGAATTTTCTTGAATCAAACGCAATATCAAATTCTTTTTCTTAACAAACACGAAAGAAAAGGACCGTTGGGATCTAGCATTCCGGTGGGAACCCGCGAAAGATCGGTCTCGAGCCACACGTTTTAAGTTAATCGTTCATTATTTTCTTTCATTCTTAAAACACTTAAATCAACTTGGACAAATAAGGGCCGTTGGGATCAAGCATTCTGGGGTAGCTCTTTGAACAATTGATTCTTGTTAAGCGTTCATTATCCATCAAACAATTTTCCTAAATACCTTTAATGAAAAAGGACTGTTGGAATCTAGCATTCCGGTGGAACCCTAAATGTGTGATCCCGAGACTCATGTCTTGTTCTCATCAAACGTTCATCACTCACTTATAAAACACTTAACCCATCAAACATTTTTCACGCTACCGTGCAATGACCTTTAAATCTTTTCACAAATAAAAGGTATTTTTTCTTGAGACGATTCTAGACAATGCTTCATCCATAATCGTGTGAGTTGAGATAAGTGGTGTTTTCCCATGAATGTGAATTTGTAAATCCATTAAATATGATGCAAACATCCGTTCCTCACCTGTTTTGGGTAAGTAATGTTTTCCGTCGATTGACACAAAACAACTTTCATTAAAATCTACTAACAAACAAACACTTTCTACCCAAAAATACGTAAGCCTTGAAATCTCTATTGCACCTGGAGATACATAGGAGCAGGATTGTGAAATATTGCCTGGCCCCCAAATAATAAAAACCTTTTTAGGTCCTATCTCATTAATAAAAATTCTAAAACATTTCTCTTCTCTCTTTTGCTATCCCAAATAAGTAAAAGATCATGAACTAACATAAGCTAACATTTAAATCAAAACTAATTAAACGGTTCCCGTTGAGTACATCAGACGTAAGAGATGCTAATACCTTCCCATTTGGTTGTGATGACCATATCCTATCCTTTCATTTAGGCATTTTATCGACAATTTCCCTATCCCTAATTAGGAATAAGTAAAGTTCGGTGGCGACTCTGTTCACTCCATCTTTGCGAGCATGCGATTGCGCTTCATGAGCATCGTGTTCTCATTTTTTGAGGTACAACATATGGCAACTCCACTGGGGACTAGAGCATCTCCTAAGCGAGTTAACCCTAATTTAGTTGCTTTTTCATTTGTGTGTTAGCTCTGTTGGTTTCTTATTTTTCATATTTTCTTTATCTTTACTTTATCGCATTTTTATATCTGTATATATTTATGTGTCTGCTTTGAGGTTTGATATCGTGTATAAATCTATATACATGAGCTTCGGAAAAATAAGAGAGAACACATAAGTTTAGAATTGGAAGTTGTGTGGTGTTAGTCCCCAAGGGTCACTCCTTGCGTGCCTGGCATGAAGACGCCATATAGAATAGATCTGTTTGTAGATCTCGTTATAAGACATCTAGCATGTCGCATAACATTGATTCATGAAGGGTCCATTACTCTAGGACCCCCTCTTAGGACCATCTTCAGCTGTGGTGGTTACGGAGTGTTAGACTTCAAGAGCCCCTCCTTGTTGCACCTAACATGAAAACCCCATTTAGAAGAGACCTTTTCGTCACTCTTGTCACAAAACGGCTAGCATGTTACATGGCGTTGACACGATTGAATCTGTGACTCTAGATACCTTATCCAAACCCTAGAAACTATCCTGTGAGTGGTCTACGGGTACAAAATCTAGAACTATCCGGTATACAAGCCCACCTAAATAGGTTTTTCCTGTAATACTCATGTTATCCCAAGTCCTAACTACTTGCATTGCATTTTATTTGCATACCAAAATACAAATAAAAAAGCGTTCATGCATTCGCATTTTATCCTCATGCATTTCATATCTTTCTCAAAATACCAAAAAAACTCATTTCGCCATTATCCATAACCAGCCGCTGATTTCCCGGCACCCATATTGAACAAGTGGTAGCCATAGAGCATTTAAAGCAAGATCAAGTAGAGTTAAAAGGGAATATATATAGATTAAAAGGCCAAGTAAATCAGACATTGGAACCTGTGGTAGCTATGTCAAATCTTCAACAAGCTCTTGCGGAGAATGTTGTTCCACCACCAGGCTTTACTGTGGTGACTAACCCGACATATGATCTTCCCCCTGCCTATGCTCCTCAACAAGTGGACATTCCTACTCAACCTTATTCGTTGCATATCCTGATATCTAATGAAGTCTCACTATTCATAACGATCAAAGGAATCCACACGTTACAAGGAACATGTCAATTTCTCAAGGTGCCCACCTGATGACAAGAATAGAGCATTCTTAAGTGGCTGAAATTGTAAAAATAAATCGTGATCTCGAGAAACGATTGAAGGCTATGGAAGGCTTTAGTGCATTAAAAATTGATGACATGTGCTTAGTGCCAAACCTGATTATACCCCCAAAATTAAAATTACCCAACTTCAAGAAGTATAAAGAGGATAATTCTCCAAGATACCATTTGGTGATGTTCTGCCGAATAATGACCTCCTATACTTATGATGATAAGCTGATGATTCACTATTTTCAAGATAATTTGAGTAGGGCATCATTGAGTTAGTACATGAAAATTGAAATAAGCCACATCCAGTCTTGCGAAGGTTTAGCCAACGCCTTTTTGAAGCAGTACAATTACAACTTGGACATGGCTTCGGATTGGAGAAAGCCGCAAAGCTTATCCCAAAAGAGAAACGAATCCTTCATAGGATACACGAAACGATGTATGGAATTTACAGCCCAAGTGTAACCACTACTCTTAGAGAAAAATAGTTGACATGTTCATGAATACCCTGCAAAGCTAATACTTTGAAAGAATGGTAGACATTGTGTCATCAAGCTTCTCTGACTTGGTGAAAGTTGGAGAACATATCGAGAGCGGCCATAAAAGCTTAAGAATCCAAGGTGCCTCGAGTACCCAGACTAACAAGACAGAATCCCTCAGCAGCTCCAAAGAGGAAGAAGAAGATGTAATCAATGCAGTCATGGAAGATGTCGAGTATTCTCATGGTGCACCAGCAAGACCTTATGGTCCTTCATCTTTTCAGCGATCACCATTTCCAGTGCCACGCTATCCTAAGGGGAAACCAACAATGTTTAAAGCACCATACTAGTAACCATGGATCACTCCTCATTCCAATAAATGAGCACAAGGCCGAGGATATCTGAATTAACATTAGAGCTATCATAGGCCCGACAACAACCTGGAAAGAAGGAATGTTCCACTTGACCCCATTCCCATGTCATACGATCAACTTCTGCAGCCTCTAATGCAAAGCTTATTGGTGGATCCTAAACCTATGAAGTCGTTTCCACAACCATTCTCTCCTGGATAGAATCCATATGTGCAATATGGATACCATGTTGGATCAACAGAGAACTCGACCGAGGATTACAAAGTCTTCAAAGCCAAAGTACAATAGTTGATCGACAAAAAGTACATATCCTTTCTAGAAGGAAACCTGGTGGTGAACGTCAACCTCTCGCCATGATAAGTGTGAAGACTGCAAGGGGAATCTCTTGAAGATAATCGGTCAAGTACAAAGTCATCCTCAACGATGGAAGTCATGGGGCATTGTTATCATTTGCATTTGTATTTTTGTCTGTTATCTGCTACCTGTTTTTAAACTTTATTGTTTTTAATTATAATATTAATCAAGTGATCATGCATTTTGAATCAATCCATTTGTATTCACTCTTTCTATTTTTCTTTCATTTATGCAAACAAAAAATTACTCTCATTCGTTTTTTATCAAACTTGCTTTAGCAAAGATTGGAGGGAGGATGATGAAAACTAGTAACTTCAAGATTTGAACAAATTTATCAAGAAACATTCAAGAAAACCTTATTTTGAGTTCATATTATCATCCATGTACCTTGAAATGCAAGACAATTCCAATTACATAAGCTTGTTCCAAGTGGCTTGACCAAAAGTCAACATTTGAAGTCAAAGTTCCAAGGATCACAACTCCTTCAATTCTCAAAATTTTTGAATGCTTATTTTTGTATATTACTCTTCTCAACATCCTCTATAACTCCTATTTACATGAAAGGAGCCAATTATGCTTAGAGGATCATCAAAAGTTTGGAGACATTATAGGTCATTTGTGGACTTTTTCTTAACTTTCAAGATTCATAACTTCTTCAACTTTCAACATTTGAGGTTGATTCTTTTTCAAAATGTCATTTTTTATTCCCTCTACTTGTTTCCATTAATAATCATGGTAAACTTATGCTTGGAAGGCCATCTAATTCATTGAGACATTATAGATTATTTTATGCCATTAAACACTTGAATTTTTCTAAGTTACATAACTAGTTTTTCATGCCAACTTCAACATGGCATAACTTTATGCTCAAACATCCAAATGCAACCTTTCTTATCACATTGTAATCTTTGTTATGATGTCAACACATTTAAAAAAGAATGGGATCAAAAAGCTTCCTGAGTAGGATGCCCCATTGGGTTGAACATGGTGACTTGGAACTGAAGAAATTACCATTGCCCAAAATTTGAACTTCACTAATCTCAATTCCAAGCCAAATTAGCATGTGTTTTGTATCTAAACATGTTTAACCAAGTCTCCAGAAGATAACAGACCTTTGTAACATATCATTTGGCTGAGTTTTGATGAGTTGCAAGTCACATTTTTCTCACATTGGGATCAAATTCGGTTTGTATGAATTCAATATCATTTCACATGTATTTGGATCGAAACACATTCCCTATAAATAGAGGAAGCTACCGCATTCATTTCCAAGATTTTGAGAGCCAAGAAATCTCTGTTGCAACTTGAAATTTTCCAGAAAAACTCAACTATCATGTTTTGAACTCCAGCTTATTTCAACCCAATTTCTTGATTCCATTAGCATCTTCGACATCCTCTGAATCTTTTGGAACAATTCCCAAGCTCTAAGACCTTCTGAAGTACTCTAACCAGATCGAGCTTCATCAACTTCTAATCACTATTTGGACAAGGTAGTTCTGAGCATCATTTGAACTCAAACAAGTTACCACAATGTAGTCCTTCACTCTCTAATGCTTTCACCTAACTTATCTGGTGTTGACTGATCGTGTTCATCATTTGATTTTAGTTTTCGTGCCATGCTTGCTTCTGAAACTTCTCTGAAATTCCCCTTGCTCAATTTAGATAAATGAATTTGGAGCATAAGGTTGAATTCAGCATGAGAAGAGGATCACAATGGTGGTGCTCTCATGTTCTGAATTTACCAAACGATGAAACCCCGGTGAGAGTCCACCGGAGAATATGACTCGTATGTTGGCTTTGTTGTATTCCATCGTGTGTCCTAACCTGAGAAGTGTTGGATCTTCCATGTTAATTAATGAGTCGTGATCCACTGCGCCGTGTTTTTCTGATTTTTTATTCTTTTTCTTTTATTATTTTTAATTGTTTTTTCTTTTAAAATGTATTGTAATTTCATTTTTCATTCAAAAATTCCAAAATAATTTCTAAAATTATTTTTTTATTTTATTTTTCTTCATCTGATTTATATTTATTCACATTTTATTTCACTAATTTTCTATTTTTTTATGAATTTTATCTTTTCTTTGATGTTTTAATTGGTTTAAAAATACTTTTCTGTATTTTTTAATTCTAAAAAATTTATTACCTGCTCCTTATTTTATTTCCAACCTTCCATAATTTTCATAACAATTTATTTGGTGTTTTAAAGGACTTTATGGATTTTCCATTTTTATTTCTATTTGAAAATTCATTCAAAATTACTTTTGATGCATTTTTATTTCATTTGATTGCATTTTATATTTGTGTGACCTTTGTGAACTTATGTTAGCCTTGGACCATGATGGTTTGGATCATGAGTCTCATCAAACTCAATGAATCTTGGGTGTTGATGGGGTGAAAACCCTAATCCACCAAAATGGACGGTTGATTTTAATGATGACTTGATCAAACCTTTGGTCTAATTTGGGTGTGGCTTCTCTTGTCCCCTTCCTCTTCATCTCCTTCTTTTCCCCTTTTGATCAATTGGATAACTTGTGTCCATCTTGTTCATGATGTGTGGATTGGTGCTTGATGAACTTTCATTATATCAAATTTACCTCCCAATTGATAAAGGATCATTTAAGATACTTTGGAGTGATGCATAAGTTTGTCGTAAGTGTCATGAATCATGGATTGAAGTAATGGACCACCATCCTAGCCTTGGTGCTTGATTATTCCTTCTTTTCTTTTTGTGTGGCATGACTTTAGGAAAATGATTTACATATCATATCTCTAGCATGTATTAACACTAACATTATAATTGACCGATCTCAAATAGTTGTGACTTCTACATAAGTCCAATTACGATTGCTTAACATGGCGCTAAATTTGTCCCGAAAGCAAATGCATTTTTATAAGTGAGATTGTAAGTCTCCTACTCCTCATGGTATTGTGTGAAAATATTGCTCCTTTTTCGTTTGTGAGAGTTAGTGGCATACTTATTGACTTTTATCCAAGTTGGAGCCCTTCTCATAATGATGTATGAATTCATACTTTCATGGGTGAATAACTGAGTTTTCTCCAAAAAATGACCAAGCTATATTTTAGTTTTGATTACTAAAATCATTTACTAACATTTTATTGTATTAACTTTTACTTCAATGTCATTTACTTTATACTCTTTTATCATGTTTACTTTATAATTTATGTTTAGCATCCCATATCATATTATTTATGATTATGTCATTTGTTCTTTGTCCATTTCGACATTTCTTTCATATCCTAGTAAATAAAACATTAATAAAGAAAAAACCTAAAGATTTTGGTTCCCTTTATCCATGGACTTGAGGTTACTATCCTTAGCATTTTTATGGAGTTATAGACTTAGAGCTAGGACCTTGGCCTTTGCTTTGAGAGATTGTAACTTGAGACCTTGAGATTCATCTGATGTCTTTGACTTTGAACTTCTCTATGGATACTTGGTTTGATTATTCTGTTTTCATCTGATAGATGGATTATTATTTGTTAATTTGGCTTGCTTGAGTCTTAATCCAAATGAGGGAATTCTTGCTTGACTTGTGTCATAAAACTTGCTATCTCTTGTTTAGATCTTTCCTCCCTAGCTATTACTTTATGCTCTAGGATAGTCTCTTCTTCTTCTCCCTCTCTTTAATTTTAAAATCTTCTCCCTCTTTTCAAAAATCGTCTTGTTTTATAACTTGCACCATTTTCTTAAACAAACCTTGACTTTTTGTCAAGTGATTTTCAAAACCTTTCTTCTAATAAATGGTAATCCATTTTTAGCATATCTAGGCCAATTTCAAAAGACTAAAAAATGCATAACTCATTCAAATCATTTTGTGTCCTTTGTGCACTTTTCTTTTTAAACTTTTCTCAGAGTTTAGTCATGAGTCATTTCCATAGTTGAGATATAATTCTCATATCCCCATAGTATTGTTGATAATTCTTTTCCATTTGTGAGAGCTTGTGACATACTTGTTGATCCTTATCCAAGTTGGAGCCCTTCTCACGATGATGCAAAAATCTCATACATGTGGGTGACTAGTTGAGTATTCTCCTTAAAATGACAAAATATCTTTCCATAAAAAAATGAATGAAAACAAACATCTTTTGTTATTTTTACCACGAAATACGAGGTTTTGATCCTTCATTGCACTTTGTTGGTACGTAGGGATGAGACTTCAAAAGTCTTGGCAAACAAAAAATTAAGAAAAAAATATTTCTTTCCCCATCTCTCTAATCTTTTGCAAACAACACATTTTTTCAAACTAAAATTTACACATTTTCAAAGAGGTTCCAATGGAGTACCATGGATGTTTAGGGGTGCTAAGACCTTCCTTTGCATACCCAACCCCTAAACCCTTATCTCTTTTATCAGTTTTGTTTTAAAACTTCTTCTGGTTTTGTTAGTACATTTTCCCTTTTCCTTTGGAAACAATAAAAGCATGGTTGAAACTCTTGCTTTATGAGTTAAGTTAATCAATAGCTTAATCTCAAAATTCTTACTGGTACACTATGCAATCAAACTTTAAGAGAACAAATCCATTTGTACACCTTCCAATAAGAGGTCAACCACATATTACTCTTCACACACATCATGAAGTGTGTAAGAAGTCGTGAAAAAGTCAAGAGAAACTATATTGGTTGATCCTTATCCACCATTAACAAGGTAGTCACAACCTTTCAAAAAATAAAAAAAGCCTACTAAGTCAAACACCATAACAGACGACTTAGGAAAAAATCAGGGCATCCCGATGGACCAAAAGCTTCAAAGAAGTGGTCCAGGAAAAACAAGGGATAAACACCAATAAAAAATAGGTCATCAAAACCCTCACCAAAAACAAAATAAGGTGACTGGTATTTCTAAAAAATCTCATCTTGAATCCACATCTTTACCATCACACCTTCGAAGCCTCTTGGAAGTTGAATGCATGTGTAAAAATTAACTGAATGTAGGAACTTGAGATCATCAAGAAGAAAGGATGGATTAAAATTAAACTTCGAGCCTTATATCCTTTGTTTCAAAAAACCATGAATCAGAAGATGTTATAACCGTTAAAAGACCTAATTGAGGCATGGTTTATTTCGAAAGCATACTATAGGAAGGTTGCGTTAACCTGACTCCAAACAATCTTTGTTAATCATTTATGTTGATCACATAACCTTACAGACTGTGAATGGCTAAGATCAACATTATGCTCTGATTAGTGACCCGTTCACTGTATTTCACCAAATTCATATCAATAAATTATGGTTTAAAAATTTTCATTTTGCATTGCGTTAAAATTACCATTTTGAATTAACTATTTAAACTCCAAGTCAGGATTTGGCATCAAGGGAATTCTAACAATGTACATCTAGTTGAGAAACTTGATTCGGTGAAAGAAGTTCAGTTATGGGAAAATCACTTTGGGTATTAGTCAATCTGAGCCAACTACCCCAAGAGTCGGCTTAATCAAGAACAAATCTTCAAGACTCAGACTAGGGAGAGTTACCCCAAAGAGCACAATGAGTTCATCTCTCCAAAACTTGGTCAATCATTAGCCTTCCATTCAAAGATTTGGTTAATCAAGGGCGTACCACTGCGGTATTGAAATATTGGGGCAAGCCATCTCGAGTTTGTCCTGACAAGCTGCTTCCAAACTCCTATGAAGGATAAGTTCTTCGAAGACCCGACATACTAGGGAAAGATGAACCATAGAGAGGCAATTCCTCTTCATGATTTCAAGCTTCTCAAGCTCAACCATACATCAACAACTATTGATTTCATGATGAGTGTCGGGGAATCATGTTATCGCCTCATCAAATAACCTTTGACCTTTGAGTTTTGCTGCAAAAGAAAACTTCCATCCATTAACCACCACATGGGTGTAGCGGTGCATTCGTGACCATCGAGCTATGGATAAACCCGACGTCAATTGAAAAATCAGAGTCGCCACCGTGCCTTATTTATTTCCAAAGGAAAAGGGAAAAGTACGAACAAAACCCAAAGGTAAGAAGTTTTCAAATAAAAACTAATTAAATGCCAGAGATTATAGGTAAGGGGGTTGGTTACACAGAGGGAAGGTATTAGCACCCAAAGTGTCATAGGTACTCCTAGGGAGACCTTTTTTGTGTGCAAGTGTTTTTGTTAAAAAGATGTTTGATGGAATGGGGGGATGAGAAAAGCGTTCATTAATTATAATTTTGTGTTTGACAAGACCTTTGGTCTTATGCCTACGTACCAACATAAAAATGAGGGATCAAAACCCCGTAGTTCGTGGTAAATTTTTTAAAGAAGGTTGGTGAATTGATTTTAACAAACGTTTTAGCAGATAAAGGCACCAAGATGGCCAAAGATTTGAATGGGGTTGTTAATTATTTTTTTCTTTTGAAATTAGACTCAGAATAATTAAGTTTATTTACAAGTTTGATTTAGGAAAAAAAGTCTAAAAAAATTCAATGACAAAAGGCCAAAATTTATAATCATTAAAACATGTCTAAGTTGAAAACACAAACAAAGAAGGTTTTGAAAAGAGGGAGAGATTTTGAAATTAAAGAAGTGGGAGGAGATGAAGAGGCTGAAGGAGAAGAGCGACCCAAAACGCATCGGAATTTAAAGTTTCTCCTTTAGTGATCCTTACGAATGGGCATGATCAGTGATATAATCGTTATCTCTAGTGGCGATTGTAACCTTTGATGCAGATCTACGTAGCGATCACGAACATTGAACGATGACAACTCCTCTACTCAGTCCACACGAATGGATTCCTTCAATCTCAGTGCTAGCTGCTACGAATTAAGGCTTTGAGTGAGAGAGAGAGAGAGAAACGAAATTACAACTGCACTCATGCTTCTACATAAGGGTTCTATTTATAGAACCACTTGTGTGGGCTGTAAGCTAAAAAGCCCACTCAAGTGTATGTGGCCCATATCTTATAATATGCCAAAACCACTTAAGCGCGTGGTACCTTACCATATTTCGTATTCTACTTAAGTACATCGTACCTTACGATGTTCTACAATTCACTTAAGAGCACCGTGCATTACGGTATTCCTTTAGTTACTCTATCTCTCATCAATTCGTCCTTTTGTGTGTGACCTGTAGGTTTCGCGGCATTGGCAATTATATTAAATCACGTATTTAACATAATAAACAGTAAGCGGAATCTAGCAACACATCACTGCTACGCAAGACACGAAAATGTCATGTGATCTGACAAATCCTTTTTTGATAATACTTATGTGTACAATTACCCTTTTGCCCTTATGTCTATATTGAACACAAGGCATAGACCGTGTCATCCTTGTCCAGTTCCATATTGGGCCCATAGACATTTATCCTATTATGCAGGATGGGAAAATTCCATCTAGGTCACTCATGTCCCTTAGCATGCTTCGTGGAGTACCCATCAACTGTCTTTATGGCCATCCCGTTACGGACAATGTTTGATCATCAATAAGGCACTCGACTCTACATCTAGGGTCCATAGTGGTTTCAGGTCGAAGGGTGGTATACACCATTATCACCATGAGAATAACTTATGACACTTTGCATAACATTCTATATAGTATTCTCATAGCGGGTTAATCCAGTATAAATATTACTCTTAATATTCATACTTATGTTTAAGACTTGATAACTCCTTATCCATGATCCATGAGATGTGATCATCAGTGTATATACATAATAGTCTTAATGCTTTAATGTTATCCCACTTCACAGTAAAGCTCGACTATGGATACTTTAAGAATAGTGTCCTATTGTTTAATGTGATCTCATGATTAAGTTACACTTGATACATTAAACAGACTATCTATTCTAGGGACTTTATTAAACAAACGTAAAAAAGAAAAAGCTTTTTATTATTAATAAATAATTCGATACAAGTACCAAAAGTATTGGCCTTTAGGGCTTACACCAACAATCTCCCACTAGCACTAGAGCCAATCAGGCATACCCCTAATGCCCATAGATCTAGTATGGCCATCATGCTTCTGCTGCGCAAGAGGCTTTGTCAGTGGGTCAGCAATATTGTCAAGTGTAGGTACTCTACATATTTTCACATCTCCTCTATCTATTATCTCTCGAATGAGGTGATAATGCCTAAGTATGTGTTTAGATCTTTGGTGAGATCTAGGTTCCTTAGCTTGTGCGATAGCACCATTGATATCACAATAGAGACCAATGGGATCCACAATGCTAGGAACTATGCCAAGTTCACTAATGAACATTTTGATCCAAACAACTTCCTTTTCTGCACTTGAGGTTGCAATATACTCGGCCTCGGTTGTAGAATCAGCAACTGTATCTTGCTTTGAACTTTTCCAACTCACAGCGCCACCGTTTAAGCAAAACACATAACCAGATTGCGATCTAAAGTCATCCTTATCTGTATGGAAGCTAGCACTGGTGTATCCAATTACAGCGAGCTCTTCCTGACCTCCATATATTAAGAATGAGTCCTTAGTCCTTCTCAAATACTTAAGGATATACTTGACAGCTACCCAATGAGCATCACCAGGATCAGATTCGTACCTACTCGTTGCACTTAAAGCATACGAGACATCTGGTAGAGTACATAAAATGGAATACATGATAGATCCTATTCCAGATGCATATGAAATCTTATTCATGCGATCCCTTTCTTCCTTAGTTGAAGGGGATTGTGTTTTTTATAGACACAAGCCATGTTGCATAGGTATGAATCCTTTCTTAGAATCATGCATATTAAAGCGTCTCAGCACTTTGTCTATGTACGTACTCTAACTTAGACCAAGCAGTTTTTATGATCTATCTCTATAGATTCTGATTCCTAATATATATAGGTTGCTTCACCTAGGTCCTTCATAGAAAAGCATTTCCCCAACCAAGACTTTACTTGTTGCAGGGTAGGGACATCGTTTCCAATGAGTAATATGTCATCTACATATAATACCAGGAAAAAGATCATCCTCCCACTAACCTTATTGTAGACACAAGGCTTATCTTTGTTCTTGATGAATCCATGTTGTTTTACTGTTTCATCAAAACGAAGATTCCAGCTTCTGGAAGCTTGCTTCAATCCATAGATTGATCTTTGTAACTTACATATATTTTTGGCTTCTTCTGGTATGTCAAATCCTTCAGACTGTGTCATGTACACATCCTCAAGAAGATTCCCATTAAGGAAAGCAGTTTTGACATCCATCTGCCATATTTCATAATCATGATATGCAATGATAGCAAGTAAAATCCGAATAGATTTAAGCATTGCAACTGGTGAAAAGGGTTCATCATAGTCAACCCCATGAATTTGTTTATATCCTTTTGCAACCAGTCTTGCCTTATAGGTATGTACCTTACCATCCATGTCAGTCTTCTTTCTGAAGACCCACTTGCATCCTATAGGGTTAACTCCTACAAGAGGCTCTACCAAGGTCCAAACTTGGTTTGTGTACATGGAATCCATTTCAGATTTCATGGCTTCTAGCCACTTCTCAGACTCGGGACCAGTTATGGCCTCTTGGTATGTCACAGGCTCATTTTGATCCATGAGTAATACATCACCTTGATCAGTTATGAGATATCCATATCTCCCAGGTTGGTGACGTATCCTGCTTGACCTACGTTGGTCTTGTTCTACTTGAGCAGTTTGCTCTTCCATAACTACTTGTGTTTCCTGCTCTAATTCCTCCATAGATGTATCGATGCTTTGTGATTCTTGAATTTCTTCAAGCTCTACTTTCCTCCCACTGATTCCTTTGGAAATAAAATCCTTTTCTAGGAAAACTCCAGTTCGAGCGAGAAACACTTTTCCCTCAGAAGGATTGTAGAAGTAATACCCTTTTGTTTCTTTAGGATACCCCACAAATAAGCATTTGTCAGATTTGGGCTCAAGCTTAGTTGAAATTTGTCGTTTCACATAAACTTCGCAACCCCAAATCTTCATGTAAGACATATGTGGTTTCTTACCACTCCATATCTCATATGGTGTATTCTCAACCTTTTTGGATGGAACACGGTTAAGTGTGTAAGCTGCTGTCAATAGTGCATGTCCCCAAAAGGAGTTTGGAAGATCGACGTGACTCATCATGGTTCGGACCATGTCTAACAGGGTTCAATTTCTTCTCTCAGATACACCATTCCATTGGGGTGTTCTAGGATGAATAAGTTGGGATAGGATCCCACACTCTTTCAGATGGTCATTGTCGCATTACGCGAAAAACCGGCGGGAAACGAAGACAACAGAGCCGCCACCGTGCGTTATTTATCTCGAAAGAGGGAAAGGAAACGCTCGAAGTAAACCTGGAAACGACATGGTCTCGCGACCAAAGAGAGATGGGACCGGGAGTCGGTTATGCAAAGGGAAGGTATTAGCACCCCTACGCATTCGTCGTACTCGACGGGATCCACGCACAGAAGGAAGGAATATGGTTGCTAAAACACTGCTCACAATCAAACACACTGGCTGAAAGAGACACAAGAAAACAAACAAAACTAACTCGGCAGGATATCGCATCCTGGGCCTACGTAGTCTATCAAGCATAGACATCAGAGTCGACGTAGTTCAGGACTAGGGGAAACGTGCTCGCTAGGATGTCGCATCCTATGCATACGTATCTTCTTGGACGAAGAAGAATCAGAGCATTCGTAGCTCGGCTCACGCACACAAACAAAACAGACACAGGCAAACATGGAATCCGAATGCCAATTGCTGGACTTACATCAGACTCCGAACCAAACACACGCACCGGGAGTCGGTTATGCAAAGGGAAGGTATTAGCACCCCTACGCATTCGTCGTACTCGACGGGATCCACGCACAGAAGGAAGGAATATGGTTGCTAAAACACTGCTCACAATCAAACACACTGGCTGAAAGAGACACAAGAAAACAAACAAAACTAACTCGGCAGGATATCGCATCCTGGGCCTACGTAGTCTATCAAGCATAGACATCAGAGTCGACGTAGTTCAGGACTAGGGGAAACGTGCTCGCTAGGATGTCGCATCCTATGCATACGTATCTTCTTGGACGAAGAAGAATCAGAGCATTCGTAGCTCGGCTCACGCACACAAACAAAACAGACACAGGCAAACGTGGAATCCGAATGCCAATTGCTGGACTTACATCAGACTCCGAACCAAACACACGCACACTGGAAACCAAATGCCAATCGCTGGACTTACATCGGACTCCAAGCACACAACAATAGGATACAGAATGCCAATCGCTGGTCTTACATCCATTTCCTGACACACACAAAGACAAAACAAAAAGGGCGCCCGGAGAGATCAGCTCATCTCCTGCCTACGTACCTCATCTGGTATGAGGATCAGGGCGATGTAGTTCCCCTACGCAGGGACACAGGACTAGCCTAACCAGATAACAGAGGGAGACACAACTAGGGAGACTACGACTCGAGCCTAGATGTTATCATGCAAATCATCCCTAAGTCAAGGTTGCTATCTAACTTGCACAGGGAGCAAGCTATCTTAAAGCACAGGCACAAGTAAACAATCACAAATAGCACACACTATATACACACAAAGTGGGGCTCAAACAAGGGTTAGGCTGCAGAAGCAAGCCAACTGTATCAGGGTGATGTTAGCTCTTAACCCTAACATTGAGAGTTAGGGTGAAGCAGATGAAATAGGAAGTGAGGGGTGTGCCTCACAACTCTTATCCCTGGCCTGGGAGAGCTTCAGACAAATGAAGTGTGGGTTCAGAAAGTGGGAACCCTTCTACACTTATGACACTGACTCAACTGTACAACTGTACAAGGATCTTGGGTTAATGTCCACAATGCATCAACACCAGTTGTGTGAGCAAAGGGATGACTCAACAAGAATAGCAGGAGATGGACTGCACATCTCTTGTATCTGCCAATTGCCTTATCAAAGGTCTTTTCCTGCTTGGGGACAAAGATAAACAAGCACAAGCATTGCCTCTTAAGGAGGACTTCAGACAGGTGTCTGGCCAAGTAACAGGTCAGGTCTTCCAGACTACATGGAGTTAGAATCATTATACCTCAATGCTCAAGCTAGCAAGCAAAGCACAAGCAAGTTCACAAAGGAACTATAGCAACTAAAGTACCTGAAAACAATCCAACATAATCAGTACTCAACTCAAACAAAAGTCAAACAGAAAGTTACAAGTCCACAACACAAACAGATAACAAGCATCAATGCACAAAGGTGCAAGCGACAAGGCATAAGTACAAGTCTCAATGCCTACAAAACAAACTCAAGGTTAGTCATAAACAAGCAATAAACCAACTCCAATTGAGTGCACGTCATCAAGTATAAGCAATTGTGCTCTTTGACCTGAAACAAAGCTCAAATGTGAGAGCACAAACCACTAGTACAAGACTAGGGTCAAAATGGGAGCAATAAACCAAAACAGAACATGAAACTTATCAAAAATCAAGATCAATCAAATAAGAATCAAATCCAAGTGGTCTCACATTCATATCATCAACCAATATCATTTCATGAGGCAAAGAGTACAAAGCATGCAATTTGAAGCTCATAGAACCAAACAGAAAGATTCAATTCAACTCCACTCAAAAACATTTCAATAAATCTCAACAAAAATCATGGCTAAACAGCATTCATAACATGACCTACACACCAAATTTCAAGTCATTTGGACAAAGGGAAGAAAGTCAATTAAATTCCATAAGTCAAAGCATGTTCAAACAAGCTCATACAAGGCACCAAATCATACATCAACTTCAAGCAATCATAAAACAGAAACCAAACATGCTAAATGAATGAAACCAAAGCCATGGCGAACTTCAAGATGTCTATAACACACATGCCAAATTTCAAGTCCATCCAATAAGCAACAAGAATTTCACAAATCATATGAAATCATGACTCACAAAAGGTCAACAATTGGTCAAACAGGGGAGAAAATCTCAATCAAATTGGAAATGCACTCAAAAAATCCACAAAAATTCATATTCAAACTTAACATCCAGGAGAGTCAACATGCAAAAATTCAGATCATTTTGAGTTCATATGGCATGGTAACAAAAATCCGCAAGTTGGACAAGAAATGGTGTGACACAAATTGTCACACCTCCAAATATCATAGCATATCTCACAATCCAGGAATGCAAAAATCACAAACTATATACCAAAATTCTCCTCAAGGTGTCTAGCTTACACATATAAAATTTCAAGAATTTTGGATCAAACATCATCATTTCATGATCAAAATGGTAAGCAATGTGCAAGGAATGACATATGAAAACAAACCCTAGCCAAAACAGACATCCACACGTGCACAATTTTTTCAAAAATCATCATAAAATAGTAGACATGGCAAGGATCATTGCACAAAAAATCTCACATCAATTGGACCATTATTTCATCAGTTATGAATTTTTAAGTGCGAAGAAAAATTAAAAAAAAGTGGAAGGAAGCATGTGAATCATGGAAACATAATGAAGAAAAATACAAAGGCCAAAGTGAGAATGTCTTGAGCGGAGGATCGAACCTCATCCAAATTAAAATACGCGCGCGTTATGAGGAAACGCCGCGTTTCACTAATACAGGTGGCGCAGCTCTATTGGATGCATGGCACACAAACACAAAAATCATGCAATCACACGGGAACATGGATCAAATACGAATATGGAAATGGATTTCTAGGGTTCTTCAATGTTCATACGTTCTTCATCACTCAAGAACACTTCCTCACCAAAATTAACAAACAACATACTGTTGAACTCGTCTTGCAACATACATTAACAATCTAACAACAATTAAACCTAATTCTAATCACATCAACCAAATCGAGCAAAGAAAGTTTTACATCTCAAACTTAAATTCATGATAACTCATTCAATTCTCAATGAAAATCAAAAATATAAAGTTCAGCATGCTCCACAATCAAGGATCTACAAGAACCATAGCATAATTTCATGAATTGAGAGCATCGAATTCCAACCTCTATGAAGATGCAGAGTTGGAATCGTGAGTTTCAAGGCCTTAAAGGTGAAAACAGATGTTCCTTGATGCTCCAGTAGATGAATGAGTGCAAGAATTTAGCTCAGCAATGCTCAAACTCGAAGGAATCTCCAACTGCCATGTGAGGTGCTTGATGCAACAGTGCTAGGTTTGGCTCGAAATAGAGGAATCCTTGCTTGCAGAAAGTCCAGTGATGCTTGTAGATGATAGATCAATGAAGAACAATGCAAGTTCTTTGGAAAATTTGCATAAAAAATCAAGAGAAAAAGTTGAGAGAATTGGTGATTTTTTGATCTAGATCTGTTTGAATGAAGTGTTCATTCCAAATTCAGTTAGCATTAGCCTTATATACCACGGCTTAATCATTTCCTTAATCCTAATTAGCCAAAACCAAAGTGATTAAGTGAAATGCATTTTTAGGCAAAATGGCCAAAGTGTCCTCATGCATGGAATGAGCTGCTGCAGTGCACGAATTTCTTGCTAAACACACTCCAAATTTGATTTAGGACCAATTGCAAGTGAAATTATGTGTGGAAAATGCATACTTTTGAAAGTCACTTTTTCCTTCCCTTTTTTAAATTCAAACCACATGGAAAATGCCATTTTTATGGGATGATTTTTGATGAAATTTAATGAATGATTTGGATAGAGCATGTCAAATGGAGATTGTAGCAAAAAACCCCACTCAATTTGGCCAATTGGTGTGAAAGTTATCCCACTTTGAAGTTCAAAATATCTTGACAATGATTTGATCATAACTTGCCAACCACAAATGAGAAATGGATGTTCTTGGACTTTTTGGAAAGGTAAGAGCAAGATCTTCAACTTTCATTTTGGATAACTTTCACACCATTTGAAGCATGTATGATGATGTAAATTTGAGGAGAAGACCTTTCCATTTTTGGCAGTTTGAAATTACAGGTCACTTACTATTTTTGGAAACTTTTCATCTGACCTCAAATTCTCCAATCTTGATCTTTGAAATATCAAATGAGACTTGTATGGACATGAATGAGGCCTCTCTAACCATCTCCCACTTTCAAATCCATGATTTCAGGCACAGTTGACCACAGTTGACTTTCTAGGGTTTCAGATGGAATTCAGCTTGACTGTTGAGCTTTAATCATCCAATCCTTGGCCAATCCACTTCAAAATGATCCCTAGGTCATGTGAACTCAATGAACCAACCTTAGGGCTTTGCTTCAATAGAGAATGCACTTGCTTGCTTGCACAACTGATCCTCCTAACCAGTCTTGACCTGATGACTTGCACTTGGGCAAATGGACAATGCAATGCTATGCAGTGGACAATGTAATGTTAATGACCTAATATGAAAATGAATGTACAAAAAGGGAGGTGCAAATTTGAGGTGCTACAGTCATCAAACTCTAGGCTTAAATACTCACCACCTCGATCTGATCGAAGAGTTTTAATATTCTTACTTATTTGGATTTGTACTTCATTCTTGAATTCCTTGAACTTTTCAAAGGACTCTGATTTGTGTTTCATTAAATACACATAACAATATCTACTGAAATCATCAGTAAATGTGATGAAATACTAAAAACCTCCCATGGCCGGTATGTTCAGTGGTCCACATACATCAGTTTGTATGAGGGCCAAAAGATCATTAGCTCTTTCACCTTTTCCTGTGAATGGAGACTTGTCATCTTTCTAATTAAACAAGATCTGCATGTCTCATATGATTCATAATCAAAAGAGTCCAAGAGTCCATCTTTATGGAGTTTGGAAATGCGTTTCTCATTTATGTGGCCTAATCGACAATGCCAAAGGCAAGTTGGATTTAACTCATTAGGTTTCATCTTTTTAGTATTAATGTTATAAATAGGCATTTCAAGATCAAGGACATATATTCCATTGTTCATTTATGCAGTAGCATAGAATATATCATTCAAATAAATTGAGCAACAACTATTCTTTATTATAAATGAAAAACCAAACTTGTCCAAACAAGAAACGGAAATAATATTCCTGCTAATTGCAGGTACATAATAACAGTTCTCTAACTGAATTATTAAACCACTTGGTAAAGTCAATACATAAGTTCCTACGGCTAAAGCAACAACCTTTGCTCCATTGCTAACTCGTAGGTCAACTTCACCTTTTGCCAAATCTCTAATCCATTTTAGCCCATTCACATTGGTACAAATGTGATAACCGCATCCAGTATCTAATACCTGTGATGCAGAAGTAGATAAATTAATTTCAATAACAAAAATACCTGAAGTTGAAGTCTCTACTCCATTCTTCTTATCTTCCAGGTACTTTGGGCAGTTTTTCTTCCAGTGCCCAGTCTTACCGCAATGGAAGCAGATGCCTTCCTTTGCTATGCCTCCACTAGGCTTCAAAGCAGCAATAGTGGGTTTGGGTTTGGCAACTTCCTTGCCTTTCCCTTTATCACCTTTCTTAGTGGGTCTTTTGTTTTGTCTCTTTCAATTTCTGATCATTAGAATGGACTTCCCTTTTGACTTCAGATTCTGCTCAGCAGTTCTTAACATGGCTAGCAATTCAGGAAGAGATTTGTCCATATCAGTCATATTGAAATTTAGGACAAATTGACTGAATCTATCTGGCAACGATTGCAAGATCAAATCTGTCGCAAGTTCCTTTCTGAGGGGAAAACCCAACCTTTCAAGGTTTTCCACATACCCAATCATCTTGAGCACATGGGACCTACATGGGCTCCCTCAGCTAACTTTCCTTGAAAAAGGGCTTTTGAAACTTCAAACCTTTCATGCCTTGCTTGCTCTTGATAGAGCATCTTCAGATGTTCGATCATATCGAACACTTCCATGTTCTCATGTTGCTTTTGCAACTCTGAGTTCATGGTAGCTAGCATGAGACAAGCAGTTTCATTGGCATCATTGACATGCTTCTTATAAGCATCTCTTTCTGCCTTAGGTGCAAAACTAGGAGGTTCCTCTTCAGGAACAGGTTTCTCCAAGACATACAACTTTCTATCATGTTTGAGGATAATCCTCAGATTTCGGTGCCAATCCAGAAAATTTGTCCCAGACAATTTTTCCTTGTCAAGGATTGATCGCAAAATGTTGTTAGAGGTGTTTGTTGTCATGGTAATCTACATGAAAATAATAAAAATATAAGTATCAATAACATATTTAATTAGGCCTTTAATTAAATATGCTCCCACTATTTTACTCCAAACAAATGACCTTCACCATTTGATTCGGAAAATCCCGTTGGAAGATTTTCTAGTGGGTCGAGATCGACATTTCACTTTGTTTTAAGTCCGTGTAGGCGGATTACACAAAACTAGGTTATTTAGGTAGGAACTCCTTCCAATTGTATCTAATACAACTCTCGAATATTTTAGTTGGGTGAATAACTCCTTATTCCAATCCATCACATGGATCATTTCCAACTCTTGCTTCTAAACATATATAATCTTATTATAATTTGTTTAGTTAAGTTTGACCCATTGTTTTAGCAATTGGATATTACAATTATCCCATCGCACCTTACTAATATAGAACATGCACCTCGCGTAGGCGAAACTTACATTATCCGATACTAGTCTTGATGAGTGCTAAAACTTGGAAAGCATAAACTTAATATTTAATTTGAGAGAATTTGCAATTATTCTGATCTCACCGGCTTATTTATCATATAAATCGTCTCTCATATGCATCAACATACATTCACATGCATCAACACAGATAATGAAACAACTATGGCCCCTAGCGCAATTGTTCTCCCAAGCCAATGAGAGAACCTAAGCTAACCTAATAACGATCTAAGCTTCTCCAAGCAAGATCTTCAAGGTTATCCTCCTTTGATATTGAATTCTTCTCTTTCTTCATAACATTACATTACAAAAAAGAAACTCGTTTTACATACGAGGGAGTGAGATGAGAAAAGAAGTTACATTATGAGATTAAAAGAGAGGCACGACACGCAGGTCGTATTTTAAAAACCCAAAACAAAATAAAGGAAAACTAAGGCCATAACCGATCACCACAAGACAATAATAATAAACACATTATTATTATTAATTTTAATTCTTTTAATTAATTAAAACCAAATTAAATTTCGGCAACCGATCACACTACGCAGAGTTAGTCGGGGGTCCGCTGCCCGGTCAGCGGAAACGGGGGTTCTGTTGCCCGGTCAACGAGGGTTTTGCATCAACACTTGATACTTTAAAGCACAACTCTTGCGCAGTCACAACCCTAATCGCATAACTCTTTGACAACACAACCCTTGTGCCGTTATTAACCCTAATGCACCAATTTCAGACCGTCAAACACATCTCGATTGTTGATTCAGTATGATTGATCAACACGTCATTGCTTCACCCTACTAATGTCGGATCAAGAAGCAAACGACCATTGATCGCTCAAAGGAAAACAACCATTAAGTGTTTGAATGAACGAAACAGAAACAATATATCATATATACCGTATTTTTCATCAGGATTACTTATATGGTATATATATAACTTGATCGATCTCAATTGCATAACCTATGGATGATCGATGTATCGCTGCTTCACCATACTAATGTCGGATTCCAAAGCATAGTCAACATCAATCATCCAAATCGTACACACATGATGCCAAATTTAATTACTCGTTTATTCTTTGATTCATTCTGCCTTTTAATCGTATTAATACAGAAAATACAGAAAATAAACAGCTATCAGATGCATGGTTTCGTAAGTGGCTTTGATACCACTGAAGGAGAAGAGCGATCCAAAACGCAGCGGAATTTAAAATTTCTCGTTTAGTGATCCTTACGAATGGGCATGATCAGTGATAGAATCGTTACCTCTTGTGGCGATTGTAATCTTTGATGCAGATCTACAGAGGGATCACGAACGTTGAACGATGACAACGCCTCTACTCAGTCCACACGAACGGATTCCTTCAATCTCAGTGCTAGCTGCTACGAATTAAGGCTTTGAGTGAGAGAGAGAGAGAAACAAAATTGCAACTGCACTCATGCTTCTACACAAGGGTTCTATTTATAGAACCACTTGTGTGGGCTGCAAGCTAAAAAGCCCACTCAAGTGTATATGGCCCATATCTTATAATATGCCAAAATCACTTAAGCGCGTGGTACCTTACCATATTTCGTATTCTACTTAAGTACACCGTACCTTACGATGTTCTACAATTTACTTAAGAGCACCGTACATTACGATATTCCTTTAGTTACTCTATCTCTCATCAATTCGTCCTTTTGTGTGTGACCCTGTAGGTTTTCGCGACATTGGCAATTATATTAAATCACGTATTTAACATAATAAATAATGAGCGGTATCTAGCAACACATCACTGCTACGCAAGACACGAAAATGTCATGTGATATGACAAATCCTTTTGTGATAATACTTATGAGTACAATTACCCTTTTGCCCTTATGTCTATATTGCACACAAGGCATAGACCGTGTCATCCTTGTCCAGTTCAATATTGGGTCCATAGACATTTATCCTGTTACGCAGGATGGGAAAATTCCATCTAGGTCACTCATGTCCCTTAGCATGCTGTAGCGGGGTATTCGTTACCTTTAGATTTATTGACTAAATCAAAAGTAAATCATACAATTCGAGTCGCCACCGCACTTCTATTTATCCAAAGGAAAGGTTAGAAAGCGAACAAAAATCGAGAAGTTTTATCAAATCAAAAACTAATAAAAATGTCATAGATCTGGGTAAGGGGGTTGGTTATGCAATGGGAAGGTTTTAAGCACCCAAAACATCCTTAGTACTCTAAGGGAGCCCTTTTTGCAAAGTACATTGTAGGTTGGTATTTGTGAAAATATTTGTGCAAACATGATTGGGGAGATGAGAAAAGAATATACAGATTATTTACAATTTTGTTGTTTGAATGGATAAACCCATTGCCTACGTACCATCACAAAGGTAGGATCAAAACCTCGTAATTCGGGGTAAAAATCTCAAAATATGGGTGAATTGATTTGTCAAAAGCCTTAAGGTCTTTTGTTATCAAAGGGAGAAAACCCAACCTAAACCAACAATCCACCATGTGAGGAGAGCTTCAACATGCTAGTGAGGGATCCACCCTATAATAAGTATGGAAGACTTATAGTCCAATCGCTAAGGATGAGGTGAGGTTTACATCAACCACTATGATAACTCAAACCTATGGCTAATGTTTATGAAAAGTTTTAACAAAGGTGGCCATTGGAACCACAAAAATCACTTGAAGTGAGTTGTATTTACAAATTAGAAGTATTCACAAAATGAAGTAAAGTTGACTTATGATTCAATGCAAAATAAGTATTAAGGAAAAGAGTTTGAAAAATCAGAGGCATATGGCCTAGGTTTCTAGTTTTGAAAACAATGTCAATGTTTGCACAAAATGAGTCTGGCTTGGGTTAGAGTGGAGAGAAGAAGAGAAGGGCTAGTCCTAAACATGCAAAGATGAGAGAAGAAATAAAACCCTTGGAGTTCCTTTCTTGAGATCATAAAGATGATTCAAGATGCTCCTTTCCTTTGGACTTAGCAATTAACTCAAGCAATCAAACAAATATTCAATCAAGCTCCTAGTTTCTCCATTTGGCTTGTCTCTCTTAACTTGGCTATTCATGACAATGGTTCTTCTTACTATATCAAGTTTGGAATCCCTATCACACAAGAACAAACAATCAAAAAGTTCACAATGCAATAAGAGGAATGGACAAAGAGTGAGTTTAGATTATGGGTCCTTTTAAGTCAACTTCAAGATTAAGCATTCTAAAGGCATGAGGCCTAGTTGCTCTTCAACAAATTTAGCATTCTAAAGGCATGAGACCTAGTTGCTCTTGAACTCCATTAAGCGTAGGTAAGGTCCTAATTCTAAGTCCTTTCTCCTTTTTGCATTGGTTCACACAAACAACTACAAAACAAACACAAGGCAACAATATATATTTACACAATAATAAGCTCAAGTGAGCAAAAGGAAAATATCATAAGCATAAACATGAGCTCAAATGAGCAAAGGGAAAAGACAATATGAATAAATGAGCAAGAAATTAAATTGCATTAAAATAATTTGCAAGAATTAAATGCTTGAATTAAAGTTAGTGTTAGTAGTTAATGTTAGTGTGCCATAAGACAATTTAGCGCTATGTTAAGCAATCGTAAGTGGACTAATATAGTAGTCACACCTATCTGAGGCCGGTCAATAAAACTATAAGCAAATAAACACAAGTTAGAGATCATGACTAGTAACCAAGCTCCTACAACTTGCCATGCCAAAAGAAAAAAAAGAAAGACCTTGTATGGATTTTAGGTTTTTTGCTTGACCAAGAAGCAACCTATCTTGGACACAAAGCAATTCACTTGATCTTGGATCAAGTTGAATTTGATTTGGATCAAAGAAGGTTAAGCCTCTCATATGTTAAGGCTAACCACAAATCATTAACTCATTGGTCCAAAGAAAAAGAAAAAGATGAGAGATGAAGATGGAATGTACAAAATGAAAATTCAAATGACATAACTAAAACACAATGATCAAGTGTGAATGAAATCAACATCAATCAATGGTAAACAGAAATGAAATGAAGATTAGAAGTCAAGAAAGGTCAAACATATTTTTGGTATTTTTGGAATTAAAATAATACATAAAATAAAATGGACAAAGTAAGGTCAAACTTCAAATTCAATTCAAATCAACTTGGATAAGTCCAATTGAATCATCATAAGTCTAACATGGTCAAACAAGGTTTGCCAAAAATTTTCAACATTTTTTGAAAACAGAAACTATTTTTAAACAATTAAAAATCAAGAAAAATAACACAAATGAATTAAAATCTCAAATAAATCTCAAATCAATTAAGAAATTGATGAGAATATTTTTCATAGACTTATCATCATCCATATGCGTTAAACAAATATTTTTGGAATTTTTGAATATCAAAAAGTATTTAAAATGAATTAAAAACTATCAAAAATGAAATAATTCACAAAAAATATTAAATGGAATCACAAAAATAATTAAAAATCATATTATGAAACGAGATTTTAAAAGAAAATTTTTGCAATTGGTCCCATATATTTGTGATTCCAAATAAAAGAGTTATGAATTTTTGAAAATAAATAGAATAAAAGAAAATAAAACAGAAATTAAAAAAAAAACTGGAAAATCCACAGCGCTTGGATCAACATTCATTAATTGACGTGGACAATCCAAGGGATCAGAAGCGCGCGCTCATGGTGAACATTAGTCAAGCGCGTTGCAAAAAGTTTTAAAATAAGTCAAATGAAACAAGGGCTCAGATTAGATCATGGCAGTTGGATCCAAAGGCCAAGGAGATTCCACGTGGGGACGGTGGTGGAAACCACCATATTCTCCGGTGAGCAAACAGAAACCGGCCACCAGTTGCAGGTTTTGCAACGTCAACCAAACTAGACGTGCCTTATACCAAATTAAAGCTGGGGTGATGTACAACACCCCTGTAACCTTGGATTTCTCTCAAGATCTCTATGGAAGGAGAAATCTGAGATGGAAAATCTAGGTGTTCAATCTGAAATGCATCAATTCATAAAATTAAATCCACCATTGGCTTGCCTCTCACACGAGGACTTCAGAGAACCAAACAAACACAAGCAGATCACAATATATGGTGAGATATGGATCAAAACAGTTGAGATGTAAACCTTTGAAGTGCAGCTTTGATGAGCACGATCCAACCAAATTCTTGCTTGCAGCTTGATCTTGAGGTATGGTATGTGTGCAAGGCTAAGGAATAAGTGTTGAAGATCAACTGATTTTGTTGAAATTTAAACTTGAAAAGAGAAATGAAAATTTAAAATTCCTTTGGTGTGGTTGGGTCCTCCATGCATGGGCTTGTATAGGCAAAGTGGTTCCAAAACCGTGTGCATGAAGCTTTGGGTCCTCCATGCATGGGCCTGTATAGGCGCATGTAAGGCCCAAAAGCTGATGGTTTTGCAAGCTGATAGCATGATGAATTGATTTGGACGTGTGGTTTGAGTGGCAAATGCTTGTGCATGAAGTTTCATCATGAATTCCATAATTGGGCATAAATGTTCCCCTCTTCGAAAGTTACTCTTAGAAAATCCAAACATAGGCATGTGAGTAATGGTTGGAAAGGTCTTGACATACAGAACAAAATATATGTTGGACAAAAATCCATTTGAAGTTTGTAAAATTGTGAAAATTGGCCATGAAGTTTGATGTACAAAACATGCCTTTGAAAAATTTGTCAAAAGGGACCAACTTCAAGCCCTTATGTTTAAATGATGCAAGCGTGATATGGAAACACATTACACATAAAAGTTGTATATATTTTCAATATGATCAATTTGGACTAAATTTTTGCATCATTTGGATTTTTTATGAGAAAGTTATGGGCACTTGAATTGGACATTTTCAAGATTCAATGGCTTTGGTCCAAAATGACCTATAATGTTTTGTATTATCACATGTGTTTCTTTTAGGATTATGAAATTTTGTCAAACATAACAATTGAAGTAGACATCTTAATATTTCCAATGCAATTAGTATAAACTCAAAATCATAAAAAATGAAGGAGTTAGGTCCTTGGCAAGTTGACCCAAAATTAGGGTTTCAGTGAAAATGACCTATAACGTTTTGAAATGGATGATGACCTTCCATGTTTCAGATGAATTTTTTATGAACATGAAAGTTGTTCATATGGTTCTTAAGAATAGTTTTTCTCTTGGGGTCATCTTCATTTGACAAACACATCAAAAGTTAGGTCTCAGCGGATTTCAATTTAGTCAGATGACTTAACTGGTCAACTTCTCAAGTCCAAACTTCAAATCTTGTTGAATGAATGATTGAGGGGACTCACATATGATCATATATGCATAAAATGATTAATGAAAGAACTTACCTTGATTTAATTTGATCATGGGTTGAGGTTGCTTCATGAGCAAGGCACAGTCAATGCACAACTGAATTAGGGTTTCCTTGGGAAGTAATCCTCAAGCTTTTTGGTTTATCTTGATCAAACTGACAAATTGAGATACTTGGGAGACATATATGATGATTAAGAGCTTTGGTAACCATTTTCATGCTTTCTTACATCTTCATCTAGCCACTTCATTGAGCATAGGGGCCTCCTAGGAGCAAGGGCACACATGATTGCTTGAGCTTCAAAACAAAACAAGTTAGTGACATATTTTTGTGCTCTTAGTTAGTAAACAAAATAAGAAAAGCAATAATATACAATTCAAACATGCTTGGTGGTCTCAAACCAACTCACACAAGTCCCAACCCTAGGGTTAAGGAGCCAAGATGCTATGATCCTTGAGGCAAATGCAATGAGCAATGACATGATGCCATGAGGGATCTTAAGGTCAAACTTAGGGTCTTACAGATGCCCCTATTTAAGGTAATTCTAGCCGGAGATATGAAGGTTAAAATCTTCGTCTCGACGAGGTAGAATCGACTTAAATAATAATAAAGAGACGAATTTTGGTCCCTAAGAGACCTCATAATGCAGATGTATGCATGCAACAGTTAATACTCTGTGGGGATATGTGTCCACAAAGGAAAAAAAGAAAACAGAGAAAGACTGAAAGTCCGTAGGAGTAATGCGCTCACTCAGGAGACAGAGACTTTGGGGGGAAATAGGGTAAAAATGCATGAGCAGGTCACGACATTTGAAACTTGCTGGGAGACACGAAGGGATTCCATGAAAATAAATCAATGGAAAAACTCGATATGACACAAAGATGCATGTATTGGGGAATATGCCGATACAGAAAACTATCCACAAGGATACTTTGGGTACAAATTCGGACTCAGGTGGGGATGTCCACAAAGGACTCAGTTAAGGAGGAAAGCAACGAGATATTACCAATTACTGGGTAATAACCTCAAAGAGAGACATGTGATCCAAAAACCGGTATAAGGGTGAGAGAACAACATGCTCAGGGAGAAAGAAAATCTAAGACCGGTATAAGGGTGAGAGATATCCATCATCCAAACATCTGAGGAAAACCTAAAAGGTATATTTCAACTCAGGAAAATCTGACTCCACAAGGGACAAAAAAGTCATAATAGGGAGCAGAAGGAAGGAACACCAGGGATACCGGTTACTGGGCATATAATAGGTGACCAACCAGGCGTGAATTGGGGAATATTTCCAAGACACTCATCATCAGAAAGGAGAGCTGAAAAAGAAAACTCGATTACATGATGGACATTCGATTCCATAAGGAAATACGAATCTTACTCAACTGGGGAAGAAAAAGGCTTCAATTGAAGAGCGCATGAGACATATTATCTATTACCGTCAGAACCTAGATAACATACTCGCATGGAAGATTATCCGCAACCGGTTACTGGGTTAATAAAGGATAAATCGACCAAAAAGAAAGGACATCAAGATACCGGTTACTAGGTATAAAATGATGACCAATCAAGGAGAAAACGATCATTACCAAACAAGGGTAAATGAAAGATGACTCGCTGGGGATACATTGGCAAAAGCAATGATCCCGGAGATATATCACCGGTTAGTGCGTGGTATACCAAAAATGAAGAAATATCAATACCGAATATTGGATAAAGATAACCAACAAAGAGGGGATTACATCTACTAGTTATTGGGTAGAAAACCACAAAAATAGGACTTACAACTACCGATTACTGGGTAGAAGGCCACAACCTCCGCCAGGGAGAAGATGAACAATTACTGGTTACTGAGCAATTTATCATTTGAACCACAAGGGAACTGCAGGGGAAATAATAAGAAAGGGGTCAATCTAGGAACAAACTAGAGAGACACAATGAAACAAGACTCAACCCAATGAGGATATAACTCAGGGGAGTAATTCCATCCCAATACATATTTAGGGAGGAAACTGGAATAATAATCATCCATGAGGACATAACTCAGTGGGGAATATAGAAAGAAAGATAGACATTTTTTGCGTATGGGGCTGACTCTATAAGGGGAGATCAGACACAAACATCTGCTTGGGGAAGAACATTTCACCATTAGCAGGAGATAACAAGCAAAGATATATGGCAAAAAATGCAACATGAATATCTGAATGTTATGATTATGCATGTATATGCGTGGTTTATGTATGATTAATGCTGACAAACAGACATATCTAACCCAAACAGGTCCAAGAATCAATGTATAGACATCCGGTATAACATCTTAAAAAAGAGAAAAGTCGGGCCCACAGGAGAAAATCCAATCTGGTGGGGAGCAGCAAATGCCAAGAGACACAAACTGCAGCTGGGGATCAAGCAGAGTCGCTGCTAGGGACAAAGACCAACCCTGGGGATCAGAGACCGCTGTTGGGGATAAGCAAATGTCACAACTATCAATTGTCGGGGATCCTCCAACAATTCAGGAACATTGCAGAGATATTGATAAGATTAGTCAGAGAAAAACTCTCTACAGAGGATCTTATCAGGCAATAATATGAGGAATTCTGTGAGGAACAACCACCAAACAGAAATACATCAATAAAGCATTCCCTTCTAACCATTGAAGAAACATTTCTGCAACCGGGAGAAGGAACAAAATACTCTATTGGGGAAGCTACAGAGTCATCGCCAGGGATTTGCTGCTAAACAGACAAAAGATCCATCGTAGAGGAAACTCTACTGGGGAGATCAACACGGATAAGATTCCGTCGTAGAAGAAGCTCTACTGGGGAACTTATCAAGGGATGATATGAAACTCTGTGGGGAACAACCACCAAACAGAAATTCCAAAAAATCAACACACTTCCTCTTATCTGCTGGAGAGATATCTCTTCCAAGGAGAGAGAACCAATTACTCTACAGGGGATGGAAATAAGCGTCTTCAACTCCAGCTCTACTAAGAGGAAATTCTTCCAATCAGGAGGGGAAAACAAATTACCAGGCTCTGATCAGGAAATTCCACTGGGGAAGACTGAAGGCGATCCAACTGGGGAAAGTCTGCTGTGATCAATCCTACTGGGGATGAGTTGTAGGTGAATCCGCCGAGGAGAAGCTACAAGCTAACCTGCTGAGGATTTCCACTCATGCTGGGAATTCCTACACACTCTGCGGGAGATTTCCATTTATGCTAAGGGAAAAGCCAACTTCCTCGAAAATAGATAGCATATCAATTTTTATCAATTTATAAGGGATTTTAGGTCAGTCCACCCAGGGGATGGCAACCCTATGATTGATAAAACACAAATGCTAGACTCAGACTCCCAGGGGAATTGAGGATGATAGAGGTATACACATCTCTAAAGGATCAAGGTCAAAAATTCCAGACTCTCTGGGGATTTGATGATGTATCACCCTTCTCTGCGCTCGTTGAGGAGACAACCTGAAAGATGATGAAGAGGATACAAATATGCCGGAAATATGAACAAATGTCTTACCCTTTTGGAGATTGTACTATCCTTGGGAGAGCACTGAAGACAATTCCATTTATCCTTTCAGTCATTGTGAATGTTCACTTTGTTTAAAAACAATTTATAAAAACTTTATTTGTTTAAAACAATGATATTTATCAATTAAAACATGTAAACATTTGTTAAGCAGAAACAAATAAGAATGCAAAGAATTGGATAAAGGCTCAAATTTATTTGATAGAATGGTAGTCCGCAAATGGCGAGACTCTATGGATCTTAACAAATATGAAATTGGTGATATATATTGGAAAAAGGGCTACATTGAACATAATGACCATTTATCCACCAACTCTGAATCCAATGTATTTGAAGCTTCAGTTGATGACGACTGAGCGAGAATCTTTGACCGACGACAGCTGTAGAACAACGTCTTGTCAGGATGCAGTTACTTGCCAAATCCCTAATTTTTGCCTAGATTGCCCCAGGGTGAGGTACTCAATCTAGCGGTATGTATATATTCATTTTTTTGTGTCTCTAACTTTTGCCTGGATCACCCTTTCGTGTTTTCAATCCACCGAGACGCTCATTTTTGCCTAAGCCACCCTTTCGGGTTTTCAACTTAGCGAGCTATTCTGTTTTTATTTTAGGCGAAGTATTTCTTGACTGTATCTGAATTCACAGGACGAGTGAAATCCTCCCCATCCATAGTTGTAAGTATCAACGCACCACCTGAAAAGGCTCTCTTAACAACATATGGACCTTCATAGTTTGGAGTCCACTTGCCCCTGGAATCGGGCGCGAAAGACAAAACATTCTTAAGCACGGGGTCGCCTTCTCGAAACACACGAGGCTTGACCTTCTTATCAAAGGCTTTCTTCATCCTTTGCTGATACAACTGACCATGGCACATGGCAGTTAATCTCTTCTCTTCAATTAAATTCAACTGGTCATAACGACTCTGGACCCATTCAGCCTCATTCAACTTGGCTTCCATCAAGACTCTCATTGACGGGATTGCCACCTCCATGGGGAGCATAGCCTCCATGCCATATACAAGAGAGAAAGGGGTTGCCCCTGTTCAAGTGCGGACAGATGTACGATAGCCATGCAAAGCAAATGGCAGCATCTCATGCCAATCTTTGTACGTAACAACCATCTTCTGGATAATCTTCTTGATATTCTTGTTAGCAACTTCAACAGCCCCATTCATCTTGGGTCTATAGGGAGAAGAATTATGATGTGCAATCTTGAACTCGCTACACAGCTCTTTCATCATCTTGTTGTTCAAGTTAGATCCATTATCAGTAATGATCTTTTCTGGCACACCATATCGACATATGAGTTGGTTCTTGATAAACTTCACAACTACCTTCCTGGTCACATTCGCATACGATGCCACTTCAACCCACTTGTTGAAGTAATCAATTGCTACGAGAATAAAACGGTAACCGTTCGACGCCTTTGGCTCTATGATGCCAATCATGTCAATTCCCCACATAGAGAAAGGCCATGGTGATGAAATAACATTCAGAAGTGTCGGGGGAACATGGGTCATATCCGCATAAATCTGACACTTGTGGCATTTCTTCACATATTTGTAGCAGTCAGACTCCATTGTCAGCCAATAGTAGCCTGCTCTCAACATCTTCTTAGCCATGGCATGTCCATCGGAATAAGTACCAAATGAACCCTCATGGACTTCAGTCATCAACAGGTCTGCTTCGTGTCTATCCACGTTGTCATACGGTGAACTGGACTTTATTGGATTTGTAATCGCAATGTCGCGGTTAGCAAGAGTCGCCACCGACTTTTCTTTTATCCCTTAAGGAAAGGTGGAAAAGAACAGGAAAGACCTTAATTTTAAATTCTTAGGTTCGGGAGGTACTTTATACAAAGGGAAGGGGTAAGCACCCTTTGTATCCATGGTTATCCATGGGCTCTTAATTGCTCAATCATTTACGTTTTTTTTTTTTTTTAGTTCGAAAAAGGTGGTTGGAAAGTGTATAAAAAGGTTTTGAAAACGAGAATTTAACTTTGTAATGATTCTTGCATGAATGTATACAAAGTGGTTATCTCATATAGTTGTTTGAAAGTAGTTTAGAAAAATATAACTCGGCAATGATCCTAGTGCGGATGTATGCTAAGTGGTGATTTTCCAAAAAAAGATGTTTGAAAGATGTGGGGTGTGAAAAGCATTTTTTTGTCATGAATGAGCAATTAAGGTTATACCTGTCCGAGGTCTTTCCGGGCATTTCCTATCCTTATGAGGGTAAAACTGTCTTTACTATTGAGAAGTAAGCAGTTTTATCCTGGGGATGTAGAAGGGTCATCGCAGGGTCATCGATAGGTCATTGAAGGCAACATTTGTGAGGATACCTTAGCATTCGAAGGGACTATCATCATTTAACCGTAGGCTACACCGAAGGGTCATCGAGGGACAAAATCGTATTTTAGAAGGCAACATCCGAGGGACTATGATGATTTTACCGAAGGGTCTTTGCTAAGGATATCCCCATATTCGCGGGACATGACCGTAATATTGTAATCGTGGGGTAATAAAGAGAGGTCCGATGTCATTTATTTAAAGTCCATGTTTTAAGTCCATTAGGTAATTATGGTGATACCGCATTAAATCGATACATTAAAATCAACATTAAAAATTAATATAGTAAAATTAATTAGGCAATCAATATGAATCTTCACATTAAAGTGAAATGATTTAGGATCCCCCTCCATGAAGGCTTCCCATGCGTAAAGCGGAGTACCTAACCGGCTATTTCTTCGGAAGTATGCTAGCCTTTACACCATGAACACACGGATTAAAGCATAAAAATACAATTGGAAATTGCATCATAAGATAAATATAGCAGCCAAGAATTTAGGCCAAATAATGCAGAATCATCATTAGGTAAACATGAAATAGGCAGCAAAAAGCAAAGCAGCCCCTGGCCCGGTCGCCTCTGCTTCGCCCAGCGAAGGCTCAGCGAAGGCTCGCTGCGGGCTCGCCTAGCGATGAGCTAGCGAGCGGCCACGGGTTTGAAATTTGAGAACATTATGACCTCAACCTGCAGCATGGCTTATGGCATCTAACATACAATTATAGGGTTCAGTTTCACAATAGGCAAACACATTTAACTTCTCACGCAAGACTTCAAAATGTTTATGAATTCAATTATGATCCACCAATTAAGAACATGAAGTGGTACCATATGCCAAGTGAACATACAAAACGATATCACATGCCAATTAAGATATTAAAATGATACCACATGCAAAGTACGGACACCAAATGATAATCATATGCCAATTAATCATATGCCAATTAGGAAGCTAAAGCGAATAATAGTGAGGCTAACCTGTTTGCAAATCAAGTTGTAACCTTGAATTGGCGAGCCGGATTGAGTTGGACGGCGGTAGCTTCGGAGTGAATAAACGGCCTTCAGGGTTTCCGCCTTCTGAATTCTTTGGATCAGCAGGGTTTCTGTGTTTCTCCCTCTGGATGCGTGTTTCCGTCCGTCTTCGTCCGTCTGTGTGTCTTTTTTTCGTAGCAGAGGAGCAGGTATTTATAGTAGAGGTAGTAGTGACCTAATGGGCTTAAAATGAGGTCCAAAAATCTCAAACTTCGCAAGCTTCGCTAGGCGAAGGAATTGCTCGCCTAGCGAGCAAACTAGGTCTGGGCCTTTTCCTGGATCTGACGCTTCGCTGGGCGAGTGCCATGACGAAGCATTCGCTAGGCGAAGGGATTGCTCGCCTAGCGAGCAAGCTATTTTGGGCCCCTTTTGGATTGGGCCTGTTGTGAGCTGGGCTTTTGTTCACTTGATGTCGGTGCCTTGCAGAATAAGTCGGAGGGTCTTGAGAAATGCTTTGTAATACCAACGGGCAAATTTTGGGGTATGACAGCTGCCCCTGTTCAATATTCTTGAACCGAGAGAGTAGAATGGTAGGTGCCGTTCGTGGTCTGGAGGTGAAAGATTATTGAACACTTAGAATGCCCCAAAAATTTGCACTTGTTCATTTGTCTTGACGGAGATGGGCTTAAAGATGCCATCCAAGAAACTTGCTGAGGAGATTTCCAGATTGTGTCGTACATTAGACGATATCTAGAGACATGGGTGTCACACCGGGTCATACATCAGACCGTATAGTGAACCCTCCATTATGCTGTTGACTTCGTTGGGGAGTCAGAGTATGATATACTGCTGGGGATAAGGGATCAGAATGGATCATACGTTAGACCGTGCCTGAATACCCGAGTGAGTTGTTCATTAGGCAGATGACTTTGCTGGGGATGAAAGATCAGAATGGATCGTACGCTAGATCGTATCTGAGTTGCAGAATGAGCCGTACGTTAGGCTGAAGCTGCTGAAAAGGGAGTAGTCGTATATTCGACTACCATTCAGGAATGTACCTGTCCGAAGGTAGCACCTGAGAAAAGGAGTAGCCGTATACCAGACTACCATTCAGGAATGTACCTGTCCGAAGGTAGCACCTGAGAAAGGGAGTAGCCGTATACTAGACTACCATTCAGGAATGTACCTGTCCGAAGGTAGCACCTGAGAAAGGGAGTAGCCGTATACTAGACTACCATTCAGGAATGTACCTGTCCGAAGGTAGCACCTGAGAAAGGGAGTAGCCGTATATTCGACTACCATTCAGGAATGTACCTGTCCGAAGGTAGCACCTGAGAAAGGGAGTAGCCGTATACTAGACTACCATTCAGGAATGTACCTGTCCGAAGGTAGCACCTGAGAAAGGGAGTAGCCGTATACTAGACTACCATTCAGGAATGTACCTGTCCGAAGGTAGCACCTGAGAAGATGGAGGTTTAACTTGGTCGTACATCAAACCATACTTGAGTTGTTGAAGATCAGACTGGATCGTACGTTAGATCGTATCTGAGTTGAAAGAGTCATATGTTGAGCTGAATCAGAATGAACCATATGTTAGGCTGTATCTGTATACGTTGTACTTGCAATAAATGTCTGGGATGGGCTTAAAGATGCCATCGCTAGGAGGATATCGAAGTGTTGTCAGAATGAATGTTCCCCTGAATTGCATCTGGAATATGTATCTGAATCTTGTCCGTGATTGATAAAGGCGTCTGCCTGAATGAGCCTTTTACTTTGACTATATCAGGAGGATGATTAACCTGCAAAGAAAAGTTAGCTTTATGCCATGTCATGATGCATGAGACGTTTTATGCTTTCGAAAATAAATGCGAATGTTGTATGCAGGCGTATGCTGCGAAATGATGTAATGAGTTATGCGTATGAGAAGTTCTGCTTGGGGACTCTACTGGGGAAAATAAATCCCCATCTACTGATTGGAGATATTCGTGTTGAGGACCCTCTCTCGGCTGGGGGTTCTGATTTCTGCCTGATGGTAGAGATATTCAACAGAGCCTGGCTAGGGATGGGTGAGATGATCAATCTGCCTGATGAGGCCGACCTCTGTTGGGGAATAGCTGGCTTTGCCGGGGAATACTGCCAACTTCTTCTGGGAAAAAAAAACAGGCTTGCTGGGGGGAAGAGAATTGGTAGTGGATTCATTGGAAGCATGATTAGACCTTTTCCTTGATCCTGAAGTAGGGTAGTAATTGCTATTGCTATTCTATGCATGTATTTTGGTAAACATTGGTCATATTCAAATGCATATATTAATTCAAATTAAATCAATGGGCGTTTACGCAAACAAAACAGAAAGTAAAAAAACAAAGCATCTTTTTTGAAAGAGGGTTGTATTGATTTTTGAAAGAAGGCCTATAAACAGGCAAATTGTGTACAAGGAGACAGAAATCCTAGTAAGAGGAAATTGTCAAAAACAAAGAGACAGCTATGCAGAAAAAGTCCTATTGATTTTAAGTCTACTACTGCCATTATGTCTTCAAGCATCTCATCCCCTGCTGTCGGATAGAAGTGATTGGCTTGGTCAGTCCCTGGAACTTGGATGAAAGTTGACTGAGAACGGGACATAGTCATGCGCTTTAATCCCTAATTTTTGCCTGGACCTCCTTTTCAGGTTTTCAGTCCACCAGGATACCCTTTTTTGCCCAAGCCGCCTTTTCAGGTTTTCGACTTGCCGGGTGTACATTTTTATATGTTTATCCCTAATTTTTGCCCGAACCCTTTTGGTTCGCCGGGATGCCCTTACCTTTGCCTAGGTACGTCGACCTAGCGGGTCTCTTTTATGCGTAGTATTTTTTAACTATGTCCGCGTTCACGGGATGCGGGAAGTCTTCGCCATCCATTGTAGCAAGTATCATGGCTCCACCAGAGAATACCTTCTTAACTATAAATGGCCCTTCGTATGTGGGAGTCCATTTGCCTCTGGGATCACCTTGGGGTAGAATGATACGCTTGATCACCAAGTCACCAATTTGATACACCTGTCTCTTGACTCTTTTGTTAAATGCCAGGGTCATGCGCTTCTGATATATCTGCCCATGACAAACAGCCGCAAGTCTCTTTTCATCGATCAAGTTTATCTGGTCGAGTCGAGTCTGAACCCATTCATCTTCATCTAAGCCCGCCTCTTTCATGACTCGTAGAGAGGGAATCTGAACTTCCACGGGTAAAACGGCTTCCATTCCGTATACTAAAGAGAAAGGAGTTGCCCCTGTCGAAGTGCGTACTGAAGTGCGATAACCGTGAAGGGCAAACGGTAACATATCATGCCAGTCTTTGTACGTTACCGTCATCTTTTGTATGATCTTCTTGATATTCTTATTAGCAGCTTCTACAGCGCCATTCATCTTTGGTCGGTACGGAGAAGAGTTGTGATGCTTAATTTTGAACTGCGTGCAGAGTTCAGTAATCATCTTGTTGTTCAAATTAGTACCATTGTCGGTGATAATCCTTTCAGGGATGCCATATCGACAAATAAGACTATTCTTGATGAACCGTGCCACCACATTCTTGGTGACAGAAGCGAATGAGGCTGCCTCTACCCACTTTGTGAAGTAATCAATGGCGACGAGAATGAAGCGATGTCCATTAGAAGCCGTAGGTTTAATCTCTCCGATCATATCGATGCCCCACATTGCAAAGGGCCAAGGCGCTGTCAACACGTTCAATGGAGCAGGAGGCACATGTACTTTGTCCGCATAGATCTGACACTTGTGACAGGTTCTGGAGTGATGGTGGCAATCTGCTTCCATGGTAGACCAATAATACCCTGATCTCAGAATCTTCTTGGCCATTGTATGTCCATTAGAATGAGTCCCAAAAATACCGTCATGCATGTCTTCCATAATCCTTTCTGCTTCCTTTTTATCCACACAGCGAAGCAGAGTCGAATCATGATTACGTTTGTATAACACTCCGTTACTCAGAAAGAATTTAGCGGAGAACTTCCTCAGGAATTTTCTGTCCTTGATGGATGCCCCTTCAGGGTATTCCTGAGCTTCTAAATATCTTCTTACGTCGTGGAACCAAGGTTTCTCCTGTACCTTCTCAGTGTTAAGTCCATAACAGTAAGCTGGTTCATCTAACCGTCCGATGGTAATCATGGGAGCTTCGCTGCCCCATCTGACTCTGAACATAGATGACATGGTAGCTAATGCGTCTGCCAACTGGTTCTCCTCTCGTGGAATATGTTCAAATGTTATCTCTTCAAAGTGTGGAATTAATGTCATCACCTGCTCTCGATAAGGGATGAGATTTAGATGTTTAGTATCCCATTCTCCTTTGATCTGACTGATTACCAAGGCCGAATCTCCGTACACACTCAAAAACTTGATTCGCCAGTCTATAGCAGCTTTGAGTCCAAAAATACATGCTTCATACTCAGCCATATTATTGGTGCAATGAAAACATAGTCTAGCAGTGAGAGGTGTATGGTAGCCTCCGGGAGAAATGAGTACAACCCCCACACCATGGCCCAATGCATTAGAAGATCCATCAAAGACCATAGTCCATCGGGATCCCCACTCGGGTCCTTCATCTGGTTTAAGTTTTTCATTATCAGTAACAAACATGACATCCTCATCTGGGAACTCAAAATTCATAGATTGGTAATCATCCACCGCTTGATGAGCCAACTGATCAGCCAGCACGCTTCCTTTGATTGCTTTCTGGGTAGTGTACTGGATATCGTACTCTGTTAAGATCATCTGCCATCTCGCTATTCTTCCGGAGAGGGCAGGCTTCTCGAACATGTATTTGATGGGATCCATCCTAGAAATCAACAAAGTGGTGTGATTCAACATATACTGTCTTAGTCGGCGAGCAGCCCAGGCCAAAGCACAGCAAGTTCTCTCGAGCAGCGAGTATCTTGTTTCACAGTCGGTAAACTTTTTGCTAAGGTAGTATATGGCATGCTCTTTTCGACCAGACTCGTCATGTTGCCCCAACACACACCCCATTGAATTTTCTAACACGGTCAAATACATGATTAGAGGTCTTCCTTCAACTGGTGGTATCAGAATTGGAGGTTCTTGAAGGTACTTCTTGATTTTGTCAAAAGCTTCTTGGCATTCGTCATTCCATATCATTTCTTGATTCTTCCTCAGTAATTTGAAGATGGGTTTGCAAGTGGCGGTCAAGTGGGAGATAAATCGGGCAATGTAGTTCAAGCGTCCCAAGAAACCTCTGACCTCCTTCTCCGTATGGGGAACTGGCATTTCTTGAATAGCCCTCACTTTAGTTGGGTCAACCTCAATTCCTTTACCACTGACAATAAAGCCTAAGAGTTTACCGGATCTTACCCCAAAGGTGCATTTGTTCGGATTCAATCTCAACTTGTACTTCTTCAACCTCTCGAACAGTTTGTATAAATGATCGAGATGCTCTTCTTCAGTATGAGATCTAGCTATCATGTCATCCACATATACTTCTATCTCATGATGAATCATATCATGGAACAAAACCACCATAGCACGCTGGTACGTTGCCCCGGCGTTCTTTAGACCAAATGGCATTACTTTGTAACAGAAAGTACCCCATTGCGTCACAAACGTAGTTTTCTCCATGTCCTCAGGTGCCATCTTAATCTGGTTATAACCCGAGAATCCATCCATGAATGAGAATACTTTGTGTTGAGCGGTGTTATCTACCAGAACATCAATGTGCGGGAGTGGAAAGTCGTCTTTGGGACTTGCTTTATTCAGGTCTCGGTAATCTACGCACATTCGCACCTTACCATCCTTCTTTGGCACTGGCACCACATTAGCAACCCATTGAGGGTAAGAAGTAACGGCTAGGAAACCGGCATTGAACTGTTTCATAACCTCGGCTTTGATTTTCTCGGACATTTCGGGACGCATGCGGCGAACCTTTTGCTTGACAGGACGGCAGTCTTCCTTCGTAGGCAGCCGATGCACCACTATATTAGTATCCAACCCAGGCATGTCTTCATAAGACCAAGCGAAAACCTCTACATAGTCATGTAACATCCGAATCAATCTTTCTTTGACACTGTTCTCCAATCCTGCTCCTATTCTGACCTCTTTTCTTTCCACTTCAGTACCTAGATTTACGACTTCGAGTGACTCTTCATGCGGCTGTATAGTCCTTTCCTCTTGCAATAACAGTCTGGCAAGCTCTCCAGGGACTTCACAATCTTCCTCACTTCCATCTTCGGCTTGGTAGATCGGATTTTCGAAGTCATAATGAACAGTAGCGGAATTATTATCAATAGGATCCAGAGTGGATACGGATCTGCAATTTGTTACGTGAGTGTGTGTAAGAATGCATAGCTTGTTTGAAAGACGACAGGAAAAATAAAGAGCGCAATATTTGAATGCGAAAAAAGTCCATTGATTTATTGAATATGAATATGCTTATGAAATGACAAACCCTTAACAAATTAGCTATTGTGCCCCGGGTATAGACACAATGCTCTAAGAAGTTCAATTGAAAAAGTAAAGATTTGCAAAACTAAATGGACAATAGCAATTACTCCTGACTAAAGGAGATCGGGATAGTGTCTTCAGCCTTCCACTTATTGAGTCCGTCGCCAATTGTTGGGTAGATCCGGCTATCCAGGTCGCCATCACCGTCAGCATTTTCTACAGCATTGATTTGACCTTTGACCGTCTTTCCAGAGTTGAATCCCAGACCAGCTTTGTCAGACTTGTACGGTACGTTGATCAGTTGACCCCAGCCAGTACAGCCACCATCTTCGACCACAGCTTGAGCATCTTTCAGAGAAATCATAGCAGGAGGAGCTCGAATAACCTCGGGCACAAGGGGAGTTGGCTTAAGGACAGGATCGGGCGGAGAAACCATTTCAAATGACTGAGTTGGAGTCTCGAAGAATTCACCATCCATCTCAACGTATCTGAAGGTATGCACACTACTGACAATGTATTCTTCTTCCCCACACACAGTGACAATCTTTCCCTCTACTGGATATCTCAGCTTTTGATGGAGAGACGAAGCTACAGCACCTGCCCCATGAATCCAGGGGCGTCCCAGCAAGCAGGAATAGGCGGGGCGAATGTTCATTACATGAAGGGTAGTGTTGAAGACTTGAGGTCCTATCTTGATAGGGAGAACAACTTCACCGTGGACAACACTCTTTGCACCATCGTAAGCACGCACCACAATGTCACTAGGATTCAATTCAATGCCTTTACAGTCAAGTTTATCGAGCACGACTTTCGGTAGCACATTCAAGGAAGAGCCATTATCGATCAACACATGAGCCAAAGTGATTCCCTTACACTCAATAGAAATATGCAGGGCTTTATTGTGGTTCCTTCCTGCTGGTGTCAGGTCAGCATTGGAAAAACCTAGGCCATTGTCAACAGTCAAATTAGCAACATAATGTTCGAATTGATCGACGGAGGTCTCCTGAGGTACATGGGCAGTCTTCAGGAATTTTATCAAGGCATTGGCATGAGATTCAGAAGACAACAACAAGGACAACATCGAGATTTTGGAAGGGGTATGCCCCAACTGTTCTACCACATCAAAATCACTCTTGCGGATGATTTTCAGCACTTCTTCCATTTCTCGTTTGGTAACGTCTTCAGTAGCAGCTTCGATCGGTGTCTCTGATTGAGAAGGGTTGACTGGTTCCTTTCCTCGGTTTTCGGGAACTGGAGGCGAGATCTCTGGAGAGAAGATCCTTCCGCTTCGAGTAACTTTACTAGTCCCAACAATGTCATTAGGATTAGCAGAACTGCCAACTTGCTTTACACCATGGATGTAAACATCACCTCCATAATTCCACGGAATAGCTTTGCTTGAGGAATACGGGATCGGGCCAGGTGCAGTAATGATCAGGGGAGCTACTCTGGGCTCAGCAACAATCTTTACAGGTATTCTGGGAGCAGTAATCTTCACTGGAATTTGGACCTCGCAATCACAGATACTTCTTCAATAGGGTTTTCTGCCTTAGAAACCCTTTCAAAGAGGATTGTACGATCGTCCATCAGCTGTTGAATACCATTCTTCAATTTCAAACAGTCTTCGGGCCGGAGTATGCAGAGATTGCAATCTTCAGTACAACCTGGAAATAAACCAGCTTGCAATAAATTCCTCTTTATAATTGGGAGAGGAGATGTTAAGTCTGCTACAGTAGTGATGAGAGGATTGTCATCGAGAGCATTAACAGCCTTGTCATGATTAGGCATAGGAGTGGTGATGACATTAGGAGTCTCCGGAGGCTCGAACTCAATTTCCCCAGCGTCGATCATGTCCTGAATTTTATTCTTTAACAGCCAACAATCGTTTGTATCGTGCCCGGGGCTATCGGAGTGATATGCACACCTGGCATTGGGATTATAACGAGGCGAAGCAGTGTTGACATTTGCAGGAGGACCTCTGAGAGTGATTAAATTTACCTTCAGCATGCTTTGCAGTGCTTGTGCTAAAGTCATATTGAGCTTGGTAAACTGCCTTCTTGGTCTGTCTTGTCTTTGCTGGAAGTTTTGAGCTGGCGGGGCTGCAATTGTCACTGCTCCAACGGCATGGTCACCACTTTTCTTATTATGATTCTTCTGCCCGTACACAGCATTCGATTCATTCTTCCCATGATAGGACTTCTTACTGCTTGTAGAAGTAACTGCCTGTAACTTTCCACTTCGAATGCCGCTCTCCACCCGTTCACCTGTCAGTATAAGTTCAGTGAAACCTGATGAAGAACTCCCCAGTAGGTGGCTGTAGAATGGGCCAGTCAGGGTACCCATGAACAGGTCTACTAATTCTCGGTCAGTCATAGGGGGTTTGACTCTGCCAGCCAAATCTCTCCATTTCTGAGCATACTCTTTGAAGCTTTCTTTAGATCCCATAGCCATATTCTGCAACTGTAGCCGAGTAGGCGCTAATTCGGAATTGTACTGGTACTGCTTATAGAAAGTTGTTGCTAAATCAGTCCAGGTGCGGATGTCAGAGCTCTCGAGCTGATAATACCATCCCAACTGAGTGCCAGACAGACTTTCTTGGAAGAAGTGGATCCACAGTTTCTTATCAGTGGTATGCGGCTGAATCTTTCTCACATAAGCCCTTAAATGCATCTGAGGGCAAGACGCACCATCATACTTAGTGAAAGTGGGGATTTTGAATTTGCGGGGAATGGTCACATCGGAGACCAGACCCAGACTTTCGAAATCCAGACCAGGTGTCTTCTGACCCTCCATGGCTAGCATGCGTTCTTCCAGCAGTTTGTACTTATCATCTCTTGGAGAGTACTGTTCATCTTCATACTCTTCATCCTCATCCTCAGGGTTAGAGAAATCAGGATTCTCCTCCTCTGAATCAATTTCCGCCCCCTCTTCTGGACCATTCGGGACTCCAAATTTGATTCCCGTAGCCTGTCCTTTACGCCTTCTGCCCGGGTTAATGAAGCTCACAGCTTTCTTGTCCTTCTTCTTTTCGGCCAAAAGAGCCTTCAGTTCCTCCTGTCCCTTGGATAAGCTCAGCATCATCTCCTTGAATTGAGCATTCTGAGTCTGGAGATCTTTGACAGTCTGTTCGAGATCCATTTTTCTGTTTAAGAGGTGGACCGTGAGAATATGGTCCTTTGGAATACCTGTTATGCAATGTTATGTTATGTGATGCAATGCATGAAATGTTTTCAAGGACTTTTGGAATTTAACTTTGCATAAATCACCAACAAGGGAGAAATGTTTATTGCTAATTTTTTCAATGTTCATTACAAAAAAAATACAATGAAAGTTCAAGTCTCCCAAGGGCGACTTCTTTTTGGGCGAAGATATGCATTGAGTCTTCGTTCCTCATTAAGCTGACTGGTGAGCTCTAGTACTTTCTTCCTTTCTGCATTGAACTGAGCTTCGAAAGTATCTCTCTCCTCTCTCAACTGAGTCCAGGATCTTTTCAATTCCTCACCATCAGTAGGCATATCTGGGTAAGGAATGATCTGGGAAGTACCTCCTTCGACCTCTGATTCAACAATCAATGGTCCGACTGCAAGATACGGCATGACAAGTTCACGAGCTCTGGCGCGTACCCATCTGAGATAAGGCTCCATAGGAATAGAATTTTTCTTGCCTAAATTGCTTCTTTGCACCATGCCCCAAGCTCGTACAAACTTTTGACGGAGATTTTGAGGGTCATTGTCATAGTCGAACACTGTACCTCGAATAATCATTTCATGTGGACCATCTCTTCGGGCATACCCAAACTGGCGTAGGGCTAAGGCAGGATTATAAGTAATACCTCCTCTTATCCCCAGGAGTGGTACATTAGGGAATTCTCCACAACGGTCGATGATGATAACATTTTCTTTGAGGTTAGAACACCACCGGATGTCTAAATGGGAGAGTGCCATCATCCTTTGGGACCATTTCAGATTTTGATCATTCTTCAAGACTGATTGAGGGAGGTGCGACATAAACCACCTAGACAACAACGGTACGCAGCACATGAGAGTCCCTTGCTTCTTCATAGTACGAGTGTGAAGGGAATGCAAGACATCTCCAAGCAAGGTAGGCACAGGGTTATGAGTGAGGAATATCTTAATAGCATTCATGTCTATGAATTGGTCTGGATTAGGGAATAACACCAAACCATAGATTAACAATGCTAGAACATCTTCAAAAGCATGGACATTCATAACTTTTAGGAATTCTCGGGCCTTACTTATCAGAAATTTGGCAAGTAAACCTTTAATTCCACTTCTTGTTACCCAATTGGTCTCAATGTCAGATTTCGTCATGTGTAAAGCTGCGGCAACTTCTTCAGACTTTGGCATCTTTTCTAAACCACTGAAAGGTATTTGATCCAGGATAGGTATCCCGAGCAGCTGGGAAAATTCTTCTAATGTGGGTACCAACTGATAATCTGGGAAAGTGAAGCAATGATGCTTAGGATCGAAGAACTGGAATAGGACTCTCATCATATCTTCTTTGAAACCAGTGGTAACCAGATTGAGGAGATGACCATGTTTCTTGTTGAACTGAGCATGATCGGGGAGTTCTGACACCAAATCCTTGAGTTGAGGAGAGATCGTCACAAGATTGATCCGGATAGTCTTCCTGGAAGCCATAACCTGTTCAACAGAGCAAAGCTAAATTCCTAAGTCCTTGAAATGGTTAGTATGACGATGTTATGATGTTATGATGTTATGATGTTATGCAAGCACAAGCATGTCACACAACAATTATTCCTAAGTTTTAAGGCTTGCATGAGTTCCATAGGTAAGTACCCTCCCCACTGAAGTTTGGTTGGTTCAACCTGTCCTAGAATATTAACCGGGTTCTAGAAGGATCTCAGATCATCGACCTTTCTTTAGGTCCACTTCAGTGCAACACCAAGTGGTTGACCGAAGCTTTCCTAAAGTCCAATCTCAAAGAGTGTAGCATCGAGTATCAACCAACCTCAGTCGGAACCGAAATCAGTTATCTCACTACTTTCTAATGGCTAGGATGAGTCAATTAGGGTTCTAAAGGTCTGGTTAATGTTTTGATGACACCACGCGGAAGCCAAATTTTTCCTCAAGTAACATGAGGAACATCAGGACAACCAAAGTGTCGCATTAACCGTAGCCATCATTTTAACCATTCCAGTATACGCCGGATAGTCGCGATGATCTATTGCTACTTACCTAAGGTACACTAGATCCGGGTGTAGGATCTTTCACTCAGACAATCCCTTAAAACGAAAGAACAAATTAAAACATAAATGATTTTTTTAAGATGGACCTCTCAATAGATTCCCCAGCAGAGTCGCCAGTTCTGTCATAAGGTGAACTGGACTTTATTGGATTTGTAATCGCAATGTCGCGGTTAGCAAGAGTCGCCACCGACTTTTCTTTTATCCCTTAAGGAAAGGTGGAAAAGAACAGGAAAGACCTTAATTTTAAATTCTTAGGTTCGGGAGGTACTTTATACAAAGGGAAGGGGTAAGCACCCTTTGTATCCATGGTTATCCATGGGCTCTTAATTGCTCAATCATTTACGTTTTTTTTTTTTTTTTAGTTCGAAAAAGGTGGTTGGAAAGTGTATAAAAAGGTTTTGAAAACGAGAATTTAACTTTGTAATGATTCTTGCATGAATGTATACAAAGTGGTTATCTCATATAGTTGTTTGAAAGTAGTTTAGAAAAATATAACTCGGCAATGATCCTAGTGCGGATGTATGCTAAGTGGTGATTTTCCAAAAAAAGATGTTTGAAAGATGTGGGGTGTGAAAAGCATTTTTTTGTCATGAATGAGCAATTAAGGTTATACCTGTCCGAGGTCTTTCCGGGCATTTCCTATCCTTATGAGGGTAAAACTGTCTTTACTATTGAGAAGTAAGCAGTTTTATCCTGGGGATGTAGAAGGGTCATCGCAGGGTCATCGATAGGTCATTGAAGGCAACATTTGTGAGGATACCTTAGCATTCGAAGGGACTATCATCATTTAACCGTAGGCTACACCGAAGGGTCATCGAGGGACAAAATCGTATTTTAGAAGGCAACATCCGAGGGACTATGATGATTTTACCGAAGGGTCTTTGCTAAGGATATCCCCATATTCGCGGGACATGACCGTAATATTGTAATCGTGGGGTAATAAAGAGAGGTCCGATGTCATTTATTTAAAGTCCATGTTTTAAGTCCATTAGGTAATTATGGTGATACCGCATTAAATCGATACATTAAAATCAACATTAAAAATTAATATAGTAAAATTAATTAGGCAATCAATATGAATCTTCACATTAAAGTGAAATGATTTAGGATCCCCCTCCATGAAGGCTTCCCATGCGTAAAGCGGAGTACCTAACCGGCTATTTCTTCGGAAGTATGCTAGCCTTTACACCATGAACACACGGATTAAAGCATAAAAATACAATTGGAAATTGCATCATAAGATAAATATAGCAGCCAAGAATTTAGGCCAAATAATGCAGAATCATCATTAGGTAAACATGAAATAGGCAGCAAAAAGCAAAGCAGCCCCTGGCCCGGTCGCCTCTGCTTCGCCCAGCGAAGGCTCAGCGAAGGCTCGCTGCGGGCTCGCCTAGCGATGAGCTAGCGAGCGGCCACGGGTTTGAAATTTGAGAACATTATGACCTCAACCTGCAGCATGGCTTATGGCATCTAACATACAATTATAGGGTTCAGTTTCACAATAGGCAAACACATTTAACTTCTCACGCAAGACTTCAAAATGTTTATGAATTCAATTATGATCCACCAATTAAGAACATGAAGTGGTACCATATGCCAAGTGAACATACAAAACGATATCACATGCCAATTAAGATATTAAAATGATACCACATGCAAAGTACGGACACCAAATGATAATCATATGCCAATTAATCATATGCCAATTAGGAAGCTAAAGCGAATAATAGTGAGGCTAACCTGTTTGCAAATCAAGTTGTAACCTTGAATTGGCGAGCCGGATTGAGTTGGACGGCGGTAGCTTCGGAGTGAATAAACGGCCTTCAGGGTTTCCGCCTTCTGAATTCTTTGGATCAGCAGGGTTTCTGTGTTTCTCCCTCTGGATGCGTGTTTCCGTCCGTCTTCGTCCGTCTGTGTGTCTTTTTTTCGTAGCAGAGGAGCAGGTATTTATAGTAGAGGTAGTAGTGACCTAATGGGCTTAAAATGAGGTCCAAAAATCTCAAACTTCGCAAGCTTCGCTAGGCGAAGGAATTGCTCGCCTAGCGAGCAAACTAGGTCTGGGCCTTTTCCTGGATCTGACGCTTCGCTGGGCGAGTGCCATGACGAAGCATTCGCTAGGCGAAGGGATTGCTCGCCTAGCGAGCAAGCTATTTTGGGCCCCTTTTGGATTGGGCCTGTTGTGAGCTGGGCTTTTGTTCACTTGATGTCGGTGCCTTGCAGAATAAGTCGGAGGGTCTTGAGAAATGCTTTGTAATACCAACGGGCAAATTTTGGGGTATGACACACGTATCTGAGCAGAACCATGTCAAAGTTCCTCTTATAAAGCACATCACCATTGAGGTAGAAACTGCCAGATAATCTCCTCAAAGTCTTCTTATCTTTAACAGATGCCCCAGGCGGGTAAATCTGACTTTGAAGAAAGCATTTGATATCATAATACCATGGCTTATCATCTTTTACCTCTTCAACCGCAAATACATGGGTTGGTCTATCCAAGCGCATCACAGTAATATTGGGGACTTCATTCCAGAATTTCACCATAATCATCGAAGTAAGCGTAGCAAGAGCATCTACCATCCGATTCTCATCTCGAGGAATATGATGGAAGTCAACCTCAGTAAAGAAAGTTGAAATCCTCCTCGCATAATCTCTCTATGGGATGAGGCCAGGCTGATTCGTCTCCCATTCACCCTTAATCTGATTAACAACAAGGGTCGAATCACCATAAACATCAAGATGTTTGATCCTAAGATCAATACATTCTTCCAATCCCATAATACAAGCCTCATACTCCGCAATATTATTCGTGCATTTGAAAGTTAGCCTTGTTGTAAAAGGAAAATGTGTACCTTGAGGAGTAATAATCACTGCTCCAATACCATTTCCATATTGATTAACAGCACCATCGAATACCATACCCCATCGGGAACCAGGCTCTGGCCCTTCATCGAGCATAGGCTCATCGCAATCTTTCATTTTCAAATACAGAACTCCTCGTCCGGGAAGTCGTACTGAACAGACTAATAATCTTCAATTGATTGATGTGCCAAGTGGTCAGCCATGATACTACCTTTAATAGCCTTTTGAGCTCGATACTCAATGTCATACTCAGATAACAACATCTGCCAACGGGCAATCCTCCCAGTTAAAGCAGACTTCTCAAATATATACTTGATTGGATCCATTTTGGATATCAACCAAGTCGTATGATTCAACATATACTGGCGTAAGCGCTTAGTGGCCTAAGCTAAAGCACAACATGTTTTCTCAAGCATTGAGTATCGAGACTCACAATCAGTGAACTTCTTACTCAGATAATATATTTCATATTCTTTCTTCCTTGATTCATCTTGTTGACCCAATACACAACCCATAGAGTCATCAAGCACTGTCAAGTACATAATCAATGGTCTCCCTTCCACAGGCGGAGACAGAATTGGAGGCTCGAACAGATACTCTTTAATACTGCCAAAGGCCTTCTGGCAATCGTCGGTCCAATCATGACGCTGATCTTTCTGGAGGAGCTTGAATATTGGCGCACATGTGGCAGTCATGTGGGATATAAATCTGGAAATATAATTCAAGCGACCAAGAAAACCTCGGACTTGCTTCTCAGTCTTGGGCGCATGCATCTCTTGTATTGCTTTGACCTTGGCAGGATCAACCTTAATACCCCTTTCACTGACAATAAAGCCCAATAACTTGCCGGAATGGACTCCAAATGTACACTTGTTCGGATTCAGGCGGAGTTTGTACTTCCTCAAACGCTGAAAAAGCTTCAACAAGTGCTCTATATGTTCAACTTCCGTTCTCGACTTCGCAATCATATCGTCAACATACACCTCGATCTCCTTGTGCATCATATCGTGAAACAAGGTAGTCATAGCGCGTTGATATGTGGCTCCGGCGTTCTTCAAACCGAAGGGCATCACTCGATAATAGAATGTTCCCTAAGGTGTGATGAATGTTGTCTTCTCCATATCCTCGGGTGCCATTTTAATCTGGTTATAACCGGAAAGTCCGTCCATAAATGAGAAGACATTGAATTTAGCTGTATTATCTACCAACATATCAATATGTGGTAGAGGAAAATCATCTTTCGGACTAGCTTTATTCAAGTCTCGATAGTCCACACACATTCGGACTTTTCCATCTTTCTTAGGCACAAGCAAAATATTGCCCACCCATTGAAGATATGTAGAAGTCACTAGAAACCCCGCATCAATTTGCTTATGAACTTTTTCTTTAATCTTTACTTCCATATTAGGATGAGTTCTTCTGAGCTTCTGCTTTACAGGCACACACTTAGGCTTCAAAGGCAGGAAATGTTGCACGATATTAGTATCTAGACCAGGCATGTATTCATATGACTAGGAAAAGACGTCGATGTATTCTCGTAACAACTCGATCAACCCCTTCTTCACAGATTCTTCCAGGAGTACCCCAATCTTCACCTCACGAATGCAATCTTCAGACCCCAAGTTGACTGTTTCCAGATTCTCAAGATGCGGCTGAATGATCTTCTCTTCGTGCTCAAGCAGGCGGGTGATCTCATGAGGAATCTCTTCAACATCATCTTCTTCGGCCTCAAATATAGGGAACTCAAAGTTGGGAGATGATGTTGGATCATTATGTTCAATGGGTTTGACCAACATGCATAATGATTTTGGATATAAAAGAGATTTCAGAATTCACGCAAAGCTAAGCATTATGCAGATGAAAAGATTGATTTTATTCTCTTTCTTTTAGGGTTTTATGGTGATCACCAATTTCATGCAAAAAAGAAAAAAGGGAAAATAATTTGGAAAAACAAACATTTAACATGTAATTATTGAATGAATATCATTGTATTAATGTGCCAACAATGTCATCACTTCTCCTTTTGACATGGGAGGAGGGTTTTTAAACAAAAGTGAACACATTACGTGGACTTATGGACAACTGTCGGAACATCAACAGCGACCCAATTATTGCAGACTCCTCCAGGGATGACAAAGTTGCCCAGATCTTCATCTGCACCATCTTCCACTATGGCAGCAGCTTCTTGGTCTTCGACATTATGGATGAAACCTCCACTCTGGAACAACCCACGCACGTTGAAAATGCCTGAAGAATACCCTATGTCAACCTGAGATTTATTATCTTCCAGCTTAATCATTTGTCCTAAACCAGTAGTTGCGCCATGCTCAATGGCCAACTTCGGATCATTGTAGGACGCAAATGAAGAAAGTCCTTTCCAAAAAGTATTTTGATGAAGACAACATGTATCAATGCAAAAAGAGAATAGCTTCAAAGATAATTCAAGCATCAAAGTAATCAAGCCACATATGCATGGAAAACATTTTGATCAAGCTTCTTTTTCAAGTCAACCGTTTGCAAGATTGTTGATTCACTTCTAAGGTATATCTAATTCATTCTTAGATTAGTATACAAGTGTTCAACAATCATGATCTGCATTTGCATTTTTAACATAACCATTTGTTAACATGTTGAAATGATATACACATTTTTCTTAAAGTATTTTTCTGCATTTCAACAGTGTTAACCGGTTAACCATATGGGTTAACCGGTTAACGGCCCAGTTTTATGAAATCCTCTATTAACGTTATATGCGTTAACCGGTTAACCCATTTGGTTAACCGGTTAACACTATTCGTTTCAGTGAAAAACTTTTTTCAGAAACTTGTACCTTTTCATCATTTTTTGTGGTAAAATTGATACCTCTTTGAAAAGGTGTTTTTGGCAATATAAATTCGTGAATTTTCAAAATGAATTTTCACCTCCAAGAATTTTCATACAAACTTAAGATAATCACTCTTTCATATTTCCTTCAATATTTTAAAAAGTGTTCATAATCAAATTTTCATCTCATTCCATTGTTGTTGAACACTTGTATATTTTTCATTGAGTGAATTATTTATCTAAGGAGAAGATCAATCAAGAGAAGATTGATAATACTACACTTTGTTAAAATCATCAAAAAGACTTATTTCTGTTTTGACTTGTGATCCAGGATTGTTGGACACAAGGGTTGGTGTTGAAGAGGATTGTTCTTCATACACTTGTTTACCTATAGGTTAGATAGTAGGCATCACCGTTGGTGTGAGTAAGCTGTACAATAATTCTAACTATAGTAAAATCTCTTTCGAGTCGAAAGGGGAGTGGATGTACCTTCGGATTGTGAAGGGAACCACTATAATTTTCGGTGTCTTTTTACTTTCTGCAATTTACCTTTCCTCACTTAAACATAAAATAACCAAAAACCGGAAACAAGTTCGAAGAATTTTTAACCACCTAATTCACCCCCCCCCCTTGTTCCTAGAGATCCAGCATGGCTTCCGCAAGCATAAACCCGGTTTTCAAAGACGGTGGGAGTAGCAACAAGCCCCCACTCTTCTCCGGAGAATATTTCGATTTCTGGAAAATCAGAATGAAGGCACATCTTGAAGCCCAAGAGGAAGGTATATGGGAAGCAGTTGAAGAAGGTCCACACAAACCGGTGAATGTGGTGAATGGAGTTGGTACCCCAAAGTTGAAAAACACTTATGACGAAGATGATAAGAAAAGGATTCTGAATGAGAAGAAGGCAATCAACATACTCCAAAGCGCTCTTAGTATGGACGAGTTCTTCCGTATATCTCAATGTAAATCGGCAAAGGAGATTTGGGACACCTTGGTTGAAACACATGAAGGAACCACCGAAGTGAAGAGATCGAGGCTAAACACTCTAAGTCAAGAATATGAGATGTTCCGCATGCAGCCCGGTGAATCTATAGTTGCCTTACAAAAGAGATTCGTCCATCTAACAAATCACTTGATTGCTCTTGGTAAAACTTTCACTAATGATGATCTCAACCTGAAAGTCCTAAGATCTTTGACAAGAGAGTGGCAACCGAAAGTGACCGCTATTTCGGAAAAGAAGAGTCTCTCAACGATGACATCCGCGTCTCTATTTGGAAAACTTCAAGAACACGAATTGGAACTTGGAAGGCTCGAGAAGCACGAAAGTCAAGAAAAGAAGTCCAAGGGAATTGCCTTGAAGGTTGATTCAAAAAAGGACAAAGATGATGAGACGTCCGAAGATGAGAACTTTATGCTTCTTGTAAAGAAGCTTGGTAAGTTTTTTAATAAAAATAAAAATTCCTCTTATCCTAAAAAGAATAACCATTTCAGGAAAAAGGAAGCATCCACATCAATGCAAGACGTCACGTGTTATGAATGTGGACAACAAGGTCACATAAAGTCGGACTGCCCAAAACTTGCAAAGAAAGGAGGATTCAAAGGCAAGAAGGAATTCAAAAATAAAAAGGCTTACGTCGCTTGGGACGATAATGAGATCAGTTCATCTTCGGAATCGGAAAGCGATGAATGTGCGAACATGGCTCTTATGGCTTCACATCACTCCGATGAAGAAATCGATGAGGTTAGTAGCAATTTTTCAGTTTATGACAATGATGCACAAGATTTTATAAATGAACTCTTAAAAGAATGCAAGACATTGTATAAAAGTATTTCATCCCAAAAGAAACAAATTTCATCCTTAGAAGAAAAAAATATTGCTTTGGAAAAATATATTGAAAGTGGAAAACAAAAGTTGATGGATGAAAAACAAAGTCTTGCATATAAGAATTGTGAATCTTTATCTTTTCAAATTGTTCAACTTAAAAGAGTTTTAGAAAGATATGAAAAAGGTCAAATTGGCTTGGAAGAAATTCTTAAGCACCAAAGATATTCTAATGATAAAAGTGGATTAGGATATTCTAAGTTTTCTAAACCAAGCACAAATAAGACCATTTTTGTTAAAGCAAGTGAACAAGTTGTTAAAGAGAAAGTGAACAATTCTAAAAATATGCATCAAAGTCATAAAAAGAAAATGATTGCTAAGAAGAAGAATTATGTTCCTAGATATAGAAGTGATTTTCAACCTACTTGCTTTTATTGTGGAATCAAAGGGCACACACCTAATGCTTGTTATGTGCGAAACTTTAGCGTTCCAAAAGGGCATTATGTGTGGGTTAAAAAGGGTACTAACTACCAAGGACCCAAAGCAATTTGGGTACCTAACAAAACTTGATTTTGTTTTGTAGGTATGCTTGAAGACAACCTCGAATCAGTGGTATCTTGATAGCGGTTGTTCAAAGCATATGACGGGCGACATCGACAAATTTTCACATCTATCTTTAAAGGCCAAGGGATATGTTACATACGGTGATGACACTAAAGGAAAGATCCTTGGAGTAGGAACCATTGGAGCACCTCCTTCTACCATCATCAAAGATGTCCTTTATGTTGAAGGCCTAAAGCACAACCTTCTTAGCATAAGTCAATTGTGTGACAAAGGGTTCCAGATCATTTTCTCAAAAGATGAATGTGTGATAGAGCATGAAGTCACCCATGACATTTTGCTAAAAGGTAAAAGGGTTAATAATATTTTTATGACTTATTTTGATGACTCTTCCTTGAAGGTAAAGTTCTTAATGACAAACAACAACGAGGCTTGGCTATGGCATAAAAGATTCGCTCATATACACATGGAGCACATGAACAAATTAATAAAGCATGATCTAGTTGTTGGTCTTCCAAAGATTAAGTCCATCAAGGATAAGCTTTGTGACGCATGCCAAAAGGGAAAGCAAACCAAGACAACTTTCAAATCCAAGAATGTTGTATCTTCGTCGAGGCCACTTCAACTCTTGCACATGGATCTCTTCGGTCCATCAAGAACGAAAAGCTCCGGAGGTAATGTTTACGGTTTAGTAATTGTTGATGACTTCTCTAGATATACGTGGACTTTGTTTCTTGTGCAGAAAAGCGATGCTTTCAAGGCTTTCAAAAAATATGCAAAACAAATTCAGAATGAGAAGTCTCTCTCAATAACATCCATAAGAAGTGACCACGGTGGAGAATTTCAAAACACATTCTTTGAAGAATTTTGCGAAGAGCACGGAATTTCCCACAACTTCTCCGCACCACGAACACCACAACAAAACGGTGTCGTAGAAAGAAAGAATAGATCTTTGGTGGAACTCGCGAGAACAATGCTCAGTGACTCCAACCTTCCTAAATATTTTTGGGCGGACGCAGTTAGCACAACATGCTTTGTTAGCAACCGTGTCAACATTCGGCCGATTCTCAAAAAGACTCCGTATGAGCTTTTCAAAGGAAGGAAGCCTAATATATCCTTCTTTCACATCTTTGGGTGCAAATGTTTTGTCCTCAACAATGGAAAGGACAATCTTGGTAAGTTCGATGAGAAATCCGACGAAGGTATCTTCCTTGGCTACTCCCTTTCTAGTAAGGCATTTATAATTTTCAATAAGAGAACTCTTACTATTGAAGAATCAATGCATGTCTCTTTTGATGAAACTAACCCCTCGAAAGAGGATAATATTGTTGTTGATGACGATGATGATATAATAGATATGTCTCAAAAGGAACTTTCAAATGTTCAATCTATACCACAAGGAGATGGCTCACCAATCATTGAAGAACATCACGATCTACCGAAAGAATGGAAAACTCATAGAGATCACCCGATCGATAAAGTTATTGGTGATATTAGCCAAGGCGTTGCAACACGACTAAATCTCAAGGATGCTTGTCTCAACATGGCTTTTGTATCTCAAATAGAACCAACCAAAGTCGATGAAGCCTTAGGCGACGATCAATGGATAGTCGCAATGCAAGAAGAACTCAACCAATTCGAAAGAAATCAAGTTTGGAGTCTTGTACCAAGACCGTACAACAAGCACATCATAGGAACAAGATGGGTCTTCAAGAACAAACTTGATGAGAATGGGATCATAGTTCGTAACAAAGCAAGATTGGTCGCACAAGGATACAACCAACAGGAAGGAATTGATTTTGATGAAACGTTCGCTCCGGTAGCAAGGTTAGAAGCAATTCGATTATTACTTGCTTATGCTTGCTCTATGAACTTTCAATTGTTTCAGATGGATGTCAAAAGCGCTTTCCTAAATGGCTATATCAATGAAGAAGTCTACGTCAAACAACCTCCGGGTTTTGAAGACTTCAAGAATCCCTCACATGTTTACAAGTTGAAGAAAGCACTATACGGCTTAAAGCAAGCACCAAGAGCGTGGTATGACCGCCTCAGCAACTTTCTATGTGAAAAGGGATTTGTAAAAGGAAAGGTTGACAAGACTTTGTTCATAAAGAAGATCAAGGGTAACACCTTATTGGCTCAAGTCTATGTCGACGACATCATCTTTCGTTCAACAAACAAAGATCTTTGCGAAGAGTTTTCAATCATGATGCAAGGAGAATTCGAGATGTCCATGATGGGAAAATTGAACTATTTTCTTGGACTACAAATCAAGCAAACCAAGGTGTCGCATTACGCGAAAAACCGGCGGGAAAAGAAGAACAACAGAGCCGCCACCGTGCGTTATTTATCCCAAAAGAGGGAAAGGAAACGCTCAGAGTAAACCTAGGAAAGAACATGGTCTCGCGACCAAAGAGAATGGGTTCGGGAGTCGGTTATGCGAAGGGAAGGTATTAGCACCCCTACGCATCCGTCGTACTCGACGGGATCCACGCACAAAAGGAAGGAAAATGGTTGCTAAAAACACTGCTCACACACACACACTGGCTGAAGGAGACACAAGAAAACAGACAAGACTGAAACTGACTCGGCAGGATATCGCATCCTGGGCCTACTTAGTCTATCAGGCATAGACATCAGAGTCGAAGTAGTTCGGACTGGGGAAACGACACATGCTCGCTAGGATATCGCATCCTATGCATACGTATCTTCTCGGACGAGAGAAGAATTAGAGCATTCGTAGCTCGGCTGACACGCACACAAAATAAACACAGGCAAAGGCAAACGTGGAGCCTGAATGCCAATCACTGGGCTTACATCAGCATCCGAACCAAAACACACACAAGAAGGCAAACGTGGAGCCTGAATGCCAATCACTGGGCTTACATCAGCATCCGAACCGAAACACACACTGGAAACCAACTGCCAATCGCTGGACTTACTTCGGACTCCAACCAGAAAAGGAGAAACAAACTCACACAAACAAAACAAAAAGGGCGCCCGGAGAGATCAGCTCATCTCCTGCCTACGTACCTCATCTGGTATGAGGATCAGGGCGACGTAGTTCCCCTACGCAGGGAAAAAGGACTAGCCTAACCAGATAACAGAGGGAGACACAACACTAGGGAGACTACGACTCGAGCCTAGATGTTGTCATGCAAAGTCGTCCCTAAGTTAAGGTTTTTAACTAACTTGCACAGGAAGCAAGCCTATCCTAAACATGACTTGCACAGGAAGCAAGCCACACCTAACCCAACTTGCACAGGAAGTAAGGGTCTCGATTGCAACTAGGGGAAGAGAAAAGGGGAGGTCTCAATCGCAACGAGGGCGAGAGAAAAGGATTAGCGTTAGTTGTTAGTCAAACTCGACAAGACATCGCATCTCGTGCCTACGTATCTCATCTGGACATGAGAATCAGAGTTACCGTAGTTCGGCTAAACTATTACTGTTGGTTTGTGTTTTTTAAGTGGGCAACGTCACTGCACAATCTACCTGATGCTCGACCTTTGGAGACTTACTCACCTGTAGTAGAAGGAGTTAACGTATCCTTAAGAGGGGATGATGTTTGTTTGTGTTTTAAGAAAGCTCAAGCAAGAAAGGAAGTCCTATACGAAGGAACCGTGCTACCTTAATTGTCATGCAAACGAGACTACGCGGAGCCTAACAAATCTAGGAGATACAAACACACCACATAAGCACACACAAGCACATACAGCATAAAATAAACACACCAACAAGGGGCTCAAACATCAAGGCTAGGTTTTAGTCGAGGGGTCATATCAACCTCAACAAACAAACCTCTGGAACGGGGTAGATGTTGCTCTTAACCTTGCCATTGAGGGGCTAAGGTGAAGCAGATGAAAGGAGATGAGGGGTGTGCCTCATTGCTCTTATCCCTGGCCAGGGAGAGCATTTGACAAGAATGTGTGGGTTCAGAAAGTGGGAACCCTTCTACACATTTGATACTGACTCAACTGTACAATTGTACAAGATCTTGGGTTTGTATCTGCAATGCATCAACACAGTGGTGTGAGCAAAGCAGAAGACACACAGAATAGCAGGGGATAGGTTGCTTATCCCTTGGTTCTGCCAATTGCCTCTTCACTTAGGAGGTCTTTGACTATGTACAAGGACAAATTAAACATACACAAACATTGCCTCTTAAGGAGGACTTCAGACAGTTGCCTGGCCAAGTAACAGGCCAGGTCTTCCAGACTACATGAAGAAGAAGGGATTATACCTCAAAGCAAGTTGCTATTTAAAGCAAAGCAAAGCAAGTTCAAAGAACTAAGCAACTAAATGGTACCTGAAATAGTCAAACAAATCAGTACACAATTCAAGAATTAAAGCAACAGGAAGTAAGAATCAACAGTCAAAACAAACAGACAAATGAGCCAAGCACAAAGCTCAAGGCATATGAGCCAAGCCACCTACAAAACACACAAGTTAGTCAATGATATTCAAGTAAGCTCAATCAAAAAGAAATGGTCTCATTGGAGCATTTGTAGCTTCACCTGAAAACAAGAACTCAAACATAAGTCACAGGACCACTAGGACAAGCCTAGGGTCAAAAATGAATGAGAAAGTCAAAACAGCAAGCAATGTCCAATCAAAATCAAATTCAAACATTTAGGAAGCAAACCCAATTGGTTTCATGTTCATATCATGCATCATCATCATTTCATAAGCAAAAGAAGTCAAAGCATGGCAAATGAGAGCTCATAGAAGTCAACGGAAAGACTTGCATCAAAAGTCAACTCAAACATTTCCAAAAATCACCAAATAAATCATGATCAATCCTGACACATAGCATGGTAAGCATGTCAAATTTCATCTCATTTGGACAAGTGGAAGGCAGTCAATGAAAATTAGAAAGTCAAAGCCATTTTGAACATGCTCAAAGAAGTCAACCAAACATGCATTAACTTAGAAAAATCATAAATCAGAGATGGTGTATGATAAATGAATGGGACTAAAACCATGGCAAAGATGAGGATGTCTAGTAATCTCATGTACAAATTCATGTCCATCTAATAAAGTATGAGGATTTCACAAATGAAATGGCAACATGCATCACATAAGGTCAACATTTTAGTCCAACAGAGGAGAAAATCTCAAACAAAAGGAGAATGGCACAAACAATTCCACAAAATATCATGTGCAAACTAGACATACAAGAGTAGGTTCATGCAAAATTTTAGATCAATTGGAGGTCAAGAAGCATGGATACAAAAATCAGCAAGTTACACATCAATGGTGTGACACAAATTGTCACACCCTACTTCAAAAATTCACAACTCACAATCCAGATAAGATAAGTTCACAAACTTTACATCAAAATGAACATGAATGTGTCTAGTTTGTGCTCAAAAAGTTTCAAGTCCAAAGGATAAGTCATGACCATTTCACAAAGGTTTTGGTGGAATGTGCAAAAAATGAACACATGTTACAAATCAATATGCCAAATAAAATCCAATGATCATAAAAATCTGGAAAAAATATGATAAAAAAGTAGAGATCATGATGAAGATGATGCAAAAATTTCCATGAATTTTGGATAAAGCATGCTTGACTTATGATTTTTCAAAGTTTGAGTTCAAAAATGGAATTAAAATTGAAAAGAAATAACATAAATCAATGAGACATGTGCCACGAATGGCAAACTTGTAAATAACCCAACCACTTAACAAAACGGTCGCGTTTTGGACGCTGGAATGGAATAATGTGATTGGCCAGCATGAGCTACAGTGGCCATGCACACGAATGAGGACAAAAAACTGGAAAATGATATGCAGCTAGGGTTTAACATGAACAGCAACAACCTTCATCATCTTCCCAATTCGATTCAAAAGAAAATTTCCAGAAATTAAAATTAATCATACCAAAATGATCAGCAAGCTTCACTCATGCATAATCCATCATCCATTTTCATTAAAACAAGCCAAGCATTCAGAATCGAGTAAAAAACAAAATGCATCACCCAACTTAAAAGCTAGATTTCTCCTAACTCAAGCAACCAATTAACACAATTCCAAGTTCATTGTAACCAGGAAGGAATAATCTATCATAAGCATGGCATGGATTAGAGAAAAAAGAGGATCGAAATCTTACTTGGTTATGAAGAAACTTGAGAAACAGTGGTATTTTGAATGCTTTGGCTTGCAACAGGTGAAGCTTGTGGTTGGTATTGATGAGTAGTTGAAGAAGCTTAGCTCAACAATGCTTGAAAAAGTCCAAATCGAGATCTGCCATGGCTGAACCTTGATGAAGCAGAGTTGGAGATTGCTATTACAGTCAAGAAAAACCACTTGCAAAGGCTGCCCAATAGTTGGAAAATGGTGGAACAAACCAAAAGGAATCGTGTGCTTTGAAGGTTTCTTGCAGATTTTTAAAAAATGAAGAAAATCGATTTTGAGAGAGAGTGAGTAATTTCTGTGTTTGGAGGCAGCTTCCAGGGTTAGAAATGCTCAGAAAAGTGTTGATATACTTCTGTTTAGGCTCTAATCCAAGTATGCTAAACAAGTTTAACTCAAATCAACCAATTTTGCTAATTTGCTAATTTCGTCCAAATGGTAAGGAGGTGTGTATTCTGCCCGAGTTTGGGCCTTGTAAAAGTCATAAAGGATGTCCTAAACCATTCCCAATTGGCCAATTTGATGGAAATTGCTTAAATCAAAACTTCAAATTTTCACTTCACTTGAAATTTAAACATGCTAGGTTCAAAAGTGCCATTTTGATTGGCAATGTTTTGGCACATGAAATTTACATTTTTGGAAAGAGGAGGTTAAATGTGGTTTGTTGGAAAAAACCTCACCAATTTTGGCCAAATGGTTTGAGAGATATGGCCTTTTGAAGTTCAAGAAAATTTGAAAATGAATTGATCATATCTTGCCAACCATACATGGGAATTGGGAGTTCTTTGACTTTTTGGAAATGGGAGAACAAGATCTTCAACTTTCATGTTGGGCAAAAATTCATTTGAAGCTTGTATCATGATGTAAGTTTGGGATCAAGAAGTTTCCATTTTTGGCAGTTAAAATTACAGGTCCAGTTTCTATTTTTGGAAATTTTCTGATTGGCTCCAAATTCTTCAATGATGTTGTTTGCCATGATACATGAGGCCTATTGGGACATGAATAAACTCTCTCAAACCAAATCCATCCATCAAAACCAAAGAATCAGCCACAGTTGACCAAGTTTGACTTTCTAGGGTTTCTGACTGATTGTGCCTTGACTGATGACCTCTGAGCCTCCAATCTTTGACCTAAACACTTCAAATGGACCCCCAAGTCATGTGAACATGTTGGACCAACCCTAGGGCCTTGGCTCCTTGAGAAACACACTTGCTTGCTTGGTTGACTGATCTCCTGATCAGTTTGACCTAATTTCTCTTGATTGACTTGCACTTGAGGCAAAAGGGACAATGCAATGCTATGCAGTGGACCATGTTATGCTATGACCTAATATGAGAATGTATGTACAATGATAGGTGCAAATTTGAGGTGCTACAGCTGCCCCTATTCAATCAGCTGGGAACCCGAACGGATGATAGCAATGGCTGTCAGACTTTCAGGGTAAACAGGGATTGAATACCAAAGAACCGTAGAATTTGCACAATGCAGGGATCCAATAATGGAAACGTCCACTGGGATCTGATACTTATTACTGGGTATTATGTTTTTTTGTTTTTTTTCAAAGGGTACGGCCACATCCAGACATCGCAACGACGATGAATGGGAAAAGAAATCACAACTAGATGTCAACGGACAACTAGGAAAAACTCAACGTTTACCAAGACCAACGGAGAGGTAACCAGACATTAATGAATGACTGGAAAAGATGCAACCATACGTCAACGGACGAAATGGGAAAAACTCAACGTTTACCAAGACCAACGGAGAGGTAAATCCACGTGGGGACAGGTACAACTAGACGTCATAGGACGAATAGGAAAAACTCGACGTTTACCAAGACCAACGGAGAGGTAAATCCACGTGGGGACAGGTACAACTAGACGTCATAGGACGAATAGGAAAAACTCGACGTTTACCAAGACCAACGGAGAGGTAAATCCACGTGGGGACAGGTACAACTAGACGCCATAGGACAAAATAGGAAAAACTCGACGTTTATCGACACCAACGGAGAGGAGGAATACTTCACTAGGGAAGAAGGACACAACCAAATCATCAACGGATGATCGGGAAAAACTCGACGTTTATCGAAACCAACGGAGAGGTAACTCTGCACGGAGAGGGGTACAACTAGACATCATCGGATGACTAGGAAAAAACTCGACGTTTATCGACACCAACGGAGAGGAGGAATACTCTACTGGGGAGAGTGAACACAACCAAATCATCAACGGATGATTGGGAAAAACTCGACGTTTATCGACACCAACGGAGAGGAGGAAAACTTCTTCGATCTGAAAATCGGAAATTGGCCTGAACGCCACTTCGGTCTGAATACCGGAAAATTGGCCTGAGTGCCATGAGTACATCGACCTGATCGTCGGAAACTCCTTCGGTCTGAATACCGGAAAATTGGCCTGAGTGCCATGAGTGCATCGACCTGATCGTCGGAAACTCCTTCGGTCTGAATACCGGGAAAATTGGCCTGAGTGCCATGAGTACATCGACCTGATCGTCGGAAACTCCTTCGGTCTGAATACCGGAAAATACATAAGTACATCGACCTGATCGTCGGAAACTTCTTCTGTCTGAATACCGGGAAAAACATAAGTACATCGACCTGATCGTCGGAAACTTCTTCGGTCTGAATACCGGGAAAACATAAGTACATCGACCTGATCGTCGGAAACTTCTTCGGTCTGAATACCGGGAAAAACATAAGACATATTATCTATAGCCATCAAAACGTAGATAATACACTCGCATGGAAGATTATCCATAACCGGGTTGTAGGTTGTTAAATGGATAAACGACCGAAAACATCCTGAAGAGAGCAAAAGCAAACTTGTTAAAGGATGAACATTCGATTCCACAAGGAATACGAATCTTACTCTGCTGGAGATAACAATCGAAAGATTGACCAAAGAGTGCATGAGATATATTATCTATAGCCGTCAGAACGTAGATAATAACCTCGCATGGAAGATTATCCATAACCGGGTTGTAGGTTGTTAAATGGATAATCGACCGACAAGAAAGGCATCGGTACCAGGACTAGGTATGCAAAGATGACCGATCAAAAGAGGATAAAGTTGCTAACTCGGGGCAAGTATCCAAAAAGAAAGGGCAGACCCAATGGGGACAATACTGCTTGATCAAGGCAAGTATCCAAAGGGGAAAAGAGTATCAATACCGCAAGCCAGATACTGATAACTGTAAAGAGGGGATTACATCTACCGGTTTGTAAGTAGAAAACCACGGAAAAGTAACCAGTCATCGATAGGATGAGCACAAAGGGTTAACTCCACCAAGGGGAGAACGTGGGATTTTACAACTACCAGCTTGTAGGTAGAAAACCAGTCAGATAGAACTTACAACTACCGGTTTGTAGGTAGAAGCCATAAACGATCTGCTGAGAGACAGAGTGAGAAAAAAGGATTTACAACTACCGGGTAGTGGGTAGAAGACCGTAAAGAAAGGACTTACAGCTACCGGTTTGTAGGTAGAGGCCACAAATTCCGCTGAGGATAAGATGAATGAGTGCCGGTTAGTGAGCGACTATTCATTTATGCCCCAGGGAAACATAGGAGACAGCCAACAGGAAGCCAATTTAGGATCGATCCAAAAAGGCAGACTGCAACAAGACTCATCCTAATGAGGAAAGAACTCAATAGGGATAACCCATCCCGTGTAGGGAGAGAACGGAAGCAACCGTCATCCACGAGGATGTATCTCAGTGGGGAAATGGCAGGAAAGGATAGACACTTTCTGCTTAAGGGGTAGACTCTACATGGAGAGATCAGACACACCCACCTCTGCTAGGAGAAATCTACTGGAGAGATCTGTATTACCAAATAGCAGGAGGCAAACATCAACAGATGCACGACAACAGCTGTAACATGAGTATCTGAATGCTATGATTATGCATGTATGCTTTATACCTAAAATGTATGATGAATGCTGGCAAACAGACATGCTCAACACACAGGTCCGGGAATCAACCACCCGGTACTACTCTTCTTCCATAGGGAAGGCCAAAAACACCAGAGAGCAAACGCGATCTGCTGGAAATCGGGATATCAGGGAACAACACCATCCTGCGGGGAGAGGAGAAGACTGCTCTGCTGGAGAGAGGAACGCTAACGTCTTCAGTAAACACTCTGCTTGGGGAACTGCCCCACAAAATATTTCAAAAGCAACCTTGCTGGGAATGCCCCACGGTAGGGCTCGAACAATCCTCTACTGGAGATGCCCCACAATAGGGCTAACAGGGACTTGGAGAAGGAAAATGCTGCACTGCCGGGGACGTGAAGATAAACGACTTCAACCAACACTGCACTGAGCAACCTTGCTAAGGAGAAACCAAAAGAGGTTCGACAGGAGAAAGATAAAGTTATGCTCGAGATACGAACAAATGTCTTACCTGTTGGTAATCATACCACCCTCGGGAGAGCACTTGCGGATCTCCTAAGTGTCCTTCCATCATCGTGAATGTTCATTTTGTTTAAGAACAATTTTTGAAAAATTTATTTATTTTGAAAAACAATGATACTTTATCAATTAAAACATGCAGAACATTTGTTGAGTTGAAACAAATAAGAGTGCAAATAATTGGATAAAAGCTCAAATTGATGTGATGGAATGGTAGTCTGCAAAGGGCAGGACTCCATAGATCTGTACAAGTTTGAAATCGGTGATATATATTGGAGAGGGCTACATTGAACATAATGACCTTTCCTCTACCATTCCGAATTTTCGATGTATTCGGAGCTTCAGTCGACGACGAATCGAGAATCCCTGACGGATGACAGATATAGAGCACAGTCTTGTCAAGATGCAGTTACTTGCCAAATCCCTAATTTTTGCCTAGATTGCCCCAGTGTGAGGTGCTCAATCTAGCGGGATGCAAATTCTTTTTTCAATGTCTCTAACTTTTGCCTGGATCACCCTTTCGGGTTTTCAATCCACCGAGACGCTCCTTTTTGCCTAAGTCGCCCTTTGGGGTGTTCGACTCAGCGAGCTGTTTTGCTTTTTTCTTTTAGGCGAAGTATTTCTTGACTGCATCAGAATTCACAGGACGAGTGAACTTCCATCCATTGTTGTAAGTGTCAAAACATTGCCTGAAGAGGCTCTCTTGACAACATATGGACATTCATAGCTTGGGGGTTCACTTGCCCCTGGAATCGAGCACGAAAGACAGGGCTTTCTTGAGCATGAGGTCCCTCGGAACACACGAGGCCTGACCTTCTTGTTGAATGCTTTTTCACTCTCTGCTGATATGACTGACCATGACACATGGCAGTTGATCTCTTCTTTTCGATCGAATTCAGCATCAGCCAACTAGGGACTTTGAGGGTGCTATTTCTCTTTTGTTTTTTTTTTCTTTTTCTTTCTTTTGATTTCTTTTGATTTTGATTGATTTCTTTTTTTTTGATTTTGCACCCTCCTCTTTCTCTTTTTTTCTCTTTTTTTTATAATGCCCCAGTTGGCTGTTCTGCTGATTCTCGAGATGCAGCTGAGTGATCTTCTTTTCTTGCTCAAGAAGTCGGGAAATCTCGTCAGGAATCCCTTCAACATCATCTTCTTCCGCTTCGAATACAGGGAATTCAAAATTGGGAGATGACGTCCGATCATTATGTTCAATGGGTTTAAGAAACAACCTGCATAATGATTTTGATATGAAAAGCTTTTTGAAAATCAAACAAGACAATCGTTATGCAGATGAAAAGATTGCTTTTATTCTTGTTTTTAACGGTTTTTTGTGATCACCAATTTCATGCAAAAAGCAAAAAGGAAAAACAAATGGAAAAACAAATGGAAAAACAAATGTTTAACATGAATTTATTTGAATGGAAATATCATTGCACGAAATGTTGCCAACAATATCATCACTTCTCCTTTTGGCATGGGAGAAGGGTTTTTAAACAAAGTGATTATTACTCTGACTTATGAACAACTGTAGGAAAACCCACAGTGACCCAATTGTGATAGATCCCACCGGGGATGACAACTGTCAGTATCTCTTGCATCAGCAGCTTCTGTTTTCTGAACAACCCTTCTGAAGAAAAAGTCGGCGCCATCCCGGGACTTGTTATCTTCAAGCTTGATTAACACGGGGACCTAAATCCTCCAAGATCAGAATACCCGACCTCACAAGGTCTTGAACCTTCATCTTCAGCTGGAAACAACTGTCCACATCATGACCAGGAGCACCCGAGTGATACACACAATGCTGTTCAGGCCTATACCACCACCGAGGGTTGACAGGTATGGGCGGCGGGTCTCTGGGTGTAATCAAGTTCCGCTCTAACAGAGAGGGATACAGTTCGGCGTAGGACATGGCGATTGGATCAAAAGTGATCTTCTTCCTCTCATTACTTGTACTGGCTTGATTTCCATTGTGAGGCTGGGAAGCCTGCTGCTGAGGACGATGTTGTGGAGTCTGATACTGCTGAGTTGGTCTTCTCGGCTGTTGGGGTTGAGTAGCTGGAATAGTCACAGCAGCAGCCTGACGATACTGTCCTCTGTTTGCGCTCCTCCGACGGTGCACAGCATTTGTTTCAATCTCTCCCCTTTTGGGTGCCCCAGAGTATGTTTTCTTAGAACTGGAAGAACTTGAAGAGCCAGGATGGCGAACCGGAGCGCGGGTTGCTCTGACATTAACAGTCTCTGCAGCAAGAGGCTGTTCACTGATTCTGATCCCCCTCAATTCATCACTCACGGCATAATCATCGACGAGAATAGTGACAGCAGCATTCTCATGAACGGGTACATCCACTGGTGGAGCACGGTGGACTGGTGGAATCACGGCTTCCAGTCTCTGGGCTAAGGCACGCAGCTCCTCTTGCCCCTGGGCAACTCCTTGCATCATGTTCATGAACTGGGCCATGTTCGCCCTCATCTCAGCTAACTCGGCTTGTACCTGATCCATATTGCGTTGATGGTTGAGTCGCGTTGAGTAGCGGTGCGGTCTTTGATCAGCTATCCTGCCTGGACACGGGAATCAAAGTGAGAAGACGGCACAAGAACACCTGTTATGCAAATGAGATGAGTATGATGTTTAATGATGTATGATGCACATGATATGCTCATTTCTCAGGCATTCAAAGAGCCTGACCCATCCTGAAAAGATGGCAACCTGCAGCAACAAGAGAACAACAGATACAGGGAAATATGGGAACAACAGGGAAATACTGACAACCTTATCTATACATAAGGGTAAAAAGGTCAATACAACCAAATCAACAAAATATTCGAATAAACAGAGTACAAGAAATGAATCCCATCCAACAAGCCTGGAGGTGATTCTCAATAAAATGATCCAAAAGACGGAGTACAAGCAAATGAATCCCATCCAACAGTCCTGGAGGTGATTCTCAACAAATACATCAAAGGTACAAACTAAGACAGACGGTCCTCAGGAATGAGGGTCTTCAGGTAATGGCACTGGTCTATCAACAGTGTGCATTCTGTACATTCTGGTAGAGGGGTGATCTTCTCCTTCAACTGTCTTCTGAGCTCCAAGACTTCTCCTCCAAGATAGTCCTCTGACTTCTGTCTCAACTCCATCTCTTTCTTCAACTGGACGTCTTTGTCTTTGAGCTGTTTCTCCAAGTCTCTGATCTTCTTCTGATGGTTGACTTCTGCTCTCTGTAGTCTCGAACACTCCCTATGCTCTGCATCCAACATGGATTCCATCTCCTCATATGATCTCTTCTTGCTTCTTGCTCTGCCAGCATCCTCTCCTTGCACTTCCCTGAGTTGATGGGCCAAGTGCAGCTTATCAGCCTTAGCTTTGTACAGCTCCATCTGGGTGTCCTGCTCCTTCTCTCTCAGACAACGACTCTCCATCAAGGCTTGCTTATAGTGCTCAGCTGGCACACTATCAGCAAGAACCAAAGGTGGTTGCTCCTACAACGGCTCCATCCTACCATAGGGTAGCAGCAAAGTTTCCACTCTCTTCTTTACCCAATCGGTGTAATCGGGCATTGCAATGGCAAACTTCTTCCCTAAGACGGATCCATCCTTCGCTTCAACAAATTTCCAGGCTCTCCCAATCTGCTCCAATCTAACAGGGTCAGTACGCTTCTCAAAATACACACTCTCAACTATCTCAGCTTTAAGTGGCCTTCTACTCATGACAAACCCTAGCTGGCGAAGAGAAAGAACTGGGTTGTAATTGATGCAACCCTTGGTCCCCACGAGTGGCACATTCCGGAATTCACCACAACTCATGATAACATCCTTCACATCCATCCGGTATGACTGCCATCTGATGTCGTAGGAGGTGAGCGACATGACCCTCTGAGTCCACTTAAGAGTGCTCTTGGTATCCACAAATGGTCCACTGACAGGCAGCAGCGACATAAACCATCTGAACAGGAGAGGTAAGCAGCACCTGATGGCTCCACCCTTACCATGCCTACTGTGGATGGCATAGTAAGTATCAGCTAGAAGGGTTGGGACTGGATTCCCTCTGATAAAAATGCTGATGGCAGCATGATCAACAAAATTTGGCATACTGGGAAATAAAATGATTCCATATATCAAGGCGGCAAGCTGTGCGTGAAAAACTTCCCAATTTCCCTTTTCTGCTTCATCTCTGGCTACTCTCAACAGAAACTTCAATGGCAGACCCACTACTTCCCCACAGGGCTTCCAATTCTCACCAACTTCCTTGACACTCATTCGTAGAGCTCTGGCAATCAATCTGAAGTCAACCTCCTTTGGGACGTCCAAGAAGGGAGTCTGATGCTGAACCGGGACGTTCATCAGAATAGAGTACTCCTCGAGAGTAGGTGCTAGCTGATAATCTTGAAATGTGAAGCATCTGAGCTCTGGATCATAGAACTGTAGTAGTGTCTGCAGAGGCACCGCATCCACTACTGTCTTTAGCACTGTCAAGATATCTCCATACTGTCCAACGAAACTCTTCAGACGATCATCTGTCACAAAGCTACCCAACTCAATCAGTGAAGTCAACGGTTCACGATGGAAACTGTAGGAACAGGTCTTCCGCTTCGGCTCTGAGACTGTTGTCATCTCTATCAGTAGACAAGCTCTGGAATGTACCTGAGAAATGATATGCATGCAGAGATTAGTTTTTTTTTCTTTTTTTTTTTGATTGATTTTTTTTTTTTTTCGATTTTTTTTTTACTGCGTTTCTTTTGAAAAAAATAAATATGCTATGATGCAAATGATGCAGACTGGACTGGCTGGTTGTGCAAATCTCTGATCACTAGGTCGAAGCTTCAGTCAAAAATCAGAACCCAAATCCAACTTAAGGTCAACTGAACACACTGTCTGAACAAAGTCACCAACAGAACCAAGTCACCAACGGTACCTGTAATGATCAACCCTTCCCCACTCACGGGTGTAGTCTAGGCCAGGGTAAAGGCTGAGAGAAACGCAACATAAATAACCTTTCGCAGAATACCATCATATACACACCCGAAGTATGTAACGGCGATACCCCACCAGGGTCTGAACTGCTCGTGATATCAATGTTCCGCTAAGTGGCGCAATACCACCCGCTTCCCATGAATCAATCTATTCCTAATCATCCTAGATTTCACTCATGGTCTGGGTATTGGACCTTTTACCTCAACTGACTCCCACCCCACAAAGAAAAATAGACAACCAGCCAGGCAGAATGAATAATGAATATGAATGCAAACATTAATGCACACAATCAATGCAATCAATAAATGAAATGAACAAATAATGAATGCAATAAATAAACACAGCACAAAGAAACCAAAACCCTAACCTAGAGAGCGCTAGGAGAGACTCGCTCAGGGAAGATGGACCAGCATAGGTCAACGTCTCTATTTCCCCAGCAGAGTCGCCAGCTGTCGCATTACGCAAAAAACCGGCGGGAAAAGAAGAACAACAGAGCCGCCACCGTGCGTTATTTATCCCAAAAGAGGGAAAGGAAACGCTCAGAGTAAACCTAGGAAAGAACATGGTCTCGCGACCAAAGAGAATGGGTTCGGGATTCGGTTATGCGAAGGGAAGGTATTAGCACCCCTACGCATCCGTCGTACTCGACGGGATCCACGCACAAAAGGAAGGAAAATGGTTGCTAAAAACACTGCTCACACACACACACTGGCTGAAGGAGACACAAGAAAACAGACAAGACTGAAACTGACTCGGCAGGATATCGCATCCTGGGCCTACTTAGTCTATCAGGCATAGACATCAGAGTCGAAGTAGTTCGGACTGGGGAAATGACACATGCTCGCTAGGATATCGCATCCTATGCATACGTATCTTCTCGGACGAGAGAAGAATCAGAGCATTCGTAGCTCGGCTGACACGCACACAAAACAAACACAGGCAAAGGCAAACGTGGAGCCTGAATGCCAATCACTGGGCTTACATCAGCATCCGAACCAAAACACACACAAGAAGGCAAACGTGGAGCCTGAATGCCAATCACTGGGCTTACATCAGCATCCGAACCGAAACACACACTGGAAACCAACTGCCAATCGCTGGACTTACGTCGGACTCCAACCAGAAAAGGAGAAACAAACTCACACAAACAAAACAAAAAGGGCGCCCGGAGAGATCAGCTCATCTCCTGCCTACGTACCTCATCTGGTATGAGGATCAGGGCGACGTAGTTCCCCTACGCAGGGAAAAAGGACTAGCCTAACCAGATAACAGAGGGAGACACAACACTAGGGAGACTACGACTCGAGCCTAGATGTTGTCATGCAAAGTCGTCCCTAAGTTAAGGTTTCTAACTAACTTGCACAGGAAGCAAGCCTATCCTAAACATGACTTGCACAGGAAGCAAGCCACACCTAACCCAACTTGCATAGGAAGCAAGGGTCTCGATTGCAACTAGGGCAAGAGAAAAGGGGAGGTCTCAATCGCAACGAGGGCGAGAGAAAAGGATTAGCGTTAGTTGTTAGTCAAACTCGACAAGACATCGCATCTCGTGCCTACGTATCTCATCTGGACATGAGAATCAGAGTTGTCGTAGTTCGGCTAAACTATTACTGTTGGTTTGTGTTTTTTAAGTGGGCAACGTCACTGCACAATCAACCTGATGCTCGACCTTTGGAGACTTACTCACCTGTAGTAGAAGGAGTTAACGTATCCTTAAGAGGGGATGATGTTTGTTTGTGTTTTAAGAAAGCTCAAGCAAGAAAGGAAGTCCTATACGAAGGAACCGTGCTACCTTAATTGTCATGCAAACGAGACTACGCGGAGCCTAACAAACCTAGGAGATACAAACACACCACATAAGCACACACAAGCACATACAGCATAAAATAAACACACCAACAAGGGGCTCAAACATCAAGGCTAGGTTTTAGTCGAGGGGTCATATCAACCTCAACAAACAAACCTCTGGAACGGGGTAGATGTTGCTCTTAACCTTGCCATTGAGGGGCTAAGGTGAAGCAGATGAAAGGAGATGAGGGGTGTGCCTCATTGCTCTTATCCCTGGCCAGGGAGAGCATTTGACAAGAATGTGTGGGTTCAGAAAGTGGGAACCCTTCTACACATTTGATACTGACTCAACTGTACAATTGTACAAGATCTTGGGTTTGTATCTGCAATGCATCAACACAGTGGTGTGAGCAAAGCAGAAGACACACAGAATAGCAGGAGATAGGTTGCTTATCCCTTGGTTCTGCCAATTGCCTCTTCACTTAGGAGGTCTTTGACTATGTACAAGGACAAATTAAACATACACAAACATTGCCTCTTAAGGAGGACTTCAGACAGTTGCCTGGCCAAGTAACAGGCCAGGTCTTCCAGACTACATGAAGAAGAAGGGATTATACCTCAAAGCAAGTTGCTATTTAAAGCAAAGCAAAGCAAGTTCAAAGAACTAAGCAACTAAATGGTACCTGAAATAGTCAAACAAATCAGTACACAATTCAAGAATTAAAGCAACAGGAAGTAAGAATCAACAGTCAAAACAAACAGACAAATGAGCCAAGCACAAAGCTCAAGGCATATGAGCCAAGCCACCTACAAAACACACAAGTTAGTCAATGATATTCAAGTAAGATCAATCAAAAAGAAATGGTCTCATTGGAGCATTTGTAGCTTCACCTGAAAACAAGAACTCAAACATAAGTCACAGGACCACTAGGACAAGCCTAGGGTCAAAAATGAATGAGAAAGTCAAAACAGCAAGCAATGTCCAATCAAAATCAAATTCAAACATTTAGGAAGCAAACCCAATTGGTTTCATGTTCATATCATGCATCATCATCATTTCATAAGCAAAAGAAGTCAAAGCATGGCAAATGAGAGCTCATAGAAGTCAACGGAAAGACTTGCATCAAAAGTCAACTCAAACATTTCCAAAAATCACCAAATAAATCATGATCAATCCTGACACATAGCATGGTAAGCATGTCAAATTTCATCTCATTTGGACAAGTGGAAGGCAGTCAATGAAAATCAGAAAGTCAAAGCCATTTTGAACATGCTCAAAGAAGTCAACCAAACATGCATTAACTTAGAAAAATCATAAATCAGAGATGGTGTATGATAAATGAATGGGACTAAAACCATGGCAAAGATGAGGATGTCTAGTAATCTCATGTACAAATTCATGTCCATCTAATAAAGTATGAGGATTTCACAAATGAAATGGCAACATGCATCACATAAGGTCAACATTTTAGTCCAACAGGGGAGAAAATCTCAAACAAAAGGAGAATGGCACAAACAATTCCACAAAAAATCATGTGCAAACTAGACATACAAGAGTAGGTTCATGCAAAATTTTAGATCAATTGGAGGTCAAGAAGCATGGATACAAAAATCAGCAAGTTACACATCAATGGTGTGACACAAATTGTCACACCCTACTTCAAAAATTCACAACTCACAATCCAGATAAGATAAATTCACAAACTTTACATCAAAATGAACATGAATGTGTCTAGTTTGTGCTCAAAAAGTTTTAAGTCCAAAGGATAAGTCATGACCATTTCACAAAGGTTTTGGTGGAATGTGCAAAAAATGAACACATGTTACAAATCAATATGCCAAATAAAATCCAATGATCATAAAAATCTGGAAAAAATATGATAAAAAAGTAGAGATCATGATGAAGATGATGCAAAAATTCCCATGAATTTTGGATAAAGCATGCTTGACTTATGATTTTTCAAAGTTTGAGTTCAAAAATGGAATTAAAATTGAAAAGAAATAACATAAATCAATGAGACATGTGCCACGAATGGCAAACTTGTAAATAACCCAACCACTTAACAAAACGGTCGCGTTTTGGACGCTGGAATGGAATAATGTGATTGGCCAGCATGAGCTACAGTGGCCATGCACACGAATGAGGACAAAAAACTGGAAAATGATATGCAGCTAGGGTTTAACATGAACAGCAACAACCTTCATCATCTTCCCAATTCGATTCAAAAGAAAATTTCCAGAAATTAAAATTAATCATACCAAAATGATCAGCAAGCTTCACTCATGCATAATCCATCATCCATTTTCATTAAAACAAGCCAAGCATTCAGAATCGAGTAAAAAACAAAATGCATCACCCAACTTAAAAGCTAGATTTCTCCTAACTCAAGCAACCAATTAACACAATTCCAAGTTCATTGTAACCAGGAAGGAATAATCTATCATAAGCATGGCATGGATTAGAGAAAAAAGAGGATCGAAATCTTACTTGGTTATGAAGAAACTTGAGAAACAGTGGTATTTTGAATGCTTTGGCTTGCAACAGGTGAAGCTTGTGGTTGGTATTGATGAGTAGTTGAAGAAGCTTAGCTCAACAATGCTTGAAAAAGTCCAAATCGAGATCTGCCATGGCTGAACCTTGATGAAGCAGAGTTGGAGATTGCTATTACAGTCAAGAAAAACCACTTGCAAAGGCTGCCCAATAGTTGGAAAATGGTGGAACAAACCAAAAGGAATCGTGTGCTTTGAAGGTTTCTTGCAGATTTTTAAAAAATGAAGAAAATCGATTTTGAGAGAGAGTGAGTAATTTCTGTGTTTGGAGGCAGCTTCCAGGGTTATAAATGCTCAGAAAAGTGTTGATATACTTCTATTTAGGCTCTAATCCAAGTATGCTAAACAAGTTTAACTCAAATCAACCAATTTTGCTAATTTGCTAATTTCGTCCAAATGGTAAGGAGGTGTGTATTCTGCCCGAGTTTGGGCCTTGTAAAAGTCATAAAGGATGTCCTAAACCATTCCCAATTGGCCAATTTGATGGAAATTGCTTAAATCAAAACTTCAAATTTTCACTTCACTTGAAATTTAAACATGCTAGGTTCAAAAGTGCCATTTTGATTGGCAATGTTTTGGCACATGAAATTTACATTTTTGGAAAGAGGAGGTTAAATGTGGTTTGTTGGAAAAAACCTCACCAATTTTGGCCAAATGGTTTGAGAGATATGGCCTTTTGAAGTTCAAGAAAATTTGAAAATGAATTGATCATATCTTGCCAACCATACATGGGAATTGGGAGAACAAGATCTTCAACTTTCATGTTGGGCAAAAATTCATTTGAAGCTTGTATCATGATGTAAGTTTGGGATCAAGAAGTTTCCATTTTTGGCAGTTAAAATTACAGGTCCAGTTTCTATTTTTGGAAATTTTCTGATTGGCTCCAAATTCTTCAATGATGTTGTTTGCCATGATACATGAGGCCTATTGGGACATGAATAAACTCTCTCAAACCAAATCCATCCATCAAAACCAAAGAATCAGCCACAGTTGACCAAGTTTGACTTTCTAGGGTTTCTGACTGATTGTGCCTTGACTGATGACCTCTGAGCCTCCAATCTTTGACCTAAACACTTCAAATGGACCCCCAAGTCATGTGAACATGTTGGACCAACCCTAGGGCCTTGGCTCCTTGAGAAACACACTTGCTTGGTTGGTTGACTGATCTCCTGATCAGTTTGACCTAATTTCTCTTGATTGACTTGCACTTGAGGCAAAAGGGACAATGCAATGCTATGCAGTGGACCATGTTATGCTATGACCTAATATGAGAATGTATGTACAATGATAGGTGCAAATTTGAGGTGCTACACAAGGATGGCATCTTCATCAACCAATCCAAGTACTGCAAGGAATTGTTGAAAAGATTCGATATGGATAGTTGCAAAGTGATGTCCACTCCTATGGGATCCGGAACGTACGTTGATCAAGATGAATCCGGAGTTTCAATAGATATTACAAAATATCGAGGTATGATTGGTTCATTACTATATTTGACGGCAAGCCGTCCTGACATTATGTTTAGTGTATGTTTGTGTGCACGCTTTCAAGCAAACCCGAAGGAATCGCATCTCACCGCCGTAAAGAGGATTATGAAATATCTCAAAGGAACAACGAACGTCGGACTATGGTATCCAAAAGGTAGTATATGCTCCTTGATTGGTTATTCGGATGCTGACTATGCAGGATGTAAGACCGATAGAAAAAGCACAAGTGGTACCTGTCACATTCTCGGGAATTCACTAGTTTCGTGGGCATGCAAGAAGCAAGCATGTGTCGCACTTACCACGGCTGAAGCAGAGTACATTGCTGCAGGCAGTTGTTGTGCACAGATTTTATGGCTTAAGCAACAACTTTTGGAATTTGGTGTAGACCTCGGCTGCATTCCTCTTAGATGCGATAACACAAGTGCCATCAACATCACAAAGAACCCGGTCATGCATTCAAGGACAAAGCACATAGATATCCGGCATCATTTCCTTCGAGATCACGTGCTGAACGGAGATGTAGATGTTACGTTCGTGGATACACATAACCAACTCGTCGACATATTCACAAAACCATTGGCTAAAGAGCAATTCTTCAAGATTCGGCGAGAACTTGGTATTCTCAATGAAGGTGACATCTAACCTTGTCTTAAAATTACTTGTTATGTGGTATAGTTGCTAAAAATTTGTTTATTTTCAATTTTTATGTTATGCAATGCTAGCACTTCTTTTTCGCCGTTTTTAGTTTTTCTCACTTTCGCATGTCTGAAAATTATCCGTTTTAAAATATTTTTAAATCGAAAGTTGCGTATTGATAAGTGCTAATACTTTGTGAAAATTTTTTGTAAAAATCTTTTCCCAATTTTTCAAAACAGAGCTGATGTTTTTTTATTATTTTTGAAAAAATTTCAGACCGTTAACCGGTTAACGGTATAGGTTAACCGGTTAACACCTCCAAAACAGCACTTCTGCGTTAACGTTATGAATACAAAAATTTTAAATTTTTTTTTTTAAATTTAAATTTTGGTATATGTGTTTTATGTTTGGTGCATGTGCTTTACTCTTCACCTACACCTCATAACTCTCTCTTCCCAGTTTTACTCACCATAAACCCTTCATCTCACTTTTTCAACTTTCAATATTCTTGAGTATCTTTAAAGCTCCATTAAACCCCACTCAACCATACCCACTTACTAATTCTCAAAATCCTATTCCGAAAATCCCTCTCAATACCCTAAAATCTCCATCTTCTTCATGGCTCCTCCAAGAATGGGAAAGGCTCCTGTATCATCATCTAGCAGTGAAGAGGAAGAGTTGAAAATGGAAACCGCCAAGAAAAGGAGAATGGATTTCAAAGTCAGGGTTAAACATCTGCTTAAGGGTAAGTATGTGAATCTCAAATCCTTCACCTCTGCTACTTTCACTTTCCCTGAGCTGTTGAGATATCAAGGGTTGCATGAGTTTATAACTAATAATGGCAAAATTTATACTGATTTGGTAAAATCTTTTCTGAACCATTTCACCTTGAATCTGAATGATGATGATCAACATATGCTGTCTGCCACTGTGAGAGATTGTGAAATTGTAACAGACCTAAGGTCGCTGGCTGCGTCTCTTAGGATTCCCTATGCAGGATTTTTTCTTCGGAAAGGTGTTAATCATGTTGATGGAAAATGGGCTCAATATGATAAAATGGAATATTACTACTCAATATGTCGATTTCCAAGGGATGCTGTTGTGTCGGGACAACGCACTTCTCGCATACTCTGTTATGCTAAGAACATGTCTGTTGATGATCAAATGCTGCATTATGTTATTTGCCATGTCTTGCTGCCAAAGGATTCAAACCTTTCCCAAATCAATGATTTGGAGATGCAGGTTCTCTTTGCTGTGAAGAACAAAATCAGAATTAATTGGCTACCTACTATGATGTATCATCTCAAACAGCAACTATCTCTCAAAACAAGGCTGCCCTATGGTCGTCTTATCTCAAGGATTTTGGAATTAACAGACATGGAAATCGGGAGAGAACCGTTCCTGGCTATGACCCCTACCACCAATGAGATTAACGGTGTTACTATTATGAAGAATACCGGGATTATTCAATGCAATGACAGATCTTACAAGTATGATGACGGGTCTTCTTCTTCAAACTTTCCTATTCCGGAGGGTGGCATTACAAACGAGTTCCTATATACCAGCATGATGAGCCAACACCGTGAAACCACCCGCGCTATCAAAAGCCTTCGAAACCTTGTGTTAAGTTCTCGCAACCTTCCCATGGAAGATGATGAAGGTGAAGCCGGTAGTGAAGCGGAAGGCGAGGAGAATGAGAACTGTTCAGAAGAAGATTAAAGCACTATGTTTTATCTATGTTTCTTGCTATGTGTTGTTCTGTTTTAGTTTTAGTTTTGCTTATGCTGATTGTTTACCGTACACTTTTAATTAATCCAATTATATTTCTGTCATCATATGTGCTTGCATGTTTATTAAATGATCACATGATGCGTGTATGCTTGTCTACTTTTCTTGTTCATATGTTTCTTCCTTTTTGCTAATGCCAAAGGGGGAGAAGACTTGGTTCTCTAATGGTTTCTCTATGCAGAATTTTGTATGCCTCTCATTTAGGGGGAATTCTTAAACTTAGGGGGAGAATCAAATTAGAGAAACTTCACTTTCAAGCATCTATCTCAAAGTTGGTTGTCATCATCAAAAAAGGGGAGATTGTAGAAGCAAGCTTCAATCCAAAAAGTATTTTGATGAAGACAACATATATCAATGCAAAAAGAGAATAGCTTCAAAGATAATTCAAGCATCAAAGTAATCAAGCCACATATGCATGGAAAACATTTTGATCAAGCTTCTTTTTCAAGTCAACCGTTTGCAAGATTGTTGATTCACTTCTAAGGTATATCTAATTCATTCTTAGATTAGTATACAAGTGTTCAACAATCATGATCTGCATTTACATTTTTAACATAACCATTTGTTAACATGTTGAAATGATATACACATTTTTCTTAAAGTATTTTTCTGCATTTCAACAGTGTTAACCGGTTAACCATATGGGTTAACCGGTTAACGGCCCAGTTTTTTGAAATCCTCTATTAACGTTATATGCGTTAACCCGTTAACCCATTTGGTTAACCGGTTAACACTATTCGTTTCAGTGAAAAACTTTTTTCAGAAACTTGTACCTTTTCATCATTTTTGTGGTAAAATTGATACCTCTTTGAAAAGGTGTTTTTGGCAATATAAATTCTTGAATTTTCAAAATGAATTTTCACCTCCAAGAATTTTCATACAAACTTAAGATAATCACTCTTTCATATTTCCTTCAATATTTTAAAAAGTGTTCATAATCAAATTTTCATCTCATTCCATTGTTGTTGAACACTTGTATATTTTTCATTGAGTGAATTATTTATCTAAGGAGAAGATCAATCAAGAGAAGATTGATAATACTACACTTTGTTAAAATAATCAAAAAGACTTATTTCTGTTTTGACTTGTGATCTAGGATTGTTGGACACAAGGGTTGGTGTTGAAGAGGATTGTTCTTCATACACTTGTTTACCTATAGGTTAGATAGTAGGCATCACCGTTGGTGTGAGTAGGCTGTACAATAATTCTAACTATAGTAAAATCTCTTTCGAGTCGAAAGGGGAGTGGATGTACCTTCGGATTGTGAAGGGAACCACTATAATTTCCGGTGTCTTTTTACTTTCCGCAATTTACCTTTCCGCACTTAAACATAAAATAACCAAAAACCGGAAACAAGTTTGAAGAATTTTTAACCACCTAATTCACCCCCCCCCCCCTCTTGGGCGCATTTACAACTTACAGAAACCTCCACTCTGGAACAACCCACGCTCGTTGAAAATGCCTGAAGAATACCCTATGTCAGCCCGAGATTTATTATCTTCCAGCTTAATCATTTGTCCTAAACCAGTAGTTGCGCCATGATCAATGGCCAACTTCGCATCATTGTAGGACGCAAATGAAGAAAGTCCTTTCCTTGAAGGCTCAACAATGGATAAGGCTTGGAACAGTGTTCCAACCTCATCCTCAGTGTCTATATAGGAAAAGGAAGACAAATGGCTTATAAAGAGAGCCTTCTCTCCCCCTATCACCACCAACTTCTTATTCTTGACGAATTTTAACTTCTGGTGGAGGATGGATGTCACGGCGCCTGCCTTGTGAATCCACGGTCTGCCAAGCAAGCAACTATATGATGGGTGAATATGCATGACCTAAAAAGTGATCTGGAAATCACTAGGTCCTATTTCTATTGGGAGTTCAACTTCTCCAATCACAGTTTTCCTTGATCCATCAAAAGCCTTGACTACCACTCCACTCTGCCTCATGGGAGGCCCCTGATAAGAAAGTTTCGCCAGAGTGGATTTTGGCAACACATTTAGCGATGATCCTGTGTCTACCAACACATTAGACAGGGCATCATCCTTGCAGTTCATAGAGATGTGTAGAGCCAAATTGTGGTCTTTTCCCTCCTCAGGAAGATCAACATCGCAAAAGCTCAAATTGTTACAAGCAGTTATGTTTGCAACAATGCTATCAAACTGTTCGATTGTGACATCGTGATCCACATATGCCACTTCCAACACCCTCTGCAAAGCTTCGCGGTGTGGCTCAGAATTCATCAACAAAGATAATACAGATATCTTTGATGGGGTTTGAAGCAGCTGATCAACAACGTTATACTCGCTCCTTTTGATGAGCCTCAGCATCTCATCACAGTCCTCTTTCAGAATGACATTCTGGCCAACAAGGACGGGAGCTTTAGTAGATTTATCAACAACAAGTGCCAGATTTGGAGAAGAAGAAGTCCTTAGATGACTGGAAGAATTATCACCAATATCTCTTCTCATGTCATATTGGGGTTTCGACGGTGCCGAGAAAACACGACCACTGCGGGTCACACCACTGACATCAGATATACTTATAACAGAAGTGGAGGGCAACGTCACCTCCTTCCCATCTTCTAACGCAACTGCGTTATATCGGTAGGGAACAACTCTATCTGAAGAGTAGGGGACAGGGCCCGTTGGCTTGATTATAAGAGATGGAGAAACCTTCTTCTTGCTACCATCATATTTGACAACAACAGGTTCTCGTATTCTGAATACAAGTGATATTACATCAACTTCATCCTCATTGCGATTCTGAAGTACCTCAATCATTCCCTAATCCAGCATCTCTTGGATGTCCTTCCTGACTTGGCGGCATCCTCTCTCGTTGACAGTGCACACTTGGCAGCTGTCATGGTCATGCTCATAATGACTGTATCCACATAATAGTTTGTGCATCTCGACCAAAGATTTCCTGATATGACTGACATACAAGACTTTATATTTGCCAGGGCAACCCTGGACCATGTTCACAGTAGCTTTCCCATGCTCGGGCAATGGGTTCTTCTTTACATTAGGACCTACGTCCTCGAAAAACAAAATCCCACTTCTAACAAGGTCTTGAACCTTGGTCTTCAAGGGATAACAATTCTCCACATCATGTCCGGGAGCACCAGAATGATATACACAGTGTAGCTCAGGCTTGTACCACCACTGAGGGTTGGTCGGTACAACAGGTGGGTCACGTTGAGTGATCAACTTTCTATCAATCAAAGACGGATAGAGTTCAGTGTAGGTCATTGGAATTGGATCAAAAGTGACCCTCTTCCTATCGTAGTTGGTGCTGGTATTGTTGTTGTTTCGAGGCTGGTAGGCCTGCTGTTGCGGACGATGGTGTTGTTGATAATGTTATTGTTGTTGTTGATGTTGATAATGTTGAGCTTCCCTGAAGGCAGGTGCTATATGAGCCACCTGGTGCTGGTTACTGGCAGGGCGACCAGTCTTCCTCTTCATAGAGGGTCTTCGTTTAATATGGGAAGACACAACATGTGCCTCTCCCTCCTTCTTCTTTGCAAAGCCCCAATAACGCTTTGCAGAAGAGCCTTCATCTCTGGTTAGACATCCTTCTCGGACTCCTACCGCTAGCCTCATCCCCATGTTCACCATTTCAGTGAAGTCCGAGGGAGCACTAGAAATCATCCTCTCGTAGTAAAATGAACTCAAGGTCTTCAAAAAGATCTTGGTCATTTCCTTCTCTTTGAGTGGGGGCACAATCTGAGCGGCCAACTCACGCCACCTCTAGGCGTACTCCTTAAACGTTTCCTTCTCTTTTTGGGACATAGCCCTCGGCTGGTCCCTATCAGGAGCCATATCAACAGTACTTGTACTGCTTGACGAAAGCTTCGCCAAGGTCGTTGAAGGAGCGGATGTTCCCACTATCCAGACCCATATACCATCTGAGTGCGGCACCGGACAGGCTGTCCTGGAAATAGTGGATGAGGAGTTGATCATTGTCTGTCTGTGTTGACATCTTGTGTGAGTACATGACAAGATGGCTGAGAGGCAAGTGTTTCCCTTATATTTTTCAAAGTCAGGCACTTTTAACTTGATAGGGATCTTGACATTGGGCACAAGGCACAACTCAGCAGCAGATTTACCGAAGAGGTCCTTCCCTCTTAGAGTCTTTAGTTCCTTGTGCAGCTCAAGGAATTGGTCATTCATAGCGTGCATTTTCTCATAAACATTTGGTCCCTCAGATGGCTCAGAGTGATAAATGGTGTCTTTGAGTCTCAGTAAAGTGTGCACAACGGCAAGTGGCACAGCAAGGACCGAGCTAGATGCCGACAGAGAAGCAAAGGTTGGAGTGAGACCCTCTGGCACAAAGTTTGTGGGCATTCCCCAGGGAAACCCGGCTGGCATAGTTGGCGGAGCTAAATGAGCAGTGGCGGCAGGCACAGTAGAGGAAGCTACCTCTGAGATGACTGTCCTCGCGGGAGGAGTTGCAGGTGTTAGAGAAGACTAGCTCTGAGCAGCCAACACTGACTCCATCATGGCGATCAACCTAGCTACTTCCTCCTTCAGCTCTCTGTTTTCTTGTTCAAGATGATCCATCAGCTTTGGTAGATTTCCCCTGGTGTTATACCGGTGCGTCAGCTTGTCTTCAAAATAAATGAAGAACACAGAGTTAGACCACTGATCAAGAAGCTCTAAGCAAAACCTGCCTATGCATATGATGCATGCAATGTTTGTGAATATGATATATTTTTTATCAGAGGAACTTTATGGAGATCTATTTGCAAATATTTGAAAATATTAATCTTTTAAGACATATGTCGAAATGCTCATAGCAATAATATTTGGAAAAATTTTACACCAATGAAGAAGTACAATCTTGGTAACCAAATACAATACAAGAGAGAAGGAAAATGAACATCCTATGGAACCCTAGAAACAATCGTCTAAAGCTCTCGAGACCGGAAGATAAGCTGCACGAAGCCTCTTCACCTCTCTCTCATAGGCTGCCTCCATATCTGCCTTCTCCTTGGCGAGTCGATCATACTTCCTCTTCCAAAACCTGGATGACTGAGGAAGAAGAGAAGTAACCACATCATCTGGTTCATCAATAATCTGATGCTCCAGAAATTCTATCATAGCATCTTTATCCCTGAGTTGCTGAAGTAGCTCCTCTCGCTCACGAACCCAAGCAAGTGACCGGTCTTCATCTCCCAACTCCTCTACTCCTTGGTTAGGGAGGGTTGAAGGCCCAACCATAACCATAGGTGTAGGTCTCGGATATTCATAGGGCATGTGGTACTCAGAAGCTCTCCTTCTCACCCAAGCGATGTAGGGTTCCAAAGCAATACAATTCTTCGGACCAAGCTCTTTCCTTCCATTCCTATGAATCTTGCGCCAAGCGCGGACAATCTTTCCCTTCAAGTTTTGGGGATCTTTACCCTCTTGAAAGAACACACCTTCTAAAAAAATGTTATTAGGTTTGTCGTTTAAGGGGAACCCAAGCTGATGGCGAGCCAAAATAGGGTTGTAGTTAATTCCACCATAGGTACCAAGAAGAGGCACATTGGAGAATTCACCACAAGAATCAATAATCTGGACACCATCATACACACGGTTATACCAAAAGATATCATTATTAGTGAGAGACATAAGTCTCGTGGACCACCGTAGACATCCTTTGTTTTCCTTGAAGGCGAGCGTCTGTGGCAAGTGCGAAATAAACCACTTGTACAACAGAGGCAAACAACACACAGTGGTACCACCACCCTTTGTATTCCTCATATGCAAAGAGAAATAAGTGTCACCCAACAGAGTAGGAACGAGATTAAGAGTAGAGAAAATCCTAATAGCGTTCAAATCCACAAAATTGTCGATGTTGGGGAATAACACTAGCCCATAGATGAGAAGTACAAATATGGCTTCAAAGGCGTCCTCACTCATGGCCTTCCCAAACAGAGTAGCTTGGGCGATGAGAAAATCAGATGGGAGACCTTGAATTCCACCTTTGGTAGTCATAAGAGCACCAATCTCAGATACATCTATGTGCAACAGATCAACAATCTCTTAGGAATAAGGAACTCTCTCCAAGCCACTGAACGACAACTGATCCAAGATAGGTATACCCACAAGATAGGCATACTCCTCAAGTGTAGGCAAAAGCTGAAAATCCGGGAAAGTGAAGCAACGGTACAGAGGATCATAAAATTGCACCAACACACTCATCAGACCTTCATCCCCCTGAGTAGCAAGAATAGACAGAAGCTTCCCATGGCGAGCTTTGAACTCCAAGGGATCTAATACATAGGATGTCAAACTCCTTAACTCTTTCAAGTCGGGTTGTCTGAAACTGTACTTCTTTGTATTCCTTCTTTGCTTATCCATGTCTGAAAATTTGCAAATAAACATCTTATGTTCCTTGAAAATTTTCTCATTGTTGATGATATGGATGCAAATGAATACATGAATGCATGGATGCAATAATCACACTCAAGGATCAATCAAGTCACACCACACAAAGGTCACGGGATGGATCAAGTCATACTTAATATCAATCATCCATTTTGGTGGATTATGGTTTACACCTTTTCAACACCCAAGTTCCATTGATATTAAGGATATACGAGAACAGATCAACTGCGAATCAAGGGTTTGTTGCAAGTCACGAGCATGGAGTCTCGGTTAAGAACCACCCGAAGGGAGTGTACTATGGTTAAACCTGAAAATCATGTTCTAAAACAGGTTCCCATAGTCATCATCTCATCTTTCGGATATTATCGGATAAACGACTACTCGTATTCCAAAATATTCTCAAGAGAGACTCTTATGAGTGTAGTATCGCGTAACAATCGTATCAAATCTTACACTTGAACGACCTTCACACTACGTCTTAAAATAAGCCAAGATGGGCTAGGTAATCTAAGGTCCTTGGCTTCTAAGGTTTATATTGGAAAGAGTAATGCCTAACCATGACTGCTCGTGTGACACTATTGATCCCAACAAAACCTCCACCAAATGAATGGGCTTGCAAGTCAACTTGCTAAGGAATAACTCCACACAAGTCAACAAGATTATGCCATTCTCCTTACATAAGTGCACTCGAGTTCGGGTATAGAACTCATCTCACAAGAGACCATCAACCACACAAGCAATTGATATATATCAAGCAATTCATACATTACAAACAATACAATCATCCCAAATTTGCACAAAAATATGTCACAAATAATATAAACATACAATACAACAAAGGCAAAAAGTAGGCTAAACCCACTAGGAAGAAATATCTCCCCAGCAGAGTCGCCACTTTTCTGTAGCGGGGTATTCGTTACCTTTAGATTTATTGACTAAATCAAAAGTAAATCATACAATTCGAGTCGCCACCGCACTTCTATTTATCCAAAGGAAAGGTTAGAAAGCGAACAAAAACCGAGAAGTTTTATCAAATCAAAAACTAATAAAAATGTCAGAGATCTGGGTAAGGGGGTTGGTTATGCAATGGGAAGGTTTTAAGCACCCAAAACATCCTTAGTACTCTAAGGGAGCCCTTTTTGCAAAGTGCATTGTAGGTTGGTATTTATGGAAATATTTGTGCAAACATGATTGGGGAGATGAGAAAAGAATATATATATTATTGACAATTTTGTTGTTTGAATGGATAAACCCATTGCATACGTACCATCACAAAGGTAGGATCAAAACCTCGTATTTCAGGGTAAAAATCTCAAAATATGGGTGAATTGATTTGTCAAAAGCCTTAAAGTCTTTTGTTATCAAAGGGAGAAAACTCAACCTAAACCAACAATCCACCATGTGAGGAGAGCTTCAACATACTAGTGAGGGATCCACCCTATAATAAGTATGGAAGACTTATAGTCCAATCACTAAGGATGAGGTGAGATTTACATCAACCACTATGATAACTCAAACCTATGGCTAATGTTTATGAAACGTTTTAACAAAGGTGGCCATTAGAACCACAAAAATCACTTGAAGTGAGTTGTATTTACAAATTAGAAGTATTCACAAAATGAAGTCAAAGTTGACTTATGATTCAATTCAAAATAAGTATTAAGGAAAAGAGTTTGAAAAATCAGAGGCATATGGCCTAGGTTTCTAGTTTTGAAAACAATGTCAATGTTTGCACAAAATGAGTTTGACTTGGGTTAGAGTGGAGAGGAGAAGAGAATGGCTAGTCCTAAACATGCAAAGATGAGTGAAGAAGTAAAACCCTTGGAGTTCCTTTCTTGAGATCATAAAGATTATTCAAGATGCTACTTTCCTTTGGACATAGCAAATAACTCAAGCAATCAAACAAATATTCAATCAAGCTCCTAAGATCTCCATTTGGCTTGTCTCTCTTAACTTGGCTATTCATGACAATGGTTCTTCTTACTATCTCAAGTTTGGAATCTCTATCACACAAGAACAAACAATCAAAAAGTTCACATTGCAATAAGAGGAATGGACAAAGAGTGAGTTTAGATTAGGGGTCCTTTGAAGTCAACTTCAAGATTAAGCATTCTAAAGGCATGAGGCCTAGTTGCTCTTCAACAAATTTAGCATTCTAAAGGCACGAGGCCTAGTTGCTCTTGAACTCCATTAAGCATAGGTAAGGTCCTAATTCTAAGTCCTTTCTCCTTTTTGCATTGGTTCACACAAACAAAAACAAAACAAACACAAGGCAACAATATATATTTACACAATAATAAGCTCAAGTGAGTAAAAGGAAAATAGCATAAACATAAACATGAGCTCAAATGAGCAAAGGGAAAAGACAATATGAATAAATGAGCAAGAAATTAAATTGCATTAAAATAAATTGCAAGAATTAAATTCTTGAATTAAAGTTAGTGTTAGTAGTTAATGTTAGTGTGCCATAAGGCAATTTAGCGCTATGTTAAGCAATCGTAAGTGGACTAATGTAGTAGTCACACCTATCTGAGGCCGGTCAATACAACTATAGGCAAATAAACACAAGTTAGATATCATGACTAGTAAGCCAGGCTCCTACAACTTGCCATGCCAAAAGAAAAGAAGAAAGACCTTGTATGGATTTTAGGTTTTTTGCTTTACCAAGAAGCAACCTATCTTGGACACAAAGCAATTCACTTGATCTTGGATCAAGTTGAATTTGATTTGGATCAAAGAAGATTATGCCTCTCATATGTCAAGGCTAACCACAAATCATTAACTCATTGGTCCAAAGAAAAAGAAGAAGATGAGAGATGAAGATGGAATGTACAAAATGAAAATTCAAATGACATACCAAAACACAATGATCAAGTGTGAATGAAATCAACATCAATCAATGGTAAACAGAAATAAAATGAAGATTAGAAGTCAAGAAAGGTCAAACATATTTTTGGTATTTTTGGAATTAAAATAATACATAAAATAAAATGGACAAAGTATGGTCAAACTTCAAATTCAATTCAAATCAACTTGGATAAGTCCAATTGAATCATCATAAGTCTAACATGGTCAAACAAGGTTTGACAAAAATTTTCAACATTTTTTGAAAACAGAAACTATTTTTAAACAATTAAAAATCAAGAAAAATAACACAAATGAATTAAAATCTCAAATAAATCTCAAATCAATTAAGAAATTGATGAGAATATTTTTCATAGACTTATCATCATCCATATGTGTTAAAAAAATATTTTTGGAATTTTTGAATATCAAAAAGTATTTAAAATGAATTAAAAACTATCAAAAATGAAATAATTCACAAAAAATATTAAATCGAATCACAAAAATAATTAATAATCATATTATGAAACTAGATTTTAAAAGAATTTTTTTGCAATTGGTACCATATTTTTGTGATTCCAAATAAAAGAGTTATGAATTTTTGAAAAAAAATAGAATAAAAGAAAATAAAACAGAAATTAAAACAAACTGGAAAATCCACAGCGCTTGGATCAACATTCATTAATTGACGTGGACAATCCAAGGGATCAGAAGCGCGCGCTCATGGTGAACATTAGTCAAGCACGTTGGAAAACGTTTTAAAATAAGTCAAATGAAACAAGGGCTCAGATTAGATCATGGCAGTTGGATCCAAAGGCCAAGGAGATTCCACATGGGGACGGTGGTGGAAACCGCCGTCTTCTCCGGTGAAAAAACAGAAACCGGCCACCAGTTGCAGGTTTTGCAAACTCAACCAAACTACACGTGCCTTATGCCAAATTAAAGTTGGGGTGATGTACATCACCCCTGTAACCTTGGATTTCTCTCAAGATATCTATGGAAGGAGAAATCTGAGATGGAAAATCCAGGTGTTCAATCTGAAATGCATCAATTCACAAAATTAAAGCCACCATTGGCTTGCCTCTCACACGAGGACTTCAGAGAACCAAACAAACACAAGCAGATCACAATATATGGTGAGATATGGATCAAAATAATTTAGATGTAAACCTTTGAAGTGCATCTTTGATGAGCACGGTCCAACCAAATTCTTGCTTGCAGCTTGATCTTGAGGTATGGTATGAGTGCAAGGCTAAGGAATAAGTTTCGAAGATCAACTGATTTTGTTAAAATTCAAACTTGAAAAGAGAAATGAAAATTCAAAATTCCTTTGGTGTGGTTGGGTTTCCAATTCTGCAGAGCTTTAGGTTGATTCAAGGAATAAAAATGAATGAAGCATGGCATGTATTTATAGATGTAGCTGCAAGCAAAGTGGTGCCAAAACTGTGTGCATGAAGCTTTGGATCCTCCATGCATGCGCCTGTACAGGCGCATGTGAGGCCCAAAAGTTGATGGTTTTGCAAGATGATAGCATGATGAATTGATTTGGATGTGTTGTTTGAGTGGCAAATGCTTGTGCATGAAGTTTCATCATGAATTCCATAATTCGGCATAAATGTTCCCCTCTTCGGAAGTCACTCTTAGAAAATCCAAACTTAGGCATGTGAGTAATTGTTGGAAAGGTCTTGACATAAGGAACAAAAGATATGTTGGACAAAAATCCATTTGTAGTTTGAAAAATTGTGAAAATTGGCCATGAAGTTTGATGTACAAAACATGCCTTTGAAAAATTTGTCAAAAGGGACAACCTTCAAGCCCTTCTGTTTCAATGATGCAAGACTCAAATGGGAAAACTATCAACATAAAAGTAGTAGATCTTTTCAAGATGGTAAATTTGGACTTAACTTTTGCATCATTTGGATTTTTTATGAGAAAGGTATGGGCACTTGAAGTTGGACTTCTTCAAGATTCAATGGCTTTGGTCCAAAATGACCTATAATGTTTTGTATTATCACATGTGTTTCTTTTAGGATTATGAAATTTTGTCAAACATAACAATTGAATTAGACATCTTAAGCTTTCCAATGCAATTATTCTCACCTCAAAATAATAAAAAATGAAAGAGTTAGGTCCTTGGGAAATTGACCCAAAATTAGGGTTTCAGTCAAAATGATCTATAATGTTTTGAAATGGATGATGACCTTCCAAGTTTCAGATGAATTTTTGATGAACATGAAAGTTGCTCATATGGTTCTTAAGAACATTGTTTCTCTTCGGGTCATCTTCATTTGACAAACACATCAAAAGTTAGGTCTCAGTGGATTTCAATTTAGTCAGATGACTTGACTGGTCAACTTCTCAAGTCCAAACTTCAAATCTTGTTGAATGAATGATTGAGGGGCCTCACATAGGCTCATATATGCATAAACGGATGAGTGAAAGAACTTCCCTTGATTGAATTTGATCATGGGTTGAGGTTGCTTCATGAGCAAGGCACAGTCAATGCACAACTGAATTAGGGTTTCCTTGGGAAGCAATCCTCAAGCCTTTTGGTTTATCTTGATCAAATTTACAAATTGAGATACTTGAGAGACATATATGATGATTTAGATCTTTGGGAACCATTGTCATGCTTGCTTTCATCTTCATCTGGCCACTTCATTGAGCATAGGGGCCTCCTAGGAGCAAGGGCACACATGATTGCTTGAGCTTCAAAACAAAACAAGTTAGTGACATATTTTTCTGCTTTTAGTTAGTAAAAAAAATAAGAAAAGCAATAATGTACAATTCAAACATGCTTGGTGGTCTCAAACCAACTCACACAAGTCCCAACCCTAAGGTTAAGGAGCCAAGATGCTATGATCCTTGAGGCAAATGCAATGAGCAATGACATGATGCCAAGAGGGATCTTAGGGTCAAAATTAGGGTCTTACACATGCTTCGTGGAGTACCCATCAACTGTCTTTATGGTCATCCAGTTACGGATAATGTTTGATCAGCAATAAGGCACTCGACTCTACATCTAGGGTCCATAGTGGTTTCAGGTCGAAGGGTGGTATACACCATTATCACCATTAGAATAACTTATGACACTTTGCATAACATTCTATATAGTATTCTCATAGCGGGTCAATCCAGTATAAATATTACTCTTAATATTCATACCTATGTTTAAGACTTGATAACTCCTTATCCATGACCCATGAGATGTGATCATCAGTCTATATACATAATAGTCTTAATGCTTTAATGTTATCCCACTTCACAATAAAGCTCGACTATGGATACTTTAAAAATATGTCCTAATGTTTAATGTGATCTCATAATTAAGTCACACTTGATACATTAAACGAACTATTTATTCTATGGACTTTATTAGACAAATATAATAAAGAAAAAGCCTTTTATTATTAATAAATAATTCGATACAAGTACCAAAAGTATTGGCCTCTAGGGCTTACACCAACAGAGGCTACCCTAGACAAAAAATTACAAGTTAAGAGTTGAAAAGATTTGCCCAATGGGATGCAATCCACAAGATAAGAATGTCAGCTAGAAACCCATTTTCCTTTGGACTTTTTAGCAAGCAAGAATCATAATAAATATCTAAGAAAACCATATGAATACCAAGGCATTAAATAAAGACATCCATAATATCCAAGCAATCATTCCAATAGGAAGCAATCTTTAGTGTCTTCAAATGTATGAGATGAAATATTTCCTTGGCAAACTCACATAAACAATCATCAATCATCAATAATAATAATAGTATAACAATCAAGCACAGAGACAAAGTGACAGATGAACCAAGAGCACTCAGGCATTGCAACAGATGAAAGGCACAGTTAAGAATAACTCAGTCTCGGCATATTGGCTTTGGCCAAGTCCTCAAAGCATAGGGAATGTTTCCTAATTCTAATTCCAAAAGCTTAGATCAAGTCCAACAGTCCACCAACATATTTTTTTAGGGTTTTTGTAGTTATTAAGTAATTTAAGGTCCTAAGACCCTAAACATAATAAAATCACAAGCAGACAATATATACAATCACAAGATATGACTCAAGTGAGCAAAGTGAGAATGACTGAAACATAAACATCTTGCATGAAATGTAAATGACAATGAATGATAAAGGTGCTAAAATCTAAATGGCATTAAGTAAATGACTTGAAAGTAAATCAATATTAATAAGAAGTTAGTCAATGTTTAGTGAAGACTTTTAATTGTTTAAGTCATTCTTTGGAGAACACTCAACCATTCATTCACAAGTATAAATCCATGAACCAAGACATCATCCATGAGAAGGGCTCCAACTTGGATAAATCAACAAGTATGCCACTAGCTCTCATGAATGGAAAAAGGTCAAGTTTTCACACAATGCCATGAAGAATGGGAGATTACAATATCACTTACTAGAATGCTATGCCTTGCGGGACAAATTTAGCTCTATGTTAAGCAATTATAATTGGACTTATGTATAAGTCACAATTATCTCAGGTCGGACAATAAAGATATTGGTGTTAATGCATGTTAGAGACTTGGAACAAAGAACCAAGCTCCTAAAACATACCACATAGAAAAATAAAGATGGGATGAACATGCTTCAATCCAGCTCATGTTGATTCATCTGACACAAGGTTCTTATGAATCAGCTTGCATTTGGATATTAGAGAAGTCATTGGTCGATGATGGATTGGGAAAGAATAAGGATGAAGATGAAGAGGGGAGAGGAAATAGGAACCCAAATTGATCACAAGAGGAAATTCATCTAATCAATATTATCCATTCATCTTGTGGGATGAAATGTACATTTCATCAACCCCCTAAATCCAATAGTATTGGTCAATTAAAAGTTAAATCAACCATGACCTAGGCCACACAGAAAGTCAAACATCACAAGGTCAATTAGATGGCTCAACAATATTTTTAAACAATTAAACAATTAAAAATCGATATTTAAATGAATTAAAATTCATTTTTAAATGGACAAAATCTCAAATCCCTTCAAATCACCAAATAAATGGCCAAAGGATTTATCCTAGGTCGAACAAGGTCAAAGAACCTTAGACAAAAAATTTCACAATTTTTAGAAAGTCAGAAGTATTTTAAAATATTTAAAAACAATTCAAAAAACATTTAATTCAAAAAAAATATAAAAAGTATTCCAAAAAATGATTTCAATTCAAAATATGGAAGAGGAAAGTATTTAAAGAGTTTTGGTGAAAGTCCCATATTTTTTGGATTAAAAATGAAATTTATATGAATAAAATAAAATAAAGGGATTAAAAGAAAAATCAGAAATTAAAATGAAAAGCAAAAAAACAAGGGTAATCAGAACCAAGGGCCATGAATGGATGGGTGCCAACACACCACTAGAGCCCTAGCTTTGGTCTTCTTCTCCGGTGGAGCTAACCGGACTAGTCCACCACCAACCTCCATGAAAATGAAAAGTGAGTACACTAATTTAAACAGAAAATCCTCAGGATCCCGAATCTGACCTCAATTTCTCCCAATTCCAAGTATATTAAAAGATACATGGATTTGAAATTTGAGGTGCATGATCTGAGTTGCTTCGATTTGGCCTCAAAGAAACTCAATCTTTTTACCTACATTGGTAGGACTTCAACCAACCAAAAACCAAGTGAAATGATGCAGAATTTGAGGGAGAATCGAAGAAGGAAAGTTTCACAAAATTCACCTTCTGTTTATAGTGATGAAGCTCAATCTGGATCTCAATTTGCTTGGGCTTGCTTCATCTAGCTTATAGGAGATGAAATGGAGTCTCAAAGGGTTTGGACACTTGGAGTTTCAACATCAAAACAAAAATGATATTGAAACTCGATTTCAAATGAAATATTCAAGCTTATCACTTAATGAAGGTTTGGGGAAGTTGTAGGAGTAAGGCTTGAGCAAGGTGTCCTCAATTCTGAGCAAAATGAGATGTATTTATAGTCATGGCAATTGATTTCCACACACTTCCATTCAAAGGCCAAAAATAGTAATTCAAGTGTGCATGGTTGCATGGCTATGTGATAGGCCCTTGAAATGATGGTAAATGGTCCAAACTCGTGTACCTGTGATGTTGAAAGCCTAACATGAGACCATGCAATTGTATTTTAGAATTGGCCATGAAAATCTTCCAAATGGGACCGTGCATTACACCCATGCACAAGTCCTTAAAACATGATCCAAATGCTATAATCTTGGACTCTTTAGAAAGGTAACATGAAGGGGAACAAATTTTCTGTTGAATACTTTTCCATTTGGAGCTTGGATCATGATAAATTTTGAGGTGGAAGTTGGAGAAATCAAACATAGTTGAAAATTTTCTAAGTATAAAGTCAACTGATCACTTTTTCCACCTTGAATAACCTTTTCTATGAGCTTCAAATGAAAATACTTCCTTAATAAAATTTGTATATATTTCATTCCTCTTCAATTTGGTCACAAATTTGACACCATTTGAATCTTGAATGAGGTAGTTATTGATTTTAGAAGTTGAGAAAAAATGCTTGTTGAATGGTGATGGCCCAAAATGACCTATAATGTTTCCTCTTGGCACATACCCTTGTAAGTTGAATTTGACATTTATCAAAGAATAAAAGTTATATAAGACACCTTTAATTTTATCATTAAGATTATATGGCCTTCATATCATAAAAATTGAGCAAGTTATGGTCTTTGGAAGTTGACCTCCAAACTAGGGCACAAACAAAATGACCTATAATCTTTCACCATAAAAAATGACTTTCCAAGCAAAATTAGATCTTGATGTCAAAATGAAAGTTCTTTGGAATGTCATAAAGAGTAACTTTTCTCTTAAAATAATTTTCATATGACAAAACTTGTAGGAGATAGGGTCTAGGGATCCATAGTTTTGACCAGTTGACTTTTTCATGTCAACCTCTTTGAACTAACTTGCAAACTTGAAGTTATTTTGATCTTTGGGGCTCATGGAGAATGATATATGTTTGAGACGATTTATAATGAAATATACCATGAGATCTTTGACCAATTGTTGAAGAAACTTGCTGAAGAAGTCACACAAGATACCCAGATGAATTAGGGCTTCCAAGGTAAACAAGCTTCAAATTCTTGATGAATTATTGACCAAATTGACAAATAAAGAACATGGGTATCCATATATGATGCTTAGAATCAATGTGAACCTTTCCTTCATTGATATCTTTGCATTTAGGGTCTCGAACCCTAGATATGAGCTTGATAGGGCACAAATAGATGCACACATTATCTAAAAAAGAAATTAAACTACACTAGACATATTTTTGGTATTTTGGTTAGTAAACAAAATAAATAAAGTATGATACAATTAAATGTGCTTGGTGATCTCTCCCAATCCAAACCCAATGAATAATGGGTAAGGGGAATACCAAGGTGTGATACCAAAGCTAATGCAAATGATGAGATATACGTGAGGGATCTTAGGGTCAAAATTGGGGGACTTACAGCTGCCCCTATTTAAGGACATTCTATTTGAGGATGTGAAGGTTAAAATATTCGTATAAACTCATTATAATGGACTTAAATAACAACATCAAGAAACAAATTTTGGTCCCTAAGAGACCTCATGATGCATATGATATGAATGTTAAAATAATCTTTGTGGGGAATATATTGCCACAAAGAAAAATAATCCGGAGAGTTTGAAAATCTACAGCAGCATTACTCGTTCCATAAGGATAACTCACCGAGGAGACGTAGACTCTAAGGGGATAAAAACTATTGGAGACACAAGGGCATTTCATTGAAAATAAATCAATGGAAAGGATCGGACTGGGATAAAGTTATCTCCAGGGGCCGAGAGTAGATCAAAGCTAGGCTGAAATACTCAAGCCATAGGAAATTCGATTTCACAAAGAAATACAAGCGCAAACTCAATTGGGGAAGAAAACCGTCAGCACATGAGTAAAAGAGACATATTATTTACCACTGGTTACTGGGTAGGAAGATAATACACTCGGACAGAGGGACATCTGTTACTGGTTAGGGTAAACATATCAAGGATGACTAGCTGAGGAAAGTGAGGAATATTCATTACCGGTTATTAGGTAAGAATAACCTAGTGGGAAAGAGGGAATCAAAAATAGGAATTATCACTACCTTTTTACTGGTTAGAATACCAAAAAGAGAGTGTCTGTCACCAGTAAGAGTGAACATATCAAGGATAACCTCAAAGGACGAATATATGTCATCGGTTAGGATGAACATATCATGGATAGACCACCTGGGGAAAGAGGAAGAATATTCGTCATCAGTTAAGATGAACATATCAAGGATAGACCACCAAAAGTAGGACTTACAGCTACCAGTTACTGGGTAAAAGACCAAAAAGAGAGTATCCGTCATCGGATAAGATGAAAATATCAAGGATAAACTCATAGAGGAGAGTGGGATTTATATCTGCCATTACTGGACAGAATACCGCAAATAGAAATTACAACTACCTTTTTACTGGGTAGAATACAAGAAAGAAGAGAAAATTCGTTACCGGTTAAAGTGAACATGTCAAGGATAAACTCTCTAAGGAAATAATAGGAATTATAACTATCTTTTAACTGGGTAGAATACCAAAAAGAAAAGAAAATCCATCACTAGTTAAAGTGAACATATCAAGGATAAACTCTCTGGGGAAATAATAGGAATTAAAACTACCTTTTTATTCGGTAGAATACCAGAAAGAAGAGAAAACATGTCACCAGTTAAAGTGAACATATCAAGGATAAACTCTCTGGGGAAATAATAGGAATTACAACTACCTTTTTACTGGATAGAATACCAGACAGGAAGAATATCAGTCACCGGTTACGGTAAACATATCAAGGATAAACTTGCTGGGGAAACGTAAAAATGAATCCGCTGGGGAATACATGTAAAATGCTCAACATCAAGAAGAATATTACCAGTTACTGGGTAATAAACTCTTGCGGATCAAAAGATCTATCTAAGTAAGAACTAGAAAGAAACGGTCGAACAAGACTCAACCCAATAAGGATATAACTCAATGGGAGAGGTTCCATTCAGATAATGAACTAGGGAGGATAGTAAAATAGTAATCATCCACGAGGAAACAACTCAGTGGGGAAGAAGAAAGGATAAACTCTTTCTGCTTAAGAGGCTGACACTTTATAATTGAGGGAGGACAAGCACACCAAATCTGCATGGGAAAATATTATCACCAAAGCAGAAGATCATAAGAAAAGTTAATGCGGCAAAAATGCATAATTAAATATCTGATGCTATGTTTCATGCAGGAATATGAATGATTATGTATATGATTATGCTATCAAACGAGCACAAAGGATGCAAACAAATGGGGATCTAAATCATCACAACTAGATACTCGGCTAATCTCAAGAAGATGGAAACATCAACTGGAGAATATGCTATGGATGAAAATATATCATCTAGCTCAAAATAAATTCAACTCTGGTTGGGGAGCGACATGGAGAACATACATCCAACCAAACATGGCAAACTCTACGGGGGGAAGAAATCACCACTAAAAATATCAACCCAACATGCTAAGGATAAAGGAGATCTGTTGAAGATCCACATCTCAAGTTGAGGGATACATATACATTTCAAAACAACAAGTCAGCATTGCGGAGAATTTTAGGTCAACACCATACCAAATAGGAGACAACCCTACAGGGGACAACACCAATACTGCTCTGAGTCAAAAACTGTATGAATGAAGAGAACTTCTATCAGAAGATGAAACTCCATCGAGGATCCAAGTCACAATAAGTTAATTTTGACCGCTCCTTGTGATTACCATCCCTATGACGCATTGAATGAGGTGTATAATGTGAAGTTCACGCATGGCCATCAAAAATGCCACCTCAATTAATGAGGGAGATCTTATGGCCCTTGTTTTTTTGTATTTTCTGATTTTTCATTTAATTGCCTTATTTTGTTTAGTTCATAATAAATCCATTTTTAATCCAAAAAATATGGGACTTTCACCAAAAATCTTTAAATATTTTTCTCTTCCATATTCTGAATTAATATTTTTTTTTGGATTAGTTTTGGTATTTTCCATAAATTAAATGTTTTTATGCATATTTTTATTTGTTTAAAAATACTTCTGACCTTTTAAAAAAATTATGAATTTTTTTTCTAAGGTCCTTTGACCTTGTTTGACCTAGGATAAATCCCCTGGCCATCTATTTGGTGTTTTGAAGGGATTTTAGGTTTTGACCAAATTAAAATGTAATTTAATTCATTTTTAATGTGATTTTTAATTGATTAAATGTTTAAAAATTATTTGAGCTATTTTGATGTTCTTGTGAGACCCCAATTTTGACTTTAAGATCCCTTATTCGATCTCATCATATGCATTGGCTTTGGGATCACACCTTGGCATCCTCCTTACCCCTCATTCATTGGGTTTGCATTGGGGGAGATCACCAAGAACATTTGATTGTATCATACTTTTTTTTTCATTATTTACTAACTAAAATGCCAAAAATATGTCAATGTATAGTTTACTTCTTTTATAGGTAGTGTGTGTGTTCACCTATGCTCCATTAAGCTCATATCTAGGGTTTGAGACCCTCAATGCAAGAAGGCTAATCAAGAGATGGTGAAAATTGGTTCTAGAAATCATATATGGGTCCCCATTATCTTCACATTTAATTTAGATAAAGAATTCATCAATAGTTTGAAGCTTGTTTGCCTTGGAATCCCTAATTCATTCGGGTATCTTGTGTGACTTCCTCAATAAGTTTCTTCATCATTTGATTAAATATTTCAAGGGATACTTCATATTACATCATCATACACATATATGATCCTCCATGAGTCCTAAATATCAAGATAATTTCAAGTTTGCAAGATGGTTCATGGTGGTTGACCAGCGAAAATCAACTAGTCAAAACTGGAGTTCCCTAGACCATATCTCCTACAATTTATATCATATGAAAATTATTCCAAGAGAAACATTATGCCTTATGGCATTCCAAACAACTTTCATGTTGAAGTCAAGGGCTATTTTTGCTTGGAAAGTCATTTTTTATGGTGAAAGATTATAGGTCATTTTGTTTGAACCCTAGTTAGGAGGTCAAATTCCAAGGACCATAACTTGCTCAATTTTTATGAGATGAAATCCATTCAAGTTCCATGATCAAATTAAATATGACCTATCCAACTTCGATTCCTGGAATAAGTTCAAATTAAACTTACAAATGCATGTGCCAAGAGGAAACATTATAGGTCATTTTGGGCCATTACCATTGAACAAGTGATTTTTTTCAACTTCTAAAATTCATAACTCCTTCATGACAAATCCAAATGAGGCCAAATTTGTGACCGAATTGAATAGGTTTGAAATATATACAACTTTGATGAAGGAACGTTTCCCATTTGAATCCCATAGCAAAAGTTATTCAAGGTGGAAGAAGTGAACATTTGACTTGGTACTTAGAAAATTTTCAAATATGTTTGATTTTCCGAACTTCCACATCAAAATTCAACACGATCCAAGCTTTAAATGGAAAAGTATTCAACATGAAAGTTGTTCCCCTTGATCCCACCTTTCCAAAAAGTCTAAGATCATATCATTTGGCCAAGAAATGAAGGACTTGCGCATGGGTTCTTTTCAAAGGATCATTTAGATGGATTTCACATTCCCTTTTAAATCTCCATTGCATGAGTACATGACATGATTTAAGCATTGCACATTGGTGATTTTGGACCTGATAGCATCATTTGATGGGCCTATCACACGCCCATGCAAGTATGCAAGAAGATTGCTAATTTTGGCAAAATTTAGAAGTGTGTGAAAATCAAATCCAATGACTATAAATATAACCCTCTTGGCTCAGAATTAAAGACCTCATGCCCAAGCTTTGAAATCGCAATCCAAACCCTCACCATTAAAGGATAATCTTGAAGGTTTTCATTTGAAAATCGAGCTTCAAATCTAATTCTTTTTTGAGATCGAAACTCCAAGAGTCCAAGATTTTCGTTGATCCAATTCATCTCCTACAAGCTTCTAAAGCCATGCCAAGGTCAATTGGAAGCAAGATCAAGAAAGTTTAAAGCTCACTCGAAGGTAATTTTCCAGATTTTTCATCTCTTCGATTCTCTCTCAATTCTTCGCTATTCTTTGTGATTTTTTGTTGGATGAAGTCCTACCAATGTAGGCAACAAGATTGAGTTGCTTTGAGGTCAAATCGAAGCAACTCAGTTCGTGATCCTCAAAATTCAAATCCATGTATCTTTTTATATACTTGGAATTGGAGAAAATTAAGGCCAGATTCGTGCTCTTGAGCATTTTTCCTTTAAATCCATGTCTTTGTTTTTCATTTCTATGATGGTTTGTGGTGGACCAGTCTGGTGAAGTCCGCCGGAGAAAAAGACCAAAGCCCTAGCTCCGGTGATGCGCTGACACCTTCCAAACCATATGATCCTTTTAAAATGTTTTAATCTTGGCCCTTGGTTCTAATTACCATTGGTGTGGCACATTGACTCAGGTCTTTGGTGGAATGCGCACGCTTGACCATCAGATCTGCCACCTCAATTAATGAGGCAGATCTGATGGCCCTTGTTTTTTTGTATTTTATGAATTTCCATTTAATCCACTTATTTTATTTAATTCATAGAAATTTCATTTTTAATCCAAAACATATGGTACTTTCACCAAAAATCTTTAAATATTTTTCTCTTTCATATTTTGAATTAAAATTATTTTTTAGATTAATTTTGATATTTGTCATGAATTAAATGTTTTTGTGCATATTTTTAATTGATTAAAAATACTTCTGACTTTTCAAAAATCATGACATTTTATGTCTAAGGTCCTTTGACCTTGTTTGACCTAGGATAAATGTCTTGGCCATTTAATTGGTGTTTTAAAGAGATTTTAGGTTTTGACAAATTAAATTGTATATTAATACAATTTTAATTTGATTTTTAATTGATTAAATGTATAAAAATTATGTTGAGCCATTTTTATGGTCTTGTGATGTTTGACTATTTGTTTGGGCCTTAGTCAAGGTTGATTTGACTTTTGTTGGATTAAAACCATTGAATTTAGGGGATTGATGAAATCTACATTTCATCTCTCAAAATGATGAATGGTTTTAATTTGATAAAATTCCTCCCATGACCAATTTGTGTTTCTCTCATTCCCCTCCCTATTCATCTTCATCCCTATTCTTTTCCATTCCCTCATTTGACCAAATCAAGGACCTTGTGTCAGATGAATCAATACAAGTATGATTGAGATAGGTCTATCCCTTTTGATATTTTCTATTAGTTTGTGGTATATTTTAGGAGTTTGGTTCATTATACCAAATCTCTAACATGCATTAACACCTAAATTTTTATTTCCCCACCTCAGATAGTTGTGACTTCTAGATAAGTCCAATTACAATTGCTTAACATAGAGCTAAATTTGACCCTAAAGGTATAACATTCTAGTAAGTGAGATTGTAAGTCTCCCATTCTTCATGGTATTGTGTGGAGACTTGACCTTTTTTCCTTTCATGAGAGCCAGTGGCATACTTGTTGAATTATCCAAGTTGGAGCCCTTCTCATGGAAGATGTCTTGGTTTAAGGATCCATGCTTGTGAATGGATGGTTGAGTGTTCTCCAAATAATGACTTAATCAATTAAAAAATACCACTAACACTTGACTAACCTTTGACTAACATTTGACTAACTCTTGTTAATATTTCTTTACTTTCAATTCATTTACTTTATGCTATTTAACTTTCAGTCATTTATCATCCATTGCCATTTAAATTTCATTTAACTTGTTTATGTTTATGCCATTTTTTACTTTGCTCATTTGAGCCATATCATATGATTGTATATTTTGTTTGTGCATTTTGATTTTATTTGTGGTCTTAGGACCTTAAAACACTTAATAAACAACAAAGAATAAATGGACTTGACCAATGCCAACATTCTGAGACTGTTGATCTTAGGGACTGTTGGACTTAGGATTAGGGTTAGGCAACATTTTATTTGTGGTCTTAGGGACTGTTGATCTTGATCTGAACTTTTGGACTTAAGATTAGGCAACATTCCCTATGCAAAAAGGACTTGGCCAATGCCAACATTCTGAGACCAAGTTATTGAGAACCAAGATTTCATCTGATGCAAGCCTTGGACTCTGTTTGAATTCATCTGTTACTTTGTCTTAGTGCTAATTGTCATTTTGATCTTGTGTTTGAAGCTTTGCTCTAAGTTGATTAAGAAATATTCATCTGATACATGAGAAGACAAAGAAGACTGCTAGCTATGGGATTTGCTTGCTTGGATGTGGCTATCTTTATTTGATGCCTAGATCTTCATAATGTCTGGATATTGCTAATTTCTTGTTGATTTTTGCTTGATTTAAATTCCAAAGGGAAAGTAGGATTTCTATATGACATTCTTGTCTATTGGATTGCATCCTATTGGACAGATCTTTTCAACTCTTAACTTTTAATTTTATGATTAGGGTAGCCTCTTCATCTTCTCCCACTTCTTAAATTTCAAAACCTTTCCCCCTTTTCAAAAACTTTCTTTGCTTGTGATTTCAAACTTAGACCTTATTTAAAATAGAAACTTTCTTTGCTTGTAATTTCAAACTTAGACCTTAATCATATTGACTTAAAATTTCAAAAGATAAAAATGACTAACAAGTTCATTCAAATTTTTTGGTACTTTGTGCCCTTTTCATTTAAAGTTTTATTAAGAGCAATTCACCAACTTTGAAATTATCACCACGAACTACGAGGTTTTTATTCCTCATTTTTATGTTGGTACGTAGGCCCAAGTCCGAAGGTCTTGTCAAACACAAAAATATAGTAAATGAATTCTTTTCTCATCCCCACACTCTATTTTTCTCAAACATCTTTTAGACCAAAATCACATATACACGAAAAAAAGGGCTCCCTTGGAGTACCTAGGACACTTTGAATGATAACACCCTCCCTATGTGTAACCAACCCCCTTACCTGTAATCTCTGGAATTTTATTAGTTTTGATTTGAAAACTTATTATATTTGGGTTTTGTTCGTACTTTTCCCTTTTCCTTTGGAAACAATAAAAGTGCGGTGACGACTCTGGTTTTAATGACGTTAAGCTTATCCATAGCTTGATGGTCTTGAATTTACCGCTACAGAAATTAAGTGGCGACTCTGCTGGGGAGTAGTCCTTAGTGGGTTTATCCTACCTTTTGTGTGTATATATTTGTATATTTGATGTTTGTATATATTATTTGTGTGATATAATTTGTCTGTTGTACTTGGTGATCTCTGTGTGGTGAGATAAGTTCTAACCCGAACTTGAGTGAAATTAAGATATGAGGATGGTATAGTCATGTTCAACTTGTGTGGAGTCGTCCGTAACAAGTCGGCTTGAGACCAATCTACTAAGTGGAGACCCTTTTGGAGTTACTAATGTCACACAAGTCATTTGTGGTTAGGCATTACTTTCTCTAATTTGGGGTCCGAGAAGCTAAGGACTGTAGAACATTTCACCCAACTTGGCCTATTTAGGACGTAGTGCGGAGACTATTCAGGTGTAGAGCTAATATCAATTGTTACGCGATACTACACTTAGACGAGTTTCTCTTGAGAATATTATGGGTTGATGAGTCAGTCATCCTAACCTGTAATCTCCGATAGATGAGATTAAGACTCTAAGAACTCTTTAGAACATGATCTACAGGTTTTTATCCTTAGTACACTCCTTTGGGATGGTTCCTAACATGACTCCATGCTCGTGACTTACAACAAACCCTTTGATTCTTGGTTGATCGGATTAAGTCTCATCAATATCAATGGAACTTAGGTGTTGATAAGGTGAAAATCATAATCCACCAAAATGGATGACTAATCTTGAATATGACTTGATACATCCCTTGAACTTTGTTTGTGTTTGTCTTGTGTGTGATCCGTTGTTTGTGGTTTTTGCATTCATGCATACATGTGCATCATAACATTCATCACAGAAAAATAAATTTCAAGGAACTGAGGTCTTATTTGCAAATATTTTCAGACCATGGATTATGGACGAAGGAACACTAAGTAGTACAGTTTCAG